>NC_136067.1:1407841371-1410241371 GCF_964261635.1 Lissotriton helveticus | reverse complement strand
TAGATAGAGTGAGGGCGATAGATAGATAGATTGGAGGGTGGAGGTGGAGTTGGAAGGTGGAGTCGGAGTTGGTGGGTGGAGGGTGGAGTTGGAGGGTGGAGTTTGAGGGTGGAGTTTGAGGGTGGAGTTTGAGGGTAGAGGTTGGAGTTTAAGGGTGGAGGGTAGAGTTGGAGGGTGGAGTTGGAAGGTGGAGGGTGGAGTTGGAGGGTGGAGTTGGAGGGTGGAGGGTGGAGTTGGTGGGTGGAGTTTGAGGGGGTAGGGTGGAGTTTTAGGGTGGAGTTGGAGGGTGGTGGGTGGAGTTGGAGGGTGGAGTCAGAGTTGGTGGGTAGAGTTGGAGGGTGGATTTGGAGGGTGGAGTTGGAGGGTGGCGGGTAGAGTTGGAGGGTGGAGTCAGAGTTGGTGGGTGGATTTGGAGCGTGGTGGTGGAGTTGGAGGGTGGAGTCAGAGTTGGTGGGTGGAGTTGGAGGGTGGATTTGGAGGGTGGAGTTAAAGGGTGGCGGTGGAGTTGGAGAGTGGAGTCAGAGTTGGTGGGTGGAGTTGGAGGGTGGAGTTGGAGGGTGGTGGGTGGATTTGGAGGGTGGAGTCAGAGTTGGTGGGTGGAGTTGGAGGGTGGAGTTGGAGGGTGGTAGGTGAAGTTGGAGGGTGGAGTCAGAGTTGGTGGGTGGAGTTGGAGGGTGGATTTGGAGGGTGGAGTTGGAGGGTGGCGGGTGGAGTTGGAGGGGGGAGTTAGAGTTGGTGGGTGGAGTTGGAGGGTGGAGTTGGAGGGTGGCGGGTGGAGTTGGAGGGTGGAGTCAGAGTAGGTGGGTGGAGTTGGAGGGTGGAGTTGGAGGGTTGAGTACGATCTATGGAGCATATTTGTATTTTAAAATATATAGGATTTTGTCTTTTCAATGAAAACATGCATACACTTTCTCCACCATGAAGCTCGTCGCAACTTATGAACGGAGGAGTGTGAGACACCGTGTGAGCGTGTGCACCTTCCCTGTGTGATCTTCGTTCCCCAAGCATAGCTCTGCAGACACGCACCGTCCCGTCTGAAGACTGTGCCCTGCTTTCAAGGTGAAATGTGCACCCCGAGGCATCACTGTGGACAGCCCGCAGTCGTCAACAAATGCCCAAAGTGGAGCAGTTCAGGCGGACCCACCAATCAGATAGGCGATCCACCGGTGAGTTTGTGCAATCCCCGGCCCGCAGCCCGTGAGTAATTGAGGCAGTCGCAAACTACTTCCCCCACAGCCTCCCAGTGTGCACAATCAGGAAGCGTTACCTGGGAAGCGGCGGCGGTGCTGTCAGAGGCTCCTTCCCCTCCGGTCACGCTCCGGCCTTTGGTGCAACTCTCCCTGTCCCGGCCAAAGCCGGGGAAGCCGTCGGGGTAAAGCCAATGGGAGCGTGGCACACAGGTGATGTCACTGAAGTCCTGGAGAGCAGAAGCCAATCCCGGCGCAGCCCTCCGATGACGCGACGGGAATCGCTGAAACTTTGAGCCAACCACAGCGCGGCACGGAGGTGACGTAGGTGGAGCAGGCAACGGCCTCCCAAAGTTCCCGGGCCGCTAGCGGTGCTTCTAATGGCCATCTTGATGCACTCTCACACGGCGGTGAAGTTGGGGGCAAGTTCACACACTGTAAGAACCTCGGGCCAGCAGCAGTGATCTTATCAGGTACAGCGCTTTCCCTGCAGCGCTTCCCAGTTCCATAGACACAGACTCCACCCTCCCTCCGCGCGCGCGTGTGCCTGCCTGCGAGTTACATGCGGGACTATACATGCGAAGTATCAACACACGTAAAGGCCTTTAAAATATTATGAGAAGCAGAAGTTGAATCTGTCGTACTGTAAACCAAAAGCGCGCACACACGCTGAAATCGGAAACGGGCCTGCGCGACCGCCCAGCAGCATGTGGGACAGGAGATGTGCACGGCGCCGGCCTGGGCGTGCCGCCCACGAAGTGAAATCGCCGTGGGCTTGATCGTGCCCATCCCTTGTCTCAGATTCCCAAGAAGTGAGTCACAATAGATACTTCGCTGGACGCAGTGCTTCGCACTGCTTTCACCAGCTCGACCTAAAAAGGGTACTCCTACAATGAATAAACCATACCAAGCTAACAATTGGTTAGTCCTGGTTTTCTAAACTGCATCCATAATAAATGATACAGTGTTTATTTTAGATGGCTAGAATGGTCTACTATTGTATCGTCCTTCCAAATCTGGGAACGTATCTTGAGAATATGTAGAATTTTTTTCTTTCAAATCAGAAGTACTAATGAGATGTCATTTTCTGATATTTTGCTCACTGTTTTATAATACTAGAAGGATATACATAATTACATAACTAATTAAGTCCAACGTTAAGCTACATGCAGGTACTTCTATTTGGTATGCAAGATATAGGTATTAGAATAGCAAGTGGGAGTTTCTTAAAATATGTAATGCATTGATTTGAATGTGTTTTTATTCAGTTGACTGTTTTTAGTGCTATTTTGAATTACTTGGGCATTCTTAAGCGTGCATTTGTGTACCAAAGTATTCTAATGAAAAGGGAACGATATAGAGCAAAATTATACAGATGAGATATCATTCACACAACCTCGCGATTTAGGTAGGAGACCCGAGTCATTTTTAAAACTAGAAAGGCTTTCTTGAACTTTATTCCTCTTATAACTTCCTCCACTTCAATTAAAGCTAATGGGGAAAATTCATTTCCCCCTTTTTTGCTGCCCCTCTTGTCTGTTGCCTGTGCTAATTAGAAACCCATTTACTTTTTTTCCGACATGTGCCATTATATGGTTACTTCACTGTACTCACGCAGTTTTAGTTTGTTCTAAAGAAAATAATTAAATTAAATAAAATCGACTTCTACGAACTAGTAGACAGGAGCACTAAATGAGTATAAATAGAGGTCACAATGAGAGAACACAGAGTGCTCTACGGGCAACTGGCGGCAGTTAACGGTGACATTTAGACACCTCTGCTGTGTTCCATGCCCACGCACCCCTCCTTGAAATATATCCGCCTACTGCCATCGGTCTTGTGCCTGCAAGAGGGACCTGGAAGTCAGACACCAAAGAAGGACGTGAGTAGAGGGTGCACATTTGACGCTGAAGGGAGAGGTCAGGCAGTTCCATCCTGGCGTTGACCCGCCTACGAACTTTCAAGCCACGCCCTCTGTCTGTTTAATCGGAGTTGGGCATTGGCGCATGGAGGCCGGGCATAGCTATGGGCGTGTTTATCGGTTTGGACGCTGTTCTCTCTGTGGAAGTGCTCTGCAGACTAGTTCAGGTCGGACTGGAGCGGCGAGTGAGGCAGGTCACCGAGGAGGCCACTCGGTGCTCTTCGGCTGCAGGTAGGCAGGCAAAACTGAGGAGGGGAGACAGACAGGCACGGCAGCCAAATGCACTTTTTTATATTGAAGATTGGCCGCGGACTCTGAGCAGTATAGCTGGAAGTTTAGTGTGTGGAATTTTGGGTTGTTCTGTTCCTCCTCAAAAGCCACCTTGAGGGATATTTGGGGATGGTATTTATGGGTGTTTGTGTAAAGCATTGTATTCCATGCGTGTAGCATACCAAAATGGCCTCGGAAATGAGGACAGGTCCATCAATTGCTGGATGAAATTATAAAATAGCGCAAGGGAGGAATGTGCTTGTTGTAGGGTAGTGAGCATGAGCAAGTGCCCAAAAATGATTGTAATTATGACCTTGTCTAATGTAATTGGTGCTCATTTAAAGCGCTCATAACCCTTGCAAAAAAGGGCAGGTCACATATTTGAGAACTGCGGTATGGTGGAGGCTGGTGGCGGATAGTAAACCAATGGCCTCATAGATCATCTCCAGTGATCTTTAAGATTGTGCCCCTCACCCCCACCCTTCAAAGACAAGGCAATGTGCGTTGTTAGCTTTCCTCAACCCACCTCACCCTCCCCTTTCGGCTCAGAGCGTTTGAACAGAGAGACATCCGCGCTTCCTGTTACATGACGTGCGTCGTCTATTTTTATACCTGTACGATAAGACAATGAGGCGGCCCTCTCCTGGGCGTGTAGTGCGCAACCTCGGGGCTGCACGCTGCGCGCGGCAGCATCTCGATGTCAGTGACGACAGGCGCCGGCGGCACGAGGCCGATGCGTCGTAATGGATGGGAGGCGTAATAAATAACGATTACGGCGTAAAACGGCCTTTTAGCCTGCTTTAACATTCAGCCACCCATTCTTCAAGGAAAAACACTCTCTCGCGAAGGCTGCGGAGCGTGGATTTCCCTAGCGATAATAGCGCGATATGGGAAAACTGCAGAACTAACTGCGTGAAGAGCTTCCCACAGGCCAGGCAGTGAACTCCACGTGAGTTACTGGAATTCTGCACACAGAAGCAAAACAAGAGCCCGGTGAGGTAAGAGGGAGGAGGGGTGTGTGTGTATGTGCCTGCGTGTGTGTGTGTGTGTGTGTGTGTGTGTGTGTGTGTGTGTGCGCGTGTGTGTGTGTGCGCGCGCGCGCGTGTGTGTGTGCTTCCGTGAGTGTGAATGTGGAGCAACAGATGTGCACGGCGCCGGGCTGGACTTGCGCGTCAACACACCAGAATCGCCACGCGTGCCCCAGTCTGTCTCCCTTGAGAGGCATCTCGACGACAATAGATCTGGAGAGCGAGACCTAAAAACTGACATATACACAACTTAGAGGGATGTTTAGCATCAGTCATCATATAAACAGTGCAGAGTTAAGTTTTCATATATGTCACTTATATGCAAAATACATATTTACATGCTGTAAATTTGTAAAGTCAGAAATTCGTTGATTTGTGAAACTAATGACATAAACTCAATTACATGACAAGTAAAGGGCAACATACAAATGTCAACACTATTTACAATAGAAAGTATTAAGTAGATACTAATTAATAAATTAGACTTTACCATTTGCAAATTATGACAGAAAAGGGGGATGAGAAAAATTAAATAATCTTATTTTCACACAACTGAAACAACATCGCGATAGTTGTAGTATTTCAATGAAACACTCACAACACTTGCAAAATTGGTACTTGACCATACCATATGAAAACTTGCAGTAAAAAGAGAACACACATCTACTATGTGAAACACATATATGTTATTTGTTATTTGGAATACAAACACTTGCAATTACCATGAAATCATGTGAAATTAGATGGCTATTGAAATCTGTTATCTTAAATACAGCCCAATACATTCAAACAAACAAGCCAAACAAGATGTTACTGATATATTTAGGTTTCTATGTAAAAGATATTGTGCAGAACACATTTGCAATAGCCAACTTCAAAGCTAACAGGACTTTTAGGTTTAGTGACACATTGAAAAGTCTAACTAAAGAGTCTCCACTCGGGATTCCTGTCAAGTCTTCAGGACGTAGGATCAGCAAGACTTTCTCCTCCAAGGGTAAGAGTTGTAAGGAGGGGCTGGGCGAACCACCACCAGTCCTTTGGGCCTCCAGGTGAGTCTTGGAGGCAAGGAAATGCACTCTCCCTGCAGGTCATTTATTTATTTAATTTTATTATAGATTTTCATATAGCACGAACATGACCCATGGGTATCAGAGTGCTTCACAGTTACATGCTGTTAGTCGTTTAGAATACAACAGGTTTAGCAGTAGTAATATACATATGGTTCCTGTGCGTACCTTTTTGCATCAGTTTCAACAATACCAAGATTAGGATCATTTCGGAGCACAACATGTATCACAGTAATATTATACATATGGTTCCGATGTGTACCTTTCGTATCTGTTACCACAATATCACAATTAGGGTCCATTAATTGTAGTAATGTACAGCCTAAAGTGCCTTCGTAGCTAACTGGTGAGTTTATCCTTACATACGTTATTGTCCTGTTCAGGTAAACACCTATATCAGATCAAAATGGCACAACTCTCAGATCATTGGTGAGGGCTGTTTTGGTTTCCTTGTGATCTTTCTTGTGTAGGATGGATCCATATCTGTTTTGGTGGTCTTGTGATCTTTCTTGTGTAGGATGGATCCATATCTGATAGGATTATGCAGCGCCTAGCAATTAACCACTATGCAGATGATGACAAATCATTGTTTAGGGTAGGAATTTGCACATTAGGAAGATCTTTGCTTCCCTCTTGAACGTTGACGTGTTTGGAATTGTCTAATGTTTGGAGGGAGGGAGTTCCAGATTCTGGGGGCAGCTCCAGGGAATGCTCTGTCATACATTTTCTTCTTCTGAAAGATGGGAGTTTTCAGCAAAAGGTCTCTTGCTTCCCGGGATGGTCTGCCTCCACTGGATAACTCAATTTTCTGAGCTAAGTACATAGGCATTTTGTAGTGAAGCGCTTTGTAGGTAATACATGCCAGATTAAGTTAAATTCTGGCTTTATATGGTAGCCAGTTTAATGCCTTCAAGTGTGGGGAAATGTTGTCATATTTTCTTGAACCTGTAATGAGTTTTGCGGCTGCATTGAGAAAGGCTTTTAGTGGAGCTTTGGAGATTTTAGGTAGATCTGTTAATGTTGTACAGCCATATTCAAACCTTGATATGACTAAGAACTGAACTGCTAATTTGGGGTCTGACATAGTAATGAGTGGTTTCACTTTTCTAAGGTAGGTCAGGTGAAAACTGGCACTTTTCGTCATTGGTTTGATGTGGGTTTTCATGTCTAGGTTCTTATCCAGCATGATTCCTAGTGATTTGGTGGAGTCAACTAGTATAGGGGTACAGTTTATCACTGTGATCAGTTTGGTCTATTCCTTGACATCTGCGGAGCTTTTTGGAGGGGATATTAATAGGAATTCCGTTTTTTGCGCATTTAATTTCAGGTGATTGTAAGTTAACCAATATAATGACTTTTTTAAGGCCTCATTCATTAGCTTGATCTCATCCAGTGACGAGATCTTGATGTAGATCTGAGTGTCATCTGCATACATGTGATAGGAGATGTTTGCGTGCTGGAGAATTTCTGTAAGGGGTTCGACATATAGGTTGAATAGTGATGGAGATAATGTTGATCCTTGTGGAACTCAAATCGGATTTGGGCATGACAGGGATAGCGCCTGGTCGACCAAGAATCTTTGTGTTCTGTTTTGTAGGAAGGATTTAAACCATTTTAGCACATTTCCAGACAATCCCATCCTGTCTTCAAGCCGGGCTAGTAATTTTTTATGATTTACTGTGTCAAATGCAGAAGTCAGGTCAAGAAGACCTAGTAGACATGTTTCATTGTGATCCAGAGCCTGTAGTGGATCATCCACTATATGTAAGATTGCTGTTTCCGTACTGTGGCTTGGTGTGAATCCAGATTGGCAGTCGTCCAACACACTGAAATTATTGACCCATTCAACCAGGGATTTTTATCTTTCTCTGTAATTCTTTTCTGTCTTAGCGGCATGGTGGAGTTGATTATATTCGGCATTGATGCGTTGTAGTGATCTGTGAGTTTGCTAATGTTCATCCAGTTATTAGGTGGATTTAGATCCTTCTCACATCGTGCTACTAATTGCTCAATATTAGGGTCTTTGGTGTCCCTACTCCACTGTTTAAGTTTGACAGGTTGCGTGTTCTTATTCTTTTTTATTGTAGATATATAGAAGGTTATGGCATGGTGATCCGACCAATCGCAAGGAACAATTGAGTGAATTGTAGAAGCCTTAACTCTATAGATCGCCCAGTCCAAAGTTGACCTTTTCTAGTGTTTTGGCAGTGTGCAGGCTTGAGTAAGGTTTAGGTCTGCTATGAAGTCTTTGAGTACGTTGACCTGTTTGTCATTATTATCATCCCAGTGTAAATTAAAGTCACACAGGAATATATCATTAGTGTAAATGTTAGAGTTAGCAGTGATAACCTCCATTAACTGGTCTATCAAGAGGGCATTATTGCCTGGTGGATGGTAGAGTGCATGCAAGTTGCATCTTTTATTATCTACAGTTCTTATAGCGAGACCGAGCTATTCACAGGATTCAAGAGGGTCAGATGGTAGATGGCTTATCGAGAGATCAGAGCGATGTATGCAAGCTACACGACCTCCTGTCTTATTTAGTCTGTCTAGCCTCACAATGTTATAATGTGAAGGCACCAGTAGATCCATGTAAGAGGAAGAAAGCTCAGTAAGCCATGTTTCTGTTAATATTGTCACATCGACTGCCTGACTGATGATGAGGGCAGCAATGTCTGAGGCATGTTTTACTGCAGAACAACAGTTGAGCAGTAGGCATAGAAGTGGTTTCCCAGAGTTAATCTCTTCTTTTAGGTTATTAAGATTGAGTGTACTGTTAGTAGGCAAGGAAGATCTATTTGCATCAATCGGGACTGATCTAAGTTCCTCTCCTCTACTGATGGATGTAGACTCATATGAGAGGAGTAGGGCATAGGTTTCATCATTCAATAGATATTTAAGATTTTTGTCTGGCCGATTATTGTCTGTTTGATAATGGCATGGCTATCCATTTACTCTTTCCTTGAAGTTCATGCAGTGATTCTTGTATGAGCTTGACTTTGGAGTGCGTACTTACTGTGACTTCTAATATTTTCTTCATAACTTGTATTGCATTTAGAATGTCCTGCAACATATTGTCTGCTTGTATTTTAAGAGTTTTGATTTCCCTTTGTGTAGGAGCAGATATACTAGAAGTTAGCACCTGCCTATTTCGTATTTTGCTTGTGTCCCGGACATTCAGATAAATGTCTTTTTCAGTGTTCCATTTTTTCTCATTAGGTAGAGTGTTTTAGCCTCCCCTGTGTGATATGTGGTGATCTCCATTTGTCCTGTGATCTTTTGTTCAAGCTAGGAGGACACAAGTTTCATATGGAAGCAGAAGCTATTGGTACTGTCGTAGTGAGGGTTTTGGAAGGAGGGTTAGCCTTCCTGCCCTTTATTGCAGGATGGGGGTTCCTACTAAGTGGCCTATGTGTGGGAGTATTCATATCCTGGGGGAGAGGTACGGACCTTTTTCGATGTAATGGTGTGGGTACAATATTAGCGTATTGTAGTGATTCTTCTCTTAGATCTGTAAAGTTAATGTCAAGGGTGTTTCTTGACATAGTTGTAGGTTCTGACTGTTGGGGGTCTTCTGATATTATGATGTCTATGGGGGTTGTGTTGGTGGTAGACTGGGTGACTGCTTGTGTGATCAGTTGTTGTTGGGAGCTTATGTTATCTACACAATCTAGATTGCCAAAAAGTTGTCAAATTTATTCAACTCATTGTTGGCTGCTTGTATAGGCACAATGCGGTTCTTGTATATAGTTATGCATAGTTCAGCTCTTAATCTTAGTGAAGGGACGATTAATATTTTAGTACTATGTGGGATATTGCTTATATTGTTTATGTTGAGCATCTTCGTCATGGCAGTGTGCCATTTTGCAGTTTTTCTGGTGAAAAATATCAAGCCATTTACAATATTGCCTTTTTTATATTGAAGGTAGGGTCAGAGATCAGCGTATCTGGGGTTTTTCTAATTAAATTGTGTTTTAATTTTTTGGCTGCCTTCTTAGATAGGCTAGGTGGGTACATTACGATGTGGGAGTTACTGGTTGCTGATTTTAAATTGATTTCGGCCATAATTAGCAACAGCGATAAACAACACTCTGGGGTGGTCCTGTAGTAGTGACACCCACTTTGATGTATCCTTTAGTCCACTGCCTTTTTCAAAATTTCAACGAGTCTTACTGTATTCCCTGCTGGCGTCTTTACTATCCTCGATTTCCTTATGTCTGTGACCATTTGGATAGTATCCTCAGAGGATATAGATGTTGAGAATTGGCTAGGGCCTATGGTTACAAGTAATTCCCTGTACTTATTGCGAATCCAATAAGTCTTTCATTGAAGAATATAGATGGTCAGAGCCATTCCAAGATGGCTGCCACCTTGTCGAGCCTGGCTCAGATTGCAGCTGTCGTCCCTTGTTTGTTTTTATAGCGCAGTCCTCTTTCCATTGCCATTGGCAGTTGCTGCCATTTTTGTAGGGAGTAGAATCGAGGCAATAAGGAGGAGCAGCCCTGCATTCAAAATGGCTGGGGCAATACATTTTGGTATACAACTGTATAACAACTGTACTGTGCAACTATACAATTCGCTATTCAACTAGCTCCTGCTGTCTGGACAGCGAGGGGTTTCCCTACATCTGTGATCAGGGCTGATGCATACGTTGCGAGGCTCTCCCTAATGGCAGACATGGGCAGCGATATCTCAGTTTGATGCTCTGGGGGTGCCGGAGATGGTCAGAGGACGCGCACGGCTGCTCCGGGTATGGGAGGCCTCTCCTCAGCAGGGCTGGTGCACACGTTTGGTTCCAGCGAGGCTCGCCCAGATTGTCCCAGCTGTAGCACAGCTTTATGGAAGCCGCTGGTGGGAGGAGCACGATCATTCCCGGTATGTTACCGAAGCGGCAACAGCTACCCAGGGACTCGGCTCGAACTGGGTGTTGCAGCCACCACATGGAGTCTCGCCTTTACATCTCATCCTAATTTCTTCCTGTGTGTGCAAGTTGTTTGCTACATCATTCACTCTGTCAACTATTATGGCCCACATTTCCCTTTTCTGAGATAGGAATGTACTTTGGTCTAGGGCTCCAAAAAAATTGAGGCACTACTCTTATGAATTCATCCACCATGACTGACAATTCTACCTCAGTAAATTGTGGACTTCTGGTCACTGGCATTATGAAATTATAAACTTAAATGATGGTAACGAAATAGCACATAATTAATAACAAAAGAGACAAAATAAACAAGTGACACAGAAAGCAAAGAAAAACCTGACTTGAGGAGTGATAAATCACTGTGGGACAATGTTGTGCTGCTGTGGAATGTCAAGGAACCATGGTCTGAAATGGAATGTTTTTTATTGTGTGGTATGTGGGTGCAAACATATAGCCAAAACGCACCCCTCTATGGAATCACTCTGTCAGCAACCCGCCACTAGAACACCGCCAGTATAACTGAATTCTAAATAGGATCAGTGCATCCCCGCCACCCTGATTATGACAGAGTACTATTCACCAGCAGAGGGGTCTGCTGTGTGGCAGCGGTGACCAGTGTACTTGGCGGGAAACACTCTGTTGACGCTGATGGAAATATAGCCTGCATAATCTTGTTCGCTTTAGGGAAAACAGGATTTTTTAAGCTAAATGAAGTACTTGGGACCTCTGCCCACGAAGATCTAAATCAGACCCTGAGTCCCTCACAACTGGCACTTTGCCAGATGGAGTTTCACGGCAAGTAGTCAGGGAGGGACTTGTAAGTCAAGGTGGTTATCCTAGCTCTGGAAGAGTAGATGATTGCATCAGAGGAAAATAAACTGTCCTTAGAAGAGTAAAGGCTGGATTAGCCCTAACATCCGGTGGCTATACTGACAGCAATGCTGCGGTGTCTGCAGGGGTGCTACACCCCCCTCACTTGCCTACAAAGTCAGTTCCAGCTTTGTGGGGGGGTGATATTGTCAAATGATTTGCCTCCTATGAAAGAGCATTAAGAATGCACAGGGTGGACTGGAAGCACTCAGGAGAATTTTTGTGGGAGTTAGTACCTACACATCGGAGAGACACACTCCTGACCCTAGAAGAGGGATAATTGAGGCATACTTCCACATGAAGAAATTCAGGACACATAAAGAATCACAACAAACATGGGAAGATATTATGGGCATCGCAATAAAAGAACTGGAGGTATGAGTCTATAGAATTTGGTTCATAGAATATGTAAGAGCACTTCTTGAGCAATTGTTCTTCAGAGGAACACCAGTATCGATTGGTCTTTAAACTGGCTGAGCCCAGAAAGCTTAGAAGTACAGCTGATGTGTGGTTCTGTACTAGGGTGGCCAAAATATCCCAGAGGGGTAATCCCAAGAAAGCACAGGGAGGACATACAAGGGAAAGAAGGGGGCAACAACCCCCCCCCCAAATAAAACCTCCTTAGAGCTCAAAACATCCAACCAGGGGAAAGAATGGCAACACACTCTTGACAAGTTGGTAAATGGGAACCCAGGGGGAAAGAAGCCTTTTGATATGGGTAAGGGCTTTGACTGACAGCAGCCAGGGCACATAATGGGAGATACTTAGTTCAACCGGAAAAAGGTTACATGGATGGGCACTCCACAGGATTGACAAGTATAGTCTTGGGTAGAAATACTCAGAGGAGCCCTTAATAGCTTTTAGATGGGAAGTTGACCCAGAAGGTAAGCTGGAGGGTAGTAGGAATCACTTTCACAGGATTATAGTGAATGAAGTCCTTGTAACTGCTCGGAGGGAAGCATGTGCCAGCCTGACCATGATGCTGGCAAGCTGATTTCTTTAGATCAGTGTCTGCCAGGAGAAAATATTAAGGTAAGGAATGTCCAGGGGCGGGAATCTGTCCATCCTGTGGCCTTAATATCCTCAGAATGTGAGGAGGCCTCACCTACCCCTAGTCTGCATCTTGTGAGATGTGAGAGTGGAAAGAGGGTGTGTGTAATCTGAGGGTATAGCCCCACACTCTGAAAAAACTAAGAGGCCAAATGGATCTCAGGAGCAAGTGGGGGCCACCTTGTCACCTCAATCGCAGAAAGCGTGGCCTAATATAAGAACCAGACTGGAACTTCCACCTGTCAGTGGATGGGTAGAGGCCTGGTTCCTAACATTGACAGCTCTCACTGGTCTCTCCTGGCTACTTTTCTTTGGGACAACACTCATGCTCACTTGCAGAAAGATGCCCAACTTGGGTGGCAAAATGGGCCACATCACCTTGTTGGCCATGGTGGTGATGCTCACCGCTGGGGTGAGATGGGTAGGGTTAACTTTGTCCCAGGTGGAGTATACAGATGAGAAGGATTTCCATTGACCATGGCAGTGGCTAAGACTGAGCTTGACAGAGTAACAGTCATGTCAAAGCAGAATTTAAGGGTAAGCCTAAAACACTGTTGAGGTGGGCCATCTTTCCATAGTGAGTGGAAATGAGAGGTGCATGGGAGGTTGGAATTGCCTCTGCTAAGGCAAAGGGTATTTCCACCTAATCTCTGCTGAAAATCAGGAAAATCTTCCATGGGATGGCTGCTGCTCATTGCCTTTTTAGATGGGGCTTGTGCAGAAAATGTCCCCTTTCCAGTGTTCACCCCAACTATTTGCTAGATTGTTCTGCTTGTTTTTAGACTCTGCACACTGAGGCACAGCTATAAAGTGTTCAGTGTATTTTCTCTGACACTAAAACATGTTGAAATTGGCTATACTCCTAATTCAGATATTTGTCTTACCTATAAATCCTTAGTATGTGTTTCCAACTATACTCCGTGCCTGTAAAGCAAAAGTCACCAGTGGACTGCAGCACGCATTGTATCACCAGTAGAGTGACCGTGAAAAACATGACTGTAGGCCTACTACTGTAGCCTGTTTGAGCAGTTTTAAAACAACTTTTGACATGCCTAAACCCTTCTTTTAAATGTTAATAAGTGACCCTTAATTAGGCATTAATGCCAATAAGGCAGAGTGCATGATGGGTAAAGACATGTTAATGTTTTTCCTAGAGGAAAAGAAAATGCAGTTGGATCATGAAAAGGTTTTGAGGGAGTTGGATTTAAAGGCAAAAAGCTCAGAGATTACTCCCGCTGATGGCAGCACACTGTCAGTGCCTGTGGAAGCTAGAGTGTATATTACTAAGGATGTGGTAAAGGAATTTTATAAGAATGATGATATTGGGCAGTGGTTCAGAGCCTACGAGGTAGCCATGTCTTCCCACCGGGTCCCTGAGAGAGATTGGGGAGCGGGGTTGTGGGGGCGGTTCCTTAGTGAGGGGCGGGACACACTGTTAGACTTGCCTGCTGAAGTCCATAATTCTTATAGCCACAGAATGCATTAATGACTAGGTTTGGTTTGACCCCTGAACTCTATAGGCAGAGGTTCAGGAATTGCAAGAAGATACGAAAGCAGTACCTGGGTGGAATACGCCACTTTTTTTGCATAGCATTGGATGGTTGGGTGAAGGGCAGCAAAGTTAATGATTTTCAAGCTCTCTTTGATTTAATTGCATGGGAGCACTTGTCCAGTAATTGTTTTCCAGAGCTGTGCCAGCACCTGATTGATAGCAGGCTGACTAATCCTAGGAAGCTTGCTTAGGAGGCGGACCGCTGGGTGAGCAGCTGGGTCCACAAGGGTCACATGGGAGACTCAGCCAAAGGTGGGCAGGATTACCAGCAGAAGAGTGGGGGACAAGGGTAAACAGAAGGAGGTCCATACAGGGCCCAAAGTAATTCCCAAGGGAACCAAATGAAAGGTTCCCAGCCTCCCCCTGAGAGGAAGCAAGGGGCCCAACAGGTAATCCTGTTCACCAGGATCCCCTGAAATGTTACAAATGTGGGGATCTGGGTCATAAGACGAATGACCCCATGTGCCGCCTATGTGGAAAAGCAGCACCCACTGGTGCTCCACCCCGGCAGATGGCGAGTGTAGCCTTGGGGGAGGAGATTGGTGTCCAAGGTGGGTGGGGTCCCGCAGAGATGTCCCTTGTCTCTTAAGGAGACTGTGAGGTGGTCCCAGGGCCCCAACTGCCCAACAGCACTAAAAAATATGGGCAGTGGGTGACCATCAATGGCCATAAGGTGGAGGCTCTTCGAAACACAGGAGCCAGTGTGACAGCTGTCAAGTGTCACCTGGTATCTCAAGAGCAGATGTGATCACAGACGAGGGTTGCTTATTTCCCTGACCAACCCTCTAGGGGGTTCAGTGACTAAATATCGAGGGACATAATATAGAATGCCCAAAATATTGACTCCAAAATATCGAAGTACAGAATATAGAATCCCTATGTACAAACAGGTAAGTACTAAAATATCGTGTAAAACATATCAATAGTTAAAATATAGTTAATTAAAATATCACATTTTTTAAATGTATTAAAAATTATATAGAAGTAATTGAATATTAAACACAATTAAATAAAACATACTTAAAATAATGTAAAAAAGCTTAACATGTAAAAATAATAAATGTAATGTAAAAAAACATAATTTTTTAAAACATATATTTACTTAATTATATTACAAAATAATTATTAATCTTAAATATAAAGTATTTGAAACATTATTAAAAATATATTTACACATATATATATATAAATAAACCTATTATATAAATATAAAAACAAATAATATATAATAATTAAAATAATTAAAGTAATACTTTTTATATTAAGTAATAATTTACACTACATTAAATATAACACCATAAAATACATTACATAGCTAAGGAAATAAAATTAGTAGTCACACTAAGTGTTGGATAGCGTAAGGGTGAAAATGACTATTCCCACTCCAGTGAGTGCAACAGTAGAAAAAGCGTTGGATAGCATAGGGGTAAAAATGACTATTCCCACTCCAGAGAGTGCAACAGTAGGGAAAGCGTTGGATAACGTAGGGGTAAAAATTACTATTCTCACTCCAGAGTGTGCAACAGTAGGGAAAGCGTTGGATAGCGGGAGGGTAAAAATTACTATTCCCACTCCAGAGAGTGCAACAGTAGGGAAAGTGTTGGATAGCGGGTGGCTAAAAATTAGTATTCCTACTCCAGTGAGTGCAACAGTAGGGAAAGCGTTGGATAGCGTAGGGGTAAAAATTACTATTCCCACTCCAGAGAGTGCAAGAGTAGGGAAAGCGTTGGATAGTGGGAGGGTAAAAAATACTATTCCCTCTCCAGAGAGTGCACCAGTAGGGAAAGTAATGATTTAATATTAAAATTAATTAATTATCAATACCAATAAAAATTCAATTACAATTATTTACCAATTATTGAAAATTAATTACTGATTAATATTTAGTTAACAATAAATTCATTATCAATAAATAGAAATATAAATAAATATTTACTTAATTACAATTACATTACTTTCCACCCTATTCCCCTATAAACCCGCAACCCGCTCCAAATAATAAATTAATACAATTAACATAATTATCAATTGATCAAGTAATGAAAATTAATTACCAATCACTATTTAATTAACAATAAATTAATTAAAAATAAATAGAAATACAAATAAATATTTACTTAATTACAAATAAATTACTTCCCACCCTATTCCCCTTTAAACCCACAACCCACTCCAAATAATACATTAATACAATTAACATAATTATCAATTAATCAATTAATAAAAATGAATTATCAATTAATAACAATTAATTACCATGTAATAATTAATTATCACTGAATTAATTATCAATACATATAAATAAAACATTTTTTTAATTGTATTACAATTAAATTACTACCCACCCTTTTCCCCTATAAACCCAAAACCCGCTACAGAACTAAAACACAAAATTACATAAAAAATATTTAATAATTCATTAAAATTATTATTTAATTTACTAAAAATAAATTACTTCCCACCCTATTCCCCTATAAACCCACAACCCGCTGCGGAATTAAATTACGCAAAATTACATAACATTCATTACTTTAAAAAAATTAAACATACATTACAAAAATAACATATCATTTTAACACATATACTACCTTACATAACACCAAAAAAATGAGATATTATGGAAAACGATATTTTAAATTAGATATTTTGGAATTCGATATTTCCTACCTCAATTTCAATATTCTGACCAACTATATTTTGGTAATTCGATATTCTGTCCTCTCTATATTTTGGATTCGATATTCTGCCCTGTCGATATTTCGACTTCGATATTTTGGGCGTTTACCCCTCTAGGGTGGGCACAAAAGCTCTGTGCAGGGAAAGAAAGGTTCGGCCATGTTGGATTTAGGTACGGAGGGGCACTGTCCCAATGTTTGCAGAAAAGCACACTGGAACTGCGGTAAAAGTGGGTAAGGTTATCCCTCAGAACTTCTCCCTGCTGGTTAGGCAGGGCCAAGGAGTCATCCGCACCCACAGGCTAGTACTTGGCATAAATGTGTGATATAGCATGTGCCACCCATAGGCACCATCTTCAGAACACTACTGGACTTGTGTAAGACAAAAGAAAAACTACACTTGCTGTTGAGACCAGTTAGAAGATGTGGACCTGCAGCCATCTGTACCCAGGACAAAGAAGTGGACTACTTGGGTAATTTAGTGGACCTCCTGGTAAGCTACAGGAACACAAACACAGCAAAAAGTTCATTTTCCTGGTGGAGATTAAGTGACAAATTCCAACTGGACTGACCCTGGACTGAAGGTGGCTTCTGCTGGAGTCACTCCCGATAAGTGTTGTTACTGGGGTCATGGAACCCTTAGCTGGTGTCAGAGTGTACTGTTCCTGTCTAAACCAAAAAACTGGAACTTACTTTTTGTAACCTTTTTGTCTGGAGAACGGCCGAGGGACCAGGACCAATTTGCCACCTGATCTGCTGAGGGTGCATCACCAATTGGGCTCACTCGTTTCTCCACTCCTCCTGCTGTGTTCTCTTCTCAACGTTGTAATCCATTGATGCCGAAAACTTCCTTTGTAAGCAGTTGAAGTTTCATTTATGCTGCTGTCAAAGGAGATCTGGTAGACAAAGACTTCCAGGCTGCAAAAGTTGAACTGCTCCTAACTTCCTACCTAAAACCAACCGCCACAGAGGCTCCATCACAATGCTAAAACCCGTTGATGCTGAATCCCCTACTTTTAATGGCAATCCACTGCCTGCTTACACTGAAGGTTGTTGACTTTTGGAGGCATAGCTTTCAGTGTTGAACTCAGACTTACATTTCTGAAACATCTACTGGACCTAAAAAGAATAGTGATATGGTTACTTCTGGTGGATTACCATCCAATTTGTGTGTTTATGTACATGAAATTTCTTTGTTCTGAGTACCTTCTGATAGACAAAAAGTGAAATCTCAGTGTAAATGTATTTATAATGATGCTTTCTGAGTGAATTCGAGGGAGATGTACATTTATGACAGTGTGGCTTCACATGTACAACCATGGGTAGGTGGGCACGCTTATATTCAGTTTAGCAGCATGGTTTTTCTCGCCGAGCCAGAGTGTAAGGACATTTTGGTTGTGAATTGTGGTTTTTCCATGGTATTTCTTTGTTTTTTTCCTTCTTTTAGACCAAATGTTGTGAGAATAATGATGTGATGATGTCCATATTTGGCTGTTTTAGACATGGTGTCTGCAAATTTGGTGTGTTTACAGTGATCTGTTCATGCATGTGTCTTTGTGCCGTAATCATAGCTATTTAGATGCAGACATGCATTCTTCACTAACACGTCAAGTGAATTAGTTGTGATGGAACGCAATGCTGCTCTAAAATTTTAGGGGTGCATCATAATCATGGATAGTCTGCATCCACATATATTCTTGTGTTGTATTAACTTTAATTAGTAGAATTGTTTTGCCATAACAAAAATGTGCAAGTAAAGGAATAGAAAAGTATTCTGTGTCATAGAGAAGAGAAATGAAATGGCATTTATATGTGAAATTGTAACTTTTAGTATACTGTATTTGCCTAACGAAAAGCTTACGCGTAATCTAATGCATTTTGATTTAAATGTGCACCATGATGAAGATTGCTCAAAGAAATAATGAGTTATGCTCAACGTGTAACAATTGTAGATGTTTACAACGTAAAGCAATATTAACAGGAGTGTATAATTTGATGAATAAAGGCCTAAACAAAATGTTCATGTTGTGTTTATGAAAGGCCTATTTGTTTATTCTTATGTTGGCCGAATTGTGTAAGTTTGAAAATGTAATTTCCCTGGTAGGCTCTCGCATTTAGAAGAAGACAGCTAATTTCATGTGTATGCAAGGATGTTCTGTTCTCAAGTTTCGGCTGCAGGTGAAGAAGCAGCCTTTGTTAGTTAAAACTAATGCCTTTTGTTTTAGGAATTAGGCATGGAGGAGAAGTGATACTTTGTAAACAGAAGGTCGGTAATTGGGAGCAGGTGTTCTTTCTCTTTGGGGAGGCCTGGGAACCAAGGTCATTGGACTACACTTGGAAAAGACGGTGGAAAACTACCTAGGAGAGCTGTCTGTTAGCATGAGGTGATCTGTGGGCATGTTTTACATTTTTGCATTTTGTATTAGGGACAGGGCCCCGGGGTTGAGTTAGGAGATGGGGTGAGGAGATCGATCTGAAAAGAGCATCTTAGAACGAGCTCTGTAGCTTTGGCTACCTGAATTTCTCTGTGAATGTACTTCTTAGTAAGTCTTCACGAGCTGACACCTTTAACTGACTTTTTCTGGGAAATGTTAAGTAGGGATGTCACCTTAGTGATAGAGCAGGGACAGTCTTTCTACTTTTCAGCCACAGATGAAGTCTGACTTGAATATTGGAGCAGTTCTTGCTTGTGTCTTGTTCTTAGAACTTTTTATTCTCTTCATGATTTATCAGATTAGACTCATTCGTAGGTATGGATTTGTATTAGTTCCCATGTATTTTTATAACCTTGTCTTGAGGTGCTTGTATATTCAGTTGTTTTGGCTTTTAATAAATCCCTAAGCGGGAGTTCGGAGTCTGTGATCATTTGAGCAATAGTTATTTTTGACTGTTAAATTGACTGAAATGAGTTGTCTCTCCCCTTTACACTTCTCAGCAGGTAATAAAGATTCATAGGCCCAGGGTTCCTAGTTAAATTTGGTCGCAGATCTCCGACCTCATCAGTTGGTAGCAAGAGGACGGTTACTTCTGTAGTAAGGGGAGTAGATAGGGAAAGGTTAGTTAAAATCCTATAGAGCCCAAGAGATGGTTGTCCAGAGGATCGAGACAGGAGGACATCGGCGTTTAGCGGAGACCGACAGAGAGTGACGGTGCGGCAGAAACAGTAGTTCGTGGAGGAGTGAGTATGAATCGGGATGTTAGATTGCGGTGATGATTTGATTGTGTGATGTCTTGCAGAGTTGGAATGAAAGTTGAGTGATTATGGTTTCAGACTGTGAGCGTGCACAGTCCATGTGATTTTTTATGTCAGGCTAAATGAGTAGCCTAAGATCCCGGAATAGATAAGTAGTGGTGTGGAAGACACCCAGAGCCGTAATTGTCAGCCATTGATTGTGGGAGTCGTGAGACGTCATCGACAAGCCCACCTGAGATAGGGAACAAGAGAGTGAATGTTTGAGTAACCAACGCAGGTCGTGGGTTACTGTGTGTATAAAATCGAGTAATTAGATCCTATCAAATTTATGTCACCGTCCGGCTGTTTGTGGGCAGATGGTCAAGGGTAGTTGTCTGGTCGTTTCGCGGACAGACAATTGTCAGATTGAGGTAGACAATTTCGAGCGACTGTCCGTTTTTTTGGTGGACAGACAGTCGATCAAGTGACTGTCCGGTCGTATGGTGGACAGACAGTTACTTGCTGTATGAGTGAGATGTGTGAGAGTGTTCAGGACGAATTGTGAAGGGGAACTGCTGAGTGAGGAGGAAGAGTGACGTTGAAGTGTGCCGCGCTGTGATAGGTTGGTTGGTGTAAAGATGCGCTGGTATTGGTGAATTGACATCAGGAATTAAACGATAATATTGTGAGTAAAAGAGTTGATTCCATTATGAAATGTTTTAAGGTACTGCAAGATCTTTGTTGGGGAGGTAGAGGAGTGGTTACTCAAGTGGGGTAAGAAACACCGCCCAAGGATACCCCAGCTCATTACATGGCTATGAACGTAGGGTTCCATACTATAATTTGGCTTCAGAATTGGCAAAAGATTACCGAAAAGGAGGGAGATTTGGCTTTCCCACGTTATGGTTCATTCAGGTTTGATAGCTGCATTACGACCTTTACCCAGACCAACACAGTTCGAAGCGTTAGATGCATGGATGAGAGCAGCGCCAGCAAGAAAAAGGAATCGAAGTCAGAAAAGGGTGAAGAAGTTGATCAGGACATTTCAAGATGCATGATGGGATGCATTGGCGAAGAGAAGAAGGGTAGACACCATTGAGGGAGATAGATTGTTCCCATTGCTAGTAAAAGTGGGAAATGCTCAGAAGAGAAGAGGAAGATGATAGGGACACAGATGGCAGTCTTTTGGAAAGGTTACTGGCAGAGCATCCACCTCCATATAACCCAAATTCGGAAGAGGGAATGGGAGCTCTTACAGAGGAAATTTGGGAACCACAGACAAACTTGAGTGTAGGAGTAAAATGAAGGATTTCCACAATAACAGAGGGAATGGGAGCACAGCCACTGAAGAGTGCGGAGACAGGTGGAGCTAACACGGTTACCAGGCTACGGATGCTCCTCCAGTGCCGGTCACCATTGGTCCCATAGTGTCAGTGTACGATCCATATCAAGTAGGAAATGGGAGTCTGGTATGATCAGTAATGGGGCAAAGTACTGGTTCTGGAGGGAATGGGATAGTGAGTGGAAGTGGTCGACCTTAGAGGCCCATAGAATCGAGTACGCCTTTGCCAGCCACTGCAGATTCTGGGGCAACGTGCAGAGCACTGAAATACTGCACGCATAACCCTGGAGGCAACCCGGTGAGGCTGCGCGGTGGAGAAATGGTGCACAGCAGTGACGCGACTGAAGCCGCTGGGAGCCCGGCATAGCAACCGGGCCAGGGAACAACGCATGCAGAGGCCTGGGCGGAGGCACACTAGACGGCAGGCTGCGGCGCTGAATGAGCGTGAAGACGGACCCCCACAGCGACGAGCGGAGACAAGCGAGGGCGGCACCAGGAGACCTGTCGGGACGACGTGAAGTGCCGAAGCCTGGTGGGGAGAGAACCGTGACAGCGAGACATGACTGGCTGAGTCCAGGGTGTAGACTTTAGCACTGGGTGTGGATCTGTACATACCAGGGTACTGCGATAGTTGAAAGAACCGCGACGTAATACATTACAAAGAGGAGGTTATCGCGAAGAAAGCGGGAAAGTGGTCAGGTTATCACTGGAGCCTTGTATCGCAGACGACTTGTGAATTAGCTGCAAGGAGGTTCAGAGATGTGACCTCGCTGCGCGTGGGCACTTACATATGCAATCCCAGCTGACAGGTGCTGGCGGTGAGGTGGGCCCTGAGAGGTGCGTTTCAGACGTGCGCCAGACATTTGCTTGCTGATTATATGGCTGCTGCTGGAGTGAGGTGACGCAGAGAACAGACTTTGTATTGCCTGCGGGCAGCAGACGTCGCGGAACGGACATAGAGTCGCAGTAACCTGACTTCGTGGCACTATGGGGAATCCGGACATCCGCCAGCCAAAACTCCACTTTGACGCTGCGAAAAAAGGGCCGAAGCCTAATTTGGAGGATGGTGAATCGAGTAGGACAGATATGGCAGGGAACGGAACGGCGCCTACAGACATGGATGTACAACAGATATTACAGGAAATGAGACAGGGGTTCGCTACGGTGGTAGATAAAGTGGATCGGATGTCATCAAGAATGGATGCAATTGTGCACAAAATAGACCTGCATGAAGAAAGGATTAAGGAGACTGAGAGGTGCATATCGGACAATGATCACACCACTGCTAGTCACGCGGTGCAACTTGCAAGAATGGATAAGCTACTGCGGGTAATTGCAGCGAAGAATGAGGATTTGGAAGCCCGTAGTAGACGTAATAATATTTGCGTAACCGGTGTGCCGGAGTCCACGAATACTGGGCGTATGGAGGACTATATAGAAAAACTGCTCCTGGCCTCCATTGGGACTGACCCCTTCTCCACGCAGTTCACCGTTGAGCGAGCCCACCGGTCTCTTGGACCAAAGCCGACACCCGGAAACCCGCCGAGGCCCATTATTGCGCGATTGTTAAATTATCGTGATCGAGATGTGGCCCTGCGCGCAGCACGTACCAAGCAAAATCTGACGTTTGATGGAGCATCCTTCTCAATATACCCGGACTTCACTCCACTGGTACAGGAGGAAAGACGTAAGTTCATTGATGTGAAAAAGAAACTTCGGGCAGCACAAATTGACTAAGCATTGTTGTATCCCGCTCGACTCCGGGTGATGCACCAGGGAAAACAGTGCTTCTTTACGAACCCGCAGCAGGTGGAGGACTATTTGCGAACACTGAAGCGAACGCAGCGTGGAGCAAGTGGACGGGGCTCTGTGCACCAAGACAACGCACGGGAGACGGACGAGGAATACTGAGGTGCAAATACTGCAGACCAGACCTTGATTTAAAAGAAATAGACATATGATATTGGTGGTATGCAGTATGGCAACGAGACTGGGGACACTTGATAAATGGAAGGCCAAGATGTTAAAGAGTATTCCGGAGGTAATGTATTCCAGGCCCCACCTCCCCACCTCGGACTGAGCCCAAAGGTCGCACAGGTCGTAGGGCTTGAGGGGGGGAACGTGGCTGTGTGACTAGCTAGAGTTGTCCCCCAACGGGGATTCCCCTATGTTGGATTGTGTCATCTGGGTGACAATGTTGTTGGGGTAAGAGGGAGGTGGGTGGGTAGTGTGTTCTGGCAAGTTGGGGTTGCTTCAGTGGGTGAAGGGAGGTTTGGGTGGTAGAGGGGCGGGAGGCTATTGCACTGCATTGATAATTGTTGATTACACATCAACTGGCAGGAATGTTTCCGCCGGAGAGGAGGGAGGGTCGGGGGCTGTTTGGGGGGGTAATGTGAGAGGGGCTGTTGTAAGGAGGTGCACTTGGAAGTCATGCACTGGAGCGGTACATGCCACAATTAAGCATGGGCGAAAAATCCGTTCCGCTCGCGGATTTTGCGGATTTTTGGTAAATTCGCAATCCGCGAACTCTCGCGAACTTGCCGAAAATTCGTAAAATCCGTGCGAAGCGGATTTTTTGCTTGGTCGCACTTGCGAACTAGAATACTATACAATTTCGCGGGAGTAAACACTTGCGAACACGTAGATGCGGCGGGCAGCGACAATCTCGCAATTGCGAGATTGCAAAATTTGCAATTTCGCACAAGAAATCCACCAGCAGGCAGCATAAACCTTGAAAATTATGATTTTTATCAGAATAACTCCTCAGGTTGACATTTGCCTGCACTTTTTCTTTGCAAGGAGTCCATTTTGGGGGGTGGGGGTGGGAGGAAGGAAGTGCCCCACAGTTTCCAACTCCCTGTTCCTGTCCACCAGGCTCCTCCCAGTGCTTTCTTCATGTGCTGGTCACTTTGATTTGGATCTTGACCTGGAAGGATTACTTATTGTGGATGCTGCTGGATATTTGGATTTTTGCAAAACTGAAAGCACTCAGCAGGTGCAAAAGTTCAATCTTATCATTAGTAACCATTCCCTGTAGTGCATCCTGAGGGGCCCCTCCAGAGTTCATTTGCCTACTTGCAACTATTCTATGACCCTGCTCTGACCCTCACAGCAGGCTCAGAGAATAGCTACAAGTATACAACAAAGGTCCTGTTAAAAAAATTACACTGCAACAGAAAGCAAATACAGACAAAACTGAAAGCCCTCAGCAGGTGCAAAAGTTCAATCTTATCATTAGTAACCATTCCCTGTAGTGCTTCCTGAGGGGCCCCTTCAGAGTTCAGTTGCCTACTTGCAACTATAGGCCACAAAGGTCCTGTGAAAAAAAAGTGCACTGCAACAGAAAGCAAATTACAGATAAGGAAGCAGGTGCCAGCCAGACTGGAAGTTTAAATTCAGTGACACATTAATCAACCCCAAATTAATTCATGTCAGTTGAAGCAGGGCAGGTGTGCTTGCTTTTTTTCACCCCCATAATCTACAGTGATAAACCAACCAGAGGGTGGCAGTGATGTACCAGAGGGTGGCATGGGTGTACCAGAGGGTGGCAGTGGTGAAACAGAGGGTGCTGTGAACCTGTGATGATGAACCAGATGTAGAAACAACATAGTCGCGGCCGTTGCGAGCCGACAAGTAAGTTTGCAATTGCGAACTGGTACAGAACCCTCGCGAACTGGCAGAAATCCTTGCAAACACACAAAAAAAAAAATCCGCAAATTCGCGAGAGTTCGCGGATTTTGCGGATTGCGAATCCGTAAATGCGCAAGTTTGCGGATTGCCAATTCGCAAAATCCGCTCATGCTTAGCCACAATAGTAGTACAGACTCACAGACGGGGTGGCGAACAATTGAGCGTTACATATCAATTGATACTAGCTATATATTACAAGATGGTGTTGGTCATTTTTAAGGCAGCAGGATTTGCAGAAGGTTTTTCCACTATGATCTATGCAATTCATGGCAGTAAGTGATCTGAACTTTATAACATGGAACGTGAGAGGGCTGGGTGACCCGCGTAAGAGGCGGCATGTGTTGTCATATCTGGACAGGCATAGCATACACATCGCGTTCCTGCAGGAAACGCATTTCAAGCTACAACCAAATAACACCTTTGCTAGTAGGTGGGTGGAGCACAGATTATTTTCCTCGTATTCAACGTATGCAAGGGGCACTGCGATTCTTGTTAAAAAGGGCACACCATTCATCTTGGCAGGAGAAAGACATGACACACAAGGGAGGTACTGTGTGGTGTGGGGACGACTGGGGCATGCATCGATCACTTTAATATGTTGTTATGGTCCGAATACAGATGACCCTAATTTTCTCGCTGAGCTCTGGGCCAATGTTGTGGACACCGGGTCTGACCACGTAGTAGGGGGCGGAGATTTTAACGTGTCACGTGACCCTGCAGTAGACAGATCACACCCGGGCCCCTACCATTACACAAAAGCGCTCGCTGAGCTACACAACACACTCATGGAGTATAACCTGGTAGATGCCTGGAGGCACCTTCACCCAACTACACGTGCGGGCACACACTTTACTGCGCATGCGCGTCTTGGGTGCGATTAGATTACATATTTCTGTCCCTGGGGCTGTGCCCTGCTATCTCTGAAGTGAAACACTTGGCTAGGACCTACTCGGACCATGCACCAGTGCAGCTTACCTTGAGTGCGGAGGATTTGGGCCCACCGAGATCTCGCTGGTGCTTACAACCGACTATGCTACTTGACAATGTCTTTCAAGAGGAACTCAGGGAGGAAACTTTGGACTTCTTTGAACGCAATAAGGGTACTGTATAGAAGGTAGAAACTATATGGGAGGCATTTAACGTTACTTTGAGAGGGATTTGCATAGCGAAATTGTCTGGGTTGCTGTTACGGGTGCGGGAGGAATAGGCAACACGTTAATCTTAGTTTTTGTGGGTTTTATTTTAGTATACAACAAGTCTGAGCTTTTCTTCTTGGTTGTTATCTTTGCCCTCGGAGAACGGCTTCTTGCGGTCTTCCTGATCCGAGATTCCGCCGCTGCTGCTCTCTGCTGCCTGTCGGGTCTTCTCCGCGGACTAGGCTCTTCGGTTTCCGTCTTGCCGCTCGTTGGAAAGACAGGGGAAAAGATAATGTGTATCAGTGGCCTGTTCGCTATGTCAACTACGTGAAAGGGTAAGGGAGTGAGGACCAAACTATAGGTGACACACACGTAAACTATTGCCGGCGTGAGGGATTTTTAGTGCTCAGGGAAGGGTGCACCAGGACGGGGTATGGACAACCCAGGTTTAATCGGTACCAACTGCTTTACGTTTGACCCAGCCCCTGAGTTTGTCTCGTACCTGGCTGAGCCATACACCTCCCGTGGGTGTATGGCTGGGCGACTCGTGGTGTCAGTGGCCTCCTGGCTTCTCCTCCGCCTCCTCTTCAACGACTCCCGGTCTTCCCTCGTCACTCGCTTCCCAACTCCGTTCTGCTCCGTCTCTCGCTCTGTCTCCGCTCCGCTCTTCAGTCTCCTCCCTCCGGGTGAATAAACACACTCCTGATTCGTTCTCCCTGGAATAAGACGTCTTCGTGTCCTGTCTTGACTCCTCCCACTGGTATTCCCAGTCAGCATTAAAGGGCCAGTGTTCCGATTGATTGTCCACGTCCGTGTCGATGTTCTGTAGAGGGTACAATGAGTTAGAGGTAGTGGTGGCCAGTTGTCCATTTGAATATTGACTACTTTCCTGTGTGTGTGACGACCCCAGGTTGTTACATACCTCCCCCTCCGGACACTCACGATCGGTGAGTGGGTGACGTGATAAAAAGTCCACCCCTACATTATCAATGCCTTTACGATGATGAACGGAAAAAGTGTAAGGCTGTAGTGATAAAAACCAGCGTAGGACTCTAGCGTTTTTGGCTTTATTGCGGGCCATCCACAGTAGTGGTTCGTGATCAGTGAAGAGATCAAAATGTCGTCCTTCCAGGTAGTATGCCAGTTTTTCAACGGCCCATTTGATAGCGAGGCATTCTTTCTCTATAGTGGCATACTTTAATTCCCGGGGAAAGAGTTTCCTGCTAACGTACAGGATCGGGTGGTCATGCCCATCACACCCTATCTGGGAAACCACAGCTCCAATGCCGTAATCCGATGCATCCGTGTGCAACGAAAAAGGGCGAGAAAAATCAGGGGAAGACAACACTGGGGTTGAAGTAATGATGGACTTCAACGTGCGAAAAGCTCCTTGCATCAGTTCCGTAGGCCGCACTGGCGTAGACGCCTTCCCTTTGTCCTTTAGGGCATTGGTAAGGGGCGCGGCTATATCCGCAAACTGCGGGATAAACCGCCGATAGTAACCAACAAGACCTAAAAAAGATCTCAGCTCCCTCCTAGTCGACGGGAAAGGAGTGTCGGCAATAGCCCTCACTTTCTCAATTTGCGGCTCAATCAGTCCATGTCCCAGAACATAACCAAGGTATTTGACTTTTTGAAAGGCCAATTTACATTTCTTAGCGTTCACCGTAAGACCAGCGTTACGTAGCGTCTGCAATACTGTGGACAGATGTCTGAGATGGGTCAGCCAATCTGGACTGTAGATGACAATGTCGTCCAGATAGGCAGACGTAAACTCCGTCAACCCAGCCAGAACAGTGTTCATCAAACGTTGAAAAGTAGCCGGCGCCCCATGGAGGCCAAACGGTAGTACCGTAAATTTAAAATGACCCTCATCTGTCGAGAATGCAGTTTTTTTTATGTCTTCTTGCCGTAGTGGAACTTGCCAATACCCCATAGTTAAATCAAGGGTAGATATGTATTTAGCGTTTCCCAGTTTCTCTATTAATTCGTCCACTCTGGGAATGGGGTATGTATCGAAGAGCGAGATGTCATTCAAAGCACGAAAGTCCATGCAAAACCTCCGACTGCCGTCCGGTTTATGGACCATAACAATAGAACTGGACCAATCACTTTTGGATGGACGAATTACACCCAACCGAAGCATTTCTTCCACTTCAGATTTAATGGCTGCTCTCCTGGCTTCGGGGACTCTGTAAGGTTTAATCCTAACTTTCTTGTTAGGTGGGGTATCAATACAATGTTCAGCCAAAGACGTTCTCCCTGGGCGGCTCGAAAACACGTCCCCAAAATTAGCCAGAGTATTTCGCAGTTCCACCTGTTGTTGGGTCTGTAATTCCTCATTGTGAACCAGCAGTTCAATGGTCGATCTATCTGATCCTGATCCCTCTGTCAAGTGAATGTCGGCAGGGGGTGGGCCCAGCCACTTTTTCAAAAGGTTAATATGATACGACTGTTGTTTATTAGGAGCGATCTGCAGTTTATAGCTAGTGCGACCAATGACAGCGACTACTCTGTATGGGCCCATCCATTCGGCCTTGAATTTGTGTGAGGAGGAAGGCAGTAGAACCAATGCCCAGTCATCCACCTTGAGCTGTCTCCACTTTTTACCCCTGTCATACGCACGTTTTTGGCTATTCTGGCTAGCCATAAGATGATCCATCGCCAAATCCCTCAACTTTCTCAGTTTAGTTTTTAGGGCTGTGGCGTAATCAAGGGTTGTAGCAATTTCCCCCCCATTTTCGTTGACCCATGCATCCCTGGTCATTTCCAACAAGGAACGGGGTTGACGGCCGTATAGAAGTTCAAAAGCCGAGACGCCCATACTGCTCTGTTTCTGCGCCCTGATGGCGTATAACGCCAGTGGTAACATTTTATCCCAATCACTCCCACTGACTTCCATCATCTTACGAAGAGTTGATTTCAGAGTACGGTAGTAACGTTCCACCAGTCCGTCCGTCTGGGGATGGTAAACAGAGGTACGGATCTGGTGGGTGTCCAACGTATCACAAATCTCCCTCATCAGCCTGGAAATGAACGGAGTACCCTGGTCCGTTAAAATTTCCTTTGGGAAACCAACCCTACTAAATAATTCAATCATTTTATCTCCCACCTGTTTAGATTTGGCTGCAGATAAAGGAAATGCCTCCGGAAACCTCGTGGCATAGTCGACCATGACCAGTATGTGTTGGAACCCCTTTTTCGTCTTGGGTAACGGACCTATTAGGTCCATGCCAACCCGCTCGAAAGGTTTCCCAATAACCGGCAACGGCTGTAAAGGCACGGCAGGTGGCCTGACCATATTCATCCTCTGGCATACGTCACATTTCCGACAATATGCCTCAGTATCTTTATAAATCCCAGGCCAAAAAAATTGCCGGAGAATATTCTGAGTTGTTTTTTCAGCGCCGGTGTGGCCGGCAACAATGTGACTGTGCGCAAAAAAAAGGACCTGCTCTCTAAAAGAAACAGGTACTAGAAGCTGAGCAGAGTCTCCCTCCTTTCCAATTCTATACAATAGCTCATCCTGTACGACGAACCCGGGAAAATCTATAGAATTTACAGCTCTTTGGTGGGCCTGTTCCCATGCATTGAACAGAGTTGGGTCACTAATTTGGGCAAATTTAAAACTTTTATCTAAAACCCACGGGTCTTGAGAAAGAACCGTATGTACCGGTTCATTCCGCGTCCCTGTGGATCCAAAACCTCCGTATCCCCGGTCCGTGTCCTCCAACCGGTTTACTTCTTCCAATATCGTAGGGGTTATGCTTTCACAAATAAGTTGTGCCACTCGATCTCCTTTGGTGACCTGAAATGTTTCTGGTCCAAAATTAAACAGGAGGATCACCACATTACCCCTGTAATCCTCGTCGATAACCCCTGCCCCAACGTCAATAAAGTATTTAGCGGCTAACCCTGAACGAGGGGCGATCCTGCCATAGCACCCTGTGGGGACTGCTATTTGTAAGTCCGTTTTGATCAGCGCTTTCTCTCTACTCGGTATCACATAGTCGTATGCGCTGTATAAATCATAACCTGCCGCTTTAGCTGAGCCCTTTGTGGGAGTCGTTGCATTTTTAGTTAGTTTTACAAAACTAAGGCTATTCCTTTGGGGACGTTCTTTTAGCTCCTTATTTTTTTCATAGGAGTGTCCATGCGTTGCCAGCTTGTCTTTAAACATATTCAAGAAGCCAGGGTTATCAGTTCCAATGATCAGATCTTCCGGTAAATTTTCCATCACCCCCACCCTTACCGCTGGTGTTGTACCTGCCGTTGACTCTATGCTAATGTCGGCAATTGGGTATGGTCTGATATCCCCATGGACACATTTAATGTTAACCATCCCCTTAGAAATGTACTGTTTTGGATTTACATATGATGATCGGATCACGGATTGGCGACAGCCGGAGTCTAGCAAAGCTAATAGAGAGTGTCCATTTGCTTTTACACTTACTCTAAATGATCCACCCATCTCTGCCGAGAACAGTACAGCCTTGGGAAGGTAGCCGACCTCCATAGGTTCTTCTTCGCTTCTTTTTCTCGGACACATCCTGGCAATGTGTCCCCATTGCCCACAATCAAAGCATTGTGGCCCTGAAGCGATGCTGTTCTCTGTTCTCCAGGTGCGGGGTCATGTTATTTCTCTGTCCCGAGAAACATTTTTTGCAGGTCGCACAACTATTTTCCTCTCTCTGTCTTGCTCGAATGGGAAACTTATTGGTTGTGCGCGAGCAAAGGAGGAGGCCATTTCGACCGCTTGGGCGGTTGTTAAGCTATGATGCTGACGCAGCCATTTTTGTGTGGCGTATGGAAGGGCCTCCAGAAACTGCTCCAAATAAATGCGGTCCAGTATTTCCTCCTTACTACTCGTAGTGGGCGTAAGCCATTTGTCCGTGGCCATTTTGAGTCTTACAAATAATGTTTTGGGGTTTTCCCCAACGGAGCCCCTTTCCTTCCGAAATCGCAGTCGGTATGCCTCCGGATCTAATCCTAAATGATCAAGTATTATTTTCTTTATCTCCGTGTATGGAGTGTTTCCATTCGGATTTGCCACTTGATAAGCGGCTTGGGCTTCCCCTCCTAATAGTGGTGCCAAAAAAAAACGGCCATTTGGCTACCGGCCATCCACAAGCCCTAGCGGCCCTTTCGAAATTTAATAAAAAGGCGTCAGGATCTTCTCCTGTCCGATATTTTTGTAGGGAGACTGCTGGTGTTCCATGGGATATGGCTCGCTCCGTTGCTCCTCCCCTTTGAACAGGGTCGACCCAAGGTTGTTCATTTTTCTCTTCAAAGGCTTTTTTTATAACTTCTCTATCCGCTTGTGCAGAAGCTAAGTGCTGTTCCAGTACCCACTCGATCCTTTATTGTCCTTTTACTAACTGTTCCACGACCGTTTCCATCTTCACTTCACAGATGGTTCCTATGCCCGCATTCTCCACCACTGTTACGGGTGCGGGAGGAATAGGCAACACGTTGATCTTAGTTTTTGTGGGTTTTATTTTAGTATACAACAAGTCTGAGCTTTTCTTCTTGGTTGTTATCGTTGCCCTCGGAGAACGGCTTCTTGCGGTCTTCCTGATCCGAGATTCCGCCGCTGCTGCTCTCTGCTGCCTGTCGGGTCTTCTCCGCGGACTAGGCTCTTCGGTTTCCGTCTTGCCGCTCGTTGGAAAGACAGGGGAAAAGATAATGTGTATCAGTGGTCTGTTCGCTATGTCAACTACGTGAAAGGGTAAGGGAGTGAGGACCAAACTAAAGGTGACACACACGTAAACTATTGCCGGCGTGAGGGATTTTTAGTGCTCAGGGAAGAGTGCACCAGGACGGGGTATGGACAACCCAGGTTTAATCGGTACCAACTGCTTTACGTTTGACCCAGCCCCTGAGTTTGTCTCGTACCTGGCTGAGCCATACACCTCCCGTGGGTGTATGGCTGGGCGACTCGTGGTGTCGGTGGCCTCCTGGCTTCTCCTCCGCCTCCTCTTCAACGACTCCCGGTCTTCCCTCGTCACTCGCTTCCCAACTCCGTTCTGCTCCGTCTCTCGCTCTGTCTCCGCTCCGCTCTTCAGTCTCCTCCCTCCGGGTGAATAAACACACTCCTGATTCGTTCTCCCTGGAATAAGACGTCTCCGTGTCCTGTCTTGACTCCTCCCACTGGTATTCCCAGTCAGCATTAAAGGGCCAGTGTTCCGATTGATTGTCCACGTCCGTGTCGATGTTCTGTAGAGGGTACAATGAGTTAGAGGTAGTGGTGGCCAGTTGTCCATTTGAATATTGACTACTTTCCTGTGTGTGTGACGACCCCAGGTTGTTACAGTTGCTAAAAAGCATATTGCATAAACTGACCACTCTCGAAAATGAGCTTAAATTGCTGGAAGAGTCACTAGTCGTGCGCCCAGATGGGACGATTCAATAAAAAATTAGGGAGAAGCTCACGGAATACACGGAGGAAGCCTGTACAGAGTCCAAATTTCGGGGGCGATACTGGACGGCTCGCCGTTATGGCGAAGGAGAGAGGCCGGGTAAGGCACTGGCTGCGACGATTAGTATGGCGCGATGTACGAATGTGGTACTAGAAATTGAGGGAATAGATGGGTTGGTATATAGAGACACTGCGCACATATTAAATACCTTCTGTTGAGCTTCAAACCACGAGGCTGCTAAGTTTGTTTCTCTTTTGTAGCTGCAAACTCCCAACTCCCTTTTGAATCAATCCGGTAGCAATGTTTATAGCACTTGACTACACCAACTTTTTTACAAGGGAAAGGGGAAGTGGAGTGAGAAACAAAAAGACAAAACACTGGTCCTTATGAGGTCCCACGAAGTTTCTCAGAGTAAGTGTGCCGGGCCTTCTTGCAGTGCCTACTTCAGTTCTAAATATAAATACGTCAATCACTTCTCCTGCTACCAAATATTGAGTTTTTTCACTGCAAAATGAAATTACATGAAACAAGAGATCATACCTAGACACTGTTGGCCCTGGCTTACACTTCAACAATTATCAAACTCTTCTTGTCTTGAAAGCCTTAAAGAAATTGTATTTGTACCATGAGTAAAAATCATGAAATAATCAAATAACTCGTGCTCAAAGACGATTAGTTAGTATTATTAGTATGAGGTCAAAAGAACATCCATTAACTCAAGCGTACCTGAGTAATTGTTGTACTTGTCGAGGATAAATGGGGGTCTGGGCTGCAAGGCAGAAAGAAAGAAAACAAACACAAGAAAACACCAAGTACCCTAACTAAGCACTTCTTCTGGTAGTCTCTTTGCTTTTAACCAATGCTTGTTGTATACTTCACAGCAGTGGTTGCATTACAATAAGTAAAGTAAAACGTAGGTTACAACATACTCGACAATTCAGAGCACCTAGTACAAGCTTTCGGTAATACTCTTGTTCATTTGGTTGAGTCAATGCTTGTTGGCTCTAGTTTTAACACAATTAACAGTTATTCCTGTTGATTTTGCCACAAGTGTTCTTCAAAGCGAGTTCAAATACAATATCCATGTCACAAGGTTCTAGGGAGGGACGGGGTTAACAAAATCTTACTGTACACCTCTACCGGAGGTGACGTTCTGAACGGAGGAAGAGGAAACACCGAAGATCATCTCCGATGAGCAGGGAAGGCTGGAAAGGAACCTGAGTCCCAGGAAATTCAAGTAGCGCAGGTGAGCAAGTAGAAAACACCAGCTCTCAAGCGGGGAAAGACTCCGATCTGCAAATGCAGCAGCGATGCTCACCGAGTCTCGGGAAAGGGCGGAGGCCGGAGGAAACACTCAGCTGCACTCGCGATGACGCTCTAATAAAGCGAAGCGTCATCGCGTGTACCAGGCAGCCTTTTATACTCTTGCTGCCTTCCAGGATCTTCTTAGCCCGCACGTGGGAGCCGAATAGCGGTTTAAACGTGCCGATGATAACCACGTTTTCAACCAAGGCAATCTTCAGTAAAATAATCCCAACAAGCAAAGGCTAATGCAATGTTCATACAGATGGTGACATTGAATTGTGAAAAAAACATATGTAGGCAGAAGGAGACTTAACTAAGGATAAAAACCAATAATGCATAAACCATTAATGAATGATTCTAGGAATATTAACCACAGACTACCATAGTCAACTACACTTTAAGACATCATTAGGTGGTCAAACTACAGTTATGCCATTATTAGATATCAACTCCTAACACCTTCACTGCGTATTACACTAAGCTATATACTACCACGAGGACAGACAAACTAGATTTAAATGAATATCTGGAGGATGTGTCTCTGGCATGGCTGAGCGATGCACAACAGCAATTCTTGAGCGCCCCGTTTGAATTAGATGAAGTGCGGGAAGCTATAATGCACATGCAATCGGGTAAAGCAACGGATTAGACTGTATACCGATCGAATTTTATTTTATAAAACCTACATTGATTTTATGGCCCCAATGTTACGGGAAGTGTATGAGGACACGTTGGAAGTGGGACATATATCCCCCTCCATGAGAGTGGCCTTAATCGCATCGCTACTAAAGCCAGGAAAATTGCCAAAGAGTTGTGATTCATATAGACCTCTGTCACTACTCAACTGTTATATTAAAATCCTGGCGAAACTACTCGCTATGCGCCTCAATCTTCTTATGGAGTGTTTGATTTTGCCTGATCAGTCGGGCTTTGTTCCTGGTAGGGCAACTTCTCATAACCTGAGGACCTTTTTTACAATTATGATTAACATATCTGAAGAGTTACCTATGGCGGCAATATTTCTAGATGCCACTAAAGCGTTTGATTCCATGGAATGGGATTATGTGTTTGGAATGATGAACCGCATGGGGTTCCCTCCTATTTTTTTATCCTGGATTAGATTATTATATGACTCGCCCACGGCTAAAATAGTTATTAATGGGAAAGTGTCTCAGGAAATACCCATCATGAGAGGCACGAGGCAGGGGTGCCCATTGTCGCCCTTACTCTTTGCGATCGCAGTAGAGCCCCTAGCAGCGAAGCTGCGACAACATCATAACGACAAATCGCTGCTGTGCAATAAGCGACAAATTTTGATATCCCTATACGTGGATGATATCACGCTGTATATGCGAGACCCCCAACAAAATATGAACCCCATCCTTAGGGAGTTCATAGTCTTTGGCAGACTGTCCGGTGTCAAAATAAATTGGAGCAAATCGTGCTTCTTTCCACTCACGGCTGCAACGGCAAAGTTCCCTATGGATTACCCTATACCTGGTGTGAGGATGAGTTTAAATACTTAGGGATTCGTAAATCAATAGACAGGGATGAGTTAATGAGGCTTAACTACGGTACAGCCATGGTCCGAATCTCAGACAAGGTAACGCGTTAGATCACTCTACCATTGTCGATGGCAGGTAGAGCATCCTTGATAAAGATGGTGATCTTACCACAGTTACTCTATCTATTCCTGAACATTCCTGTTTACCCCGGGAGATCTTTCTTTCAACAGTTGCGATCGGAACTAACCCACCTGGTGTGGGGAGGGAAAAGCCCGAGACTCACATGGAAGATTCTGACTAGGCCTTATATACAAGGGGGATTTAGAATTCCCGATTTTGAATTGTATTATTATAGTGCACAAGCACACTATGCCTTTTTTTGGGTGCACCAACCTCGATATATGCCTCAGTTGGCGGCAGAACACTGGCTGGCTTTGCCGGTTCCTATTGAGGGTGCATTCTATATCCCACCCCATCGCAGAGACAAGACACCGACGACAGTGATGGCCACGGCCAATGCTTGGCTCCAACTGGGCAAACTGCTTGATGCACCTCTGATATACTCACCGCTTTTACCACTCGCATACCACCCAGACATGCCCCTTCTACAGGAGACTGCATTCCATAAATTAGCTGAACGCATACATCTTAAAACATTTGGGGACCTATATCATGAAGATACATTCCGAACACTAGAGCACTTGTTTCTGGGTATACAACGCTCACCTCTCGACACTTTTCTGTACATTCGCCTTCGACAAGGGCTTAGGTCTGTTACGCCTGACTTTCCTAACGAACCCCCAGTTTTTACGCCACTGCAGCGGATTCTTCAGGGAGAAACGGCCAAGAAATTAGTGTCGACGATCTATAAGACAGTACATGCGCTGAGGGAGCTGCCAGTTCCTATAGCAAAAACAAAGTGGGACCAGGAATTGGGTGTGGAACTGACAGGGAGGCAATGGGACTTTTGTTCGCAACAGACTGAACGAATCTCTTCGAGCAGTAGACTTAGAATAATTCATTATAAGTGCCTACATAGGCTATATTATACACCTGCTCGCATGCATAGGTACAGGCTACGCGACTCAGACACCTGTGATAGATGCCATGCTCCCGGAGCTGACTTTTTACATCTAGCGTGGGCCTGCGAGGGAGTGCAAGCATACTGGCAACAGATCTTTACTGCCCTATCTAAGATGATAAATACCGCAGTGGAGCCCTCCCCAGTTTTGGCGCTCTTGGGATATGTTGAATCGCTGCAGGCAGCGCACCGCACCGCAAATTTGTCGCGATGGCACTACTCATGGCTAAAAGAAGAGTGGCCTGCCGGTGGGGCTGAAGGAGGGCACCTAAATTCAAGGACAGGATAAGTGACCTCACATATTGCCAGGAACAACTAGCAACATATGCTGAATTATTACCGGTAGCCTCCAGACCAAATGATATCTGGGCCCCATTGAAATGCTATTTAGCGGCACAGAGTAACTCCGACCGCCAGGGGGAACCAGACCCTGAACACATTGGCTGACATCTAGTAGCTTCGAATCGACTATCCTAAGTGAAGGAGGAGGATGGTGTAATTTGCGGGAGGAGACTATGCGGAGGGGTCTGGGTTGGTTCGGCGATAATGCACGAGTGGGAATCACCTGGATTATGCGAGATGGGGTATCCTGATGCTCTGTTAATATTTATCGTCAAAAACACTTGGCTGACCCATTCTTGCTGTATACTTAGTCAGGACGATGTATTGATGCTACAATATTGTGGAAGTATAGAAATGTATTACAGTTGCTACTGTTGAATATTGATGGAAGTAAGTGACCACCATATCATATGTACATGCATGATTCTGGATTTAGTAAGGGCTACATTACCGATGCTATTGTTAAATATTGATAGAAATGACTGACCACCATATGATATGTAAATGTAAGATTCTGGATTCAGTAAGAGCTGCAAACATACCGACCAATGTACTGAATGTTACATTATTAATAGTGTATGAATACATGTGTACCTTCTAAGTTTGGAACAACCAAAACCCCAATAAACAAAGTAAAAAAAAAAAAAGGATGATGGGAGGTGACAATGGTCAGGGAGTTTCGGGAAGTCAATCTCTCTCACAGAACATAATGGAAGGGAATCAGCGGGAAGATCAGTGTAGTGAGAGTGGAGAGTCGAGTAGTGCGTTGAGTCAAGGAACAATTCAAGCTGCTATGAGGGCTAAAGTGTTGGATGTGGTGACATTAACGGTAGAAGTGGAAGAAATAATCAGTGGAAATTTGCCTTTAGAAAGGATTGAACTTTGTGAGCCAGTTGAATTGCAAGGCAAGGCGAGGAAAGCACATGAGAAATTGACAGAGTTGGCACAGAGATATGATGTGGATTTGTCCAAAACAAAGATGTTGCAGGGAAATCACAGGTTAAATTACAGTGATCAGGAACTAGAGGAGTCATATGTTTGAAAACGTATATTCGAAAATTGATTGTAGGGATACGTGCATGAAGCATGCTAGACAAAAGGGAGGAAAGCTGGTCAAAGAAGAAGAATGCTAGAAAGAGCACAGGAGAAACATCAGCTCCAAGAGGAGGGACAGTAAAAGTAGAGGCTTTTCCGTTGCGAGAGGTACTAAGTGGAGGGTATGTGCATATGCCTTGGGTTAGAGGTGATTTGGCGGCGTTTTGTTATATTTAAGGTTTTTACCTTACATCTTCCCTGTTTCTCTGCCTCTGCTGTTCAGCCAGTGTGAGTTGAATGTTAGTGTGAATGTGATGTCACTGGAATGTTTGGTATGCTGTGAGTGGACTGTCAGTTGGATCCTGGGCTGAGCAGCAGAGAAGATGCTCCTGGTGAGGCTTTGATTACATATATACTGGAAACCCTATCTAACCATCTAAGAAGAATAAACTTATCATCTGTAACCTATCCAAGTCTACTGGAATTCCTTACCAGCATGTAACATAAATTTGGCGACGAGGGTGGGATTTAAACTACGCGTGAGGACTTTCTTCAAGCTTCTTAAAGGTACTTTTATTCATGATTTTACTCAAAAGAACCTACTTAAGGATTTTTACGCCCTCCCGCCCCACCAGTGTCCATATTTCACCGGACAGCCCATGGACAAGGCGTAGATTTCCTGTAACCTGCTTCTTTCCTGCCTAAATCTTACTGCCTGCTTCAAACAGGACTTAAGTTTCCTGCTTCCTGCTACTTTCTGCCTGATCTCTACTGCCTAAATTTACTGAGGAAGATCTTGTCAGACTATAGTGTTCATAAACTACCGTTCTTTGAATACCATTGATGGACCTTGTACATTTGAACTTTTTGAATACTATTGAACAACTTTTAATACCTTGAATATCACCGCTACTGCTACCATCAACATAAGTTTTGCTAATTTAAAATTTATAAGATTTTCTAAAATTCTTTTGGGAGCTTCGCTGCATGTACCATTGTTTATTCTTGTGTATTTCGATGCAGGCTCATAGATTTACCTTTGTTTGCCGTTGATTGACTTTGGATCTATTTTTCTTCAAATTGTTCATATTTTACATGCGTGTTTCTGCCATCGTTTACCTCATTGATGATTTTATATCGCGTGCTTCGATTCACTTGAATGTCCGATTTATTTCGCAGACTTCTGACTAGAGATTTTAATAAATTTAATATTTTGGTCAATTTTAAAGAGTTCCTTTGATTGCGGCATTCAAATTAATGAAATGACGGTTACCGGCTTATTTGGAATCCTTGGTCTTCAAGAATCGCTACTCCTTGCGGTTAAGTGACACTTCTTCGAATCCCCTGTGATCTTCATTCCAGATCTCAAGAAGCGGCGGAAATCGTCACCACGTTTATACGTCGACGTCCATGTCATCACGTGATGTTAAACAGCGTCGTGGCCATTTTGAGTAACCAAGCAACACTGAAGCATCGTTGTGTGTAATTGATCATAAACAGCGGTTAATTTTCAAGGGATTAAACAACTACGCTGACACACTCAGCTACGAAGTTATATTTTCTTGTGAAGTAAGGTATTTTAATTATTTTTTCAGTTTTGAAGTACAACGTGTGTTTTATCTTCGCTGATGTACACAGCTCGGAGACATCATTTAAGTATGTGTGTCATCTACGCTGATGCACACAGCTAAGAACTAACTTTTGAACACTGTGCTTCATTTATACTGATGCACACAGCTTAATGTTACTGTTGATATCGGGGGTCATTATTATTAATATTATATTGTCTACAGCCTTTTGCCCTCGGACTAAAAAACACACATTTAAAGACGCTTTGCTGTTTTCCTTGCCTCAACTGTAAGAGATGAACTTCATTTTATACTGGCTCATTTTTCATAGTGTTTTACTCTCATTTTTTGGCTCCCATATTTACTACGTTTTCTCCTTTGCTTTTTAACACCTTTTATAATTATTTAATGTGTTGATGCTCATTTTATTCTACTGTAGTACTCCCATTTTATTCTGATGCTTTTGTTAATGTATTTTTGCTTGTCATGCAGGTGTTCTACATTTTCTATCTATACTTTAATGTGGAGCATTTCTCCTCTTTCCTCTGTTCTGTACATGATTTTTATTTACAGTGCCCTTATTATATTGTGCACAGGTTTGTATGTGGTCTAACTTGAGGCGTGTCTGTATCTTCTTTGATGTGTAGTTCAGTTCACCCAGATCGCACTTTTCCTGGAGCTATAATTTTTTCTTGTGCCTCTGATGTTTTTAATGATGATACTTACAGTGCATTTTTATTTAGTGCGCAGGTTTTCATACATGGTCTAACTTGAGGCGTGACTGAATTTCTTTGCAGTGTAGTTCAGTTTACCCAGATCGTATTTTCCTGCAGTTTTATATGTGGTCTAACTTGAGGCGTGACTGAACTTCTTTGGTTTGTAGGTCAGTTTACCCAGATCGCATTTTCCTGGAGCATTTTTTGTTCTTCTGATTCCTTACCTGAGTACTTGATATTTACTGTTTATTGTCATATTGTACGCAGGTTTATTTATGTGTTCTAATTGAGGTGTTACTGAATTTTTCTTTGCTGTCTAGTTCAGTTTCCCAGATCGCACTTTCCCTGCATTTTTCTCTTGTGGTCTAATTTTAGGTGTGACTGTACTTTTATCTTTTGTGTGTTACAGTTTATGCAGATCGCAGACCTTTTCTACATGTCTTCCTTTTTGGTTGATGTGTTAGGTGTACGTCACCTGTTTTCTTTTCTTTGCGTTTCTTCCTTGTTTCCTTCTTCCTGTTGCTGTGTTCAGTGGTTCCATACTTCTCGCTAGCCTGGCCAGTTGGTGAAGTTGTGGTGGTCACACCCGTGCACTACTTCGTGTTAGTCTTCGTGGTATTATTACTTCTTGCTTATGTAATTTTCTCAGTTTGCTTTTCCGTTCTTTTACTTTTTCCTTCCTTTTGAAACTTCTTACTTCAATTTTCTCTGCTAAGGAAGGAGATGTGTGTCTTTTCTATTTTAGTATTACTTTCATGCTGTATTATTTGTCATACTGTTCTCACTTTGTACTTTATTACATGTTTTCCTTCATTGCTTATTTTTACGTCACATTTCACCTTGCTTATTTTTAGTATGTTTTTCATACTTATGTGCATTTGCAATCTTTCTACTGCAATTCTTATTGATTATACTGTGATGTTATTGCAATGTTGCTATTTACATTTGCTTTCTCTTTGTTCATTTTATAAAGAGGGAAGGTGTGTTATATTTAAGGTTTTTACCTTACATCTTCCCTGTTTCTCTGCCTCTGCTGTTCAGCCAGTGTGAGTTGAATGTTAGTGTGAATGTGATGTCACTGGAATGTTTGGTATGCTGTGAGTGGACTGTCAGTTGGATCCTGGGCTGAGCAGCAGAGAAGATGCTCCTGGTGGGGCTTTGATTACATATATACTGGAAACCCTATCTTACTACTTTCATGATGTTTTAATTGTCATACTGTTCTCACTTTATACTTTATTATATGTTTTCCTTCATTGCTTACTTTTACGTTACATTTTACCTTGCTTATTTTTAGTATGTTTTCAAACTTAAGTGCTTTTGCAATCTTTCTATAGCAATTGTTATTGATTATACTGTGATGTTATCGTAATGTTGGTATTTACATTTGCTTTCTCTTTGTTCAATTTATAAAGAGGGAAGGTGTGTTATATCCTAGGTTTTTACCTTACATCTTCCCTGTTTCTCTGCCTCTGCTGTTCAGCCAGTGTGAGTGGAATGTTAGAGTGAATGTGATGTCATTGGAATGTTTGGTATGCTGTGAGTGGACTGTCAGTTGGATCCTGGGCTGAGCAGCAGAGAGGATGCTCCTGGTGGGGCTTTGATTACTTATATACTGGAAAACCTATCTAACCATCTAAGAAGAATACATTTATCATATGTAACCTATCTAAGTCTTCTGGAATTCCTTACCAGGATGTAACATAAATTTGGCGACGAGGTTGATTCAAAACTACGCGTAAAGACTTTCTTCAAGCTTTTTAAAGGTACTTTTATTCATGACTTTACTCAAAACGAACCTACTTAAGGATTTAACGCCCTCCCGCCCCACCAGTGTCCATATTTCACCAGACAGCCCATGGACAAGGCGTAGATTTCCTTTTACCTTCTTCCTGCCTAAATCCTACTACCTACTTCAAAGAGGACATAAGTCTCCTGCTACCTGCTTCTTACTACCTGATTCCTGCTGCCATTAACAGAGTACAATCTTCCTAATTTTACAACCTACTTATGACTGGGCATGTTACTGCTATCTGTTTACTCCTGCCATACACCTTGCTGCCTTACTTTTCTGTCTGACTTTAAGCACTGAATAGATGCCTTTTAAAGATCTTGCTACTCCTGAAAAAATCTCCATGTTACTTTTCATAATGTGAAGGAGTGAGCTGCGTGCGTTTCAGTTATCTGGCAGAACGTGCAGTCAAACATGAAAAGATTCCTCCATTTTCAACTCGCCTTCCACAGCGCATGTAACCTTATCAACTTGTGTTTATGATTTACAATACCACTGCCCTTGTTCATGCTTCAGCGCTCTTCCTAACATTTTAACCAAGTGATCGTTTTTAAAAATAAACTGTCAGTAAAACATGAAGAAAAACCATGATTAGAGGAAGAGAAGTACTGTTCTGTTCTAAATGCGGTGACATTTTTACTTCTAGCAATGAAAGATTGTTCGCATTTTATGTATTTCTCTATCTTGGCTTGTGAATTGCATACAAATTTCAGTTTACTGTCGTCCCTCTTTGAAAATACTGGCACGAGCTCTTCGAGCGCGCACCCTTACCTGTCAGTCTCGGAGCTCCGTGATGCTTTTCATGACGTTTTCAACATTCTCCTGCCTGCCCTCATCTGGGACGTTTTTGGTGCATAGGCGCGCCGAGAGCCACACTGCATCACGCTAAAAAACGTGCTGCCATTTTGAGGCACTTCATCTGCCGAAGTCTATGTGGAGTTTACCTGGGAGTTCTGGATATTATTTCTAACAGCGTCACTGGTTGTGCTTCAAATTTAAAAGTGGTAATGTGTTATTCCTTTATTTTATTAAACTATCGAAATTTTGACCTTCAAGGAATTTTGGAAAGGCAACAATATGTTTTGGGACTTTACAAAGTCAGTACTTCATGAGACTTTGTCGGCAGTTCACACAATTTCTTCAGAGTTACAAGAGCTTCAATTTTCCGAGCACTTCTAGCGCGGTGACGCGCACACCTTCTTCATAAACCTATGTCTATCAGTTTTGTCTCTGGAACCATGCTGTTGAGCTATATCAGGGGGCATTATTATTATTACATTGCCTATACTCTCGAACTAGAGACGGTTTGCTGTTTTTTGTTTCCTCAATTACTGAGATTATTTTCACGCTATGCTAGCTCATTTTGCAACCTGTTTTACTATCATTGTTAGCTCCTATATTTTCTACCTTTTCATGCTTTTTAACACTGTTACAATTATACAAGGTGTTGATGCTCATCTTATTTTACTGTAATACTGCCATTTTATTCTGAAGCATTTGTTAATGTATTTTGCTTGGCATGCAAGTTTTCTACATTTTCTACTCTGCATTTTGATGTGATGCTTTTCTTCTTTTTTCCTTGATTCTGTACATGATTTTCACTTACAGCATCTTTATTACATTGTGCACAGGTTCTGTATGTGGTCTAACTTGAGATGTGACTGGATTTTCTTTGCTGTGTAGTTCAGTTCACGCAGATCGCACTTTTCCTGTAGCAATTTTTCTTGTACCTCTGATGTTTTCATGATGATATTTACAGTGCAATTTTCCATTTAGTGCGCAGGTTTTCATACATGGTCTAACTTGAGGCGTGACTGAATTTCTTTGCAGTGTAGTTCAGTTTACCAAGATCGTATTTTTCCTGCAGTTTCATATGTGGTCTAACTTGAGGCGTGAATTAACTTCTTTGATGTGTAGTTCTGTTTACCCAGATCGCATTTTCCTGGAGCATTTTGTTCCTCTGATTCCTGACTTGAGTACTTGATATTTACTGTTTAATTATTATTTTGAACGCAGGTTTACTTATGTGGTCTAATTTAAGGTGTTACTGAATTTTCTTTGCTGTCTAGTTCAGTTTCCCAGATCACACTTTCCCTGCAATTTTCACTTGTGGTCTAATTTGAGGTGTGACTGTACTCTTATCTTCGGTGTGGTATAGTTTACACAGATCGCAGACCTTTTCTACATGTCTTCCTTTTGGTTGATGTGTTAGGTGTACGTCACCTGTTTTCTTTACTTTCATTCCTTTCTTTCTTTCCTTCTTCCTGTTGATGTGTTCAGTGGATTCCATACTTCTCACTAGCCTGGCCAGTTGGTGTAGTTGTGGTGGTCACACTTGTGCACTACTTCTTGTTAATCTTCGTGATATTATTACTTCTTGCTTATATAATTTTCTCAGTTTGCTTTCCGTTCTTTTACTCTTTCCTTCCTTTTGAAACTTCTTGTATCTCTGATGATTTGAAACTTCTTACTTCAATTTTCTACTAAGGAAGGAGATGTGTGTCTGTTCTATTTTTGTATTACTTTCATGATGTTTTAATTGTCATACTGTTCTCACTTTATACTTTATTATATGTTTTCCTTCATTGCTTACTTTTACGTTACATTTTACCTTGCTTATTTTTAGTATGTTTTCAAACTTAAGTGCTTTTGCAATCTTTCTATAGCAATTGTTATTGATTATACTGTGATGTTATCGTAATGTTGGTATTTACATTTGCTTTCTCTTTGTTCAATTTATAAAGAGGGAAGGTGTGTTATATCCTAGGTTTTTACCTTACATCTTCCCTGTTTCTCTGACTCTGCTGTTCAGCCAGTGTGAGTGGAATGTTAGAGTGAATGTGATGTCATTGGAATGTTTGGTATGCTGTGAGTGGACTGTCAGTTGGATCCTGGGCTGAGCAGCAGAGAGGATGCTCCTGGTGGGGCTTTGATTACTTATATACTGGAAAACCTATCTAACCATCTAAGAAGAATACATTTATCATATGTAACCTATCTAAGTCTTCTGGAATTCCTTACCAGGATGTAACACGTTTACCAATGATTTCCCTCGGCTAAGAGAAAAACCTGTTGAGTGGTACAAACAAGTTGATCGATTTGTCAAAATTTCAAAGGTGCTGTGGATTGATTTGAACACATTGTTTGACATTGTGGTACCAGGTGATTTGTGGCCATCTTGTAAAATCGCTGTCGACTGGCCGTCTTCAGAACCTGAGCGAGATTCTGTTACACATGGTCCTTCACCTGTGGTTATGAAAAAGTATGAGCAAGTAATTACCTGATTGCACTCCAAGATTTCACCACAAGATATTGATTTGGTTAATATAGACAGGACTGTTCAGGAGCCAAAAGAGACTGTACATGCCTATTATGAGAGGCTCTTGCAAGCCTTCAAGCAGTACAGAGGGTTGGATACTCTCAATCCAAAGGATATGGGACAGTTTGTCTCCAAATGTGAGTTAGGATTGAGACTAGAAGTTAGCCTCATAATCCATCAGCATTGGATTTGCTGGCAGAATAAATCCGTGGACGACATTCTACGGTATGGCGGGTACTGTAGTGATGAAGTGGACTCGAAGCATAAAAAGCTTAAGGATAAGCTGATGTTGGTCCAAATGCAGAATGCAGAGAAGGAAGATCAGACCCAGTCAAGTGGGAGAACATTAGGAAGAAGACAGGGGAACAATCAAGGAGGGACCCAAAATGCATCGGGTCAGGGAAGGGGAAGGCCCAGAGACCATAAGACAGGAGTAGATGTTGCCACACTAAAGAAAACCACTGCATGTCATAACTGTCACAAGATTGGGCATTAGAAGCGTGAGTTTTAGGCGAATTTAGCTAATCAGACTCAAGAGGAGGAAGTGGTTCAGACACCTGGGGTCATCAATACAGTGACGAGACCCAGATCTGTGCAAGGGGAGACATCAGGTCTGCAGGTACAAGTTCCCCATCCACCAAGAATCCCACAGGGAAATCAAACTTACCAACAGATGCCTTTATCGAGACCTTCAATGAATTAGATTCAGACCCATTGCAACAACGGTGTCTGAGAGGGGTGAAAGACTGCATCCTTGGAGCAGCTTTGGAGGTAGACCAGAGAGGACCATATGTAGAGGCGGATGTTGATGGTCATCTAACTACCTTTTTGGTTGATACTGGTGCTACCCGTTCTACTGTAAGATCTGCAGTAGTTCCCAATTTACCCCCTTTGGGACAGTCAATACAAGTCGTAGGAGTGGAAAATAAGAAAATGTCTAATCCATTGACTAAGGCTAAACCAGTGAGAATAGGAACCTTTCACGATCGACACCAATTTGCGGTGTGTGACTTAAGTCCAGTCTGTTTGTTGGGTTGTGATCTTTTGTGCAACTTGAACTGCACCATCTATTGCACGTCCAAGGGAGTGGAACTACAGACTAATGATGATGATCCAAGTTAAACCAAATGCTGAGTGTCCGAGAACACCTCAGTACAATCTGTCACCGGAAACAATTGCAGGAATCAAGCTTGAGTCTATGATCGAACAGGGAATCCTGAAGGAAATATTAATAATAATAATAGGACGCCCATGTAATTCACCAATCATGGGACTGCAGACACCGAATGGGAAGTATAGGATTGTGGAGGACCTGCGAAAGGTCAATGCGATTGTGGTTCCATGTTGTCCTGGGGTACCTAATCCCTCAGTTATACTGTTTCAGATCCCATGCAAGGCTGAGTGGTATACAGTGATTGACCATTGTCAGGCATTCTTTTCGATACCTTTGCATGAGGAGAGCCAATTTTTATTTGCTTTCTGGCTGGAAGATCGTTTGTTAACATGGTGTCGTATTCCTCAAGAGTATATAGAGAGTCCATCGATCTTCAATCAGCTTTTGAAGAAGAATTTTGAGAGCCTCATACTGCCACAGAATTCAGTTCTTGTGCAGTATATTGATGATCTACTGATTGCATCTGATATGGAGGACCCTTGCAGGAGGGACACTGCTGCCAATATTGAACCATCTAGCAGAGAATGGACATAAGGTGTCCCCAAACAAATTACAGTATTGCTTGACTGAAGTCCAGTATTTCGGTCATCGAATAGTGAAAGGCAAAAGGAAGGTGTCACCAGATCGAATTGAGGCGGTTAGGAAAATGACTGTGCCTACCACTCAGAAGGAAGTCAGAATGTTTCTGGGAATGGTTGGGTACTGCAGAAAGTGGCTCTCAAACTTTTCCTAGAAGGCGAAGCCTTTGCAGAGGCTGATGCACAAGGATGTGAGTGATCCAGTACCATGGGATCATGACTGTTTGGTTGCGTTTTTGGAGTTGAGAGAGGACCTGTGTCGTGCTCCAGCTCTGGGGATGCCAGACTATAACAAGTTATTTTCATTGTTCTGTTATGAGCAAGAAGGTTGTGCTTTGTCAGTTCTAACTCAAAGTCATTGGGGAGTCCGTAGACCAGCTGCCTACTTCTCAGCTACTTTAGATCCAGTAGCTTCAGCTTTGCCCGAATGCCTCAAGTCCGTTGATGCAACCGGTGTCAGCATTGAGAGATGTGAGAGTATGATCAAGGGTCATCTACTTGCTGTTTTTGTTTCACATTCCGCTGAGCTCCTGATGATGAGAACTAAGACACAACATATGCCAAATAATAGACTCACACGTTATGAGCTGGTTATACTAGCTTCAGAGAATGTGACTTTGAAACGTTGTTCTGTTCTGAATCCTGCTACATTGATGCCTTTGTCAAATGTAAGTGATGCAGATTGTGAGGACCATGACTGTCTCGCTGTGACTGAACTTTGCACCAAACCGAGGCCTGACATTGTGGATGAACCTCTACCTGAGTCTGATTAAATCTTTTTTGTTGATTGTTCATGCTTAAGAAACAACGTGGGTCACTTGAGAGCAGCATTTGCTGTATGCCCCATTTCTGGAGTCGTGGAAGCTGCTTGTTTACAGGGAGTATACTCTGCACAGGTAGCTGAAATCATTGCTTTGACTCGTGCCTGTTTGGTTGCGGATCAAATCCGAGTCAACGTCTACACCAACAGCCAATAGGAGTTTAGTGTGGTTCATGACTTCGGACAGATATGGTCACAGAGGGGTTTCCTAACGTCATCGGGATCTGCCATTAGAAATGAGGAATATGTCAGACAATTGTTGGAAGCTTTGCAAAGTCCAAAATAAATTGCAGTGGTAAAATGCTCAGCCCATGGGAGGGAAAATGACTTTGTCTATCTAAGAAATAGATATGCAGACCCAGTTGCACGTTTTTGCGCTGAACAAAGATGCGTATTTACTGGAGATTATACAGGCGAGAGCCCAGAAAGAACCGAGCTCAGCATGATGTTAGCCTTGGGAGACACCTGGGATGATCTCAAGCGTCTGCCGGGAGAGGTTTCAGAAGAGGAAAAAGCTGTGTGGGCCAGAGCAGGTTGTGAGAAAGGAGATGAAGGGATTTGGATTTCAAGTGATGGTCAAGCAGTATTACCAGATGACTTATTAAGTCCTATGGCAAGACAGATACATGGAGCAGTGCACCTTGGAACAGATGCTATGGTTAGAGTGTTAAGACAGGTGTGGTACAATCCATGGTTCAGTGGGTTTGCTGAAGCAGTGTGTCACATGTGCATTATGTGTCAACAAATGAATGCTGGAAAGAAAACTGTGGGTGCATTGAGTCATATTGGAAGGTCTGGAGGACCTTTCAACAGGATACAGCTCGATTTTATCGAAATGCCTAGGTGCATTGGTGTGAGGTATGTTCTGGCTGTGGTATGTGTTTTCTCACTGTGGGTGGAAGTGTACCCGACGAGAAGATGTGATAGCCTCCCAATAGCAAAGCTGTTGCTTATGGAGTTGATTCTGCAGTTCGGTTTTCCAACATACTTCCACAGTAAAATCTTGAAGTTACTTTGTACTGCCTTAAATTATGATCAAAAACTGCATTGTTGCTATTGACCAGAAGCTTCTGGTATCATGGAACAGATTAATGGGACTTTAAAGATGAGGATGCAAAAAAGTGTGTTAGCCTACGTCTGGATGGCTGAATGCATTGCCACTGGTGTTGATGAGTGCTAGTAGTACCCCTGATTGAAGGACCGGCCTTTCACAACATGAGATCCTGATGGGGAGAGATATGCGGTTACCAGCAGTGCCATCCACAGCCTTGATAAACATCACACATGATTGGATCCTTGACTATTGCAAAGGACTGGCCGATGTGGTCCGTTCTCTGTCTCACCAGGTGGAAGCTGCAACTACCCCGACCTCGAGGGACCTCTGCCATGACCTGTGTCCGGGTGATTGGGTGCTAGTTTGCATGCACATGAGGAAATGTTGCCTTGATGCCCATTGGAGAGGTCCTTACCTGGTGATCTTGGTGATAAATGCAGCGGTGAAGTATGGCGGTTTGCCAAATTGGATACATGCCTCCCATACTCGCAGAGTTTCAGAACCCCTGGAAGAAACAGCTCCTCTCGTAGAAGAAAATCCAGCTGTGGCAGCAAGGCCACCTGAGAGGACAAGCCAAGCTGTGGGGATTGCTGACAAAGCTGATCCACCAGAACAAGCTGAGGAGTGTTACGCTACACAAGACCCATGGGTTGACTCTGAGGGAGTAGGTAATGTTGCGAATGGTATAGCGTCAGACTCAGCTGAAATAACTGGTGTGCAAAGTGTTTGTGGGAGAGGAGAAAATCTGACACTGCAGAGGACTCATGGCATGGGAGACAAAGAAGGCTAAACCTGAGACTAGCTCCTGAATGGGACCTTGCTCCTGTGTCATAGACATCTGATTCGTAACTGAGTGAAGTAGAGCAAGCCCAAGAAGGCCCAAGAATGTCGAGGAGAGTAAGAGTGCCTTGCCAAAAATAAGCTGCCCCTGAGTGGACTTATGTGGTCACTGATGCCGGGAGTAGTGGGGACCGGGAGACTGAGGTCGTCACAAGTGGTCAACAGGACGCCCTAGCTGAAAATCGAAATGGGATTGATAGTTCCTGGACTGGAAATAGAGGGAGTGCTGAAAATAACTTTTCGAGACCTCCAGTATTGAGCAGAGTGTGGATTCTGATTCTTCAGGAATTGTCCTTTCCGACTTTTGGGTACCAGCCACCAGCTCAGGAGATCGCAGCTGTTCGTTGTGAGATTTTGCAGCGTGTGCTAATCGAAATTGGTTCTGAGCTTCTAAGGGACTGTGAATGAACTTTGAACTGTAAATAATTGTCTCAAAGAAGATAACCTAGGTCCGAGTGGAAGAAGAATATATTAAGGGTTTTCAGTAGAAGAAGAAAGAGGGCTAGGAAAATCTCTTTGGACTGTGTAAATAAAATCGGAAGAACTGAACTGTGAAAGAATTTCCAGTACTTCAATGAACTGCGTTTGAACTGTTTGAGCAGCAATCTGATGGGGAGAAAAAGAGACTTTTGTGTATCCTCATGCTGAACTAAACCGACAAGTTAAAGATGGAGTCTGGAAATTCGAACCATAGGTCTAAGTGTGTGATAGGTACACTCATTGTAGGAGTGATAATTGTTAAAACAGTAGTTATTATTGCATCTGTAACCATTTCACATGAAGCAGGAGGTGGGAGTACAAGGGACATCCACACCTACAACTTCTAGCACAAAAGAGGGTATCATAGGAGCTGAAAAGGCTATGCTATATCAAAGTAGTCATATGTTGCATGTAGATTTATCTAGGGGCCATTACACGCTTAATGCATATGAAAGGCTGCTATACGAGTATGTAAACACAATGGATGTGGGAGACTGTTATGTTTGTTTGCAATTGCCTACGTCTGTGGAGGAGGGTATTCGTTGCCACCATCTTCCTTTGATGTATGGTATTACATGTAGTCTGTTGCTTAGTATGTTTTATGCTAAAGGTCACTATGAGTATTATTTTTCTAACTATGATGTACTTCTTTATGAGGTTCCAGCTTATAATTATGATTATTATAAGCAGGAAGATAGAGTAGGAAAGTATTTCATACCTATTGTAACATTAGATACAGCTTATGCACCTCGTCACAACTTAACATGTTCATTAACAGATGTAGAAAATAAGTTTATAGATCAGGTAGAAGACAGACATCAACAATTAACAGGAAACCGTTATGACAAGGAAGGGAAAGTTGTATGGACCAAGGAGGAGTTAGCACATAAAGCAAAAGGGAGTATTGGTCCAATTGCGTTGGATTTTGAACAGAGAGGGAAGTTATGTGTGATACAAGTTCAAACATATTATGATCATACTTTCACCATTGAGGCTACAGCAAAGAAGTTTCTACAAGATGTAGTACAAATAGTGTAAAATGTGTATTTTGTGGGTTGGAAAAATGCCTATGTGCAATTGCCATTGAATTGGTATGGTATGTGCTATATAGCAGTAGTGTTTCCCAAGATTTATGATGTGGAGGATTAAGACCATTTGGAAGGTGGATTACGTCCTAGAAGAAAGCGGGGTCCAAGTGCAGGAGAGATTGTAGCTGATATTTTTGGGGCATTGATACCAAATGTGGTAGTAGTCCTGAATGATATCAAGATTAGAAAGTTAACAACCATTGTGGACAAGCTGTGAGCAAACAGCGCAGTCGTTGTTGCATGTAGATGGAGAGATGGTGTTGATAAGAGCTATGATGATACAGAACCGTCTTGCTTTAGACATGTTATTGGCAAAAGAGGGCGGAGTCTGTAAAATGTTGAGGGTCCAACAGTGCTGCACTTATATACCTGACCACAGTAAAGATCTGAAGAAGTATATAAGTAACATCACTGAGATTCATCATGAGTTACATGATTTAGCCACAGAAGGAGTTTGTGACAAGGTGGGAAAAGGATTTGGTAAGGTAGGAAGTTGGTTTGCTTCCCTTGGAAAGGGAATTCTTGTTTACATCCTGAAGCCAATTATCGTAGTGGTGGTTTGTGTGATTATATTGTGGGAATTAGTTAGAGCTTTCAAGTGGCATAAAGCAAACCGAATTGAGAGGTCACTTAGGGAGCAAGAAAGGAGAATGGAAAGACTGCAGGACTGTCATTATGAGAATATTAAAAGCCTGGAGAGGTTCAGACAGGGAAGAGTGGCTACAAGTTCTGTTTAGGTTGGTTCTTTCTCCAGGGAGTGTGATTTGTTGTGATGTCATCAGAGGGAGGGAACTGATGGAGGGGTGATGCTTCTCCAAACTTTTAGGGGTGCATCATAATCATGGATAGTCCGCATCGACATATATTCTTGTGTTTTATTAAGTTTGATTAGTAGAATTTTTTGTAATAACAAACATGTGCAAGTGAAGGAATAGAAAAGTATTCTGTGTCATGGAGAAGCGAAATGAAATGGCATTTATATTTTAAATTGTAACCTTTAGTATACTGCATTTGTCTAACGAAAAGCTTATGTGTAATGTAATGCATTTTGATTTAAATGTGCACCATGATAAAGAATGCACGAAGAAATAATGAGTTATGCTTAACGTGTAATAATTGTAGATGTTTGCAACACAAAGCATTATTAACAGGAGTGTATAATTTGATGTGTAAAGGCCTAACCGATATGTTCACGTTGTGTTTTTGAAAGGCCTATTCATTTATTCTTATGTTGACCGAATTGTGTAGGCCTGAAAACGTAATTTCCCTGGTATACTCTTGCATTTAGAATAGGACAGCAAATGTCATGTGTATGTAACGATGTTCGGTTCTCACGTTTCAGTTGCAGGTGTAGAAGCGCCTTTGTTAGTTACAACTAACGCCTTTTCTTTTAGGAGTTAGGCATGGAGGAGAAGTGATACTTTGTAAACAGAAGGTCGATAATTAGGAGCCGGTGTTCTTTCTCGCTGAGGAGGCGGGGAACCAAGGTCATCGGACTACACTTGGAAAAGACGGTGGAAAACTACCTAGGAGAGGTGTCCGTTAGCATGAGGTGATCTGTGGGCGTGTTTTAAATTTTAGCATTTTGTATTAGGGACAGTGCCCTGGTGTTGAGTTAGGAGAAGGGGCGAGGAGATCGATCTGAAAAGAGCATCTTAGAATGAGCTCTGTAGCTTTGGCTACCTGATTTACTCTGTGAATGTACTTCTTAGGAAGTCTTCACGAGCTGACACCTTTAACTGACTTTTTCTGGGAAATGTTAAGTGGGGATGTCATTTTAGTGATAGTGCAGGGACAGTCTAATGCTTTCTACATTTCAGCCACAGATGAAGTCTGACTTGAATATTGGAGCAGTTCTTGCTTGTGTTGTGTTCTTAGAACTTTTTATTCTCTTCATGATTCATCGGATTAGACTCATTCGTAGGTAAGGATTTGTATTAGTTCCAATGTATTTTTATAACCTCGTCTTGAGGTGCTTGTATATTCAGTTGTTTTTTGGCTTTGTAATAAACCCCTAAGCTGGAGTTCGGGGTCTATGATCATTTGTACAATAGTTATTATTGACTGTTAAATTGACTGAAATGAGTTGTCTCTCCCCTTTACACTTCTCAGCAGGTAATAAAGTTCATCGGCCCAGGGTTCCTGGGTAATTTTGGTAGCGGAACCCCAACCTTATCAGTTCTGTTTAAAAATTGTTCGATTGAGGTGGGCACATGGTCTATTAAATGTTATTTACAAGCCATCATTGCACGTGCTGCAAAATCAGACTAGTTCATATATTCCCTATTAATTTGTTGATGATATTCTTTTTATGGGTGAGGGTCTTGTAATGAACACAGTTGGACCCTTCAGGACTGGTTATTGTGAAAGACTGCATGGCTCCTTACTTTAATTTTGCTCCTCATTGGCTATGTGCAGCTAGAGTTGTAAAGCTCATTGTTAGTGATCCACATGCAGGCATGCCAGTCTAGCTTAGGATTTCTCACTTGGCAGGAAAAAAAATGATAAAGGAAATGCATTATTCAGTCTTAATAACAGAAAATACTTTTGAGTAGCATCCCATTCCATTCATTTATCACAGTCTATGTAGAAACAAAAGAGAGAAACCAGCTTCAAATTAGTTATTGTACTGCCTCAAAAAGAACAATGCAGCCTTACTGGCTTGGTCCTACTAATTCTTAATAGATGCCTGCCTCTATAAACTGGATCAGTATGCCACCAATCTCAAGCTGCAGCTCTCCAGATTAGGGATGGCCAAATAGGGAAAAAGGATCGGCCAAATGAGAGGTCTGGTTTTAGATAGTTATTCTTTACTGAATTCGAGAACAAGTTTGCACAACACGTACATACTATTATTTGTTGTCCTTGATATAACATTTCGTTTGAGGACTGGAAACACGCGTTCTTTCAATGTCTGAAACAAGAGGGATTTGTTAAATGAGTCATCTCATGCAGAGACGTTTAGGGCATGGGCAAGTGGGCAATAGTTCAGGGCCCACATCTTACAAGCGCCCTCCTCTCAAGGTGAACTTTCTCTGTAGGTCACTCTGGGTATTTTTTTTATATCTTAGCCATTAACGTATAATTCAATGTTGTTAAGTAACGTACAGCTTGAATTAGCAAAAAACAGGTGCTAAATTATATGTTATTCCAATCAGAAAAGTCTTAAGATGACACTGGTCTCAGGCCCCACCGAGGGCCCTCAATTTTGACCAGCCTCTTACTGCGAATACTATACAGTTGAGGATATGCAAAATATTGCTCATAATGATGTTACAGTTCACACATTGCATTCAATTGTGGCAACTTTTACCTAGTACTTTATACTCCTGCTGGGGCACCGACTTGCATTCGTGGACAAGTAGCACTCTACTCTTGGGGAAGGAGAGTCTGTCACCTGGCCAATATGCCTAAGGGCCCTATTCACAAAGGTAAGTTACGAGTATTGTATTTACGTCTGAACTCATCTTTATGAGTGCGGACGTGAAGACACTGCTTATAACTTACCTTTACGAATACCAAAAGTCGTAAACTTAGACTTTTGGTCTCAGATTACCTTTGTTAATACAGAAATTCGTAAACGTAGACTTTTCGTCTCAGTTTACCTTTGTGAATGGGGCACCTAATGTTTTTATGTTGTGTGCAAGAATCAGAGTTGTTTTTTCACTATGCTTATGTATGAATTTGAGGGGAAAACCAGTTATAAGAATGCTTAAGCACGAAAAGATAGTTGATAGATGGCTACAAAGAGTGTGAATGCAGAGAGGCGATTTGGGAAGTGTTTTGGTGTTGTGCATGTCTGTCAGAGACTGCTCAAACTCTGCTAAAGCAACTGTGTAGCCGCTACTAGTCATGGCTGTGAAAGAAAAGGGTGAAAAAAACACACCTACCCATATATGGAGATACCTGTGATGGATCAGCTATAGGGGCGGCCTAGAGACTCAGGGGCTCTTGGGATGATTTAGGGGCCACACTCTTTGCTGGTTATGTGCCGTCAGCCACAAGCGCTGACGTCACACTTTATTTATACTCCCCGGTCCGCTCCCGGCCAGGGAGTTGATGTGGACACATTGTTTAGTATGAGCTGGGTGGCTCACTACAATACCTAGCCTTTTTAGATTGGTATACATGCTACCATTTTTACAACTCGTGTATATATTACAAAAACATGTTTCCCTCAAATGTTTGATAAATTATGTTTCATAGACTACTGGTATAAAGGCTTTTGCTTCTGTTGGTGATGACGTTCAAGCAGGCAGAGACAGAGCATGTAAGTTTAGCTTTTATGTAGGGTTATCTTGCAGGAACGAAGCATGGCACTGTTGATGGACTCAGAATTTCAGGTGTAGGGTCAGATTGCAATCAAATGGAATTCCATTGTCACTGCAAAATGAGATGTGAAATTCTGAAAAAAATAAATACTATAGACAAAACTTAATGTTCACACTGTAACACAGTTTGCACACTCATTCGCTTTCCATTGTGATAGTCGGACCTGGTTAAACAAGAGGACATTCCCCGGTCTATAATTCCCATATGCTCAGGCATTAAACAAAGGGCTGGATCATAAAAAGTGTGTACTATGAAGACTAAGGGCCTTAGATTATGGCTGATAGATATTCTTAAACTTTGTGACGGAATATTCCATCTGCCGTATTAGATCTCCTTAGGATATAATGGGATTGTAATGCGGTGGACGGCATATCCATCACTTTTATAACAGAGTATTCTCCTCCTTCAAGATCTAAAGCAGGACCTCAGTTTAGACCCCTTATTTGCCACTGTTTTGGGCTATCTGACCACGTAACCTCTTCCATGCTCATGACGGCTGCCGGCCGTCATGAGCCACGTGGGTGTGTGCCGGGAGCCGTCATGACCACGCCCGCGGTCGGAATGTTCAGCACTGTGGCGGTATTCGCGCCGCAGTGATGAGGTTAAGTTGTTGAAGAGTAGGAGCTGGGCTATTTTACCACTTTAGGCAGTGGTAAATAGCTGTTCTTCACTGGGCCTTTCAACGCATGTGTTGTTTTTGTCTGGGAATGTAATTTCATGCCACTTATCTACATTGAAACATCAGAACATAACAAAATATCACAAGCAAAGCAACATGAGAACACAATTAAAATATAACAGGGCACATTGCAACCAGTCAGAACAACAAAAATTACTGCATTACAATACAACAAAATCTCTTAGGAATAATGCTGCACAAAAGCATAGCAACATAAAAACAAAATATCACACAACAAATATGCACGAAAGGCCTTGTCACACATTACCGCCTCCAGAATCCTGTTTTCCGAATAGAGTGGTAAGAGTTGTTTGGAGCAAGCACCGATTTAACTTACCACCAAAGACATTAAATAGCGCCAGTTAAAAAAGTTTTGTGAGCCAGCCAAAGTGTCCAATTAATGATAGTGTGCCTTTCTGCACGGACTGCTGCAATACCAGTTTGTGTCGACTGTATTGTTGTGCCAGTATTCTAGAAAGAGCCTTATAGGCTTGTGGCTCCTTACCTAACACCAGCATGTGATGGATAAGTGATGCTACAGCGCAAGCACTCAGTACCATGTGGTGGTGCCCTTGCAAATTAAATTCATTCCATTTTATGTGCATTGTAAATGCTGTTCCTTCAGTATGTGCCACTCTGCGCCCCCACCGCCACATATCCAGGGGATTGCGCAATGGCCTGTGAATAAGGTGGTGCAATCTGCATATAAATAGGTGCAGCACAATATGTATTCACCTAGACAATTGTAAACATGATATCATTTTATGAACAATGGTACAGAATATCTTAAACATTAAAGAAAATTGTAAATATCAGAAAGGTTCAAATAAAGAAATCAACTAAATGGACACTTAAAAAATAGCTAGTTGGCAGTAGAGGGCCCTAAAACTAGTTGACAAACTTATTTAAGAATTTCCAGGTAATCTATTTAATAATAATTAAGTCCACCTGGAGTTTGGACCAACTCAAGATGACAAATAAGCTGAAATATATTTAAATCTAGATATTTCCTGACGTCTTGCAATACAAAGTCATAAAATACTATAATATTATGTATCCTAGAATTTCGTGCACTGTGCTGCCTGTTGCCTAGACAAAAACAATATTATGATTGGTCATAATGAAATAATTTTGCATACAAATTCAGTGTAACCAGAAAAATCTAAAGGAATGAGCAGTTAAACTTATGACTTCAGTTCTTAGCTATGATGACTTCATTTATACCATAATATTAAGGTATGAAACACAACTGTCATGAATTATCCCAAAAGTATATGAAGGGAGGCCTTACGTGGTCTAATATGCCACGCGGGGCACTGACCCGCTCTGCCATGTGCAGTATGAAACCTGACTCTAGGTAGAGGGGGCATTTGAGAGGGAGTATAGAAAACTTCTAAGTCAGTTCTAGCAAAATGGCTCCAATCACGACTTCATGGTTTCAATTTGGAGTCAACCGAAGACCTCGGAAAAACACCAGATGGAAGATTCTATTTAGCATGTTTTCGCTGTTTTTAATAAACAAATAACCCAGCCAAGAAATAAACTTTATTGTGAACTGAAGGCTTGGAAATCAGTAAAATAAAGTAGGCCACTCCTGTAAACATTTTGCATTCCTGAACTAAAATGACAGATGAAGATTTGTGTTATGTACTGTGTTAAAGCCACAATGTGGGAGTATTTAAAAATGGCTTTTGCAGTGTTTTAATTAAGTATATGAAAGTTAATTCGTGGCTTTGTAAAAGGCATAACATTATCACATATGAACAATGTTATATTTTGTTATTCTTTATTTTTTCTAGAGCGCATAACTATTGAGCTTCTTGATGCTATAAGGCAAAGCATGACTAAAACACTGCAAATAACGGAGACAAATAGGGAAAGAAAGAAAAGCATAGGGGTATATATTTAAAAAACCCTATCGCCACCACATCATCACTTTTCACAACGTTGTGGTGGCGATAGGGGCTTTGCCTTATTTACAAGGCAGCATTAAAACAATTAAAGTGGCTTAACGCTGACTTGTAAATAAGCACCCTTTCACACTATACCTAGCGAGAAAGGGGAGGGCAATGGGTTTTGCGGTGGGCTTTCCACCGCAACACCCATTTATTTTGATACTGTCCCATATTTACAAGGGTGGCATAAATATGGGGCAGAGCCAAAGTTAATACCAGGCAAAACCTGGTCTTAACCTGGCTCAACAAGGAGAAATGTTTAATTTCTCTTCATTTTTGTTATTTCCTTGTGTGTTGCGTTGTACAGCACACATGGAAACAGCAAAACGCCATTGATTGTTAATGTGCAGGAAAGTGTCCCTCCTTGCACATAAACAATCATTAAAAGAAATTACATATTGCACCTTTTATGTGTGCTGCTTTAAGCAGCAGCACACATAGAAGTTACAAAACATCATTTAAAGACTGTTTATGTGTGGGAAGTGTGAGAAGTTGGCCTGGTATATGATGCTCACTAGTTCTAGTGATCACCTTGTACCATGCCAAGCAACCCTTATGGTGCAGGTTGTAAAGTCAAACTTATAGACAAGCTATCCTAGGGGTAGCATGGACTAAGCAGTCTTAGGCTAAACTCTGTACAGGCATGTGAAGCAAGCTGTTTTACCATACACAATCCCTTGAATACCAAATGAAAGGACACCACACAGATATATATTGAAAATATATATAGATTTATTTCTACAAATAACCCTGATACTCTTTATGAGCACAGAAGCAAATGCGTTAAAACAAAACACAGTTTAAATACACAAAAGTTGCACAATTTTGGATGAGCCCTAGGGGCCACCTAAACCATATACTAAAATAGTGGTATAAGAACCACTATGGGGAAAGTGAAAAGGCCTAGGGCCTGGGGAATCGCTGGAGCTGTTCGGGACTAGCAGTGAAGAAGTCGGGAAAGGCCCGCGGGACTCGGGTGCAGTGCGGAAATGCACGCTTTACCAATGCAATGTCAATGGTGCGTAAAAGTTACAAAGTTAGTTAAAAAGGAACCTTCCGAGTGACCTAGAAGGATGAAACTTTAGACACAGACACTAGAGGTGTGTACCAGTGAGGGAACACCGGCGGAGCTGAGTTACCTCACCCACAGGAAGCGGGTGCATAGGGTCGAAGTAGTGTCGGGTTTCGTCACGCAGGTCGATGGTGCTTGGAGCTGAAGATGCTGCAGGCGGCTCGATGTGAAGAGTTCCGGTGGATCCAAGGGTGGATCTGAAGAGGTGAAGACCTGAAAGCAGAGGGGACAATGTTCAAAGTCACTAGCCAGTGACTACCGTGGAACCAGAGTGGAACCAGGCGATGTCGGGTGCAAACAGGTGTCAAGGTGTAGCTTCTCTCTGCAGCCACATGGACACGAGGGGTCGAAGACGTCCAGGAGTCGGTCACGAGCTGTCGCTCGCAGGCTTCTCGCTGTTGGCGGTGTCGGCAACTTGATTGGAGCAAACAGGCCTTGGCTAATGCAAGCCACGCAGGAATCAAAAAAGGCTTGTTACTCGGACCAGCAAGGTCAGAGCAGGTACTCCTTTTTACAGGAGTGAGGGCAAGTCTGGAGCAACCAGACCCGCAGTGTAAATTGAAGGTTTCGTCGCCAGGATGGCCGCTAGCCGCGTGGCAAGTGGCCGGGATGGCGCATCGAGTGGCACAATGCAAAAGGGCCCCACGCAGATCGTGAAGATGCTGGGGGGCTGATCTTCAGTGCAAGGGCTGCTCGAGGTTGGGGCTTCTCAAACCCCAAAGCACAGCGTCGAGGGTGCCTCTGATGCTGCACAGTCAGTGTTTCGGGGGTCTTCCAAGAGGTCCAGTCCCACGTCTCTCGGTGCCTCCACGGGTCCCTTCTTTGCAGGGACTGTGGATCGGGCTGTGAGAAGTCTGGGAGTCTGGGTCTTGTCAGGCTCTGGGCTCGGGCTCCGGCGGGAGGCGGCGGCAAAGCAGACGTCGAGTTGCTGGTTGGTGCCTGTGTTCACAGGGTGGTCACTCCTTGGCCACAAGGGAGATTCTCTTCCGTCTTCTGTGCAGCAGAATGTCGAAGTCCAGTCTTCTTCTGTATTTCAAGTTGATTCAGGATGATCTGAAGTCTCAGGACACAGCTCCCACTCTTATTCGAATCTGGGGGGCCGGAACACCTACTAGGTCCCTCCTCTGGGTGGAACCAGGAAGGGGGGTGGTTACACCCCCTTTCCTTTGTCCAGTTTCGTGCCAGGACTGGGGCTGGAAAGCCCCAGCACCGGTTTGAACTTGCCTATGCACAGGGACACCTTGTGTGCCCCAGGCATGTCTGATTCTATTCAGCCCTGTCCTACCCAATACACAAAATCCTGTCTGGAGTGGTGCTAGCACCTCCCCAGGCAGGAAACCCTTTGTCCAAGCTGCCCTCGCTGGAAGGACTCCCAGCAGCAGGAGGTCAGACTTGTGTCTGTGGTGGCAGCATCCATTTTGTGATGCTAAGGCTCTGTTTAACTTTAACAGGGGTTCAGGCTAGGTACATGTCGTGTCCCTCTAGAAGGGTGGAATGCTACCCCTGTCGCCAGAACTGGCGAGGGGGTAGTATTCCAATTCGTATGACACCTTACTCGACATGTTTTGATAAAGCCAAACCCAAGATAGCATTTAACCGCGAGGTTCATAATGCACTTAAGAGTATATGGTATGGCAATATCATGAAACAGCTAAAGGACATGGTTCCAAAAGCTGCAGACAGGCTCAGCTCATGCCAGAGCACCATCTCACATATTTCCAAGCACTCTGCCTCCAGGATTGATGAGGCCTTCCATAGGAGTGACTGATAGGAACATATGTGTCCATTTTAGGTTAGGTATAGGCATACTACACCTAAGTAAGGGGTGGTTACACCGACTTACCCCAGCTGAGTGATCAGCCAGTTGTGTCAAATATGGAGGCCAGGCCAGGGGTGGCACAATACATGCTGCAGCCCCTGGTAGGCCTTGGAAGCACCTATGCCCTGGGTACCTGGGTACACTGTTACAGGGGCCAATAAGGTGAACCAGTTCCAATTGTGTATGTACCTAAGGTACATGGAGTCCATTTTAAGGAGAGAGCAATTAGCCTGGGGCCCTGAATAGCAGGATCCCAGGCCAACTATGTCAAAAACCAGCTAAACACCAGGCAAAAAGTTTGGGGGTAACCATAGTCAGATATCCACCTTCCTACATAACCCCCCCCCCCCAAACAAAAGGAGATAAGGCTATCCTTGACCAGGTAAGCCTATATTGCCTAAGTGGCCATATAAGGAAGTACCAGCTCTGGCTTGGTTACCCCCTGTCTCATGGTCCACTAAGCAATCCCTCACCCTAAGGGTATCTGAGGGTCTCCACCATAGGGAATCTCTACCTGTGGTGTGTCTTTGCAAAGTTAAAGGCTTGTGTTGGGATGGAGTACTGAAGTGAGATCCCTCTGTAGGACTCAGCTTCCTCCAATCACTCTCCACCATGTGTGCCTTTCTTTCTTTGACTGAGTTGCACTGTGCTCTCAGGGTCAACCTCTGGCTACCTAAAGCTGGAGGCTGGGTCCCTCTTGTTGGCTTACTGGAGGGACAGGTCAGGTTTGGGGCCTTGGGGTCCCAGGTTTGGCTGTGCCCAACAGAATCCATCTGTGGGAGGTCCCTAACTACTTTTAAGGGGGCTCCCTCAGGAGTTTTTAAAGTTTTCACCTCACTAGGGCTACTAGTTTCGGTGCCCCTAATCTGTTGATGGGGGTGCTTTATTTGACAGGGGGCCCTTTGGGGCTCACTGTCCTTCTTGTCCTCTGCAGCCCTGGGCTGAGCAAGGCAAGGTAGAGAGGGGCAGGATACCTGCTCCAGACTGGTTCCCACCTGAGAAGGGTCCACTGTCATCAGAGGCTCTGTTAGGCCAGGCCTAACAACCTCTGGGACAGTTCCTTCATCAGGGGTAAGATCAGTTCCCTGAGGAGGCTGATCCTTTCCTAAAGTCTGGTGGGAGGGAGATTTCTCTTCCTCCTCAATGCTCTCTGTTTGTGTGGAGTGATCCATCTTTTCAGGCTTCACAACACATGTATCAGTTTGAGTTTGGGCTGTGGCCATCACAGCCCGACCAACCTTTTCAGGAGGAGACTCAGTTTGGGTATGGGCTGTTACCATCACAGCCCTGCTAATCTCTTCAGGAGGGAAGTTAGCTAAAGATGGGGCTGAGGTTTGCTCAGCCCTACCAACCTTTTCAGGAAGGACATCTTGGATTGGGGCTGTAGCCATCACGGCCCCACTAACCTTTCCATTGAGATTTACCATTTTAGAATGGGTTTCTTGTTCCACCTCAGCCCAGGCTGAGATTTCTAAATCATTCCCCAGTAGACAATCTACAGGCAACTTTGATGACACTGCCACTCTCTTTGGGCCAATGACACCTCCCCAGCTAAGATTTACTACTGCCATGGGGTGATTGGTTTCTATTCCATCAATGTTGGTCATCTGATATGTGGCATCAGGTAAAAGTTGCCTTGAGGGGACTAGACATTCAGCCAACATGGTGATGCTAGCCCCTGTGTCTCTAAAGGCCTCAACTTTCAAGCCATTGATGAGGGGCTCCTGTCTATACTTGCTCAAAGTGTTTGGGCATGCAGTGAAATTGGCAAACCCCATGCCAGTCTCATAGACAAGAGTATCTGAGGTAGGGGACCTGGTTAGGCCAGAATCCACCTGTCCTCCAAAAGTAAACCCACCCAGATTCCTGGGTGTGCTCCCACTTCCTGGGGGATTACTGCTGACAGTAACAGGAGGTGTTGGAGCTGGCTTTGGAGGTATATTCTCTTTATTGCCATTCTTGGGAAAACAGCTGTCTGTTTTGTAATGCCCAACCTGTTTACAGACATGACAATAAGGCTTTTTCTGGGTTGAAGAAGTGTCTTGGGACCCACCCCCATCCTGGGAGTTTTGGGGCCCTGGGGAAGTCTTTTCCTTACTTTTATCCCCACCCTTCTCTTGAGGCTTGGTAGTCTTTCTTTTGGTCACCACCCTGGTTCTTAGGCCTGATCCTGGTTCTGACCCATTTGTCTGCCCTCCTACCCAATTCTTGTGGAGAGGTCAGATCAGAGTCAACCAGGTGCTGATGTAGAAGCTGATTCTGACAATTACTTAAGATGTGCTCTCTCATAATTAAATTATACAATCCTATATAGTCAGTAACCTTACTTCCCAGCAACCAGCCCTCCAGAGCCTTAGTGGCACATTCAACAAATTCAGACCAGTCCTGAGTCTGTGTCTTCTGGGTGTCTCTGAACATTAACCTGTACTGTTCAGTGGTTAAGCCTAACCCATCAATCAGAGCACTCTTCAGGACCAGGTAGTTTCTAGAATCCCCATCACTAACTGTGAGGAGTCTGTCTCTGCCTCTACCTTCAAAGGAGAGCCACAAGATTGCTGCCCACTGCTCCTGAGGGACCTGCTGTACTTTGCAAGCTCTCTCAAGTGCAGTCATCCATTTGTGGATATCATCCCCAACTTTGTAGGGGGGCACAATCTTACTCAGGTTTCTATTGTCATAGGACCTGTCTTTATCCTTAGGGATAGTGCTGCCACCAGTGGATTCTAATCCACTCTCTCTAGGCTGCCTTGCTCTAGCAAGTTTCTCTTTGGCCAGGGCAACTTCTAACTCTTGTCTCTGGATCCTAAGTTCAGCCTCTCTCATTTTGGCCTCATGTTCCCTTCTCTGAGGGCTAGTCAACTCCCTTCTGGAGTTGCCATGAGAACCTCTAGAAACATGGGAAGTATTGGATTCACCTGAGTGATTCCTCCTCCTCCTATGCTCCTGGTTAAGTCCATTTGGGGGTCTGAATGGGTTGGACCCACCTTCAGTCCCAAATAAACTTAGGTTAGCCTGGTTAAGCCTGCTGACTAACACCTGGCTATGTCTACCATCATCAGAATCACTTTCTTCCACCTCCTCCTCCTCTTCCTCTTCCTCAGGCTGAGTATTCCCAGTGGTCTGGTCTTCCTCATCTATGTGGATGACAGGGGCAGGGGCATCAGGGTTATCATCTTCAGTGGGAGAGCCTCCATCTCCAGTCCCTGAGGGGCCTGGTTTGGAGTTTTTAGAGCTTCAGACTGGTCTAACAGCTCTCTGAGGTGTCCTGCTGTAGGAGTAGGACCTGTTTTGATTTCTCTCATGGAGCACAGTTGCCTCAGTTCCTTAAATGGAATGATAGCAAATTTGGATGGTGCCCTTGGAGGGTCACTCTCAACAGAGGTGGTTCCAGTGGATCCCTCTGCTCCAGACTTTGCTCTAGTGTGGTGGATGTGTTGCAATCTACCTACACTTGTGTTTTCCTACAAAACCTATCTAGTAGTTGTAGTCAGGGTGTGCTACTCCCTATCCTCTACAACAACTAAGTTCAGTAGAACTTAAGTATATCTAGTCTTGTTTTAGTGTACCTATCAAGTACCTGTATGATCTTTCAAATGATATTTTCAAAGATTGTAATGGTAAAACAACAGCAAGCTCAAATCCCAATCCGCTGCTCACCAATGTGAGAAGTTGGCCTGGTATATGATGCTCACTAGTTCTAGTGATCACCTTGTACCATGCCAAGCAACCCTTATGGTGCAGGTTGTAAAGTCAACCTTATAGACAAGCTATCCTAGGGGTAGCATGGACTAAGCAGTCTTAGGCTAAACTCTGTAAAGGCATGTGAAGCAAGCTGTTTTACCATACACAATCCCTTGAATACCAAATGAAAGGACACCACACAGATATATATTGAAAATATATATAGATTTATTTCTACAAATAACCCTGATACTCTTTATGAGCACAGAAGCAAATGCGTTAAAACAAAACACAGTTTAAATAAACAAAAGTTGCACAATTTTTGATGAGCCCTAGGGGCCACCTAAACCATATACTAAAATAGTGGTATAAGAACCACTATGGGGAAAGTGAAGAGGCCTAGGGCCTGGGGAATCGCTGGAGCTGTTCGGGACTAGCAGTGAAGAAGTCGGGAAAGGCCCGCGGGACTCGGGTGCAGTGCGGAAAGTGCACGCTTTACCAATGCAATGTCAATGGTGCGTAAAAGTTACAAAGTTAGTTAAAAAGGAACCTTCCGAGTGACCTAGAAGGATGAAACTTTAGACACAGACACTAGAGGTGTGTACCAGTGTGGGAACACCGGCGGAGCTGAGTTACCTCACCCACAGGAAGCGGGTGCATAGGGTCGAAGTAGTGTCGGGTTTCGTCACGCAGGTCGATGGTGCTTGGAGCTGAAGATGCTGCAGGCGGCTCGATGTGAAGAGTTCTGGTGGATCCAAGGGTGGATCTGAAGAGGTGAAGACCTGAAAGCAGAGGGGACAATGTTCAAAGTCACTAGCCAGTGACTACCGTGGAACCAGAGTGGAACCAGGCGATGTCGGGTGCAAACAGGCGTCGAGGTGTAGCTTCTCTCTGCAGCCATGTGGACACGAGGGGTTGAAGACGTCCAGGAGTCGGTCACAAGCTGTCCCACGCAGGCTTCTCGCTGTTGGCAGTGTCGGCAACTTGATTGGAGCAAACAGGCCTTGGCTAATGCAAGCCACGCAGGAATCAAAAAAGGCTTGTTACTCGGACCAGCAAGGTCAGAGCAGGTACTCCTTTTTACAGGAGTGAGGGCAAGTCTGGAGCAACCAGACCCGCAGTGTAAATTGAAGGTTTCGTCGCCAATATGGCCGCTAGCCGCGTGGCAAGTGGCCGGGATGGCGCGTCAAGTGGCACGATGCAAAAGGGCCCCACGCAGATCGTGGAGATGCTGGGGGGCTGATCTTCGGTGCAAGGGCTGCTCGAGGTTGGGGCTTCTCAAACCCCAAAGCACAGCATCGAGGGTGCCTCTGATGCTGCGCAGTCAGCGTTTTGGGGGTCTTCCAAGAGGTCCGGTCCCACGTCTCTCGGTGCCTCCATGCAGGGACTGTGGATCGGGCTGTGAGAAGTCTGGGAGTCTGGGTCTTGTCAGGCTCTGGGCTCGGGCTCCGGCGGGAGGCGGTGGCAAAGCAGACATCGAGTTGCTGGTTGGTGCCTGTGTTCACAGGGTGGTCACTCCTTGGCCACAAGGGAGATTCTCTTCCGTCTTCTGTGCAGCAGAATGTCGAAGTCCAGTCTTCTTCTGTATTTCAAGTTGATTCAGGATGATCTGAAGTCTCAGGACACAGCTCCCACTCTTATTCGAATCTGGGGGGCCGGATCACCTACTAGGTCCCTCCTCTGGGTGGAACCAGGAAGGGGGGTGGTTACACCCCCTTTCCTTTGTCTAGTTTCGTGCCAGGACTGGGGCTGGAAAGCCCCAGCACCGGTTTGAACTGGCCTATGCACAGGGACACCTTGTGTGCCCCAGGCATGTCTGATTCTATTCAGCCCTGTCCTACCCAATACACAAAAATCCTGTCTGGAGTGGTGCTAGCACCTCCCCAGGCAGGAAACCCTTTGTCCAAGCTGCCCTCGCTGGAAGGACTCCCAGCAGCAGGAGGTCAGACTTGTGTCTGTGATGGCAGCATCCATTTTGTGATGCTAAGGCTCTGTTTAACTTTAACCGGGGTTCAGGCTAGGTACATGTCGTGTCCCTCTAGAAGGGTGGAATGCTACCCCCGTCGCCAGAACTGGCGAGGGGGTAGTATTCCAATTCGTATGACCCCGTACTCGACATGTTTTGATAAAGCCAAACCCAAACTAGCATTTAACCGCAAGGTTCATAATGCACTTAAGAGTATATGGTATGGCAATATCATGAAACAGCTAAAGGACATGGTTCCGAAAGCTGCAGACAGGCTCAGCTCATGCCAGAGCACCATCTCACATATTTCCAAGCACTCTGCCTCCAGGATTGATGAGGCCTTCCATAGGAGTGACTGATAGGAACATATGTGTCCATTTTAGGTTAGGTATAGGCATACTATACCTAAGTAAGGGGTGGTTACACCGACTTACCCCAGCTGAGTGATCAGCCAGTTGTGTCAAATATGGAGGCCAGGCCAGGGGTGGCACAATACATGCTGCAGCCCCTGGTAGGCCTTGGAAGCACCTATGCCCTGGGTACCTGGGTACACTGTTACAGGGGCCAATAAGGTGAACCAGTTCCAATTGTGTATGTACCTAAGGTACATGGAGTCCATTTTAAGGAGAGAGCAATTAGCCTGGGGCCCTGAATAGCAGGATCCCAGGCCAACTATGTAAAAAACCAGCTAAACACCAGGCAAAAAGTTTGGGGGTAACCATAGTCAGATATCCACCTTCCTACAGGAAGATACACCTTTCTGCACATAAACAATCTTCCCCTGCAACGCAGACACCCTTACACTATGGTGCAAGGGTGCCTGCCTGCATTGGTGCTAGGCATCTAAATTTAGCGCCAGTGCAGGGGAAATGCAGGGCAGTACCATGTTGTTGTAAATATGGTGCAGCCCTGTTTTTCAGAAGTGGCGGAGCGCTGGGGTAAGCGCTAGGAGGATAACGCCACGCTCCGCCACTTCTATTGTAAATATCCCTTATACTTTTTAAAAAGGCACATTATCAAAATATCCCTAAAAGAGTTAGCTTTTGTATGCCAATCAAGAGGCAGAGAGTTCAAGAGCTTGGCAGCAACAACGGAGAGAGCTCGGAGTCCAAATCCAGCACTGGGAGCATTAAGGAAGAACAGAAGTAGTGTGGCTCACTGGTTAGAGGCGGCAGACCCGAGAGCAGAGGACGGCCCGGGACCAGGGTTCGATTCCCGGCGCGGCAGGTTTCTGGACCAGGGTCAGCGGACTCGATCATTCTCTCGCCTCGGTGCCCACTCTGATCAGCGATCACACTCGGCGACTCTGGGCATTAGCTTTCCTCATCTTCACTAACGGCCCCACCAGACCGCCGGGGATGCCTGGTCTCACCCTGGAGATACCCATTAAGGGACCATCTCTCAGGGAAGCCAGGAAGGGTTTCGCAGCGGTCGAAGCGCCTTGGGACCCTACGGGTAAGTAGTGCGCTATATAAATGCCTATACATTTACATTTACATCACATTGGTGGCACCCGTCTTATCATGCCGCACAGATGGACAAGAAGACCATAGAGCACAACCATCCCAGTTCTCTATAGTACCTTTATAAAAACAAACTCAGGAATGACAAAGGTTTACACATAGATTGCTATTCACCAAAATGTCAGAGGTAGCGGAAAAGACATTACACACCCTTTGACCTCAATGACATCACAGGAATTGTTGTCATAGGATCTCTGACTCTGAGCCATTCCAAAAAGTTATGTCACATGACCTTAACCCTGATGGTATCACCATAATTACTAAATTAGCATAACAACTGAATGATTAATATAAAACACAACACAGACCAGTGTCTATTTTGGTTGTATGACAGAGGCACACATGGCTATACCACGCTTGCCTCTACCATGCAGCCCAAACCACGAATGCATATTAACCAATCCATTCCTTTACCATACATGCCATTATAAAGACATGATTGGCAAGGGGGTGTGCATGGTTAAGATTGCCACGACCCAGACCACCCTCACCACAGTAAACCCTAAAATTCTATCTTTCTACCTCGTCTCTCTCAACCTGAGGCCTAAAACCTGCCCGGCCCTTAAAGCTACCCCAATTCCTTCCACTCTAGCCTAAAACCCTGCCCCAACTTAAAAAAGTACTCTGACTCCGCCGCCCTGAGCCCTAAAACCAACCCCACTCCTTAAAACCCACTCCCAAACTCAGCCCCAGCCCTTCTAAACCTCCCCCCCCACCATAGGCCCTAAACCTTGCTCTTTCCCAAAAGTACCCTGACCCCCCCCCGATCCCTAAATGTGACCCCACCCCTAAAAACTACCTCTCCCAAACCCAGACCCAGCCCCACTGTTTTTCTTTCACTCACTCTTACGGACAGAGTGCCAATAATACTATGAACACCTCATAACAAACCAGTGCGTGACTGGACTTTTTTCCTGAAAACACAGATGGAAAGAATTTTGCACAGACAAACCTGTTGAACCCAGACCCAGCCCCACTCACCTGTCTGCATGATCATCGTGATTGCGTTGGGACAGCACATGTGTGTCTGCCCGTGTTGTTCCAGCTGTTTCCTGTCTATTTTATTTACCATCTATATTTTAATAAGGGTGCTGAAATGGTATGCCAGGGAGCTTTACTCAATTCTTTTTGTCTTATATGAAAAATGATATGTTTGTTGGAACGGGAGGGTGCTGTGCCACAATACAAAAAATTATACTGGGAACCTAACTTAGCTGTACCAAAAAGTGAAATGATTTAATGGCTCCTCTTGTGCAACCCTCAATTCGAAAGGTATAGATAATACATAGAGGGCCAGATGTATGTGGCCCAATACCGGTCGGTAACGGCCAAAATTACCGAATTTCGACCATTACCAACCAGTATTGGGCATTTGGGATGTAGGGGGCCCTAAATTGCAAATTCGGTAATTTACCGATTCGGTATTTTAAGTAAATTACCGAATTTGCAATGGAGGGAGCACTCAAATGAGTGTTTTCCCCTTTTTGGGATTCGTTATTTACCACCAACTACAAGTTGGTGGTAAATAACGAAAAAAACAAAAAGCAATTTTATTCAAATTGCTTCAGTGCCATGTTGCAGACATACATGCCCTTAGGGCATGTAAGTCTGCAACATGTGCACCCATACACAATTGAGGGGTGCAACAGGGTATCAAAGTGACACCCTGCCACCCTTCAATGTATTCCCCCTTTTACCGAATCGGTATTTACCGATTCGGAAATTTACATTCATTCCTATGGGCCTCCAGGCCCATAGGAATGAATGGCAAATACCGAATCGGTAAATACCGATTCTGTAATTACCGAATCATAACGATTTGGTAATTATTACCGAATTATTAGCTACATCCCATTTACCTATTCTTAAATACCGAATCGGTATGATTCGGTATTTAAGAATAGGTAAATTGAGATTACCTACATCTGGCCCAGAGACGGGTAAAGAAAGAGATTTAAAAAATGAAAAAAATAACAACAATCACAGTTATGTTCATCAGAATTCATTGATATTGATCATGGCCTATTCACAAAGGTAAATTGGTTTGAAAATGTAAGTTAGCAAGTGAATTTACCTAATATACAACTGCCAGAAATTCACAAAGTCCTGGCAGGCGTAAGCCCTTTCATTAGAGCGGATATTTCCACGAGTGTGGAGCTCTCCCCAGTCCTAAATCTCACTCAAGGCTGGGATGGAGGTTGGTCCTGGGTGTTTCAAGGCCTCATTTTCTTTGGAAGTTTGTGACTGATCACAAACTAGTATATTTTTGGTTAATCCCAAACTTTTACCATTCTCCTTTCCAGCCTGGAAAGGGTCATCTCACCACTCCAGCTACCTCCTGGCGGAAATCCCTTTTCAAGCCCGAATGAGGGGTGGGGGGGAGGTAGGGGGGTAATTAGCTAAAAAGTGCCTTTATGAAGGGGAATCCACTACGCCTGTTTTGAGTTCTCTGCCATGCTCACAAGACACTCAGTCACTCACACAAGGGGAATGAATTCCCATCTTCAAAATCATGTGATTTCCGATGGACTCTGCAAGGAGACTTGTGCCAACCACAGCTTTCTATGCGGATCCCCGTCAGAATTCCAAAAAGTAGTGAAACTACTCTGGATGTGGATTTAAAAACATGAGAGGTTTCCAGAACTATTTTGTGAATCAGTTCCCATAATTGAATATGAGGCATGGTATTGCCTTAAATTATTCCTTATTGTTATTACATTTTGATTTACGATCATGTGTAACCCAATATCACTCATTGGAAGCCTTAGGGGAAGATTGTGTTCAAACATATCATTATTCGGCATTCATCATGGCAAGAAGTTGTTTTAAACGGTCTGTTTTTACTTGCTTCACTTTTTAGTTGTAGGTTAAATATGTTGCAGAGAAGAAAGGGCATTGCACTAGCTCCCTGCAGCTGCTGCAGAAAGAAATCAATGCTTACCAAAACACTGTTTACATTCTGCTCTTAGCACTGTCTCTGGCACCTCTGAGGCAAGGGTCGTGTCGCAAAGGCAGTGCCAGGAATAGCAAGAGGCAAGCCAAAGGTCGCAGTTGCAACCCTTAAATGACTCCATGGTTTTCAACTGTGTAATGAGCAATTTACTCGTGGACATGCTGCAAGTGCAACAAAGTAGCCAGAACGTCGCACTGGTGTCAAAAGGGAGAAAGCGTTCTTTTGCATTATACTTCTTCCCTTTAGGGTACAAAATGGAGCAAATAGACCTTGTTCATGTCCACATTTCAGAATCATATTTGTATCAGTAAAAGGGTAGACAATAGATTTTGATTCAATTGCAAAAATATATAAAACATATTTTGTTCATGAATCAGTTTGTATGTGATTAATGTTTTTAATATAACAAAACGTCATTAATGACTCAAATCTTTATTGCGCCTTTATAGTATGCAACATTATCCACTTCAAATTGAGTTAAAGCATGTGTTCTCTTGTTCCATATACAGTGCACTTATAGCCCATGGGCTAGTAGTGCTGTATGGGAATAAAATTAAAACAAATATATATATATCTTTATTCATCTTGAATTCAGATTTTGGAGGAAAGCACATTCATGTTTCACCAGTTCAAAACTCTTTATTTCGGCCACCTGGGCCATAAAAGTACAATTCATCACACTGACGACATATGTCTAAAATAGTATAAATACATCCAATAGTACCTAAGAACATATAAAAATTGTAATATATATAGTTATACACAGGAACTAATAAAAATGAAACATATCATTAAAAATAAAATGTTAAAAGGATTCCTTCAATGCGGTCCAGATGGGTCACGCAGAAATATAAGTAATCGAGGGAGATAGCGATCTAAGGCTTTTTTGCCTAGCACCCACATTGCACCCAAAGGTTTTGCAATAGAGATAACCATTGGCATGGAAGAGTCTGATCTAAAGATACAGAGGGCGTCCTGGTAGTTCCGTATACCTAATGACCTACAAATCAGTACCAGCCAATTGTGCCGGGTGGATAAGTAGCTTGGGCAAGCAAACATAGCATGTGCTACACTTTCCTTCTGGTGTTCACATATAGGACAGGTGCCACCGTGTTCGCCCTTCCAGCCTGATGTAAATTATCTGAGGGTTAGAGTGACTATACGAAACTGAAAATGAAGTTTTCGGTGCAGTGCAACCGTCACTACATCCCAGAATAATTCCTGCCCCCATCATGACTTAATTTCCATGTAATCACTTGTTAGCTTGGCAGCGGCTGACTTCCGAACAACCTCAGCCTCCACAAATAACTGATATTTAATTTTCAGCTCTGTCTCAGATGGAAAGTTGGTATCAGTTGGTCCCACAAATCATGGAGTCCTAACAGATACCGGGCTGACTTTAAATTGGTCAGCCTTTATAACATCCTTTAAACTATCAGCATATTGAGTGAGCTTGGGAGTCATCCACAGGGGCCTCCAGTACAAAAAGAGCAGTGGGTGAATTTTATTCATGGCCCTACTAACTCCTAGAACACAGAACAGTGGGTATAACGGAGTACTGGTTGTGTGGGAAATCAGGTTCCTAATGAACTTGTTCTCAGATTTTATGATGTCATTATGTTTGGAGAGTATGTGAATAACAAGGACCCCCTGAACCACGTATACAATGATTCCTAGGACAAGGATATATCAATTGTGTATTATCATTCCTAGGCAATCTGCAATTTAGACATTAATAAGTGGCACCATACCTAATTTTTGAGAAAGTATCTACAATCTATCAAATAAAATAGAAAGGACAATAATAAGAAAAACAATTTTCATAGAGAAAGAAGGAAAAGATTAACAGTTTTTAATTCTTGCATTTAAAAATCATAAAAAAGGATACATGAAAATACATTCATCAATACATATTACATTTAAAAAGAAATATACATATATTTCTAAACAAGATTTAGAGTTTAAAAAGTGGCAACAATTAAATTTTAATATTCTTTCGACGCGCGTTTCGGCGTTTTGACACGCCTTCTTCAGGAAAAGCCACGAGAGTGTCTGTTAAACACAAATTGCATAAAACACAAATATTAATATTTTGTACAAGATACCTAATATCATAGAGAAAATTTATAAAGACTTTTCGGCTTCTACTTAACATTCCAATTATACATTTATACATAATTAATATTCATCACAACTTTCTATATATTTTAATTAATAAAAGAGATTTTATTCTCTTTTATATGGTGCTTCTAGTTCAAAGAATTCTCCAGATCAGACTTAAATCTATTAAAACTTTTCCATAACATTGATTAGATTATAGACTGTTCCTCTCATCTGATCCCCTTAAGAGGTTGTAAGCAATATTTCTGATGTGATAACATTACTATGTCTCGAAGAATTCATTCATTCATGACTTGGATGCAAAGATAAAATACCTTTAAAGATGTTTGAACAGGCTCCTCAATTTATAACGGCACACAATAAGTGCTAATAATCCTGGAATGATTGCGAGAGTGTAGACTTATTTTCTGATAAAAACTCCTATTTATAAATAAAAACATATCAGTCAGCATGTAGTATTCTGGTTATCATTAAAAAACTTCTAAATTAGAGAATTAAACAATTACCTATTTTTATTTTTAGTGCGGTTTCTTATCTCCGTGAAGTTATATGTTGTCTGGCATTTGAAAATCTTGATTTCGATACATTCAGTGTGTATCACTCTAAGAGTGAAGATAGAGAAACACTTTTATTTAAATTCTCTTCGCTACCTGATTTTTACATATCATATTAATCTAGACTTCTTATTATACCTTTTCGTCGTTTTAATTTTTGACACGCGTAGTTTGATGTGTCGCGTGTTCGGAATATATTGTTCAGTACGGCCTTTGAATCTTTTTTACCTCAGTTAGCAATGAACTGAAACATAGGGAACAGAAAGGGCCGACGGATTAGCACTTATATAAAAGGATATTTAAATGATTCACACTAACAAATTCGGATACTCTTTATTTAGACATTGTATAGATTACCTGGGTTTTTGTCTTTAGCTGCCGCAATTAAATGATAACCGGCGGCGGTTTAAGTTCCAACCTCATTAATTTGATATATGATAAAACGTCCGGCAATTTCTGTCGATAAAGAGGTCAACAGACTCAATCAGTTATTGCTCACATTCAGTGTACAATATGGTGACGTACATTGAAGTGTGTTAGAGTGAAGTGGCACACAGTGGAACAACATAGAGTGGAGTGGCATAGTGGAATAGGGTAGAGTGGAGTGGCATACAGTGGTGTTTTTAGGTTTCGCCTGGCGTAGCACTGCACAGCAGTGTTCGCGCAGGCGAAATCTTATGTTTTAGCAGTATGGGGCTTTGTCCCGCCTCTCTGTTCCATTAGCTAGCTCCATAAATGGAGGCTAGCCATTGGAAGAGAGATCTGTCCGTAATTGTCGGAGCAGATTCGTGGGCGTTCCGCCCCTCTGTGAACATCATTGTGGAATCTCCCACGTTGCCAGTTGTCCTGCAGCGCCCCGATGACCCCATTCAGCGCTCGAGAGATAGTACAATCAGATGGGGTGTGCAGTGTGACCCCCGTGGATGTAGGAGTTTCCATACTCCGCGTCAGTCAGTCATGCAGACACCTGTCCGTGTGAAAGACAAAGCACGTCTGTGATTGCTCAACATGATTGCATTAAAACACCCCCGGTGCGCTGTTTCAATAGATCAGGGTCTGCCGTGGTGACGACACAGAGAGGGCGGCAGTCGTTAACAGGGGTGCATCTAAGACCTCATGTTTAGATACAACAGTCCCTCCCTGCACGAGCTGTAGTGGACGCAGAGCTGGCTAGTTCAGTGCCACACAGAGCGCCAGACTGGCACCGGGGCAGTTTATGAGCAGCGCTGCACTTGCTTCTCCCCTGATGCTGTCCTCGTGAGAGTGCCGCGTGTTTCATTATTACTCTGTACATCCTACTCACAACTTTCACTACCTCAAACACTGCTACTGTGGGTGCCCCGTGGTCCTTGGTCAGTTAGCAGCAGATCAGGTAAATGGCGGCCACGTTCAGTGACTTAATATTAGCCCCGCGTCACCAATGCTGACCTTGAATGAGTGCCGTGTCTGCAAACGCTGCAGGCTACTGACATCTCATTCTAATTTAAATGTTCAGCGATAACCATGATGTCCAAACCCAGCCATGCTCGTCACCTTCTTGTCTTTTTCACAGCTTTAGTGCTAACATTTGTAACTGTTTATACGATCACATTTTACAGCCCCCCTCCTCTTGCATAAGGGCAGCATTCCATGCTTGCTGGGGCAATCAGGCAAGCTCATGGCATGTGTATTCTACGCGGCTGACTGGTACCGTGTTTCCCTAGAACCAGCACTGACAGCGCACAGGATAAAGTATTCTTTGCACATTTTGGCAACTTGCACAAATGGCAGTTAGATTAATGCACATTTGATTTGTCCCGTTGCATACGTTTTTGCTCAAACTTTAGAAATCTCTTCCGTCTACTGCACTTTTACCCTAAAATGTATCTGTGTTGTGTGCAGTGGTAAATAACAGACACAACAAGCATTGGAAAGGGCATTAGATCTGCTCTCCACAAAACACTACGCTAACTGCAGCCAGCCTGTTTATCAGCACCGCGCGCCTCGTGAACAGCGCTGCGTGCCCCTCTCCAGACTCCCCCTGCATTCCAAAGGAACTGTTCACGAGGCGCGTGACACGATCCGATTCTTTCTGGCATGCTGAAAACAGCAGAAAGAAGTTCACGCGCGCAACGTTATCCTATGACAAAGTGCTGCGCGTGGCCAGGTCTTGTGTCCACTTTCCTCTCGTTGTCGGCTGAGCCGACAGCTATATTTCTCTCTGCGAGAGCGCGCTTTCGCGCGCTTTTCGCAGCGAGCCCTAAAAAGCAAGTGCTAAAAAGGATATCTATCGGGCTCTACATTTTGGCCCTCACCCTCGGGGTGAAAAAAAATCCTAACTCTTGAGAAGTGCCAGGGGCGTAATACAGGCCCCCGCATCCCCCGCAGTGCAGGGGGGGTGAGCTGCAGGGGGCCCCCTCAGCACTGTACTCACGCCAGAGAGTCAGCCTCTTATCCCCACCCTTGGTCAATCGCAAACACCAGCCAATGCACCAGATTGTCAGAGAAATATTTGCTCATGCCGAATTGGGAGGCAGGACATTTTTATTAACAAAAAAAATGGTCTTCAAATCACAGAGCTGGGCGGCAAGGGATCTGTTAGCACCCTGTGAGCATAAAAGGTAAAGCATGCAAGCGCAGAAGGCCGATTTATACTTTTCCATTTGCAGGGCTTCAAAGGAGATTACGCGACATAACAAAAACTAAAGAACTGTGTAGGTGCAGAAATTGACAGGGACTTTTTTTTCTCTGACTCTGCATTGACTCAGGGTTGTCATCCTTAATTCTACATCTAGTACATGTATTCTAGTAACTTGTTCTTTGTTTGTTGACTCTTCGCACTGACTCATGATTGAGGATTCAAACAGATTAGTGGAGAGTGGGTGAAGAGCTTCATAGGAATGGGTGTAATAATGTTGCTACTTCTGAGGTTTCATTTAGCTATTTAAGGTATTCTGGGAGTTGTTTTCGTTTGAGTGGCAGGCCAGATACCAATGGATTGTTCAGAATAGCCAAGCACTGGAAACATGGCTGTGCTTGCTTCCCTGCCCCCTGGCTGTGCTTGCTTCCCTGCCCCCTGGCTGTGCTTGCTTCCCTGCCCTCTGGCTGTGCTTGCTTCCCTGCCCCCTGGCTGTGCTTGCTTCCCTGCCCCCTGGCTGTGCTTGCTTCCCTGCCCCCTGGCTGTGCTTGCTTCCCTGCCCCCTGGCTGTGCTTGCTTCCCCGCCCCCTGGCTGTGCTTGCTTCCCCGCCCCCTGGCTGTGCTTGCTCCCCCGCCCCCTGGTTCCCCTTCCCCTGGCTGTGCTTGCTCCCCTGCAACCTGGCTGTGCTTGCTTCCCTGCCACCTGGCTGTGCTTGCTACCCTGCCCCCTCGCTGTGCTTGCTTCCCTGCCCCCTCGCTGTGCTTGCTTCCCTGCCCCCTCGCTGTGCTTGCTTCCCTGCCCCCTCGCTGTGCTTGCTTCCCTGCCCCCTCGCTGTGCTTGCTCTCCTGAGTGTGTGTGTGGCTCTGGGTGGGTGTGTGTGGCTCTGGGTGGGTGTGTGTGGCTCTGGGTGGGTGTGTGTGGCTCCGGGTGTGTGTGTGTGTGTGTGGCTCTGGGTGTGTGTGTGTGTGGCTCTGGGTGTGTGTGTGTGTGTGTGTGTGTGTGTGGCTCTAGGTGTGTGTGTGTGTGGCTCTGGGTGTGTGTGTGTGGCTCTGGGTGTGTGTGTGTGTGTGGCTCTGGGTGTGTGTGTGTGTGTGGCTCTGGGTGTGTGTGCGTGGCTCTGGGTGTGTGTGTGTGGCTGGCTCTGGGTGTGTGTGGCTGGCTTTGGGTGTGTGTGTGTGGCTCTGGGTGTGTGTGTGTGGTAGTAATTGCTGTCTGCTGAGCTCGTCCGTAGGGTACAATAAGTCTCACATTTGCGAGAGATTAAGCTATTGGCAATGTAAATGACAATGCCATTTATTTATCTGTTTTCAAAACCAACACATAAATACAAATGTTGTCATTTACAATGCCAATAGCTCTAACTTTTCCAAAGGCAAAACTGTTGCATTGTAAATGCTTGTTTTATAATAGAATGGCATAGAGTGGATGAGGTACAGTTTAATGGCATACAGTAAAAAAGCATGGAGTAGGATAGAGGGGAGTGGTGTACAGTGGACTAGCTTATAGTGGAGTAGCGAAGACTAGAGTGGAATACACTAGAGTGGAATAGTATACAATGGAGTGGGGTAGAGTGGAGTGCCGTAGAGTGCAGTGGTGTAGAGTGAAAGAGCGTAGAGTGGAGTGGCATACAGTGTAGGAGCATACAGTAGAGTGTTGTAGAGTGGTGTGAGGTACAGTGCAGTGGCGTACAGTGGAAATGTCCCTTCACCGATAGCACCGCCATCCTAATGGGGCCCCTAGTTGGAGGGGCTTGCATCCTGGCAGATAAAACTCTTCAAAATCTTTGGCAGAATCAATAAAGGATTTTCTGAGGAAGCATTTTCAGTCTTTTGCATCGAAGGATTCTGCAAAGATGGGACAGGGACTTTCCTCAGTGACTTGCCCCCAGGAGCTGTCTGAGAAAGAAACTTTGGACTTGTTCGGAAGCTCAAGTGTAATACATCCTCGACTCTCCTCCTCTCCCTGTTTGTTCTGACCCACTGAGTTGAGCTTTACATGCTCCGGAGAGAGGGCTGGGGCAGCAGAGAGGGGAGAGGGGAATCCCAAATTCGGGAAGATTCTAGGTGTTATGAGTAGAACGAGTTTCTCATTACTTTCGTAAAACTTTCTTGGTGTTTGCCACTAATTTCATGATTTTCTGGGTGTTTGCGCAAACTAAAGAATCCCTTGTAAAATAGGAAAACAGATATCTGTGGGGTTAATTGTATTTTCATGATTGGCATATGACAAATGGTCTGAGTGCACTGTATACCGGTAAACATAAGAAGTTTATCATGGTCATTTTAACTTGAATTACAATCATAATAAAGTACTATAGGTCTTATCTGAAAGTTGGCAGTTAAACGCTGCCCTCAAAATCCCCAGAAGAAAGAAAACACGCTGTTTAAAACTGCTAAAAAACGTGTCTTCAATTCCACATGTGTATATCTGGGTGGAGAAACTGAACCGGATTAGGCAGAACATGCGCAAACCGTTTAAACATGCACACGTATTTTGAGGAGAACAAGCGGAGCGCTTAGGTATTTAGATTGCGCCCCCTCATTCAGACATGCTTCGCCTCGTAGATGATCCTGGTACGCACCTGACTCCAGACCTGCTACGGTGTTGCTCCCCATGCGCATCCAGTTGCCCTTCCTGCTTCCTTGAAGAAGAGTTCCGGTCCCTGGTGTTACCCCGAATCCTTTCATCCGACGCTTGCAGTTTCCTGAAAGAGGACAAGAAAGCTTGAGAATCAGTTCCCTCGCAACTCTCTGAACAGAACAGTAATGCAAATGCATACCTTTTGAACATTGCAGTAAGACTTTAATTACCTTCCAGACTTTTATAAAGACGATTAGAAGGTGCTCGAAGTCAGAAGCACTTTTAAAGCAAAAACTCAGCAGACTTTATTTGTTGATAAAGAGACAATAGAAAAGAGGCAACGTTTAAAAAAACCTGTTCAGAACTGAACTTTGAGTGCGATCTGTTAACTCCTTGTAAACCACAAAGAAACTGTGGGGCATAACATCAAGGGGCCAAGTTAGAATTATTGTTGCTTTAGAGTCCGTTTTCGGGCAAAAAACAGCGATAATTCTATAGCCTTATCAGAAAGGTCATGCTAGCGTGTGAAACCATGCCTTAGCGCCCATTTTCTTTGCGCATCGCATCGCTAATGAGATGCGAGGTAGGTGTTCCAGACAGAAATACAGTGAACATAGTCGCTAACCCAGCTTCTCTCTAATAACAAGGATATCGCTAACCTACCTAGCGACATTAAAAGTAGCGCTAAACTCGTATTTCGCCGGATTCTAACACTTGCTAATTTTCTGACTTAGCTATATGCCTCATGGGAAGTGGATTATAAAGCTAAATCCACATCTCCCTATCATCAACTGATTTCCCTATCGATGTTCTTTATCGCTTGAAATCAAGCAATATTCTCACTTTTCGCCGCTATTGCCCAGTTTTGTATCGCCTCGGCGATGCTCGATGTTGTTAGCGTGCTAACCGGGCGATATAATCCGGTGTTAGAAGGCAATAGTGATGTTCACGCTACACGCGGCTAACGATAATTATCGCTACCGCGTAATGATATCCCCCAGTGTACCTAATTTAATCAGTGATAATCCAGTACGACTGTTTTCTAGATATTGCACATGCAATCGCATATTGTGTTCTCTTTTATGTTTTATTATATTTTAGCTCGAGGAAAGTTTTGCTTCTTTTACAGGTATGTTGGAAATTCATGCTGGCTAATTATTCTAGTGATATACAAGTGATATACAAGTGAGAAGAATATGTTATCCTGAAATCTTGTGTTGTATTCCAGATAAGGAACCTGGAGAAGTTTGAATTAAGACATTCCATACAGAAGTAAATCAATCAGGAAACAGGTAGGCTCCAATTGAGGTTCTACGTTAAGAACAAGAGCAATTAAGTTATTGTACAAAATGAGTGTTTAATTTAGTTTTTAAATAGTTGAAACCGTACAACCACTAATTCAGAAGCCCTCCCAGAGAAAATGTTTACAACATTTATCCCAACCTTCTTGAAAGACATACCCTGAACTTCAGCAGAGAGTAGGATGGAATCCTGTTTTTGTTTCTCTTGTCTCTCACTCCCATCCCCCTTTCCCCAAGGAGTTATAGAATTGACAATTGTATATCTTCCTTGCCATTCTTGAATGACCGGAGGTATTTGGGAACAGTCGGCATCAAGGGAGGAACAAACTGGAGTACAGGTGAGTGACTAGTGTAACAGAAAGCGAATCCTTGCTCCAAATTATTGTTTCTCCCCTGATTCTGGCAATTATGGAGTTTGATCAAGATAAATTGGATTCCTCCAAAGTAACATAATTAATTCACCAATTATCTGAAGAGATGCAACAATTTAGGCAGGAGAACCACACACTTAGGCAAGAAGTAATCTGAGTAAAATCTGAATTCACAAGTTGGAGGGATCATAAATGTCAGAGACTCGACCCATCCCTGCCCCACCCAAATTTGGTTCAACCACTTTTTTTCTCCAACTACCTCTACTCAACAAACAAACTGATCAGAATCTTCAGTTTACGGTGGTTTCTCCAAGTCCTATCCCCTTGGCAAATCCAGAGCGCCTCACGGGTGACAGTAATCATTTCACATCTATCATGAGTCAATGTCAATTGCATTTTTTATGTAAGATATAGATTTTTGCCACTGACACTACTAAAGTTGCTTTAATCATTTCGTATTTAGGGGGAGCAACTGCTAACTGGGCTATGCCACTGGTTGATAATGACCCTCTACTTCACAATTTGGTTGCCTTTAGGGCAGCCATGGCACGTCTTTTTGCGAAACATGTTTTTATTCAGTCATCTGATAACTTACATCAAGGATCTAAAGATTTAATAACTTATATAACAAGTTTTTACAGAATAATATCTGAGACTTACTGGCCGAAAGTAAAAAGAATCTCACTGTTCTATCGGGGTCTAAGAGACGATTTAAAAGATTCTTTAGCACATATTGTAGATCTACCACATGATTATACCAAATTCCTGGACCTAGTGGTTAAGCTTGACCATAGATTAGGAAGAGCGAAAACCCTCGAGGGGAGGCAAAAGTATTAATTTTCAAAACAAGTAAAAAAGATTTTGAGGACAAACCCAATAGTGTAGAACCAATGCAAATTGGGGGAATAAATGGGCCTTTGTCCTCAGAGGAAAAAGATAGGCGGCATAAGGGAAATCTGTGCCTATAATGCAGCAAAGCCGGTCACTTTGCTAAAGACTGTCCAGTCAAGCCCAAGAAAAAGAAATGTATCGCCCTTATAGATAAAACTACATCTGAGTCGGAAAACTAAAATTCTCGAAGGGTTACGAGATCGCCCCTTCAAGACAAGACAAAATACAGGTCTCACCACCAATGTAATCAATCGTATTCCAAAACATATGACGATTAGAATAACTTTCATTATCTCTATCCAACAAAGAGATAATCTTGCAGTATTGATTAATTCAGGCGCAACAGGCAATTTTTTGATTTGGAACTAGCTAAAAAGTTAGGAATTTCACAAGTCCATAAATCAGAACCTGAACCAGTCAGAGCTGTTGATGGCTCCGCTCTCTCTTCTGGATTGAGTAAATTTCACACTACACCTTTGACCTTGGTTGATGAAAATGGGCATACTGAGGAAACCATTTTTGATTTAATTGTCACACTTACCTTTGGGGTTATACTCGGAGTACCTTGGCTAGAGCTACATAACCCGAAAATACACTGGATTAAAAGAACAGTCACTTTAGACTCCTCTTACTGTAGAATTCATTGTAACGAAGAAACCCAGGAGCCAATAGTTCCATTATTTTGTTCAGCTATGGAAAGTGATGTTCCTCAATTACCTAAAGAAGACAAAGAGTTTGCTGATGTATTTGACACTGTCCAAGCCACCCAATTACCACCTCACCGGGTGTACGATTGTAGGATAGACTTGATTCTGGGTGCAGTTTTACCTTGGAGCAGGATTTTTGCGCTAACAGAACCTGAGACCCAATATTTAAAAACTTATCTGGACGAACTATTAGAAATTGGTTTTATCAGGCATTCAACATGTTCTGTGTCATTGCCACTTTTTTTGTAGCCAAAAAGTCTGGCAATCCTAGGGCTTGTATTGATTATTGTGTGAATAACAAAGCAACCATTTAAAATTCCTATCCATTGCCCTTAATTCCAGTCCTTTTAAATCAAATCAAGGGGTCTACAATCTATACTAAACTAGATTTACAGTACGCATATCACCTCATTCGTTTTAAGGAGGGAGACTAATGGAAGACCGCATTTCACATGAAATATGTTTTTTTTAATATACCGTCATGCCATTCGGCCTTTGCAAACTCTGCGCAGTGTTTCCATATTTTATAAACAAAGTGCCCCATGACCTGCTTGATGTTTGCGTCATCGTTTCTTTTGATGACATACTAATCTTTTTGATGACAGTGGAGGAACAAACACAGCATGTTCGCTCTGTTTTACACAGATTGAGAGAAAATTCTTTGTACACTAAACTAGACAAATGTGTTTTTAACACAAACACAGTAGAATTCTTAGGTTATTGACTCTCTCCAGAAGGAATAACTATGAAGCCAAAAAAAGTTGAAGCTATTCTAAATTGTCCTGCACTCTCGTCTGTAAAAGAAATGCAACGGGTGCTTGAATTTCCTAATTTTTATATGCGATTCATTGCCAAATTCTCTGAAAGTGTAACCCCTGCTACTCAGCTTCTACGAAAAGGTCAGAACTTTCAGTGGAATCCTGTTTTGATCCATCCTGACCCTGACAAATCATTTTTTGTAGAGGCGGATGCCTCTCAAAATGCGTTGGGAGGAGTTTTAATGCAGAAAGATGCAAACACAGGTCATTTGCTTCCCATTGCATTTTATTCACAGAAGTTATTACCAGCTAAACAAAATTATACAGTGGCTGAACATGAATTATTGGAAATAAAAGCAGTATTTTTAGAATGAAGGCATCACCTGTTAGGTGCAAAACACACCATAACCATATTCACTGATCACAAAAACCTCCAGTTTTTTACATCAGTTAAGGCACTAGCCCCCAGGCAAATGCGATGGTTGCGGGCATGACGACGCGGACCTCGCTACGGGGGTAAACGGTGAAAGCAGCAGTGTTGATGGTATTGGTAAAGGTTGTAAAAATCCGGCAGGAGCTAAGTGGTGTGAGTTATTTCTAGCACAAACAGGATAAGTTCTAATGTATTGTTGTACATCATTTCTGATGTCATTCCACCAGAAATTTCATAGACATAACTCTAAAGTCTTATTCATGCTGGGATGTCCTACTATACTTGAGTCATGATTCCACGTAAGTACCTGCTGTTGTAGGGATTCTTGTGGAATAAAAAGCTTATCATCATGAAAGAAACATCGTCATGAATAGAATTCTTCTTATTTTGCAACCATTGTCGCTGATTCAGAGTTCGGGGACTTTGTTTTACCGCAGTTAAGAAAGTTTCTTTAACAAATTCGATTTCCTAATCATATCTGACACTCTTTCTTAAATGACTAGTAGTTACCTTATAGTAGAACAAAGTCCTTTTCAACATATTATTTCTCCTGAAAAGGTAGTAGCAATAACTCAAGCAGACACTTTCTTAACTGCGGTAAAACAAAGTCCCCGAACTCTGAATCAGCGACCATGGTTGCAAAATAAGAAGAATTCTATTCATGACGGATGTTTCTTTCATGATGATAAGCTTTTTATTCCACAAGAATCTCTACAACAGCAGGTACTTACGTGGAATCATGACTCAAGTATAGTAGGACATCCCAGCATGAATAAGACTTTAGAGTTATGTCTATGAAATTTCTGGTGGAATGCCATCAGAAATTATGTACAACAATACATTAGAACTTATCCTGTTTGTGCTAGAAATAACTCACACCACTTAGCTCCTGACGGATTTTCACAACCTTTACCAATACCATCAACACTGCTGCTTTCACCGTTTCCCCCGTAGCGAGGTCTGCGTCGTCATGCCCGCAATCTGGCTGATCTGGAGACATGCTTGGGATTAATATCTGACAAGAATTTTTCTATGGGGATGCCCTTTTTTGTATTTGACAAATTCGAGCTGCTCCGCGATACATACTAGTTCGGGCTTATATCGAGCTTATAAGGAAGTCATTAAGGAGCGCTATGGGATTATTTCAGATTTGGCACGTGAAAGGTGAAATATGGCTACTCCTACAGCAGGCACGTATGCTACATGCAGGTGTTGTTAGATGGAGTTGACGGGACACTAAAAGAACCGTCAGAGAAAAGATATTTTTCGCTGTTCCTTAATTGTCACTTTTATTCGGAGGCTGTCAGATCGTGACGCCTACCAAATTGGATGATCTATTGCTTGGTACTACTAATCAGTAGTGGGAGATATACTTAGGATAATAACTTACATTTGAATACCGCTTATGTCGGGGAACAACGCCCTTATATGTGGACGTGGCCCTGTTGATCAATTTCACTTCCTATCAAGAGAATTTAGGATTACTACCTTGTATACTATATTGCCCTTGATGGGGAACGACAACCAGTAAGAACTTAAACGCTCCACTGAAAACATCTGGATCGGCCTGATCCCACCCTATTCCTATGCCCTGAAGAAGTCCTGTATATGGACGAAACACGTCGGCTGTCCGTTGTGTTGATTGCACTGTTTCTCCTGGAACAATAATAAAGAAAAAAAGAAATAAAAGAAACTTCAAAGACCTCTTGAATCTTTTTTGGTCATGGACATTTGATTTGCCTTTGCTGATAGAACCTTTGGGTGGTGCACCTTTGCTTTGTTTGAAAATTGACTGTGGTCCCTGTTGGGAACTAGTACTGTGGCGGTGGGTACTGCACAGTGTGCACACAACTCCCACCCAAAAAAGTGGGTAAATTACAAGTAGAGTAGACATACCGGGTTAGGTGCTGTTAGATAAGAGGCTCCACTGTCAGTACCTCTTTCTTCATTGCAATACCATCAACCCCTTGCCATGTAATTAGCCTCGATTTTATCACTGATCTGCAAAAGTTCAAAAATCATTCCACAATTTTAGTAGTGGTTGATTTATTGTCAAAAGTGAGCCATTGTATCCCTTTAAAAAAATACCCAATGCAGCATAATTTTGTGAAATATTTCTTAAGAATATAGTTAAACTCCATGGCCTTCCCAGCAAATCTATTTCTGACCGTGACCCTCAATTAATTTAAAATTTTCGGAAAAAACTATGCACTCACTTAAGAATTGAAATAGCCTGATCTTCTGCCTGTCATCCACAAACCGACAGCCAGACAGAAAAGGTAAATCAGTATCTCGAGCAAAGTTTACGATGTCTAACCTCCACAGTTACATCACAGTGGGACTTGCCGTTATCATTGGCAGAATTTTCATATAATAATAGCATCCATTTAACATTAGGTTGTTCCCCCTTCTAATTTTTAACAGGCTTTCATCCATGTTCCCTTCCAAACTCTCTTCCAAATCAAGTAGAAACTATGCCATTAGTCACCGAAAGATTAAAACAACTACAAGTGTTACAAGAAAAGGCCAAAGCTAGTTTAGCTAAAATTAAACTTAACACTAAGATTACTATTGACAAACATAGAACACTAGCAGCCCGTCCCGACGTTGTCCGGGTATGAAATAGAATGTGTGTAATAGGCAAGGGAAATTTATTAAAAAATCTCGCGGTAGAGAACATTTTTAGCATGAAGTGTCACAATAGTTAGGCATGTGTGTGCAGATACTGTGTGTACCTCGGAGTAAGAAGTATTAGCAGATGTCTCTAGTGTGTATGTACTCCACTTCCATAGGTAAGCGTTTGTGAAAGTGCATTCAGTTGTAAATTTCGTGTCCCCGCAGGCACGCTGAATAGCTTCATCCCCCGCTTGAGGCCCGGCTCCAGTTTTATTTGATGTTGGGCTTGTGGTGTAAAGTCGCTGATGCAGAGAGTTGAGTGGGTGACAGCGCGCGCTGGAGACGCTGCGCGTGTGGGAAAGTGCAGTCAGTTCAAAGGTTAGTGTCCAAGCAGGCGCGCTTAGTCGCGTCATCCGCCGCCTGAGCCCGGCTCCAGCCCTGGTTGATGTTGTGCGCCTGGTGTCAATTCGTTTATACAGAGAGTTGAGTGTGTGACAGCGCGCAGGAGACACTGCAGTTAGTGTCCCCGCAGGCACGGTCCTTTATGCAGAGAGTTGACTGGCTGACCGCGCAGGATACTGTGCAGTTATTGTCCCCGCAGGCACGATCAGTCGCATCTGCCCCCACCTAATCCCCGGCAATTGCCACGCCCATTGGCCACGACCCTTGCCCCAGCACAATTGCCGCACCCATTGGCCTTGGCCACGCCCCCGGACCAACGCACACGTTTGTTTTCCACACGCCCTCAAGGCGTGCTTTTTTTATGGGATGTGCCGCGCGATTGTTGCCGGTTGTCGCGCCCATTGGCCAAACCCCTTGCTGCCACGCAATTGCAATTGCTGCACCCATTAGCCTTGTTCACGCCCCAGCACACGCCCCCAGCACAACGCACACATTGAAGGGACGCTTTTTTTTGTCGTCATGCCGCGTCCAGCCACGCCCACAAGGGACTATTTTGCTGGTATGGTTCTTTTACCTTTCAAATGTATATGGTGGGCATCTGTATAGCCTATGTCCTTCTGCTGCAACTACCCTTTCCAATGCTGTATTGGGTGTTGTGATTGGTGCTGTGGTTCCTGAGATTACCCGCCTCAAAGGTTTGGGCTCTCTCTTTATAATATTAGTATGGATATGGACTAGAACCATCCTATAAAATAGGAGATCCAGTCTGGTTATCCACTAGGAATATTCAAGTCAAGTCAAGTCAAAAAAAGTCTTTATTTCGATATTTCATCATAAAAGACAAACTACACAAATCAACCATATAAAACAGTCCCAACCCCTAAAAACAATCAATTGAATTAGGTACATTACCCTTTTGTACAAGTTCGCAATTATAAATATGATTGTGTAATATGATAAAAACATAACAAATGTACAATTAAGAACAAGATAAAATAGCATTAAATCACAATATACAAGACTTCATTTGCTGTGAAAGTTCATAAAAAACATTTAAGATGTAGTATAACATTCCTCAATACAATAATGTAGCAGTACAACAACTCAGTACCCAATCTGACAAGTTAGGAAGCAATTGATACGGATACTTAACCGTAGGATCCAGGCCCAACTAATAAATTTAGCAACCCCAGTTACCACCAATAGTGAGGTATCAGTCTTCAGAATTCTGCTAGGTGTCTTCGCAGAGCGTGTACCCAATGCCCTACAGACTGGATGTAACCACATATGTCTAGGGGCATGGTACAAAGGGCAGACGAAGAAAAAGTGGTCAACTGTTTCTTCCGACTCTGTTCACAGTGGGCAGTATCCTTTTCCACTATTAGCCTCAATTAGAAGGCCCAACAAAATTAAAATCCAGATATAATGGTCCATAACCCATATGTAACATTTTGAACCCAGTCTCAGTGAAATTAGAATTACCAGAAGAACATGGCATTAATCCTGTCTTTCATGTGTCCCTTCTTAAACTTTTTTATCCTTCAACAAGAAAAGACAATCCACCACCACCTGTAGATACAGGAGATCATTTAGAATTTGAGGTGCAGCGCATATTAGATCCAAAAAGAATATGTGGTCGATTACACTATCTAATTGACTGGAAAGGTTATGACGCCTCAGAGAGATCCTGGGAACCTGAAAATCATGTGCAAAACAAATATCTGTGGGGTTAATTGTATTTTCATGATTGGCATATGATAAATGGTCTGGGTGCACTGTATACCGGTAAACATGAGATGTTTATTATCGTAATTTTAACTTGAAGTACAATCCTGATAAAGTACTATAGATCTTATCAATTTAAATACTTTATTTCAGCCTAAAATCCCATAAAAGTAAGAAACAATAATATATAATACATGCATCAATAGAATTAAAATACATTCTCCATTGCTCACATTGTCAAATGTATGTACATGCAATATATTACAGTTCATATTGGATCTAGGTAAGTACCACCTTTTTTTCTTAATAATCTAAGAGTTGCCCTGTTAACTTGATAGCTTATAAAGTTCCTGTGCAATATTATAGCTAAAAAACACAATTTATTCTATGATAATAGTAAATTCTTAAAAAGGGCATGTGCATTAAGTGCAAAGTGGTTCAGATTGTTTCACTATACCACAGGACCATCATAATGAATTAATGTATATCCAAACTGTTAAAAGAAGCGCTAAAATGTAGATATTTTTAAAATTCCTTAAAATGCCTGTAATAAAAAGGTATCAAATCTTAAAATCATCGAATTATTACTAAAAATATGGAAATTAATACAATACATGTAGATTTGAAAGGCTCCAGTTTTTACACCAACACTTCTACTATTTCCTTTTAAGTTTTCATTTGATCTTTGCCATAATATACAGTTCACTATGAATTTTGTCGTAATTGTTTTTGCCAAATTGTACAGCATTATATCTAAGTCGGTACTTTGAATTGACAGCCAGTTTTATATAGTTATACATTTTGCCCTCCCTTTTTCCTTATAAAATTAATAGCCAGTAGAAATTGGCTGAGACTAAAGACTATTAGGCGGGAGTTGTCAGTTTTTAGTATTCGCAACATAACATTCATTCTCCTAACACTAAGGCACCTGGCTATCAGTTTTTTCCATTTCCTTCTAGCTAGTGTGTATGCTGGGCAGACAAACAAAACATGTGCGATATCTTTACCAACCCCCATTTGACATAAAGCACAACGAGGGTCCTCCTTCTTGATTTGTAGCCTTGACCACTTTGCAACAAAGCTGTTTAGTGGTAAAATTCCATATCTAAATTTAAAAAATAAACACTTAGTAGTGGTTCTATCTCATCAAAAACTGCTCAAAATGAGGTGTTGTTTAAACTCAAGGAAATTTGTAGTTAAGCTTCCATGTGAACCGCTTAGAGTTACCTTGTCTCCCACAAATTCCCAAAATAATCTCGTTTTTTGCCTCAGAGTCAGCAGGCTTGGATTCTACCAATATCTGCTGAGTCCCAGGTCTAAAAGCCACGTTGTAATGTGGATCAACCAAGGGAACGTGGTTTGAGTGTCGAGTGTCAGGAGTTCGATCAATGATTCTCTGTCAGGGCCGGATTGGCTACCGGGTGTTTTGGTGTCCTGCCAAGCTGGGGCTGATTTAGTGGATGGGGACCTGCGTGTGCTTAAAACAATTCATTTTGCTTTGTTTATTTAGAAGCACATGCAGGTCCCCATCAACTAAATCAGCCCCCACCGCAGTGAATTCATCCCCCAGCTTGGCAGCACACCAAAACGCCCAGTAGCCAGTCTAGCCCTGTTCTCTGTACACAGTTAACTCCGGTGTTGTCCAAGTTCTGATCCAGAGCAACAGTGTTTTCCAAATTGCCAGATACTCCAAGCTTTTAATATCCAAGTCATAGGTCAGGGGAATCAAGGGAGTACTTTGAGGAGGGCGACAAACATTCTCAAGATTTTGTTTTCTGCTATTATTAGGGGTTTGAGGGTTCCACTTCCCCAAATCTCCGCACCGTATAGGGCGGCAGATTGGGCTCTGGCCTTGTATACTTCCAGGGCTGGAGTGATAGCTTTGGAGGATGTTGCAGATTGTTTGCATATGATGGGGATGGAGTTCTGTGTTAAAACAGCCTAAGAGTTCTCTATTTGTGGAGCCCAGGAAAGTTTTGAGTCTAAGGTGAACCCCAAGTATACGAAATTAGATGCTTGTTCCAGTTCTGTACCATTCAAGTATATTTTGTTTTAAAACTTCTATGAGGCCTTATTGTCATATGTTTCTTTTTGTTGGGTTCACCGCAATACCTTTTGCTTTACAGTAGTCATTTAAGCTGTAAAGCAAATTCTGCAAGATGGTGTTCTCTGCAAATGTTAGGGTGCAGATGTGATTGCCTTCCAATTTAGGTGAATCATGTACACAATTTTGCAGATGTTTAACCAGGTGGTTTACATACAAGCCGAATAGAGTCGGCGCCAGGACAAAACCCTGGCACACTCCCTTCTTGACTGGGATCTCATTAGTTAGCTCACCTCCCTTGCCCATCGCACTTTTGCATAATTATCTTGGTGTAGTCTGATGATTTGGATTAAAATCTCATCAGTTTAAGGATTCCCACAGCTGTGCCCTGTGGATGGAATTGAATGCCGCCTTTAGATCAATAAAGGCAACATATAGGTGGCTGGATCTTAATCTTGTATATTTCCAACATATAATCATCACTCTAAATACCTGGTCTAGTGTGCTTGTTTTTTGCCTGAATGCTGCCTGGCATGATGACAGTATGTTTTCTTCTGTCATCCAGTCAGTGAGCCGAGTTAAAATCTGTTTTGCGTAAACCTTCTGTAGAACATCTATCAGTCTGTTAGGCCTGTAATTTGCAGGCTCTTCCCTGCTGCCCTTTTTGTGAATAGGGACTATCTCAGATCCTTTCCAGGAAGCTGGCATCGCCTGTCCCCTAGCTATTGAATTTGTTAATTCATTTATGTACAGTACCCATACTTCCTGAATGTGTATGAAAAGGTCCCCCGGAATTCTATTGGGACCTGGTGCCTTTGATGGTTTGATAGCTGCTACAGCAAAGTCAGTCTCCTCCATCCTGAACTGTAGGGGTGTTGTTAGATTTACCAACAAGGACACCCAAGGATTAGATGGAGAGTATCTAACTAGTTCAGAGTCATAAGCGGTAGCGTAGAGGCTTGTAAAATATCTCTGCCAGGTAGTAGGATCTAAGTAATGGTCACAAACTGTAATATCATATCTACTTCCTTGGGTCATCAGTTTCCAAACATGGTTTGGTGCCTATTTTTTGCCATAGTTATGAGCTCTTCCCAGATAGTGTCTTCCCAGTTTCTTTGGGCTATCTTTTGCAATTTCTTATATTTGGCTCTTTCAACTCTGATCTCAATTTGATTATTGTTTGTGAGGGCACTAATAAGCCTAGTTGTGGCCGGTCTACATTCCTTATCATACCAAGGATTAGATGGCTGGGCCCCTGCCTTTGGAGTTCTCTTTTTAATTTGGAGCTTAGTTAAGTTCACTTGTATTTCCTCTCCCAGTCTTTTGTGGAGGTCTGTTATATTAACAATTTCACGATCTTGTTCCAGGTAGGAACCTACCAAGGCACTAAAAGTGTTTTAAATACTAGTTAGGGGTTCAACTTGGTCTAAAATGGTGGTCCATCTAACTGACCTTCGATTATTTGTTACCAGGGGCTGCCTTCATTCTAGTCCTGGGTCAAATTCCAATGTATCATGGAATTCGAAGTATTTTCCATCTAAATCCAAGCATAGCAGGAGATGGTCGCTCTCCGATCTCTTGTCGACCTTAAAATCCAATGCATATGCACAGTATGGTGTACTGATAGATCTTTTCTGAAAGTTGGTAGTTAAACGCTGCACTCCTAATCCCCAGAAGAAAGAAAACACATTGTACAAAACTATCCAAAAATGTGTCTTCCATTCCAATCGTGCATATCTGAGTGGAGAAACGTTTTAAACGTGCACATGTGTTTTCAGGAGAACAAGTGGAGTGCTAAGGTATTTAAATTGTGCCTGCTCATTCAGATACGCTTCGCTTCTTAGCTGATCCTGGTACTCACCTGACTACAGACCTGCTCCGTTGTTGCTCCCCACATGCATCCAGTCGTCCTTCTTGCTTCCTTGAAGAAGAGTTACGGTCCCTGGTGTTCCCCCGAAGCTTAGTTGGAAAGGTGAAGTAATCAAACCAATCCATATAAAAGGGGAGAAGATGTACCTGGTAATTATAATTTGATAAGCTTAACGGATGGGGGCGCAAAATTGCATTCCAAGGTCATCCATATCTCTCCAAATAATTGGATTGATCGTAATGAAATAGTACCAATGGAAAAGGGGGGGGGGGTTAAACTGGGGAAATCAATAATCGACCATTGTTTTAGTTTGTGGGCCCTGGGCCAAAAGGGATTGGAAACTACAAGGAGTTTATTATGTTGTTTTGTTGATTTTAGTTCAGTGGCATACGATGGAGTGGCATACAGCGTAATAGTGTACTGTGTAGTGGTGTAGAGTGCAACAGTATAGAGCGGAGTGTGGTAGAGTGGAGTGGCTTACAGTGGATCAGGGTAGAGTGGAGTGGCATAGGGTGTAGTGACGTACAATGGAGTGTGGTAATTGAAACAGATATCGTGCAAAAGTGGGTTAATGAATGTAGATGTAATATGGCAGGAAAATATCTTTTTGTGTAAATGGTAATTTTTGGTAGTATGGGTGAATAATGTAAGTAGTGGTAAAGTTATCATTTTGAAAATAATTAGTTATATATTGTGCCATAGTATGCTGCAGTAAGTTCTCGATATACCACGGTATATACACATGATAAGACTGTCTCCGATTGACAATGGCTGTGTATACCAAACGGAAAAGGCAGCATTGTCAATTTGATTGTGTTCTGCAGATCACTGTGTTCTGGGTTAGATTTTTAGATCTAGGTAAGTAGTAAGTTTTATTATTGTTACCTACCTATTACCACATTATTAACGTGTTAATAGGTAGAGAAATGTGTTTATAATTTTCTATATATTTTGCAGCAGCTTAGGGAGAACTGTGCATTTGAGAAAAAAAATTAAGTTGTGTGGTCATTTGTAATTATTGCTCTGGTACTCCATAGAAATGTTTGTGAAGATTTAAATATGTTACAAGTAGAAAAAACACTTTAGTACCCTATATTTGTGACATGTATTTTACAATTGTTGGTATTTGTGTACTTCCGACGCAGTACAGTGGTATTCTGCACTTTAAAAAAATATATATAGAAACTTATAAATATTTTCCCTACCTATTACCACTTTAAAAAAGTGATAATAGGCAGGAGAAAAATATCAAACTTAATGATTACCTATAACTAAGGGAGGAACACAGAACACAGTCAAAGTGTACCTAAACATATGGCTGCCTTTAACATTTATATGTGCACCTCCTTGGCCAAACTCAGCAAAACTTTCCATCCTCTGCCAATGTTGAAAATGCCATAGGTCTGGAAAGTTTTGTGGTGATTCGTCAAATTGGGGAAAAGTCATTAGAGACAACAATTCTGAGTAATTCCCACACCTGGGAATCTTACTGCCACTCAGTAGGATATCCATGCATATATCTATATCATTTAACTATATCTATATCCATGTGTATATACATTTTTTTTTCACTGAAAGAAAAGAAAGGTTAAAGAAACACTATAATTAGGTGAAAATGTCAGTTAAAGCATACTGTTGTAAACAACCTAAACACAGAAATTCACCACTCATAGTTTTGTCAAATAACTATAACACAAGCCCTAAAGTAATTATAACTCATGCACCTGCCATGCAGTGTTGTTATCAACAATTTAATTTGAGATATCCTTAGGGATGTTATCAATTAAGTCATTGAACATGTTATGAGTGATGTAGTATTTGAGGGTAGAAACAGTGCACGGTGAGGGTGCAAGTTAGAGTAGCTTTAGGGCATGACAAAGTTAATTGTGATAACTATAACTGGTGAATGTCTGTGTTTTTTTGTTTCAAACAGTATGTTTTGACAGACATTTTCACCAAACTATAACATCCCTTTAACCTTTGTTTTTTTCAGGGAATAAATCAGGTTTTTGTAGTGTAATGTTTATTTATGGTTATTGTTACAGTTCCCAACTAAAATGTCACTTTAACCTATATTTATTTTGTAATTATTTATGTTTTTGTAATGTAAAGTAAGATGGTTCTCAGTGTGCCGAACCTCTCGTAGGTGCCCCAGCCCCTGCTGGTGCACAACCCCCATTAATTCCTTGGGGTTCTGTCGATCTGTGGATCCACTGCAATGCTGAGCATTGCAGTGGATCGGTGGTTCCACGAAACTCCCCAAAGAATATTTTTTGTTTAAATTTGATCCCGTGGGTGGCTCAGGGACCCATGCTCAACAAAACTCAGGGTGGGGTCACTGTGCACCTAACCTGTGGTTTGGGGTTCAACCGGGCCCATGAACAAAAGCGTTCATCTTGACTTACATGTTAAAAATGGACATCTTTGTAGACAATTACTGTTTACATGCTTTGCACGTACATGATAAAGTACTGAGAAAGTGTTCTGCTTGCTAGCACATTTCTTCATAAAAGCATTTTATCATAGCATCTGTACAGGCTGTTCAAGGCTACAAGAACACTAAGCATGCTGCCCTTGTGTTTTGGTGTCCCTTTGGACACAGCTCTGAATGGAAAAGACAAACACACACATCAGCAGTGCACTTCTACAACAGTGCAATGGAGCCAATGTTTTTAATCTAAACTGTTTTTGAGCTAAGTTCCTCAGAGGAGCACTTGATGCAGTTATTCTGCCCTGAATGGTGGCGTGTTCTGCACCAAAATGGCTTCCTGATTTAATCACATACAGATAATGGGGAGTTAGGTTGCTCCAAGTAATGTGGCAGAATACTTTCTCACTATGCTCTTTAAAGTATAGGTAGTGCCAGGTAGGAGTATCATTATGATAGCTATTCATATAATCACTGCACAGTTATGATGGTTGAATTATTCATCTTTTTCACCATTTTTGACTGCTGGTCAAAATGCTTTTTTTCCTTCTGCCAATAATTGCAGCTCATGTTTTTGTCACAAGAATACAATTGCATAAATAAGTGTTTGAAATGCCAATTCATGTAATTCTTGTATCTCCCTTTTAGCATGCCTAAGTAATAACAAAAGGGTAGATCTGTTGCGATGATTTCTTTGGGGGAATTAGAGTGGTTAATTTCTGAGGTTGCAAACACCATCCGGTACCCTGTCAGGTTAGGGATCCACATGGCCGACTTTGAGCTAGTCAGGAATTGGGCCAACACACTTTGATCATATAAGGGACTCAGCCCCCATATTTTGACATTAATGTTGTGCAGAAGTCCAGTCCTACTTAATTGGTAGGAACTGTACGACATCTGCCAATTATATGTTTTTTTTGTTCTATATTCCTCCAGGTTGTAGCCAGCCATGGTTGAGCCTCTGGATGCAACGCAGATCTGCCGTGGATCCTCTGCAGCATGAAATAGATTATGTTTTTGAGCTTTAACATTGAAAAACCACTTAATGAATGTACACCATATCAAAAAAAAATATGCTTTCTGGACCACGTTCCAGCTTTGTGCCAAATTTGGTGTAATTATGTTCGGTAGTTTGGGCTATAGCTGTGCCTAATGTTTCTTTGGAAAAATAAATGGGAAAAATGCGTTTTGTGACAGTCCAATTTTTCTCTGCCCCAATTTACGGATCACTCCTAAACTTCACATGACGGACCTGAGGTGGAAGAACATTATTCTTTTATGTTTTATCAGACGTGCCAAAGAAATAAAAAAATGCTTTCACCTATGGAAAAGTGGTTCTAACTATAGCTACCCAGTGGCAGCCACCACTGTAAATGTAAATGTAAATGTAGTTGAGCTTATATAGCGCACAGCTACCCGCAGTGGGTTTCCCGGCGCTTGCTTAGGGAACCCGTCCTGGTATTCCCCTGTGAGATATCAGGGTATCCACAAGGTGAAAGTCAGGCATCCCGCCGCGAGGGGCCGTTGTGGAGATTAAGCAAGCTATTGCCCAGAGTCGCAGAGTGTGAACCCGTGAGTCGAGGAGGCACCGGGGCGAGAATTATCGAGTCCGTGGAATTTTTAGCCCAAGACCCGCCGAGGCGGGGAATTGAACCCTGGTCCAGGACCAATCTAAGCTTCCGGGTCTGCTGCCTCTAACCCCTGAGCCACACTTCTCCACTGTGTTATGTATAAGGGATAAAGTACCCCTGCCGTAAATTATAAGAATATTGCAAGTAACCGAGGAGTTCCACAACCATATAGCCGAGTTCCATTTTTAGGTTAGGAACTCAGAGGTGACTTGCAATATTCTTTTCATCTATGTCAGGGTGTACTTTGTCCCATATATTACATGATCATGCATCCCCTTTCCCACAAACCACTTCAAACCTTGGTGCATAGCTCTTTCATATGAAAGAGCGAGCAGGCTTTCAAACAGCAAGAATAGAAATAAAACCTTGTGCAAAAATGTATCATATCAAAAAACTGTTAATATATTTCTTACAAACAGATATTAGAAACAGTTCAAAACAAGTTCTATTTTTTTTAAGTGCAGTAGCTCGGAATGTGTCGAAACATGCAAAAAGATTCTAGCCTTTCTTTATCTAAGGATTGCAAAGAAAGCCGTATTCTCTTCTGCTCACTATTAAAATAAAGCAGAAGAAGATAAACAACATTCCATTTACGTTGCTTTAAACAGCTGTTTCACTCATGCTCCATAACCTGACCTGCCTTTTGCCTGGGCTGCTGGCTCTGGCTACAGGCATTGTGACATCAGAACTTGAGGGTAAGAACTTCTAATAGCCAAGTTCTGATTTCTTTTCTTTATAATCGGAGACTGGGTATGTCACAAGTAGCAGATCATAATAATATGAGGACTGCTGTTTATACAGGAGGTACAGAATCCCATGTATTATAAATAAATAAATATATATGCAGTAGCAGCGCGTAAGCCTTGATGGATATATATATATATATATTCACTGAAAAAACCATAGGTTAGAGACCATATATAGTTAGCTGGACATTTTATTGACATAAAACCAATGAAATTCCATATATAGTTAGTTGCACTAACTATATATCGCGCACCCGCAATCCACTGCTGATGATGTCACATATTACATCATTCATGACATGGTCAGTGACATCACTGATGACATCACTGATGACATCTCAAATGACATCACTGATTACATCACTGATGACATCTCATTTGACATCAATGACCACATCACTGATGATATCATTCATGTGACAATACAATGCATCTCCTCACATTTTAATATAACCTCTGTTTCACCCAGTGTTAAATACAGAGTATAATTTTTGAAACCATTGACACACCAATACTAGTTACTACGTACGCACTCACTGATTGCTACGTCTACACACACCTTCACTCATTCACCCATACAATCATTCATACATACAATCACTCATCTTTACAACACTATCATATGCACTCAGACACCTATACAGACACTCACAGTCTGCCACTCATCCATGGAGTTACTCACACACCTAGTCAGTCCTGTAAAGAATCAATGACACTTCCATTTTCTTGTCTATACAGTTAAACATAGAGCACCTTACATTTTCAAACATATACTAACACATACTTACCTTCTTATACAATCATTGATACAAGTACACATTGATCTGCACAGAGTCACACACCTCCCAGCTAGCCACACACACACTCAGTCTCCCATACAAATACTTGGGCAATCAATCAATAACCCATATAGTTACTCATATAGCTACTGATCAACACATGCAGCAGTTTACAGAACAACAGACATAATGATGCACAAATTAAGACAGTTTAGTCACTAACCCATGCACTCAGTGAGACACATTTAATCACTCACTCATACAGTCAGTCATGCACCTACTAAATCCTTCGTCCAGACACTTACACATCCACTCATTCTTCAATATGTAAGACATATTTAAACTTTACAGAAACAAAAAATCACTGGATGTTGTTATCAGTGATGTCATCAGTGATGTCATTTGAGATGTCATCAGTGATGTCATCAGTGATGTCACTGACCATGTCATGAATGATGTAATATGTGACATCATCAGCAGTGGATTGCGGGTGCGCGATATATAGTTAGTGCAACTAACTATATATGGAATTTCATTGGTTTTATGTCAATAAAATGTCCAGCTAACTATATATGGTCTCTAACCTATGGTTTTTTCAGTGAATTTTCAAGGTTTTGTAAATGCAAATTCCTAACTATATATGGTCTATAACCTATGGTTTTTTCAGTGAATTTCATTGGTTTTTTAACAGCTAATATCTGTAGCTGTAAAATGTATTCTTCTTTAAATCCAAAAATATATTTTATATGTTTATTAATAACTTTTTTTTAAAATATTTTTTTTTCTTCGTTCCCGCTTCGCGAATCGGGAAGCTTCCCGTTAGCTGACCTTGATGCCGCGAAATAGACCACGAGCCGGTAAACGTTTCTTTACCGCAACTGCCGCGTTAGAAAACAACATCGTGACGCCTCCCGTCCGCATGACGTTTCGCGTTGTCGCGTGATACGTCATATGACGTGCTACGTTAGCGAACTCGTACGCTTACCGAGTCGCAAAGCACAGGTTTCTGGAAGCAAACCGGGAGGCCCTGCAAAGCGCGTAACATACACACAGCAGGTCATGTGACTTGGTAATAACACTTTTCATTGGTTCATTTCACTTTCGGTTTCCTAATGATGTAAGACTAGGTCATATGATCTAAAATGAACACTTTTCATTGGTTGAGAACTATTTTTTTTCCCAAATGGTGAAAATCCCTCCTTCTTTCCTCACTCTGACTTTCATCATTGTGAGAGAAAGACCCTTTGTTACCAGTGAGCAATGGCTTCTTTACTAGCTTCAGCTGGTGCTTCCCCACCACCTCCACCACATCCAAGGAAGAGTGGACCACCTGCTAAAGTTATAATTCAGCAAGAAGACGAAGAAGAGGAACAGGACGACCTAGATAATCTCCCTATTATGGCCAGAAGATCTGTTGTACCGGAAGTAACGGGACCAGAGGGCAGGGAGATGGTGCCAAATATACAAACGAGATTTCGTGAAGTAAAACAAGTCTGCCTACATTGCAGTGGATTCATTTGCTACGCAGAAAGTAGCATCACTCTGATCAACAGAGCTATTGACAATCATGCTCATGTTTGTCCGAAACTCCCCAAACAATAAATTCTTTTTTTTTGTTTTCTTGCTCCTGTTGAGCCCTTTACAATGAATCGTTTTCGTTGCCCCCTCCGAAAAAAAAACAAAAAAATTATAAAACTGTTCAGAAAAATTCAAAAAAAGTAAAAAAATGTTCAGAAAAATAATAAAAAAAATATAAAACAACAAAAACAATTTAAAAAAAAGTTCTTTTCAGAACTACCTCCCCGTTATTAAAAAATTGGTACAATATTTGCAACTGTGCCAACCTCTATTTCTCTTAGTTCGCTTCCCAGTTCGCTCCCCGGTACGCGAACCGGAAGCGAACCCAAACATTTTTTTTTAAAAAAAGAACAGTAAGTATAAGGGAAGGAAACAGACACTTATGTTAAAAGAAAGACAGCTATAAGGGAGTAAACTAGAGATACTATTACCCGTAATCCACTGCTGATGATGTCACATATTACATCATTCATGACATGCTCAGTGACATCATCAGCAGAGGATTGCGGGTAACAGTATCCCTAGTTTATTCCCTATAGCTGTGTTTCTTTTAACATAACTGTCTGTTTCCTTCCCTTATACTTACTGTTCTTTTTAAAAAAATTTTTTTAGATCAGTCAGAAACAGTGAAAGTAATGAAATATAAAAGACTACGTAGAATATGAGGACTGTATGCAACAACTTTGACACTTACAGAAGCCTCAACTTCTCCATGCCTCCTACACAGTTCTACATGTACATCATAAATGCAAACTGAACAGAATTAATTATACATGTTAAATGGTTTATTTTTGCTGTTCTCAGAATGTATCAAATTTCACTAAAACAGTGACTTGAAGGTATTCATCATATAACAGCGGGGAAAAAAAAACACAATCAAAATGATTGTGTTTAAAAAACCCATACAACATTAGAAATCAGAATTCAGAACTCCTTAAAGTTAACTTACTTTCCATGACGGCCAAGGATGTCCTATGAACAGCTTACACTCTGTTGTGCTGTTATTACTTTCAACCCGCCACTTTCTGAAAGAAAACCTCCATCGTTTTCAAAAACATGTTACATACAATAAATGACTTCTTGCTCTCTACCACAAGATTCCACAAGGCCAAATCTTGTCAGAGCCATGTATAACTCTTGGATTTCTTGTTAGCCAATCCCGTCTTTTCGCATTTCCACAACTTTCAGAATTAAAATGTTGAAGATCATTTACACAATCCTGGACTAGTAATATCTTCCCCTTCTTCCTCAATCATGTTCTACATTTCCTATCACACTGATACTGCTTACTATGAAGCAGACTTACACTACCTTTATGACTAGTACAATTATTTAATTCTCTACATCACTTTTAATCACAAAGCAATGTAAAACAGTAGACAGCATTGCAGACTTACATTCCCTCTACTCCATGTTTTGATTGGCTGCTTCAATTAGCTTATAAAAAGAAACAGTTTTTCTGAACTCATTCAAAGTGCACGTATTTCTCCATAAAGTCCAGTGTTATGGTAAGAAGTTATGTCTCTGTACTACACTTATCCTCAAGGCCAAATCGTGTAGGAGCCATGAGAACTTCTTGAAATTCCTCAGAGCACATCCCGAGATTCTTTCCCTAAAATTTTGGTTTTAAAAACACCAGGTAAGAGTTTTTAAGGTCAAACGGCAATTTTTTTTTGAAAATTAAAACAGAATCATTGCAGAATGACCAGCCATTTCTACACTTTAAATAAGCTGTATAATGTCCTGATGTTATTGAAGGACCATCATGATATATAATTGCTACAGTTACAAAAGTCCTTCCTGATATTGACAACTGTGAAGCCACAAAATTTTTAATTAAAGTTGTCAATTTTGTTCCATCAGGCCTACATCGTTGGAACATTAAAATGACATACTGGCCATATGTTCGTATAAATAATGTGGACATCATTTCAGATTTACATTGGCTACACTCCATGTTGTGATCAGCTGCTTTTACTAGCTTATTAAAAGAGACTGATTTACTGTCTGGCAAAGTTAAATATATAAATCTTTCTGAGTCTACACTAGTAGTACTTGATACCCTACAGTTCTCGCAGTCATGCTGCCATTGATAAGAAAGCCCAAACAGGTGATCTACATCTACACCTTCATCATGCAATACATCAAGCATGTACATTAAAAACTCCTGACAATCTTGCTGACTATTTTGAGAGAATTGTGTTTGGCCTGAACATCTGTCTAACACATTTCGAATTTCAGACACACTTTCTATGTTTGTTCTATCAGTGCTACATTTCTCTAACACAGAATTTAACAAACTGCAAAATCTTTGATCAGAATTGACCACAATCTCTTCTTTTACATTTTCTAGAGAAAACAAAACATTAACTACTACATTAGCATAGCAGTTGACACCAGAACTGTTTTCAAATTGAAAACCAACAACATCTTCAACAGAATCCTTTTTGTTTCTGCTTGTAATTTCAGGTTCATCGACTTTTCGTCTTTTTGCTACAACCTCCCCAGTATTGGTCACATTTCTTCGTTTCCGGCCTACCACACGTTTCTCAAACAAAGGATACTGAGGCAAATGTGGCGCATACTCTCTTCTCAACCTATTGTATTCCTTAACACAATCTAGATCCGCACAAATGTTTGTGACATCACACTCAATCAAGTACAATCCCGATAAAGTCCTAACTCGTGACAATGCCACATATGCCATACCCTCCTTGAACACAGAACTGCCAATATTCACCAATGCACAGTCTACACTTAAACCTTGCGATTTATGAATTGTCACCGCATATGCCAAGCAAACAGGAAACTGCTTACGACGAACATATAAGTCTTTTACAAGCAAAAATCTAGCAGAACAACGAGCAATTATCTGTACTTCCTCAATGCCATCAAATTTAATTTTTAAAAATTCAATTCCATCTCTATTTCTGTATTTCACAAAATCAACAACATTACCCATTGATCCATTTACCAGACCTCTTTCAACATGTAAATTCCTTCTTAAAATTATACGGCAGTTCAAGCACACATTCAGAGTCTTTTCAAAACCCGCAGTTTTAGATATACTCTTCTCTAATGAATCCAATTTTGTTTTCAGATTCTCAGACAAAATAATTGTTGATCCCATATGCTCTACTCTGTCAATAGCTTCCAATTTCACAATCTCTTGCTTTTCTAAATGCAACATTTTGTTGTTGAATTTGGCACATTCTGCAAGAGTTGGCATCAAACATATTCCAGATTTTTTCTCAGTAACTTTCTGAAAAATATTCTCAGGCACAACATCTTCGTCTGGATATAAATTTGTCAGTAATCGTGCATGTAAAGCTTCTTTCCCATGCTCGGTCACTTTTCCAATTCTAACATCTTGTAGAATAGTCTTGTAAACTTCATCCTTTGCCTGACGCATATTTTCATGCAGTTCAGCATAATTGAAGTTTAACCATATATTGACGTTGCCAATACTCCCTAAGCACTTCCTGGTATCTTCATGCGTGAGCATTTTGAACACAGGTTGCCCTTTCACTGGTGTCAGCTGCAGAAGATCTCCGAAAACAATGATGTGTTTGCCACCAAATAACACATCATACTCTGTTTTGAGAACTTCTTGCATTCTCAAATGCACAAAGGCAAGCATGACATTGGAAACCATGCTTACTTCGTCAATGATAAGAAGTTTCATTTTCCTCAAGACTCTTGAAACTTCAAAACAAGCATCTCCAGATAGCTTGTGATATTCTAATTTGTTGTCATGCTCCACTGGCAGCATCAGTAAACAATGTAAAGTAATCCCTTTAATGTTATGTGCTGCCAGTCCAGTTGGAGCGGTGACAACACAAGACAGCGATGACTCTGTCCTTTCCTGCAAATAACATGAAATTGCTTTAATAAGGAAACTTTTTCCAGTTCCCGCTTCTCCACTCACGTACAGTCGGACAGGCTTCAACGACGTACATGAGCACTCTTTCTTGTCATGACTTAATCCATGATCAATTTGCATGGTAAGTTCGTCATATATTTTCCTCTGCTCAACGTTGAGTTGTCTTTCCAACTCTTCTAAGTTAACCGCATCCTCCTGAGCATGTGCCATGGCTCTTTCCACTTCATTCATAGCAGTGGCAGCTTCATTTTCGATAAGAGGTCCTCCTAGTGGATCCTGACTCAATGAAGCAGAACTCTGACTGTCCTGAGAACTGTCTCTGGCAATCTCGGCTGCAATCGTTGCTTCCTGCTCAATTTCCACATTCAACATTTCTACATATTTGGGAAAAGCAGGACATTCTATGGTCTCCTTGGCAGCATTGAATGAGTCTTCGTAACAAAGGAAATCTCCAAGCAGTTCCTCTTCTGCACGCCAAGGCTTAAAAAGTTGCAAAAGTGCTAAATAGAAAAACTCCTTTTTTTCAGGAGATTCGCCACTCAATTTTCGATGGTTTATCAAGTGGCATTTTCTTTGCTTGACCAGACATCCCTCACTTCCTATTACAGCATACACTCCTTTCTCAGTATCTTCTTTGATGTTCCTCTTGAATATGTAATTTTGCAGAACCTCATACAGACAAACATTCTCGAGGTGACTGCTTCGATTTGGATAATATGTATCCAACATGTTGCTCTTCAAAATGTCGGTACTGTTTGGCTCCTTTTCCGCCAAATACTCAATTTCCCGCACAGGTTTCAGAACTCGATTACGCGTTGCAGCAAGACCAACACTCGCCCAAACGATACTCCTGGACTTGGCATAGAGACTTGCTGAAGACAACCGGTCAGAACATTCGTAAGCTCCGATTTCTCGATGCGACAACATCTTCAGACTGAAACTGTACAACTTCTTGCTGAGGCTCTTTTCATGGGAAATGTCCTCCCACATATCCTTCAATTCTGTCTTCTCTTTTTTGGTGATGTAAGATGTCACATACCGAGCCACAGCCATACAGTTATCAGCCACAAACTGTATATCCATGTTAGCATTCCACATGGACAAAATCACCGGGTTGTAGTCGTTGATGTACTTAGACTCTTCGTTCCTCTTCAAATTGTATGTGTTTTTAGGTGATTTCTTCATCACATTATGTCGCAGCGAAGACATCAAACTGTTCACTCTTCCTTTAGAAATCACCGATCGTGGAAAGCCGAAACGACATTTGGTGTAGAACTTGTCTTTGTTCCGGAATTTACGACGACAGTACTTTCCACATCGATGGCTTTGGAAACGTAGAACTTTTTCTCTTAGGCTTTTTTTCTCCTTTGCGTTTGGAACAGCACACGTAGAATACTGTTCTATGAAACTCATCACTGAGTCTTCTGCATCCGTTCCAAATTTAGGTGCATCCTTGATCCACAGCAACATATGTATATGAGGAGCACCTCTTGCTTGGTACTCCTTCCTCCAGAAGAAATCCAACACCTCTCCAAGAGGTGGATTCTTCTTATTCATGATGAAAGACATCATACCTTCAAATCTATGATTGAAGTACCTACATACATTGACTGGATCCAAAGAGCACAGTTCTCCGGGTGTCTTGAATTCGATGTTTTCTACGTTAGCATTTGCCTCTCGTAGAAATTCAAGTAAGTCTTCCCAGCCATACTCAGCACAGCTCAAAGTGAGGAACCATGTGGGAGTTCCTAAGTTCCTTAGCATACATTTTAAATCACCATGACGACGGTACCAGTACTCATTAGTACCACGCTGACACGCCATGAGATTAATCAGGTGAGAATCCAAAATACTGTCTTGGACATTGACTTTATCCATAAAGTCACTTGCCGAGATGTTTTGCATGTGTATACCACTTTTCAAGATGTGGTTCACTGCATATGACAGTCCAGACAGATCGCTTTCAAACAGGAGATGAAACAAATAAGGAATGCATTGTCGAAACCTAGGATCTCCTGCATACAATCGCAAAGTCCGGTATTCAGAAGCAGGAATTTGATGAGGTCGCTCATCATATCTTCCTCCCTGACCTGTTGGAAAAAGCTGTGGGAAACACCGAGCTTCCAAACTTTCCTCCCAAACACTAATGGGACTCCCTTTCGCTTGTTTCATTTGAAACAACTCAATAGCATTCCCCATGACTTCCTTGGAATGCAAAGGATGAACACTATAATGTTCATATATTTCTTCACTAGTACAGGGTTCTACTTTCTCAATTTGACCAGCACACAAATCGCTATCCTCTTCCTCACTTACTTCCTCTTCTGCAACATATACATTTTTATAGTACTTATTATATTTTTTCAAATACAATGTTGCCCTTTTGACTTTCCTAACATCTACTAAATCTTGCCATATTTTCTTATTCTTTGTCGGAACCCCATTAACTAAGATAACAAGAGGTTCCTCTTCCACTTTTTCTACTCCAATTGTGTTAATGTTTTTCTTCAAATCTAGAGGCAAATAAACAACTCTTCCCTTTAATCCTCTCTGTAAATCTGATGGAGGCAATTTCCCTGTCTTTGGCTCCATTCTTACAATAGCCTGAAAGGGATGGATACTTTGAATCAAAATAGATTCATAAGTATTTAAATCCTTCAATTCAGAAGGAATCTCAACCAATTCCAGATTATTATGAACTGCTCTAGCAGGCATCTGGTTTTGATTTAATTTGTTACAACAATAAGTACACACACGTTGATCCAATCCCAAATCAAAACAATTTTCTACCATCAAGTATGTTGTAAAATCCTTCCATTCACTATTATTTTCCCTTTCACTTTTTCCATATAAATCCACTAACTTAGTCTGATTCCTTTAATAAGTGCGTCGACAACACACACAAGTGAAATTTGGCCTCTCACTTGATTTCACCTCAAACGTCGCAATTTCCCTCTGGAAATTATCTGTACTGGAAACCTGTACACTATCTTCCACATTACTCTCTTCTTCTTGGTCAATTTCAACATTCTCCTCTTTACTTCCAAAGTAACAAAACTCAATTTCTTCACATATATTCTTCACATCTATTTCAGAACCATGCAAAAGAGCAGCGCATAATTGTTTAAGCATAATTGCTGGACTCTTAGCATAATACAACATTCTAACTAATTTCCTCACTTTATTATGATGCACTGCTAGCATCCTGAAATGATGAAAAACACTCAGGCATACTCTCCTGGAAAGACAAGCCAGTGAATGACCATGCAAACCTATCACTTCTCTCACTCTGCAAGGATCTAATTCTTGCAACAACTTCATTTTCTGCTTCAAACTGTTCTTACTAAATGACCGTATAAAATCACAAAGCAAATTGATGGAATCCTGTCGTACACTGCAAATACTACTACACTTCCAGGTGTACACAGGACCCTTAGGACGTCTCCCTAAAACCTCATTACCTAACACCTCTTCTATCTCTGTTGTCACAAGTTTTTCTTTTTCAACTGGACAACCATCTTTCACTTCATAAGCTCGACCACTGGTGTCAACTGCATGCACCAAATCATTATCCTGGAAATAACTCTCCTCATTAAAAAATGCCTCAGAGCTGGAACTATGCATCCATTCTCCAGAAAAAACTTCACAAAAATTACTACGATTAACTATTCTCTTCCATCTACTATTTCTTTTGAAATCATAAATTACCTTGTTTAGCTTCCGAATTCTATTGATTGTCAAAATAAATAACTTACGTTTAATTTCAAATGCCTGATCAATAACTTTCTCAACAATTTTTTTTCTCTTATAAAAAACCACTTTCTGCTGACCTTTCTTAATATTTTTTAACAAATTCCCAATTATCCTGTTGCGGAACATTCGTTTACGAATATCCCTAAACTCTTGTTTCCTTCTACTTTCATGCATAGAGTTATCTCTTACTCTAGCAGTAACATTTCTCATTGGCCTTTCCTTACCATTTGAATTCTGTCTCCTTTTCTGGAGTGAAACATTTTCTGTAGTAATATTTTTTTTACTACACATATTTCTTATGACTGTTTTTCGACTCTTACCCGGTGCTTTCTTGGTGACTTGACAAATCTTTTTGTTAGAGGACTGCTGCATTCTTCCATGGTCCTGCTGTCTTTGACGTTTTGCAGCCTTTCTTACTCTTTCTTTGCTAGGCATCCTAAAATCTTGAAATAATCTGCAGTTGAATCTGTGGTAAAATATAATAAAAAATGTTATTAACCACTATTACCCGACAGTAAATTAATAACAGTCATCAAAAACTTAACACACTACTTAAGTATATAATATACTGAAGCCTATCTCCAATTTTTGACTGAACAGGACTCATCTCTTCTTAACCTTGGATAAACCTCACCTACTCTGTGTCCCCTGCACATAATTAAATGTAAAGGGGCAGATTTATATTAACTAGCACATCCCCAGGGATGCACCAGTTAACGTGCACCGCTGCTCTGCCACCCACGGTGTGCCGCATTTACAATCAGATAGGACAAAGCTACATCAAAACCCTGCGCCTGCTTGAAGCAGGCATAGATCTTGACGCAGGTAGGCTGAAAGCTAAAGCAACAACTAAGTATCGTGTGCAGAAGTTACAAAAAAGGAAAAATGGCGTTTAAACCAGTAATGAGCCCATGCTAACGTAACACAGTGTAAAAATATCCAGGATCTACATCAGTTTGGGGTTCACGAACCTGGCAGGTACAAGGCACTGAGGCTTTCCACCGTGCATGTCTCATCCCAAATCATATGTTGTTTGTGAATGAAACAATTTCCCAGACCAAATGCTTTGGATTGGCTACTTCTAAAAAATTAAACACCCCTACTATCCCGGAGTTAGAGGAATATGATGGTTGGAGTAATTTTACTCGTTGTCCATTAAAGATTTACAGGCCCTACTCCGTAATTCTTCCTTTAACATTTCCAGTATAAATCCAAAAGGTTCACTGCTTTGGCAACGTGCCTTATCCACGGTTTAATAACGCTGCCTTTTGCTTTATATAAGTTTTCAAATTGTATGAAATATATACCAATAGGTCGTTATTAACCTTTAGGTAGTGGTTTTCTTCATGAGGTCTGGTCGCTTCCATACACATACAGATTTTCAAAGATGATCAAGACCTTTATCTGAATGGGGAGGAATGCACTGAGACGCCAGATCATTCACTAATGTGTAGGCACATACAGTTACACGGTTCATGCAACAAACACCGACCAAATATGGCTTGCGTGTTGCAAGGCACGCCAGTTCCTGCTATCATCCCCACGTTCAAGTTCTTGGAAAATGGTAGTTATTTGATGCTCAATAATGAAGATTGTTCTGGGTTAATTAAAAGTATTCATTTTATCGTAACAGTAAATGAACGGGTTATTTGCTGCAGAAATGTTCTATTTCCTCCCACACATGAACATAGGGAGTTTTCAATCTGGCCACAAATACCAACCTTGGGAGCACATTTCAACAGCATGGCAAGAATAAGAGCTCTTTTGTCTCAGAGAGAGGTGGCCTTGAGTTCGGCCCGTGAAACTTTCGTGCTTCACATAGCGAACACCCGTACAGAGGTGCAGACCCTTTTAAATACAGATTCGACTTTGCATTTCAGCAAGATTACCCATTCATTTCCATGCAGCAGGAGGCCCATAGGAATGAAGGTGCAATTTGCGATTAGCAATTACCTCATCGCAAATTACGAATTTTTCCGACGGTGCAGGGGTGTCTCAAGAACACCCTGCTGCACCCCTGAAAAAAAAATTTGGGGTCATATGGCGCACATAAATTTTGAAAACATTCCTTTACCTCAAAAACGATTTTCAACTCATAATTTGAAAACACTGCACATGGGGAAATGACTTAAAATGTCCTTAAGACACATAAAAGCATTTTTTGATTGCCTTTGCAGCATGTTTCAGTCACCTTTAACATGCCTATGTAACGGAAACATTCAAAATCTAAATTTGCCATGCACAGGTGGGAGCATATTTACAAGCAATTTGCTCCACACACAAACTTCTTACATTGAAATGGGAAAAATAACATCAGAGACTCTCAATTACCTTATAAAGAAGCAGACACCATTATGTCCTTCTCATCAATATTAAAACCATTGCTTTTTCTCAAAAACGATTTACAAGTCATAATTTGAAAACACTCCACAGCTCCTATGCACATAAAAGCCCTGTCAGTACTAATACTTCACATTTTCTCCAATTACAATTTCTCAAAGAAACAAAATCTATTTGTGAAACACTTGAGACAAAGCAACATTTGAAAAACACAACTTTCTTCATAATTTTCTCCTTAAAGCACACTATTTTCTATCTAAATTAAAGAAATTTTTTCTCACCTTAGCAAATACTTTGAGTTTCAAAACAGTCTCAGAAACACACCAATTTGTCTTCAGCAGAGCAAAAGGTATGCACTCCAGAGTCTGCAGCTATCAAAAGCACAGAAATGCTGTAATTCCTCACACAGATCTCTCATGTCACCCAATCAAAACTCTTCCCTCACTTTTTTTCAAAGCAAAACCCTTCCCCCCTCTGCCCCCTCTCTGCTTTTTCTGCATAGCAACCACCTCTTGCAAGACCTCTCACACAACAATGTTGCAATTGAACTCTGAACTCTCAGTGCACCTGCATATCCAAAGCATTCTTTCATTTAATGATTTTTTCTTCGCCACTCAAAATACATCTTTCAACGAACTCATCCATGCACACTAACTTTCTGTTTTCAGCAATCAAAATCCACCAATCACTCTTACTGCTTCATTAACACAGAAACTCCTCAGTTTTTTTCATTTTACACTCTCATTTTTTCAACTGCCATTTCATTGCCACACTTCATCTGACTGCAGGAGAACCTTCTCTCGCCATGTTTTCTGTCTGGATTGTTGGACATAGCTACATCTATTGGGCTCAAAGGTACGCTGAAAACAGGAATTTACCTAACCTCAATTTACAAGATGTGGAAATTAAGTGGTTTGGCCACAGAGGATTAAAATGTCACCAATTGATACCATTGGTGAAAACCTTTATGCATTTGCCAAAACCTGACCTGTTAATTGTGCACTGTGGAGGTAATGATTTGGGAACTTTGACTGGGGTAGGTCTGGAAATGCTTTTAAAGGACACCTTTGAGCAATTGATGGCACTTTTTCCTCAGACTGCCTTGGTATATTCAAATATATGCCAAAGACAGAAATGGAGGTGGTCGAACCAATTTTGTCCACAAATTGAGAAATCGAGGAAGCATGTAAACAAATGTGTTTCAGCTTACATGAGAGACCATGGAATGGGCTCCCTGTACAACAATAACTTGCGTTACTACATGCAAGATATCTACAGAGCAGATGGAGTTCACTTCTCAGATGAGGGCAACAGAGTTTTCACTCTGAATTTAAGACTGTGCATTGGTACCTACTTATAAGTACCTAAATGTACCATAAACCCAAAAGCTCTTCTCAGAGCTACCCTACATCTGATCACTCACAATTATTATTTTACTCTAACTTTTTTTCACTAATTTTCAAGAAAGTACGCTCCCCAGACCGCTTCCCGGTTCGCGAACCGGGCGCACTCCACGCAAAAAAACTAAAAAAACGGTATATTTTTTTTTTGCCCTGCGAGACCCTTTCAAAGCCTCCACATCAAACCTAGGGGGTCAGGGAGGATCTACTATGCCCCCTTATGGTCATTTGCCCCTTCGCTTTGGCCTCCTCTTGTCTCTCGATCCTACCGAGAGACAAGATGGCGGCCGCTACGGACTGTTTGGAATGTTTACAGACGCCGAAAAACCAATCAGCTTCGCAAACCTCCGTAACGCGAAAAGTACGAGAAGCGGAGCGCTGTTACAGATATATATCTTTTTTTGAACGTTAATTTCTCAAAATCCACTAGAGCACATATATTGAGACCTAGCAAAGGCACATCGGGCTACCAGTCCCTACAATTTTGCCAAGTTTCGTGCAAATCCATTCAGCCGTTCGATTATTATTATTATTATTTTTTTTGCCCCGCGGTGCCCTTTTAAAACCTCCACATCAAACGTAGGGGGTCACCGACGATCTACTATTCCCCCTTATGGTCATTTGCCCCTTCGCTTTGGCCTCCTCTTGTCTCTTGATCCTACCGAGAGACAAGATGGCGGCCGCTACGGACTGTTTGGAATGTTTACAGACGCCGGAGAGCCAATCAGCTTCGCTTCGCAAAGCTCCGTAACGCGAAAAGTACGCGAAGCGGTGCGCTGTTACAGATATATATCTTTTTTTGAACGTTAATTTCTCAAAATCCACTGGAGCACATATATTGAGATCTAGCAAAGGCACATCGGGCTACCAGTCCCTACAATTTTGCCAACTTTCGTGCAAATCCATTCAGCTGTTCGATTATTATTATTTTTATTTTTTTTTGCCCCGCGGGGCCCTTTTAAAACCTCCACATCAAACCTAGGGGGTGAGCGACAATGTACTATGCCCCCTTATGGTCATTTGCCCCTTCGCTTCGGCCTCCTCTTGTCTCTCGATCCTACCGAGAGACAAGATGGCGGCCGCTACGGACTGTTTGGAATGTTGACAGACGCCGGAGAACCAATCAGCTTCGCTTCACAAAGCTCCGTTGCGCGAAAAGTCCGCGAACCAGAGCGCTGCCCGGTCCGCTGTTACAGATATATATATTTTTTTAAACGTTCATTTCTCAAAATCCACTGGAGCACATATATTGAGACCTACAAAAGGCACATCGGGCTACCAGTCCCTACAATTTTGCCAAGTTTCATGCAAATCCATTCAGCCGTTCGGGCTAAAAGTGAGGCCAACCGCCCTATGGAAAACTCAATGTTAAAAACACGTTTTGGGACCCCCCTTTTTTCTCGGCCCCCCCTTGACGAAACCCCCCCAAATTTCCAAGGGCTGCTCAGAAACAAAATGTTCCATTTTCCAGAAAATTTCAGCCAATTCCGTCCACAAACGCCAAAGTTATTAGACATAGAATTTTCAAAAAACCCATAGAGAAAAAATCCTAACTATATATACCTACTGGCGACCGCCAGTAGGTAATATATATATAAATATATATATATATTCACTGAAAAAACCATAGGTTTCACACCAGTTATAGTTAGGAATTAGCATTTAAAAAACCTATTAAATTCACAGAAAAAAACATAGGTTTCACACCAGTTATAGTTAGCTGGAAGTTTTACTCGCATAAAACCATTGAAATTCCCACGTTATAGTTAGTTGGACTCACTATAACTTGCGCGTGCAATGCACTGCTGATGACGTCACATATTACATCACTCATGACATGGTCAGTGACATCACTCATGACATCACTGATGACACCATCCAGTGAATGTGTGTCTTTCTGAAAAATAAATATGTGTTATATATGTATATGTAAAAGTTGATGGAAGAATAAATGTTTAAATAAGTGTTTACATAGATTTTTGTTTTTTAAATTGATTGGTTAACTGGTTTATTAAGTGTATCTTAGTGAATACATATATTAGAGAGTAATGTTTAAATATTTAAATATATGTATTAGTGTTTCACTTTGTGTATAAGTGGCTGCATGGGTTGGTGAGTAGCTACATATGTATGTATATGGGTTATTAGATGTTTTTCTTAGTATCAGTATGAGTGTTTGTATGGTTTAGTGGGGGTATTACTTAGCACATAGATGCATGAATGACTGACTCTCTCTTTGTATGTGTTTTGAAGACAGCATATGTGCAGGACTGTATGGGTGGATGAGTGTGTATATGTGTGTGTTAGTGAGTGAATGACTGTCTTACTAGTGTCTTTATCATTAGCTACATATGTTTTAATGTAGTATATGTGAACATTGATGTATATAAGTGAGTATATGTGAGAGTGAGGGATTGTAAGAGTTCCTGTTTAAATAAGTATGTGTTTCTATAAGTGATTGTTTAATAGAGTAAGTATGTGTAAGTTTCCTTAGAAGTAAGGTGGTAGTGTGTGTATAGCTGTATATGCAAATAAATGGATGCTCAATAGTTTACTTACATGTGTGAGTATGTGTGAGAGTAACTTTTGGATGACTGTCGGTGTGTAACAGGATGTATAGGTGTATCACTACATATGATGAGTGAGTATATGTATGAGTGACTATATAGAACTGTTGTTGAATGAGTGGATGTGTATATAGATGTGGAATTATTGAATTGGTTTTTGTAACTGGTATGGGTATCTCCATTTTTTTGAAAATTTTAGTTTCTATTATTAACCGCCTGCGCGCTAGCGGTTTTCCCGCTGCGCGCTGCGTTTTAAAGAAACCCGCGTTACGTGACGAGCTCAGCTCGTCATCCTCGTAGCACAGGTTACGCCCATGACGAGCTGAGCTCGTCATCCGCCCCGAAGGGGTTAAATATGTGTTTCAAGGGTTACATTACAGTGAAAGGATGTCTGTCACTCTGTCACAAGGATGGTGTCATCAGTGATGTCATGAGTGATGTCACTGACCATGTCATGAGTGATGTAATATGTGACGTCATCAGCAGTGCATTGCACGCTCAAGTTATAGTGAGTCCAACTAAGTATAACGTGGGAATTTCAATGGTTTTATGCGAGTAAAACTTCCAGCTAACTATAACTGGTGTGAAACCTATGGTTTTTTCAGTGAATTTAATAGGTTTTTTAAATGCTAATTCCTAACTATAACTGGTGTGAAACCTATGGTTTTTTCAGTGAATTTCATAGGTTTTTTAATGCTAATTCCTAACTATAACTGGTGTGAAACCTATGGTTTTTTTCAGTGAATTTTATAGGTTTTGTAAATGCTAATTCCTAACTATATATAGGGCCTCAAACCTATGTTTTTTTCTTTGAATTTCATAGGTTTTTTAATAGCTAATTTCTATAGCTATGAAATATAATATTTTTTATAATAAATCCTATATTGTATATTTATGTAATACTATTTCTTTTATGTATATTTTCCTTTTTTTTGCCTTGGTGCGCTCCCGGTGCGCGTAGCGGTGAACGCACCGGTAACAGCAGTGTTATGGCCTTCCCCCGGTGCGCATACCGGTGAGCGGCCCGTTAGCGCCATTGCCGCAAACGATAACATCATTGTGACGTATCGCGTAGCCGCGAGATGCGTCTTATGACACACAGCGTAAGCGCACCCGGAAGCGCCCGAGCGCTTACGATCACGCAACGTAAGCGCCGCCGGGCGCGCCCTGTGGCGCACACCCGGCCCGCACCGGGGCGCGCAGCGTAAGCGCGTCGGGTCATGTGACCTGAACATAACACTTTTCATTGGTTGCTAACATTTTGTTTTACAAAGAATGAAATCCCCACCCATTTCCTTCACTTCTTCTTTCACTTTTGTGACTGCAAGACCTGCCTTTTTGCTGTCGGATCTTTGTGGGAATAAAATCTTGGCTTATCATGGCTGTCAGACCATCCAGCAGTGAAGATGACTCCAATGAATTTCTTGATGAAGAGGCCCCTCAGCCGAAAGTAAAAGAACACTTTCTTTGGAAGTTTTTTTCTATTCCTGATGACAAGAAGAAAGTAAATGCTCCAAAAGTGGAGTGCAGGATTTGTCACACTGTCCTGTCACGGGTGACCCCACTAAGAAATATTTATTTGGTAACTCCACAATGATTCGCCATGTGGAGAGGAGGCACCCCCAGAATTTTGCCCGGGAAAGTGTCAGGGCTCTGGCACGAGAGGCTCCCAGTGATGGGGCCTCTACTTCAACCAGAGGACAAACTGCATCAGGGAGGGAGCAATCACAAGAGCAGATTCCCAACATCCAGCCTGCTTTTAATAAAGGCGCTATTAAATGCAGATATTGCGATAAGTTACTTTGCTATGGGGAACAAAGTGTTCTGCTCATGGTTCGAGCATTGGATAACCATCGCTGCCGTTTCCAGCCCTAATTTTGTTTTGTTTTTTTGCTCCTGTTGAGCAGTTTCCCATTCCCTGTTTTTGTTTTTGTTGTAAAAAAAGAAAAAAAGAAGAAAAAAAAAAGTTCTTTTCAGAACTACCTCCAATTCTCATCAAAGAGCTGTGTTCTTAAAAAATATATGTATTTAATCATGCAGACCCATGGTACGCTCCCCGGTACGCTCCCCGGTGCGCTTACCAGCTGCTCCTCCCGTGAAAATCGATTTTTTTTCCCCCGCGGGGCCCTTTTATAGCCCCCACATCAAACCTAGGGGGTCAGGGGGGTCTACCCTGCCCCTTTATGGTCATTTCCCCCTTTGTTTTTGCCACCTCTTGTGTCTCGATCCTACCGAGACACAAGATGGGGGCCACTCCGGACTGTTTGGAATGTTGACAGACACCCGAGAGCCAATCAGCTTTCCGCTCGCGTACTCGCGTTGCCCGCCAGGTGCGCGCCCCGGTGCGCGTACCGGGGCGCGCATATAGATATATATATATATATTTTTTTAACCTAAATTACTCGAAATCCTCTGGAGCACATATCTTGAGACATAGCAAAGGCACATCGGGCTACCAGTCCCTACAATTTTGCCAAGTTTGGTGGGAATCCATTCAGCCGTTCGGGCTAAAAGTGAGTCCAACCGCCCTATGGAAATGAACATGGGGAAAACACGTTTTGGGACCCCCCTTTTATCTCGGCCCCCGCTTGACAAATCCCCCCCAAACTTTCAGAGAAGGAGCGGAGCGGGCCATCTTCTTTGAGAAATTCGCGAATATTCGTCCACCGGCGCCAAAGTTATTCCCAATAGAATGTTGCGGATTTCCTATGGAAAACAATCCTAACTATAACTACCTACTGGCGACCGCCAGTAGGTAATATATATATATATATATATATATATATATATATATATATATATATATATATATATATATATATATATATATATATATATATATATATATATATATATATATATATATATATATATATATATATATATATATATATTCCCTACTGGCGGTCACCAGTAGGTAGTTATAGTTAGGATTATATATATATAAATATATATATATATAGGAAATCCGCAACATTCTATTGGGAATAACTATGGCGCCGGTTGAGGAATTTGTGTGTAATATTCCAAACTTTTGGCCAGCTCCGCTCTGCTCCTTCCCTGGAAATTTCGAGGGGATTCGTGAAGTGGGGGCTAAGAAAAAAGGGGGGTCACAAAACGTGTTTTCCCCATGTTAATTTCCATAGGACGTTCTAACACGGCTACAGTCCGAACCGCTGAACGGAATTACGCCAAACTTTGCAAAATTGTAGGGACTGGTACGCAGATGTGCCTTTGCTATATTTGGTGAAAATCCCTCCAGTAGTTCCTGAGAAAATCAAAAGAGAAAAAATATATATATCTATAGCAGCTTACGTGTAAGCTTACTGTAAGCTTACCTTTCCGAGCATGAGCTGCATTCTGATTGGCTGCCAATGTCTGTCAACACTCCAAACCAGAAAGTGTTGGCAGCCATCTTGTGCCTCAGTAGACCAATCTACATGATAGCACCTCAATAAAAAGCATTGCAGTTATTAGAAGGTTTTAGGACTTTAGTTACATTATAAATCATTTGTTGATGGTACCTTACTCATTTTAGGAATTGTGGTGTGTTCTAAGGTGATTTTACCATGTGAAAAAGCCTTCTGCTGGGATATCATGAATCATGCTTGAAAGAAAACTATTATCTCATGCTTTTCCCACAGTGGTTTGGAAGGGGATCTATAAGCTAAACTGAAAGCATATTTTCTGTAAATTCACATTATCTTTCTCAGTCATGTGAGAATGAAGTCTGACATTCTCAGTAAAACATGTACATCCAACAAGGACAGAGACTGTCAGTTGATTCCTTTGTGTTCTACTGCATTTTCCCAGAGTGTTCTAAAGAACAACTAGAGCGCTAACAGTCTTACTTATGACAAAAGTATGGCACAACAGAAGCCATCTTGATTGGAATGAAGTGGTAACTCTTAAAACATTTAATTTAAAAAGGAACAATATGAGGATATATTTTGCCATAGAAAGTATGATTAGTGCTGCAGGAAGAAAAATTAGGGCATATTTTGAGTGACTTCTCAAATCCTATTCTATTTCATTAAAAAATTCTGACATGCAGTCTCCCAAGATGGCCACCAGAGACAAAAGAGCCCAAATGTAGCCCAAATATCACCCAGATGTAGCCCAAGTGTAGCCCAATGACAGAGTGTCCCAGAGTGTTCTAAAGAACAACTAGAGCGCTAACAGTCTTACTTATGACAAAAGTATGGCACAACAGAAGCCATCTTGATTGGAATTAAGTGGTAACTCTTAAAAAATTTAATTTAAAAAGGAACAATATGAGGATATATTTTGCCATAGAAAGTATGATTAGTGCTGCAGAAAGAAAAATTAGGGCACATTTTGAGTGACTTCTCAAATCCTATTCTATTTCATTAAAAAATTCAGACATGCAGTCTCCCAAGATGGCCACCAGAGACAAAAGAGCCCAAATGTAGCCCACATATCACCCAGATGTAGCCCAAGTATAGCCCAATGACAGAATTAACCATGAGCGCAAAATCCGTTCCGCTCGCGGATTTTGCGAATTTTCGGTAAATTCGCGATCCGCGAACTCCCGCGAATTTACCGAGAATTCACAAATCCGCAAGCGGCGGTTCCGGGGGCAAAAGTTGAAGCCTGGCCTGTTGTAACTATTTTACGATCGCGCCGACAAGCTGCCAGCGCCATCCTAAAATAGTTACTAAATTAGCTTCAACTGGAAGCTCTAATAGATCAAATAAAGCAGGTGCTCGAGCAGAGTGTTCTAAAGAACAACTAGAGCGCTAACAGTCTTACTTATGACAAAAGTATGGCACAACAGAAGCCATCTTGATTGGAATGAAGTGGTAAGTCTGAAAACATTTAATTTAAAAAGGAACAAAATGAGGGGGTTCATTTTGCCATAGAAAGTATGATTAGTGCTTCAGAAAGAAAAATTAGGGCACATTTTGAGTGACTTCTCAAATCCTCTGCTATTTCATTAAAACAATTCTGACATGCAGACTGAAACATGCACTTTGAATACCAGCAGCAGACTTCCCTGGTGAGCAGTAGATTTACTACAGCGATATAATGAGCAACTAGAGTGCTAACATTCAGAATTTATGGCAAATGTGTGACACATCTGAATGCCTTCTTGATGGAACCAAAGTAAACAAGCATTGAAAATGCAATAGACCTCGCCCTCGTTTAAGTTAAAGCCATTCTGTTTGTAATGAGGTGGCTTTTTAGCTTTGCTTTTAATAGTGTTTTTCAAACTTTCATGTAAATAACATGCATATGTATGCATATATGCATATGCATGCATGCATTTTTATTTGTATTTATATAGATATGCAGATTATATATGTTTATATATGTATGTATATATATATATACACATACATATATATAAATGCATATATATGCATATATATATATGTGTATATGTGTGCGTGTAGATAGACCGAGGCACAAGAAAGCAGAAAAACAAACGTGAGGAACACAAAAATGGGGCAGGGTAGCTACACCCTGACCCCCTAGGCCTGCCCAGGTGGTCCCACAAGGACAAAAAGGCCCACATTTTTTTTTTAAAACCTGGTCGGTTTTTTTAAAAATTACCCCCCGGGGGGACCAAATCGTGGCGGCATAGTGATAAAGAAGTGTGGGGGGGTTCACAATCCCCCCAACACTGCCCCGGGGACCGCCGCCCCTTGGGCAAAGCAACGCAGCCCCTTGGCGCATACTGGAGGCTCCTGGTGGGTTACTTGGCCCCCAGGGACCCCCAGTATGCAAGGGGAATTAGTTCCTATTCTGCAAACACGCCAGGGGTTGCGCTGCAGAGAGGTGTAAAAAAGGGTGTGTCCTCATTACACCTCACTGCAATGCAGCCCATACTGCAGGTTCCAGGTGGGCTAGTTGGCCCCCAGGGACCTGCATTATGCAAGGGGAATTAGTTCCCCCTCTGCAAACACGCCCAGGGGCTGCGTTGCAGAACGTTGTAAAAAGGGGGCGTGCCCTCTGAACACCTGCCTGCAAAAATGTAGTAAATCAGTATAAAAAAATAACAATTAATACATTTAAAAATTGTCATTTAATAAACCTTCGGAATTCAATGAAAAAAACCATAGGTTTCAGGCCTTATATAGTTAGGAATTAGCATTTAAAAAACCTTGCAAATTCACTGAAAAAACCATAGGTTTCAGGCCTTATATAGTTAGGAATTAGCATTTAAAAAACCTTTGAAATTCACTCAAAAAACGATAAGTTTTAGAGGTGTTATAGTTAGCTGGAAATTTCACTCATACAAAACCATTGAAATTGCTCCTATATAGTTAGTTGTACTAACTATATTTCGCGCACCGCAATCCACTGCTGATGATGTCACATATTAGATCATTCATGACATGGTCAGTGACATCACTGATGACATCACTGATGACATCTCAAATGACATCACTGATGACATCACTGATGACATCATCCAGTGAATGTGGTTTGCTTCGTTATTTAAATATGCATTATATATATAGCAATTTGCATTGAAGAATGAGTGGATATATATACATAAATATTTGGATGGAGGATTTAGTAGCAGTGTAATTGACTGTTTACTTGACCAATTTATAATGTCTCACAAATATAGTGGATAGCGACTAACCTGTGTGAATATCTGTATCACTTTGTCAGTTGTTGTGTAAACTGATTCTACAGTTGGTTACTAGCTATGTGAAAGTCTATATTAGTTATTGATTAGTTAACTGAGTATATAGTTAGGACCTAGTTACCATAGGAAATCCGCAACATTCTATTGGGAATAACTTTAGCGTCGATTGAGGAAATTGCGTGCAATTTTCCAGAATTTTGGCCAGCTCAGTTCTGCTCCTTCCCTGAAAGTTTTAGGGGGATTCGTCAAGTGGGGGCCGAGAAAAAAGGGGGGTCCCAAAACGTGTTTTCCCCATGTTAATTTCCATAGGACGTTCTGACATGGCTACCGCCCGAACCGCTGAACGGAATTACGCCAAACTTTGCATAATTGTAGGGACTGGTATGCAGATGTGCCTTTGCTATATTTGGTGAAAATCCCTCCAGTAGTTCCTGAGAAAATCAAAAGAGAAAAAATATATATATCTATAGCAGCTTACGTGTAAGCTTACTGTAAGCTTACCTTTCCGAGCATGAGCTGCATTCTGATTGGCTGCCAATGTCTGTCAACACTCCAAACCAGAAAGTGTTGGCAGCCATCTTGTGCGTCAGTAGACCGAGGCACAGGAAAGCAGAAAAACAAACGTGTAGAACTCAAAAAGGGGGCAGGGTAGAAGCAACCTGACCCCCTAGGCCTGCTCAGGGGGTCCCACAAGGACCCACAAGGCAAAAGAAAAAAATTGTTTTCAAAATTCAAATTCTTCATCCAAGAAGTGTTGGCAGCCATCTTGGGACCAATATACACTTCCAAAGCATTTCCAGACCTACCCCAGTCAAAGTGCCCAGGTCATTTCCACCACAGTGCACAATTATAAGGTCAGGGTGTGGTAAAAAAAAATTCAAAATTCAAATTCTTCATCCAAGAAGTGTTGGCAGCCATCTTGGGACCAATATACACTTCCAAAGCATTTCCAGACCTACCCCAGTCAAAGTGCCCAGGTCATTTCCACCACAGTGCACAATTATAAGGTCAGGGTGTGGTAAATGCATAAAGGATTTTACCAATGGTATCAATTGGTGACTCCTCAATCCTCTCTTTCCAATCCATACAATGTCCACATTTGGTAAATCAAGGTTGTAACAAAGTAGTGCATCACAATGTTTGAATTTGATTGAGGCCTCATTAAAAACAGGCTGAATATTTGGGATCAGCGGTTCTCGTCGCCCCCTCACCGATGCAGTTGCTCCTCCAGTTGAAGTAGAGGCACCATCCCTTGGAGCCTCTCGTGCCAGAGCCCTGACACTCTCCCGGGCATAGTTCTGGGGGTGCCTCCTCTGGACGTGCCGAATCATAGTTGAATAACCAAAACTGTACTTCCTTCTGGGGTCTCCTCGGGAAAGTACAGTATGGCAGATCTTATACTCCACCTTTGGAGCATTTACTTTTTTAAGTCCCTCAGGTATAGAAAAAAATTTCCAAATGAAATGGTCTTTCACCTTCGGCTGAGGAGGCTCTTCATCTATGAAACCATCTGACTCCTCACTGCTGCTGGATGCTCTGGCAGCCATTCTATCCACAAATTGTTAGCACAGAAAAAAAGAGGTCTTGCTCTCACCAAAGTGAAAGAAGAAGTGAAGGAAAAGGGTGGGGTTTTCATTCTTTGTGAAAAAAACTGTTAGCAACCAATGAAAATTGTTATTTTAAGGTCACATGACTTGATGCGCTTACGCTGCGCGAACCGGAGCGCTTCCGCGGGCGCTTACGCGGCACGAACGTAGGCGCTTCCGGGGGCGCTTACGCGGCGCGCCTGAGTGACGTTTTGGTAGCTTTACGAAAATGCAAAATCATTTTCATTCGGAAAATCTAAAATACTGGTTTTATAAGTATGGTACTGAATGTCTTGCATTATTATTTAGTTTTGATACATATTTTTTTACGAACGCAGAATTAGCGCTCACGCTGTGCTCTCGGGAGAGCTTACCGGTGCACGAACCCTGAGCGCTCAAACACAAAATGATACAGGTAAGCTTACCGGTGCGCGCACCCTGAGCGCACCAGGAAAAAATGATAAAAAATATATATACATTGAACAAATAAATATAATTAATAGTTGTAAAAAACAGCTAATAAAAAAAAAAAATCATAGGTTACAAAGTCGATATACAAAGGAATTAGCTTTTAAAAAAACTGAGATTCACTGAAAAAACCATAGGTTTTACAAACGTTATAGTTAGGAATTAGCATTTAAAAAACCTTTGCAATTCACTGAAAAAACCATAGGTTTCACACTAGTTATAGTTAAGAATTAGCATTTAAAAAACCTTTGAAATTCACTGAAAAAACCATAGGTTTCACACCAGTTATAGTTAGCTGAACATTTTACTCATACAAAACCATTGAAATTCCTACGTTATAGTTAGTTGGACTCACTATAACTCGCGCGCCCGCAATCCACTGCTGATGATGTCACATATTACATCATTCATGACATGGTCAGTGACATCACTGATGACATCACTGATGACATCTCAAATGACATCACTGATGAAATCACTGATGACATCTGAAATGACATCACTCGTAAAGGAAGTCTTTTGCCCTTGGGTTTAACGCGGAGCTTTGTTGTTGGTTTTTATTTTCAGATTTTACCGTCGAGTTTCGATTTTTTATCTTTGATGGCGTAGGCGATTTTGTACTTTCTTCATTGTCGAACTGGATATCAAGGGAAGCAGTTGACTTCTGGAATTTGAGTTTTTGCCCTTTCTTCTTTTTCAATCTTCTTAGCGGCTTTCCCCTTTTTTTCTTTACCTCCACTTGTTTCTTTTTTATATCTTTTCTATTTTGTAAATCCTGCCCGTCCTCACTATTTAAGTCAATGCTATCCTTTATTTCTTGATCCCCGGCAGGACTGATCGTAATATGTTTGTTTTTGATATTCCTAAATATAGGATATTGGTTAGGCTCTCTGTTGTTTTCTTCTTTAAAGAGTTTCCTTAGGGAATATACGATAGTTTCACACTGGTTGCTCATAGTTCCCTTGCATGATTTATTCCCTGTTTGTGTTCCAAATTCTCTTTTACCCACAACTAGATGGGTACTGTTGGTTTTGATATCACTTGTTGCTTCTAGGTTGTTAGCAGATGTTCATTTTGTTTTTATTGACTCAGTTTGTTCTTTTTTCCTCTTTTCTTCTACTAGGAACTTTAAAATTCCTATTTGCACATCAAGTGTTTGATCCGAATTCTCCAAAATATTGCCTAAATGGGCGAGGACCGAGTCCAGGATTTTTTGCAATGTGAAAAGAGAATTAGACACTGGAGTATAATTGTTCGTTAAGCTGGCAGTCTTAAACATAAAGAGATCTGGTGAATATTCCAGGAGGCCTTCTCGATCCGAGGATTTTAGTAGCGTGCTATTGTATATGTCATCAGGCTCTATTTGTGGCCCGAGCTCTTTGTCTCCGTCCTTGGTGATGGTTTCTGGCCGTATGGGGTTATAGTCTGGGCTGTGTTGAATATTTGATAATCCCAATGCTATTTGGCCAGTTGGTTCTATTTCCAAAGATAAGTCCACCAGCTCCGTTAGAGTGGTTTTTTGATCAGCCTCAGGAGTTTTTAGTGTGTGTTCTTTGGGGTGGTCTTGTATAGTTCCCACTTTATCTTCCCCATCCTCCTTTATAACAGCTACTATATCTGAGTTTGACAGATTTTTTGCTATTTGTCCATCCATGGTTAATGTTGTAAAATACTTTCTTATTTCAGGGGTTCCTGCTATCCATCCATTTTTCACCGCTTTATTAGAGGTTTTTCTGATTGCCTCTTCTGTTCCCATTCTTTTCATAAAGATGGTTTGTGATCTCAGTTTCTTGAAGGCCATTTCCCTGCACCGGCACTATTAGTAGTATATTTTCCGATGGTCGGGTAATACTTGGGTTTTACACCAAGCAAAGGATTTGTTTGTCTTCCTTCCTCTGGTCTCTGCTCACTAGACTCTGGTTGATCCAGCGGGCTATAGAAAATATATCATAAACTACGCTACCCAACTTTATAACCTATAAATAAAATTCTATACTAAATATGGACCCATTTATGAACCTGATATATTTTTGGGCCTACTGAATCAGGTGGTCAGAATAAATCTATATACACATTATCTACACACTATATACATATTTATACATTTGCAGAAAGAATATTGTCATTAGAATAAAACCCAACCATTTAAACGACCACCATAGGTGACGCGATCTAGCTAAAGGTAACCTATACTTCTAAATAATCAAGACCAGCTTGTTTGTCAAAAGTAAGATTTTATTTTCTAAATTATGGTATATAAGTTGAAAGTTTTATAAATGAAATTTATTTGCAATATAGCAAGCATAATGGTAAGAAATATGAGAAAAATACAATTTAAGCAATTGAATCAGTTTAAAAGAAATTATATAAAGTTTAGCATTTCTAAAACCTATTTCCCTAACTGAGCTAAATAAACAGAAATTAAAGTAAAGATCTTTGAGGATTCTTACGTGCTCCACGCAAAGTCCAGCAGCACATCACCCTCATCGGAAAGTCAGAAAGCAGCAGCCAGCCCAACCCTAAGGGCATGACTTTTTATACCTTTCTACGCTAACTAAACTGGCAAAGGAAAGTTTTCAGAAATCTACGACGTCCCATTGGCTGAGAGTGACAAGTGACATGTCACCCGTTTCTTAAAAAGTTCCACAAAATCATGTCTTACAAAGACCATTGTCTCTTCCACGTGAAGCCAGAGGCTTCCTGCGATTGCAACTTTGTATTAAGTCATCCTCGCAGCTTCCATAGTCTTTCAGCACGACTTCCGCGGATGCCAAGTTAAGGACTGACAAAAAGTTCACTTTCGACCTTGGCCATGTCCGACAGAATGATGTCAGCTCATCAGTTTTTGCTTTGTGAATGCAGCTTCAATAAACGTTTTAATTCAGAATGGGCGTCTCGTGACTTTCTGCAGAATTATGGATCAGCTCTTTTTGTGCGGCTCAATTAGCTAGGCCCAAAAGCAGGCAACTTATGTTTTCTAGTATAAAACAAACACAAGAAAAGTATTAATGTAAGAAATAATGTAGATTCTGTATCCACCCCATGGTTTACTAATTAATTAACCCACCCGATTAATCAAAATGTTACCTAGCCATTGCAAACAAATAAAGCAGCGTTTATAATTACCAGTCTCCGTTTATCTATGAGACCCATATGCACCTAGAATAATAGAAATGACATCACACAGACAAGGAAAAGCAAAACAAGCACATGCTTAATTTAAGTTTGCAGCAGTTAGTAATGACAAAAACGAAAACAATAAATTATTTTATTATTTTGCACGAACAAAAAGATGCAACAAATATGCACGTTTATGAGCACACATGTTAGTCCCCCCACGTGTAAAGTTTAATCTAAGTTGTATTAGCACGACATATCACAAATCATTAATAATTTTATTCATGTTATGGAAATATGACTTTGCGAGTTTAAACAAAATTTTGTTTTCTATCTCGCTCCATCAACTCCCTCATCTGGTGATTAACAAATCACCACACCAGCACTCAAAATTTTGATAAACTAAATTTATTAGAAATCGATTCAAATTCATTTGTATTAGTAAACCTAAAAGTCTGTTTCAGCATAATCTTTGCAATTAACATGACGCTCTCTATGTAACTCCTGTAACTCGATTTCCCTTTCCTCTTCTTTTCTGAGTTTATAGATTCTTTTCTTTTCTCTTAAATGTTTCTTTCTTTTATGTAACAAACAACCTATTTTAGTCAAAATAAAAATGAATACTATTACAATCAAAGGTGCCAGAATCTTGCCAAGAATTGAACTTCCGATATTATGAAACCAGTTTTTAATTGCTTGAAACCTTTTTGAAAGTTTCTCTGTAAAATCTTCTTCTTCTAAAGGAATTATTTCTGAATGCATTTGTGTAATATTCTTAATATACATTTCAATATTCTTACTTTCATCCGGTATATATGTACAGCAATGTTGGACATGTAAAATGCCACAGACTCCTCCCTCTTTTGCTAGGAGTATGTCTAAAGCAAGACGATCTTGAATTACCATGGATCTAATTGCAATAACTTCAACATTCACTAATTGAAATCCATCAGCAGTGTCAGTTGATAATCTATCAACTATAGTGGACAATTTTCTGATTCTCCCTGCATTTAGGGTTATACCAACAAAAGGTATTACAGCTTGAAAAATATCTCCCAGAACTTCAGTAAAAGTTTCTCTTTTAGCTCTATTTACATAATTATGAATTTTAAATAATCCTTCTGAATCTCTGTCAACATGAAACACTTTAGGAAAAACAATTCCCACATAACAAGTTCCATACCAATGGTCTGGAAGGTTGTAGTAGGCTTTATCACCACAAACAAAATAAATTCCAGGAAAGATAGGATCTTTTCCACCTTTAAATCCCCAACCTCCCATTATCAGATAAGTATCTTCACAGTTGCTTGCACCTACAAAATAATTATCAAAAAGTGTGTTATCTCTTCTTATGCAAAGCTTTCCACTAACAGGTTTGTCTATGTGAATTGCAATATTTTCAAGCATTTTGCCATTTAATTTCTCATCCTCTTTTTGCCAGAAGGATGACTTAGTCTGCTTGACTAATTCATTTCTCTTATAAATTGCTCTTCTCTCCTCAACCATATTCAGAAATTTCTTTCCTTCAGCACTTAATTTACATGTTAGATTATTCTTATAAGCATACTCATAAGTGAGTTCGTTAGTAACAAGGAAATATTCTCTCATTTGTTTTGCTTTCTTATGCTTATTTAAAGCATTATCAATCTTAATATTAGCAAAAATTTCATCATAATTTGAATAGTAATATTCTAAACGACCAGTTTGATAAAATAAACTAGTTAATACACTACATGTAACAGCATAAGTGAGAGGAAGCATATTATATGTTACTCCCTCAGAAACAGAAGCAGGTAACTTAACACAGACGTAACAGTCCTTTGCATCCATTACCTTTACATATTCACTCAAAAGCTTTGTGAATGTATTGCTTGAAAAATCACCTATTGATTTATCTTGATGAATGTTAGGCTGATGATCGATTACTTTTGCAGATGCACTATGTTTAGTTTGGCTAACCAGAGCTTTGCTTGTTATGTTAACTTTGTGTAATTCTCTATTCATTTCTAAAGGTATAATCACAGCTAGTACCAACCAGAGCAGAACTAAAATGAGCAGGCACACCAGAGTCATCTTACAGCATCTTTTAAAAACAGAACATTTTGAAGTGCTCTCCTTAACGTAAGGCATTTTTAGGTTAGTTTTAGCCTCAAAAATAAAAATAAATTTTAAATTTTATATACACCCCCCTTTTAAAATATATTTTTCTTTTATAACCCTAAACAAGATTTCTTCGACCTTATGTCATACATAAGTTTTCTTCTACTAAACAGTTTTTCTTCGACCTAGTGTCAACTAACAAGATTTCTTCAGCCTTTTGCCAAATTAATAATTCTGTACTTTAATCATTGTCACTAATTTCTTGGATTTCGTTTTCTTCTTCACTACTATCATATATGTCAATAACGGGTGGAATTACTAAATAAGTCCACTCAGGAGACTTGTATTTCTGGTTTGGTCTAATTATTCTCTTCCCTTTTCTCGATATTACTTCAATCTTTCTTCCAACTCCAATTTCTTTTCCTGGACTCTTTTGACTACTGATTTCTTCAACTTGTTCTATTGGCTTTTTAATCAATCTGACTCTCAATCTTCCACCAGGCCAGTAGTCTGCTTTTCTCACGTACTTCTTCTTTGGTTCAGAATTATTTGATTCTGACTTCCAAGTCCTTTTCTTTCCGTTTTCACTTCCACCTTCCACGTCACTTTCTTCAGTTTCGTAGTCTGAAATTTCAATTGACTCAGGAACTTCTCTATTCGGCAATTTCACTCCTTCAGGAACTTCACTTTGTCTTCCATCACTGGTACTCGGTAATTCATTCTCCTCCTCTTCCTCAATTACCTCTAGCTTCCCAGATTTCGGATTTCTGTTCCTTACTTCAGAGTTTGTTCTCTGCCTTTCGATACTCTCCTGGTCTGAAACTTCCTTCGGTTCAGCTTCTTTGTCTTCAATATAGACAACCGAATCCTCAGTTATCTTTCCTTTTAACAGATTCTCTTCACCTTCAGAATCTATTTCAATTATTTCTAAGTCTTTTCTTGTCAAATTTCCATTCACTGGCACAGTTTCCAGATGTCGACTTTCTTGTCGATCTTCAGAATCTGGAATTACTTCACCTTCTGTTCTGTCTTCTGCTTCAGAATCAGAGTCATCTGTGGTATCACTTTCAACATCAGAATTCTCAGGAGTTGGTATTGGAATAGTATGACTTGGATGAATCCAACGCTTCAATCCTCTGCACTTTACAGCATTAGTAGTGATTAAGATTACCTGCCTAGGTTTCTGCCATCTAGGAGATAGACAATTCCTCCTCCGATGTACTTTCGTTCTGACCCAGTCTCCAGGTCTCAGATCATGTGTCAAAACTTTGTCATTTGATTGAGCTTCAGTTCCCACCTGATTAGACACAGAAGTTACCATATCAGATAACCTTTTACAGTAATCCAAAATCGCACTGTCATTTATGCTCAACAATTTACCTACAGGTACAAAAGCTTGCCTCATAACTCTTCCCATTAAAATTTCATGAGGACTCAAACCTGTCTTTTTATCTGGTGTACTTCTTATTGACATCAAAACAAGTGGAAGAGCATCAGTCCACTTAACACCTGTCTCAAGACACATTTTTCCAATTCTGTTTTTGATGGTTCCATTTATTTGTTCAACTACACCTGATGCCTCTGGTCTGTATGCACAGTGTATTTTCTGCTCAATGCTCATAGCTTCACAAATTAATTTCAACAGTTTGTTATCAAAATGGCTTCCTCCATCACTCTCAATAGTGACTGGAAAACCGTACCTTGGGATGATTTCTCTGAGCATTAGTTTTGCTACTGTAATTGAATCACAATGTCGTGTAGGGAAAGCCTCTACCCATCTTGAGAATAAGCATACAATTACAAGTACATATTTCAAACAGTTGTGTAAGGGCATTTCAATGAAATCTATTTGTAACCTGGTAAAGGGACCACCCTCTCGACCAATTATTCCTGTCCCCACCACTGATTTTCTGTTTGGATTCATTTGTTGGCATGACAAACACCTTTGACAAAAAGATTCTGCAATGGTTCTAAATTTTGTATTGAACCATGTTTCTCTAAAAAGTCTGACCATAGAATCTCTTCCTAAATGTGCAGGACCATGATATAATCTGGCCATGTCAGAAATCAAACAATTTGGTAAAACTACTCTGCCATCTTTGTAAACCCACACTCCATCTTCATCACGTGGTCTACAATCTGATCTTAACCATAGGTCTTTTTCTTCATCTTCTGCTTCGTTTTGTAAATCTCTAATCTCATTCCATGTTTCTACAACAGTTGTTAGCATTAATGAATTTGAATCAGTTTCTGTACTTCTATTCCGATTGTAAGAATAATTTTTCCTTGCGCAGTACTTTGCTGTTTCGTCTGCGAAGGCATTTCCCTTGGAAATATAATCAGTTCCTCTAGTGTGCGCTGCACACTTGACTATGGCAATTTCTTTTGGCAATTGTATTGCTTCAATTAATCTTCTAATGAAAACTGCATTTTTAATTGGTGATCCTGTTGATGTCATGTATCCTCTCTGTGACCAGAGTTGTCCATAATCATGCACAACTCCGTATCCATACTGACTATCAGTAATGATGGTAACTCTTATATCTTTTGATATTTCACATGCACGAATTAAAGCAATCAATTCAGCCACTTGTGCTGAACGAACTCCTTCAAGACATGATGCTTCTTCAACATCTTCGACTGTACAAACTGAGTATGAAGCTTTCAAGACACCACCTTCGGATCTTAAGCATGAGCCATCTACAAAGTAGACAAAATCCGATTCAGGCAAAGGTCTGTCTTTGATGTCTTTTCTGGGTTTAGTGCAGAATTCCATGACATCCAAACATTCGTGTTCAGTTTCAATGTCATCAACAATTTCAGAATCAGGCAGTAATGTAGAAGGATTCAGATTCAAACATCTTGAAATCGAAACATTATCTGCTCCTAGTATGATTTTCTCATACTTTGTCAATCTGCTACTTGTTAAATGTTGAGTCTTACCTCTTGTCAGTAATATTTCAACTGAATGAGGCACAAAAACTTTCACAGGAAATCCCATAATGATTCCTTCACTTTGTTCTAGGCTGATACTTGTAGCTGCAACTGCTTTCAAACAACCTGGTAATGCTTTTGCAATTGGATCAAGAACTGCAGAGAAGTATGCAATAGGTTTCTTTAAATTTCCATGTCTCTGAATTAACACAGATAATGCACATCCTTCTCTCTCACTGCAATACAGTTCAAAATCTTTCTCATAATTTGGCATACCCAAAGCAGGAGCTTGGCATAAGCTCTTTTTCAGGTTCTCAAAAGATTCCATCTCAGCATCATTGAGAATAATTGGATCTTTTACATCTGATTTGGTCAGTCTTTGTAGTGGTTTCGCAATTACTGAAAATCCACTTATCCATTGTCGACAGTAACCTACCATTCCCAGGAACATTCTGACCTGTCTTTGTGTTCTTGGCGGTAACATTGCTTGAATCATTTTTATTCTCTCTATAGTTACTTGTCTTTTTCCTTTTGCAATTCTGTGACCAAGATATTTTACTTCTTGTTTGCAAAACTGTAGTTTTGCTGGGGACACTTTATGTCCTTCTTCTGCAAGGCGATTTAACAGAATTATTGTGTCTGTTACACAATTTTCTCTTGTCTTTGCAGCTATTAACAAATCATCAATATACTGCACCAGTGTAGACCTACCTGGTAAGTCTAAATCTTCTAATGATCTTTTTAACAGTTCGTTAAAGATTGAAGGACTTTCTGTATAGCCCTGAGGGATTCTTGTCCATCCAAGGGTCTTACCTTGGAATCTGAAAGCAAAGATTTCATAACTGTCTGGGTGTAAAGGAACAGTAAAGAATGCATTGCAAAGGTCAATGACTGTGTACCATTCAGCATCATATGGAATCTGAAATAGAATTACTGCTGGATTTGGAACCACAGGACAACATGGAATAACAATTTGATTAACCTTTCTCAAATCTTGTACGATCCTAAATGTTCCGTTAGCCTTTTTAACTCCCATAATTGGTGAATTACAAGAGCTACTCTTCATTTCCTCTAATACACCTTGCTTGATTAATTTTTCAATTACAGGTGTAATACCTTCAATTGTCTCTGTCTTCATTTTATACTGTGGAGTGTTTGGAAATTCTATTCCCTGCTTCAATGCAATTTTAACAGGATCTACGTTTTTCATCAGACCCATCTCATTCCCAGTAAAATCCCATATTTCAGATTTCACTGTTTCTTTTAACTCATCAGGTAAATCCTTTTCTTCAAATGCAGGAAACAATTTTGTTTCTTCTGCTTCCATCATCATCATTGTCATTCTATACAAACCATCTTCTTCCATTGTTTGTAACTCAACTCCTTCAGGAGAACAATATATTCTGCAATTCATCTTACATAGTATGTCTCTACCTAATAGATTTACTGGACTACTATTACAAACCACAAATCTGTGTTTGTCTCTGTAATTTCCAATTTCAACTGGTACTGGATCAGTTAAGTCTGTTTTAATTTGCTGATTACTTACTCCGACAACTTGGATGGTATCCCCAGAGAGAGGTAGGTTTTCAATTTCCACTGATCTAACAGTAGAACGGGTAGCACCAGTGTCCACTAGAAAAGTGATGTCTACATCATTAACTTTCCCGTTTACATAAGGACCGGACTGGTCAACCTCAAGAGTGGCTCCAACAACACACTCTTCCTCCTCTCTCGGGCACCGTCAGCAATAGTCATCAGAATCACTGTCTTGGCTTTCTGTTAATAAAAATTGTTGTGAAGCATTTTGCATTTGAACTTTTTGCTGCTTTTGCTGTTTTTGTGGTTTTATTACCTGTTCACATCCCTGAAATCCCACGTTTGGATTATATTTTTGAACTCCCCCACAATTCGGAAAAGGTGGTTGTGGCAACTGGTCTTGACGATTATTCACCTGTTGTTGTTGCTGTTGTTGTAACTGTCGCTGAATATTAAATTCATTTAACCCCTGTTGCATCTGTAGCTGTTGCTGCACGTTAACACCATTCTGCATCTGTGGATTCAATAAGGGATTCTTTGAGTTTCTAGGAGTATGAGGACACTCGTCCCTCCAATGTCCAATTTCGCCACAATTAAAACAAGGTAATCTTTGTTTCAGCTCTTCTATCTTTGGGCTAAATTTCTTTGGGAAATTATTACCTTTAAACTTTCCTTGTATCTGGTTTGTATTTCCAGTTTGAACAAAATTAGTGTTCTTATTTCCCATGCTGGCAATCTGTTGCTCAGCCACCTTTACCTGAGCCCACATGGCTTTCTCCTTCAGCTTCTTCTGTTTCACTTCTAATTCATCGCTACAATATTTTGCTTTTCTCAGAATATCATCTATAGATAGTGCTTGCCATCCGACAATACTAGTTCTGATCATTTCTCCAATTTCAGGTTTTAATCCATAAACAAATCTATAGATAAAATGACTCATGTCTTTTTCATCTAATTTTTCATAACCACTGTATTGTTTAAAGATTAACAGTAATCTTTCATAAAAAGAATGAACTGATTCTTTTGTTTCCTGCTCTGTTCTTTCTATTTTAACCCAATCAACTTCTTTGGGTGGAATTTTGTTTTTCATCCAAACAATTACTTTCTCATAAAAATCCATTACAAGTGGATTTGGGGCACCTGTTTCTTTAATTCGCTCAGGTTCTGCTTTTGGCCAACTAATAGATATTTTGCATTCTGTCCAAAGATCAGATGGAACAACAATGTCAAAAAATCCATCCAAATCAATCCACAGAACTTTTGACACTTTGATAAATCTATCGACTTGCCTGTACCACTCAACAGGTTTCTCTCTTAATTTAGGAAAGTCATTTGTGAACAACAGAATGTCTTGTCTTGACCATGGGACATGAACATATCCTCCACCTGCAACTTCTCTCATTGGAAATTGTTTTGACATTCTTTCTAATCTTTCATCTTCCTTCTTTTTGGTCCATTTCACTCTCCATTTGTTCAGTTCTCCTAGCTTTTTGATATAAACAATCAAATCTTTAATGTGAACTATTCTTCCCATTGAGTTCAAACTCTCAATGTCACTTTCTGAGAAATCTAATTTGTAATGCTTTGCAAAATTCTTTTGTTTACTTACATCGATTTCAAGTTCTGCAGCTAAATCCTCTAATTGATCATATTTATTTTTCGTTTTCCACTGAATACTTTTGCAAATGAATAGTAGTTCATCATCTCGATAGTAATTTAAACTATCTGGGCCAATTGTTCCAATTATTAATTCTTCTATATTCGCTTTTAATTTGGCCACATCAAGTTTTGGTGTGGTTACCCTAACTTCAGGACTTCCTACATCTGACATAGCACCCATTGGTGTCTTTGGAGATAAATCCTCATTAAACGTTAAATCAGGCATTCTCGATCTAGAAGTGTTTAATTCAGTCAAGTCTGAATAAAATTTTTCAGCAGGCTTTTGAATTTCTGTATTTAAAGGAATAGTTAATCCATTTTTGTTTGTATTTCTTTGATCAAATACAGGCTGAACAGGACCTATTGTTACTGGAACTGTGACAGCTTCCATGCTTTTTGTCATTCTTTTAATTAATTCTTCTTTAGACCTTAAATATTCATTATAATCATCATCCTCAACATTTCTTGTCTCTCTTGCATAATCTTTTGGAGGTTCCCTTGCTCTTGGAGTCATTGAAAAATGTCTACCCTCATTTCGAGCATCCTCGAATTCTGGTCTTCTAGGAGTTTCAGTGATTTCACAATTATTTGGATAAAGTTTAGGAGCTTCACTAATTGGAGGTGCACTCGGTGAAGTTTCAGTAGAAACCACCGGAGTAGACCATGATCTAGGAGGTCTCAAAGGCTGATTAGGCTGTTTATTTCTAGCAGTTGTATATATTTCTTCCATAATTGCATCCTCAGATTCACTTTCCATAGATTTTCCTGTAGGAGAACCCATTACCATTTCATGAATTAAATATAATCCTTCACTCATGTTTCCCTGTCTCCACATTCGCAATCTATCTTCATGAGTTTCTCTTTTCCATGATGGATTTTTAGAAGGTCTTTTAATTCCACTAGCTTCTCTTTGTAACTGATACATCTCGTCTTCCCACTCAACTAAAGCTTCAAATTGAGTTGGTCTCGGTTTTGGAACAAGAGCATTCATTTTCTCTCGTAAATTTCTTAAAACCCTTACATTAAATGAACCATCATCAGGCCAAGCCAAAACACCATCGTTTTTAGTATAGCGTTTCCAACTGTCGAACCATAAGACAGTATGATATCCGTATTCACCTTCCATGTACGCTGCAGGTGTTTTATACTTATGAAGTAGTTTACCACCTCGCGTTTCGATTTTCTTGTCAGGTGAAAATAAATTCTTAAATTTCTGAAATAATGTTGTCTTTTTCTCAACGTGTTTAAAATGATAACTCATTTTCAAAAGTAAAATTTAATTCACAAAATCGTTCGTAAAATATTTCCGGGATGTTCCGCAAAACAACCAATCCGTGCGCGAAACACACCAACAAACCAATGGCAGTTGAGCTACGTCAGTTTCCTGCTCAACCAATAAATTTGGAGATTTTCCCAACGACCAATCTACTCACAGGCCGTCAGAGACTCAAGAGCCAATCAGAATACAGTTTGTGACGTAGGTCACCCAATCCCAGCGCGGCTCTGTGACGTACACAGCAGCTGCGGTTTCTCGCTTCTCACTCTTGGCGCTTACCCCTCCTTCACAAAATCTTTTCACAGCGCCATTTTAAGAACACTTTTCAGTGTAAATTAATTCTTAACAATGACTTATAAAGACAACATCTGTTCGTTTCACTAATTAGGATAGTTTACATACATTCAAGTATCCACACTTCGGAATAGACGGCGCTATTCACACTAAGGATAATATTCAATTGTCAGTAGAGTAACCTTACCCCACCCTTCTAACACGTATAATTATGAACTCGCTTTGCTCTGAACCCACCGCGAAGTGAAAGTTCTAAGAGTTTCACTTGAACATAAAATACAATTCAAACTCGCACTTTTACACGGAAAATTCCCTAAATTCAAACACACATGAAATCCGTACAGGACTCTCACCTGTTTATAGAAATCATGCACCGTTAGCAAAATAACGACGTTATCCGTACAGGGCTCTCACCTGTTTATAGATATGAAACATGTACCCGTACAGGACTCTAACCTGTTTATAGATAATCATGTACCGACGTTAAATTTTACCCTTCATTCAAGCTCGGATATAACCAATACTCTCATCACAGTGAGTTTTATGGAAGGCGCTTTGTCCCTATTCTCATGCTGCTTTGATTTCTTAGAAAATCCTCACTATACAAGATTCAGACCTAGCCCTAAAACTGTGCTGCTCGGCGACAACACTATGGTACACGGCGATACCTCTTGTGATACTCGGCGATATCACTACAAACTGAACAGATGGCTTGCGTGACTAATTTCTCGCCACACAATCTATACCGGTATAGCTTACAGATAGGCACGAAAAACGAACTTAACAAGTGTTAAAACATTGATCCTATTTGCATACCATGACGCAACCCTTATCAACCAACATGTTACCTTGGTTACCCCTTAGCAACCATCAATTTCTGCTACCAGAGAATTGATCCAGCGGGCTATAGAAAATATATCATAAACTACGCTACCCAACTTCATAACCTATAAATAAAATTCTATACTAAATATGGACCCATTTATGAACCTGATATATTTTTGGGCCTACTGAATCAGGTGGTCAGAATAAATCTATATACACATTATCTACACACTATATACATATTTATACATTTGCAGAAAGAATATTGTCATTAGAATAAAACCCAACCATTTAAACGACCACCATAGGTGACGCGATCTAGCTAAAGGTAACCTATACTTCTAAATAATCAAGACCAGCTTGTTTGTCAAAAGTAAGATTTTATTTTCTAAATTATGGTATATAAGTTGAAAGTTTTATAAATGAAATTTATTTGCAATATAGCAAGCATAATGGTAAGAAATATGAGAAAAATACAATTTAAGCAATTGAATCAGTTTAAAAGAAATTATATAAAGTTTAGCATTTCTAAAACCTATTTCCCTAACTGAGCTAAATAAACAGAAATTAAAGTAAAGATCTTTGAGGATTCTTACGTGCTCCACGCAAAGTCCAGCAGCACATCACCCTCATCGGAAAGTCAGAAAGCAGCAGCCAGCCCAACCCTAAGGGCATGACTTTTTATACCTTTCTACGCTAACTAAACTGGCAAAGGAAAGTTTTCAGAAATCTACGACGTCCCATTGGCTGAGAGTGACAAGTGACATGTCACCCGTTTCTTAAAAAGTTCCACAAAATCATGTCTTACAAAGACCATTGTCTCTTCCACGTGAAGCCAGAGGCTTCCTGCGATTGCAACTTTGTATTAAGTCATCCTCGCAGCTTCCATAGTCTTTCAGCACGACTTCCGCGGATGCCAAGTTAAGGACTGACAAAAAGTTCACTTTCGACCTTGGCCATGTCCGACAGAATGATGTCAGCTCATCAGTTTTTGCTTTGTGAATGCAGCTTCAATAAACGTTTTAATTCAGAATGGGCGTCTCGTGACTTTCTGCAGAATTATGGATCAGCTCTTTTTGTGCGGCTCAATTAGCTAGGCCCAAAAGCAGGCAACTTATGTTTTCTAGTATAAAACAAACACAAGAAAAGTATTAATGTAAGAAATAATGTAGATTCTGTATCCACCCCATGGTTTACTAATTAATTAACCCACCCGATTAATCAAAATGTTACCTAGCCATTGCAAACAAATAAAGCAGCGTTTATAATTACCAGTCTCCGTTTATCTATGAGACCCATATGCACCTAGAATAATAGAAATGACATCACACAGACAAGGAAAAGCAAAACAAGCACATGCTTAATTTAAGTTTGCAGCAGTTAGTAATGACAAAAACGAAAACAATAAATTATTTTATTATTTTGCACGAACAAAAAGATGCAACAAATATGCACGTTTATGAGCACACATGTTAGTCCCCCCACGTGTAAAGTTTAATCTAAGTTGTATTAGCACGACATATCACAAATCATTAATAATTTTATTCATGTTATGGAAATATGACTTTGCGAGTTTAAACAAAATTTTGTTTTCTATCTCGCTCCATCAGTGCCTACCACGTTAGGGTAGCCCCCGCCACTGCCTGTTGCGATGGTTTTCAGTTGCGGCCGTGTGTTTTGTGGTATTACAGCGGCATTATTCTTGCAGTGCTAAACTCCGCGCAAACACCTGCACCCCACTTACTTCCACTGCTCCTTCTTTGATTTATTTGGTCCTTAATAGTCGCGCTCGGGCCGACCCACCTCGAGTTATACCGCACCTTAATTATACACTCGTAACACCTTAGAAATTTTGGCTATTGGCGATCAGATTTTGAATCGCAATCACAGTCACTGCGACGCACTAGGGGAGGGGTTCTGGGAGATTATTAGTGAGGGGATCGCAGTCACTCTAGTTCTCTCCTGTCCCCTCCCCCGTGACCCCCAGTGCCACTCTCACCGTCCTGCTGCTGAAGGTCCCAATATACGGTGTACGTTTCCAGCTTCTGGATCGACTGGCTCCTCGGGCTTCCTCTGGCGCCTTGGGCAGTGACCTATGGCTGGGGCTGGATCGACAGGCTGTTGGGATACTGCCTCGGTGAGTGTGGACCCTTTGATATCCTTAGGCAGCCTTAGGTAGCCTCTGCCTCTGCCTCTGTCTCTGTCTCGGGGGCCTCTGTCTCGGCCGCCGTCTTACTGGTTCCCCTGGGCGGCTCTGAGGAATGGGGCACAGATGTTTGAGGGGTCGGGGGGCTGCTCGGCGACTTGGCTTGCTGCTCGCCGGGATATCTGCCGGCAGTCTGCGCCGTGCCGCGCTGCACTGAGTGAGGAAGCCGCCGGATTTTGTGAGCGGCTCGGAATGGCGTCCAGAGCAGCTCAGCGCTAGTGCCCAGATCTCGGCGGGCTGAGGGCTGCGGGCTGGATCTTTGCTGGCGGCTCGGCGGCGGCGGATCGGTTTGGCTTTTACAGACGGTCCGCAAGCCTCCCGACTCCCGACTCCTGCTCCTCTCCTCTCCTCTCCTCTTCTCTCTGGTCGCGATTCAGACTCGCTGGTTCTGGTTCTCCTCTCGTGCGCCACCTCTAAATGATCCAAACTCTGGCTTTGGTTCCCAGTAGGTACAATATTCAATGTGTGGTTTCAAGAGGATGAACCCCTGGGTCATGTATTCCAGTAACACCCTGTTTGCGGGGGTCCTGCCGCATCTCAGTATTTTAGCCCCAAATCCAGCATCGTAAAGCACACGTTCACCCGTATGTCTGTTGCCACTGAATAACAGACTTTTTTTGTTACCCAACTCAAATGATACTCATTTTATAGACCTCAGATGGATGAAAGGCTGAGTGGACCCGCCAGGATTTGAACCTGTGACCATGAGGTTGAACACAGGCCCCCTGCAATGGACGCAATTGTCAAAATGATAACAAAAGGTATTATGCAGCACCATATCCTTTAAGGAAAATGAATTGCTGTACAAAGGTTTTACATTTTGCAATGCATTCACAGGGATAGTGGTTTGTTATCCATCGCAGGCCACCATCCCTGTGATTGTAAACAATCGCAAAATATTGGTACACAATATGCTACTGCTTTTTGCGAATCCAGACTTTGTACGTATGCGTAACAGATTTGGATGTGTCACAGTATTTATCAACCATGGCTTTTAATCATAAAGAAAACGTTATAAAAAGAATACGTAATTTCAAGAATGTGTTCCTAAGGTCACTTTTCTAAATACATTTTCTTTGCAGAGTATGACATTGTCATGAGTCAGAGTCCTTGAGGAGAGAGGAAGGTAAACGTCATCACAACCTTATTCTAACCCCTTGTAAAGGCTATTTTCTTTGGACTGATCGTCTGTGTTTGTAACCAGTAGGCAGCCACTGACGCCCCTCTAAACTCTTTCCTAGACAATGGATTTAATCTTATCAGCTAGAACAAATATGTTTTCATACTTGCTGTAGACTTTTTCACAGTGTTTTAATAGCCTGAACTTGGGACTATACTGTTTAGGGGCAGCCTGCTATTTTAATAACTGTCTCTCGCTCTATCTTTTGCTAACATAAGCCAAGACAATATCCGTAAATGGTCACACAAAAAAGCTTAAATAGGTTCATTTTGGTTTATGGCGCTGCAATTCTTTTATATTGCTATGCAGGCCATTTGCAGATCATTAACCAGAGGAATGTATTTCACAATGGTGTATTACAATGTATACACACACTCTGTATCATTTGTTTTTGGCAAGACATACTTTTTGAAACTCCAACAACTTTTCCCTTTCACTGCTGAAATTATCCTGCCACCACAGTGGTCACACAGAAACACAGTGCCGCAGAGTTATGGCGGAATTTAGGGCCATTCATGACAAATGAGAGAGAGAGAGAGTGCATAGCTGCCACTAGTGGAGCAGGTGGAGTGGCACTGTGATATATGGGTAGGCAGGGCCCCCTGCCTCCCAATTATAACTATTATACTACGCAATGATCGGAAAAGAGGCCATCTTCTTTGCTTACTTTAAGATCAGTCTCAACGTACTACACCATTGAAGGAGAGTCTAGGTTTGTGCTTAAATTATCATAATGCATGTCTCACTGGGAGCCTCTAAGTTAAAACCACATTATAAATCTGTGGTACTTTGCTGCATGGATGTAGAAAGAGTCCGAAACAAAAGCGGTTACCCACTGTTGCTACATCATGAAGGAATTTCAGGCAGCTCTAATAGAGATGTACGACGGAACAACGCATTTCCTTTACCACACATCAATTACCACGCAATGCATTTACAATGCAGTGCCTTTAACATGCAAATACTTGAACCATGCATCTCTTTATAGTGCAAAGTAGGTATGCGGGAGGGTAAGTGAAACTCATACATCTCTCAATCTCTCTCTCTCTCTCTCCTCTCTCTCTATATATGTATAAATATCAGGCGGGCAACTAGAGTCAAATTTCGGGGGGGGGCTGAAAAAGATTTTGGTGGGGGCTAGTTTCATTACAAGACCGGAGGCTACATTATGCATTATCCTTTAATGCAACTCACAAGCAGCCACACTACATCCCAAAGGATAAAAGTTCTAGAATAGAGATAACACAGGATAAAGGGTATAACCAGGAAACAGTCTGCCTCTTTTAAAAGCGGCTCGCAAGCAGATAAGTCACTGCCTTTTACTTCTCTCTAAATTACCTTTGCTTATCGTTTTAAACGTACAGTTTTATTAATTTAAGCTTATTTAATTGCTTATATAACGTTTTAACTTCCTTTGTGCACTCCTTGCTCTCTCTTCCGTGGTGGCGCTGGTTTCCCCCCTCCCACCATTTCTAGCACGACTTCCAATTTATCGTTGTCTCCTCTCCCCCACCGAACCCGTATCGATAGATTCATTAGCTTTTCAGCGCTCATACCTCCTCTTCCGCGCACCTCTTCACCCGAGCATTAGACGTTATTCATGGTCTTTTAATCCTGCTCGCCCAGCTCTTGCAACCTTCTCTCTTTTGCTTACGTTTTGGTCTCCCTTTGCCACTCCGATCGCTTCTCACGGCCGCGATGTACTCGCTGGTAATGCGCTTCCCTAAATGAGAAGAAGGGCCCTTAGCAACGCCTTGGTTGCGTGCCCCTTCTCCCGATTGCATTCCTTAACTACGGCGGCGGCTGGCTCGAGCGATTTCTTGACAGTTATATCGCTCTTTCCCAGCTGCTGCCGGAGGACCTGCTTTAAACGAGCTTCTACCCTATTTCATAGCTTAGTTACTAACCTTGTTCCTGTTCGAGTTTAAGACAAAAATATATTTTATATATATATATATATATATATATATATATATATATATATGTATATATATATATATATATATATATAGTCGCACAATCCACTAATTCTCGGTCGATTAACGGCAAGCACACGGATATCCGTTTACAAAAAGTGTTTATTTCCAAACCCCCTTCACCCTTGACAGACGCGTTTCGCTTTGAGCTTCGTCAGTGAAAAAAAAACATATATATATATATATATATATATATATATATATATATATATATATATATATATATATATATATATATATATATAACAGGGTCTTTTCCTTTTCTTAACTAATTTTAAAAAAATTTAAAAAAAGATAAGGACAGTTCCTGGCTCTGTCATTTCTTCTTTTCCCTTGACACTGCCATTATATCAATATTTTTTTAAATCCTTCCAAAATCCTTTCTACTTTCCCCTGCGTATCACTATGTTTGACATTGAGTCAGATGATGCTGCTGCTAGCTTTCCTGCTCCTGTAAACCAGTCCCTTAAGAAATTCTTACAACAGGAGATCAAATCCTGTATGCTTGTAACCCTTAAAGAGGTCATGTCCTCCAAGAGACCGCTTGATGCCCATGATAACCCTAGCCACATCAACGGTAAGAGGACTAAAAAGTCAAGACACTGTAACGTTCCTGATCAAGGCACTACAGGAGGCCCTAGCGCCTCTTCCGGTTTTGGAGGTCCTAGCACCTCACTGTGGATGGGAGGCCACCGCGCCTCACTTGACCCTGATGTCCCTCGCGACACTTTTTTGAGCGTCCCATGGCGGCACAAATTTGAACGGTGTCCCTCGCGGCACAATTTGGAGTAGTGCTTCAAATGATCTTGACTCTTTATCTTCTGAAGAAGGTGTCTCAAGGGATCCTGACGACGAGTTCGTCTTGGACCTAGATGAGGAAGTCGAACCTGACTTTAATAGCCAACCTGACCCCGAACCAACCTCTAAAAATAATATCCTCAACCCGCTAGGGGAAGAGATGTTCTCCCCCCTTAACATCTCTCGCCCTAATTGCTCAAAATGGTTTCCTCAGGAACACGTCTCCCATTTTGTTACTCGTTGGCTAAGAAACATTCTTGACAGAGACACCCGCAACACTATGAGATCTGAGTCTCCCAGACCTACCATCGAAGAGAAGGTCTGCCAAACACCTAACCTTGACCCAGACCTGATCAAATTCTTGTTCAAACTCGGGAGAGACCCAAGGAAAGGTCTAGAGAGAGCCCTTAAGGGCTGCCAGGATCGTCTTCTAGATGTGCTTGGCCCACTCACTAGAATCCTGGATCTGGCTGAGGAATCTCACCTCACCTCTACTCCCATGGATGTCAACCTCATTCGTAGCTGGAGCCAAAGGGCTTTAGTACTCCTTGGAAACGCTAATTCCAGCCTCAATATTGAAAGGAAGAGATCCATCCTCACAAAAATCAACCCTAAGTTAGGGGACTTAGTTGAAAAGGAACCCTCAGAGAATACCAAAGGCCTCCTATTTGGGGAAGATATGATTAAAACTATTGGTAAATAGGTCTCAACCTTTACTGCCCTCGACAGGGCCCAAAATACCCTCAGCCGTGTCTTCAACCCAATCTTTTTGGTCAGGCCGGAAGAAGGGGCCGTTCTTCCGGCCGAGCCTACCAACGGCCCTTCTCGACCATCAGAGGATCAGGTAGAGGCTTCTACCCACCAAGACAACCTTTCTATCCTCAGAGAGGAAGAGGTCCCAGAAACAGAGGTTCAAGAGGATGTGGTACTCCCAACACGTATTCATAAAAAAGGGGTTTTAGCAGGAAATTCTCGTTTAAATGGCCTTTTCAACATTCTATAACAAAATTAGTTATAATAAGAGAGGAATTATTCTCTTGACATTCCTTCATCCATAAACCTTATCACTATTATTAAGGGAAATCCTCCCAAATAATCTTTCATTAAAGGGCTTTACAACTTTTTACAAGTTAACATATACCATGTCTGACTCTGACTCAGACAAGGCTTCTGCCCCTACTCCTAACACAGACAACGAAGCCCTGCAAAAAATCCTTCATAAGGAATTCAGGTCCTGCATGTTTGAGACCATAAGTCAGAGCATGTCCTCTAAAAGGTCACTCTCTGATGAGGACAAAATCTCAGAAATCCCAAACCTCTACTCTGACAAGATCACTGAATTAAGGAGTAAAAGACGACTTAAGAAAAGTAAAAACGTTGATAAGAGCAATATAGGAGGTCCAAGCACCTCATCAATTCAGGGAGGTCTTAGGACCTTGACATCCAAAGACTTTCATATTTAGGTTTAGGAGGTCTTCTTAAATGAATGCTTATCATCACTCTAAAAACAATGACATTTTTACCTACCATTTTACCATTGACAAGGACATGACCAGCAGAAATAGCCTATCTATAGCAATGGATAGTTCTATAGCTGAGGCCTTTATCAAATTGTTTAACAAGGAAGTTAACCATGTCAACAATAGGTGTTTCCAAGGAATCCAGGTTCCATTCCAGGCACCAACATATCCATATTCTCCATATGTTGTTATATTTATAGTGAGTGCCTGGGGCCCAAGACTCTCTGAGGAGAGTTACAGCCGTCGCCGAAAGTCCTGAGATTTAATTGGATCTCCTGACAGTCTCCAGGCAAGAAGGGTTAAACTTCTGTTCTGAATTAGGGGGTTAACTCCTCTGTCTACGTCTGCAAGAAGATTCTCTAGGGTAGGAATTAAGAAGGGGAGTTGCAAGCTAGTTGTAGAGTGGTGGAGAACCATGCTTGGGATGGCCAAAAGGGAGTTATTAGGACAAGGAAGCACTGATCCTGTCTCACTATCTGAAGAACTCTCTGAATCATGGCAAAGGGAGGGAATGCGTACACCTTGGCTCATTTCCAAGATTGTAGTAAGGCGTTGACTGCTAGAGCACCCGGGTCGGGCATCCAACTGAAGTTGTTCTCCAGTTGAAAGGTTAGTCTGCTCGCAAATAAGTTTATCTCTAGAGGGCCCAGATCTTGTTTAGGGTACTGAACATGGAAACATTCAGTTTCCAATTGCTGTGATCTAACAGGAATCTTGAGTTCCAGTCTGCAGAGTATTCCACTTTGAGAGCGATCTTATGTTCTAGACAGAAGAGCGATCTTATGTTCCAGCCAGAACAACCAACGTTTCTTTGCTAGATTCGAGAGGTCCACAGATTTGGTGCGCCCCATGAAGGCGTAAAGCCCAGCTGTTAGTTCTAAATAATTTATGTGGTGAGATGATTCCTCTTGTGACCAAATACCACCAGTGTTCTGATTGAGAAGGCAAGTTCTCAAGCCATGAAGGCTCGCATCTGATTGTAAAACAAACTCTGGTTTTGAACCAAAGATTGCTTTTCCGTTCCAAGCGTCTAAGTTCTTGAGCCACCAGGCTAGTTCTGATTTGGCTTCTTGATCCAGACAGATCCGATGTCCGTACCAGAGACCAGTTCTTAGGGCTCTCGCCTTTACCCTTTGGAGGTCCCGATAGTTAAGGGAACTGGGAAAGAGGGCTTGGATGGGGGAGGAGAGGAGACCCAGAATCCTGGCTAGCTCTCTCAGAGATAAGTCTTGCTGTTTCAGGACGCGTCTTATTTCCTTCCTGATTTTGGTCATCTTTTTTGAAGGTAGTAAAAGGAGACATTTCACCTCCAACCCTCCAAGTAAGTCTCCCTCTTCCTTCTTTTACCCCTCCCATGATGGGGGGCAGACTAAAATATTTTTATCATGTTTGGGAATCCCTGACCCAGGACCCCTGGGTTCTGGAGACTTTTCTGGGCTTCAGAATAGATTTTGTAGAGATCCCCTTCCAGTCGCAGTTGCCCCAACCCTTTATTCTTTCACAAGAACAACAAGAAATCATGGAAGAAGAAATCCTTTCTATGCTCCAAAAGGGCGACATTGTAGAAGTTCCATGGTCTCTAGCGAGATTCATAAGCACACTCTTTCTGGTCCAAAAGAAGGACAAGGGCTGGAGACCCGTTATAAACCTTCGAGAAGTCAACAAATTTCTGGTTTATCGTCACTTCAAAATGGAGGGTATCCACCTCCTCAGGGACCTCCTTCAAAAAGGAGACTGGCTGGTCAAACTGGATTTGAAGGACGCCTACTTTACCATCCCCTTGGCCAAAGATCATCAACCCTTCCTTCAATTCTCTTGGAAGGACCGACTATTCCAATTTCAAGCTCTGCCCTTCGGCCTCTCTTCTGCCCCCTGGTGTTTCACCAAGAATATGAAGACCATTGTCTCTCTCCTGAGGGAAAGGGGCATCCGTCTTATCATCTAACTAGACGATATCCTTATCATGTCTCAAGTCCATTCAGACCTCGTCAGAGATGTGAATACCACCATAAATCTGATAGAAAGTCTTGGTTTCATTATAAACAGGGAAAAGTCCATTCTCTCTCCCTGCAAGTCCCTAGAGTTCCTTGGCTCCACGGTAGACACTTCGAGCTGTCTTCTCCTCCTTCCTGCCAAAAAGATTGCCAAGATCCAAAAGGAGATCGGGTCTGTGCTAAAACAAGAATCTCTGACCCTTCGAGAACTGTCCAGACTTCTTGGCCTCCTCTCTTCCTCTATCCAAGCCATTTTTCCGGGACCTCTGAACTACCACGCTCTTCAGAGAATAAAGAGAAAAGCCCTCAATTCAGGTCTTTGGTATGGAGACCTTGTGACCCTGGACCCGGATGCCAGAGCGGAGCTGTTTTGATGGCTGGAGAATTTAGATGCCTGGAATGGCAAAGCTATCTTCGGATCAGCCCCAGAATTCATCCTGGAATCGGATGCCAGGCAGCACCGGTGGGGTTTGGACCCTAGCGAAATCCACTCATCATATAAACTTTCTGGAGCTCACTGCCGGTTTATACGCACTTATGAGCTTCAAACACTCCCTTCAGGGGAGGTCTGTTGTTCTGAAGATGGACAACATTTCTGCTGTAGCTTATATCAATCACCTTGGCGGTACAAGATCTACAGACCTTTCCAATTTAGCCAAAAAACTTTGGATGTGCTGCCTAGAACACAAAATCTCCCTTAAGGCAGATTACCTCCCCGGAAAATCCAATTTGTCTGCAGATTGGAACTCAAGATTCCTCCTAGACTTCACCGACTGGAAGCTCAATGTGAACGTATTCAACGCCCTCTTCCACTTTTGGGGTCCTCTAGACGTGGACTTATTTGCCAGCAGACTGACCTTCCAATTACCGAATTACTTCAGCTGGATGCCAGACCCGGGCGCTCTTGCTGTGAACGCCTTTCTCCAACCCTGGTCTCACCTCCTCTGTTATGCCTTCCCTCCCTTTGCCATGATTCAGAGGGTCCTTCAGAAGGTCAGGACGGAGGAATGTTTTCTGATCTTAATAACTCCCTTCTGGCCATCCCAAGCCTGGTTCCCGACAGTCCTCGAACTCGCATGCGACATTCCCTTCCTGATCCCATCAGTCAGAGGTCTGGTTTCAAACGCAGACGGGGAAGATCATCATCTGATCCTCTCAGGGAATTTGAACCTTCTTGCCTGGAAAGTGTCAGGCAATCTAACGAATTGTCTGGACTTTCGTCGTCAGCTCTCTCTCTCTTCGGGGAATTCTGGGCCCCGAGAACACACCTTAGGTACAACAGTATTTGGAGAAAATGGTTTTGTTGGTGCTTGGAAAGGAGTCTGGATCCCGTGGAGACTCCTGTCGTCAATATTGTGAACTTCCTTGTTGAGCAATTTGACAGAGGTCTTTCCTATCGTTCAATTAATTGTTTTAGATCCGCTATTTCTGCCGGCCATTCACCCATCAATGGTAAATCGGTAGGTAAGAATGCTATAATTTGTAGGGTCCTGAAGAGTATTAGATTAAGGAGACCCCCTAGACCTAAGTACCAAACTTTGGGATGTTAAAGCTATTCTTGACCTTTTTTCCTCATGGCCCGATAACTCTTGTCTTAACAGGAAATTTCTCTCCTTCAAACTTGCTACCCTCTTATGTTTAATCTCATGTAGAAGAGTCTCTGACATTAAAAGCTTAAATATTTCAAATAGATCTTATGATATGTTTGGCGTTAAGTTTGAGATCCTAAGGAGGACTAAAACCATGTCAGATTTTATCTTTTACCCTCGTTTTGACCTTTTCCCTAAGCTGTGTGTGGTGGCTTGTATGAAAGAGTATGACTCTAGGATGAGTGACCTTCGCCCTAGCGATGCTATTCAACTCCTGATTTCCTTTGTTAAGCCTTTTAAACCTGTTACTTCTTCCTCCATATCTAGATGGGTTAAGTCAACTATGAGTCTAGCTGGTATTGATCTCTCTAGATTTCAGGCCCATTCTATTAGGGGAGCTATGGCCAGTAAGTCCTTTTGGTCTGGTGGTAAGTTGGACGATATCCTTAAAGCTGCAGACTGGTCAAATGATAACACCTTTGCTTGTCATTATTGCAAGCCTATCGAGCACATGTCTGATGTTGTCCTTCGGGGCTACCAACATGCATAATGTAGCCTCCGGACTTGTAATGAAATTGCGATTCTCCTATTAACATGACCAGAGAATCTGGATTTCATTAAAGACACGGAGGCTGACATTATCCCACGCTCTCCTCCCTTTGACTCTGGTTTCAATTTTTTAATTACTGATAAGTTTATTGTTGTCATCAATTGCTGATAAGTTTATTGGTACCTTCAATGCCGTATGTGAATTTTCTCTAGGCTTGTTTTTTTTCTTCAAAGATTTACTTCCCAAAATTGTTTCTTAACCTGTTTTCTCTCCTTTCCAGGTAACACAGTTTAATGGTCTGGTCCTGTCTCCTTACAAGGGTCCTCACTTCGATACTTCCCTTCTGAGTTTCTTCTCCATTCGCAAGTTCAAGGTGGATCTATCCCTTTGCCGATGTCCTTTCCTGCTGCGATTGTTTTAAAAGAGACAGACTGTTTCCTGGTTATACCCTTTATCCTGTGTTATCTCTATTCTAGAACTTTTATCCTTTGTGATGTAGTGTGGCTGCTTGTGAGTTGCATTAAAGGATAATGCATAATGTCAGCCTCCGTGTCTTTAATGAAATCCAGATTCTCTGGTCATGTTAATAGGAGACTCGCAATTCTTCCAGCCGTAACCAGAGTGGCTGTAAGAAGGGGTGAAAACATAACAAAAGCCTCATTTACATTTAAATGGTCATTTACAGACCTGTGAAGTACTCGGGTGCGGCTGCAATTAGACGTCGCCAGCCGCGAAGCTGTGTCAGCCCAGGCTGACACACACGACGGGGGGGCTGAAGCCCGGTGAGCCCAATGGGTGTTGCGCGCCTGATAAATATATATATATATATATATATATATATGTCGGGTGGTGTTGTCGCCATTGGCTGCACGTTGGGTCTGGAGGATTCATCCCCAAACCTCCCACCCCAAAGATTCCGTTCTGGTGTTGGAGATTTATGCGGCATAGGGGACCAGAGGAGACATGCAGTTTCGGAGGGCACACAGACTTGGAGAGTTTGTTAATGTTGTGACTTTGTTTTCCCACCCATTCTACAACCCACACAACTGTGGCATTCTGGGACCTGTAGGCGCTATTCAAACTCGCCACAGTAAGACTTATTATTGGGGCGGAGTCACTGTGAACAACACCTCTGGCACTGAAGAAGGTGGAGATAACTGCCGAAATTCATTTGCCTACCTGTGAGCCTCGAGATTAAATGCCTCCTTGAATCCCCGCAAGTGGTCTCTGTTTCTTCTTTTGGAGGAGCTTTTTGGACATTGTTTGCGTGATGGCCAGCATCGCGCCGAGAGACCCCCACATTACAAAGTAGGGTGCGGTGCTGCTGGCTTCTGTTTCGGCGGATTGCTTCTGTTCCAGAGTACTGGATCTTTGGCCGCACTCCACCCCCTATCCAGGGAGAAGTCGGGTGGTGTTGTCGCCATTGGCTGCACGTTGGGTCTGGAGGATTCATCCCCAAACCTCCCACCCCAAAGATTCCGTTCTGGTTTTGGAGGTTTATGCGGCATAGGGGACCAGAGGAGACATGCAGTTTCGGAGGGCACACAGACTTGGAGAGTTTGTTAATGTTGTGACTTTGTTTCCCCACCCATACTACAACCCACACAACTGTGGCATTCTGGGACCTGTAGGCGCTATTCAAACTCGCCACAGTAAGACTTATTATTGGGGCGGAGTCACTGTGAACAACACCTCTGGCACTGAAGAAGGTGGAGATAACTGCCGAAATTCATTTGCCTACCTGTGAGCCTCGAGATTAAATGCCTCCTTGAATCCCCGCAAGTGGTCTCTGTTTCTTCTTTTGGAGGAGCTTTTTGGACATTGTTTGCGTGATGGCCAGCATCGCGCCGAGAGACCCCCACATTACAAAGTAGGGTGCGGTGCTGCTGGCTTCTGTTTCGGCGGATTGCTTCTGTTCCAGAGTACTGGATCTTTGGCCGCACTCCACCCCCTATCCAGGGAGAAGTCGGGTGGTGTTGTCGCCATTGGCTGCACGTTGGGTCTGGAGGATTCATCCCCAAACCTCCCACCCCAAAGATTCCGTTCTGGTTTTGGAGGTTTATGCGGCATAGGGGACCAGAGGAGACATGCAGTTTCGGAGGGCACACAGACTTGGAGAGTTTGTTAATGTTGTGACTTTGTTTCCCCACCCATACTACAACCCACACAACTGTGGCATTCTGGGACCTGTAGGCGCTATTCAAACTCGCCACAGTAAGACTTATTATTGGGGCGGAGTCACTGTGTACAACACCTCTGGCACTGAAGAAGGTGGAGATAACTGCAGAAATGCATTTGCCTACCTGTGAGCCTCGAGATTAAATGCCTCCTTGAATCCCCGCAAGTGGTCTCTGTTTCTTCTTTTGGAGGAGCTTTTTAGACATTGTTTGCGTGATGGCTAGCATCGCGCCGAGAGACCCCACATTACAAAGTAGGGTGCGGTGCTGCTGGCTTCTGTTTCGGCGGATTGCTTCTGTTCCAGAGTACTGGATCTTTGGCCGCACTCCACCCCCTATCCAGGGAGAAGTCGGGTGGTGTTGTCGCCATTGGCTGCACGTTGGGTCTGGAGGATTCATCCCCAAACCTCCCACCCCAAAGATTCCGTTCTGGTTTTGGAGGTTTATGCGGCATAGGGGACCAGAGGAGACATGCAGTTTCGGAGGGCACACAGACTTGGAGAGTTTGTTAATGTTGTGACTTTGTTTCTCCACCCATACTACAACCCACACAACTGTGGCATTCTGGGACCTGTAGGCGCTATTCAAACTCGCCACAGTAAGACTTATTATTGGGGCGGAGTCACTGTGAACAACACCTCTGGCACTGAAGAAGGTGGAGATAACTGCAGAAATGCATTTGCCTACCTGTGAGCCTCGAGATTAAATGCCTCCTTGAATCCCCGCAAGTGGTCTCTGTTTCTTCTTTTGGAGGAGCTTTTTGGACATTGTTTGCGTGATGGCCAGCATTGCGCCGAGAGACCCCCGCATTACAAAGTAGGGTGCGGTGCTGCTGGCTTCTGTTTCGGCGGATTGCTTCTGTTCCAGGGTACTGGATCTTTGGCTGCACTCCACCCCCAATCCAGGGAGAAGTCGGGTGGTGTTGTCGCCATTGGCTGCACTTTGGGTCTGGAGGATTCATCCCCAAACCTCCCACCCCAAAGATTCCATTCTGGTTTTGGAGGTTTATGCGGCATAGGGGACCAGAGGAGACATGCAGTTTCGGAGGGCACACAGACTTGGAGAGTTTGTTAATGTTGTGACTTTGTTTCCCCACCCATACTACAACCCACACAACTGTGGCATTCTGGGACCTGTAGGCGCTATTCAAACTCGCCACAGTAAGACTTATTATTGGGGCGGAGTCACTGTGAACAACACCTCTGGCACTGACGAAGGCGGAGATAACTGTCGAAATGCACTTGCCTACCTGTGAGCCTCGAGATTAAATGCCTCCTTGAATCCCCGCAAGTGGTCTCTGTTTCTTCTTTTGGAGGAGCTTTTTGGATTTATATATATATATATATATATATATATATCTATATCTATATCTATATATATATATATATATATATATATGAGGCATACAACGTCTTCAAAAAATGCAAACGCTGAGAAGGTAAGGCGACCTTTTTAAAGTGCTGGCATGCCGAAAAGTAACCATGGACATAGAGGACAGGCTATTGTCTCCCTACTTGCGGTTAAACACTCTTTCCCAGTTGAATATGCAGTACAAAACAATTTTGTTATACATGTAAAATACAATAATAACCTGAGCTAAAGTGCATGATCACTACAAACCTTACAAAATGTAAAAGCATGTTAAAAATTATGTTAAAAATTAGTTAATCCATAAATAATTTCCAAAATATAGGAATATTAGTTTTACAAAAACATTATTTCTATGTACATGCCTAATCATTTTGAACCGGTCATTCATTAACCATGCTCTTTGCTCAGCTACGGGATTTAGTAAAAGACCAAAAATCCATTAGAAGGGACCCATTTAGATATTATTACCCTAAAACAATTGTTAAGTCTTAACCATCCATGTTACTGCAATTTCTGGGAAAATAAAGCCCAAATGGGCTTAATTCAATGTGTAAACAGTAATTTGGATACACTTAGCTGTGCAAACTCCGCAAATAAATACTTATAAATACATTTCAGCACACTACAAAAAACCAAGTGTATAAAAAAGTGTCAAAAATATTTCATAATACCAAAATGTGTAGAAAAAAGTTAAAAAAAACATTAAATAGGTTAGAAGAGCAGCAATGTATGTTATAAAACAACAAGAATAACTATAAACATGTAAAAAAATCTTCACTAGAGTTCATACCATTGGGAATCTTGCAATCGAACAGTATTATGTGTCTTGTCTCCAGTTTACGTAGGAGTGCCTCACGGTCACCCCCTCTCCTCAAGGGAGGAACTGTATCGATTGCAAAATACCTCAGGCCCTCGAGATTCTGATTGTGGACTTCCTCAAAGTGCCTGGCTACTGGGTATGCGGTGTCGCCGTTGGTAATGGCCCGTAGGTGCTGGAGTATCCTCTTGTGTACTGGTATTTTCGTAATACCAACATAGCGTAGGCCACAAGGACACTCCAGCACATACACCGCATACTCAGTTTTGCAAGTTAGTTTTGATTGGATGCGGACAGGAGTATCACTGAAGGGGATTAAGTACTCACTTTTGTTAATACCATTCATCACGCCTTGCAAACAGAGCACTTAAGGAACCCTTTGCTGCCAGATAGCCGGTTTCCTCCTACTCTGACTTCAGGACTACTGGAAACCAAAATGTCATTCATGGATCTAGCTTTTCTAAAGGTGATAGATGGAGGGTTACCCAGTTGTGATCCTAATACTTGGTCACTAGAAAGTAAGGACCAATTCCTAAGTATGATCCTGCGAATAGCCTGATGTTGGTTGCTATAAGTTAATATCAATCTAGTTTCTTCATGATGAATAGAGGAAAATGGCTCAGATGATTTTTCCGTTAATCCTCCTTCAACCACATTAGCTCTATTCATAGCTTTGTCAAGTATTTCAGACCGATACCCCCTCCTCAAAAATCTGGCCCTGCACTCGTTTTGCGCCGATCTGCATTCCAGATCGGAGCTGCAGATTCTTTTATTACACAGCATCTCACCATATGGGATGCTGCGTATTAGATGGGCTGGATGATGGCTAGAAGCATGTAGCACGGCATTGCCGGCCGTGGGTTTTCTAAAGAGTCTGGTCTCCAGTTTGAAATCCTGAATATAAACTCCACATCCAAGAAGCAAATTGAGGTACGACTCATTTGGCTAGTGCATCCCAAATTCAGGGTATTGCAATTAAAATCATTGATAAACATCTTTGCATCCTCTTCACACCCTTTCCAAATTATCAGGAGGTCGTCAATGTAGCGAAGCCACTTGACGACATTGTTGGATACTATTGAGGAGAGGGATGGCCCAAGGAGCTGCTCCTCCCAGTAACCCATGTGTAGGCAGGCATAACTGGGAGAAAAGCAGGTCCCCATAGCCACCACCCTTACCTGATGGATTACCTGATTGGAGAAAAGGAAAAAGTTGTTATGCAGGCACAGATCTATCATATCCAACAACATTACACTATGGTCTTTGAGGCAAGGTGGTCTGCTATTTAGGTAATGTTGTACAGCTTTGAGTCCCTCCCTATGATGTATAGATGTATAAAGGGAAGATTGGGGGGGCTAATTCTTCCAGCCGTAACCAGAATGGCTGTAAGAAGGGGTGTAAACATAACAAAAGCCTCATTTACATTTAAATGGTCTTTTACAGACCTGTGAAGTACTCGGGTGTGGCTGCAACTAGACGTCGCCAGCCACGAAGCTGTGTCAGCCCGGGCTGACACACACGAAGGGGGGAGGGGGCGCTGAAGCCCGGTGAGCCCAATGGTTGTTGCATGCCTGATAAATATCGCGTTGGGACAGAGAATACTTGCAGGCAACTTATGAATTTTGTCTGTTTAAATAAAGCACAGAAACTCCATGGAATCAGGCTCAATGGCTTTTTTCTGCGCAAGAGAAAGGGTTTTGTTGGATTTACGAGCAGGAAGCTCTATGCCTGCCACATTAAAGCCGCCTTATTTGAGTATGGGCCCCTTTCACGGAGCAACTTTGTGTGGTGATATTTTGTCAAAAGAGGCCCGACTCACTCGCAGCATGCTTTGGAAAAAGAGAGGAGATTTCCCAATAATAAATACCAAAGAGCATGAGGCAAGGATGTGAGCTGGAATGCCCTTCAAACTCACGGATTCCAAATGAAGTAAGATGCGATATGGACTATCATGTTGTGTATGCCTGCAAATCTGGTGAACTTTTATTTAATGACTTTGCGCACTGAATTGGCTTTTTAGAAATGAAAACGCTGCATGAAAACACTAAGTGCCGATTTGTATTCACTGCGCATGCTAAAAGTAAATGACCTGCAGGCTCTGCGAATTGTGTAATCAAGGGGTCTATAAAAAACATGGTCATTTCAAGAAGGCAAAGTGATGATTTTCCCGTGAACAAGACTCGAGAACAGAGTTGAAACGCGTTGGGACAGAGAATACTTGCAGGCAACTTATGAATTTTGTCTGTTTAAATAAAGCACAGAAACTCCATGGAATCAGGCTCAATGGCTTTTTTCTGCGCAAGAGAAAAGGTTTTGTTGGATTTATTAGCAGGAAGCTCTGTGCCTGCCACATTGAAGCCGCCTTATTTGAGTATGGGGCCCTCTCACGGAGCAACTTTGTGTGGTGATATATATTTATATATATATATATATATATATATATATATATATATATATATATATATATATACATTTAAAAGAATTCTGCCTGTTATGTTGTACTCCTGCCTGCAAATCGTCGGTGCCAGCCGTGGCGGCAAAAGCCACATATATCACCAAGAGACCAAATCCCGATCGGGAAGGAGGGGGCACACCCGTTTCAGCCAAGGAAATTTAATAAAGCTAAGGAAATTTGATAAAGCAATAACAACATATACATATACATATACATATATATATTACCTACTGGCGGTCGCCAGTAGGTATATATAGTTAGGATTTTTTCTCTATGGGATTTTTGAAAATTCTATGTCGAATAACTTTGGCGTTTGTGGACGGAATTGGCTGAAATTTTCAGGAAAATGGCACATTTTGTTTCTGAGCAGCCCCTGAAAATTGGGGGGGGGTTCGTCCAGGGGGGGTCGAGGAAAAAAGGGGGGTCCCAAAACGTGTTTTTAACATTGAGTTTTCCATAGGGCGGTTGGCCTCACTTTTAGCCCGAACGGCTGAATGGATTTGCACGAAACTTGGCAAAATTGTAGGGACTGGTAGCCCGATGTGCCTTTTGTAGGTCTCAATATATGTGCTCCAGTGGATTTTGAGAAATTAACGTTTAAAAAAAGATATATATCTGTAACAGCGGACCGGGCAGCGCTCCGGTTCGCGGACTTTTCGCGCAACGGAGCTTTGTGAAGCGAAGCTGATTGGTTCTCCGGCGTCTGTCAACATTCCAAACAGTCCGTAGCGGCCGCCATCTTGTCTCTCGGTAGGATCGAGAGACAAGAGGAGGCGAAAGCGAAGGGGCAAATGACCATAAGGGGGCATAGTAGATCCTCCCTGACCTCTTAGGTTTGATGTACCATTTTGCCAAGTTTGGTGTAATTCCGTTCAGCCATTCAGGCTGTAGACGTATCTAAATGTCAATAATCGAACGGCTGAATGGATTTGCACGAAACTTGGTAAAATATTAGGGACTGGTAGCCCGATGTGCCTTTGCTAGGTCTCAATATATGTGCTCCAGTGGATTTTGAGAAATTAACGTTCAAAAAAAGATATATATCTGTAACAGCGCTCCGCTTCGCGTACTTTTCGCGTTACGGAGCTTTGCGAAGCTGATTGGTTCTCCGGCGTCTGTCAACATTCCAAACAGTTCGTAGCGGCCGCCATCTTGTCTCTCGGTAGGATCGAGAGACAAGAGGAGGCCAAAGCGAAGGGGCAAATGACCATAAGGGGGCATAGTAGATCCTTCCTGACCTCTTAGGTTTGATGTACCATTTTGCCAAGTTTGGTGTAATTCCGTTCAGCCATTCAGGCTGTAGACGTATGTAAATGTCCTATGGAAAATTGCATGGGGAAAACACATTTGAAAGTGTTGAAATTTAGAACCAATTAAAATGTTACTTTGGTTTTGTATTTGTGTGTGATGAAAGTTAATTGGTTATGTATATATGTCAAATGAGAGGAAACCACAGCCATTTTGTGATACTACTGTCTGAGGTACATTTGTGAGGAATTTTTGGTGGTGAATTTCTGGTGTTTGATTTACACAGTACTAACACTTCTCCTACTTTTAAAAAGGTGAGTTGTTAATTTGTAAGGGGAACTATGTTGTACACTTGAAGATAATTTGAAAAATGTTTTCTGTTATTTATTTGCAGTCCTTCTGTTATACTAAATACTTGATAAAGTTAGTTTTATATTATGTATTACTAAAAACGATAAATGAAAGTGATTATTTTTTTCTGCAATTTACAGCAAGCAATTTCAAAATAAAATGGCTCACAATGAAGAGACCGTGGCAATTTCTTTTGAATTGTCCACTACATTGATTGAAATTGAGAGCACCAATAATGAAATATTGTCACAAGGAGGAGATGACGTGTATGATTTCATTAGATTGATTGAAATTGACAGCACCAATAATGAAATATTGTCACAAGGAGGAGATGACTTGAATGATTCCACTACATTGATTGAAATTGAGAGCACCAATAATGAAATATTGTCACGAGGAGATGACTTGAATGATTCCACTACATTGATTGAAATTGAGAGCACCAATAATGAAATATTGTCACGAGGAGATGACTTGAATGATTCCACTACATTGATTGAAATTGACAGCACCAATAATGAAATATTGTCACAAGGAGGAGATGACTTGAATGATTCCACTACATTGATTGAAATTGACAGCACCAATAATGAAATATTGTCACAAGGAGGAGATGACTTGAATGATTTTTTTGATCAATCTGTTGATGGCGAATTTATCGAATGTTTGGAGACCATAGAGTTACAAGAATCATCATTGCAGACTTTTCATGAGGAAATTGCTGATGAGGACATGTTACTAGTTCTTTCAAATTTAGAAAATTCTGTAGAATAAATTTATATTTAGAAATCAAAAATTGTTTGAGACATTATTCATTTTTATTTTTAATTTATGAGGTTGTAGCGAAGTGATTGTAGTATAAAATGAGACTTATAGTATAGAGTGCAACATTTTTATGTTACATGGTAAGTTTACTCATATTTACTTCCCTTCTGCCACTATATTATCTCCAATGTGTATTTGACATCTCTTCTTCATCTCCGGCCTCCTTTCTCTCACTGTGGGGCATATTATCAAGCCTGTGCGATAAAATTATCGCCGCTTTATCGCCCGAAAACGGCCGATAAAGCGGCGATAATGGACTTGATAATATAATCTATGGAATTCCAATCGAAGCCCATGTTAGATGTGAAGACATCTAACATGGGCTTCGATTGGAATTCCATAGAGCATATTATCAAGCGCATTATCGCCGCTTTATCGGCCGTTTTCGGCCGATAAAGCGGCGATAATTTTATCGCACAGGCTTGATAATATGCCCCTGTGTGTCTCCAATGCATCTTATCGCTGCTATTTTGTGTAATTACAGAAGAGAGTAAAATAAAATAGTTCGGAACGTGAAAAGGGGGCAAAGTAGAGTACCCCTCACCCCCTAGGCCTTTTCAGGCGGTCCCAAAAGGATCAGTTTCTGCTTTCCTGAGAGATTATGGTATGAGTTCCATATACCACAATAATTTGCATTACAACATGCAAGATATCTATCTCCTATTACCAACTTTTGGAGATATTTGCGCTAAGCGCGAATATCTCCAAAAAGTAACACCTGCCCTGAGCAGTTCTTAGCCATGTTATCCAATGGGAGGTGGATAAAATGGCTAAGAGCATTAGCTCGGTAATGCATGAATATCGCTGACTTTTTAGCGATATTCATGCATTGCGGCCGTTTATTATCGCATTTGCGATAAACCTTGATAATAGCAAGGTTTATCTTCGATAATTTCTGACGATGCTTAGCGGTAAAAAATTAGTTGGTAAGCATCGTTAGCGATAAATATCGCTTAACTTTGGTAATATGCACCAACGTCTGTTAACGTTCGATTCGAAGGAAATGAGGAAGTGTTGAAAAACATTGTTTGCGCCATCTTGCCTTTTTTGAAATGCCACACTTTTGTCGTGCACGGCAGCCATTTTAGATGCCTTGACCAGACCCACTCTCTGCACGCTGTCGATTCGTAGCATGGCTCCCCACCCTCGCAAGCATCTTCCCCAGGCACTGGTCACCCCCGCTCTCTGTCTAATGCATGGGCAATAAACCTCCCCCCATCTGCGCTGCTCTTCCCTGAGAATCACACTCTGTGCCCGCCCGACACCTCCCTTTCACCCTATTCACTACTGCACCCTCTGACACTCCTCTTCCTCTGTGTCCGATTGTCCAGGCTATCAGCTAGCCCTGCAGATGTAGTTTATGGCTCCAGCTGTAAAGAATCACCCCTCTTCAAAGGAGTTATAGTAGATCAAGGCCCACACCCGATGAGATCCGTCACACCACACGTGTTCCTACTATCTGAAAACCATCCTGTATTGTGATTGGGGAGGGGACCGAGCCTGAAGCGGAAGATTCCAGGAATGACTCTTTGTACATCAAAGTTTTTACAATTATGTGTCACATTAAAAATATATAGCACTCCAACAAAGTAGTAGGAATATAAAACTTTAATAACATATAAATATATACAACAAAACAAAAACAGTAAAAACATTTAAACAACGAAGAGACCGTGGCAATTTCTTTTGAATTCCTGATGAGGACATGTTACTAGTTCTTTCAAATTATGAAAATTCAGAAGATGTTGCCTGGGGGTGGGTCGTCAGTAGCAGTCTGTTGTGCGAATAGTTCCAAGGCAGCAGAACGCGCTGAAATCTAGATGGCACGAAAGTGATGTCTAGTAAGTTGCCGCCCAGCAAATAACGGCGTGGGGCGCCGCGGGGGTGAGTGAGTCCAGTAGGCACCACAGCTATTCTTACCGGCATTGCAGAATTACTGCTGGGGACAATGCCTGTGCTGTAGCAGGGTCACAGCAGAAACAAAAAGGATTCTGTTGAAGATGTTGTTGGTTTTCAATTTGAAAACAGTTCTGGTGTCAACTGCTATGCTAATGTAGTGGTTAATGTTTTGTTTTCTCTAGAAAATGTAAAAGAGGGGGAGGCAGTCCAAAGTTCCGTTAAAAGGGCAAAGGAAAGGATCGGTGGTTTGAACTATCAGTCAAAAAGGGGAGGGGGTGCAACAATTTTTCCTACCGGGTCACACTGTGCTTTCACCGGAACTGAGGTCTGCAGGATTCTAGTAATTCAAAGTGAGGCTGGCGCCAGCATGGGAGCGGCGACGTCCCGCGGATACAGTTTCGTCACTCCACGGGCGATCATGGCAGTCATTCCCCATCGGGGGTCGGAGACTCCCGCGGCTCCTCTAGAATCTTCAAGGTCGTGGAGGACTACGGTGGTGGAGTCAACCAGTGACCGGGCCATTTCTTTATGCTGGGCCTGCTCTTGCCAGGTCGACCGCCATTTTGAGAGTTCGGTAGCTACTGGCGATCGCGGGGTCAATTGAGCGGACGGGCTCCACCCTGCCGGGCGAGACGTTGCAGCATGGCCACAGTGGAAGAACCCTTTTCCGGGCGCCTGGAGCGCTGAGGGTGCAGCTGGGAAGCCTCCACCTGGGGAGGCGGGAGAGGCCTGTTCGCACCGTCTCTCCCTCCCAGTGCACCCCACGGCGTCTCGCTTGAGATTTGTTATGGCCGGACCAGGCGATGAGGACGAGGGGGGGGGGTCGGAGGCATGTGCAAGACATCCCCCCCCAGTGTTGTCGCAGCCATTATTCAAGAAAGAAGAAGTGTCCCGTCCGTCTTCGGGCCGGGCTTCCGGTGGATGTCGGCCGGACGCCCCTGGCTCTGGCCCCATGAACGGGTTCCTTGGTTTATCGGCTGCAGCCGGATCCCGTCGGCCTCGGCCCCCCGACCGTTGGTGGCCGGACCGGAAGAGCTTGTGGCAGGACTACCTGAAACTCTCAAGGGCCACCGCGGCCGGACTGGGAGAGAGAGGGGAGGGTCGAGGAGACATTCCCCCCCCCTGCAACTCTTCAGCGTTGTAAAGGCAATCCCCTGGCCGGGTCCCGCTGGCTTCGGCCTCTCCTCCGGCTACACCCTACGTTAGGATCTCCTGGCCGAGGCGTGGCAGCAGGACCCGCCTTATATGGGCTGCTCCCGGCTGGGCGTAGCCGCAACCCTGCCCCACCTTGGAAGTTTCCAGAGTGGGGGCGGATGTTCTACTGACTTGCATTTTCCCTAGTCTATCGATTTTTTTGGCGTGGCAGGCGGTGGGACAGCGAGGGGTGATTTGGTTTCTCTTACTGTTTTTCTGGTCTCTCACCACTGGCATATTTTAACGTTTTCTTGTTTCTAGGACATTAATAGGTTTTATCATTACGTTATGTTATCGTTTCTTTGTTCGTTGTTTAATAAAAGTTCATGTTCATCAGTGGCCTACTGATTTTCGTTTTCCTATTCTTTTCTTTCCAGGTTGTTTCATGCTAAAGTTTCTGTTAACAGGATACAGTGATCACTTCGTTATTATTGCATATGTCCTTTTCACTAGGGGTGCTCTCTGGTCGGGTCAGATGACGTATCTCTAGTAAATGGTCCGGGTGAAACAGGTGCATCAATCAGTGGGGAGTAGATAGGCATGACAGATTACAACGGGGGAGAAAGGTCCGCATTACGTACCCTTTCACTATTTGCAAAGATTTTCCTACGTATATTTGCAAACAGGGAATACCTCCAAAAAGAACCAATTCCCAAACAGTCAATGTTTGGGGAAACAATCAATCAATGAGGAACGAAATAGGCACGACGTGTTAAAGGTTTGCGTTACCTACCCTTCACTATCTGCAAAGGGAGAGAGAATATTCCTATTCTTCCTCGTTTGCAGGAAGAGAAGATTCTTAAGAGAACCAACTTCGAACAATTCAATGCTCGATTCAAACAATCAACAAGGGGTACTGTGAACACAAATGAACGCCGCTTATGTACATACACATTGGTATTATCAACAGGTTGTTCCTAATGTTTCTATTTTAGGGAGGTCAAAAAGAGATCCCATTAGTGGCCTACTGATTTTGCTCGATTCCTTTTGTTTTTTTACACGATTTTTAGCTATCTGCAAAGACTAAACAGAGTATTGCGACTCTGTGCTTGTTTGTAAATAGAGAATGAACCAAAGAGAACAATCAATCAAATGGAGAGAGAAGCAGGCACGACGGATTACAACGGGGGCAAAGGCCTGCGTTAACTACCCTTCACTATCTGCAAAGAGAGAGTACTCCTAATAGAAATGAGGGGTGGGGGGCAGCATTCAAAGCAGATCAGTGTGCATAAACACGAAAATGTTTTTACTTACCACGTACTTGACATTCGACAGCTTATGATATTTGCTATTAAAAAACCATTGAAATTCACTGAAAAAACCATAGGTTATAGACCATATATAGTTAGAAATTAGCATTTAAAAAACCTTATTTTACTCACACAAAACCATTGAAATTCCATATATAGTTAGTTGCACTAACTATATATCGCGCACCCGCAATCCACTGCTGATCATGTCACATATTACATCATTCATGACATGGTCAGTGACATCACTGATGACATCACTGATGACATCTCAAATGACATCACTGATGACATCACTGATGACATCTCATTTGACATCATTCTTGTGCTAATACGATAAACCTCTTCAGACTCTAATATAACCTTAGATACACTCAGTGTATACAGACACTCATCCATGGAGTTACTCACACACCCAGTCAGTCATGCAAAGAAACAATCTCACCTCCATTTCTTCAACTATACAGTTAAACACACCTTACTTATTGAAACATATACTAACACATATTTACTCTCTTATACAATCCCTGATACAAGTTCACAATGATCGATACAACCACTCACTCATTCAGTGGCTCTCATGCATAGTTATTTATATATGCCAACTCTCACATGTACTGTGTTTTACATATGTACTTACTATGACATGTAGCATTGAGATATCCATTCACTCATCAATACACTCATGCACACAGTCAACTGCCCATGTAGCTGTTTCCACATGCACTCTTGAACTCATACACCTAGTGAATAAACTGCTCACACATCTATGCACAGAGTCACACACCTTCCAGCCACCCCCACACAAACTCAATCTCCCATAGAAATACTTGGGCAACCAATTAATAACACATATAGCCTCTCGTATAGCTAATGATCAACACATGCAGCAGTTTACATCACAACAGACATAATGATGCACAAATTAAGACAGTTAAATCACTAACCCATGCATTCAGTGAGACACATTCAATCACTCACTCATACAGTCAGTCACGCACCTACTAAATTCTTCATCCAGACACTTATACATCCACTCATTCTTCAATATGTAAGACATATTTTAACTTTACAGAAACATACAGTCACTGGATGTTGTTATCAGTCATGTCATCAGTGATGTCATTTGAGATGTCATCAGTGATATCATCAGTGATGTCACTGACCATGTCATGAATGATGTAATATGTGACATGATCAGCAGTGGATTGCGGGTGCGCGATATATAGTTAGTGCAACTAACTATATATGGAATTTCAATGGTTTTGTGTGAGTAAAATAAGGTTTTTTAAATGCTAATTCCTAACTATATATGGTCTATAACCTATGGTTTTTTCAGTGAATATATATATATATACATATATACATATATCGAACATGTTTTTTGTCTCTCCCCACTTCCCAGCCAGCGAAGAGAGAGTCCCGGACTCCATTATGTCGTGGCAATTTCAGGTCTTTATTCTTTCAGCTTTATGATGCGAGTCGGATAACGAAGTAACCTTGTTCTCATGCGAAACTCAGTCTGCCAACTGTTTTTATACTTTTGTTTTTTTGCTTTCCCTGTGTCATGTGATCAAAGTAAACATGAACAACATACGACATTGCTTGTTTTCCTTATAGTCTATTTTTGTAATCGACGTGCTATGTTCATGATACAAATTAGCTTTGCTGTTGACTATTGTTAATCTGGAATATCCAACATTGTTCAATTATTCAGTAAAGTGCAAGTGCTTGTTAACCAGATCGATGCTCAGCATATTCCCCTCCTGTGCTGAGATTTGCATATTCCCTTTATACATGACGAGCTGGGCTCGTCATGAGCGTGCGAGGAGGCTACCTCATGACGAGCCCAGCTCGTCATGAGCGTGGAAGGGGTTAATAACTGCTTAAATGCAGGGATGTCTTAAAATGATAACACTTAACGGTTCAATATTACAAATCGACATTATCATGTTTCAAATAGTAAATAATTTTTCATCCGCATATATAATTAAATATTATGTCATTCATTTCATGATAATAAATACATATAAATAAATATATATAAATTATGTAAAATATGTAAAAAGACCTGTTTAACATTTCGACATATCGACAATTAAAAGCAAATTGGATATAAATAACATCTTAGTTGTTGGTGCAAAACTCACATTTTGTAAACATAGGAGCACGGATAGTTTATGCATACATTGCTGATAAAAGTGTAGTGAAAAATAATTAGTGTTTGGACTGGGTAATCTCCTATATCAAACTTTAAAGTGCAATTGCTATGATATTATGTTAGTGCATGACTAAAATCAAAAGTATGTATGGTGAGTATAAAAACAAAAACAGGGGTTTGCAGCTGAGGATCTCTGAGTAAATATATCTTCTTGCAATAGGGTACATTACAGAAGGTTTTGTAGGTCCTCTGTATTGTTAAGCCCTCTGGGGTGTCTACTGTCTAGCTCTAAGACCAATTTGGATTCTAGTTAACCTAGTGATCGTTCCCTATTTCCCCCTCTACGGGGGTTTGGGACTGCCGCTATCACAAAATATTTTGGGCACTTCAGATCATTACCATGTGTCAACTTAAAATGCCTGGCTACTGGGTACGCTGTGTTATTATTGACGATTGCTCGCAGCTGTTGTAGGATTCTGACATGCACCTGTAGCTTTGTACTTCCCACATATAGTAGGCCGCAGGTGCATGTAGGACATACACAGCGTACTCAGTCTTGCAATTGTAACTGCCTTTGATCTTGATTTCAGTGGGGCTGAATGGGGTCTTATATTTTGTAGTGGTTTCCACGAATCTACACGGTCCACATGAAGAGCACTTGTAAAACCCTTGTGTTGGCTGTAGCCATGTTCTATTTTTCAATTGGATTTCGGGGATACTTTTCACAATTTTGGATCTCATTGAAATTCCCTTTCTGAAAGTGACGGTGGGGTTATCTGAAAGGTCAAGGGCTAAGACTGCATCTGTGAGAACTATAGGCCAATTTAGTTTAATGATTGACCTAATTTGTCTTTCTTGTTGGTTAAAAGTAAGGATGAGTCTGGGTGCATTGATTTCTTGTATCTGATTGGGGTTTCTAATTTTCGGCTCTAGCAGGGAGTCCCTTGATCTGAGGGCTACTTTGGCCACAACCTCTTTGAGGATTGATGTTTTATATCCTCTCTGCCTAAACCTCATTAGTGCCTCTTGTGTGCACACCTCCTGATCTTCTGTGGTACTTTATAATCTTTTTATTCTAAGGAGTTCCCCATAGGGTATACTCCGTGCCAAGGGTATACCTATCGGGTATTGGGACCGCCCGCCATAAGGGCGCGGGTCCCGTGAGGGATATTAGGATGCGCCCGAAACTGTGGCGGGCGCATCCTGCATTGTTAGCTTGTGGCGGGCGGTGCTCTCAGTACCACCCGACACATTGCTAAAAATGCACAAATGCATTTGCATTAACAAAGCGGCAGGCACCGCGCGTTGCCTGCCGCTTTGTTAATGCAAATGCAGGGGATTACCACTGGTACCCCCGTGTGCATCCCCCACCTCTCTTTCACTCTGAGGGCCCGCTTGTTTGTTTTGCTGTTCACTCTATGTGGGAAGGGTATGCCCAGACGTGGGTCCCGTGCTCACTACGCCACTGGAGTCAAGATATTCTGTCTGAAGATAGCTGGTAGCCAGAAACCGGTCCTAGGATGCTTGATTCCGGTCCAGGGAAGACATGACTTGGCAGTTCGGGCTGGACTGTTCCCATGAGGCACAGGGTCAAGACTGATTTGCATATGGCCATGTCTGAACGGGGGTGGCTTGGTGAGCAAAATAACGATGGATTTAACCCAGATCTGTGACTGGGGGTGAATGTTTTGCCATTGTGCAACATTCCATCCATCATCTTGTTTGCTTTGCTGTTCACCCTATGTGGGAAGGGTATGCCCAGACGTGGGTCCCGTGCTCACTATGCCACTGGAGTCTAGCTATCCTGGCTGAAGACGGCTGATAGCCAGAACCCAGTCCTAGGATGCTTGATTCCGGTCCAGGGAAGACATAACTTGGCAGTTCGGGCTGGACTGTTCCCATGAGGCACAGGGTCAAGACTGATTTGCATATGGCCATGTCTGAACTGGGGTGGCTTGATTAGCAAAATAACAATGGATTTAACCCAGATCTGTGACTGGGGGTGAATGTTTTGCCATTGTGCCACATTCCATCCATCATCTTGTTTGTTTTGCTGTTCACCCTATGTGTGAAGGGTATGACCAGACGTGGGTCCCGTTCTCACTACGCCACTGGAGTCAAGCTATCCTGGCTGAAGACGGCTGATAGCCAGAAACCGGTCCTAGGATGCTTGATTCCGGTCCGGGGAAGACATGACTTGGCTGTTCGGGCTGGACTGTTCCCATGAGGCACAGGGTCAAGACTGATTTGCATATGGCCATGTCGGGACTGGGGTGGATTGGTGAGCAAAATAACGATGGATTTAACCCAGATCTGTGACTGGGGGTGAATGTTTTGCCATTGTGCAACATTCCATCCATCATCTTGTTTGTTTTGCTGTTCACCCTATGTGGGAAGGGTATGCCCAGACGTGGGTCCCGTGCTCAATGCGCCACTGGAGTCAAGCTATCCTGGCTGAAGACGGCTGATAGCCAGAAACCGGTCCTAGGATGCTTGATTCCGGTCCAGGGAAGACATGACTTGGCAGTTCGGGCTGGACTGTTCCCATGAGGCACTGGGTCAAGACTGATTTGCATATGACCGTGTCTGAACTGGGGCGGCTTGGCGAGCGAAATAAACATGGATTTAACCCAGATCTGTGACTAGGGGTGAAAGTTTTGCCATTGTGCAACATTACATCCATCATCTTGTTTGTTTTGCTGTTCACCCTATGCGGGAAGGGTGTGCCCAGACGTGGGTCGCGTGCTCACTACGCCACTGGAGTCAAGCTATCCTAGCTGAAGACGGCTGATAACCAGAAACCGGTCCTAGGATGCTTGATTCCTGTCCAAGGAAGACATGACTTGACAGTTCAGGCTGGACTGTTCCCATGAGGCAAAGGGTCAAGACTGATTTGCATATGGCCATGTCTGAACTGGGGTGGCTTGGTGAGCAAAATAACGATGGATTTAACCCAGATCTGTGACTGGGGGTGAATGTTTTGCCATTGTGCAACATTCCATCCATCATCTTGTTTGTTTTGCTGCTCATAATCTACCCAGTCTCTGCCAAATTTAAATACTTTGCGGTGTTTTATTTTTTTTCTTCCTGTTTAGTTAAGTTATGTCTTGGTGACATAATCATTAGGCTCCAGCTTGCCCAGCTCCTCATTAATGTTGTCTATTTCCTTGATTAAATCTAGACGGTCTGATTCTGCATATTTAATACGAATATGTACTAGATTAATCGAAGTGCCCAGGTTGCTTTCACCCCATTCTATTAGCATGGTCGGGTTAGGGTTCTCGTTGCTCGGCGCCAGAAGGATCCTGAGCCCACGAGGTACTTTGTGAGCGATTTATTTTCCCACCACTTGGTAACTTTAGATCGCATGCATTTCTCCAATTGCTTCAGTAGCGCTTTTGAAATTTCCTCCTTATTTTTGGTACTTTTACTAGTTTGTATGCTGTTCCCCGTCACTGTGACATTGGGTAAATTGTTGAAGAGTTCCTCAGCTGCTTCCTCCCTTACTCAGACAGTTTCCGCTGACATAATTAGCTGTTTGCGCGTGCCAAGCACCGGTAGATGTGCTAGCGATGTTGCCTGTCCACACCTCCCCACCACTGCAGATACCGTGGACACTCACCGTCGTGGGTACGTCGCTGGTGGGTCCTCCGACCCGGTTGCTTTCGTCTCCACATGAAGATTCTGGTTGTGGGCGGCTACCGCTTCCAGGGAGGGGGTCCGTTAAACGAAATCAACCAACGTCCATGATTCAAATTGAACACTTTTTTTGGCTCTCCCCACTTCCCAGTCAGCAAAGAGAGAGTCACGGACTCCAATATGTCGTGGCAATTTCAGGTCTTTATTCTTTTAGCTTCATGACGCGTTTCGAATAACGAAGTATCCTTGTTCACATGCGTAAACGCAGTTCGCCAACTGTTTTTATACTTTTGCTTTTGCCTTCCCCATGTCATGTGATCAAAGTTAACATGAAAAACATACTACATTGCTTGTTTTCCTTATAGTCTGTTTTTGTAATCAACGTGCTATGTTCATGATACAAGTTAGCTTTATATATATATATATATATATATATATAAAATCATTTGCTCCTCTTTCGTGCAGAAGATCACTCGGGACAGTGCGGGGCTTCAAAACAGGTACTTTATTCAGGATTTCATCAGCAGACCGGTTTCGGCTTGTGCCTTCTTCAAGTGCTGTAGTCCTTATACTGTGAATGCACCTCACTCTTTTTATGTTCTGGCTCCTCCCTCCTAGTGGCGGCGGGGCCCACCTGCGCCGAATTGCTTTTGCTCGCATCAGTGTTGGGGACTACCAGTCCCAAAATGCAGCATGCTGGCAATGCGAACGTAGGCTGGTGAGGCTTCACTTTTAAACAAACTTGTTGCTGTTATGAGTCCCATGCTTGCTGCAACAGCCTCTGAGCTATCGCAACATTGCAGCGCAGGCCAGATGCGGCGTCTCTCCGCTCCCTCTGCGCTCGATGGTCCCAGTTGTCCAAAATGCCTTGGAGGTTACTGTGGCGGGCCGTGGTATCACTCCGACCCTTCGGCAACATCAGTTCTTTTCCAATATACCCACGTCACTTGTAGAAAGGGTCCTTTGTGCGCGTAACTGGAACCGCGCTGTATATAAAATCATTTGCTCCTCTTTCGTGCAGAAGATCACTCGGGACACTGCGGGGCTTCAAAACAGGTACTTTATTCAGGATTTCATCAGCAGACCGGTTTCGGCTTGTGCCTTCTTCAAGTGCTGTAGTCCTTATACTGTGAATGCACCTCACTCTTTTTATGTTCTGGCTCCTCCCTCCTAGTGGCGGCGGGGCCCACCTGCGCCGAATTGCTTTTGCTCGCATCAGTGTTGGGGACTACCAGTCCCAAAATGCAGCGTGCTGGCAATTAACCCTGGGCGAAGCACTACGCTACGCTCGCGTAGTTTGCGAAGTTTGCGCAACTTCGCACTACGCGAGCTGCACGTAGCACAGTGCGAACACGCGTAGTGCAGCGTAGCGTAGTGCAGCGGTCATTTTTTGCTTGTTTGCGGTCCTCAATGTCATGTTCGCGACCGCGAGCAAGCAAAATGACATCCCGGCGAGACTCTCAACGTGGGGAGGTCAGGTTTCTCATTGCGAGTGGTCGTGCATGCTCGCGACCGCTCGCGATGAGAAACTACCAGTTTGCGTTGAGAAAGCTGCCGCTCAAGTAAAAATCTACTCGAGCGGCACAAAACTACAGCTCGCACTGTGCAAGATGCCGTTTTCAATGATTGCACAGTGCCGGATGCTTGTTCGCACTGTGCAATCATTGAAAATACATCTTGTACAGTGCGAACATGCTACTACGCAGCTCGCGTAGTGCTACGTGAAGTTTGCGTAGTGCGAAGTGCACTTCGCGTAGCGCTACTTCGTGAACTATGCCCACCCTTACTGGCAATGCGAACGTAGGCTGGTGAGGCTTCACTTTTAAACAAACTTGTTGCTGTTATGAGTCACATGCTTCCTGCCACAGCCTCTGAGCTATCGCAACATTGCAGCGCAGACCAGATGCGGCGTCTCTCCGCTCCCTCCGCGCTCGATGGTCCCAGTTGTACAAAATGCCTCGGAGGTTACTGTGGCGGGCCGTGGTATCACTCTGACCCTTCGGCAACATCAGTTCTTTTCCAATATACCCACGGTCACTTGTAGAAAGGGTCTTTTGTGCGCGTTACTGGAACCGCGCTGTATATAAAATCATATATATATATATATAGATAGATAGATAGATAGATAGATAGATATATATATATATATATAGATAGATAGATAGATAGATATATAGATATATTGCTGGCTTCTCTACAACATCCAGCTTGCCACGGAAAAGACGAAGACAGACCCAAGTTTCCTGGTGCAAAGTTGAGTTTATTTGCTGCCCCGCACCGCCGCCATAACGCGTTTCGGCCTTCCAAAGGCCTTGATCACATGACGCGTTGCTTTGTGCTTCCCCTACATTTAAAGTGCCAGTGCAACAATTACGTGCCAAAGCAGGTGCTTAATTCATAACCATGGAAGAGTTACTATTGTCAATTTAAATAGCATAACACATATATTTGCACCAAATGAGGTTAAAGTTAATATAAATATAGAAATATATATACACAGATTTTTTGGCTAATAAAATCGATCAATATTTCTTCAAATAAGAATTATTAAAAGAGTTAAAAAGTTGCCAGTGCTGGAGGCGCCTTATACACAGTCCTCTATATACAACAATCTGTGTTAAACCTGAACATTTTAAAACACAATGTATATTAATACCATTACAAATGTTAAAAAATTTGCTAAAAATATGTAATAATTATGAGTAAAACCATGCTTAAAAGTAAGTATTAGCTACTTTGTATCATAGATTTGCCCAAATAAGCACTCTCTCATTGTGCCTAAATGGTTTGCTATTGGTTTTATGCTATTGACACTGATTCAGCCTTTAGTGAGCTATCTCAATTCCTTCATATCCTACTGTGATTGAGTGAAAAGGTGCATAATGTGTCACCTTTTAGAATCTAAAATAGATTTCAAAAAGTGCTAAGTGCTATACATGTCTGGATAAGAACCATGCGAATCCGAGGCTAAAATTGCTGAGATCAATGATTACATGTGTATGGTACCAAACGCCCACCAGAGGGCGATAAATAGTGGAATTAGGGACTCTCCCCGCGCATCTGCCAGCAAACAAATGGACCCATGAAGAAGAGGCGTGTGGCCGCCAAACGCGTTTGGTCAAATATGGAAATTTCTTGGGAAACAGTTGCCGGTTTGTGAAATAAAAGACCCTGCTGTGCAAGCCGGGTTTGCCTTACCTCGCGTGAGTCTTCATTTTGGGCACCTTTTAATGATATATATATATGTATATATATATTACCTACTGGCGGTCGCCAGTAGGTATATATAGTTAGGATTTTTTCCCTATGGGATTTTTGAAAATTCTATGTCTAATAACTTTGGCGTTTGTGGACGGAATTGGCTGAAATTTTCTGGAAAATGGAACATTTTGTTTCTGAGCAGCCCCTGGAAATTTGGGGGGGGTTCGTCCAGGGGGGGTCGAGAAAAAAGGGGGGTCCCAAAACGTGTTTTTAACATTGAGTTTTCCATAGGGCGGTTGGCCTCACTTTTAGCCTGAACGGCTGAATGGATTTGCACGAAACTTGGCAAAATTGTAGGGACTGGTAGCCCGATGTGCCTTTTGTAGGTCTCAATATATGTGCTCCAGTGGATTTTGAGAAATTAACGTTTAAAAAAAGATATATATCTGTAACAGCGGACCGGGCAGCGCCCCGGTTCGCGGACCTTACGCGTACCGGAACTTCGCGTAGCGAAGCTGATTGGTTCTCCGGTGTCTGTCAACATTCTAAACAGTCCGGAGCGGCCGCCATCTTGTCTCTCGGTAGGATTGAGAGACAAGAGGAGGCCAAAACAAAGGGGGAAATAACCATAAGGGGGCATACTAGATCCTCCCTGACCCCCTAGGTTTAATGTGGAGGTTTTAAAAGGGCCCCGCGGGGCAAAAAAAAAAAAAATTTTTTTTTTGTTTTTTTGCGTGGGTAGCGCCCGGTCCGCGAACCGGGAAGCGTTCTGGGCAGCGTACTGCAATGAAAAATGAATGATAGACTTTTCAAATACTGTATGTTAATTGATTGTTGGTTTTGTTGATTATTTTTTATTTTTTTTTATTTTTCAAGCAATTATTTATTATTGTGATTGTGTTTCAAAATTTAATAACATTTCTAACATTTCACTGTCTGAAATGTCGTCATTTTCATTGAACATAGCTTGTAATCTATGAGGGTGTAAAATGTCCTCATTTTGAAGGAGGTCATCCACTGCTTGCACACATTGCAGTAGTTCTTGGTCCCAAGTTTCATCCATAAATTCTATATAATTTGGATCAATTAATTCTTGGCTGCTCTGTTGCAGGACAATTTGAAATGAAACTTTCTGTTCGCCTTCCATGTTGCCTGAAATTTGGATAAAAAAAATATATATTAGTAGAGATAGGGCACTGTTGGGATTAATTTTAGATAGGCATTTTTTAACAGAGAATTTATCTTTGGGCAGTGTATAGTATCAGAGTGGAAGTAGGAATATAAAAAAGTGTATGTGATTTAACGTAAGTAAATTCATAATTATAAAAGAGAAGCCTAACTCCATCCATAACTATAACAGAGAAGTCTATCTAAATCTATAACTACTACAGAGGGATAGTATATAACTATCAGAAAAAGTTTACCATATTAACTGATAGTGCACAATATAGTTCAGTTTTTAAAATAACAACTTACCTTTAGAAAGAAGTTGAAGTGATTAGTGAAAATCCAATTGCAATGTACACCAGGAAGTAGTAGTCAAAATGGCTGTGTTTCATTCTTTTCTTTTATATATGTTCAGGTACATAACCAATCAAATGTCAGGTAAAAAAAGTAGAAAATGAAAGTAACATTTTAATTGGTTGTCAATTCCAACACTTCAGATGTGTTTTGAGAAGTAATTTACCTCAGGGTATTTAGAGAGGTCTACAGGCTAAATGGCTAAATGGAATTCCAATCAAATTTGTGAAAATGGTAGGGATTGGTATGTAGTATGAGCTAATCTATATTTTGTGAAATTGTCTCCAGTGGCTTTTCTGTAAACTACTTTCCCACCTTTTTTGATGGTGCGCTTCCCAGGGAGCGACCCGGTACGCGAACCGTTGAGCGCCCCGGTTCGCGAACCTTAAGCGTTACGGGAGTCCACCATTTTGTGTTTCGGTCGAATTAAGATACAAAATGGAGGGCAAATAATGTTCAGAATGGGTAGAAGGAGGCACGGTAGACTTATCTTGACCCCCTAGGTTTTGTGAGGGTGGCTGAGGAGGCTTATATGTGCGAAAAAAAACCATTTTTTAAAAAAATTTCGCGAGGTTAGCTCCCGGTTCGCGTACCGGGTAGCGCCCCGGGGAGCGTACTTTGTTGAAAATTAGTGAAAAAAGTTAGAGTAAAATAATAATTGTGAGTGATCAGATGTAGGGTAGCTCTGAGAAGAGCTTTTGGGTTTATGGTACATTTAGGTACTTATAAGTAGGTACCAATGCACAGTCTTAAATTCAGAGTGAAAATTCTGTTGCCCTCATCTGAGAAGTGAACTCCATCTCCTCTGTAGATATCTTGCATGTAGTAACGCAAGTTATTGTTGTACATGGAGCCCATTCCATGGTCTCTCATGTAAGCTGAAACAGATTTGTTTACATGCTTCCTCGACTTCTCAATTTGTGGACAAAATTGGTTTGACCACCTCCATTTCTGTCTTTGGCATATATTTGAATATACCAAGGCAGTCTGAGGAAAAAGTGCCATTAATTGCTCAAAGGTGTCCTTTAAAAGCATTTCCAGACCTACCCCAGTCAAAGTGCCCAAATCATTACCTCCACAGTGCACAATTAACAGGTCAGGTTTGGGCAAATGCATAAAGGTTTTCACCAATGGTATCAATTGGTGACATTTTAATCCTCTGTGGCCAAACCACTTAATTTCCACATCTTGTAAATTGAGGTTAGGTAATTTTCTGTTCTCAGCATACCTGTGAGCCCAGTGGATATAACTATGTCCAACAATCCAGACCGAAAACATGGTGAGAGAAGGTTCTCCTGCAGTCAGATGAAGTGTGGCAATGAAATGGCAGTTGAAAAAATGAGAGTTTAAAATGAAAAAAACTGTGGAGTTTCTGTGTTCATGAAGCAGTAACAGTGATTGGTGGATTTTGATTGCTGAAAACAGAAAGTTAGGGTGCATGGATGAGTTATTTGAAAGATGTATTTTGAATGGTCAATAAAAAATCATTAAATGAAAGAATGCACTGGATATGCAGGTGCACTGAGAGTTCAGAGTTCAATTGCAACATTGTTGTGTGAACTTGCAAACACCAGACGTCTTCCAAGAGGTGGTTGCCATGCAGAAAAGGCATGAAATGACAGAGGGGGGAAGGGTTTTCATTTGAAAAAAAGTGAGGGAAGAGTTTTGATTGGGTGACATGAGAGATATGTGTGAAGAATTACAGCATTTCTGTGCTTTTGATAGTTGCAGACTCTGGAGTGCATACCACATGCTCTGCTGAAGACAAATTGGTGTGTTTCTGAGACTGTTTTCAAACTCAAAGTATTTGCTAAGGTGAGAAAATATTTCTTTAATTTAGATAGAGAATAGTGTGCTTTAAGGAGAAAATTATGAATTATGTGGCGCAAATTGCTTGTAAATATGCAGTGTTTTGAAATTATGATTTGAAAATCGTTTTTGGGGAAAAGGAATTGTTTTTAAATTTATGACAAGAACATAATGGTGTATGCTTCTTTATAAGGCAATTGACTGTCCCTGATGTTATTTTTCCCATTTTAATGTAAGACCTTTCTCTGTGGCGCAAATTGCTTGTAAATATGCTCCCACCTGTGCATGGCAAATTTAGATTTTAAATGTTTGTGTTACATAGCCATGTTAAAAGTGACCCAACCATGCTGGAAAGGCAATCAAAAAACACTTTCATGTGTCTTAAGGACATTTTAAGTAATTTCCCTGTGGGCAGTGTTTTCAAATTATGAATTGAAAATCGTTTTTGAGGTAAAGGAATGTTGTTAAAATTTATGTGCGCCATATGCCCCCAAATTTCTTTTTCAGGGGTGCAGCAGGGTGTTCTTGAGACACCCCTGCACCTTTGGAAAAATTCCTAATTTGCGATGAGCTAATTGCTAATCGCAAATTGCACCTTCATTCATATGGGTATCCTGGCCCATGGAAATGAATGGGTAATTTGCAATTAGCAATTTGCTCATCGCAAATTTGGAATGGTAAAGAATCGCTATTTATTCCTTAAAATTCGCTATTTAGGAAATGCAAAATAGTTTGATGGTACATATGGCGGTTGATGTCTAACAAGATAAGAAGCTTAGGGATACATTTATGATGACTGGCGCAATGAAGTGGACATTACTTACTTCATTGGTAGAGCTTTACATGTATTATGTCCTCTGTATTCTTCATCAAGCGTAACTTTAATCTGCAATCCTGAGTAGGCCTCACCTTAAACAAACCTCTGGATAGGCCACACCTTATCGTCATCATGAATTAATCATTTAAAATGCTAGGGACAGATTTATGATAGGTGTATGCCTCTTTTGCGCCACTTACAAAACACTGTCCACGGGGAAATGACTTAAAATGTCCTTAAGACACATGAATGTGTTTTTTTAAAGCGTTTGCAATTTTTTTGGGTCACTTTTAACATGGCTATGTGACTCAAACAGTCAAAATCTAAATTCACCATGCACAGGTGGGAGCATATTTACAAGGAATGTGCTCCATGGGGAAAGGTCTTATAATGTAATATGGGAAAAATTACATCAGAGACAGTGAAATGCCTTATAGAGAAGCATACACCATTATGTCCTTGTCATAATTTTGCAAACCATTCCTTTTCCCCAAAAACGATTTTCAAATCATAATTTGAAAACACTGCACATGTGGAAATGACTTAAAATGTCCTTAATTCAAAATTTGCTATTCTTTATTTTGCGATTGCACTGAAGGATTTGCAAATTTTGCGATTCCTTAAATGCAATGTATCAAACAAAAAATATGTAAAAAATAACATTAAGGATTTGGAAACTACCACCAACTTCTAGTTTGTGGTAATTTCCGAATTCTTTTCAAAATGCATTTTTTTCCAAAAAACAAAAGGTGCCATATGACGCCAATACATGTCCTTAGGGCATGTATGTGCGCCATATGCCCCCAAATTTCTTTTTCAGGGGTGCAGCAGGGTGTTCTTGAGATACCCCTGCACCCTTGAAAAAATTCCTAATTTGCGATGAGCTAATTGCTAATCGCAAATTGCACCTTCATTCCTATGAGCCTCCTAGCCCATGGAAATGAATGGGTAATTTGCAATTAGCAATTTGCTCATTGCAAATTAGGAATGGTAAATAATTGCTATTTATTCCTTAAAATTCGCTATTTAGGAAATGCAAAATAGTTTGATGGTACATATGGTGGTTCATCTGTAACAAGATAAGAAGCTTAGGGATACATTTATGATGACTGGCGAAATAAAGTGGACATAACTTACTTCATTGGTAGGCCTTTACATGTATTATCTCCTCTGTATTCTTCATCAAGCGTAACTTTAATCTGCAATCCTGAGTAGGCCTCACCTTAAACAAACCTCTGGATAGGCCACACCTTATCGTCATCCTGGATTAATCATTTAAAATGCTAGGGACAGATTTATGATAGGTGTATGCCTCTTTTGCGCCACTGTGCGTCACTTTTATGATGCAGCGGCGGTGCAAAAGATTTGCTATGAGGCGACAAAATTACAAATTGATGCATTTAGGCAGATATGTCATGGTGTAAAAAAAACGTACCACATGAAACCGATGCAGCAGTGATGCAAAAGATGGACCATGTTGCAAGACAGGCCTCACTTGGGGCCATATGTATCAAGCTAATTAGCATTCGCAAAGATCAAAATTCTGCGAATTTCGGCCTTTGCGAATGCTAATTAGACAAATGGTATGTATCAAACAAGTTTGATGCAAAATAAGGAATAGCAAAATTTGCTATTCCTTATTTTGCGATTGCACTGAAGGATTTGCAAATTTTGCGATTACTTAAATGCAATGTATCAAACAAAAAATATGTAAAAAATGACATTCAGGATTTGGAAACTACCACCAACTTCTAGTTGGTGGTAATTTGTGAATTCTTTTCAAAAAGCTTTTTTTCCAAAAAACAAAAGGTGCCATATGACGCCAATACATGCCCTTAGGGCATGTATGTGTGCCATATGCCCCCAAATTTCTTTTTCAGGGGTGCAGCAGGGTGTTCTTGAGACACCCCTGCACCCTTGGAAAAATTCCTAATTTGTGATGAGCTAATTGCTAATCGCAAATTAAACCTTCATTCCTATGAGCCTCCTAGCCATGGAAATGAATGGGTAATTTGCAATTAGCAATTTGCTCATTGCAAATTAGGAATGGTAAAGAATTGCTATTTATTCCTTAAAATTCGCTATTTAGGAAATGTAAAATAGTTTGATGGTACATATGGCGGTTCATCTGTAACAAGATAAGAAGCTTAGGGATACATTTATGATGACTGGCGCAATAAAGTGGACATTACTTACTTCATTGGTAGAGCTTTACATGTATTATGTCCTCTGTATTCTTCATCAAGCGTAACTTTAATCTGCAATCCTGAGTAGGCCTCACCTTAAACAAACCTCTGGATAGGCCACACCTTATCGTCATCATGAATTAATCATTTAAAATGCTAGGGACAGATTTATGATAGGTGTATGCCTCTTTTGCGCCACTTACAAAACACTGTCCACGGGGAAATGACTTAAAATGTCCTTAAGACACATGAATGTGTTTTTTTAAAGCGTTTGCAATTTTTTTGGGTCACTTTTAACATGGCTATGTGACTCAAACAGTCAAAATCTAAATTCACCATGCACAGGTGGGAGCATATTTACAAGGAATGTGCTCCATGGGGAAAGGTCTTATAATGTAATATGGGAAAAATGACATCAGAGACAGTGAAATGCCTTATAGAGAAGCATACACCATTATGTCCTTGTCATAATTTTGCAAACCATTCCTTTTCCCCAAAAACGATTTTCAAATCATAATTTGAAAACACTGCACATGTGGAAATGACTTAAAATGTCCTTAATTCAAAATTTGCTATTCTTTATTTTGCGATTGCACTGAAGGATTTGCAAATTTTGCGATTCCTTAAATGCAATGTATCAAACAAAAAATATGTAAAAAATAACATTAAGGATTTGGAAACTACCACCAACTTCTAGTTTGTGGTAATTTCCGAATTCTTTTCAAAAAGCATTTTATTCCAAAAAACAAAAGGTGCCATATGACGCCAATACATGTCCTTAGGGCATGTATGTGCGCCATATGCCCCCAAATTTCTTTTTCAGGGGTGCAGCAGGGTGTTCTTGAGATACCCCTGCACCCTTGAAAAAATTCCTAATTTGCGATGAGCTAATTGCTAATCGCAAATTGCACCTTCATTCCTATGAGCCTCCTAGCCCATGGAAATGAATGGGTAATTTGCAATTAGCAATTTGCTCATTGCAAATTAGGAATGGTAAAGAATTGCTATTTATTCCTTAAAATTCGCTATTTAGGAAATGCAAAATAGTTTGATGGTACATATGGTGGTTCATCTGTAACAAGATAAGAAGCTTAGGGATACATTTATGATGACTGGCGAAATAAAGTGGACATAACTTACTTCATTGGTAGGCCTTTACATGTATTATCTCCTCTGTATTCTTCATCAAGCGTATCTTTAATCTGCAATCCTGAGTAGGCCTCACCTTAAACAAACCTCTGGATAGGCCACACCTTATCGTCATCCTGGATTAATCATTTAAAATGCTAGGGACAGATTTATGATAGGTGTATGCCTCTTTTGCGCCACTGTGCGTCACTTTTATGATGCAGCGGCGGTGCAAAAGATTTGCTATGAGGCGACAAAATTACAAATTGATGCATTTAGGCAGATATGTCATGGTGTAAAAAAAACGTACCACATGAAACCGATGCAGCAGTGATGCAAAAGATGCACCATGTTGCAAGACAGGCCTCACTTGGGGCCATATGTATCAAGCTAATTAGCATTCGCAAAGATCAAAATTCTGCGAATTTCGGCCTTTGCGAATGCTAATTAGACAAATGGTATGTATCAAACAAGTTTGATGCAAAATAAGGAATAGCAAAATTTGCTATTCCTTATTTTGCGATTGCACTGAAGGATTTGCAAATTTTGCGATTACTTAAATGCAATGTATCAAACAAAAAATATGTAAAAAATGACATTAAGGATTTGGAAACTACCACCAACTTCTAGTTGGTGGTAATTTGTGAATTCTTTTCAAAAAGCTTTTTTTCCAAAAAACAAAAGGCGCCATATGACGCCAATACATGCCCTTAGGGCATGTATGTGTGCCATATGCCCCCAAATTTCTTTTTCAGGGGTGCAGCAGGGTGTTCTTGAGACACCCCTGCACCCTTGGAAAAATTCCTAATTTGTGATGAGCTAATTGCTAATCGCAAATTAAACCTTCATTCCTATGAGCCTCCTAGCCCATGGAAATGAATGGGTAATTTGCAATTAGCAATTTGCTCATTGCAAATTAGGAATGGTAAAGAATTGCTATTTATTCCTTAAAATTCGCTATTTAGGAAATGTAAAATAGTTTGATGGTACATATGGCGGTTCATCTGTAACAAGATAAGAAGCTTAGGGATACATTTATGATGACTGGCGCAATAAAGTGGACATTACTTACTTCATTAGTAGGCCTTTACATGTATTATCTCCTCTGTATTCTTTATCAAGCGTAACTTTAATCTGCAATCGTGAGTAGGCCTCACCATAAACAAACCTCTGGATAGGCCACACCTTATCGTCATCCTGGATTAATCATTTAAAATGGTAGAGACAGATTTATGATAGGTGTATGTCTCTTTTGCGCCACTGTGCGTCACTTTTATGATGCAGTGGCAGTGCAAAAGATTTGCTATGAGACGAGAAAATTACAAATTGATGCATTTAGGCAGATGTGTCATGTTGTAAAAAAAACGTGCCACATGAAACCGATGCAGCAGTGATGCAAAAGATGCACCATGTTGCAAGACAGGCCAACTTGGGGTCATATGTATCAAGCTAATTACCATTCGCAAAGATCAAAATTCTGCAAATTTCAGCCTTTGCGAATGCTAATTAGACAAATGGTATGTATCAAACAAGTTTGATGCAAAATAAGGAATAGCAAAATTTGCTATTCCTTATTTTGCGATTGCACTGAAGGATTTGCAAATTTTGCGATTCCTTAAATGCAATGTATCAAACTAAAAATATGTAAAAAATGACATTAAGGATTTGGAAACTACCACCAACTTCTAGTTGGTGGTAATTTGCGAATTCTTTTCAAAAAGCATTTTTTTAAAAAAAACAAAAGGTGCCATATGACGCCAATACATGCCCTTAGGGCATGTATGTGCGCCATATGCCCCCAAATTTCTTTTTCAGGGGTGCAGCAGGGTGTTCTTGAGACACCCCTGCACCCTTGGAAAAATTCCTAATTTGCGATGAGCTAATTGCTAATCGCAAATTGTACCTTCATTCCTATGAGCCTCCTAGCCCATGGAAATGAATGGGTAATTTGCAATTAGCAATTTGCTCATTGCAAATTAGGATTGGTAAAGAATTGCTATTTATTCCTTAAAATTCGCTATTTAGGAAATGCAAAATAGTTTGATGGTACATATGGCGGTTCATCTGTAACAAGATAAGAAGCTTAGGGATAGATTTATGATGACTGGCGCATCACCAGGGATGTGCCAGTCATCCTGCGCCGCTGTTCCGCCACCCATGGTGTGCTGCATTTACAATGCGGGGCATCATGGGGCAAAAATGGCACAGATGCGTGACGTATCTGTGCTGTAAAGGTAGTGATTGCTGGAGTTGTATCGCAAGTGCGATGCAGCTCAAGCAAGGCTCAGGGGTGCCCCATCTCCACAATGTTGCGTCAAGACCTATGCCTGCTTAAAGCAGGCGCAGGGTTTTGACGCAGCTTTCTCCTATCTGATTGTAAATACGGCACACCATGGGTGGCAGAGCAGCGGTGCACGTTAACTGGTGCATGCCTGGGGATGTGCCATTTAACATAAATCTGCCCCTTTACATTTAAGTATGTGCAGGGGACACAGAGTTGGTGAGGCTTATCCAAGGTTAAGAAGAGATGAGTCCTGTTCACTGAAAAATTAGACATAGGCTTCACCTGCTCAGCATCGCTGGACATGGCTAAATAATAGCTGCAAAATGTTACTCTTGTTAAACAATTTTACTATTATAATCTCTGAGATTTGTCTCTTACTCTGCAACATCTCATTGTTGTTATCTTTCTTTAAAGATAGAGACAACATCAACATGAGCGACAATCTGCAATCAGTTGATTTTGACCTCATCATTGAACTTGTAATTGAAACATCAGTGGATGTTGATCCCTTGGATGATTTAAATCCTGAGGATGAAGAAGAGCGTGATGAGGATGCAGATTTGTCCGAATTATATGACATAGGGTGGGAAGCTGACCTACTTGAGCCTATGGAACTATAAACATTTATTTTTAAAATTTATAATAAATAAAAAGTAAAAGTGTAAACCGTTTAATTTAAAAATAAAGACACCTTCAAAAACAGGTTATGTGTAGTGTCTTCAATAAAATATTAAAATATGCTCATAAAATTAGATCAGATTCACATATAAAATAGCACAGGTAACATGAATATAAATTCCATTTCTTTTCTGCTATTTCTGTATTGTAAATTTGCCAAGGACTAAAAAATCTTCTATTTAAAATGTCAAGTAGTGTGTTAAGTTTTTGATCACTGTTATTGATTTACTGTTTGGTAATAGTGGTTAATAACATTTTTTAATATATTTTACCACAGATTCAACTGCAGATCATTTCAACATTTCACCATGCCAGTAGGTATATATAGTTAGGATTTTTTCTCTATGGGTTTTTTGAAAATTCTATGTCTAATAACTTTGGCGTTTGTGGACGGAATTGGCTGAAATTTTCAGGAAAATGGCACATTTTGTTTGTTTCTGAGCAGCCCTTGAAAATTTGGGGGGGGTTCGTCCAGTGGGGGCCGAGAAAAAAGGGGGGTCCCAAAACGTGTTTTTAACATTGAGTTTTCCATAGGGCGGTTGGCCTCACTTTTAGCCCGAACGGCTGAATGGATTTGCACGAAACTTGGCAAAATTGTAGGGACTGGTAGCCCGATGTGCCTTTTGTAGGTCTCAATATATGTGCTCCAGTGGATTTTGAGAAATTAACGTTTAAAAAAGATATATATCTGTAACAGCGGACCGGGCAGCGCACTGGTTCGCGGACTTTTCGCGCAACGGAGCTTTGTGAAGCGAAGCTGATTGGTTCTCCGGCGTCTGTCAACATTCCAAACAGTCCGTAGCGGCCGCCATCTTGTCTCTCGGTAGGATCGAGAGACAAGAGGAGGTCAAAACAAAGGGGGAAATAACTATAAGGGGGCATAGTAGATCCTCGCTGACCCCCTAGGTTTGATGTGGAGGTTTTAAAAGGGCCCCGCGGGGCAAAAAAAAATAATAATAATAATAATCGAACGGCTGAATGGATTTGCACGAAACTTGGCAAAATTGTAGGGACTGGTAGCCCGATGTGCCTTTGCTAGGTCTCAATATATGTGCTTCAGTGGATTTTGAGAAATTAACGTTCAAAAAAAGATATATATCTGTAACAGCGCACCGCTTCGCGTACTTTTCGCGTTACGGAGCTTTGCGAAGCGAAGCTGATTGGCTCTCCGGTGTCTGTAAACATTCCAAACAGTACGTAGCGGCCGCCATCTTGTCTCTCGGTAGGATCGAGAGACAAGAGGAGGCCAAAGCGAAGGGGCAAATGACCATAAGGGGGCATAGTAGATCCTCGCTGACCCCCTAGGTTTGATGTGGAGGTTTTAAAAGGGCCCCGCGGGGCAAAAAAAAATAATAATAATAATAATCGAACGGCTGAATGGATTTGCACGAAACTTGGTAAAATATTAGGGACTGGTAGCCCGATGTGCCTTTGCTATGTCTCAATATATGTGCTTCAGTGCATTTTGAGAAATTAACGTTCAAAAACAAGATATATATCTGTAACAGCGCTCCGCTTCGCGGAGATAAAATTATATCTGTATTACCTAGCTGTTGCTAACACCAGTTAGCGACGGCTAGTAGGAGATAGCGACCATCTTGGGTCCCACTTTGCATGTGAGTGATATTTATCACTAATGACATGCAAAGTGGGCATGCCAAGATGTTAGCGACTGGAAACAGTCGCTAACATCGCTATCTCCTATTATCAACTTTTGGAAATATTCGAGATAAGCGCGAATATCTCCAAAAAGTAACAGCTGCCCTGAGCAGTTCTTAGCCATGTTATCCAATGGGAGGTGGATAACATGGCTAAGAGCATTAGCTCGGTAATGCATGAATATCGCGGAGTTTTCAGCGATATTAATGCATTGCGCTCGTTTTTTATCGTATTTGCGATAAACCTTGATAATAGCAAGGTTTATCTGCGATAATTTCTGACGGTAAAAAAATCTTTGCAATGCATCGTTAGGGATAAATATCGCTTAACTTTGGTAATATGCCCCAACGTCTGTTAACGTTCGATTCGAAGGAAATCAGGAATTGTTGAAAAACATTGTGTGCGCCATCTTGTCTTTTTTCAAATGCCACACTTTTGTCGTGCACGGCAGCCATTTTAGATGCCTTGACCAGACCCACTCTGTGCACGCTGTCGATCCTTAGCATGGCTCCCCACCCTCGCAAGCATCTCACCCAGGCAGTGGTCACCCCCGCTCTCTGTCTTATGCATGGGTAATAAACCTCCCCCCATCTGCGCTGCTCTTCCCTGAGAATCACACCCTGTGCCCGCCCGACACCTCCCTTTCGCCCTATTCACTACCGCACCCTCTGACACTCCTTTTCCTCTGTGTCCGATTGTCCAGGCCGGTCCTAGGCTATCAGCTAGCCCTGCAGATGTAGTTTATGGCCACAGCTGTAAAGAATCACCCCTCTTCAAAGGAGTTATAGTAGATCAAGGCCCACACTCGATGAGATCCGTCACAGCAGAAGCGTTGCTATTATCTGAAAACCATCCTGTATTGTGATTGGGGAGGGGACCGAGCGTGAAGCGGAAGATTCCAGGGATGACTCTTTGTACATCAAAGTTTTTACAATTATGTGTCACATTAAAAATATATAGCACTCCGACAAAGTAGTAAGATTATAAAACTTTAATAATTTATAAATATATACAAGAAAACAAAAATAGTAATAACATATAAACATTTTTAGAGAAAAACAACGAAGTAGCGGTCGGCTGTGCGAATAGTCCCAACGCAGCACAACGTCCAGATTTCCGGCGTGGGGCGTCGCGGGGGGTGGGTCATCAGTAGCAAACTGTTGTGCGAATAGTTCCAAGGCAGCAGAACGCGCCGAAATCTAGATGACACGAAAGTGATGTCTAGTAAGTTGCCACCCAGCAAATAACGGCGTGGGGCGTCGTGGGGGGTGGGTCATCAGTAGCAAACTGTTGTGCGAATAGTTCCAAGGCAGCAGAACGATGGCACCAAGGTGATGTCCAGTAAGTTGCCGCACTGGTTTTGGTATCCTACAATGCTGCTCCGAATAACGGCGTGGAGCGCCCCGGGGGAGGCGGCGTGAACGGGCCTCTCCAGGTGGAGTCTCATCTGTTTTAGTGGGGCGCCCCTTTACCGTTTCAGTTGCCATTCCGTCCGCTTTTGGTCCACTGTGTCAAAATCCGCCATTCAGCTGAGTTGCGCCCACTCTTGCGGTGCAGCGATAGGCGGCTGCCACAGGACTCTCAAAATGGCGGCAGGCTCTTTCCTTTTTGGGCGTGGTCCACTGAAATGGCCCTGGGACACCTTGGAAATCGGACGCTTGTCTGCTAGGTCTTGGACCCCATTCTCGAAAGCATCCCCTCCGCCTTGAGAATTCATCAAAAGTTTTGGGGGCCCCGACTCCTGCAGGCTTCTGGTGGGGAGCGGCTGCCATGATTGCTCGCGGAATGACCACGACGGAGCTACGAGATGGTGGTGCTCTCATGCTGACGCCAGTTTAGTCTGAAACATCCAGAAACAAGGTGGGGCTTTCATCGTTTGGGGGAAAAAAAAAGTTTTCATCCAATGAAAAGTGTTGTTTTTAGGTCATATGATCAAGCCTTCCATCATTCGGAAACCAAAAGTAAAATGAACCAATGAAAAGTTTTATAAACAAGTCACATGACCTGTTATGCGGCATAGGGTATAAAATGCGGAGAAAATACGTTGGCACGTGAGGCGGCGTCAGTAGCGGACCGATGTGCGAATAGGCCGAAGGCAATACAACGCGCCAAGATCCGGATGGCACCGAGGTGGTGTCATAGTTGAGAGTTCTGAGCAGCGGTTGTAACACTGTCTGAAGCTTATTTGCAGCTGCTGCAGCTTCACTACGCGCCAAGATCCGGATGGCACCGAGGTGGTGTGTAGCAAGTTGCCGCACTGGTGTGGCCATCCTACAATGCTGAAAGTCGGCGTGGGGCGCCCCGTTGACCTGTGAGTTTGCGTCAGTAGCGGACCGATGTGCGAATAGGCCGAAGGCAGCACAACGCGCCAAGATCCGGATGGCACCGAGGTGGTGTCTAGTAAGTTGTCGCACTTCTGTGGCCATCCTACAATGTTGAAAGTCGGCGTGGGGCGCCCCGTTGGCCTGTGAGATGGCGTCAGTAGCGGACCGATGTGCGAATAGGCCGAAGGCAGCACAACAATATTTTCTGACTGACACCACAAGGCGCTGAGATGCCAAGATCCGGATGGCACCGAGGTGATGTCTAAGTTGCGGACTGATGTGCGAATGGGGCCAAAGGCAGCGTAACAATATTTTTTGTATGGAAGATACCACTAGGCGTTGAGATGCCAAGATTCGGATGGCACTGAGGTGATGTCTAGCAAGTTGGTGTGGTCATCCTACAATGCTGAAACTCTGCGTGGGTCGCCCCATTAGCCTGTGAGATGGCGTCAGTAGCGGACCGATGTGCGAATAGGCCGAAGGCAGCACAACGCGCCAAGATCCGGATGTCACCGTGGTGGTTTCATAGTTGAGAGGCACTTCATCTGCAGTGGGGCGCCGAGATCCGGATGGCACCGAGGTGATGTCTAGCAAGTTGCTGTACTGGTGTGGTCATCCTACAATGCTGAAACTCGGCGTGGGTCGCCCCATTAGCCTGTGAGATGGCGTCAGTAGCGGACCGATGTGCGAATAGGCCGAAGGCAGCACAACGCGCCAAGATCCGGATGTCACCGTGGTGGTTTCATAGTTGAGAGGCACTTCATCTGCAGTGGGGCGCCGAGATCCGGATGGCACCGAGGTGATGTCTAGCAAGTTGCTGTACTGGTGTGGTCATCCTACAATGCTGAAACTCGGCGTGGGTCGCCCCATTAGCCTGTGAGATGGCGTCAGTAGCGGACCGATGTGCGAATAGGCCGAAGGCAGCACAACGCGCCAAGATCCGGATGTCACCGTGGTGGTTTCATAGTTGAGAGGCACTTCATCTGCAGTGGGGCGCCGAGATCCGGATGGCACCGAGGTGATGTCTAGCAAGTTGCTGTACTTGTGTGGTCATCCTACAATGCTGAAACTCGGCGTGGGTCGCCCCATTAGCCTGTGAGATGGCTGTTCTTTGGATTTGGGCCTGGTCCACCAAAATGGCCCTGGGACACCTTAGAACTCGGACGCTCGATTTTTTTTTCCTTTCCTGTACATGCAAAAAAAGGTAAATGCCCGGTACGTTACACGCTTCATCTGCCACGATGAACTCTCCAGAGGAACCGAAAAAAAATATAGTTGTGGTAACTATACCATGCATCGTCATATGGAGAGGTGGCACCAATTAATTATAGTGCTGCATAAAAGAGAGATTTGGAGGAGAACCCCTGACCTGCTAGTACATTCATCAAAGAAGTGGCACTGAGAGCTTCAGAGGCAAGGGAAACGGTCCCAAATATTTAGAAGAACTTTGGAAAGATTAAAATGACATGTTTAGATTGTGGCAAATTAATTTCATGTGGACAGATGAGTGTTACTCTAATAAATACAGCATATGAACATCATCATAGTCGATGGTTGGTAGAGACATTTTGACTATATCCTGGACCTGCCCGTCCTCGCCCAAAATGGCGCCAGAATAAATGGGACTCGTAACTCCTTGTTGTGTACTGGTTGCAGAACCTTGAAATCACGAGATACGTATGCAGTTTTGAAGCACATGGCGGGCGGGGACGAGAATTGATTGAATATTTCGACATCCCTATTGATATTAAGTTCTGATGTGTTATTGATTACTGTACTGTTGAAAGTTCGAATTAACGTCACCCATGGTACTTGCCCGCAAATGTATATCTAGATAATTTTATTGTAACTGGCCCTGTCGTATTTTAATTATAAAATGTACGTCCACCGATTCCGTAACTGTTAGACACCTTAGTTCTTGCAACCTAATGGCCCGCCCGTTACGTTCCTCTACAGTGTAAATGTCTATTCATCATATACGATTACAGTTTGCTCTGTGGCAGGCCCACGTGGTTATAGGCTCGTATTTGTATAATGAAATTTTCTCAATAAAGGTTTTTAAAAGAAAACATGGTAGTAGTATATACATTGGTAAAGTTTTTAATAATAGTGACTGTTTTAGAATCATTAAAAGGCAAGTGAAATAAAGCAGACCAATTACATGAAGGGTAAAAGGTATAATACGAAGGAACGCAGTAAAGATAAATGGTCAAGGGCTGTTGTGTTTTCTATTCCTGCAACATAAAGTGATCGATAAGAATCTCATATTCAGGTGTATCGGCGACTAAGACAGCAGGTCGACCCTCTTTTGCTCAACGGCTCCGTCATGGGACGAAGAAACGCTCTTTTTCTCGAAAAAAGAATATATTTTACTTGCAGGACAGTTGTAAAATTTCCGGGAAAGTACATTAGCCTGGAACATTATAACATATATTTAAGAAAAAATAATGTTCGGAAGTAATGAAAAGCGTAATTTTTAGGTCATATGACCAAGCCTTTCATCATTACAATAAGAAAAGTAAAATGAACCAATGAAAAGTTTTATTAACAAGTCACATGACTTGTTATGCTTACGTTACGCGCTGCGCGCCCCGGATGACTTCCGGATGCGCTAACGCGGCGCGTCATATGACGCATTACGCGACAACGCAGGTACAGAATATAGTCAAAATGTCTCCACCAACCAGCGGTCGGAACACAACCCCTTTCAGCAGGCTAAATAGTTCTGTTAAATGACAACAGAAGGGACAGGCAACAAGAACCATCAGTCAAAGAGGGGAGAGCTAGTTCTTCTCTACCGGGTTACATTGGGGCGCTACCGGAACTGATCGAATTGGTAGTCTACAGTGTTTCTGGATGTTTCAGACTGAAGCTGGGGTTAGCATGAGAGCAGCACCATTTCGTAGCTCCGTCGTGGTCATTCCGCAACCAATCATGGCAGCCGTTCTTTATCGTTATTTTGGGCGGGGTGGGTGGCGGAGCCGAGCTGTTTTGCAGCCATCATTGTGTGGAGTTCAGTTCATCTCACTAGTTTTGTATTTGTCATGAGGGGTTGTTCCTAATGTTTCTATTTTAGCGAGGTCAAAAAGAGATCCCATTAGTGGCCTACTGATTTTGCTCGATTCCTTTTCTTTTTTTTTTACACGATTTTTCGTTATCTGCAAAGACTAAACAGAGTATTGCGACTCTGTGTTTGTTTGTAAATAGAGAATGAACCAAAGAGAACTAATTCTAAAACAGTAAATACTTGGATAACAATCAATCAAATGGAGAGAGAAGCAGGCACGACGGATTACAATGGGGGCAAAGACCTGCGTTAACTACCTTTCACTATCTGCAAAGAGAGAGTACTCCTAATAGAAATGAGGGGGGGGGGGGGCACCATTCAAAGCAGATCAGTGTGCATAAACACGAAAATGTTTTCACTTACCACGTACTTGACATTCGACAGCTTATGATATTTGCTATTAAAAAACCATTGAAATTCACTGAAAAAACCATAGGTTATAGACCATATATAGTTAGGAATTAGCATTTACAAAACCTTGAAAATTCACTGAAAAAACCATAGGTTATAGACCATATATAGTTAGGAATTAGCATTTAAAAAACCTTATTTTACTCACACAAAACCATTGAAATTCCATATATAGTTAGTTGCACTAACTATATATCGCGCACCTGCAATCCACTGCTGATCATGTCACATATTACATCATTCATGACATGGTCAGTGACATCACTGATGACATCACTGATGACATCTCAAATGACATCACTGATGACATCACTGATGACATCTCATTTGACATCATTCTTGTGCTAATACGATAAACCTCTTCAGACTCTAATATAACCTTAGATACACTCAGTGTATACAGACACTCACACACTTCCACTCATCCATGGAGTTACTCACACACCCAGTCAGTCATGCAAAGAAACAATCTCATCTCCATTTCTTCAACTATACAGTTAAACACACCTTACTTATTGAAACATATACTAACACATATTTACTCTCTTATACAATCCCTGATACAAGTTCACAATGATCGATACAACCACTCACTCATTCGGTGGCTCTCATGCACAGTTATTTATATATGCCAACTCTCACATGTACTGTGTTTTACATATGTACTTACTATGACATGTAGCATTGAGATATCCATTCACTCATCAATACACTCATGCACACAGTCAACTGCCCATGTAGCTGTTTCCACATGCACTCTTGAACTCATACACCTAGTGAATAAACTGTTCACACATCTATGCATAGAGTCACACACCTTCCAGCCACCCCCACACAAACTCAATCTCCCATAGAAATACTTGGGCAAGCAATTAATAACACATATAGCCTCTCGTATAGCTAATGATCAACACATGCAGCAGTTTACAGAACAACAGACATAATGATGCACAAATTAAGACAGTTTAGTCACTAACCCATGCATTCAGTGAGACACATTTAATCACTCACTCATACAGTCAGTCACGCACCTACTAAATCCTTCATCCAGACACTTATACATCCACTCATTCTTCAATATGTAAGATATATTTTAACTTTACAGAAACATACAGTCACTGGATGTTGTCATCAGTGATGTCATCAGTGATGTCATTTGAGATGTCATCAGTGATGTCATCAGTGATGTCACTGACCATGTCATGAATGATGTAATATGTGACATGATCAGCAGTGGATTGCAGGTGCGCGATATATAGTTAGTGCAACTAACTATATATGGAATTTCAATGGTTTTGTGTGAGTAAAATAAGGTTTTTTAAATGCTAATTCCTAACTATATATGGTCTATAACCTATGGTTTTTTCAGTGAATTTTCAAGGTTTTGTAAATGCTAATTCCTAACTATATATGGTCTATAACCTATGGTTTTTTCAGTGAATATATATATATATATATATATATATATATATATATATATATATATATATATATATATACATGTATGTATATACATGTATGTATAATATGTCTCCACTCCCAAATCTCTCTCCAGAAATCGGACTCCGACACTCAGGTGAGTTTCTCCATTTCAGCTTTTATTTTCTCGCATATATATATTCACTGAAAAAAACATAGGTTTCACACATGTTATAGTTAGCTGGACATTTCACTCATACAAAACCATTGAAATTCCCCCGTTATAGTTAGTTCAGCTAACTATAACTCGCGCGCCCGCAATGCACTGCTGATGACGTCACATATTACATCACTCATGACATGGTCAGTGACATCATTCATGACATCACTGATGACATCTCAAATGACATCACTGATGACATCATCCTTGTGAAAGAGTGGTAGACCTCCTCTCAGCGTAATATAACCCTTGATACACACATTCAAAAATAGAAACTATGGAAGGAAATTCAAGTTACTGTAACTACAATTAGAATTACTTTTCGGGATCAGTAGTGGGCTGAAAGATGCAGCACTGAAGTCTCTCCTGATAACAGATGGGTAAATCGGAATTCGTAGTTCGGCTGATTTTCGAGGAATTTTGTAAAGTTCCAAAACTCCACACTTAGAAGAATTTCAAAGTGAAACCAGTCAATGTTAGCCTGTGGAAGGAAATTGAAGTTACTGTAACTACGATTAGAATTACTTTTCAGGATCAGTAGTGAGCTGAAAGATGCAGCACTGAGGTCTCTCCTGAGAACAGGTGAGTAAATCGGAATTCGTAGTTCGGCTGATTTTAGAGGAATATTTGTACGTTTAAAAAATAGACACTTTGCAACTTTTCTGGTGAAAACCACACAATAGATTCCTATGGAAGGAAATACAAGTTACTGGTAAGTACGCTTAGATATACTTTTCAGGGTCCTTACTGGGCTCAAAGATGCAGCACTGACGTCTCTCGTGATAACAGGTGAGTAAATTGGAATTCGTAGTTCGGCTGATTTTAGAGGAATAACTTGCTCAATAGTGAAGGAAGGGGGCAGGGCCTGAGGTGACATGTTTGCAAACACACCTTGTAGCGTGTGTTTTAGGTTGGGGAATTAATTCCTCTTCAATTCTGAGGTCCCCTGTGAGCCAACTAGCCCACCAGGTACCCCCAGTATGCGCCAGGGAGCTGCCTTGCAGAGAGGTGTTCAGAGGGCACGGACCCTTTTTACAACACTCTGCAACGCAGCTCCATGGCGCTTACTGGAGGTACCTGTTAGACTAGTTGGACCCTAGGGGACATCTGGATTGAAGAGGAATTAATTCCCCAACTTAAAACGCGCCACAGGGCATGTTTGCACACATATCACCTCAAGCCCCGCCCCCTACCTTCACCACTGTGCAAACGCGCCCCGTAGCGCGTTCTAAGTTGGGGGATTAAATCCCCTTGCATACTGGGGGTCCATGGGGGCCAACTAGCCCACCAGGAACCTCCAGTATGCGCCAGGGAGCTGTGTTGCAGAGAGGTGTTCAGAGGGCACGTCCCCTTTTCACAACATTCTGCAACACAGCTCCGTGGCGCTTACTGGAGATACCTGTTGGACTAGTTGCCCCCTAGGGGACCTCTGGATTGAAGAGGAATTCATTCCCCAACTTAAAACTTGCCACAGGGCATGTTTGCACACATATCACCTGAAGCCCCGCCCCTACCTTCACCACTGTGCAAACACGCCCAGTGGTGCGTTCTAAGTTGGGGGATTAAATCCCCTTGAATACTGGGGTTCCCTGGGGACCAAGAAGCCTACCAGGAACCTCCAGTATGCGCCAGGGGGCTGCATTGCAGAGAGGTGTCAAAAGGGGTGTGGCCTCATTACACCTCTCTCCAACGCAGCCCCCTGGCACGTTTGCAGAGGGGGAACTAACTCCCCTTGCATACTGGAGGTCCCTGGGGGCCAACTAGCCCACCAGGAACCTCCAGTATGCGCCAGGGGGGCTGCGTTGCAGAGAGGTGTAATGAGGCCACGCCCCTTTTTACACCTCTCTGCAACGCAGCCCCCTGGCCCATACTGGCGGCTCTTGGTGGACTAGTTGGCCCCCAAGGACCCCCAGTATGCAAAGGGAATTAGTTCCCCCTCTGCAAACGCACCAGGGGGTGCGTTTGCAGAGAGGTGCAGGGAGGGGGCGTGGCCTCCTCCCGATCCCGTTTTTCTTTTAAATCTGCTTTGAAGAAGGGGGGCTGTGTAGCCCCTCCTTTTTCTTTTTTTTGCCCCCCCCCCCAGGGCCTGCACCCAAATCTTTTTTTTTCTTTTTTACGGGAAGGGGGCCGCGTGGTCTCCCTCCTGTGGCCAATTCCGCCCCGGGGACCCCAACCCCTGGGGCATGGCCAACTTTTAGATATATTTTTTTTGTGGAGGGGGCTGCATAGCCCCCCTCCTCCGCCCCCTTACTGCCCCGGGGACCCCATCCCCCGGGCCTGCCAAACGTTTTTTTTTAATTTATTTATTTTTTTCAATGGTGGAGGGGGCCGAGTGGCCCCCCTCCTTGGCAACTTATGGCCCCGGGGACCCCATCCCCGGGGCCTGCCCTCTCCGTTGGGGACCATGGGGTGGTCCCCAAGCCCCCCACGGTCTCTGCTGGCTCCCCGCGTCCTGTGGGAGCTGGCATTGCTTTTCTGCTTGGGGAGCAGCTAACATACTGCTCCCCAAGCAGAAAAGAAATACGCTTTGATTTTTGAAAGAGAGAGCAGGTTACCTGCTCTCTCTTTCAAAAATCAAAAGCAGTTTGCTATGGTAGGGCGGGAGCCGCGAGGCTCCCGCCTTACCATAGCAAACAGCAGTGTCCCGGGGGTAGGCACCCCGGGACACTGCAGGAGCCGGCCCTGGGGGGTGGCGGATCCCAGGGCCATCGAGGGCTCCAGGAAGAGGGCCGCGTGGCCCCGCTCCCACCTGTTAAAAGCCCTGCGGGGTTGGTGGTCCCTGGGGCTGGGGAGTCCGTCACGGACCCCCCAATTTAAATATTAGTGCCCCGGGGAGGTGGCAGTCCCCGGGGCGTGTGGAGGGGCTCGGGCCCCCCACATATTAAAAAACGAAGCCCCGGGGGCGGCAGTCCCCGGGGGGCCTTAGAGGCCCCCCACCATACGTATTGAAGCCCCGGGGGGTGGCGGTCCCTGGGGCTTGGGGAGGCCTTAGAGGCCCCCCACCATATGTATTGAAGCCCCGGGGGTGGCGGTCCCCGGGCCTGTGGGTGGTCGAGTGCCCCCTGCTATCATACCAGTTTGCTCAGTATCAGTTACAGATGACGTAAATCCTCGATAGATTGCCTGCACTTTCTCCACGAAAAAGGATGCCAAACTTTCACAGTGAGAGTCCGTGCAGATTTCCCCCGAGGTGGCCCGTTTCCCCATAAGGTCTCTAAGAACCTTGAAAATTAATTTAGATGGATTGGGGTTATTCTGGAACTCAAAGGCGTAGTAGGCGGCTCGAGTTTGACAGATTGTCCTGTGGTAGATCTTAAGCTGAGCGAAATACAGAGATTTCAAGGTAGAATCAAAGGATTTCCTCCACGCCCTCTCAGCTCGCCGGCACGCTCTCTTAAGATCGGCAAGAGTGTCATTATACCAAGGGCTGGGAACTTTCGCGTGACATTTCGACCAGCGCATCGGTATAAGAGAGTCAAGGGCGGCTAAGATCCAATTACAAAATTGCTCATATCCTTGTTCCACATTCAGCAAAATGCCCAGGGGCTGCGCCTCCAAGATCTTAAAGAACTCCTCCAGTTTGAGCTTATGCCAATTTCTTTTAAGGATCAGTCTGTCCACAGGTTTGAATTGAGGGTCAGCTATAAAACATGAAACTTTAACCAACAGACGTCATCTGTGCCTGATACTGAGCAAACTGGTGTGACGGCTACGGTTCATGACACCCTGTCCTCCCTGCCAGTAATGTCTGATGAGGCTTTTGATACTCTAAGCCTCAAAATTAAATCTGGATCTCCATTAGATCCGTTGAAGCCAGAGCTATTTAAACTCCTTCCCCCCGATGTCGTGAGCCTATATTAGATCTGATCAACTTATCGCTTACATCGGGTGTGGTCCCCTTTTCCTGGAAGCAGGCAGTGGTTAGCCCAATTTTAAAGAAGCCTAATCTAGACCCCCTATTACCAGAAAACTATCGTCCCATCTCCCTTCTGCCCTGGCCCGCTAAGGTTACTGAGGCACATGTGAACTCCATTCTGCCTGCTCACCTTTCTCGTAATAACATTCTAGACGAGACTCAGAATGGTTTTCGGGCACAACACAGCACCGAAACCGCACTGCTCTTTATGATCGAGCACTTGCGAACGGTGCTAGATGCTGGCCAAACAGCGGCGCTCCTTTTGTTAGATCTGAGCGCCGCGTTTGATACGGTGTCTCATGATATCCTGATGCGGCGGTTGGAGGAGGTGGGAATTGAGGGGTCCGCTCTCCAATGGTTTCGCTCTTTCCTCTCGGACCGGTTTTTTAAAGTGGCTATTCCACCTGGTCAGTCCTCGTTCCATCCGCTGGGGCTGGGGGTTCCGCAGGGTTCTGCGTTGAGCCCCACCCTGTTCAACCTATATGTGAAACCGCTGGCTGCAGTCGTCAGGCAATGTGGCCTTACCATGACATCGTATGCCGACGACACGCAGCTGGCGGTGACACTCAGCGGTGATCCCGAGGTGAACGCTCCCAGTTTCCGTGCGGGACTCATAGCCATGGCAAATTGGATGCGAGCAAATTGTTTGCAGCTAAATGCCAAAAAAACCGAGGTCCTGGTTTTAGGAAAACAGGCGGAGCTTTGGGGAGATCAGTGGTGGCCTCCAGAATTGGGGGTGACTCCCATTCCAGCTGCCGAAGTTAAGAACTTGGGGGTTTGGCTGGATCCTACACTCTCCTTCATCAGCCATACGAAGAAGGTTGCAGCTACCTGCTATGGTATTCTGCGAGGGCTGAGAACGGTCATCAAATTCTTCGACCCCCCTACTCGGCAACTGGTGGTCCAAGCCTCCATTCTCTCGCGGCTGGACTATGGGAGTGCGCTGCTGCTTGGAGTGAATCAGGCAGAAGCCACTAGACTGCAAAGGGTGCAGAATGCCGCGGCACGTGCCATCGTTGGCCTTCCTAGACGGTGTTCTGTCTCTGCAGTTTTGACTTCTCTCCACTGGCTGCCGGTCAGACAGAGAATTACATTTAAGGCTCTCTGCCTGACATTTAAGATCTTGAAGTTTTCTTCTCCTCCAGCCCTCGCTAAGCTTGTCTCCCCCTATGTCCCTACGCGGTCCCTCAGATCGGAATCTCTCCATCTGGCGGTTAACACACGGTTCAGACTTAGTAGGATGGGAGGTCGCTCCTTTAAAGTATTAGCGGCAGGATTGTGGAATTCTCTCCCCGTCCACATTCGAGCCTTGAATAGTCTCACTACCTTCAGGCGTGCCATAAAAACTTTTTTGTTTCCAACTGTTGAATGATCCCTTCCTGTCTTTCCCAGCACTGATTTGTTATGTTGTGGTACCTGATCAGGCGCCGGGACGCCCCTTGGCTGGGGCAGCTGCGTGCCTTTTATAAAAAATATTAACATAACATAACATAACATACTTACTTTGCCCTGGGGGGTGGTGGTCCCTGGGGCAGTGTGGGGGAGATTGGTGCCCCCCACACTTTTTTCATAAAGCCCCTGTGATTTGGTCTCCCTGGGGGCTAATTACAAAAAAAAATCAGACCGGGTTTTTTTTCCACGGGGCACGCGTACATACGCGTATCCCACGATTTTTAAAAAAAAATACTTTTTTTGGGGGCCTTGGGGTCCTTGTGGCACCCCCTGAGCAGGCCTAGGGGGTCAGGGTGTTTCTACCCTGCCCCCTTTACATGTTTTTTGCATTTCTTTTGCTGCTCTCTTGTGCCTTGGTTCTACCAAGGCACAAGATGGTTGCCAACACTTCCTGGTTTGAAGTGTTGACAGCCAATTAGCATAAAGCTCGTGCTCGAGAAGGTACGCGTACTGTACGCATACGGTACTTCATCTATAGATATATCTATGATTTTACTTTTGATTTTCTCAGGAACTACTGAACGGATTTACACCATTTAACAAAAAGGGTAATCTGCAAACCGAACTCTACCTTTTTGCCAAATTTGGTGTAATTCCGTACAGGCGTTCGGGCTGTAGCCCTGGCTAAAGGTCCTATGGAAAATTGCATGGGGAAAACACGTTTTGGGACCCCCCTTTTTTTCTCGGCCCCTGCTTGATGAATCAACCCCAAACTTTCAGGGAAGGAGCGGAGCAGGCCATTTTCTTGGAGAATTTCGCGAAGATTCGTCACCGGTGCCAAAGTTTTTATTTTTTTTAATTTTTTGTAGAGTTTTATATAGCGCGAACTCGACCCGAACCGAATCAGGTATCAGAGCGCTTTACATAGCACCAGTTATGTTACATGAGGACACACTTTCATTTTAGGCACGGGGAGATTAAGTGATTTGCCCAGAATCACAGGAGGTTTTTGGCGTCGTTACCGAGACTCAAACCCAGATCCCCAGGTCCGAGGTCGAGCGCCTTAGCCGTTAGGCCAACTCCTCTCCCCCAAACTTTCAGGGAAGGAACGGAGCAGGCCATTTTCTTGGAGAATTTCGCGAAGATTCGAAAATGTATTAAATTTTATTTTTGTTCACCAGAGACAAACAGACAGATCCACGCAAGTGCATTAGTCATGTCATTGCATTACAGTAATTTCTCGAGGTCTTCATTTGTCCAACCTTTCGGTGCCAACTTTACACTCAGTACAGCATTTCTGCATGATCACCCAGTACCCCACACCCCCCGCTCCATCAAACAAGTACAACAGGACTCCACATCCTGTACATTTCAATTATAAGGCAGCATATTTGAGACAGCAGCTTCTACCCGCCTGTGGGGCATGAGGTAGAATCTGTTCCCCCTCCTGGTGTACGTGCAGATACGTGTTTGTCCGCAGGTTCCCGGTGTTCATGAGTCCCCCTGCTGTGCCTGCAAATAGACCACCAGCGGCTGCCAGAAGTCCCTAGGTCTGGAGGCCATGGGTAAACACTCTTCATACGTCCCCATAGTCTCTTTGCAATATAGCATGTCTGACACCCAATCCTTAAATTTAGGTGGCCGTTTGCTGCCCCACTTAATTGCAACCCGTTGTTTGGCCAACAGAAGTGCCACTGCCAGCAATTTCCGTCTCCTGACCTGTTTGACCCTGTGTGTGCCCAGCAGGCAGGTCAGTGTGGAGTTTGGGACATTATCAGCTAACATTTGTGACAGCGCCGCCGTCACCTGCCTCCAGTAGTCTTCCACTTCCGGGCAGGCCCACGCTATATGGACAAAGTCTGCGCCTGGCGTCCGGCACCTCTGACACCTGTCATCAGCTCTAAGGCCAAACCTGTGTAACTTCACTGGGGTATAGTATGATTGGTGTAAAAACTTAAAATGTATGATGCGCAAATTGCAGTTCGACGTGAGCAGCTGAAGCTGGGTACAGCTATAATCCCAGTCAGCCTCGGATACAGGTAATCCCGTCTGCTCTTCCCATCGGAGTAATGATCTATTTGCTTCCTCCGTCTGTTCATGTTGGGATGCGGTGTAGAGTTTTGTAACCAGGTTGGAGCGGGTGGGCGCCGTCAGTAGAACCTGCAGAGCCTGCAGAGTCGGCGGCTCCTGCGGAAACGTGTCATATAAATCTTTAAGTGCTGCCCTCAGCCTGTGGTATGCGAACAGCTTCAATGGCGTTCTGTGAGCACTCAATTCTGGGCATTTCATGGAGATAAATTTGTTGTGCGGAAATATCGCGCTCATCGTCCGGAGGCCCAAGTCCTCCAGTTCACCCCACATCTTCCGCTCGCATGTCACCAATAGGTTGGGATGATTCGCCAGTGGGAGCGCAGGCGCGTATATAGGCAGTTTCTGCGCCCGGGTCGCCAGCGTGTGCCATGCCCTGGATGTGCACTTGACTGAGTGAATGGTGTCCTTTGGATAATAGCTCACCACATCCGCGAGGTATTGTGTCAGCTTTTTAGGACGGATACTGTCTGTTTCCACCGCAATATGCGGTATGTGTCCGTGAGGTTGCAGCCAATAGTGTGCGTGTTGCGCTTGAGCACAATAATAATATAATTGTAGGTCAGGGGCCGCAAAGCCCCCCTGATGGTATGGCTTTGTGAGCGTTTTCCATCCAATCCGCGGTTGCCTTCCGGCCCAGGTCAGACGCTGTACCGCGGTGCGCAGCTTCCTAAAGAAGGCATTCAACAGCCACACTGGAATGTTCCAGAACAGATAAAGGAATCTGGGTAAAATTCTCATTTTTTGCAGTGCTATCCTGTCTGCCAGCGATAACGGGAGCTTAATCCACCTTTCCACCGATTCCTCCAATTTAGTCAGCGCCACCCCAAAGTTCTGTCGTATTACCACCACGGGGTCTCGGTAGACCCAAATACTGAGGTATTTCACAGGTTCTGTTTCCCAGGTCAGAGGGTAGTCTAGTGCAGGCTGCGTAGTCACCGTCGTCAGTGGTATCACCACTGATTTGTCACAGTTTATGTTTAGTCCGGCATATTGTTCATACTTTATGTACTCCCGGATTAGGGGGTTCAGGTTCGTGTCCGGATAACGGGTGTATAGGACCATGTCGTCCGTGTATAGCGAGATACCGACAGGCCTCAACTCGAACTGTAGCGCAGTTTCGGGGTGGTTTTGCCTGATTTTGCAGGCCAAAGGTTCGACTATGAGCATGAATAAAATGGGTGACAGTGGGCATCCCTGTCTAGTGCCGCGGCCTATGACAATTCTGCGGGAGGTGTTTCCATTAATGCGCACTCTCGCCGTAGGGGCATTGTACAGCATTGCTATCCATTTCAGTAATCTTTGCGGGAACCCCATTCTGACGAGGACCGTAAGCATAAAGTCCCATTCAACAGAGTCGAAGGCCTTTGCAGCGTCTAGGAGTGCCGCCACGGCCGGTACATCGGGGTCCAAACTTTGATACATCGAGAATATTGTACGGATGTTCTGCGTGGTAGAACTTGTGGGGATAAATCCCGCTTGATCGGGGAGCACTAACGACTGCAGGAGCTGCTGTATTCTGGCAGCTATCACCTTTGCCAGGATCTTCACATCTATATTTATGAGGGAGAGTGGGCAATAGGCGTCGCATTTAGTGAGATCCTACCCGGGCTTAGGAAGTGCTATCAGCAGAGCTTCCCTCAGTGTCTCTGGGAGGATCCCCTCTTCATAAGACTCCTCATACATAAGGGCTAGGTGCGGGAGCAGCAGGTCTCGAAACTCCTTGGAAAATTCACCCGGTAGGCCATCTAGCCCCGAGGCTTTATTATTTGGGAGCGAGTTTTTGCGTCCTTAAATTCGTCTTCCGTTATGGTATGGCCCAGAAACTGTCTGTGTGTGTCCAAAAGCCAGGCAAGCCCCACATCATCTAGGTATTCATGAATCTCCCGGTCTGTTTTCTTAGTCCTAGGAGTGTACAAATGAGAATAAAACTCCCGGAAGCATTCAAGGATACTGGGAGTATCATAGACCAACTCGTCGTCCTCGTTCCTGATGTGTTTTATGTATGTGGTGTCTCGTCCGGCTCTGATCTTCTGTGATAGTGCCCTACCCGGTCTGCCCCCCTCCCCATACGCTGGTGCGTGGTAGTGTTTCGATAGGTACTTCACCTCCGTGTCCGCGTACTCATGGTATGCGGTGATTTTCTGCCTAATGTCGGCCTGTGTCGCCGGGTTTGGCGAAGCCGCGTTATCTGCTTCTAGTTCCCTAATGTCGCGTTCAATCATAGCTAATTGCTGCTGGATATCCTTGAGTATGCCTGCTTGTTTCCTGATACAGTGTCCCCGTATCGTGACCTTGAAAGCTTCCCAAAGAGTGCAGGAGCTGTCTACCGTTCCTGCATAAATGTGAAAAAAATCTATTATGACTTGCTTCAGCTCGCCATGAAAAACTTGGTCCCGTAGCGCATTGTGTGGGAGGCGCCACGTAAATTCTCGCGGTGTGTGTGTAGGTAGTGCAAGGCACAGCCGCACAGGAGAGTGATCAGAGAGTGTTTTAGGCAAATGTTCGACCTTGCGGACCCAGGTGCACAACTCCCTTGTGATCAGCCAATAGTCCAGTCTGGACCACGTGTTGTGTGCCTGCGAAGTGCATGTACCCTCCCTCGTCTCTGGGTGTCTCTCCCTCCATATATCTACCAGCTGCCATTCATCCATACCGTCCCGAACAATTCTGGCTGAGTTTCTACCTGTGCTGTGCTGGCCTGTTGATCTGTCCAAGGTGGGATCTAGGCAGGTGTTAAAGTCGCCCCCCATTATTACATGTGTCGGCTGCAGGTCGCGAAGCTTGGCGAAAATAGATGCGAAGAACTGAGGGTCGTCCACATTAGGGCCATAGATAATGACTATGGTAAGGACCACACCTCCAAAGTTGCCCCGCAGCCACCCATAGCGCTCTTGATCATCTGTGTCCGTGTCTATGAGAGTGAAAGGGATGCCTCGTTTAACTAGCAGTAGGACCCCCCTCGCGTAGGACGATGCCACAGAGGCCTGCGCCCACCTATTACCGATCCTCATTTCCCGCAGCGGGCTTTAGGTGTGCCTCCTGCAAACAGGCCACATCAGTCTCTTGTCTATCAAGGTATGCCATCACTTTCCTGATCTTACGCGGGTCCTGCAGCCCTCGCACATTCCATGTCAGTAGGGACAAGGGTCTTGTCTGCGTCAAGTCATGTTCCATAGCGTGCCGACTGATCGTCATCTGCACTCGTTCGTGTATGTATCATGTTGAATTCCTCGTCTCCTAGTGCATGCACTGTGTGTCTCCCCTGCCGTCCGGTGAATTTTGCATTTTCTCCCCCTCCCCTCCCCCCCACTTCATTCACCCTGTCTCAACGAAGCCATGTCCCCCAACCTCCCAACCGACTCCCCTCAAAAAATAAACAAGAACTTGGTGTGTTACCTCGTGGGCAGGAGCTGCCTTGACTATACCCCCTGATGGTGAAATTCAGAGGGGGGAGGCTACACTTTGAATCAAAATATCAACAGTAGCTATTATGGGCTCAGATTTTAGGTCTCTATATTATATATCACAGCAATCCCACCAGAAACCCATCGCTGCAAACAACAGCACGATAGCAATGTCAGTAATCATATAGCTTGCATAACAGTGAAGTTTGACTTATCTGGCACTTCGAACCCCCAAAGTCCGCCGCAGTGCCCATTTTCATGTCGAAGGCAGTGTCCGCCCTCAGCAGCAATGTTCCGTGGTCATATCGTTCAGGTTGCTGCTGTCATCAAGCATATGGAAGGCGCTGAACGCTTAAGGCGACTGCAGATCAACTTAGGCAAGTCTACCTGTGTGAGTTATTCCACATCAGACATGACCTCCCTGTCCTGAGGCCGCTCCCTCGGTGACCGTCGTCGTCCTCCAGTCGATTTCCGCAGTTGCAGGTATTTCTGGACATCTTTGGGCTCATTGAAGAATTTCACTTTTCCATCGTCAGTAATCTTCAATCTCGCTGGGTAGAGCGTGGCGTACGGGATTTGCAGATCACATAGTTTTTGTTTTGCGGCGTTCAACTTTTTCCTCGCTTCTTGTACTGACTGGGTGAAATCCGGATATAAGGCTATTTCCATGCCTTCATGATGCAAAGTTTTCAGTTCTCTCGCTTTCCGTAGTGCAGCGTCCCGATAATTCAGAATTTTTGCTATTATCGGTCTGGGCCTTTCACCTGGCGGCGGTTTCTGGGCCAAGGATCTATGGGCCCGTTCAATAAGAAAGACCTCCGAGAAGGTGTCCCTCCCCAGGAGTGCAATCAAGAGTTGTTCTACGTACTTTTCCATCGGGCCCGTGTTTGTCGTTTCCGCCACTCGCATAAATCGTATGTTGGATCGACGGGACCTGGCTTCTAAATCTTCGGTCTTTGCCTGCAGTGCTGCTACTTGTTTATCCACTTCAGTTTGCTTGCTAGACATCTGGTTGGTAGTGTCCTCCACATCCGAAATCCGCCGTTCTGCCATGTCCAACCTCTCCGTGTGACGGTCCATCCTCTCAGACATGCGGTCCACTCGGTGAGTGAGCGTGTCAAGTTTACCATCTATGTACGACAATGTGGTCTGGATGGATAGAAACATCGATTGGACATCTTCAATTGGCAGTTCCCTGGGCTGCGTCTCCGGTGGTGTGTTCAGCTGTTGGTCTGCTTCTGATTGCCCCGTCTGTTTCTTTTGGGCCTCAAAGGTAAGTTTGGGCTGATTCCTATCCGGTTTACTCTTGGTGTCTGGCTGCGTGTAACCAAGATGGCTGGTGGTCAGCTGCAGGGCTGTCGTATCCTTGTCACCTCCGTTCTTTTGGGGAGTATCTCCAGCGGGTCGGGTGTCTGGCTCCTCCCGGGCGGTGTTCACCTCCCACCCACCTCCAGCAGTGCAGCTTTCCTCTGTAGGTCTCAGGACCGGTGCGCATGTGGGCCACTCCTTGTGCTTTGTTGGCAGGCCCGCAGCTCGACGGCTCAGCACTGGTTTCGTGGTGGGCGTGGGGTTCAGCACCGGGCGTCTGTGCTCTGTCGCCGCCTCTCTGAGTGCCCGCAACCAGCCTCCAGTCTGCCACCGCGAAGGGGGCGTCCGATATGCAGCCTGTAGTGTGCCCTCAATTTATGACCCAGTCTGCGCAGGTGAGGAGGCAGGAGAGCTTGCTTTCCTTCGACTCTCGCTTGGGGGGGCCCAGCAGGGTGTCACCGCGGTGTCTCTACACACCCACGTCTTCTCGCCACCCCGGGGGATCCGTCACGTCTATTGGCGATGACGCGGCCCTGCTCCCTCATTCTCACCTCAATTGCACCTCCTCGCCCGCTTCAGTTGTGGCCGCAGTGTCCGTTCCGCCTGCAAAAAGGCACTGCGCTGTTCAGTGTTCAGTCACCCGCTGGGAGGCTGCACGGGACCCCCGCCACTCCGCTCCCTCTGCGTCTCTGTACAGATACGGACCAGACGCCCGGGTCCTTGCGTAAGCCCCGGGCCGGCGTACGTGCCCTGCGTCTCGGCCCGCGTTGTTACTGCAGGGTGGTGCTTCCCGGTGATCTGGGCGCCACAGGCCTCTTCTCGCCAGCGGGACAAAACTGTATTCCAGTCCGCCTCAGCAATCGCCGCTTCCCGTCGAGTGTGGACCTAATGGTCAGCTGTTGTCTGCTAGGGTTCTCGGCAAAAAATCGCCCAGCTACATGTAGGATGCGGATGTTTTATTACAGCCTCTCCAAGGAGCTCTAGCACTACGCGGCCATTTCTCGTCGCGGCTAGCTCCGCCCCCCCACCGGCGCCAAAGTTATTCTAAATAGAATGTTGTGGATTTGCAATGGAAACTAGGTCCTAACTATAACTACCCACTGGCGACTGCCAGTAGGTAATATATATATATATATATATATATATATATATATATGTATGTATATCTATATATCTCTTTCACCGAGTCCGATGCTTCGGCGGTACCCTTCCTTTTAGCGCTGGCACCAGCTGCCACCATGTATAAAGATATTTTCTTTACTCCACAGCCAAATATTAGTCCGGAATGAAGAGGCAGCACACCAGTAAACAGCACAAAAATGTATTGTGCAATCAAATACAAGGACGACTTGTTTCGGCATTAGGCTTTGTCAAGTTGCTTTCTGATATTCTAGTTCCCATAGAAATAAAGTGCAAAGTTGCACGGCATAGAGGAAATACTTCCCGCATTTCAAAACGTACCATTTTAACTTTCCATCTCAACAATTATAATTCATTTCGAGGTTGCAAATACTTGCGTTAGTTATTATGTGTACAATTCATAATTTTACATTTTACACTTTGTAATGTGATTTACGGCATTGAAGATAGATATATACACACGTTAGCTACTAGCGGTCGCCAGTAGGTAGTTATAGTTAGGAACTTGTTTCATATCAAAAAGCGTTTTTTCTTTTCTCAATAACATTTGCGGCTGTTGACAAATTTTCGCAAAATTTTCAAAACTAGTGGGGCGCGCCGATCAGCTCCTATGTTGAAAGTTTAAGGTTGATTTGACAAGCGGGGGCCGAGAAAAAAGGGGGGGTCCCAAAACTTGTTTTCTCCATGTTAATTCCCGTAGGAAACTTAGACACGGCTACAGCCCGAACCGCTGAACGGAGTTACACCACATTTTCAACAAGGTAGCCCTTGTTTCAGAAAGAACTCTTTTTGTTAAATGGTGTAAATACATTCAATAGTTCCTGAGAAATTCAAGAAAAAGAATTTAAAAAATGCATTTCCCATAGGAAACTTTAGACACGGTTACAGCTGGAAATGCTGAATGGAATTACACCAAATTTGGCAGAAAGGTAGTGCTTGGTTCAGAAAGCACTCTTTTTCTTAAATGGTGTAAATTCGTTCAGCAGTTGCTGAGAAAATCAAAAAATAAACGTTTCGATATATAGAGGCACGGAGAATCCACACACTCTACCGATCACCAGCTGCATTCTAACTGGCTGTCAACACATCAAACCAGGAAGTGTTGGCAGCCATCTTGTGCCTCAGTAGAACAAGAAAGCAGTAAAAGAAACACGCAAGATGAGAAAAGGGGGCAGGGTAGAAACTCCCTGACCCCCTAGGCCTGCTCAGGGGGTCCCACAAGGACCCCCAGGGCCCAAAAAAGCATTTTAAAAAAGAAATCGGCCAAATTCGCGCTGGATACACAAATCCGGCTGAGAAAATTATAAAAATAACAAAGTGCGGGCTTCTGCGCTTCATTTAATGGAAGCCCCTCGGGTGGGAGTAAAAAACATGTGTGGGTGCCCCAATCCCCTCCCACACTGCCCCGGAGACCGCCACCCCATGGCTTTTTATAGTTTGGGGGGCCTCTAGGGCCCCCCAAGCCCCGGGGACCACAACCCCGGGGCTCTCATTAATTAAATTTGCGGGGGAAACACTGCCTCCCGCAGCCCCGGGACCGCCAACCCCAGGGCTCTTTTAAAAATTTTTTTACCTGGAGCCTTTGACGGCCCTGGGGACCGCCACATCCCAGTGTCCCCAGTGTCCTGGGGTGCCCAACCCCGGGACACTGGGGACCGCCACCCCCCAGTGGTCCCAGTGTCCTGGGGTGCCCACCCCCGGGACACTGCTGTTTGTAATGACAGGGTGGGAGCCTTGCGGCTCCTGCCCTGTCATTGCAAACTCTGGTTTGGTTTTTGAAAGAGAGAGCATGTCAGCAGCTTCCCATGTGAAAAACCAATGCCGGCTTCCGGAGGAGGCGGGGAGCTGGTGGAACCGTGGGGGAATTGGGACCCCCCCACGGTCCCCAACGAGAGGCCAGGCCCCAGTGGATGGGGTCCCCGGGGAAATGATTGGCCTAAGTAGGAGGGCCATGCAGCCCCCTCCAATTATTAAAAAAAATGAAAACACTAGCCATGCCCCAGGGGATGGGGTCCCTGGGGCTGATTATGGGCTTGGGTGGGGGGCCACGCGGCCCCCTTACATTAAAAAAAAATATGCATCAGGCCCTGGGGGATGGGTCCCCAGGGCCAATAAAATAGGAAAAGAAGGTGCTTACTGGGGGTACCTAGTGGGCTAGTTGAACCACAGGGACCCTCAGGATTCAAGCAGACTTAATCTCCCAACTTAAAACACGCCACAGGGCGCGTTTGCACAGTGGTGAAGGAAGGGGGCAGGGCCAGAGGTGACATTAGTGCAAACACGACCTGTGGTGCGTTTTAAGTTAGGGAATGAATTAACAAAAAAATGACGCAAAGGCCGGCCCCGGGGGGAGGGGTCCCTGGGGCCATAAATGGCCTAAGGAGGGGAGGCACACAGCCCCTCTCCAATTATTTAAAAAAATTAAAACACTGCCCATGCCCCAGGGGATGGGGTCCCCGGGGCCGAATATGGGCTTGGGAGGGGGGCCACGCGACCCCCTTCCATTTAAAAAAAATAGGCATCAGGCCCTGGGGGATGGGGTCCCCAGGACCAATAAAATAGGAAAGAAAGGGGGTCCACACAGCTCCCCTTCTTAACCATTGAAATTCCCCCGTTATAGTTAGTTCAGCTAACTATAACTCACGCGCCCGCAATGCACTGCTGATGACGTCACATATTACATCACTCATTACATGGTCAGTGACATCACTGATGACATCTCAAAAGATATCACTGATTACATCATCCAGTGAATGTGTGTTTCTTTGAAAATTAAATATGTTTTATATATGTATATGTAAAGGTCGATGGAAGAATAAATGGGTATAAAAGTGTCTAAATGGATGTTTTTGTTTCCCGAAAAATTGGTTGTATAACACATTGATTAAGAGTATCTTAGTGAATATATGGGTTAGTGAGAAATGTTTACATATAAAATAATCTGTATCAGTCTCTCACTTTGTATATAAGTGACTGCATGGGTTGGTGATTAGCTACATGAGTGTCTATATGGGTTATTAGTGTTTTTTTTCCCAATACCTTCTTTTCAATGAAACCTTTGATGGGAAACTTTCAGGAATAGGAGAATTCCATAGGTGGTCTAATTCCAACTTACTGAGCAGCCCTCTTAGTTCCTTTAACCACAGGATGGAATGGAAGCGATCTACCCTGATGATATCCTTTAGGGCAGTGGTGTAATGCACAAGTTCAGGAGTAGTCATAATGCGTCTCCAGTATAACAGGGGTCGCAGCCGTGCCAAGTCCTCAATGTTTTTCCTGCCAAGGTCATATGCCAGTGTTACGGTTGGAGTACTTCGGGGAACCCCAACCAGACGGCGAAAAAACCTGTTTTCCGCCATTTTTAGTTGTTTCAGATTGGAGAATCCCCAAAGTTCCAAACCGTATAGAGATGCACTGATCACCTTCAGATTATAGATTTCTAAAGCAGGGGTAATTGACTTAGTCAACGAGGCTTTATGTTTATGGGCCACTGCATCCGCAAGCTGGTGGAATTTTCGGACAGCCATGTCTATATGATTCTTCCAGCTCATATTACACTGAAGGGATATTCCCAGGTACGTGAAAGCCTCAACCTGTTCTAGGGGAGTGCCATTAAAATTAATCGAACCCTTAAAAGTGTTCTGCTGGTTCAAGCACATGAACTTAGTTTTGGAGGTGTTTATCTCAAGTCCACGTGTTTGACAGAACTCACCGAAGGCATTAACTACCTTCTGGAGCCCACTCGGCGTTCGGGAAACTATGAGCGTGTCGTCCGCAAACATGAGGACAGGCACGCGCGCCCCTGCTAAGACAGGAGCATTGGTGGGAGAACGGCTTAGATGTTCTACAATGCCGTTGATGTAGATAGAGAACAGTGTGGGTGCCAAGACACATCCCTGCCGGACCCTACGTTCGACAGAGAATGTGTCTGTCTCCTCACCCTGAGCCCCCCACCTGATTCTAGCATAGTTATCCTCGTGTAAGTGGACAAGTAGCGTCAACAGTTCCGGGGCCAACCCAGCTTCGGCAAGCACCCTCCAAAGTTTAGAACGAGGGACTAAATCAAAAGCTGACTATAAATCAACAAAAACAGCATAAAGAGTCCCATTGGTTAGCGTCACGTTTCTCCAGTATAGGGCTATGAAAAAAAAGACCTGGTCGACTGAACTTGTACAAGGACGGAACCCAGCTTGATAAGGGGATAAAATATCTTTTTCTTCTATCCAGGATTGCAGTTTGTTTTGCACTAGTCGACCTATTAGCTTTTGGGCAGAGTCAATAACACTAATAGGTCTATAATTACTAGGTAAAGATTTGTTACCCTTTTTAAAAACTGGAATTATTTCTGCACCCTTCCATGAGGTTGGTATTGGTGCACCCCTAGCCACGAAATTAGCTAGCCACTCAAAGTACTGACACCAAGATGGACGATCGCTTAAGAACACATCGGCGGGTATAGCATCCATTCCTGGTGCTCGTTCCCCTATCACACAATCTAGCGCAATACTGACATATTTTTTAGTAAATAACTGGCATTGATAAAAGACTGTATGAGGTGGTAAACTCTCTCCTTCCGCTAGATCGCGAGCGTATTGTGGTTTGAAGAAGTCTACCCATTGATTTTTGGCAACATTATTTTGTGGGGGTTGTGCCACCCCCCTCTATCCCACTTGACCAAGGCCCAGAATTTGCTTTGATTCTTTGCATCACAGGCGGATTTAAGATCACACCAGTGGGCCTTATCCCACTGTTTCCTGGCCTCTTTTTGTACTTTCCTGTATATATCTCTCGCCACTCTCACACCTAGAATGTTCTTATTTCTAAGTTCAGTGCTGAGGTTTTGGCGAGCTACTCTACAGGATTTATCGTACCATCCCATTTTTTTGGGTAGTGTTTTATGGGTTTATCTGGTTTTATCGGCTTCTTAAAAAACTCCTGGAGCTTAGTAAAGAAGTTCATATGGGCCTCAAGCATGATTTCAGGGAAGTTTTGATCTGTGGCATGTGAATTTATCTTACCCACTTCCTCGACCACCACCTTCTTAAGCTCCTCCAACCTCTCTGTATTCTCTATTAGACTACCCCATTTTATGTGGCGCAGATTATTCGAGGCTACGATGTCTAAGGTGAATTTGCCACCCCCGTGGTTTGATTCTCTTAACCTCGTACTTGCTTTAAAGACCATACAGAGAGGATTATGGTCGCTCTCCATTCTATTTTTTACAGCCATATCAATCAACCTGTGCCATTCTCTAATATCCACTAGGAAGTAGTCTATTCGGCTAGAGAACCTACCATTGTCAAATGTTTTGTTCCCCAGGCGATCTGAAGGGGTGCGTCCATTGACTGCTCTTAGTCCCCTTGCTAGACACAGGGCCTTCAATTGGATGGCCACTGCTGTCCATCTTCTAACTACGGGTAGTTCTAACTGTGGGACACCCCACTTGCTATCCTCCTCTTCTGATTTGGTCTTCTTGACCAAGCGGTTCAAATGTGGTGTTGACATCACCCCCCACAATAAAAGACAGCTGTGTTGGGAGTGCTTCAAGCTCAAGATCAAGTGCGTTGATTACATCTGAAGTTTGACCACCCCCTGTCCGTTAGCCCATGTAAGGTTAACTGACAAAATGTCTTCCAGTGGAGAACTCCTTTGTTGGATACTACAGCATAATGATTGGCGGACCCAGATTATCAATCCCCTGATGGGCAACCCTTGGGATTTTTTGTAGCTGGGGTTTGGAAATTTAGATACCCTAGATGATGTACTGGGGTCACTGACCATGTCTCCTGGAACAGTAGAATGTCATATTGATCTATAAAGTTACACCATTCTGGTGATGACAACTTAGTAGTAATTCCAGCAATGTTCCAGGAAAGGAAAGACAACCCTGCCTCAACTACTTCATCCGCTACTAAACCCAAGGGGGCCAGAGATGACAATTTACCTTGGGTTTCATCCTCCAGCCTTGGTTCTAATTCTACAATCGCAGCTGAACAATTATAGCTTAATAGTTCAGTTGAAGATGGTACTGGATCAGAGGCAAAACATGATTCGTTCAAGGTGGGGACAGACTGTGGCTCAGGATATTTATTCTCCTTTCTATTTATTAGAATAGTTGGATCATCAACCCATTTCCCTTGACTCGAGGAGATAGCATTAGTATGACCAATCCCCACATCCGTTGTGATATCTATTCTATTTAGCGCCACTAATTCATTTGACACTACACTGTCTGCCCACTCAAGTCAACTGACAGTGCCCCAAATCTGTTTTCAAGACTAATTCCCCATTCACTGGGTTGGGGACCCCTACCCCACCTATTTGGCACCAGGTTCCACTTTGTCTTTAGTATGCTTGGATTCCCTGTGCTAACTCTTCGATAAAAGAAATCTAGAGTTAGCGGGGTGATTTCAGTGCTCCTGCGTTGTGGGGAAAATACATTTCTCAAAACCTCAGGGAGTACTTCTGGACTTGGGAAATGCAGAACTACGCAATCTCCTTTAAATTTGTTCACACTATTTCCTATCCAGTCCACCCTTCTTGCCCTGGTAATTTCCCCGGCTAGCTGCTCTTTGCCCCATGGGGATATCATCATGTTGTTAGATAACCAGTGAAATGCTTTGCTAATCAGGGAAGATGTAGATTCCACTTGGCCCGGCTTTACCGGAGGCACATTGGCCAAGACCAGGACAAGGGGGGAGGCCTCTACAATGAGTTGGACCGGGCCTTTCTCTATACCCGTCCCAGTAGATTTTAGTGGGGGGGTCATCATTAGCTGTTACATGCACATCGTTAGGTACTGGGTACTGGGTGGGGGGAGGATCTGAAACCACATTATCTCTACCCTCTGGCTCAACCCCGGGTACTTTCACTGTTTGTTCAACTCTATTTAAAGCTAAGTTTAACGTATTAACCCCCTCCTCCATAGACTTGTTTATTAGTCCTCCTAGCCTGTTTACCTCTGTTGTTAGCTGATCGATTTTGGCTACTAACGGTTTAATAATACATTTAATCTTGGAATCAATCATGCTCACTAGTTTTTTAATTTGATCATCCTCCAGTAACTCCTTACCATCATACTCCCCAATTGCCTCTTTTGTAGCCATATTTTTGGGTGGAGAGGTAGTCCTTTTCCTACTAGAGCGTAACCCACCACGTTTACTCTGACCCTTTCTACATGCTCTAGCTGCTCTAGGTACAGGCTTGGACACAGGGGAGGGGGAATTATTTATAATCAAGTTTGACTGATCTAAGGAATCATTATCTAGGTTGACAGCAGTAGGTATATTTTGTTCAGAATTGTCATCAGGGGAAAACACAATATCCAAAGTGTCACTGCTATGCACCTGTATAGGGACTTCTATCTGGTTTGGTTCTGGCAAAGAACTCTGTGTGAGGGTAATAGGTGGAGAACTCAAGCCCAGTGACATCCTTCTCGTGCTATTGATTTTACTCACTACCTGCACTAGGTAGTTGTCCAGGGTATTAGAAACAGAAGAAGACTTTTGTTTGGACATGTTGCACACAATGAAATGGTAGCAGACTTGCACTAGTAACCCTAGGGTAAACAATAAATAGCAATTGCCGATGGAATTAAAGTACAAAAGTGCCTCAAGGATGTTTGGCAAAAAATAAGTCTTACTATGTGAGTACCACAGATGAACCTCAACAACGACGGATAAGGATCCTGGCCCAGCCCAGTCGCGGTCAGTCTCGGACTGTCTCAAACTGTCCGCCCTTTGTCCGGGCTTCGTCCGGCGTCCCGCTCGCATCCCGCGAAGCGATGGACTGACCGCTGATATAGGAGAGCGTCGCAAGTGGGGGGCGTGGCTAACAGGGGGCGCGGCCGAGATGACCGTGGCTATGCAGGGACTCCTGGGCAACTGAGTCCCTGGCGCGCACCACACCTGAAGCTGCTGCTGTAGCTCCCCGACTCGTGCTTGCTCCTGTGATGTAGTATCAGGTCAGCTCCCACCTGGAGCCGCGAAGCGGCACCCGCGAAGCGGGTGCGGCGAGAAGTGGCAGCTGCAGCAGTAAGGAACCGTGTGGCAGGGTGAGTAGAGCAGCCCCTGGTCAATTACCTCCTTCACCGTTCATGTTCTAGCGTACAAATATTATTACTCTTCAATTTATTCTTTCCTCCAAGAAAATCTCTACAAACCAGAACCACAACTAACATTAATAATATACAAACTAGGCTTTCTCATAGAAAGAAAACAAAAAAAACACCACTTCCCAAACTTTCAAAAACTAACCAAATCTACAATGCTATTAAAAAAAAGGCGATAGTTCCATTTACCACTAACAAATTAATATCAACATTTAACTAGTGTAAGGACGTCGACTATGTACTGTGTGAATTACATCCTATTCACAACCATATTTAAAGACGAATCTGTGATAGAAGTACTAATTATGCACTTCCAACACCCAACAAAATCACAACACCTAGTCCCACCACCACTAAAACCACCCCTCCGGACCCATCTCCCTCTGCTACTCAGATGCAGTGCAAAACAGGACAACGGACCTTCCCAAAATAATATATCCCCTCAACAGCACACTAGCTCAATGTTCAGGGATGTGGCAATCAACTATGTATAAGGGAACGATCTCGCACATCAACAATAACGTACACACTACTAATACTACCCATGATATGCTATACACAACACACTATAGAAACCAAAAGCTTTTCTGTGTGTAGATATGCTATTGATATGTGTAGTGTACTGCACAGTGGACGCAACCATATTATCTCAGACACTGGGGAATATTTTGGTCATGTAGCTCTGTTGTCTCCCCCCTCCCTTGAAGAAAAAGTAGAGTGGGCTGCTTCAACGTACGCAAATTGAGCGCAAGACTATAAATAATTAGCCTACGCCTTGGGCGTGGTTCACTGCTGAAAAGAGAAGAGACTCCGCCACAGCAAAGGTCGGCGCGCTGTCACATGGCTGCCGCCATGACCACATGCCTCCTCGATATAGGCCCATTCCAAACTCAACACCACAGCACCACAGATTTATGTCTGTATCGACTACTGCCTTCGATCTCCACTGCGGACAGCAGGGTTCACAACTTGAATTCAGCTTTCCATCTACACTATGGACAGCATTGAATTAAACCTTGCTTTATTTAGGATAGACAATTGTACTCTATGTCTTCTGATTTTGTAAAAGGATGTGACGAAAAGCATTCGCCTATAACTGTGCTGACTACAGCCTTCCATCTACACTGCAGACAGCAGGGTTCACAACTTGAATTCAGCTTTGCATCCGCACTACGGACAGCATTGAAATTAGCCTTGATTTATGTAAGACAGAGACAATTTTGTTAAATGATGCAACAAAAAACATGCCTCAATGTCTGTACTGAGTACTGCCTTCAAATGTACACTGCGATCACAGAGTTCACCACTTGATACCAGAAGTGCAGAAGCACTACAGACAACATTGAATTCAGTCTTGATTTATTAAAGGCAGAGACAATTGTATTGCATCCTCACATTTTGTTAACGTATGTGACAAAAAGGCTTTCCTCGATGTTTGTGTCACTTCTGCCTTCGATCTACACTGTGTACAGCATGTTTCACAACGTGAATTCAGCTTTCCATCTACACTACAGACAACATTCAAGTTATCTTTGATTTATGTGAGACAGAGACCATTTTGTTAAAGGATGCTACAAAAAACATTCCTCAATTAGTGTACTGAGTACTGTTTTCAAATGTACACTGCGATCTACAGAGTTGACTACTTGATACCAGAAGCGCATCAGCACTACAGACAACATTAAATTCAGTCTCGATTTCTTTAAGGCAGAGACAATTGTACTGTGTCCTCAGATTTTGTTAACGTATGAGACAAAATGCATTCCTCGATGTTTGTGTGACTATTGCCTTTAATCTATACTGTGTACAGCAGGGTCCACAACTTGAATTCAGCTTTCCATCTACACTACGGACACCATTCCAGTTAGCCTTGATTTATGTAAGTCAGAAACAGTTTTGTTAAAGGATACGGCAAAAACAATTTCTTGATGTTAGTGATGACTACTGCCTTAGATCTACATTGTGAGGGCTCACAATTAAGGTAGAATGGCAATTGTACATGACGCATTCCAGTAGACGAGGTATTATACCACTACGACCCCCCAAATCACGAATCATCGCAGGGTACGCAAACAGAGTTCTTTCGGTACCACTAACTCACTGCACCACAAGTCATCTCCCCGTAGCCTTATTAAAGCAGAATTCACTAGGCAAAAAACATTGCTCCCAGTGCGGCCCCCCTGCACTACGCATTATCGCAGGATACGTGCAAGCTCAGCGGCAAGGATACTACTAACTCAGTGCACCAAAAATCATCGGAAAGGAGAGTGAACAGTTTTATGTCAGCAATGAGACATACTGTCCCTTTTAAATGGAATTCATGCAAAATTCAATCGACAAAACACATTAGTCCAATTACTGTACCCCCCTGACCACGCATCATCGCAGGATATGTACATGCTAAGCGCCAAAGCTACTACTAACTCAGTGCACCAAATAAAGCATTACTATCAGTTTGGCCTGCCCAGACCGTGCATCATTGCAGGCTCCACAGGACCTTGTTGTTTCAGATACCACTAACTCATTGCAAACCAAACTAAGTATAACACCTATCAAACCCTACACAATATCCCTTTATTATGCTTCCTTCAAAAACGTATTTTATATAACTTATAGATTTAGTTGAATAATAAAATTTACGCTGCATATATGTTCTATCTTCCACGTCAATCATGATTGCAGATGATGCATTCTACCCTAAGCTCTACACTGAGGACAACAGGGTTTATAACTTCAATTCAGCTTTGTATCTACACTACAGACAGTAGAGTATTTAGCCTTGATTTATTTAAGGCACAGACAAAAAATACTCCTATGGCACTGCTAGTATGCACAAGCACCTTTATTCCCTACATCCTGTGAACTATGTTTACAAAGAAAGTACAACACAACGCCAAAATGTACCTCCACCACCGGTAATACCAAGTACCTCTGGGGTATCCACTTTAACATCGCCACCAGACATACGTCCCCTTTTTGAGTAAGTTAGAATGCACTGCGGGAAAAACAATAGTTTAATTTGTTATGGGGAGCAATCAGTAGACCTAGTTTGCAGAGCAGTTAATAACCATCAATGGTAGTTTTTTTTTTTTAACCTCAAAATTGATGCAGACCAGTATGCAACACTCAATATTTTGAGTACAGACCGCTCGAACCACCCATCATCGCAGGGTGAGCACACGCTGAGCACCACACGTACCACTTCCTCAGTGCACCATAAATAATCACCACGTGGCCTTATTAAGGCAAAATTCAGTTTCCAAAAGGCATTCTTACCAGTGTGTTCTGCTTGAACCACGCATCATCTCACACTCTACATAAACCACCCTACCTCAGTGTACCACAACTCATGAACCCTTTACGATAGAATCTTCTGTGTATTATTTCACATATAGTGCTCCTACCCTAGTACAGCAGAAGTCATAAACCATTTACGATTGAATATGTGTGTATGATATCATGATTGGTATTCTACTTGTTACCAACAGCAACGTAATAAAATGGAGTTGAGCGCATGTCCCGTACCCACTTCAACTATCTAACTGTGTATTTATTATGTTTCTAAAATGCTGCTTCTACGCTCTACCACATGATATTGTGCTATAAATAGCATATGCAACCATCTTACCTCTGACAGTAAGTGTGGACTATTCCTCCTTTTATTATTAATTTTTTAAGCATATTTATATAGTGCAAAAACACCCCAAAACTATATCAGCAATTTACATGAGCACCATATTCACAGTACATTTTCAGGCACGCATAGATTACGTCATTAGTCTACAATAACAGGATGTGGACGCAATTTTAAGCCTCGTCACTGATTTCCAGCACCAAGTTCGACAGTATACCTGAATGACCACATACGTATATATATTAGCTGCCCTTCATGTGCCAAAAACTGCAACTTAAACCTTTCACAGCCCTGTATTACTACAGCTACAGCACTCCACTGAATGTACAACAAACATTCATAATCACAGAAATGTGTCATGTCCACCATCTCTTATGTGTGCAACTATGAGTGAATATAGAGTCAGTGATACCCGTACACATTTATACCAAATTGGAGTTCCGTGATGACTCATAGTGACATGGATGTTGCAGTTCAGAAAGGGAAGAAATACAACAGCGCTAATACAACAATAAAGGCAATAAGGTAAAAGATATGGGAGAGTAATATAAAGGAAGGTACAACACAGTAATACCCAGTACCTTTCATATTGACCATGTTGTGGAAATTTACAGACATAATGATACATTTGCGTTTAAGACCCGGATGACGTCAGCACTATAAAACGGACACCCGATTCACTTGATTTTTCATATAACTCACAATGGAACCACGCCCATAGCTCTGGAATCATGGTTCAGATTCTCACGCAGCACAGGCATACGTCAGACCAGCCCACTCCACTTACGCTTCCAGGAAAAAACAAAAACGCAACATTGCCCAGATTTCCATTTTACTGATTTCTTAGTTCCAGGTCTAGTTGTCAAAACGGTACACACACACACTCCCTCATGGCTGGTATACACCCACACCACACCTATCTAGCACATGCAACACTACACACGTGACGCTACCAATTAAAAAGACGGAGCGCACGTGCTCTACGCCATTTTAGAGTTGTTCCCATCCCAAGCTCTGTGATGGTCCGTCCTGGTGGTTCAGATGCCCCACGTAGGCCCGAACCACCGAGTACAAGGGCCCACCACTATGTGCGTGACCTCTATGGTCACTGAGTTAGTGGTACTGCAAGGACTGAGTGGGTGAGGAACCTGTGATGATGATGGGAGCACGAGTATGTCGTTAGCCATACCGATATCAAGACTCGGCACCATATATCAGAATTCTTGGTGGCAGAGCGGGACTGCATGATGTAGAAGGTGTCCGGTCCACGAAAAGGTGAGCAGTGAGACCTGGGTGCGCATCGGAGGGAGTTGATGGGTTGTAGCAGACTGGATACAAAAAAGCGACGCAGCGACTTAGGCGTACAAGGTCCTATCTACCGTATCTTATTGCATTAAAAACATTTCCTCCCAATAGCAGAAAGTTTTTATAACTGGTCAAATGTCCGGTATATAAACTGTACAAATTGTTGTTTTTAAATGCGGGAGGGAAGGTGTGTGAAAGGGTGATGTAATTCTACTCCACATTATGATAGTAACAAATACCATAAGATCTGTCTTTAACTATCTTTTAGAGGTAGAGCTTCAGGGTGCATTATGTACCGGCACCTGGTGAAAAACACACCGGTGACAGAAAGGTGAGCTGCGAATATTCGTTTCAGTCACTCTCTCACTTCCACTCTCCTTTCATTAACAAATGACGCACAATCTTATCTTCCTTTTTATCTTACATGTTGTGTTTCACAAATTGGCGTCATCCACTCCCCCAAACACCTCCAAAGTTCTAAGTTCGTGGATTCTGCGATGATGTATGGCCATCGTAACAACGTCTGATAAAACTGCTTCGACACGTGGTGCACCCTCTTTGAATCACGCCAGTGGCACAAGGTGAGCAAAGAAGCTTGTTTCCAAAACAACGACAAGTCATCTGTCAAAGAAGAGAGTGGGTAGTTTTCAGCAGCTTCACTGCGTAGGAATGTACAATTACCTCTGAGCAGTTAGAACAGATAGGTTACAACAGTCTGAGCGGCAGATTTACAAGCCCCTTGCGCCACTTTTGTGTCACTTTTGACATGGGAAAAGTGGCGCAAGGAGCTTGTAAAACTGCCTCTGAGTTTGCAAGAAAAAGCACTCACCTCTGGCCTCTGCGTGTCAATGGGGGTGCAACAGTCTAGGTGCGCAATATTGAGAACTCACCGCTATGCAGTGGAAATGCATGAGTGCATATAGTACTTTGGAAGAAAAATAGCGCACAGACACCTCCTTACAGTGGAAGTTGATGAAATACATTATCTTGAGTGTACAAATAAATAAACCAAAAAGATACTTGTGCAGTTGTATGTACTATGCTATTACTAACTCTATATACTATCTTTCAGATCACTAAACTGGAGTGTGCACTATGAACCAGCAGGTGCTTGGACACACAACGAAGGCAAAAGGTGAGCTACGAAGATTGTCTCCAGTATTAACTGCTCCATCTATAATTTTCTCTCTCTCAGGTTTTAATGCGGTTTATTCTCTCTTTCTCTCTCTCACTCTCTCTCACATCATTTCTCTTTCTCTTTTAAAGTTATGGACGCTGCTGTCCACTCTGCCGTGTACAACCAAAGCTGAGTTCAAGTTGTGAACTCTGTTGATCACAGAGTTTACACAAGGTAAGCAGAGATTCCTAAATATACAATGCCTCCGATTAAATGCTTTAGAAATAAAAGTGCTTATTTACAAGCCCCTTGCACCACTTTTGCGTCACTTTTAACATGGGAAAAGTAAAGCAAAAGTGGCGTAAGGGGCTTGTAAATAAGCCCCAAAGAATATTGTCCTGCATAATGACTTGATCTCTCACCTAATTCTGTCTCATCTCTGAATCATTTTAAAGACCTGTTGATCCACACTGTAAATCTGGCGCAGTAGGCACTTCCGTACTGACACCTCTTGAACGCGAGCCTATAATAGAGGTGGAATGTATCAGACACATTGCAGACGTGCAAATTAAAAAAATATTGCCAAATATTACCTTAACTCGTAATGTTTGACCTCATTTAGTCATATCGATATAATTTTGAACACTTATTTTCATTTTTGTTTTGCATATTACCTACCCTTCTTCCATTGGAGTCCATCTCACATTTTATTTATTATATTGTTATGTTAAAGTTATGTTTTTAGTTATTTATTATATTGTTATCTTAAAGTTACATTTCTAGTTATTTATTGTTATTTTAATAAAACTAATTAAAAAAGTGTATACGTCTTCTTTTTCTGACAACATTTCACTATTATTTAGTGTGATAATCATATAGTTATAAAACATTTAAAAATATATATTATATTTATACCTAGAAGTATAATACTGAGGTTAACTCTTTACCAGCTCTTTACCAGAGTCTATAGCTACGACTAACAGTTCCTATGGAAAACTTTCAAAACTCCAGCACAGTAACTGTTTCGATTAGCAACAGTGTCTGGTGAACTTCTAACCTCTGTGCTCACTTAAGTGTTCTATGAACTGTTACTATGGTAACAGGTAGTAAGCAGTTTGGGGGTAGGGCTGAAAGGTACTGGCTGTACAGAAACCGTTATATTTACCCAGGATCCTCGACATGACAGAAAGGAAAGCAAAGTAAAACAGAACACTGCGTACCAGATCTACAACCCCCTTGCGCCACTTTTGCGTCCAAGGCCCCCCCTGCAAAATTAGATGGTTGTGAGCCTCAATGACCCCCCTCAAGCCCCGTGAACCACCACCCCCAGGGATTTGTGTATTGTGGGAGGCAGGCTGCGTGGCCCTCTGCCTGGAGCCCTCGAGGGCCCTGGGGACCGCAACACACCAGGGCTGGCTCCTACAGTGTCCCAGGGTGCCTACCCCGGGGACACTGCTGTTTGCCATGAGAGGGCAGGAGTCTCGTGGCTCCCGCCCCTCCCACAGCAAACTTGGTTTGATTTTGAAAGACAGAGCAGTGAATTTTGTTCTCACTTTCAAAATCCAGACCAGATTGCTTCTCCACATGCAAGTTAACATCTCCCCATGTGGAAAAGCAATGCCGGCTCCCGAAGGACACAGGGAGCCGGTGGCTCCCCCCACGGTCCCAAACAGTTTCTTTTAAGACCCGGGGGATAGGGTTCCCAGGGATATTAGAAATTACTGATAGGGGCTATTTTTTTTACGGTAAAATTAGAAGTCGCGCACCCAGCGCAGAGCTCAGTGGGGCCCCCTGGTGTGCATGCGCTGAATGCATGTCTCATAATCTGTAGGGTGCACGACTCCAGCGCCTTTGGTGGACAACTTCTATGCATTTGGGAGCCGGCAATGCTTTTCCACATGGGGAGCTACTAACATGCAGCTCCCCATGTGAAAAAGCAATCTGATGTAGATTTTGAAAGAGAGAACAGATTTCCTTGCTTTGGGAGGGCGGGATGGACACCCCGGGACACTGCAGGAACCGGCCCTACCACATTACATAAAGACCCGGGGAGTGGTGGTCTCCGGGGCTTTGGAGACCTTGCCCCCCCAACCATTTTTTTTTGTAGTCCCAGGTGGTGACGGGGCCCTCGAGTGCTCCAGGAGAGGGACCACGCAGTCCCCCTCCCACAATACATAAAGCCCCGGGAATGGTGGTCCCCGCGGCTTTGGGCACCTTGGACCCCTCCCCCCACCATTTTTTTTTAGCCCCGGGGGTGACAATCCATAGGGTTGGGGGGCCCCACTGGGCACCACCATAAAATGTAATAATTGTGCCCCCGGTATTTAGCCCCACCCGGGGGCGAATTATAAAAAAAGCTCAGTTTTATTTTATTTTATTTTTTTACGCCAGAGTCCGCGCACCATACACGCACCTGCTGGGTCCTTTTTACAAATAAAATAAAATTTTGTGGGCCCTGGGGTTTTTTCTGGGACCCCCTAAGCAGGTCTAGAGGGTAAAAGTTTTTCTACCTTGCCCCCTTTATACGTTTTTCACACTTGTTCGACTGACTTCTTCAGCCTCGCTTCTACCGAAGCACAAAATGGCTGCCAACAGTTCCTGGTTTCGAATGTTAAGAACCACTTGACAGCCAATTAGCTCCCAGCGCGTGATCAGAAGGGTGCGCTTATGGTGCGCTCATGGTGCGCTTAGGATCCGCGGATCAACCGAGCCCATAGATATATAAATGCTTTTATCCGTCATTTTCTCAGGAACTACTGAACAGATTGACACCATTTAAGCAAAAGGCTCAAGTCTGAACCGAGGACTACATCTTTGCCAAATTTGGCGTAATTCCATTCAGCAGTTCGGCCTGTAGCTGTGGCTAAAGGTCCTATGGGAAACTGCATGGAGAAAACACGTTTTGGGAATCCCCTTTTTTCTCAGCCCCCGCTTCACGAGTCACCCCGAAACTTTCAGGGAAGGAGCGGACCAGAGCTGACCATAAGTTTCGACAATTTCGTAAAGATCCGTTAACCGGCGCCAAACGTATTCCAAATAGAATGCTGCGGATTTCCTATGAAAAATAGGTCCTAACTATAACTACCTACTGGCAACCACCAGTAGGTAATATATATATATACACACACACACACATATATATATATATATATATATATATATATATATATATATATATATATTACTGCTCCCAAATTTCTCCACGTTCGTATAGAACAAGAAATAGCACTCTCAGGGGGGGGTAACAATACCAACAATATTTTATTGGCTACCCAGCACAGACAAGACGCGTTTCGGCACTTAGCCTTTGTCAATTGCAAGATACGAACGCGCCGCCATTACGTTTAAATCACATTGCTTTCGTCATAGTATGCGTGGCATGAACATCAAAGGAGGACAAAACAAAACAGCAAATATATCGCCATCTTTGAATGTCGAATCCCCATAAGAAAAGAAAGTATATACATTTCAAACCTTATGTTTAAAGTATTATGTGTTAGGAATAGTCAAATTAAACTTATCCAACTACAAAAATTGCATATTTACAATATATACAATGTTTCAATAAAGCCCTGAATGGGCTAAGTCTCCATATATTTCATTCAAGCCCACAGATGGGCACAACCAGTTACATGTCATGCAGTGTGAAGAGTATAATGTGTCTATCCAAATTAACAATTCCATAAAAGCATAGTTTTCATTGAGTCGAGAAAAAGATTCATACAATATCAATCATAAATTAACAAAATCTCTCCGTTACATTAAATCCTTAGTATCCCAAATGAACTGCGAGTTCCTCATGTGTATTGAGCCCCGCCGGGCTCTTACTCTGAAGATCTATAATGTAGCGTGACTCTAGTCGTCGTAATTTATGTAGACGATCACCTCCCCGTGGGAGAGGTGGAACACTATCCAGACAAAAATAGGCCAGCAGATCCCTGATGTGCCCATGTAGTTTGTTGAAATGTCTGGCCACGGGGTAAGATTCATCGGTGTTATTGATAGCACGCATGTGCTCCAATATCCGCAATTTAACGGGGTTAATGGTACTACCGACGTACCTGAGTCCGCAAGGACACACCAAACAGTAAATAGCATAAGGTGTAGTACATGTCATAAACTTGGTTATTTTCTTTGGGAATTTCAGACCTGGGATAACATACGTGAGGGTCCTTTTGCTGATTTTACAGGCCGTGCATCGACCACATGGATAAAACCCATTAAGGGGTATTTTGTTCAGACCATCTGTTTTGACCATGTGGTGACTATGTACTAACAGCCTGATTCATGTACATGCCGTTTTGCGTGGCCCTAATAGCGAATCATAGCGACTCGCTATTGAGGACACGCAAAACGGCATTCATGTAGGAATTGCTAATAAAATAGCGATTCCTACATGTTCTTTATTTGCGAGTAGCAAATTGCTACTCGCAAAAACTCCCCATTCATTCCTATGGGCCAAGAGGCCCATAGGAATGAATGGGGAGTATCCCTCATTTGCGAGTAGCAATTTGCTACTCGCAAATAAGATAGCGATTTTAAGGGTGCCAGGGGTGTCCAAAGGACGCCCTGTAGCACCCCTAAAATGCACATTTGAACAGGTGTTGCGCACACACATGTCCAAAGGACATGTGTGTGTGCAACATGCAACTTAGAAAAATGCTTTTAAAAGCATTTTTCTGAGTTTTTGCTATTTATCGACAGGTCTGACCTCTCGGTAAATAGCGGCCCCAAAAGTCCAAAATCGCTATTTTGTTTTGTGTCATGAATAGCATTTGAGGAATCTCTATTAGAGATTCCTTAAATGCCATTCCACGCAAATATGCGAATTCTTACATAGCGATTTTTGCATTTGGTATCATGAATACCAAATGCAAAAATTGCACTCGCAAAGGGCCAGATTCTGAGAATCTTGCCCTTTGCGAGTGCAATTTAGCTTCATGAATCAGGCTGTAAGTCATCTTTTAAGGCTCTGGCTTTTCGGTACGTTACTAACGGATTAGAGGGTAAATCTTCTCTAATGATATTATCAGTTAGTAAGATACTCCAATTCTTTTTGAGTATTTTCCTGATTTGTTCTGAGTTCTCTGAATAAGTAGTGATCAGTCTAAAGGTTCCCTGATCCTCACCCTTACTCTGTGTAGATTTTAACAGTTCTGATCTAGGGCGTTTGTTTGCTTTATACAGTGCTTTTTTTAGGACTCCCTCTTTGTATCCACGCACTCTGAACCGATCTAAGCAGAGTTTCGCCGATTCCTGAAATTCTCTTTCTGTGGTGTTATTTCTTTTTAACCTCAATCAGTTTTTTGGGGTGGTTACTGGTGGCATGTAATGTGCAATTACCGGCCGTGATCTTCCGAAACAGTTTGGTCTGTAATTGCCCTCCTTCTACATATACAGTAAGATCCAGATAGTTGACACTTGACTCACTGATTTCTCCACTGAATCTTAAATTCACATTGTTATTGTTAAGTACATCGACATATTCAGTGGCCTCAGCAATTGACCCTTCAAAGATAATAAACAAGTCGTCAATATACCGATGCCATGCTTTGATCTTTTGATTCCAAATAGCATTGCTGTTGTTCCAGACTATCTGCTCCTCCCACCAACCAACGCACAAATTCGCGTAGCTGGGGGAGGAGCAGGAGCCCATAGCCACACCTGACATTTGTCTGTATAACTGTCCATTAAAGACAAATATATTGTTATTCAGGCTGAAAGTTAGAAATTCCATGAGCATCTTATTATGTTCAAAATACCCAATTTCTCGTTTTTCTAAACAGCTTTGAATCGCTCTCAACCCATCAGTGTGTGCAATACTCGTGTATAAACTAGTGATATCCATCACCATCATACAGTATCCTGTTTGCCAAACAAAATCCCCCAACAAGTTCAGAAGATGAGTAGTGTCCTTGAGATAGGACTTTAAGGCAACTACAAATGGAAATAAAAAAGAGTCAATGTACATAGAAAGATGTTCAGTGAGCCCTCCAAGGGAAGCTACAATAGGGCGTCCTGGAGGATTAAGGTTGTCTTTATGCACCTTTGGGAGGTGATAAAAGGTCGGAGTGATAGGATTAGTGTCAGGTTCTGGAACGTGATGCGCCTACCTAGAACTACATTTCCCATGAACCTAGGGAGTAGAACTACTGGTCCCATGGTCCTTTGCGGCGCAGGGATAAGGCGGGGCAGAACCAGGAAACTGTGCTCGTGATTTTGTGTTTGTTTCTGGGAGCCTGTTGCTGTTCCTGACGTTCGTTTTGTGTGATGCCTTTGCCAAGTCAGTCCTTGGAGCCTGAGGGGAAGATTGCACAGCCGGGTAATGTGTTCGCGCACATGCGCTAAAGATTTGAAGTGCTCTGATTCCGTTTTCTTTGGCAGTCAGATTTAGACTGTGTACCTTTGCGGCTGCAAGGGATCTTCTCCATGCGTTTTGTTTTGTGCTGTACTATCGTTAACTCACCTCCGGATGGGGGCCATCTCTTTATCGCCTAGTGACGGATTGCAGGGGGGGGTGTGTCCTCCGCAATACTGGCACGAAGGAAGTTGTTCAAGGCATAATCTATGACGGAATACAAATGCCTAAGCGGATGTTGGTAGTGCTTTGAACTACAACATACCGTGTTAGGTCTAAAGTACTTTGTTCGTATTTACTGAGGAATATAAATGCCTAAGCGGATGTTGGTAGTGCTTTGAACTACAACATACCGTGTTAGGTCTAAAGTACTTTGTTCGTATTTACTGAGGAATATAAATGCCTAAGCGGATGTTGGTAGTGCTTTGAACTACATCATACCGTGTTAGGTTCTTCTGGTGACCAAGTTACAAGAACTTGTTTTACTTTCTTCATGATGCAGTGACCTGCCTGTTGAGTGGGGTTTTCAGTACCTTTGCATTAATCTCTACATCCCTACAGGTGAACTTCTTATTGAGGTCACAGTTTATGAAAGACTAGGATATTCTTAAAGTGTTACTTACTACTGTGTGGGTAGGTATCTAGAGTAGTGTATATTATTTAGAAGGATATGGTGCTTGTACTTTATGTTGATGTTTATGCTGTTTGTGTCTGCAGGCAGGAGGGGCTTATGCATACAGCTGTGTGAAGAGGCAGGACGGAGTTATTCGCAGGTGACATTAGGATATGTTTCTTTTAGCGAGAATTGAATGAGAGTAGCATTTAGAACTATATTAATGCTTGTGTGTTTTCTATTTACAGCTTCTGTTCCCCCGCTGACCCATTCCCTTCTATCTTTTCTTTTGGGTTTTTCCCCTTTTGGGGTTTTTTCCCTCACCGTATCACCTGAATACCCTGTGATATTTATTCGGGGTGTTTGGGGGGTCCGGAGGTGGAGCATTTCTTCTACATACGGATCCTGCGGAGTGTGATCTTGACAATTAGGACAACGTAGGAATAGAAATTCGTCACTGTTCAACATGTCTTCATCATACCATATGGTGATCATATCATGAAATTCTCTGATACTTTTTTGATAATCAGAGTTGGTAATTTTCTGATAGCAGGTAATATCACTTAGTTGTCGCATGGCCTCCATTTCATATTGTGATTTCGTCATCAGTACAATATTTCCCCCCTTGTCGAAAGGCTTACATACAAGGGAAGAATCATCACAAAGTTTATCAAAGGCCAGCTGTTGTTGTTTCTTAAAGTTGGTGGTGTTGTTATGCTGAAATTGTACATCATGCCTTAATCTCACCAAATCTTTAATTACGGCTTCAGAAAAAGTGTCGATTGCATCAGTCATAGTAGGGGGCATAAACACAGATGCAGGTTTAAAAGAACTACTGCCTCCTTTTAATTGGACATCCATGGCAGAAATCATTTGTGAATTGGTTATATTGGAATCTACTCCATCCACATTTTCAATTCGAAGTTCCTCTATAGTGATTATTCCACTAAGATCTTTGCAGGATAAACCTTCCGTTGTTTCTTGTAAGGTTTTTTTCGGTGGTTTAGCTGAAATTGGTCTTAGTTGATAAAATGTGTGTAGTTTTAATTTTCGCACAAATTTGAAGAGGTCTATTCGAGTTTGTGCAAATTCGAATTTTCTAAGCGGACAGAAAGATAGGCCCAGCTTGAGAATAGTTTCTTCTTCAACAGTCAATGTTTTAGATGTTAAATTAAGGATGGATAAATCATCTATCATTTTTAATTCCTCTTGTTGAAGGTTTTCTTGCTGCGGGTCATTGGGGGTGAGCCTACCACATTTTTTGCCCCCACCCCCCCTCCTCGTCTTCCTCGTCCCGCTCTTCTTTCTGGTGGTTTCCCTCTGCCACCTTCCAGTTGTTGTTTTCGCATTACTTTGAACTCCTCGTAAAAATGGGAAGGAGTGGGAGCTCCCAACTCCTCTTCATGTAAGTCCTCATCTGGTGTCACTTCTGATTCCGAAGTTTCAAGTACTGTGGGTGGTGGACCTGTCTGTTTCTTTCTGATCTCTTTCCTAGGATTGTCATATTTTTGGGAAAATGTTAATACCCTGCCCAGTCTGTAGTCTCGCTCATCCCTATCGAATTTTTCTTCCTTGCGTTGTTTGATTTTTTGTTCATATGTTTTCAATCGTTTTTTTTCATTTTCTCTCTTTTCTCCTTTATACTGTCCTGGTCCTGTTCTTTAAGTAATTCTTCCTCCAAGTCTTTTATTGAGGCTAGTGCTTTATCGCGGTCACTCCACGCAAAACGTATCAAGATTACTAACATACCTTTGCAAGAGTCCGCTATATGTTCTGCCCAAGCATCTAGCAATAGAGGGTCAGGGTTCTCGTAAGCAGGGATGGTATAGATTCTCAGCCCTCTCGGTACACGGTTAACCTCGATGTAATTTTGTAATGAGGTTGCCTCCCACCACTTGCGAATTTCGCGCTCATATAGGCGCTCCAAGGTGGTTAATTTCATAGTTAGACTGGAGGTATTAATGCTTGCACTACTTGGACCAGCTGTATTTCCATCATTCTCATTACGCTTTTTTTGGAACATTCCTAAAGCGGCTTCTCTGCGTTCTGTCTCGCAAAACATAGTTCTTTCGTTAAATGCTGCAGCCGCAGCTCCACAGATATGTGTGCTATATTCCCCCTTCGCTCTATGTATGAAAAGTCTGTGACACACTCAAATGGATAATCTCCACAACAGGAGGGGGATTCGACATTCAAAGATGGCGATATATTTGCTGTTTTGTTTTGACCTCCTTTGATGTTCATGCCACGCATACTGTGACGAAAGCAATGTGATTTAAAAGTAATGGCGGCGCGTTCGTATCTTGCAATTGACAAACGCGTCTTGTCTGTGCTGGGTAGCCAATAAAATATTGTTGGTATTGTTACCCCCCCTGAGAGTGCTATTTCTTGTTCTATACGAATGTGGAGAAATTTGGGAGCAGTAATGTTTTCGGCGGGTCCACCCCCGCCTTGAAGAGCACCCGCTCGAGTGTGCAGCAGGCTGGTGGCGTTTGGAGCAATTATATATATATATATATATATATATATATATATATATATATATATATATATATATATATATATATATACATATATATATATATACATTCCCCAACATCTCCTTGCAGAGAAGAACTAGCCGCACACCAACAACAAGGCCTGCATTCTTTTATTTCTTGATTCCATCGGCAGTCCTGACAAGTTTCGTTCTTCACAGAACTTTCTCAAAGGTTGTGCCTCGCGGAAATGACATCACTGCTGCTGTTAATGAACCTCCCAATTAGCTATGTTTTATTCGCTTCTCGTCCACGATGGACTCCTCCTAGTCAGTCACTTTGCATTAAGGTGCCTGTGGTTCACAGCATTTTCAATTCGTTTAAAAACCCTCAATTGGGAACATTTCTTGACGTTTTGAAATATAAAGATGAATGCAGAGTCCGTTGTGTCACTTGCAAACCCCATTTTAAAGGGTTGCCATGATCCATACCAAAGACGGTGCTCTGGCGTCACCTGTCCACCCTTAATCGCTCTCACGATGCACACGCATGGTTCCTTTCGGGCGGACTCTGGCGCACTTGCTGGAGGTGCGTAACTACGGCTGAACCACACCGGTATATATTCCCCAACATCTCCTTGCAGAGAAGAACTAGCCGCACACCAACAACGAGGCCTGCATTCTTTTATTTCTTGATTCCATCGGCAGTCCTGACATGTTTCGTTCTTCACAGAACTTTCTCAAAGGTTGTGCCTCGCGGAAATGACATCACTGCTGCGGTTAATGAACCTCCCAATTAGCTATGTTTTATTCGCTTCTCGTCCACGATGGACTCCTCCCAGTCAGTCACTTTGCATTATGGTGCCTGTGGTTCACAGCATTTTCACTTCGTTTAAAAACCCTCAATTGGGAAAATTTCTTGATGTTTTGAAATATAAAGATGAATGCAGAGTCCGTTGTGTCACTTGCAAACCTTTTTACAAATAAAATAAAATTTTGTGGGCCCTGGGGTTCTTTCTGGGACCCCCTAAGCAGGTCTAGAGGGTAAAAGTTTTTTTACCTTGCCCCCTTTATACGTTTTTCACACTTGTTCGACTGACTTCTTCAGCCTCGCTTCTACCGAAGCACAAAATGGCTGCGAACAGTTCCTGGTTTCGAATGTTAAGAACCACTTGACAGCCAATTAGCTCCCAGCGCGTGATCAGAAGGGTGCGCTTATGGTGCGCTCATGGTGCGCTTAGGGTCCGCGGATCAACCGAGCCCATAGATATATAAATGCTTTTATCCGTCATTTTCTCAGGAACTACTGAACAGATTGACACCATTTAAGCAAAAGGCTCAATTCTGAACCGAGGACTACATCTTTGCCAAATTTGGCGTAATTCCATTCAGCAGTTCGGCCTGTAGCTGTGGCTAAAGGTCCTATGGGAAACTGCATGGAGAAAACACGTTTTGGGACTCCCCTTTTTTCTCAGCCCCGCTTCATGAGTCACCCCGAAACTTTCAGGGAAGGAGAGGACCAGAGCTGACCATAAGTTTTGACAATTTCGTAAAGATTCGTTAACCGGCGCCAAACTTATTCCAAATAGAATGCTGCAGATTTCCTATGAAAAATAGGTCCTAACTATAACTACCTACTGGCAACCAGCAGTAGGTAATATATATATATACACACACACACACATATATATATATATATATGTATGTGTATATATATATATATTACCTACTGGCGGTCGCCAGTAGGTATATATAGTTAGGATTTTTTCTCTATGGGTTTTTTGAAAATTCTATGTCTAATAACTTTGGCGTTTGTGGACGGAATTGGCTGAAATTTTCAGGAAAATGGCACATTTTGTTTCTGAGCAGCCCTTGAAAATTTGGGGGGGGTTCGTCAAGGGGGGGCTGAGAAAAAAGGGGGGTCCCAAAACGTGTTTTTAACATTGAGTTTTCCATAGGGCGGTTGGCCTCACTTTTAGCCCGAACGGCTGAATGGATTTGCACGAAACTTGGCAAAATTGTAGGGACTGGTAGCCCGATGTGCCTTTTGTAGGTCTCAATATATGTGCTCCAGTGGATTTTGAGAAATTAACGTTTAAAAAAAGATATATATCTGTAACAGCGGACCGGGCAGCGGTCCAGGACGCGTACTTTTCGCGCAACGGAGCTTTGTGAAGCGAAGCTGATTGGTTCTCCGGCGTCTGTCAACATTCCAAACAGTCCGTAGCGGCCGCCATCTTGTCTCTCGGTAGGATCGAGAGACAAGAGGAGGCCAAAGCGAAGGGGCAAATGACCATAAGGGGGAATAGTAGATCCTCGCTGACCCCCTACGTTTGATGTGGAGGTTTTAAAAGGGCCCCGCGGGGCAAAAAAAAAAATAATAATAATAATCGAACGGCTGAATGGATTTGCACGAAACTTGGCAAAATATTAGGGACTGGTAGCCCGATGTGCCTTTGCTAGGTCTCAATATATGTGCTCCAGTGGATTTTGAGAAATTAACGTTCAAAAAAAGATATATATCTGTAACAGCGCTCCGCTTCGCGTACTTTCCGCGTTACGGAGTTTTGCGAAGCTGATTGGTTCTCCGGCGTCTGTCAACATTCCAAACAGTCCGTAGCGGCCGCCATCTTGTCTCTCGGTAGGATTGAGAGACAAGAGGAGGCCAAAGCGAAGGGGGAAATGACCATAAGGGGGCATAGTAGATCCTTCCTGACCTCTTAGGTTTGATGTACCATTTTGCCAAGTTTGGTGTAATTCCGTTCAGCCATTCAGGCTGTAGACGTATGTAAATGTCCTATGGAAAATTGCATGGGGAAAACACATTTGAAAGTGTTGAAATTTAGAACCAATTAAAATGTTACTTTGGTTTTGTATTTGTGTGTGATGAAAGTTAATTGGTTATGTATATATTTCAAATGAGAGGAAACCACAGCCATTTTGTGATACTACTGTCTGAGGTACATTTGTGAGGAATTTTTGGTGGTGAATTTCTGGTGTTTGATTTACACAGTACTAACACTTCTCCTACTTTTAAAAAGGTGAGTTGTTAATTTGTAAGGGGAACTATGTTGTACACTTGAAGATAATTTGAAAAATGTTTTCTGTTATTTATTTGCAGTCCTTCTGTTATACTAAATACTTGATAAAGTTAGTTTTATATTATGTATTACTAAAAACGATAAATGAAAGTGATTCTTTTTTTCTGCAATTTACAGCAAGCAATTTCAAAATAAAATGGCTCACAATGAAGAGACCGTGGCAATTTCTTTTGAATTGTCCACTACATTGATTGAAATTGAGAGCACCAATAATGAAATATTGTCACAAGGAGGACATGACTTGTATGATTCCATTAGATTGATTGAAATGGACAGCACCAAGAATGAAATATTGTCACAAGGAGATGACTTGAATGATTCCACTACATTGATTGAAATTGAGAGCACCAATAATGAAATATTGTCACAAGGAGGAGATGACTTGTATGATTCCATTAGATTGATTGAAATGGACAGCTCCAATAATGAAATATTGTCACAAGGAGGAGATGACTTGAATGATTCCACTACATTGATTGAAATTGAGAGCACCAATAATGAAATATTGTCACGAGGAGATGACTTGAATGATTCCACTACATTGATTGAAATTGACAGCACCAATAATGAAATATTGTCACAAGGAGGAGATGACTTGAATGATTTTTTTGATCAATCTCTTGATGGCGAATTTATCGAGTGTTTGGAGACCATAGAGTTACAAGAATCATCATTGGAGACTTTTCATGAGGACATTGCTGATGAGGACATGTTACTAGTTCTTTCAAATTTAGAAAATTCTGAAGAATAAATTTATATTTAGAAATCAAAAATTGTTTGAGACATTATTCATTTTTATTTTTAATTTATGAGGTTGTAGCGAAGTGATTGTAGTATAAAATGAGACTTATAGTATAGAGTGCAACATTTTTATGTTACATGGTAAGTTTACTCATATTTACTTCCCTTCTGCCACTATATTATCTCCAATGTGTATTTCACATCTCTTCTTCATCTCCGGCCTCCTTTCTCTCACTGTGTGTCTCCGATGCATCTTATCGCTGCTATTTTGTGTAATTACAGAAGAGAGTAAAATAAAATAGTTCGGAACGTGAAAAGGGGGCAAAGTAGAGTACTCCTCACCCCCTAGGCCTTTTTAGGCGGTCCCAAAAGGATCAGTTTCTGCTTTCCTGAGAGATTATGGTATGAGTTCCATATACCACAATAACTTGCATTACAACATGCAAGATATCTATCTCCTATTACCAACTTTTGGAGATATTCGCGCTAAGCGCGAATATCTCCAAAAAGTAACACCTGCCCTGAGCAGTTCTTAGCCATGTTATCCAATGGGAGGTGGATAACATGGCTAAGAGCATTAGCTCGGTAATGCATGAATATCGCTGAGTTTTTAGCGATATTCATGCATTGCGGCCGTTTATTATCGCATTTGCGATAAACCTTGATAATAGCAAGGTTTATCTTCGATAATTTCTGACGATGCTTAGTGGTAAAAAATTCATTGGTAAGCATCGTTAGCGATAAATATCGCTTAACTTTGGTAATATGCCCCAACGTCTGTTAACGTTCGATTCGAAGGAAATGAGGAAGTGTTGAAAAACATTGTCTGCGCCATCTTGCCTTTTTTGAAATGCCACACTTTTGTCGTGCACGGCAGCCGTTTTAGATGTCTTGACCAGACCCACTCTCTGCACGCTGTCGATTCGTAGCATGGCTCCTCACCCACGCAAACATCTTCCCCAGGCACTGGTCACCACCGCTCTCTGTCTTATGCATGGGCAATAAACCTCCCCCCATCTGCGCTGCTCTTCCCTGAGAATCACACTCTGTGCCCGCCCGACACCTCCCTTTCGCTCTATTCACTACCGCACCCTCTGACACTCCTCTTCCTCTGTGTCCGATTGTCCAGGCTATCAGCTAGCCCTGCAGATGTAGTTTATGGCCCCAGCTGTAAAGAATCACCCCTCTTCAAAGGAGTTATAGTAGATCAAGGCCCACACCCGATGAGATCCGTCACACCACACGTGTTCCTACTATCTGAAAACCATCCTGTATTGTGATTGGGGAGGGGACCGAGCCTGAAGCGGAAGATTCCAGGAATGACTCTTTGTACATCAAAGTTTTTACAATTATGTGTCACATTAAAAATATATAGCACTCCAACAAAGTAGTAGGAATATAAAACTTTAATAACATATAAATATATACAACAAAACAAAAACAGTAAAAACATTTAAACAACGAAGAGACCGTGGCAATTTCTTTTGAATTATCCAATAGATTTATTGAAATTGACAGCACCAATAATGAAATATTCTTGTCAGTAGCGGTCTGTTGTGCGAATAGTTCCAAGGCAGCAGAACGCGCTGAAATCTAGATGGCACGAAGGTGATGTCTAGTAAGTTGCCGCCCAGCAAATAACGGCGTGGGGCGCCGCGGGGGTGAGTGAGTCCAGTAGGCACCACAGCTATTCTTACCGGCATTGCAGAATTACTGCTGGGGACAATGCCTGTGCTGTAGCAGGGTCACAGCAGAAACAAAAAGGATTCTGTTGAAGATGTTGTTGGTTTTCAATTTGAAAACAGTTCTGGTGTCAACTGCTATGCTAATGTAGTGGTTAATGTTTTGTTTTCTCTAGAAAATGTAAAAGAGGGGGAGGCAGTCCAAAGTTCCGTTAAAAGGGCAAAGGAAAGGATCGGTGGTTTGAACTATCAGTCAAAAAGGGGAGGGGGTGCAATAATTTTTCCTACCGGGTCACACTGTGCTTTCACCGGAAGTGAGGTCTGCAGGATTCTAGTAATTCAAAGTGAGGCTGGCGCCAGCATGGGAGCGCCGACGTCCCGCGGATACAGTTTCGTCACTCCACGGGCGATCATGGCAGTCATTCCCCATCGGGGGTCGGAGACTCCCGCGGCTCCTCTAGAATCTTCAAGGTCGTGGAGGACTACGGTGGTGGGGTCAACCAGTGACCGGGCCATTTCTTTATGCTGGGCCCGCTCTTGCCAGGTCGACCGCCATTTTGAGAGTTCGGCAGCTACCGGCGATCGCGGGGTCACATGAGCGGACGGGCTCCACCCTGCCGGGCGAGACGTTGCAGCATGGCCACAGTGGAAGAACCCTTTTCCGGGCGCCTGGAGCGCTGAGGGTGCAGCTGGGAAGCCTCCACCTGGGGAGGCGGGAGAGGCCTGTTCGCACCGTCTCTCCCTCCCAGTGCACCCCACGGCGTCTCGCTTGAGATTTGTTATGGCCGGACCAGGCGATGAGGACGAGGGGGGGGGGTCGGAGGCATGTGCAAGACATCCCCCCCCAGTGTTGTCGCAGCCATTATTCAAGAAAGAAGAAGTGTCCCGTCCGTCTTCGGGCCGGGCTTCCGGTAGATGTCGGCCGGACGCCCCTGGCTCTGGCCCCATGAACGGGTTTCTTGGTTTATCGGCTGCAGCCGGATCCCGTCGGCCTCGGCCCCCCGACCGTTGGTGGCCGGACCGGAAGAGCATGTGGCGGGACTACCTGCAACTCTCAAGGGCCACCGCGGCCGGACTGGGAGAGAGAGGGGAGGGTCGAGGAGACATTCCCCCCCCCTGCAACTGTTCAGCGTTGTAAAGGCAATCCCCTGGCCGGGTCCCGCTGGCCTCGGCCTCTCCTCCGGCTACACCCTACGTTAGGATCTCCTGGCCGAGGCGTGGCAGCAGGACCTGCCTTATATGGGCTGCTCCCGGCTGGGCGTAGTCGGAACCCTGCCCCACCTTGGAAGTTTCCAGAGTGGGGGCGGATGTTCTACTGACTTGCATTTTCCGTAGTCTATCGATTTTTTTGGCGTGGCAGGCGGTGGGACAGCGAGGGGTGATTTGGTTTCTCTTACTGTTTTTCTGGTCTCTCACCACTGGCATATTTTAACGTTTTCTTGTTTCTAGGACATTAATAGGTTTTATCATTACGTTATGTTATCGTTTCTTTGTTCGTTGTTTAATAAAAGTTCATGTTCATCAGTGGCCTACTGATTTTCGTTTTCCTATTCTTTTCTTTCCAGGTTGTTTCATGCTAAAGTTTCTGTTAACAGGATACAGTGATCACTTCGTTATTATTGCATATGTCCTTTTCACTAGGGGTGCTCTCTGGTCGGGCCAGATGACGTATCTCTAGTAAATGGTCCGGGTGAAACAGGTGCATCAATCAGTGGGGAGTAGATAGGCATGACAGATTACAACGGGGGAGAAAGGTCCGCATTACGTACCCTTTCACTACTTGCAAAGATTTTCCTACGTTTATTTGCAAACAGGGAATACCTCCAAAAAGAACTAATTCCCAAACAGTCAATGTTAGGACAATCAATCAATCAATGAGGAATGAAATAGGTACGACGTGTTAAAGGCTTGCGTTACCTACCCTTCACTATCTGCAAAGGGAGAGAGAATATTCCTATTCTTCCTCGTTTGCAGGCAGAGAAGATCCTTAAGAGAATTAACTTCGAACAATTCAATGCTCGATTCCAACAATCAACAAGGGGTACTGTGAACAGAAATGAACGCCGCTTATGTACATACGCATTGCTATTTTCAACAGGTTGTTCCTAATGTTTCTATTTTAGCGAGGTCAAAAAGAGATCCCATTAGTGGCCTACTGATTTTGCTCGATTCCTTTTGTTTTTTTACACGATTTTTCGCTATCTGCAAAGACTAAACAGAGTATTGCGACTCTGTGCTTGTTTGTAAATAGAGAATGAACCAAAGAGAACAATCAATCAAATGGAGAGAGAAGCAGGCACGACGGATTACAAAGGGGGCAAAGGGCTGCGTTAACTACCCTTCACTATCTGCAAAGAGAGAGTACTCCTAATAGAAATGAGGGGTGGGGGGCAGCATTCAAAGCAGATCAGTGTGCATAAACACGAAAATGTTTTTACTTACCACGTACTTGACATTCGACAGCTTATGATATTTGCTATTAAAAAACCATTGAAATTCACTGAAAAAACCATAGGTTATAGACCATATATAGTTAGGAATTAGCATTTACAAAACCTTGAAAATTCACTGAAAAAACCATAGGTTATACACCATATATAGTTAGGAATTAGCATTTAAAAAACCTTATTTTACTCACACAAAACCATTGAAATTCCATATATAGTTAGTTGCACTAACTATATATCGCGCACCCGCAATCCACTGCTGATCATGTCACATATTACATCATTCATGACATGGTCAGTGACATCACTGATGACATCTCAAATGACATCACTGATGAGATCACTGATGACATCTCATTTGACATCAATGACCACATCACTGATGATATCATTCATGTGACAATACAATGCATCTCCTCACGTTTTAATATAACCTCTGTTTCACCCAGTGTTAAATACAGAGTATAATTTTTGAAACCATTGACACACCAATACTAGTTACTACATACGTACTCACTGATTCCTACGTCTACACACACATTCACTCATTCACCCATACAATCATTCATACATACAATCACTCATCTTTACAACACTATCATATGCACTCATACACCTATACAGACACTTACACTCTGCCACTCATCCATGGAGTTACTCACACACCTAGTCAGTCCTGTAAAGAATCAATCACACTTCCATTTTCTTGTCTATACAGTTAAACATAGAGCACCTTACATTTTCAAACATATACTAACACATACTTACTTTCTTATACAATCATTGATACAAGTACACATTGATCTGCACAGAGTCACACACCTCCCAGCCAGCCACACACACACTCAGTCTCCTATACAAATACTTGGAGAATCAATCAATAACCCATATAGTTAATCATATAGCTACTGATCAACACATGCAGCAGTTTACAGAACAACAGACATAATGATGCACAAATTAAGACAGTTTAGTCACTAACCCATGCACTCAGTGAGACACATTTAATCACTCACTCATACATTCAGTCATGCACCTACTAAATCCTTCGTCCAGACACTTATACATCTACTCATTCTTCAATATGTAAAACATATTTAAACTTTACAGAAACACACAGTCACTGGATGATGTCATCAGTGATGTCACTGACCATGTCATGAATGATGTAATATGTGACATGATCAGCAGTGGATTGCGGGTGCGCGATATATAGTTAGTGCAACTAACTATATATGGAATTTCAATGGTTTTGTGTGAGTAAAATAAGGTTTTTTAAATGCTAATTCCTAACTATATATGGTGTATAACCTATGGTTTTTTCAGTGAATTTTCAAGGTTTTGTAAATGCTAATTCCTAACTATATATGGTCTATAACCTATGGTTTTTTCAGTGAATATATATATATATATATATTACCTACTGGCGGTCGCCAGTAGGTATATATAGTTAGGATTTTTTCTCTATGGGATTTTTGAAAATTCTATGTCTAATAACTTTGGCGTTTGTGGACGGAATTGGCTGAAATTTTCAGGAAAATGGAACATTTTGTTTCAGAGCAGCCCCTGGAAATTTGGGGGGGGTTTGTCAAGGGGGGGCCGAGAAAAAAGGGGGGTCCCAAAACGTGTTTTTCCCATGTTAATTTCCATAGGGCGGTTGGCCTCACTTTTAGCCCGAACGGCTGAATGGATTTGCACGAAACTTGGCAAAATTGTAGATATTGTTTGCCCGATGTGCCTTTGCTAGGTCTCAAGATATATGCTCCTGTGAATATTGAGTAAATTAGGTTTAAAAAAAGATATATATCTAGAGCCGCGCCCAGGTGCGCGTACCGGGGAGCGCTCCGGGCGCGCCACGCGACTTGCGCACGGCAAGCTGATTGGTTCTCGGGTGTCTGTAAACATTCAAAACAGTCCGCAGCGGCCGCCATCTTGTGTCTCGGTAGGATTGAGACACAAGAGGTGGCAAAAATGAAAGGGGGAAATGAGCAAAAGGGGGCAGGATACACCCCCCTGACCCCCTAGTTTTGATGTGGGGGCCATAAAAGGGTCCCGCGGGTAAAAAAAAAAAATTAAAAAAAATTCGATTTTCGCGGGGGGAGCGCCAGGTACGCGCACCGGGGAGCGTACGGGGGAGCGTACCATGGAGATAAAAAATGACACTTTTTTGAAAAAAAAATAGCATTTTTTATAAATTGGAGGTAGTTCTGAAAAGAACTTTTTTTTTGTTTTTGTTGTTTTATATTTTTTTAGACTTTTTAAAACGATTTTATATTTTTTTTGTATTTTTGTCAGGGGAAAAACAAAAACAGGGATTCCAAAACTGCTGAAATGTGAAAATTTAGGGACTGGCAGGGCAGCGGTGTTGCTGTTTCTTTATGGCAAGGAGTTCAACACTCTGCTCCTTTTTTTAAACCTAATTTACTCAAAATTCACTCTGCTCCCCATAGCAGAGCAGTTCGTCACACTCCGTGCACAGAAATTTGATGCCTGCAAACACCGGCTGAATGTTAGGGACCATTCTTCCACGGGGTGGTCCCGAAGGTGTTGCTCCACCAGTGGAGGTGCTGCCGCCATCTGTGGGTAAATTCCGTGCCAGCTCTCTGACACTCTCCCTGGCAAAGTTGTTAGGGTGTCTTCTTTTCACATGCCTGATTAAATTAGCATTTCCAAAACTATATTTTTTCAGAGGATTGCCTCTGGATAAACTACTACTACAAATTTTGCAGGTTACTTTTGGAGCGTTGACTTTTTTTTGTCCTTCAGGGATGTCATAAAATTTCCAGATGAAATGGGTTTTTTTCTTCTGCTGAGGAGGGTCCTCATCTAAAAATCCGTCTGAATCACTGCTGGATGACTCTCTTGCAGCCATTGCTGTAGATCAGAAAAGTAGGAGATGAACAAAGTACACAGAACAGCTCTTGCTCTCTCCAAGTACAAAGCAATAGTGAGAGAAATGGGTGGGTTTCACACAATTTGGAAAAAAAAAAGTTCCGAACCAATGAAAAGTGTTATTTTAAAGTCACATGGTTTGACGCGCTTACGCTACGCGCCCCGGGGCGCGTCCCGGGGCGTGTTTCGTAAGCGCATCAGGGCGTTTACGTTGCGCAATCGTATGCGCTTCCGGGTGTGCTTACGCGGTGCGTCGTAAGACGCATCTCGCGGCTACGCGATACGTGTCTTATGACGCAAGGCGTGGCGGCTACGCAATACGTCACGATGTTGTTTTCGTTCGCGGCAATAGCGCTATCGGGACGCTCATCAGTACGCGCCCCGGGGCGCGCCGCAAGATTGCGCTTACCCGTGCGTTCACCGGTCCGCGCCCCGGGAGCGCACCAAAAAGAATAAAAAAAAAAAATGACATAATTATACAATATAAAATTCGATTTAAAATGTATTATTTTTTAAAACTATAAAGATTTGCTATTAAAAAACCTATGAAATTCACTGAAAAAACCATAGGTTATAGACCACATATAGTTAGGAATTAGCATTTACAAAACCTTGAAAATTCACTGAAAAAACCATAGGTTATAGACCATATATAGTTAGGAATTAGCATTTACAAAACCTTATTTTACTCACACAAAACCATTGAAATTCCATATATAGTTAGTTGCACTAACTATATATCGCGCACCCGCAATCCACTGCTGATGATGTCACATATTACATCATTCATGACATGGTCAGTGACATCACTGATGACATCACTGATGACATCTCAAATGACATCACTGATGACATCACTGATGACATCTCAAATGACATCACTGATGACATCACTGATAACAACATCCAGTGACTGTATGTTTCTGTAAAGGTAAAATATGTCTTACATATTGAAGAATGAGTGGATTTATAAGTGTCTGGATGAAGGATTTAGTAGGTGCATGACTGACTGTATGAGTGAGTGAATAAATGTGTCTCACTGAGTGCATGGGTTAGTGACTAAACTGTCTTAATTTGTGCATCATTATATCTTTTGTTCTGTAAACTGCTGCATGTGTTGATCAGTAGCTATATGAGTAACTATATGGGTTATTGATTGGTTGCCCATGTATTTGTATGGGAGACTGAGTGTGTGTGTGGGTGTCTGGGAGGTGTATGACTCTGTGCATAGATGTGTGAGCAGTTGATTCACTAGATGTATGGGTTCAAAAGTGCATGTGGAAACAGCTGTATGGGTGGTTGACTGTGTGCATGAGTGTATTGGTGAGTGAATGCATATCTCAGTGCTACATGTCAAAGTAAGTACATATGTAAAACACAGTACATGTGAGAGTTGACATATATAAATAACTGTGCATAAGAGCCAGTGAATGTGTGAGTGGCTGTATGGATCATTGTGAACTTGTATCCGGGATTGTATAAGAGAGTAAATATGTGTTAGTATGTGTTTGAATAAGTAAGGTGTGTATACTGACTAGGTGTGTGTGTAACTTCATGGATGAGTGACAGTCTGTGAGTGTCTGTTTACACTGAGTGTATCTAAGGTTATAGTAGAGTCTGAAGAAGTTCATCGTATTATCACATGAATGATGTCATCAGTGATGTGATCAGTAATGTCAAATGAGATGTCATCAGTGATGTCATCAGTGATGTCATTTGAGATGTCATCAGTGATGTCATCAGTGATGTCACTGACCATGTCATGAATGATGTAATATGTGACATCATCAGCAGTGGATTGCGGGTGCGCGATATATAGTTAGTGCAACTAACTATATATGGAATTTCAATGGTTTTGTGTGAGTAAAATAAGGTTTTGTAAATGCTAATTCCTAACTATATATGGTCTATAACCTATGGTTTTTTCAGTGAATATATATATATATATACATACACACACATATATATATATAACTGTACCCCCTCTTTTTTTTAAATAATTTTCTATTTTTTAAATATACAAATTTTAAAAACTTCCCATTTATAAAAATGTATTTTCGTCACTTCCTTTTAACCTTCCCACTTTATATCATTACCCACCCCTAAGCGCTAAAACAACCTACCAACCCAATACCCCTACCCACTAATAAACTCCCAAAATGCCCTTACTACCCTATACCCCTACACACCCCTAAACACTAAAGACACCCCTACCATCCCATAACTCTACCCACCCTTAAACCCTAAAATAACACTTTCACCACCCTACACCCTTACCAACCCCAAAACACTCAAATACCCTTACCAACCTGTACCCATACCCACCCAATCTTAAACATGTCCTTACCACCCTATATCACCTACCCACCCCTAAACCCTAAAAATACCCTTACCACCCAAGACACCTACCCACCCCAAAACACCTTAAAAATCCCTTACCACCCTATACAACTACCCACCCCTAAAACTTAAATATATCCTTACCACCCAATGTATCTACCCACCCTAAACCCTGGAAATATGCTTACCACCCTATACCACTACCCACCCCAAAAAGGCCCTTACTACCCCATACCCCTACCAACCCCTAATGCATAAGAATTCCTTACCACCCAATAACTTTACCCATCCCCAAACCATAAAAATACCCTTACCACACTATACCCCTACCCACCCCTAAACTCTAAAGACACCATTACCATCCTATACCTTTACCCAGCCTTAAACCCTAAAACACCCCTTGCTACCCTATATATTTACCCATCCCTAAACCTGAATGCATCCTCACCACCCAATACCACAACCCACCTCTAAACACAAAAAAACACCTTTGCCACCCTATTCCCACTAAATCCTCCACTAAATCCTAAAAATACCTTTACCACCCTATACGCCTACCCACCCCATACCCTAAAAACGCTCTTACCGCCCTATACCCCTACCCACCCCAAATCCCAAAACCTTAAAAACACCCTTACCATTCTATACTCTTACCCACCTTAAACCCTTAAAACACCCTTACCACCTGATAACCTTACCCACCCCTAAGCCTTAATTTAGACATATATCTATATACACATACATACACACCTGCCTGCCTTAAATACACTTACCTCGTGCTGTAAAGACATGTTGTAAATGCTTATGTGTGCTAATGCTATATATTGGTAAAGACATTGCATAGTAAAGGCAATGCTTGGTAAATGATGCATGGTAAATGCATGTGATCCAGTGGGTTACCAGCCTCAGATACTCAATTACTGTATACTCACCTGGGCCCTTAAACACACACACACAAACACTCAAACACTGACTAGTAATTACCGCTGGGGGTCAATTTTTATAAATGCTTTTTCTAAGATTATTTACCTGTCAAAATCTTTAACTAATCTTTCACTGATCAAAAAGTTCTTTTCTCCGGTCAATGGACCTATTTGTTGGAACTAGTTGATGGTGAAATGACATTTAATTGTTATATATCTTATCCTATTTGAAATAACCACAGACGGGAGAACATTTTTAAATGTTTATCTAGTTATTTCATATGAGCCAAAACAAATTATAGTACGGTCAGTCACCTAAATTAGAACGAAGTTTCACAATGACAGTACTCAGGAAAAAGAGGATAGAGACAGCCGTACAATGACATACTACACAGAATTATATTTACCTGTAATGGTGTGGAAACCAACCCCTTAGCCATGGAGTTGGAAAGTGTCCCCTGGGAAAGATCAGGTGAGAAAACCCTCAGGACAGGTTCAGGACAGGATTCTGGACCGGATAGGTGACCGCTTCGAGATCCGACGCCTGCGTCGTACTCCTCTCTGACACTATCTTCCTCGTCGATTCTTCTGCGTTCTTCTAATTATTTAGCTCCACGTTTGTGAATTTATTCTTCTTCAGCATTTGCTCAGCTCTCGGACAGCATCCCGGTCTCTCAGCATCTCAGCATTACTTCAGCGACTTCTAACTAGCTAAGCTACCTCAATTATACCTTTCATTGCTCATGTACCATCCATTAACGTTTCAACTTTATGTAACTCCTAGTTCTAAATGGACAGGCAAGGGGGGATGATCATCACATCATGCTAAGTTTTAATTATTTCTTTAGGTCTTTGTTTTATGATCCTGCCCATCAACCGTATTCACATTTTTATAAACAACAATGTATACATTTTACAGTTTGTCAATTGAGTTTGCAGGATGTCCAGCAGGTTCTCAGTACATATGCGCAAGATGGCCTTGGATGGGTTTCAAGATTTGATATCATAGCGTCTGGCTTGGCATCACTGCTCCTGCGTGAGGAGTCATGTGTAGTGTCGACTTTAGCATCGTTCCGAGGCCCAAATATGAACTAATAGAGAGGTCAAAAGAAAACTTATTAATTTCGAAATAAAATGATTTCACTGTATACCACCTATCTCTACTCTAATCCCATATACTTATAAAGACTCTCCCCGCATTAGCATTTAGTAAATAGCTCTTTTTAGTTCCAGTCGCTTAGCATGTGAGCTTCCAAGCACCATTTTATATGCATTTGCCCAGAAGCAGAATTTTCCCTCCAAGCATAAAGACGTCATACTACGTAAATGCAGTTGACGCACGCGCAGTCCAGTTTCCTGCGTTAGCAGTCATTTTGAGTTCAACTCGGGTTATTTGTTATTAAAACCCATATGCAAGCTTCATCTAGCTAAAAATATATGTAATGTGGTGCATTTTAGTTACACAATACATTATTAAAACAATGTTACTGGTTTATATGAGAGGATTGCATTCAAACAAGTCTCTTTTATACGAGTCCTTGCTCCATCACATTGCGAGGTAATGCTTGCATTTCAAAGGTAGTTTCCCCTCCGACAGGGCTCTCGGAGAGATTGTCAGTGCAGTGCTGGCTCCAGCACAGCTGTTGCTCATGGGGGGTTGGATAGCACAGAGGGTAGGGGATAGCGGTAACAGATGGGCAATTATATATTTTTTTACATTTGAGAGAGGGAGAAGAGGCCAAGTTATGAAAACGCCCCTATTCCTACTGTGCCCCAGTGTAGCAGTTAAAAGAAGGGGCAGAGGACTGGGTGGCTTTACATAACATACAATTAAAGACATGTAAAAAGTGAATAACAGTGTCCTGAGCGACATCAGAGACAAATGCATGCTTTGCTCTCGTTGTCTATCTGATATTACGGAGAACCCCCTGGGGAAAAGCATCCCCTTTATTCACAGTTACCCGTCTATAATTTTATATTACACACATGCATATCTAAAATAAATCCAGGTTATTGGGATACTTTTAGGTTGAAAATGATGTTTTTCTCATGCCTACATCAACCACATGACTTTCTACGTGGGGCAGTAGGTTTGAGCCGAAATTCCTTGCACAAACAGAGAACAGGATGTCCACTGCACTTTTACAGTACCAAAGTTCACCATACAACCTACAGAAATTGAATAGCGGAACACAATATCAATTAACCTTGAAAGAATTTGTGAAAGCACCCGCCTTCGCGTAGTATTGGGAAAAGGCTCCGTTCTCATGAGAATTACCTGTGCATGACAAGAAAAAAACCGCAGCTTAACCCATATGTACACAAGCAAGCCCATCACAATAAATACATTTCCAACCGTTATTCTACGTTAGATAGTAGTAGAATGGCGCCTCTAAGTAATATATGTTATTATTGTTCCTTGATTTGCCAGCAGCTTTCCTTCTTTTAAAAAAAAAAAAACTTTTTATTACAGTTTCTCATGCGGAAATACAAACCATCGTCAAACTAAGCAGCCTTTATTCATTTAGATAACACATTTTGTCAGCTTGAAATCGAAAAAAAAGAAATAAAAGAAAGAAATTAGATTTATTTCATTCTTTTAAACGACTGCTAGAAAACGTGCACATAAAATTACGGTGACAGGTTGCTCTTTTCATTTTTGGTCTGGTTTCAGCATACATTGGAGACGTTTACTAAATTCCTTCCTAGTGGCACGCTTCCTGCTGCTTTCCTACTGTGCAGATGAAGGTCTGCGTTACACCCAGGCCTCTCGTGACTCATTAGCAAGCTCCTTTTTATAGAGCACAGGCTCCTGAAAGTGAACTCTAATTCTGCAGTCTCCAGACAGGGCTCTTCCTGAAGCAGTCCCATGGAAACTACCTTTTTATTATGTTCTCAAGAATCACAGACCATGTGCTCAAACTATGTTGGATCAAAACCGAGACATTTTTCCACTGCACTGGCAGTGCCTGGTCTAAACATTTGTGAGGAGTGCGTGGATGATCGATGAGGAGGCGAGAAATTTGGGAACAAGCCATTCATTAATTCTATGGATATTTATGATTATTTCGGTGTCGAGGAAAACGGCAGAAGAGCTGTGGCTACAACGCAGAATTGGTTTCAGGATGAGCAGAATTAGAGACGTTTTGTTAAAGTGGTTCACTTGTTAAAGTGGTTCACTTCACGAAGTTGCCTTTGTAATCTTTTTAAAATTATGGAGGCAATTTTTTAACAATAAATAAACCCTCCTGAGACAAAAAGTCGGTGTGTGGATTTTTTCCTCCTAAACTCATACTTTTTCAAACGATTTCTTTTTCATTTTCCTGTCTTTGAACATTGTCATGAAGTTGACCACCATGGCAAAAGTTTTAAAAAAGCCCCACAAAGTTGAAAACAGCTAACAAGAAAAGTGAAACCAAAGGACCAAGGCAGTAGACCAGGTCAAGCACTACGGATCGTCTAGTTCTTAAATCAGGATGGTGCAATCTCTTCCCACACCCTCTGCCATAGGATGTACAGAATAATGAAAATACAAGGAACAAAATGGAAGGTGCACTCAAATGAAGTCAATAGAAGTAATAGTTTAAATTGTCTTCTTCTTTATTAAAAAAGTATTCGTGAAACATAGGCACAGCCAACGCGTTTCGTTCCTCTTGCCTTTTAGGAACTTCGTCAGGGCTGTAAGGGTTACAAACATAAATATTCACATAAATATACATTTGACATAGCACATGTAGACAAAAGTGATCATAAAAGACTAACCCAAACCATAACAAATGACAATAACTACTAGCTAAAATCTATAATCAAGCAACACGAAGTATTATAATACATACTGAAGAACAAACAAACAACAGTTATCCCTAAACATAGTAGAAAAAGGTAAAGATAAAAACTGTTGTAACACATATTGAAATGTATCTTATTTACAAAAGTTTGAGGTTCGAGAGGACTGATACAGTTAATTCCAAGTTCAATATCATAAATATTTACACAAAAGTTTTTATAAAAAGAAGGGAGCATGGCAAAAAATTCATGAAAAAAGGATGATTACCTTGATATAGACCTAGACATGTAAGTGCAGTTACCCACTATAACTCCCAAATTGGGGATGCTTGCGGCATATCGAGGGGGCGAGACCTGAGGGTAGACAGTATTATGGTGTGTTCCAAAAGCATGTATCAAGCAAATGGATTTGCCGTTTGAGGGCCGTCCATATGGGGCACAATACTGACAGGGAACTTCATTATTTTCTGAATTAACTGTGAAAATTTTGGCAACAATCTCCAAAATGTACCTGCATGTTGCCTTAAAAGCGCAGCAAGTTACTAAATCATCCCCAAAATGTAATGTCTCCCCAGAGGGCCCTGATAAAGGTACTTGCTTTTCTATTTTTTACTATTTGTACATGTGCTCATCGTGATATCAAATATAAAATTGATGCTAGTGAGATAGTAGATCTAGACATTGTGCAATTACCCAGCTATATATACGAATGGGCTCGCCTGAGCTTTGTTATAATTCAAATTCCATTTACCTTCGGTTATCATTTAATAAATAATCCTGACTCTACTTGTTGTTTATTTAATTTAATATAATTTTCGTTTTTTATTAGATACATGAGATTTTGCAATCATATTTATGGTACGACAATTCCGAGTAGTTTCTCACCCTTCCATTTCACCCTTCTTTTTCTCTACGAATTCATGCAGAGACATCCAACTTAGAAATACTATAGTAGCCTTATAATCGGTCTAGTACGGATTATTTGCCTGGTGCCAGCAATTTAGAGATGCATGGCAAAATGTGCACAATACATAGGCATATCACTTTATCGTAATGGCGCCGGCAGAGCCTTCGAAGCCTTACTCGGCCCGTCACGTGACGGGTGCCTTATGGGCGGGCCCCACAAGGAATTAGCAGGCGGGCCGGGTGTTTACTTCCGCATATAAACAAATGTATATTTATGTGAATATTTATGTTTGTAACCCTTACAGCCCTGACGAAGTTCCTAAAAGGCAAGAGGAACGAAACGCGTTGGCTGTGCCTATGTTTCACGAATACTTTTTGAATAAAGAAGAAGACAATTTAAACTATTACTTCTATTGACTTCATTTGAGTGCACCTTCCATTTTGTTCCTAGCTAACAAGAAAAGTCCACACTGCTAGGCCAAGGTCACACTAGGCCATAAACTAGAGCGGCAGCAACTAGATGAGGAGATTGTCCCTACATGCAGCACGTGTAGGATCATAGCCAGGATAGAGTCGAACAAAGGGCAAACATCCTTACACCAGATTTCATTATTTCCAATTATTCATCAATGTCACCAGCGTTGCTCTTGGAGTTCCAGGGCTGAAGGCCTGGATTGGTGAGACCCCTGGTAATGAGGTCCGGTGTTGACGGGTTTGCCAAACGAGCACTCTGTTGCTCGATTAGGAGGGTGGCGCGCAACTAGCGTACATCCTACCCCTCCTCTGGCTCCAGCCCTGGAACTCCAAGAGCAACGCTGGTGACAAGACGATACTCAGCACCGGCTTTGCGGTAGTGTCAGAGTTAGGAATACTTTACTCCTTTACTTTTAAATAACACACCGGTCCTGAAGAATTGCCGATTGACCCATTAGGGGCAGAAGACGAGAAACATGTCGATCACTTACACTATCTAGAACCTGTAGGATCATATTTTCCAGACAGGGCTCACCTTTTTTAGTTAGGTTAGTACACCCCCAAAATCAAATTTGTTCCATACAAGGCAGGACTAAACTTATTTTAACCCACTATGCACTGTCAATTCACTACCTTGATCACATACCCTCACGCACCCAACACCTGTCTCTTAAAAGATCTCTGGCAAAGAGCCCCTTCGCGGATGCCCGTCGGGCATTGCAGCGCCGGCCCCACGTGGAGCACAGCCTAATCATGAAGCATGACATCCTTCGGGGTGTGTGAGGGCATTGATAAGAGACATGTGAGCTTCCCTCTTCTCCCCTCTCAGGAACTGCACACCCACTTGACTGACTAACCTTTTCGACACATATCACTATGACTGACATCCAGGTGTGAACCTCTATTCACCTGTGTTATGGATATATCAGATTTGGAGCCGCTCCTACTGTCACAGACTTCTTTCAGGAGGAAGAGAGAGCAGAGGAATGGACACTTCAAAAAGAAGCAGACCTCCAATATAAACTTCAAAGACTCAATCTGTAAATCACATTTGGTGTCTGGAAATGGACTATAAGGAGGGGAGCTTAGGACCCCAGTCAAGCACCAGTGCAAGGAGGAGAAGATCTGCAGGACTTCTGCATATGGCCAGGACAGAGGGCCTTGGTCAGCTAGTCACCCAGCTGGGCGAGGGACATCACCCAGAGAATCCAAGACCACCTGCCCTAGAACTTGGAGCACTAGCACCCGTCTGCTTGCCAGGACCAGTGTGCCTTGTGAGGAAGAGAAGAGCATTGGAGGGAGCAAGGTCCAGTGGGCTGAAGTGATATTTGAGGAGAAGGTTGTGGCCCGATATGGTCTTCACTAATGTGCAGTGACTAGCTGGTGACCCTGTATGCCAGGTGGAGCCACCTTGAAGGGATTGCCTTACTGAGTGGCCCTTGGCACTTGTGTGGGGTAAGCCAGGAACCCCGTATGCCTGGGGGCTCTATGAAGAAACGCACTGTGCTGATCGGCTTGGATCCGTGTGTAGTGGAGACCCGGTGACCCTGTGTGCCAGAAGGGGCCACCGGAACCAAGCAAGAAGTGTGACTTGGTCAGGGTCATCATCGGAGGAAAGGGGCTGTAGTGGTGACCCTAGTGGGCCTGCACCATGACTGAATGTGCCAGGGATTATCTATTCCCACACACACCATGGGAAGAACCAAAGAACTTACCCAACTTGGAGGAGCAATGAAGAACCTCAGGTCACTGTGGCTGCCCAACTGCGTGTGAGGCACTTGAAGATCGGCAAGCGCAGCATACTTGGGCTGCGTGCAAAGAAGTTATCAGAGACAGCTGCTGCTGCTTCAGTACCCACAAAGCTGGGGCACCCAGGGACTCCAGTCATTCCAATCCTGCTGGTGCAGGTAACACTGATTCTAGGCCAGTCGGCCCCAGGAGAACATGCTTGCCAGATGGCACTTCGGTGAAGTAACACTTTTGCTTGTTATGCAGAGTAGGAGTGGGACTTCTGAAACTTGGACTACTAGTGGAGTTTCACCTGAATGTCACCTATAGTGAATGGAGAATAACCACTAGGGATTCAGGGAACACTAGATCCTTGACTTCAGGGGACTGTGTGAGTTGTTTGTGAATTTCATATTTTACGTGGTATTTATATTTATATAATCCTTTTTTCATCAAAACAACTATTTGACTGAACATTTATTTTTTGCTGATATGGACACATTTTGAGTTGTGAATCTGTATTTATACCCCTATATCTGCCTCCCCTCAGAAGCCTTGGACTGCTCGACCCATGCTGCTACTGAGAGTTAAGTCCTAAATGGGTACTCGTCCCAGTTGCTCAGGAACCATAGTACGCCGGCCACCCTCACACAAGTGTATATCCCCAGTTCTTAGAAGACAAATTCCTTCATGGTGAAAGGTATATTTAAGAAATTGGTTGATCCTGTTCACCCAGTCAGCAAACTCAAGAGCTTTAGTTTTACTTCCATACCATATAACAAATATGACATTGATATACATCTCTTCAGACACTGATGTTTTCTGCAAAGGGTGTATTGCTAAGGAGCATGATTTTTTACTCAATGTCATGCAAATACAGACATCTTAGACTTGGTGCAAGAGTACTACTAATTGATGTTCCATGGATTTGAAGGAAGAATTCCCCCTCAAAGTCATAGTAATTCATAGTGAGCACCTGTGGTGTTATTTTTATTTTTCTGAGTTTTATATCGCGCAAATTTGACCCGAAGGCATCAGATCGCTTTACATGAGAACCAGTTGCATTAGAGCAGAGTTCTTCAATCTGTGGGGCGCGCCCCCTGGGGGGGGCGACACCGTCTCAGGGCGGGCGCGCACTCCTTCGTAAATCTCACCTTTGCCTTCTACTGATTGAAGAAACAAACAGCAGAGTGGAGCTGCAGGGGCCCGAAGAAGGGGTGAAAACCATCAAAGCCTCATAAACAAGAAAAAGGTCTTTTAAAGACCTGTGAAATACTCGCGGCTGTGTGCACGGGAAGCTGTCTCATTCAGGCTGCCACACACTGGGTTTGTGGGGGGGGTGGCTATTCTGGTTAATTCCTACAGCTGAAATGCTTTAGCTGCAGTGGGAGGCAAGGAGCCCCCTTTTCTAAAACTGAAAGCAACTATTTCAGAGCAGAGGAGACTCCTTGCCTCACACTGCAGATTAAATGAATGTCTGTTACTTGCTTTCAGTTTTAGCAGTGAAAGGCTTCCTTCCTCCCACTGCAGATGAAGCTTTTCAGCTCTAGGAATTTAACCCCGTCCAGGGAGGGACAGCTCTTCACAGAAAGGCGACAATGTTGCTTTTTAAATTACACTGGCAGGATCACAATGATCACAGGGCCAAAAGGGCTTTAAATTGCCAAAAGACAAATCCCAGTCAGTTTTTTAAACAGCCTGCAAATTGCTTCTCTTGACACTAAATATAGGTTATAAAGAAGTATGTATTCATTTATGATGTGACTTTTCTGTCTTTATTCCCTTTTATTATCAGTCATATCATTCAGGCAGCCCTAAAACACAATTTAAAGTGCTCTCTATTTATATTTGCTGTTCAGAGTATGCACAGATAAGTGACTGCTTATTTTTGTACCACCTGGGACATCAAAATAATGAGCTGGCAACCTTAATCATAAAACTGGAAATTTGTTGCAAGATCAGCCCAGTATTTATTTCCTCCACCCTCGATCCCTGGTTAATGCCATAATTGTAATAGCAATAGTTTAACATATCTGAAACCCTGCGCTGCCGTCAATAGCATGCTGAGTTACTGCAAGTGTCTGGGAATGCACCCTGCATTCAGACAACTTGCTCCTCATTCTCGATCTTCACTTTCATGCTCACCTTGCACTCACAGCGATCACAATTCCCTCATACTGACCCCCATGCACTCACACCATTCACCCTGCACTCAGTGATCACTCTGCTCTCACAATGCACTACCGCGGTTTTCCCTGTACCTCAACCTGTAGCCACACAAGCACACTACACACCCTGCACTCATGTGACACTTCACTCACCTGTCCCCCTCACTGCTCAATCTGCAATCTCACTTTAACAAGCCCATCACTAACCATGCATTCATTAGTCCTACTCTGCACTAACATGCACACCCAAATTCATATGGTCACCTCAGTCACCCTGCAGTCACTCCACTTACCCTACTCTCACACTGTTGCATACCTCACTGTGCACTCACATGAGCACTCCTGCCACCATCACAGCACAGAGGGTTAATGTGCCTGCTACAAAGAAGGTGTACCATGCAGATCAAAGAACTGAGGGGCATATGTTCAAGGAAGTTGCGGAGTGAGGCGTTAGCAGTCATGGGTTAAAGCCTCTCTCCGCCACTTCAGAAACGGAAGGCTGCACCATATTTACAACAATATGGTCAGCCTTGCGTTTCCCCTGCGCTGGCGCTACACTTAGCAGTGTAGCACCAATGCAGACACCATTGCGCCATAGTGCAAGGGTGTCTGGGTGCAGGGAAAATATTGTTTATGTTCAGGAGGGGGACATTCCTGTCCATAAACAATCTTTAAATGCTATTTGTCTCACTTCAATGTGTGCTGCTTAATGCAGCACACACAGAAATCACCAAATGGATTTTTTTTTAAAGAGTACAAATACAAGGCATTTTGCTTTTTCCATGTGTGCTGCACCAGGCAGCACACATGGATGAATCAAAAATTAGGAGAAATAATGTATTTCTCCAAGTTTCGCCAGCTTAAGACCAGGTTTTCTCTGTTGTTAATTTTAACGCTGCCTCACTTTTACGCTGCCCTTGTAAATAGTATATTTACAACAAGGGGTGGTGAGGGACAGAGTCTCTGAATTAAGCAGAATACTCTCACCCAGTCAAGAGATCAGGGCTAGATCCAACACCGTTTTTTAGCTCATTGCACCATCCCAGTTTCAGAACCTGGCTGTATGCAAATTAGTCTGTCCCTGGCCCAGTGCATCATGGGAACAGGGCAGACCAGACTACAAAAGCCAATTCTTACACTGGGAAGGAAACAAGCTTCCGGGGACCGGTTTCTGGCATTACAGCCGTCTTCGGCCCGGCTTGCTTGAATCCTGATGGTGCAATGAGCAAGGGACTCATGTCTGAGTATACCCTTCCACGCTTAGGGTGGACAAAAATATTTACAACAAGGGGTGGTGAGGGACAGAGTCTCTGAATTAAGCAGAATACTCTCACCCAGTCAAGAGATCAGGGCTAGATCCAACACCGTTTTTTTTTTGCACTGGGACAGGAACAGACTAATTTGCATATAGCCAGGTTCTGAGCTGGGATGGTGCAGTGAGCTAAAAAACGGTGATGGATCAAGCCCTGATCTTTGGACTGGGTAAGAGTGGTCTGCTTAATTCAGACACTCTGTTCATCACCACCCCCTTTTCTGAATCATTTTGTCCACCATAAGCGTGGAAGGGTATACTCAGATGTGAGTCCCTTGCTCATTGCACCATCAGGATTCAAGCAAGCCGGGCCGACGACGGCTGAAATGCCAGAAACCGGTCCCCGGAAGCTTGTTTCCTTCCCAGTATAAGAATTGGCTTGGTAGTTTGGTTTGCCCTGTTCCCATCATGCACTGGGACAGGAACAGACTAATTTGCATATAGCCAGGTTCTGAGCTGGGATGGTGCAGTGAGCTAAAAAACGGTGATGGATCAAGCCCTGATCTTTGGACTGGGTAAGAGTGGTCTGCTTAATTCAGATACTCTGTTCATCACCACCCCCTTTTCTGAATCATTTTGTCCACCATAAGCGTGGAAGGGTATACTCAGATGTGAGTCCCTTGCTCATTGCACCATCAGGATTCAAGCAAGCCGGGCCGACGGCGGCTGAAATGCCAGAAACCGGTCCCCGGAAGCTTGTTTCCTTCCCAGTATAAGAATTGGCTTGGTAGTTTGGTTTGCCCTGTTCCCATCATGCACTGGGACAGGAACAGACTAATTTGCATATAGCCAGGTTCTGAGCTGGGATGGTGCAGTGAGCTAAAAAACTGTGATGGATCAAGCCCTGATCTTTGGACTGGGTAAGAGTGGTCTGCTTAATTCAGACACTCTGTTCATCACCACCCCCTTTTCTGAATCATTTTGTCCACCATAAGCGTGGAAGGGTATACTCAGATGTGAGTCCCTTGCTCATTGCACCATCAGGATTCAAGCAAGCCGGGCCGACGACGGCTGAAATGCCAGAAACCGGTCCCCGGAAGCTTGTTTCCTTCCCAGTATAAGAATTGGCTTGGTAGTTTGGTTTGCCCTGTTCCCATCATGCACTGGGACAGGAACAGACTAATTTGCATATAGCCAGGTTCTGAGCTGGGATGGTGCAGTGAGCTAAAAAACGGTGATGGATCAAGCCCTGATCTTTGGACTGGGTAAGAGTGGTCTGCTGAATTCAGACACTCTGTTCATCACCACCCCCTTTTCTGAACCATGCCCTTGTAAATAGGGCACAACATCAAAATCAGTGTCTGTTGCAGTGGAACGCCCACTGCAACACCCACTGCCCACCCTTTCACGCTAAGCATAGTATGAAAGAGGGCCTTATTTACAAGGCAGCGTTAAGCCAAGTTAAGTGGCTTAACTCTGCCGTGTAAATACGGCAATGCCCCTATCACCACCACAACGACGTAAAAAGTGACGGTGTGGTGTCTATAGGTACTTGTACATATGCCCCTGAGTATGATGAAACTATGAGTAGCACTATAAAAAAAATTATATGTTTGCCAGAAAGGTGCTATAGAAAAATGAGGTGCATTGTTGGTGAGTGGTAGTGAGGGAATTCATGGAGAAGGAGGAAACACTCATTGTTTTGAGCATTATTTGCCGGATATGGCCAGGGATATGCGTGTGGCGGTCGATTATGCAGTGTACCATATTCCAGAAATTTCTGTCAGGTGGTGGGGGGGCCCGACATTTAAAAAAATTCAGCTGGGGGGGCTCAACCTTCAAAAGTTTGAAGACCTCTCCATTAGAGAGAGATACAATTACTTTTGTTAGGCACAGGGAGATTAAGTTATTTGCCCAGAATCACAGGATGTTGAGCATCGTTGCTGAGACTCAAACCCGGTTAACCAGATTCAAGGTCTACCGCCCTGGCCGTTAGGCCACATTATAATTTTGATACCAAGCAATCAATAGTTTCCTCTTTAAGAATACTCAATACAGTGGTTTCACATCCATGCTTAACATCCTTTCATTTTTTATTCATTATTTGTGCAGGTGTTGGTCATGGCCGGCAGCGATATGTACTCAGGTGTTTTGCCAGGGTGGTAGTTCAGATACTCAAGTGCGGTGGAACCTCTAAAGTGAGTAGGCCCCACCATCCCAATACCAATGAAAAAACTCTCTTGACTAAAGAACAGCGCTGGATTTACCTCCTCTCAACAAATATCCATGGATTAAACAACATCATACCTTGGAATAGCCTCAGTCGCTGAGCCAACCTACTCACTTTAGATGTTCCACCGCACTTGAGTATCTGAACTTCCACCCTGGCAAAACACCTGAGTACATATCGCTGCCGTCCATGACCAACACCTGCACCCCATCTGGCATAGTTTGAGTGCACAATGACACTGCCTCCCAAACCCCCTCCACCATCAGGTCAACTCTAACACTGTTTATTACCTTTGTCAGCCCCTTACTGTGATTGTGTGCACTAGATATCAGGACACAGCACACGCGGTTACTATTCCATATCTTGAAGTACCCCGCAGGAGCATGTCTGGACTATTATGCTTAATAGAGGCACCAATAGTGACACCACGCACATGGCCTAAGAGATTCGCCCAGCATAAATAATTATTTTTGACATACATCATAGGCGCATGGCACGCAGACCTTGTTACACAGGACCATTATTCTGTGCAGCAGCCCTCACACTAAGTCCCCCGTCAGTTTCCACCACAGACGCGCAGCTTGCAACACGTCATCTCTGACACCGTGCACATCACGGAACCTGTGATTTTTCCCTTGATAGCTTATTTTGTCAAGCGGTCATTATTGCAATAACTCTGCCAGTAATATGGCACACTTTTATAATTACACCCCCCCAACCCCGCATTTTAAATAGCATCTTAAAATGATGCCTCACTTAGTATGAGTCTGTCCTTTGTGTTTGTCTGTTTTCTCACTCCTCCCTACAGACTCTACTCTCAGCAGAGTCACACCTCACCTTAATGAGCACCAGCTGCAGCGGGTTTACCTACTTAAACCGCATACGGAACTCTGCTTCTCCATCAACGGAGTTCCTGGCCGGCCACAAGAGGTGCAACAGCTGATCCTGAGATCATGGCCAAGTAAATGGGAGTATGGGATGAATCCCTTTGCACGGCACGCTACTGGGACACAGCCCTCGGCGTTCCCAAGTGACAGTGGCGGCTGGTGACATTTGAAAGTGGTGAGGCGTAAAACAATTGCCGTACTTCACTGGGGCGAGCGAGCGGAGCGAGAGTGAACCAGCTATGGGGGGGGGGGGGTTCTTTCTCCCCCCAAGAAAATTTTGAAAAAAGAGTGTATTGAACTGTTTTAAAATATAAGAAAGTCAATGACAAGATAGCTGCTGAGCATTTGTGTGCTTGCTTGGAAGGCATCTGGTGTAAAAAAAAAAATAACACATTGACAAAGGCGGTAGGTCCATGCCCAGTACAACAAGTGAGACATATTGACTTGACAATGGTTTTTTTTCTTCCTAATGATGCACAATCATACAGTTTGATTTAATCATCTAGCAATAATACAGCAGTGCCATTCCATACAGATGTCAGATTTTGCAAAACAAAAAAGAACATTTCTGGTGCATAATGTGGTTCAGGAAAGGAATGAAAACTGGAGAGTTCAAGACTGCACGAAACATGGGAGAAGCTTGACCGACCGTGCAAATTGGATTCTAACATTCCATCAACAATTCAAAAACCCAACAATTCAAATCTTCTGCAGCCAGCGCTATGAAGTATTTGAAAGGAAAGGTGAAATGCAGCGCTTTATGAAACTCTGAAATGTGCTAAAATACCATTAACAACAAATTACCGGAGGAGCTTCGCGCACATCCGAAATGGCCACGTGAGCACAGGGCTCCCGGGACCCTCGCCACCTCCCGCCTCTATCCTGAATCATATCCTGATTACGATGGCAGGTTATTGAAGATGCAACCCAGCTGATATAATAGCTGCTTTCAGAAATTGATTTGGACTCCGGGAACCGCAACTACGACACTTTGAACTTTTGTGGCCGCCCCATGGGGTTACCCGGGACTCGAGTTGTTAAAGTGCCCAGGCAGTAGCTCAACAACAACGGCCTGAGGGGTTCTGATCACAGCCTCGGAGTTGATTTTCGGTTTCGTTTTTGGGTCTTTAGCCTTATCCTATCTCAAGACCGATCTGGTAGCCTGAGGTGCAGCTGGACCCCGTGAATTCATCATGTGCCAACGGCTGCGTGTGTATGGTCGCTGCGAAATAACTGCTGAAATTTGCTTTTGGAGATTCCGGTGGGTGAATTGTGAGGCGTCATTTTTACCAGGTCTCAAACGCCCCTCTGGGGCACATTGCCCAATATGGCAGGCAGACTCGATAGCGAGAAACGAAAAACGAAGACCATTCACCGGTGGGGTACTATTCAAACGAATGTTATGGATCGTTATACCCAACCCAAAGGGTCCCCCGGTGGCGCGAATAGGGCTCTGGAAGAGGCAAGTGGAGGCCCTGCCACGTTGGCCGATTTAACTCTACAGGATGTCATGGGCGCCATTGCTGGTATGAAGACTTCCATTGGCCAGCAATATGAGACTCTTGCCCTTAAGCTTGACACCGTGGCCATCGACGTCAATTTGATTAGAATGGACTTATCAAAGACTAACGAGAAGGTCAAATCCTGAGATTTGAAGACCTCCAGCCTCACAACTGATGTGTCCGACCTGCAGACGGAGGTTCGCAACCTACGATCCTCCAACGATCTCTTTGCTCGTCGGCTGTAGGATTTTGAGAGTCGGGCCAGACGCAATAATGTACGTATTATTGGGGTCCCTGAAAATGCCGAAGAACCCGCTGCAGATCTCCTTGTTGAGGGCCTCATCCTAAATCACCTCGCCCCCAGAGGCCTGAGTAAATTCTTTGCGGTGGAACGTGCGCACAGAGTGCCGGGAGGAAGCCGAAGCCGGGTGCCCCTCCGCGGCCTATCATCGCCAGAATTTTTAACTTCAGAGATAGAGACGCTATCCTGCAGACATCGCGAGTGGGCGGCCCCATGAAGTTCGAGAACACAACGGTGAGCTTCTACCCGGACTTCACCCGGTTCGTTCAGAAGCAAAGGATGCGGTGAAGCGACGACTGAGAGACATGGATTTGAAATACGCGATGCTTTTCCCAACCCGGCTGCGTGTTGAATATGAGGATCAGACGTTTTTCTTTGACCGCCCTGAGAGAGTGAGTGACTGGCTTGATACATTGCCTACGTGGCGTGATCGCACGGAACATTCTGGTGGAGCTGAAGGCGGCCCGTCGGAGCAAGAGTGAGAAACGGTTTCAGAACATTGTGCATAACATATAGCTGTGGTTCGATGACTTTTATATTTACGTGACTTATGGTAGGACACCGGGGGTGGAGGGGGGGTGGGACTCTTTCCTCCTCCGGGTTTCTTTTTGTAGACTAGTTTAATGTTAGGGCGACAGGCACACTACAAGTTGGGGTGGCTTTTGAGTCTAACGCAGGGGTGCAGGGTGGGGGGGGTTGTACCGGGCTTCTGTTGGAGGGTGGGGGGGTGTTTGAGTGTGTTTCGTTTTCTTTCAATGCAACGTATTGTTTTACTTCTGGATCTGGGTGTTGTGTTCGCTATGGGGTGGGTTCTGCATCCATTTCTGGGATGGGGGATAGGGGGTTGAAACTACTGAGTTGGAATGTTAACAGGTTGAGGGATAGGATAAAATGTGGAGTAGTGTTGCAACTGTTGAGACGCCGCTCCCCTGATGTAGTGTTATTGCAGGAGACACACTTGATCGGAAACACTTGTTACGCTATGAATCGGCGAGGATATCGTCTTGCTGTACATGCTGGGTTCACTACTGGCTCTAGTGGGGTGGGTATTCTAGTTAAGAACTCTCTCCCCCTGGAAGTAGACGACATAATCCTTGATGACAGGGGGCGTTATGCTTCTCTCACTGGTAGGTGGGAGGGGAGGACTGTCTCGCTGCTTTCTGTATATGTCCCACCTGGTCTGCAGACCACGACCTTTGCTGATTTGGTGCGGGTAGTTCTGGGGCTTCCGGATGGCATCCTGGTGATGGGTGGAGATTTCAATTCTGTTGTCTCCGGTAGGGAAGATCGGTATCCCCCCAGGGACCTCACGAGATCACAGTCTTAGTTGAGTAGCTTTCTGGAGATGCTGGGACTGATAGACTGTTGGAGGTTGATGCATCCGGGACAGGCACAATACACCTTCCACTCGGGTGCCCACGGTAGTCTCTCCAGACTAGACTATGTCTTGATGCCGGCAGCACAGGCCTCGTCAGTGAGGGAAGTTAGACATCTGGCTCGGGGTATCTCGGATCGCTCCCCACTGTGGCTCCAGATGGACGCGAGTATGGGTGCTGAGGGATGGGTGGCTCCGATTAATCCCTGGTATCTCTGTAACCCCCAAACCCCCGCTGAGTTGGTCAAGTCTCTAGATCAGTACTTTGCTGAGAATGAGGGGTCGGTGTCCTCTTCTGTTTCACTGTGGGAGGCATTTAAGACGGTTATCCGTGGACAGGCACTATCGTTAATCGCTGGTGCCAAGAAAAGCAAAAATGAGGCTGTGGTCCGCCTCGAGACCGAGATTGCTGACCTGGAAAGGGATTTGGATCTGGGTATTACTCGTGACAAGGTTCATGTCCTCAGTCTCAAACAACTTGATTATAGGGCGTTGGTAACAGATGCCGCTTTAGTTATGAGTAGAGAGCAGCGGGGACGGCTGTATGATGTGGGGGATAAGGCTGGGAAACTGATTGCGTGATTGGATAGAAAGGAGAGGGCGAGTCGTGTGGTTCCTGTGATTGAGAGACCTGATGGAGTGCGAGTAACTGACCCTGTTGAGATTGTCGAGTGTTTTGCTAAACATTTTCGTGATGTGTATTCCCCAGTCTCTGATAGACCTGAGGAAGACTCCCATTTGCTGTTGCGAGACATTGCGTTGCCTTGTCTGTCAGATTCAGATAGGGACTTGATGGACGCAGCACTTTCGGTTGACGAGGTGGCTCTCGCTATTCGCTCTGTTCGTTCGGGAAAAGTTATGGGCCCTAATGGTCTTCCCATCGAGCTTTACAAGCTGTGTCCTGACAAAATGGCGCCGTATCTTCATGATATGTTCCTAGAATCGCGAGAAATTGGCTCCCTTCCTCGTGATCAGCGTCTTGCAACCATCGTGTTGATTCATAAGGAGGGGAAGCCGCGGGATCGCTGTACGTCCTACAGGCCCTTTTCGCTTCTTAATGCGGAACCTAAGATCCTTGCAAAGTTGCTAGCAAACCGCTTGATAAAGGTAATCAGTGACTTGATTCATCCGGATCAATCTGGTTTCATTCCACACCGCAATACAGCACTGTACTTGAGGCGCTTGCATGGCATTCTCGCGAGAGCGGCGTCACTGCGTGAGCCGGCCATCTTGGCTTCCTTGGACGCTACGATGGCCTTTCATACAGTGGAATGGCCGTACCTTTGGGCTGCTCTTGCGAAGTTTAGTTTTGGCCCTGGTTTCATGGTCTGGGTGAAACTTTTGTATGAGGAACCATTGGCGCAGATTGTGGTGAATGGTCGGGTTTCTAAGTCCTTTGTTCTTGTGAGGGGTACGCGGCAGGGATGTCCATTGTCTCTGCTTCTTTTTGCCCTTGCCTTGGAGCCTCTAGCTGCCTGGTTGCGCTGGGAGCCATCGATGAGGGGTATTCAGTGGATCTGTCATGCTTGTGCCTCCGTTCCATCGTGAACCAGGGTATTAGCGCTGAATGTTGTTTTTGACGTCGGCCATTGTTTACTTACTGGGGGTTGGCAGTGGTTGGCAAAAGGAAATTGAGAAGCGAAATACGCATGTGCAAGGTTCGCGCATGCGCATTGGCCTGATGGCAATATTTAACCCCGCCCAAGACGCATAGGAAACGCTTCGCGTTTAGCCAGCTTGTGTGGATTCTCGTTCCGGGTCACGGTGACGGGCGTCCGAGGAGTTAGCGTTTACGAGTCTTTTCCGAAGCGTCGTGTGAGTTGTGAAGCGTCTTGTTTTCTATATTTGATTCCGCTTTATTGTTTCATTGTTCAGCCTTCTTAGTTATAGGTCTGTCGGCATTTTCTGCCTTTCTGCACCGTTTGAGAAGGCTGATAGTAGTGTCAGTTTCTGCTCGTGTTTATCTTGGGAGGTGCCTTGTGAGTTTAACAAGGTTCATTTCAGATGCTCGTTAGCAATATTCTGGATTCCTTTTTTTTGCCTGTTACAGGGTTGAAGCGGGTGAGTGTTATTTAAACTCAGAAACGAATATTCACTGAAGTGGTTCTTTATAATAAATAGACGTCTTATTCAACAGTATAGACAACCTGGTGTGGTCCTCCGTTCTTTTGTGTATTATTTCCTCCTGGCATTCCTGCAGCTCCTCAGTATTCTACAGGTATCTAAGTCTCCTAAGATTCGCATATTTAGAGCAGTATGGGGAGGGTTTGTTGGTTATAACACTTTGTTTCTTTTACTTCAGCTCCAGGTTAGAGAAGACAGAAAGGCACTTCTCCCATTTCTGAAGACTGAGGAAAGCTGTGTTCCTCCCCCTCTATCCTTGTTTTGTTCCCCTGTTTCCCTGTTTCCCCCTTTTCACTACTTGGGGGTTAGTGTGCTATCCTGACTCCCGTGGGTGATAGGGGTGAGGCAGGGAGGTTGTCATCGAAGCTCCAGGACACTCCTGAGACAACAGATGCGTGCATTACAAAACGCGAAGCCTTACATACATTTGTCTCCCGAGTGTAATGGACCTCACTTTAGAGGACGTGGCCAGTATGGTGGGGAATCTCCAAAGGGAAACCCAAAACCTAGCAGAGAAAGTTGAAGCTTTACGCATCACTAGAGAGGAAGGGGCTAGCGCCAACGCACAAGTAGTCCAAGTCGTAACACCGCATACTATTCCCTTAGCTCCCCCTGAACGATTTTATGGCGACCCATCTAAATGTGCTGCTTTTCTTACTCAATGCCAATTACATTTTTTGTGCAAGGCCTCGTGTTTCCCGAATGACCAAGCTAAAGTAGCATTTGTTCTTTCATACTTGGGGGGTTCCGCTGCAAATTGGACCATACCTTTAATCGAAAAAGACGATCCCTTGTTATTGAATTATAACACCTTTAGACGTGAACTACGGAAAATGTTTGATAAGCATACATTTACACATGCAGCGGACACAGAGCTGTTGAACCTGAAGCAGGGATCTAAAGATCTCATTACTTATATCTCTACCTTTAACAGACTAGTGGTAGAGGCAGATTGGCCCCCAGAGAAACGCTGTGCTCTTTTTTATAAAGGCCTGCGTGATGAACTAAAGGATGCCCTGGCACATCTAGTAGACCCTCCTGCTACTTGTCCTGAATTGATAGATCGTGTTGTAAAATTAGATCATAGATTAGGAGAGAGACGTAAGGATCGGGTACGATATGAGTTTCCTAGATTAGGAACTAAAGAGAATAAAAGAAATGAAACAGAAGTTAAGGTAGACGACTCTGAGCCCATGCAAATAGGCAGCATTAAAGGACCCCTGAGTGAAGCCGAAAAACAAAGACGTCGTGAACATAAATTGTGTCTTTATTGCGGCAGGGCTGGACATTTTTTGAGGGAATGCCCTGTGAAACCAAAACGGTTCCGCAAGTCGGAAAACTAGTTGACCCGAAGGTAACGGAGACCGCACCATCGGGTCCTTCCAGCCACATGGTCTCTTCATTGTTAAGTAATGATGGACTTTTTTTGTCTCCTCAAACATATCTTGGTCTACAAACTCTATATCACAAGCCATCATGATAGATTCCGGGGCTTCCAGTAATTTTATGGACAGACGATGGGCCACTGCCCATGGCATTCCTGACATACTAAAGAAAAGTATGGAAGAAGTATATACTATTGATGGCAGCCCATTGAAATCTGGACCTATCACCCATTCTACCCTCCCTCTGGAATTATGTGTTACCGCTACTCATTGGGATATTCTCTCCTTTGATTTAATTGAATCACCTCAGTTCCCTGTGGTATTGGGGCTTCCCTGGCTGCGTTTGCATAATCCCATAATCGATTGGCAACAAGCTCAGATCTCCTTTAGTAAGGAGTGCATTGAACACCTTCATGAAGATAGTTGTGAGCAGCTCAGGACTATGAGTTCCAGTTCTAAATCACCTAGGCAACAAACTTTCACTGCAGTCTCTCCCACGGTGGGGGTTCCGGATACTGTAGACCAACCTGACATTGACTTGCCTCCGGAGTATCAAGAGTTTAGTGCAGTCTTTGACAAGGAGCAAGCTACCATCCTGCCCCCTCATAGGGTATATGACTGCCGTATAGATTTGCAGCCTGGAGCCCGTATACCTACAAGCAGAGTATACTCATTAACAGAAAAAGAAAACCTCTATTTGAGAGAGTATCTTGATACCATGTTAGAGATGGGATATATACGGCCATCTAGATCTCCTGCTTCATCTGCCCTGTTTTTTATCCCTAAACGGGAGGGGGGCCTACGTTGCTGCATTGACTATAGATCTTTGAATAGTATTACGATCAAGAACAGGTACCCTTTACCACTCATCTCCTCTTTGTTAGACCAGATTAAAGACGCTGAATGGTTCACGAAATTAGATCTACGTGGAGCCTACCATCTTGTTCGCGTCAAAGAAGGAGATGAGTGGAAAACTGAGTTTTGTACCAAGTTTGGCTTATTCGAGTACTTAGTCATGCCCTTTGGGCATTGCAACGCTCCCTCCGCCTTTCAGTATTTCATTAATGAAGTACTGAAAGATTATCTGGACAAGAGTGTCATTGCCTACATAGACGACCTACTCATCTATTCTAAAAGTTTGAAGGAACACGTTTCACATGTGAAAGAGGTGTTAGGTGCCCTACAGAAGAATTATCTTTTCTGTAAATTGGATAAATGTTTTTTCCATCGTCATCAGGTCGCCTTTTTGGGGTATATAGTGTCATCTCAAGGCTTAAGCATGGACCCCCAGAAAATCAATGCGGTGTTGCAATGGCCGCCTCCTAAGAACGTAAAAGAAGTGCAGCAATTTATAGGGTTTTCCAACTTCTATAGACGCTTTATCCATTGTTTCTCAGATGTTGTTGCCCCTATTACCCGTCTGTTGAGAAAGGGCGTCTCCTTTTGTTGGTCGGACGACGCCGACATCACCTTCAACACCTTGAAGACGGCTTTCACACAAGCCCCCATATTGACACATCCCGATCCCAAGAGTCCTTTTGTTGTGGAGGTAGATGCCTCTCAAGTGGCAGTTGGAGGTGTTTTGTCGCAGGCGGATGCTAAAACGGGGGAATTACACCCAGTGGCTTATTATTCCCATAAATTAACGCCTGCGGAAACTAATTATGCAGTGGGAGAAAGAGAACTCCTTTCTATTAAGAAAGTTCTGGAAGAATGGCGACAGTATCTGTTGGGCACTCATCATACTGTGACTGTATTGACTGATCACCGTAACTTACAGTACCTCAAGACTGCTAAGGCTTTGTCCATGAGACAATTGAGATGGACACAGTTTTTTAGCGAATATGATTTTGTTATTCATTTCAGGGCAGGAAGACAGAACGGGAAGGCAGATGCATTGTCACGTTTAGGGTTTGAGCCTTGTCCCCTTGATGACAAGCCCCCTTGTATCTTAGAGCCCCAAAAGTTCATAGGGGCGCTCACCAGGGAAGAAGACTTCATACAGCGAGTTAAACACGCTCAACAGGACCCCTCCATCCAATCTATGTTGGCACAACATTCTTCTCTTGTCAAATCAGGTTTACATTACATACAGGGGGGGTTGTTTGTCCCTACCTTACCTCTGCAGAGACTAGTGTTGGAATGGTGCCATTCCCATGGGGTCGCGGGACATCCTGGACAGAAGAGAACACTAGAACTAGTGAAGAGATATTGTTGGTGGCCTTGCATGGCCAGTGATGTACAGCAATTTGTGAAAACCTGTCACGTCTGCGCCCAGGGAAAGGTGTCACATGAGGGACTAGTGGGTCTTTTACTTCCTATCCCTACTCCTCCTGCTCCTTGGCATTCGGTCTCCATGGACTTCATAGTAGAGTTGCCTTGTACTAAGGAAGGGAATACCACTCTCCTTGTTGTAGTAGACCTGTTCACCAAGGCAGCTCATTTCATCCCTATGAAGAATCTACCCACATCCGTTGTATTGGCAAAGGTTTTTCTACAGAACGTGGTCAGGTTACATGGATTACCTTCTGTATTGATTACTGACAGAGGAACACAATTTGTCTCACGCTTCTGGAGACAACTTTGTAAGACCTTGGGTATTGATGTGCGTCTCTCCTCTAGTCATCACCCACAAACAGACGGACAAACAGAGAGGGTGAATCAATGTTTTGAGCAATTCCTTAGATGCCAATATTTGCAAGATCAAAAGGAGTGGGATGAGTTGGTTTGGTTGGCTGAAATGTCCTACAACAATAGCCATCAATTTTTGACCTTGTACACTCCCTTTTATGGATCATATGGATTCCATCCTAGACTCCTGCCCTTCTCTCCTTTAAAACCCTGTGATACTCCAGCAGTACAAGATCTCATAGCCCACCTTCAGATAGTCCATTCCAAAATCCAGGACAATCTCGATAGAGCTAAAACGGAGTATAAGAGAAAAGCCGATGCACATAGACGTCCAGAACCAACCTATAAAAAGGATGACAAAGTATGGCTTTCCACCAAATATCTGACTTTGAAAGGTACATGCAAATTCAAGCCCAAATATGTGGGTCCTTTCTCTATTCTACAAGTTATCAATCCGGTGGCTATGAAATTGTGTTTACCACCTGCTATGAAAATACATCCAGTGTTTCACGTATCTTTCCTTAAACCAGTTGTGCCTGGCACTCGACTTCCCCCGGTCCCTCTTCCTACCTTGATTGATGACAGTGAGGAATATGAGGTGGGAGCTATCGTTAACTCCAGAAGGGTACGCCGTCGCCTCCAATATCTTGTGCATTGGAAGGGGTATGGAGTGGAGGAACGCTCATGGGAACCGGCTAGTAATGTACATGCTCCCCGGTTGGTGAGAGCATTCCACATACGCTACCCGTACAAGCCCAAACCGGTGGGGGGTGTTATGGGAGGGGTGTTCTGTCATGCTTGTGCCTCCGTTCCATCGTGAACCAGGGTATTAGCGCCGAATGTTGTTTTTGACGTCGGCCATTGTTTACTTACTGGGGGTTGGCAGTGGTTGGCAAAAGGAAATTGAGAAGCGAAATACGCATGCGCAAGGTTCGCGCATGCGCATTGGCCTGATGGCAATATTTAAACCCGCCCAAGACGCATAGGAAACGCTTCGCGTTTAGCCAGCTTGTGTGGATTCTCGTTCCGGGTCACGGTGACGGGCGTCCGAGGAGTTAGCGTTTACGAGTCTTTTCCGAAGCGTCGTGTGAGTTGTGAAGCGTCTTGTTTTCTATATTTGATTCCGCTTTATTGTTTCATTGTTCAGCCTTCTTAGTTATAGGTCTGTCGGCATTTTCTGCCTTTCTGCACCGTTTGAGAAGGCTGATAGTAGTGTCAGTTTCTGCTCGTGTTTATCTTGGGAGGTGCCTTGTGAGTTTAACAAGGTTCATTTCAGATGCTCGTTAGCATTATTCTGGATTCCTTTTTTTTGCCTGTTACAGGGTTGAAGCGGGTGAGTGTTATTTAAACTCAGAAACGAATATTCACTGAAGTGGTTCTTTATAATAAATAGACGTCTTATTCAACAGTATAGACAACCTGGTGTGGTCCTCCGTTCTTTTGTGTATTATTTCCTCCTGGCATTCCTGCAGCTCCTCAGTATTCTACAGGTATCTAAGTCCCCTAAGATTCGCATATTTAGAGCAGTATGGGAAGGGTTTGTTGGTTATAACACTTTGTTTCTTTTACTTCAGCTCCAGGTTAGAGAAGACAGAAAGGCACTTCTCCCATTTCTGAAGACTGAGGAAAGCTGTGTTCCTCCCCCTCTATCCTTGTTTTGTCCCCCTGTTTCCCTGTTTCCCCCTTTTCACTACTTGGGGGTTAGTGTGCTATCCTGACTCCCGTGGGTGATAGGGGTGAGGCAGGGAGTTTGTCATCGAAGCTCCAGGACACTCCCGAGACAACAGGTGCGTGCATTACAGGATCCCAGAATTTGAGGATCACATATCGCTCTATGCAGACGACATTTTGTTGTACCTCACGTCGCCTCGAAGGTCGTTGAATGTATTGTTTGATGTTCTAAACTCGTTCGGTAGGAACTCCAGCCTTGTGATTAATTGTACCAAGTCCTGCGTGCATGTGCACTCGGGTGACATCCCTCCTTTACCGCGCGGGTGTCCCATCCAGGTGACGCAGATGGGATTTAAGTATCTTGGGGTCTTTATAACATTAGACCCCGTGGTTCGCTACGATCGTAATCTGCTTCCTCCGGCTCCAACGGTTAAAATCTGATTTGTAGGCTGGCGCATGTTGCCGCTATCCCCCCTCGGGCGTGCAGCTCTTTTCAAAAAGATGTCCTTGCCGCGATTTTTATACGCGCTCCAGAATACGTTTGATGTAATTCCGGTGAGCTATTTTCGGGAGGTGGAGAGTTTGCAGAGGCGGTTGATATGGGATGGGCGTTCACGTATTGCCCGCGCCAAGCTGACGCTTCCCTGGTATGATGGCGGTATCGCACTTCCGGATATCAGGCGATATTATTGGGCCTCTCAGCTGGGAGCGATCAATCATTGAATGTATGGTCCAGCGTTAAATCCTGCGTTCGAGATGGATAAGTGGCTGCTACCGGGTGGGGATTATAACAGGGCGCTTTACTCCAAATCTGCTGGAGGGAAACTTTCGAGACCCACTAAGATAGCGGTATGAGTGTGGCACTGTGCGAATGCAGCAATGGGATGGAGGGATCGACTGACCCGGGCGACCCCGCTCTATGCGTCTGAAAGATTGGGTAGCCTGTGGAAGACAAAAGGATTTGAGAAGTGGGATATGATTGGTATTTCTAGGGTGAGTGATCTCTGGGTCAAGGGCAGGATTAAGACTTTTGAGGCGCTGAAGGTAGAATATAAGCTGAGTGACAGGGAATTCTTCCGTTATGCACAGATTCACCACGCATTGAGTTCGGTCTTTCCTGAGGGTATTGACATCCCGGAATCATCCCCACTTGAAGATCGGGTGCTTGATGGCTATGTGCCCGACAGCACTATTTCTTTGATATATAAGAAATTGATCAACGATCGAGCGGACCTGTTGGCGCAACTCAGGGAGGTCTGGACCAGTGACGGTTTAGAGTTGGATGACGAGGACTGGCAATCGGTGATATCCTCACCTAAGGAGGTCGCGATTCCGGCCCGTCTCCGACTCGTCCAGCTTAAGATCCTGCATCGGATTTACGTGACTGGCCCTCGCCTGATTCGTATGGGTTATTCTGTGGATGGGTTGTGTAAGCGTGGTTGTGGTTTAATTGGTACTTTCCTCCATATAATTTGGGAGTGCCCGGAGGTGGTTGTGTTCTGGAATCGAGTGCATGCTGTAATGGAGGAGGTCACGGGTGTTGCGCTGTCGCCTGAGGCCAGGCGTTGTCTGTTGAAAGTATGGGAACCGAATGACTATGATGTGGCGCAGACGCAGTGGGCGACCCTTGGGAATATAATTGCCAAAAGAGATATTGCGCAGTTGTGGGGTTCCCAGAGGCCGCCCACGGTCTCGGCATGGAAGGAGAACATGGACTGGTGTATGTTTAGAGAAAAGACGGTCTATGTGGCATGGGGAAGACTTAAGAAATGGGGTAAAATCTGTGGTCAATGGAACTCCTACCGTGGAGATATATGCACACCTCCCCTTGCAGATATTCCGGATGTTCCTCTTTCCCCCTGACCCAACATTCCTAGTATTGTTTAGCTTCTATGTTTTTTGATTCTGGTTTCTCTCCCTGCCCCCCCCGCACTAATGATTCTTTGTATTATATTGTACTGCACTTTCCCTCTTCCTTGAACACATATCCTACTGTACTGCTTTTATTGCCTTGTCTGTTTGTTCTTTATTAATAATAAAAAGAGTTACAAAAAAAACCAAAAAACGCAACAAATTACCAAACAATAATGTGACATAACATACCACATAACACAACATGACCTATCAGACCATAACAACCTAACTTGCAGCACAATCATCTGGATAGAATGCAAACCACAGTGCAGACACGTACTAAGAGCACGGACGTGAAGGCACAGCCAGCCTAGATTAGCTCTGACATATGATGCTCTCTGAAAGCAGAAGGGAAGAAGGTTTTACAAAGCCTTGGCTCTTCCGGTCTGTTGTCCACTCACTAGCTGAATGTGGCACGCCGCACGTAAGTTGTACATCTGAAGTAGGTTCATGGGGTCAAACATGCAAACGATGCAACAAACACATTTCCTTAAATTCCTGAGGGAAAAACAGAAGCTATCGGGAGACCATGTGCTAAGAAACCCGCTGTGTTGAATTAAGACACTTTGCTGTCCCGGGTTATGTGAGCTGCAAGTAATAAATGGAGGTTCTGCCAGGAGGGGTCAAAACACAAAACATACACAGTTCTATCGTAGGGCGTTTACAGAAGAATGAGGTAGAATCCAGACTGCACAGCCTTGGTATTTAGCATCCGACCTTCGAAAGCGCCGGAGCCAGGCTTCTGAGAAAACTCCCTTGCACTTATATTGTCACTGTCCATCTGGAAGTCCTCTACCCCCCCTGATTTCGATCTTGCTGTTACCCTTAATTTCTCCCTCACTGTCATTTCCTGATTTTGACCTCACTATAACCCACTGATCTCTACATCACTACCTCCTCCCTTTTCCTTCAAGGTCTTCCTCTGATTTCTAACTCATAGTCACTTACTGATTTCTTTATCACTGTCAGGCCCTCATTCCTCTAACAGGCACCCCGATGTCTATCTTTCTGTCACACGCGGATTTCTCTTCCGACTACTAGGACGCGATTCCTCTCAGTGTCACCCCGATTGCTATCTCATTGTCACCCTGGATTTCCCTTCCCTTACGACCGCCAGGCCCTGTCTCCTGCTGCTATCACCACAATGTCAAAGTCTCTGTCTTGTCCTGCTATTAATGAGTCGCACCCTGCTCCTTGATTGGCATGTCACTTTCCCCGCTGGTGCCGCGTGCCACCACCTGATTTATTTGTAACCCAAAGGAGTTAGGTCCTTATTGGATGTGGACAAGGCTGAACCATTTATAATTGCAAAAAACACACAAATGCCTAGACCACTCTTTTTTTAAAAAGAACAAAAACAATTAATGAAGGTCAAGAATACTCTTTATTGAATTCTGACCTGGTAGTTATATTTTATACCTTTGACTTCTTTTTTTACTTTCAAAGTTTTTTTTACATATATATTCATTAGCAAAAATAGGGCAAACTGTACATATATTTACAATACGATACAAACCAATTCATAAACCAAACATGTCACAATATATCTACACAAACTCAAAAAAACATCATAACAACAAAAAACACATTAAATTGATGTGTATTTGATCTCAATAAATAAGAGACAAAATCAAAAGGAGGAAAAGAAAGGTAGGAAGGAAGGAGAGCATAAGGACTGGAGTCAAATGAATGATACTCTTTCATGATGTTAAAGCTAACAAATAGTTCTTGTAAGTAAATTATTCCTTCAAATGTGCCTCCAAGTATGCCTGTGCCTCCAAGTATGCCGACGCGTTTCGATTACAGGAAACCAGTTCCTGGAATCTCATCAGGGCCTTTTTTATTTTGTCTGTATGATGTAGACAACAAAACAATAACGTTTTGTGTTTAAAAATCTCATTGTTCATCTCCATTCCAGTTACACAAATAGCCAATGCAATAGCTCTGACTTAAGACTACATACCAGATTTTGGAGGTGGACTGTGAAAGATTGTCTTGTTGTACTCGGAAATATTTCTTTCTTTGAACCCAAATGTTTTAGAGGTGTGAGGAGCGGGGGGCAGAAAATGCGCAGTGTAAATTATTCAAACCTAGAGCCTATCTAGCCTCATGTAAAAGCCGTTATGTGGCCTACCTTTGTATTCGTTGTTGGCAGATTCCCTTCTGATTCTTCGCGTTATATGTGGAGTTTACTCAACACATGTACACTTTCAAACACTCCATGTCGTAAAACTAAAGAGCTGCAAAACATTTAAAAACGTTTCAATGCTGCTGTGCTGCCTATCAAACAATTCTAGCTTATTGGAGGGCTCCATAGGAGCAATCTGGCCCTTACCTGATCATCTAGAGTGATTTAAAAGGCGTTTTTCTGCCACACACGATCGAGTACTGTAAGAAACAAAAGGGGAACACTGTGACCCCTTTGGGTAGCGCGCTACTCAAGCTGGTTCTACCAAAATTCTAGCAAAGCGCTTACCTGTTTCTCGAGTAACTCTGGATGTAACACACGTCCCGGTCGATCTTCAACAAAGATGGCCGCTCGTTTTGTGGGCGTGCTTTATGTCATGCTCAGACCCGAGGATTGTGGTACTTGTAGTGAAATCTATCTTTTTCAATGAAAATCCCCGATAGCAGTGTGGGAAATGGATGAAAGGTGTGTGTGGCTGGAGAAATGTTGCAGGCTAGTTGTGTATTTATTCATAAATCCCAAGGACATGTTGTGTTTGCGCTTGCCTTGTAGGCCTACCACTTAAATTGCAGTGTGTAAATTGAAGGGAGTCCTGTGCGTGGTGGCTAGTGCCTTAATCCGCGCAGCCCCATGGTCACCATAATTCATTAAGAAAGAGGGATCAAACCCTAAAATTAAAAGCTGAAGGTCAGTGGTCACTAACTGCCAACTCGGTCCAAATGAAGACAAAATTTCATAGTCTTGCAACCCTGTCTGAGTGCTATTGAATTTAAGAATAAGGTACGCTTCCCTTTGTAAAAGGACTCTTTCCACATCGAGACAGCGATTGGTTTGCTTGGCCGTGAACAGAATAGACCATTTGAAGTCATGTTCATCGTGGCCTTTCTCGACAAAGTGCTTTACCATGGGTGCGGTCATGACTTTCTTCTTGATGCATGAGCGATGTTGGCTGATTCACATATTTACCTGTTGGCTTGTTTTGCCAATGTAAATCATCATGCAAGGGCACTGTATCACATAGATTACATGCTTAGTTCTGCCATTTGAGAAATCCAGATGTTTCCATTTTATTCCTGAATGGCAAAATTCTTTCCCTTAGATGGTATTGGGACATGCCACACAATTACCACATTTATGATGGCCCTCGATAGGTTTCATGTTCCACTGAGTTAGCAAGTCATTTTTGGGTTTTGGCACTGTGATATCAGCCCTGGTTATTTGTTGCCCTATGCTCTGGTTTTTCTTGTAAGCAATTATTGGTTTCTGAAAGGTACAATCTAGACCTTCCAACAAGTGCCAATTCTTCAATACAGCCTGTCTCATTTTGTGTGTATCTGGACAAAAAGTTGTTACACACACTAATTTGTCAAGTGCTGCTCGCTTTTTTACTTGGAGGAGGCATTCACGGGGCGTAAAGCGTGCTCTTTTAAAAGAATGTTTAAGCATTTTTTTGGGGTAACCGCGCTGTTTCATGTCCATACAAAAATTTTGGGCATGGACATCAAACTGGCACAAATCTGAGCAATTTCTCCTTATTCGCAACAGTTGGTCATAAGGCAAATTTGCCTTAAGATTTCTAGGATGTGCACTTCTATGGTGCAAAATGGTGTTCCTATCTGTTGACTTTTTGTATAGAGATGTCTGTAATTGTCCCTGGAAACATGTCAGTTCCACATCCAGAAATGTCATTTTAGTAGTGCTGAAATCTATGGAAAATTGTATGTCTCTATGGCAAGCATTTTACCACTCATGGAATGCCACTAGATCTGCCTGGCTCCCCTGCCACAGGAGCCAGACATCATCTATATAGCGGTACCACTGTGTGATGTTTTGTTTGTACGGATTGTTGGTTTCTACAAATTTGTCTTCATACTGTGCCATGAAGAGGACTGCCATCTCAGGGGCATAAGGACAACCCATGGCAGTCCCCTTCATTTGCATGAAAAACTCACCATTGAAGGTGAAATAATTCTTTCTCAGTGCGATTTCAGCAAGCTTCAAAATAAAACAAGTGGGCACCCTGTGGGGTCTTTCTCTTTTGTCCAAATAGAGTTCCATCACCTCCAACGCTTCTTCCTGCGGGATTTGCGTATAGAGGGATATGACGTCCATCGTTGCCATAATCTGTAGCTCGGGGTCAAAGTGAGTACCTTCCACTTTCAACAGGAAGTCAGTAGTGTCTTTAAGGTATGATTTTACCTCACTAAGAAATGGCCTTAGAAAAAAATCAACATATTTCGCAATAGGTTCGAGACAAGAGTCACATCCCGAAACTATCGGGCGGCCTGGGAGATCTTTAAGATGTTTATGTATCTTCGGCAGAAGATATAGGACGGGAGTCCTAGGGAATTTCTAGTTTGTTGATGGATGATAACAATACCTGCTCAAAAGCCAATACTTGTTTGGGAATATTGTTGAAGGGAACAAAGGTAGATTTATTTCCTGTTGTTTCCGTATTCTCAATTGATGGTACACTAGCAAAACATGCTTTCAATCTCACTTTTCTACAAAATTCGATAGCTTCGAGTTTAAGCTTTGTGAAGTCTGTTTTTTACTGATCACAAATTTAAGACCCAGATTCAAAACTGACTCTTCTTCGGCAGATAAAACTCTTGTTGACAGATTAACAACAGTACTTGGACCACCTACGATTTGTAGAACCGGTTCCTCGTCCTCATTTCCTATGGTACCTTGTATCGCGGCTTGGGTTGTTGGCCTTGGTCTAAAAAAGTAACCCCTTTCTTTTTATTATTTCTATTGTCCGATCCAGATGAATCTGATGAGGACGTGTCAGAGAAGGTTGTAAATCTATTTCTAGATCGACCTTGGTAGTTCGTGAGTGCCCTACGTGAATCAGGCTGAGTATAATAATTGTCTTTCAAGAACGGGTAGACCTGTTCAATTTTAAAAGCTTTGATGTCTTTTTCGTATTTTGCACTCTTGTCGTTGATTGTGTTGTCTCTAAAGACCTGGATGTCTTTTTCAATCTTCTCAAGGAGCGACTTGGCGTCGGTGACCACCTGGCTATTCTGTATAGCTTGTGTGAGTTCAACTATCTCTTCTTCTTCTTTCCGGCACAGTCTTTGAGCAGTTTCAATCGTATGGACCAGAGGTCACGACTGCATTTAGTGTTGATATAACTAAAGCCTTTTCTATAGTCACTATCTTCAGTGAAAATCACAGGAACATTCTTCACCTGAAGACCCCAATGGAGTGTACCTCCCTTTAAATGCTTCAGGAGAAAATGTCCATGTGACTCCGTTCTGACGTGTTTTTTGTGTAGTCTGATCAATTTCTCAGATTCGTTCTGCTGTTTGGCATTGGTACTCAGGGCAACTGATGCGAAAGGAGATGAAGCAATCAAATTTTGAATATGACTTTCACTGAAGGACACCATCTTGCACCATAGAAGTGCACATCCTAGAAATCTTAAGGCTAATTTGCCTTATGGCCAACTGTTGCGAATAAGGAGAAATTGCTCAGATTTGTGCCAGTTTGATGTCCATGCCCAAAATGTTTGTATGGACATGAAACAGCGCGGTTACCCCAAAAAATTGCTTAAACATTCTTTTAAAAGAGCACGCTTTACGCCTCCTCCAAGTAAAAAAGCGAGCAGCACTTGACAAATTAGTGTGTGTAACAACTTTTTGTTCAGATACACACAAAATGAGACAGGCTGTATTGAAGAATTGGCACTTGTTGGAAGGTCTAGAGTGTCCCTTTCCGAAACCAATATTTGCTTACAAGAAAAACCAGAGCATAGGGCAACAATTAATCAGGGCTGATATCACAGGGCCAAGCCCCAAAAATGACTTGCTAACTCAGTGGAACATGAAACCTATCGAGGGCCATCATAAATGTGGTAATTGTGTGGCATGTCCCAATACCATCGAAGGGAAAGAATTTTGCCATTCAGGAATAAAATGGAAACATCTGGATTTCTTAAATTGCAGAACTAAGCATGTAATCTATGTGATACAGTTCCCTTGGATGATGATTTACATTCGCAAAACAAGCCAACAGGTAAATATGCGAATCAGCCAACATCGCTCACGCATCAAGAAGAAAGTCATGACCGCACCCATGGTAGAGCACTTTGTCGGGAAAGGCCACGATGAACATGACTTCAAATGGTCTATTCTGTTCACGGCCAAGCAAACCAATCGCTGTCTCGATGTGGAAAAAGTCCTTTTACAAAGGGAAGCGTACCTTATTCTTAAATTCAATAGCACTCAGACAGGGTTGAATAACCTATCTGAAGTTGCAAGACTATGAAATTTCGTATTCATTTGGACCGAGTTGGTAGTTAGTGACCACTGACCTTCAGCTTTTAATTTTAGGGTTTGAGCCCTCTTTCTTAATGAATTACGGTGACCATGGGGCTGCGCGGATGAAGGCACTAGCCACCACGCACAGGACTCCCTTCAATTTACACACTGCAATTTAAGTGGTAGGCCTACAAGGCAGGCGCAAACACAACATGTCCTTGGGATTTATGAATAAATACACGACTAGCCTGCAGCATTTCTCCAGCCACACACACCTTTGATCCATTTCCCACACTGCTATCGGGGATTTTCATTGAAAAAGATAGATTTCACTACAAGTACCACAATCCTCGGGTCTGAGCATGACATAAAGCACGCCCACAAAACGAGCTGCCATCTTTGTTGAAGATCGACCGGGACGTGTGTTACATCCAGAGTTACTCGAGAAACAGGTAAGCGCTTTGCTAGAATTTTGGTAGAACCAGCTTGACTAGCGCGCTACCCAAAGGGTTCACAATATTCCCCTTTTGTTTCTTACAGTACTCGATTGTGTGTGGCAGAAAAACACTGTTTAAATCACTCTAGATGATCAGGTAAGGGCCAGATTGCTCCTATGAAGCCCTCCAATAAGCTAGAATTGTTTGATAGGCAGGACAGAAGCATTGAAACGTTTTTAAATGTTTTGCAGCTCTGTAGTTTTACGACATGGAGTGTTTGAAAGTGTACATGTGTTGAGGAAACTCCACTTATAACGCGAAGAATCAGAAGGGAATCTGCCAACAACGAATACAAAGGCAGGCCACATAACGGCTTTTACATGAGGTTAAATATGCTCTAGGTTTGAATAATTTACACTGCGCATTTTCTTAACAGCCCCTTGCTCCTCACACCTCTAAAACGTTTGGGTTCAAAGAAAGAAATATTTCAGAGTACAACAAGACAATCTTTCACAGTCCTCCGCCAAAATCTGGTATGTAGTCTTAAGTCAGATATATTGCATTGGCTATTTGTGTAACTGGAATGGAGATGAACAATGAGATTTTTAAACACAAAACTTTATTGTTTTGTTGTCTACATCATACAGACAAACGAAAAAAGGCCCTGATGAGATTCCAGGAACTGGTTTCCTGTAATCAAAACGCGTCTGCATACTTGGAGGCACAGGCATAGTTGGAGGCACATTTGAAGGAATAATTTACTTTAACATCATGAAAGAGTATCATTAATTTGACTCCGGTCCTTATGCTCTCCTTCCTTCCTGCCTTTCTTTTCCTCCTTTTGATTTTGTCTCTTATTTATTGAGATCAAGTACACATCAATTTAATGTGTTTTTTGTTGTTATGATGTTTTTTTTGAGTTTGTGTAGATATATTGTGACTTGTTTGGTTTATGAATTGGTTTGTATAGTATTGTAAATATATGTACAGTTTGTCCTATTTTTGCTAATGAATATATATGTAAAAAACTTTGAAAGTAAAAAAAGAAGTCAAAGGTATCAAATATAACTACCAGGTCAGAATTCAATAAAGAGTATTCTTGACCTTCATTAATTGTTTTGTTCTTTTTAAAAAAAGAGTGGTCTAGGCATTTGTGTGTTTTTTGCAACCACCTGATTTCTAGCACTCAGCCTTCCCAAGTCCTTAACTCAGTGCCACCCTCCGATGTCTCATGCAAGCTCCCCATCTGCTCTTGGGTTCTTTTACAGCACGCGCACCAATCACCTTCGGCCCACTGGCCACGTAACACACGGAGTGCACTGGGCACGAGGTACCCAGGTCGGTGCACAGAACCTCTCTTTAGCTGCCACACAAACACGAGGTGAAAAGCCAAAGGCATTAATCCACCACTCCACTGCAATGTTTGACAGCGAGATAGTCTTCTGTGACCAGTCGCGGCCGGCATTACTGGCGGGTGGGGGGCGGTCGCGCTGCGGTAGGGATATTGTGGAGGCGGGAGGGGTTTAATGGAAATGGAAATATATATAATAAAGTAAACTTACCGTCACTGCCGAGACTCCCGAGTCCCGACTCCCGCCGTCCTAGTTTCGAATTCCTGCAGCACTGTGCGCATCATGACTCATCAGGAAGGTGGCAGGCAGCCTCCCTCCCCCGCTGCGATGTTGATTGGTGCGGCCGCTGCCCCACTTGCGTCATTTTCTCTCTGTATGCTGCTGCATACAGAGAGAACAGGGAGAGTGGGCGGAGTTGCTCGAGGGCAGGGGGGAGCGGCTTTCCCACTGCTGTTAATACTGTCTATTTGGGCAGCCTCAGGCTGCCCAAGCAGTCAGTTGTAGTGTAGTTCCTATTATCCCAATAGGCTCTGCGCATTGGAATAATACCTTCAATAGTATAGGCCTAGACCAGACGTTAACTAGGTCTACTACTGTCGATATTAGACTTAAAGTTTTGGGTTTGCCAGCTAGCTCAGAGTTCACTAGAAACTTTCTCGAATAGGCAAGGAGGAGTTGAACCTCCCTGGATAGACAAGAAGGGATTTAGTTTCTGACAACCATAGAACATGACAACTTTGCTCTCCCCTAATCAAGAGTGTATCTCGAGAGTCGTGTGAACAAAAGGCAATTTATTTTACTCAGTCAGTACGTGCATTCTTAGTCTCATCAGATTGTAGAGAAAAGGAAGAGACGGGCGTGTTCAATAAAAGATGTTATTTATTGATCAGTCTCTTTTCTCATACAAGAGAAATGGATCGATATTATTGCAATACTTATGGTTAAGTAAAGTGCATACATTAAGAGCAGAAGTATAAAATAATACTGTAAAAACATTGATATGGTTTCTAAGCCATATGAAGGTTTAAAATGAATAAAATATATTACATACACATATACATTTGACTAATCGTACTCAACTGGTGTTTCTAACTACGCCTACCCCGTGTGCCTGACCTACGCCTAATACGTGGGCGGGAATAGAAAGTTACAGTTTAAGTTAAGTTTGTTTTTGCCAAGTGACTGACTAAAGAATTCTCTGTGAGGGGTTATTCAGTTCTGTACCTGGAATCTAGGATGGATGAGGGATGGTATCTCTCGTCTCTGGTCTCGATATTCCAGGCTGCCTGCGAGGGCTACCCGGAAGCGCCAGAGCTGGATTTTCTCGGCAGGAGAAAAACAGCGTCTCGTTCTCAGCGCGTCAGGAAGGCGGGGCTGCGCCAGCGGGGTCTGCTCTGCTCTGGGCTTCGGCAAGTCTGGCTGCTCCGATCTCGTCACCACCGCGTGTGTTTGCATAGGGCAATATCGGTAATATTTATACCTTTAAGGTGCCGAGATTGACGTAAGGATGGACATATATACGTCAATAAGGATGTCATACGACCAGGTCGTTAGCACATTCTTTTGCTGAAGTTCTCGGTGAAATCAAAACAATGGCCGCAGGGTTTTTTCCCAGGTTGTCATAGGTTTGATTTGTTTTGAGAACTCCGTATGCCTTATCAGGGGCTTGAGGAATATCGCTTGTCTAATTAGATGGCAAGCGTTATGACCTAATCAGATAACACGTTCCTGTGCCGTAGTGTGGCTTTATCAGATAACGGTTCCTGCATCATGGGGGTTTTCTGCCTCATGGGATGGCTGCTAGTTAACTTGTTAGTCTGTTAACCAGAATAGGGTCAGGAATAGGGGGATAGATACAGAACCTATAGGAATACATCACACCCACTCCACGCTAACTATGGACATATTTACTAATCTATGCATAGTAAAACATACTGTAGAGTATCGTGTATACCTTTACCACCCCAAAATACATAAATGCATTTTGAAATTATCCAATATACGGAAAAAACAGTCATATGTAAAACATGCACTCAAGCTGTAGAATAATGCTAAAGTAATCACGCATATCTATACATTATCACTAATTGGTATATGAGAATTTACACATGAAATGGCTCTTAATACAGAAAAGAAGTTCGAGACCATTTCATCACAGAATAAAATAATTATGAACAAACCAGCGGGCAGCTAATGTCTAAAGGCTATCTAAAATTAGAATTTCTAGTTCTCTAAGAATAGTTCTTACTTTAAGCAGAAGATAGTGTCCCGAAAAATTCGAAAAATATTTTGGGGCTGCTGAAAAAAAATGCTGTCCGTGAACTGGAGGGAAAATTGTTCATGGTATTTTGCTTTTCTAGTTGAAGGCCAAATTCAGGGAACGCCGTGTACGAGCTTGCTCAAAAGTCTCTATTTCTGCTCTGGTGAGAACATCATATCATTTAGACTCTCGAAAAAGTTGTCAACAGCTTCCTGGGAGAGTTCCACTAATTCGGAAATAGGTGTAACCATGCATTCGTGCGCATGATTGTCTCCATTGACATTCTGATTTGGATTGCTGACAGAAGGTCGTTCATGATCGATGCTGCTTTCATCTCGAACTTCACTACCCCTTAATCGTAGTGGTGAAGCTTCCACGAATGCCGTCATCAGGATTGGAAGCCGTTGAGGGCAGCACAAAGCATGAGCCTTTGTCGGACTCAACAATATTTCTGCATCCATTGGCGCATCCGATTGTAGCGTCAGACATGTGTCTAACACGCATTCTTCTCCGCATAGCAGGCACCTTAATACAGGTAAAACACATCGTTGCCACATTGGTCGAAATGATAGAAACCAAGTCATGTTCAGGTCTCTAAGCCGGGATAGTCCCAGGATTTTTGATATCCGGTCCCGGTATCCAATGGCTAGGATTGTTTCTTCCCTTGTCGCAGGTGTTTTGTCTGTGACATGGTTTGCCATAACGAAATATGAGGACTAGGAATAGGATTCCTGCAAATAGTCCCAAAATGAGGGGAAGTCCGCCAAAAATCGAATGGACGAAATCTGGAAAAATACCCAGTATGACTTTGAATGGTGTTAATGCCATCGAAAATACTGTCTTAAATACTTTTGAGACTCCACTGGTATCAGAAATATTTAAGATTTCATTCAGGATGTCTGCAAAATGTATGGGGGAATTAGTTGATAACAATGAATTTATCTCTGCAGTCGTCCTTGCGACTTGGAGATCATACGTTTCTTTTGATGACGTGAGCTTTGTCGGCGTCTGAAGAAGCACTGTTTTCATTCTGCTTAAAGTATCTATTCGAATAGAAGTAATTTTCAAGTTGGGCCATGCCCTTGCCTCCCTGTCTGGAAAGGAGCTGGGGAACAATAAGCGTCCACAGCACTTGACCTTCGCAGTCGTAGTTACGAGATAAGGAGTCCCAGGCATGTAACTCCCATTATAGAGTCTCTGAAAGAATGGTTCTATCTCTGTTGCAGGTGCGCCTAGCTGGTGACATGAAAGGTTATTTGAGTTCCCTTCACAGGCTCCATGCAAACTAATTCCGTTACACAGAAGTGTACCGCTTAGTGACATCGCACAATTATTGCCACTAAGAAACACTTTCTGTCCTTTATTACTGACACATGCATGTGAATAGGGCAGGTTCCATGTTGTTTTAATGTACCCCTTTCCCAATTTTTCGTACATGCCAGCCTGTATATATTTTTGGCAGTATTGAAACCTGAAGGTTGATATTGGAATATTAATTATCCCATGTATTATCCATTCACTGACAGGTCGTTCTGACATTGTCACTGGTAATCTCTCGAGTTTCTCAATGCTCAGGATTGTATAATCAGCACCCTTCTGGGCCATACTGATTTGTCTATCAGTAAGGTTAAAGATATGGAATAGTGACGTTGTGTTGATTAAACACCAAGGCACATAGCCTGAACGCAGATTTTGTAACGTCCAGCCAAGCTGTACAATAGAGCGCAATTGGGACTGACCGTGTTGTAATAACAGTAAGTCTTGCGATATTATGTCGATTGCTGAAGACACAATGCTGTCCAGAGAAAAAATTCTGGAGGACAGAGTCATTAACCCATTGTCCACTACAGAAAGTGATTTTTCCAAATTAATACGGTCAATTTCCCGTATCCTTTCTGCTGTCTCAATTTGAGTAACCTTCCAGGCCTCATTGTATGCTGCAGATACAGAGGCTGCTATGAAACGCTTTTGACGCTGTTTGCGTGGTCCCATAGTGAAATCACGCAAGTCAGCACCATCAGTAAGTAAAGTTAGGTGTTGCTTAATTTCTGCCAGTGTGGAAGTTTGTAGCCATTGAAGGCATAATTTGCCCACACTGTAGGTGGTTATTATTCCTGGGTGTTGTCTTTGGGAATATCTAGGGTCTGGCCTGGTCATTTTGAACCCCTGTGTTTTATTCAGGAATCTGTCTTGACAGTTATTAGTATCTGTGGGCCAGATCAACCACTGTGTCCAATCTGGATGTGTTCTGTTTTGGTTTAATACATAATTTACGTCTATCTCTTCGTCTGTAGAGCTATTGCTATTCATTGTTGGTTTTGGAATAGACGGTTTGTTTAAGTCTTTGATTTTGGCTAAGCCAAGACAGGTAGTTTGTTGAACAGTGTCATTTAAAAATATAATTTGTTCTGGGATCATGCAGGCTCTAAACAAGGATTCTATACCCTGTACTTGCCATTCTTTTGTACCCCAAACACTTTTTACTTCAACATTTTTGTCCCAATAATCAAAACCAAAAGTATTCATTTGTTCAAAGAATGAGTCTGAATATATCAATTTCGTGTTTGTTATCATGGTCTTTGTCCCTGTCTTATTTGACAATTTGAAATAAAATGTTTCAGCATTACTTATGTTAAAACCTGAAAAGTATGAATATTTGTCGTAAACGGTTCTTGAGCTTCCTTTTGGAGGGGTTGCACAATGTTCCCATTGATTATAATTTAAAACATTTCTAGGTTGTGCAGATCTATGTAAAAAATGGTTACCAGAGTGGTTGTAGCAATACATACTATCATAATTTGTAGAACCCTGCAAATAATCATGTTTGGTAAATTTAGCAGACATCACTAAGTCAGACATCATATTGTTTATACTTTCAAAGTCCCAATCATCAGCAAATGAGCTTGGTTTTACAAAGTCACTCAATGAGATTTTAATTTGGTGTGGATATTTCAGGATTTCAACCGGACCATAGATTTCGTAGTCAGTGTTGTCCCATGCTACCCCACCCGGTATAGGATTGGCTGTGAAGTTGACTGAAGAAAGTTCTCTTTTCTCGACGTGTGAAGATGTGTGTGGTTTGAGGATCAAGTTGATTTTCTGACTTGCTGTGTCCATTTTAGCATATTTTCCCTCAATGAAGCGTCCCAAAGTTAGTATCATGATGAGCCAAAGTATGAGGATAAATGCACCAAAACCCACCCAAAATTCAATCCATGGAGAAATCAGATATGTTTCTTTCAGTTGTTTCAAAAGTTCTTTAACTTTATCTTTAAAGGTTTTTGTTGATGGCTGTGTTTTTGATTCACTTAGGTCTTCAGAGGAATCATCGAAGTTTATGAAGTAGCCGGATGCAGTTCTGTCAAGTGTTCCAATTGCTTCAGGATTACTGTTTCTTGCATAGTCGTTTGTTACTTCATTATAGATTGGTGTGTCTCTGCTAAATGTTTTTATTTGGGTGTTCAGAGGTCTAAGTTCCATTGCATTGTTGCATAGTCCTTGTTGTAGATCTGTAGGCGTTTCGAATGTGATCAGCCTCTTAGATTGAACCTCTGTGTTTGTAGCTAATCTTGGTGTTCTACTACTTATCGGGAGTCCACTTGGCCTACTATTTGTTATCGGCCACATGATTGTGGTTTTACCAGGTCGATGGATACAACTCGGTTCTCCTTTTTACCAGCAAGCGGCGGTAGTACTACTGATCTTGTCCCGTTGACAGACAAGACAGGAACTGCTTTTCTGTAAGAAGGCCCAAATTCCTTCTTTACCGCGATCTTTTCTCTGACTAGATCCCCGACTTTTGGAATCCAGACAGGTCTTGCTGGGACAGGTGGTGGTTCTTCAGTGGTTGTTGGCTGCTGTTTCAACTTTATGTTGTTCAGGTCTTTTCTTGTTTCATTTAAGTCCTGTAAAATAGCCAAACGATCTTTGATATCAAAGCTTTTTTCCTGTACCACTGAAGTCTGACTGTCAAGGTCAGAGATTAACATCCTAGTTCCAAATAATAATTCGTACGGACTGAATCCCTTCAGAGAATTTCTTGGCAGGTTATTTAGACTACGTTGGACACTTATTAGATGTTTGACCCACCCAGCTCCCGAACCTAATATCCTTTCCGTTATAGATTGCTTTATGCCTTGGTTTTTTCTTTACACCATCCCGTATCCCTCAGGAAGGAAGTGAGAAGATTCCCGCTGTGCTATGCTCATTTGGCCATGTTTCCCTCAGGCGGGAGGGCTAGAGTGAAAACAATGGTCAAACGTAGCATGCTCTTAGCGTATATGCCATTTAGACTCGCAAATCTTTGTATAACAGTCCAGACGTCAGCCGAGTGCTGGTGATCTACATTATAAGTGGAAACTAGCCTGTATATGTTAATCGGACGCTTTGCTTTTTACTGTTGAGTTTTTCTGGAGTGAAACGACACGGTATTACACCGTGTCTCTCACCACTGCGATTCCTGTTACAGTTTGGGCAGTTCTTTACAAAAATGGTATGATGCAGGCTCATGCCTGGCCACCAGTACCTTGATTGTAGTTCTTCCAGAGAATCTTTTAGTTTGAGGTGTCTGAGACCCTCGCCCATATGTGCGTCTGCGATTAACAAGTTTCTCCTGTCCATGTTTGGAATCACTCTATCCCCCACTCCAGGGATTCGAGCAAAAGGGACGGAGTTTGCATCGATTATGTATGTATAATTGAGTGGATAGTTGATCGGTAGCGCTGAGCAGTCGCCTTTTGATGACGTTTTCACCGCCAGCACTGTTTCACCGTCAATATACTTCACTGTACGCTTTTTCCGAACTACGGAAGCCGATTTAGTTGCTACCGCTGTGGCTGTTTTAGCCAATGAATTCCCTGCAACGTGAACGCCATCACGCTGATGACTCAGTGAATGTGTCACGTGAGTCTTTGGTAGTTCTTTTTGTAAAAGAGCTATTTGTTCCCAGAGCAGTTTCTGCTTTATTGTTGCACCTGTGTCATCTTTGTAACCGTTTTGAATCCATGTCTGCAAATCGTTGTTATATGATTTGACGCAGTAATACGAATCGGACACTATAAGTGTCGGGAATTCGCGATCTGCATTATCTAGCGCCATTTTCAATGCTATTATTTCAGTCTGTTGTTCTGAATTAGTTTCTACTGAGTGTGTTTTTGTTAATAGAGGTCTTAGTTTACCTCCGCGCCACACTTCTTTTGTAATCTCTCATGTGGGGTTGTATGCTTGTTCTCCCCAAACGGAGGGTTGAGCCTGTCCGTCTGTATAGATTACACATGCGTATTGTCGTAAGGGCAGAATGTCGATAGGCAGAGGGAATGTTCTTTCATATTCTAGATATTTCAATTCCTTTAGTTCTGGATCAAAGTAGTAGTATACTTTGTCCGTTGTAATTGAATTCACCCATTGTATCCATTCTGGATTCAATGTTGTTGTTGGTAAATTACACGGTGTTGTTAATGCCTCAAAGGCTGATTCCGCTGTTCTGACTGTGATGTGTCTACCGTCCGCTTGATCTTTTTCTCTAGCTATTGCGGTTTGAACTGCATGAACAATGTTTTCTTTAATGCTGAATTTCTTTTCAGCTTCTGTGTACAAGTGTGATTTGAATGCAATTGGTACCTTTTCTCCCTCATTAGAGGTCAGGTATGTGAATCCGCATCTTCCTGGGATGACTCGAATCACAAGATTGCGTGTGTTATCACGTGTTTCTAATTTTGTTTTAATTAGCATGTCTGTTTGTAAGGATCTCAGAATTTCTGTGTGTATTTGAGTCCAATTGTTTTTTTTAAATCTGGTTTTATCAGATCATAAAGGGGTTTGACCCTTTCTGCGTAATTTGCAATGTATGTTCTTCCGAAATTTAGGAAGCCTAGAATTGACTGTAGGTTTTTTAGTGTTCTAGGTGCTTGGAGTACGGCACATTTTTCTAGGAAATTGTCAGCCAGGCTTTTGCCTTCACTTGATAATTCATATCCTAAGAACAGGACTGTCAGATGGGCAATTCTGGATTTTTTAAAGTTGAATTTGTAACCCTCTGCTGCGAACCCAAGTATTATGGTGTTCACTCTCTTCAAGTGAGTCTCCAAGTCATCATCTGTTAAGTATATGTCGTCGACATACGATAATGCTTCGTCGTCATATGTTTGTAGTAATTCTGTTACTCTCGCTGAGAATACTCCCGGGCTGTTCTTGTACCCCTGGGCTAACCGACAGAATTGTTTTTGAGTGCCATTTATTGAGAACGCAGACAAGTATCTGCTCTCTGATGCTATGTTTTGACAAAAGAATCCATTAGAGATGTCTAATGTTGTTTTGTATTTTTTGCGCACTATGTTATTCATTAGTGCAGCACTATGCGAGTTTTGTACTGCAAAAGTTTTGCAACATGAGTTAAGGTGTCGGTAATCCAAAACTAGACGATATGAATTGTCTGGTTTGGAGACCGGAAACAAAGGGTTGTTCATTTGTGAGGTGCAAGTTTCAATCACCCCCTGGTATTCTAGCTGATCTAGGATTTCTTTTACCTGTTTTTTAGCTTCTTGCTTAATTGGGTACTGCCTCTGTGCAGTAGGTTGTGATTTTAACTGGATTTTGTGAGGAGGAGACTCCTCATCCCATCCTACATGATTTTTATATAAAGCAGGAGCTTGAGCTACTGCCCACTTTCTGGCAAGTGTGTATTTTTTATGAATTGGGATGTGATTTGAGAAGGCAGGCATAATAATTTCTTCGCCATGAGGGCACTCCCTGACCAACTCTGGTGGCCAGTCTTTTTCAGCTAGAAGGATATCATAGCCCTTGGAGAGATTATCCCAAAATAGTCCCCTTATTTTTCTAGTCTTATCCCCTTCTATACGTAAAGTTATTTCATATATTTTGTGAGGTTTGCTAACTCTGGTGTCTGCAGTTTCCACTTGAAGATATTCATTCGTGTCCACTGTCTCCAGATGATTCATAAGGACTTTGCGAGCTATGATCACTTCTGCTGCGCTGTCTAGCATTGTCTGAGCCCATTCTCCGTTTTTCAGTTGTGTCCTCAGTATTCTCGGCATTGTTAACTACCTTGATACTGGCTACCTTCTTTTTTGGAAATTGTAATTTCTTTTTTAGCTGAGCAGGTTCCTTGTCTTTGGACTTGGCGTGCTCTTCTCTTTGTTCTGATCGTCCTCTTCTTTCCGATTTCTGCGAGGAAGTCTGAAAAGATTGAGAGGGACGTGTATCAATGTCTTGATATCTATCAGGCTTCTTTATATTATCCCTATTTCTAAGGTTATATCTTTTCCCAGAGGGGTCACTCTGGGGTGACCTGTGTCTTTGGTTCGGAGATTTTTCTCTTCGCCTAGGAGACCTTCCTCTGGACTGGAATTTTTTTTCTTTAGGATTGGATTGTTTGTTTCCATCCCAGCTCTTTTTTTGTGATGTTGAGTTATTATTAAAAAATATTTTTTCAGGACTTTCAATCAGTTGTGGTTTTACTGGTATTCCACCTAAACTATCTCTACCTAGTTCCTCATAGGATTTTTCTATGATTCTGGCAATTTCAGCTGGTTGGTCTGCTATATCTGTCTCTTTTAACCTCTGGCGGATCGCCACGTTTGCTGCTTCTCCCTTTATGTTGGCTAATAATATAGCCGAGACCTGCTTGTAGTCTTTTAGTAATTTCATACCAAGAGTTAAAGCGGGTTCCGGACCATATTCATCTTGAATTTGTTTTAGCACATCTGGTATTACCGAAATGGATGGAACACTGTGCGTTTTTGTGTAAATGGAAGCAAAGACTGTACCCCAAGTGTCACAGTCCTCAATGTGTGGTGCGATTCCCATTGGAAGACAGATAGTCAGAATCCTGTGTTTTTCTAACGGGGTGGTGTCTGGAAACACAGCCTCTATTTGGGTGATTTTTTGTGCTAACCAGAATGGTATTTGTTCCCGTTTAGCTGGTACTTTACCTAGGCAGGATTGTATGTTCTGTGGTGTAATTTTATTTGTGTTCCCCTGGTGAGGGGTCAGCTGTGGAATTTTAATCGCTGGCTGAATTGTTGAAGTCCGCATCACATATTGGACTAATTGTCTATGTAATTTTATTAATTGTTTTAGCTGTGTTAAAAGCTCTGCTTGAGACATCCCATTGATGTCTGGATGTGGTGTGTATCCGGCTAGGACCGGCCACGTTGCTCCTGGTCTACCTAAAGGACCGAGCCTGGTGATGTGATTATTATGTTTTAGGGCGCCATTAAATAAGAGCAGGTGCTCTTGAAATTTAAGTGGTACTTCCACCTCCTCGAAAGGAGTATACTCTGCAGGAGGTTCCTCTGTTTTGTAATAGTGGAAGTACTTTGTTACAGCATTTGCTGCTGGAAAATGTATCCATGAATAGTATACCTCTGTCTGCCGATATTCGTGTGCCTCAATTACGAATATGACTGTACCACCTCTAGGTGTCAGTCCATTTTCTATAAGTTTTAAGGTTATAGCTTTCCTTTTGATGACCGGGATGAGTATTATATCCGGGTCAGCGTCTTGCAGTGCAGTATCATCTGCTGCGAGTTCAGTTGCTAATCTAACTGCCTCTCTTTCATCATCACTGTCTACCATTTTACCGACAGGATGGTTACTTTGTTTGTTTGCAGATCAGGTTTCTTATGGAAACAAAGATTAGATGCACAATATTTTGGAACGGTTTATCCTTCAACGTTGACTAAACCAAGTACCATACATAGGAGTTTCCTCCTGCGAGGTTTGGCGGATATTACCTTTCACCCACTCCAGACGTCTTTGGAGTATTATGGGAAAAAAGGGGTCTGAGTGAGAAAGCACGACTGAGTTACTCTAAATGTCTTACGTTAGTTTTATCGCCCTTCCAAACACGTTGGGCGCCATGTAGTGTAGTTCCTATTATCCCAATAGGCTCTGCGCATTGGAATAATACCTTCAATAGTATAGGCCTAGACCAGACGTTAACTAGGTCTACTACTGTCGATATTAGACTTAAAGTTTTGGGTTTGCCAGCTAGCTCAGAGTTCACTAGAAACTTTCTCGAATAGGCAAGGAGGAGTTGAACCTCCCTTGATAGACAAGAAGGGATTTAGTTTCTGACAACCATAGAACATGACAACTTTGCTCTCCCCTAATCAAGAGTGTATCTCGAGAGTCGTGTGAACAAAAGGCAATTTATTTTACTCAGTCAGTACGTGCATTCTTAGTCTCATCAGATTGTAGAGAAAAGGAAGAGACGGGCGTGTTCAATAAAAGATGTTATTTATTGATCAGTCTCTTTTCTCATACAAGAGAAATGGATCGATATTATTGCAATACTTATGGTTAAGTAAAGTGCATACATTAAGAGCAGAAGTATAAAATAATACTGTAAAAACATTGATATGGTTTCTAAGCCATATGAAGTTTTAAAATGAATAAAATATATTACATACACATATACATTTGACTAATCGTACTCAACTGGTGTTTCTAACTACGCCTACCCCGTGTACCTGACCTACGCCTAATACGTGGGCGGGAATAGAAAGTTACAGTTTAAGTTAAGTTTGTTTTTGCCAAGTGACTGACTAAAGAATTCTCTGTGAGGGGTTATTCAGTTCTGTACCTGGAATCTAGGATGGATGAGGGATGGTATCTCTCGTCTCTGGTCTCGATATTCCAGGCTGCCTGCGAGGGCTACCCGGAAGCGCCGGAGCTGGATTTTCTCGGCAGGAGAAAAACAGCGTCTCGTTCTCAGCGCGTCAGGAAGGCGGGGCTGCGCCAGCGGGGTCTGCTCTGCTCTGGGCTTCGGCAAGTCTGGCTGCTCCGATCTCGTCACCACCGCGTGTGTTTGCATAGGGCAATATCGGTAATATTTATACCTTTAAGGTGCCGAGATTGACGTAAGGATGGACATAGATACGTCAATAAGGATGTCATACGACCAGGTCGTTAGCACATTCTTTTGCTGAAGTTCTCGGTGAAATCAAAACAATGGCCGCAGGGTTTTTTCCCAGGTTGTCATAGGTTTGATTTGTTTTGAGAACTCCGTATGCCTTATCAGGGGCTGGAGGAATATCGCTTGTCTAATTAGATGGCAAGCGTTATGACCTAATCAGATAACACGTTCCTGTGCCGTAGTGTGGCTTTATCAGATAACGGTTCCTGCATCATGGGGGTTTTCTGCCTCATGGGATGGCTGCTAGTTAACTTGTTAGTCTGTTAACCAGAATAGGGTCAGGAATAGGGGGATCGATACAGAACCTATAGGAATACATCACACAGTATGAAGAACAGTGGGCACTCCCCCATGCCCTCGAGCAACTCCGCCCACCCCCAATCAGGAACTTCTGCTTTCTCGCCGTGCGAGAAGGCAGAAACAAATGGTAGTTATTACGGCAATAACTACTATTTGTTTCTGCCTTCTCACACGGCGAGAAAGCAGGGGGTGGCGCCCAAACGCCCCATAGAGGAGCCGCCACTGCCGAGTGAGCATTTAATACAGCATGACGAGTCCTCTCGCCCCCCCTCCCCAACCCCCACCCCTTTTTTGTATCCAAATAGAGTGCATCTTTGCAGAGCTAATCGGCCAGTAATTTCACTTGCCGACACAAACCGCAAAACACTTCCGGTTCTTTTCCGCTCACCACTTAAGGCACCATATATCGCTAGCACTGACCTTGTGCCTAAGTTGCCTGTTTTTACAATTATGTGTCTACTTGTTTGTCCGTCTCCTTTTCCCCTACAGATACAAACTTAGAGGAAATCCTCCTCTTACAGCAACAGCACCTTAGCGAGTGCTTCACATAGGATGCTTATACCATTAAGTTCCTTGTCTCACCCCTCACACATAGGTCCTGAAGAAAGCCAGTTTTTAATCCAAGGCCTGGCTGAAACAAGTTGACCACACCGGAAGTGGGAAACCATAAGTCTCTCCTACCACGTCCAAAAGCCTTATTTTTAACTCTGCCTAGGGCCCATCAATAAAGTAACTTATTGGGACCCTTAGGACAGTTTTTAAACCTCACTCATAACACCACCACTGCACTCTCACTCAACACAACCGGCTCCTCTGTAAACAGGCGTCGCAGCACATCTGAGGGACACTCGGTGCCTCGGGTGGGGCCCGAAGATGAAGCATGCCACCAACTAGGGTGGTGGGTGAGGGCCTTCTAAAAAACTAATATGATTCCCTTAGACACATACAACATGATCATTATCAGTGTAGCTAGCTCCTATTGATTACTACATATTCAATAGTTAACTCCTATTCATTGTGTATGAAGGTTGTTACGAACTCCCCACAATGTTCGGTCTGTCTGTTTCTTATCTCCAGGTTTCTGATGGTCAAGAGCCTATTCAGCGTCTGGCCGTATTCATTATGAGTGAAATGAATTAGTGGGGGCCCTTCCATATTCTCAGTGCCGCAAACTAGGGTGGTAGAATATTTACATAAATGTGTGTTAAAATCACCCACCCACACAATAGTGAAGTTCTCTTTGAATCCCATTCTCACTTTATTAAGCTCAAGCTCCATTTGGGTCACCACCGAGTGCATATTTGGTCCAAAATTATTATTATAGAAGTTTGTCAATGACCAGTCCTGACCTCCTGAACCTTCAAATAGCAAAAAGTGAAAGGATGGGGTCACCTTCAAAAAACCTTTAGAGTTGTTGACAGGGTATTTGATATTAGTGCTAATAAACCACCCCTGGCTCGACCTGCGGGTGCAGGCACTGCCTCTGTTGGAAAGGAGCGATACCCATCTCTGGAAATTTCGTCGATTGCCCAGGTCTCCTGCATTCATAATATGGCATATTTTTGCCAAGCACCGCACTACTGCATATTGTCCACCTTCCACTTAATAACCGCGACGTTCCATGAGGCGAATTTTAAACATTTTCCTGCCCCAACGCCTCCCGTAATTGTTACACAACCTAGCTCCTTGATAGTTATATTCACAGGGGATTCTGGCGTTTTGGGTATATGATTTGTTATAGACAGTCAATCACAGCTATCAAGCCCCTTTAGGAGAGCGAATCTATTCCCTGTTTCCCAATTGGAAGTTCCTCATCTGATTGTGAGAGTTTTTTTAGTCTGGGGGGTTCTTTGATCAAATCTATAATTCCCGTATGCAGATGTACATTGGTCAGGTACCCCTGGTGCAAGTTTTGCGTTAAAGAAATCTAATGGTAGGGCTAACACTTGAGTGCCAGAACTTGGGTTGTCGCATAATCGGTTTTTCAGAAGGCTCACCATTTGGCAATTGTTGAAGTTCACTAGAACACAGTCTCCTTTTAAGGGTTTGCGTGTGGGACCGACCAAATCCACTCTCTGTGCCATTATAAATGTAAATGTCAAGGTATTTGTAGAACGCACTGTCACCAAGCGGTTTCCTGGCGCTATTACTCATACCGCTGTGGAACCCTTCCTGGCCTTCCCTGTGAAGTGTCCACTCCTGGGCACACCCAGGGTGAAGCCAGGCATCCTAGCGCTGTTGGGGCCGGTGTGGAGGTTAAGCAAGCTATTGCCCAGAGTTGCAGCGTGGGGCCCATGATTAGAATAGGCACCGAGGCTAGAATTGTCAGGTCCGAGGAAATTGAGCCCAAGACCTGCAGAGGTGGGAATTGAACCCTGGTCCCGGGCCAGAACTCTGCATCAGGGTCTGCCGCTCTAACCATTGAGCCACACTCCTCCACATTATAATGGTATTGGCTAGTCCCCCATAACTTTCTAAGCCCAAAACTCCATATTTGTTCAACCAATGAAGTGACTTGTCCATTACTTGTTGCATAGATTCCTTCTGATCCTCTCTCAGTCCTGGAACATTTGCTAAAATCAAGGTCAAGGGTAAAGCTGCCAGGGGAGGTCTATCACAGGATGCAGAGGATGGGCTCTATTACGCCTTATATCTCCCATATGTGGCACAGCCCTTCCCCCATAAGCTGGAACCCTCTCTGCCGTATGGGTAATAAGGGAGATACTCTTTCTGACTGTAGTTACACCCTGTGTCTGATCCAGTGGTCTGCTTGACCATAGGAGCTGGAGGAGTAGGCGTAGGTGGAAGGGGCTGTTCTAGGTCCATAAAGGTGAGACCCTTAGCTGGTGCACCTACAGTTGTCGGGCCTTCTGGGCCTTTTAGATTCCCTAAAATTGTTGGTGTAGTTCCTCCACCTGTAGTAGCCATTGAACCGAGCAGACCTGTGTATTCTTCTATTTTAGTGAGCCTGTGTATTAGAGGCTGTAAGAGGAGGGAGACAATGTTCTCCAATCTGTTCCATCCCTCTTCGTTCATTGTTACTGTGGACGAGTTAGCTGTTGGAGGGGGGGGCGAACCAAAAGCTTCTTTATTCCTACCCAAAGCTTTTCTTGAGTTTAAGTTTTTGGGTGAATTTGTAGGTGGATTCACTTTTGTTTTTTCCCCACACTTTTTCCTTTTAGCTGCCGGCTCACTATTAGACTCTTCTATAAGAGGTGGATTAACTACTACATCCAAGGCCAAATGTGAGTGCAAGTGTGCAAGGATTTGGGGCCACAGGGAGTCGTGTTGTGCAGTTCTGACCCAGACCCAGTCACAGTCATGGGAGGAGAGGGAGCTGAAAGGAGCGCAAACTCTTGTTTCTTCTAGTGATAGTCTGCGCTCTGTCAGCTCTATTTCACGCGACAGGGCACTTGCTGTACTCACTAAAAATGCATCAAGAGTATCCACAACACTCCCCTGAGGGTCACTTGTTATCTTCCTCTTACCCATTTGTAGTTATGACGCTCATATCATGATGTCCCGATGACTGGAGACCTCACTGGAGCTGGTTGTTAGAGGGGTGGCCGGCCTGTGCGCGTCCCATGCTGCAGGCCGGCTTCAGTGTTTAATGTGCTTTCCAGGTGCCAATGAGGGTGGGTAATGTAGTCCCAGCAGCGTGGGCTCCACCAACAATGGGAGTGAGGAAGAAACATCCCAGCAGATCCGGAGATAAGCAGGGAGGCTCTGCCGGCTGCGGGCCAGCGTCAGTGTTGAAAGTGCTTTTCAGCTGCAAAGGAGGGTGGGTAATGTAGTCCCAGCAGTGCAGGCTGCACCAACAAAGGGAGCAAGGAAGAAACAGCCCAGCAGATCTAGAGGTAAAGCAGGTGAGGCTACAGTTCAATCAATGGGGATACATGCGACATGAGGGCTTACCTGGGTTCCGCCGCCCACAGGACAGTCCATTTTGGGGTGCAGCTGCTGCGGTGTAGGCGGGATTTGGAGGAAAGGATTCATGTCATAGTCCACCAGGGATCAGGGAAACCTGCTGAGAATTCACCCCTTTTCCTTCATTTTTGACAATTCGAGGCAGCTTGTCGGACCGCAACGTTCAGGTCATCGGAAACCCACATCATAATTCGGACGGTGAACAGTGATCCCTGTACAGTTTCATGGATGCAGTTTGTCTCCAACCGCCATCTTGGTGGTTGGAGAAAAGCTGTTCGAAGTCAACGGTCTTTCAACGGTTGGTTGGAGTACACGATGCATGCATTGTAATCCAGATGGTCGGACAAACTGATTCCTCTGACAGGACTATGGAATACAGTCTGACTGGCATAGTAACCAGGCCTAAAGTATTTCAGTATGTTCAGCATATTTTCAGAAATGTCAGCATCTTCTCAACTAGTGGTCTTAGGAACCAATCGCAAAACTGTGAAAGCGCTTTGACTACTGAGACTCTATGTCTTCATGGAGATGGATATCGGTTCCTGTCTGCCCTGGGTAGAATGTTGAGGTAAGAGGGGCATGGTTGTTTAGAGAGAGGGAAATGAGCCTTGTGCTTCATTGTCCAGTTTTTGTCTACAGCTGTGCCAACCAGAAAGGTTATCTTATCCATCACCTACGAGTTTGGGTCTTTTGACAACTATTTAAAAGTGTTTTCATCCCCTAGTAATTTCCTACACTCACTCCAGGACATCTCAATTAGTAGGTGTATTATCACACCCACCTTGCTGGTAGGTTTTACCTTAGTTACTGCCGTTCAAAGACCAGAACCTCAGGGGCATCTCATTTACATCTCATTTACAACATTCGCCATATATGTGCATGAGTTGATGGGGCTCCATTTTTTAAATAACTATACATGCAAGGCCAATTCATAGCAACTACTAAACATTATAATTTCCTTCACCCCCATGAGGGTCTGATTAGATAAAAGATATAATAATTAATTATAATTATTTAATTTCCCTATCTTCTAACTATTGAATAACAAATGAGCTAGCAAAAATACCACTTATGGTGACCTACATCATATAGAACTGCATTACCCACTGCGCTTAGCATAGTACTTCATCCCACACATGTACATATGACGTAACACATTGTACGGGCAGGGTGCCAACAGGAGCTTGCATTTAAAAACAGGATTTCAAGCCGATATCTACTATCGAGTTGTCTGTCAGAAGATGAATTATGACATTTCAGAACATACTTATAAAGGGATCACTGACATATTATTGATGTATAAAATATCGAACTAAAAAAATTGGAAATTAAATATCAATCGCAAAAATATTGACCTCCTATACTTAACTAGTAAAAGCACTGATGACATCGTCCAGTGAATGTGTGTCTTTCTGAAAAAAAATTATTTTATATATGTGTACCTAAACATCGATGGAAGAACAAACGATTAAATTAGTGTTTAAATGAATGTTTTTTTTTTAAATTGACTGTATAACTAACTTATTAAGTGTATGTTACTAAATACATGTATTACCAATTATTGTTTAAAGTTGTAAATATCTGTATCACTGTCTCCCTTTATCTATAGACGGATGCTTGGGTTGGTGAGTAGCTACATGATTGTCTATATGGGTTATTAGTTAGTTTTTGGAGTATTAGTATGAGTGTCTGTTAAGTTTGGTGGGGGGTATTACTTTGTGCATATATGAATGAATGTGTGGCTTACTGTTTGTATATGTTTTGAAGACAGCATGTGTGCAGGACTGTATGGGTGGATGAGTGTGTGTATGGGTGTGTTAGTGAGTGAATGACTGTCTGAATCATTTCTTTATGAGTAACGACATATGTTTTAAATTAGTATAAGTAAGAATTGATGCATATAGGTAAGTATGTGTGAGAGTGAGAGATTGTAAGAGTTTCTGTATAAATACGTTTTTGTTCCTATAAGTGATTGTTTTAGTAAAAAAGTATGTGTACGTTTCTGTAGAAGTAAGAGTAGTGGTGTATGTATAGCTGTATAAGCAAGTGTATGGTTGTTTTATAATGTATTTGCTTGTGTGAGTATGTGTGTGAGTAACTCTAAGGATGAGTGTCGTTGTGTAACAAAATGTATAGATGAATGAGTATTTATGATGATTGAGTATGTGTATGAGTAACTATATAGAAATGTTGGTGAATGAGTGCATGTGTATGTAGATTTTGCAATTTCTGAATAGGTTGTTGTAAGTGGAATTAGTTTCTCCATTGTTTTGAAATGTTTTGATTCTATTTTTCAATGTGTGTATCAAAACTTATATTACACTGAGAGAGGGTCTGCCATTCTTTCACAAGGATGATGTCATCAGTGATGTCATCAGTGATGTCATTTGAGATGTCATCAGTGATGTCATGAGTGATGTCACTGACTATGTCATGAGTGATGTAATATGTGACATCATTAGCAGTGCTTTGCGGGCGCGCCAGTTATAGTGAGTACAACTAACTATAACGTGGGAATTTCAATGGTTTTGTATGAGTAAATTGTCCAGCTAACTATAACTGATATAAAACCTATGGTTTTTTCAATGAATTTGATAGGTTTTTTAAATGCTAATTCCTAACTATAACGTGTGTAAAACCTACGTTTTTTTCAGTGAATTTGCAAGGTTTTTTAAATGCTAATTTCTAACTATAACGTGTGTTAAACCTATGGTTTTTTCAGTGAGTTTGCAAGGTTTTTTAAATGCTAATTCCTAACTATATCGTGTGTTGTACAATTGTGGTCGAATGTGTGCATGGTTTCATCTCTCTTGATATATGATGGATGTCGGCTCTTTGATGTACAACAATCCTTTAACCCCTCCCACGCTTATAACGGAACCGCTCCGGCACGCATGTGCGGCGCAGATTTCGCGCCTGCGCTGACGTTCTGAAGAACGAGTGAGGCCATAACGGAACCGCTCCGTCACCAGCACAGCCCACCCGAGGGCCATGACGTAGCGGTTCCGTCACAAGTACGGGAGCGCCGTGCGGCCGCCCCACCCCCTTAGCGCTGCGGCGGAATTGCTGCCGCAGCGAAGGGGTTAATGAAAGTATGGTGTACTTTTTGTTAAAAATGATAATAAAAAATTAATTATATTCAGGTGTTTCCTTACATAAATAATAGTTTTTTTTTTTGTTTTTTTTTTCTTCAAAGTTTTATATATTTTTTTGGTTTTTGGAAACGCAAACTGAAATTCTGAACTTCAAAAGTGTTCAACAGGAACAACAAAAAAGTGAAAATAAAAAAAATTATCGCCTTTTCATGCACACATGCTCCATGATGCGCTTTTCAACAAGCACAAGGCTCTGTTCTGAGTACACTAGAATTTCAAAGCACTTGTTGCACCTCATGTGCACCCTCTTTAAATATGACCTCAGGTCCAGTTCGGCAGTTGAGGGAGATGGAGGTGTTGCCGAAGAAGTGCTGGCCACAGCTGGTGGCAGTTGTGTGGCCAGGTCTCTGGTGGATGCCTTCGCAAACTGTGGAGGATGAACTTGCCTCACATGCCTAATCATTGTATGGATGGGGAAGGAATATTTTTTGAAAGGGTTTCCCCTTGAAAGAACTCTGTCACAAAGGTTGCATGTGACCTTCGGCGCATTCACCTTTTTTTGGTCCTATGGATAGCGAAAGAATTGCCAAATGAAGGATTATTTTACTCGCCGATGAGGAACACGATGTTGGGCATCAGATTCTGATGAAGATGAATCTTGTCTGGCAGACATTTCAAGTTCTTGTCAGTGAAGCTGGAGAGGGTCCTTCTTCCACAAGACTAAAACAGATAGTGAGGGAAATGGGTGGGGTTCCTGAAGATTCTAGAACTGAAACTACTATGAACCAATGAAAAGTGTTGTTTTTGTGTCACATGACTTAACGTGCGCGCTCGGGTGGGCGCACGCACTTATAGCGTTTTACCTGATTTACATGAAAGTTTCAAAATGTGAGAAGGAGGCAATGTAGACACTCCCTGACCCCCTAGGTTTTCTCAGGGGGTCCATTAAGGACCCCCAAGGCAAAAAAAAAACTTTATTTTTTTTCTAAAAAGTTGCGGGGTGCGCGCACCCGATTGCGCACCTCGTCTCAAAATGTCGTTTAACTCGATTTACATAAAAGTTTCAAAACGTGAGAAGGAGGCTTGGTAGACACTCCCTGACCCCCTAGGTATTCTCAGGGGGTCCATTAAGGACCCCCAAGGCCAAACAAAACTTTATTTTTTTTCTAAAAAGTTGCGGGGTGCGCGCACCCGATCGCGCACCCCATCTCAAAATGGCGTTTAACTCGATTTACATAAAAGTTTCAAAACGTGAGAAGGGGGCTTGGTAGACACTCCCTGACCCCCTAGAGCTTCTCAGGGGGTCCCTAAGTAACCCTGACAAGCAAAAAAAATACAAATTTTTAAAAAAGATATCGTGAGGTGCGGGCACCCAGGCGCGCACGTGTTAAACACTTTTGAAGTTCAGAATTTCAGTTTGCGTTTCAAAAAACCAAAAAAATATATAAAACTTTGAAGAAAAAAAAAAAAAAAAGTTCTTTTCAGAACTAACTCATTTTTCCAAAAAGAGCTCTATTTCTTATGCACTGTGTAATCTTTCTTTTGAATTAATGTGTAGTGTATAAATGACTAACTGAAATGAATGACAAAAATGGAGTAAGGGACTGAGCAAATGAGTGAGGTAAAGGAAGTATAGTGACTGAAGAAAGTGAAGTAAAAGAGTGACTGAAACAAGAGGGCAGATGTACGTTACATGGTGCATCTCTGCAAATCAGCAGCGATGCGCCAAGTAACCTACGACAAGCAAAACCACCCGTGCGCCACCACTGATGTGCCACATTTACAATGTGGCGCACCATGGGGCAAAAACGGCACAGATGCGTGACGCATCTGTGCCGTAAAGGTGTCGCATTGCTAGAGTTGCGTCCCATGCGCGATGCAGCTCCAGCAATGCTCCTGGGGGGCCCATTCAACTAATGCTGCGTCAAGCCTTACGCCTGCTTCAAGCAGGCGCAGGGTTTTGACATAGCATTGGCGTAAAAGTGACTTAGTGAAATCTTGTAGATTTCACTCAGCCACTTTTAGCAGGCGTTCCTGCGCTGGAACGCCCCACCTGCACAGGAACGCCTCCTTAAGGCGCAGGGCTTTACAACGTGACGCATCTTCCAGATGCGTCACGTTGTAAATAGCCTGCACCATGGCGCATCTTTAGCACCGCCGCTGCGTCACAAAAGTGACGCAACGGCGGCGCAAAAGAGGCGTAAGGGGCTTGTAACTCTGTCCCAAGGTGTCTAAAGGTAGGGTAGTGAGTTAAGGGAAATTAAAAATTAAGGGAAGAGCAGTATGGAAAAGAAAGTAAAGGAGGAGGAGTGACAGAAGGGGAGTGAGGATGGACATATGGAAGGAGAGTAAGGGACAAAGAGAAATACATAGAGTAGGGTAAGGGGAGTGAAGGTAAAAGAAATGGAAAGATGATGAGGGAAGGCGATTTGAGGATGATAAAAGGGAGGTAAGTGAAACTGAGAAGTGGGAAATAAGTGATTAAAAAATTGAGTAAGGGAATGAAGGGACTTAGGAAACATAGAGAGGGAATGGAACAGAGGGACAGATTTATGTTTCCCAACACATCTCTGCAAAATAGCAGAGATGCGCCAGGAAAGATGCGACACACAAGTTAATCCTTGCACCACTCATGATGCGCCACATTTGCAATGCGGTGCACCATGGCGCAGGAATAAACAGATGCGTGTCACATCTAGGACTGAAAGTTTGCACAGTGTTGAAATTGTGTTCCATGCAGGACGCAACTCCAGCACTTTTCCAACTTGCTCTATCTGTAACGTGGTTCGTCAACCTTTACACCTGCTTCAGCAGGTGCAATGTTTTGACACATCAGCGTTGGTAAAGTGACTCAGTGAAATCTTGTAGATTTCACTGAATCACTTTTCAAGGGGGTTCTTGCGACAGAACGCCCACCCCTGCGTGGAAATGCCCACATGAAACCTGAGACTGGTTTCATGTGGTGCAGGGTTTTACAACGTAATGTATCTCCCTGCACTACGGCGCTTCTTTTGCACTGCCACTGTGTAAGAAAAGTGACGCACAGGTGGTATAAAGGAGGCGCAATGGGCTTCTAAATCTGCCCCTGAGGAATTAAATGACTGAAAGAGTGTGAGGGAGAGTAATGGAAAGAGAGAGGAAAAGAGAAAAGGGGTGAGATACAGACAGGAAGAGAAGTTAGACTGAGTAACACACAACAAGAGAGGGAGAAAAAAATATTCAAAATATGAGTGCGAGAGTAAATGAAAAGGAGGTAGCAGAAGGGAATGAGAAAAAGAACCCAAATCAAAACAATTTTCTACTAACAAATAAGTTGCAACATTTTTCCACTCACTATTATTTTCCTCTTCACTTTTTAAATATAAATTAACTAACCTGGTTTGATTTTTGTAATGAGTGCGTCGACAACGCACACAAGGAAAATGTGGTTTTTCACCTCAATAACCTTAAACTTTGCTATTTCCTGTTTAAAATTTTCAGTGCTAAAATTCCGGACATTTTCTACCACATTTCCTTCTATTACTGTATCAGTTTCTGCACTGTCTTCTTCTGGACCAAAGTAACTAACCTCAATTTCTTCACAGATCTTCTTAACATCTAATTCAGATCCATACAAAAGAGCACTATTTAACTGTTTGAGCTTAAGTGCTGGACTTTTTGCATAATACAACTTTCTCACTAATTTCCTCACTTCGGTATGATGCACTGCTAACATCCTGAAATGGTGAAAAACACTGGCATACTTTTTTAGAAAGGCAAGCCAGAGAATGCCCTTTCAGACCTGTTTTTTCCCTCACTCTGCAAGGGTCTAATTCTTGCAACATTTTAACTTTTTGTTTAAGACTTTTCTTAGCATACTTACGTAAGAAATTGTGAAAGAAATCAATTGAATCCTGTCGTACACTGCAAATACTACTACAATTCCAAGTGTACACAGGAGCCTTAGGACGTCTCCCTAAAACTTCATCAGCTATCACCTCTTCTGTATTTCTAGGCACAATTGTCTCTTTTTCAATAGGACAACCGTCCTTCACCTCATATGCTCAACCACTGGTGTCAACTGCATGCAACAAATCATTACTTTGAAAGTAACTCTCTTCATTAAAAAATGGCTCACAACTTGAACTATGCATCCATTTTCCAGAAAAAACATCACAAAAATTAGTCCGATTAATTACTCTTTTCCATTTACTCTTAGCTTTTAAAACTTTGATTCCCTTATTCAGTGTATTTATTCTATTAATTACTAAAACAAATAACTTTTTTTTGTCTCAAATGCGCGTTCAACAATATTCTCAATATAATTTTTTTTCTTATAAAAAGCAGATTTCCTTTTAGAAATTTTTTAATTTTTTAATAAATTCGAAACTACTCTATTATAAAACATACGCTTCCTGATTTCCTCAAACTGACTAGTACGTCTATTAATTTGTTCACAGCAGAGTTGGGAAACATTTTGCTTTTTTCTCTGATTTCGCCTTGTAGATACTGCCAAATGTTTTTCCTTTCCCACATTATCCAAAAATGTTTTCCTTTTACATAATTTCTTAATAAAATCCTTGGTTGTCTTACCAGGAGCACTCTTCTTTTTGTCCGTCCTTTATTGATTACGTAATTCTTCTAATTGTTTTCTCTTGGAATAGTATGTCTGTTTTTGTTTTTTTCTTTTTTCATTTTTGTTCGGCATGTTGATTTTTCTTTCTGTTCAAAATTATAATCTGTTATGAATAAAGAAAAATATTATAGACCTCTACTAACATATAACATAGAAATTATAACCACTAAATAATGTAAACACTGGTTCAGTTTATAAGTAAAATTAAGGATTAGCAACAGTCTCTGAACAGAATAGGAAATCATGTAGTGAGTGCTGTTTGTGACTTGATGGCAGTGCATTGGTGTGTCAACATTATAGACGTATTTGCTGAGAATAATATTTAAGGGTTAAGAACAGTACAGTGGTTTTCAGGCGGTGTAGGGGGGTCATAGTGGAATTAATGTTTCTGACCCTAATCTCTAACACACTTCATTAAAACATTTGTTCTCATTTTGATTAAACACATGAACGATCAATACTACAAGAAGACTGACTCGAAAAATGTTTATTATAAATTATAAATTTATTCGTCAAACATTTCATAGTCCAATAAAACTTGCAACATGACTTCATCCGGTATTTCATTTTCATCATAAACCAAATTTTCATTTTACAATTCAAAATCTTCTACCACTTCAACAAAAGCACTGTCCAAACTCTCATCCAAAAAATCTTCATTTCCAGTATAATTTTCCTCTGGAAAAAGTCCATCTTTCACTTCCTCTAATAAATCACTTGAGATGTCAAAATTCAAAGCAACATTTTCTTGATGCTCTTCCATTGTATCAATAATATTATGTTGCTGGTCCTTCCAAAAAAATATAAAGACTTAATTATATCTTTTTCACAAATAGATAATTAAAAACTACCTTTACCAATTTTATAAGTACATACATTACCATACTTTTAAACACATTAACTACACAAATTAATCTGCCACCTTCCTCTTTTTTGAAAACAGACTCACACTGTGATCCTAGACACATAACACTATCCCTTGCAATTTATTTAAATAATTACTGCAGTCAAAGGGGGTCTTACTGTGAGTTTTGTTTAACGGTTTTCTGGACTGTAGAACTGTTGAAAGACTTTATAATTTATTTCTAGGGATGGATTTTCTGAGTTTAGCACAATAAACTGGTGTTTAAACTGTGTACAGACTGAAGGTGTAACTCACAGTGCACAAATGTAAATTCACTAAAAAGATTACTACTTGCCACAGAGACAGTTGCTTTTGCCTTTCAACAGCACACTCAGCATCTAAATTGCACAGCATGTACAAAATGTCATGCTAAGCATGAGCAACCATACCATAATAGACCTCTGCAAATGCATATTAAAGGGTGCAGAGAGATGGTACAGGCACAGATATAGAGATATGGTGCTGACGAAAAATGAAATACCGCAGGCAGACAGTAAACTGTTACAGTCAGAGAACAGATGGTGCACTGCTGCAAGTAAAAGAACAGATGGAGCAGTTACAAAAAACACGGTGCAGAGACACAGTGAGATGGTATGAGCAGAGAGACACATAGTGCAGGCAGAAACAGACATAGTTGATTGAATGTAACATGCTGGGCATGTGTCTAAGATCACACTGTGAGTCAAATTTGATTTTAAATTAATCTGGGTGAATAATTTGCTTAGTTTATGTGTTTTAAAATCATGTTTGGAAGACAATTAGGCTTCAGGATATGTACTGTTAGAGAATCTTAGGCAGCATATCTGTTAGGCCTCTTATTTGCTAAAAAGCTCTATGTTGTGCAATAAAGATCCAAGGTGTGTTGTTGAAATGAAAAAGGAATGTTATTTCTTGCTTACATGTATATGGTCTGTTTTTTGCCAGTAGAGACGGTGAGATGGTATGAAAACAGATACAGATAGTGCAAGCAGACTCAAACATGGTAGACACAGATGATAAAATGGTACAATAGAGAAAAAATGCTAGAAACAGACACTGAAATGTTACATCCAGAGGCTACATGAAGCACACAGAGGTGCAGACAGAGAGAAAACAGTACAACCAGAGAGTGCGAAACTACAGACAGAGAGGGAAAATATTTATCATGGTAGGACTGCATAACACACACCACCAGCCATATCATAATAGGCCTCTGCAAATACACAAGAACGGGTGCAGACAGATGGTACAGCCAGAGTTAGAGAGATAATGCAGATTTAGCAAGAAATAATGCACGCAGACACTAAACTGTTACAGGCAGAGGATAGATAAAGTAAGACTGGAAAGAATACAACACATGGAGCAGTCCCATAAAAGGATGGTGCCAAGAGACAGTAAAATAGTATGACAACATACATAAATAGTGCAAGCAGATACAGAAAAGGTACACATAAATGATAAAATGGTACAACACAGAACAAATGGTGGAAACATTGAGAGAATTTTTTCTTATTATTTTAAACTGCACAAAAATAGATCCCCTTTACAAATTAGCAACTCACCTTTAAAAATGGTTTTGAAGGTTCACAACACTCTCAATTACACTCCAGATTCTTGGATTTGAGCAGCAAACACTAAAAAAAACTAAAAAACAATAATTTTATTACCATGTTACACACATCTTTATTACACAGCATAGAGCCTTTTTGGCAAGTAAGAGGCCTAACAGACATGCTACCTAAGGTTCTCTAGCAGTACATATCCTAAAGCCTAACTGACTTCAAAAAATTATTTTTTAACATATCAAGTAAGCAAATTATTCACCCAGATTCATTTACAATCAAGCTTGACTCATAGTGTGATCTTAGACATATGACCAGGATGTTATATGTAATCTTTATGATATGTACTGCTAGAGAATCTTAGGCAGCATGTCTGTTAGGCCTCTAACTTGCCAAAAGGAATCACCATGGATCTTTTGGCAACTAAGAAGCCTAAAAGACATACTGGCTAAGATTCTCTAGCAGTACATATCATAAAGCGTAACTGACTTCAAGAAATAATTTTTTAACACGCAACACATAACATTTATTTCTCATTACATGTAACATCCTGCTCATGTGCCTAAGATCACACTGTGAGTGAAGCTTGATTCACCCATCAGTGTGATCTTAGGCAGATGACCAGGATGTCACTTGTAATCTACCATGTCTTTAAAAAACATGCACTTCCATATTTTTAAAGACATCAACTAAGCATATTATTCACCCAGATTCATTTAAAAATGAAGCTTGACTCACAGTGTGATCTTAAACACATGACCAGGATGTTACATGCAATCTTTATGATATGTACTGCTACAGAAGCTTAGGCAGCATGTCTGTTAGGCCTCTTAGTTGCCAAAAGGAATCTCCATGGATCTTTTGGCAGTTAAGAGGCCTAACAGACATGCTGCATAAGATTCTCTAACATTGCATATCATAAAGCCTAACTGACTTCAAGAAATAATTTTTTAACACATCAAGTAAGCAAATTATTCACCCAGATTCATTTAAAATCAAGATTGACTCACAGTGTGATCTTAGACACATGACCAGGATGTAACATGCAATCTTTATGATATGTACTGCTACAGAATCTTAGGCAGCATGTCTGTTAGGCCTCTTAGTTGCCAAAAGGAATCACCATGGATCTTTTGGCAACTAAGAGGCCTAACAGACATGCTGTCTAAGATTCTCTAGCAGTACATATCATAAAGCCTAACTGACTTCAAGAAATAATTTTTAAACACATCAAGTAAGCAAATTATTCACTCAGATTCATTTAAAATAAAGCTTGACTCACTGTGTGATCTTAGACACATAACCAGGATGTTACATGCAATCTTTATGATATGTACTGCTACAGAATCTTAGGCAGCATGTCTGTTAGGCCTCTTAGTTGCCAAAAGGAATCTCCATGGATCTGTTGGCAACTAAGAGGCCTAACAGACATGCTGTCTAAGATTCTCTAGCAGTACATATCATAAAGCCTAACTTACTTCAAGAAATGATTTTTAAACACATCAAGTAAGCAAATTATTCACTCAGATTCATTTAAAATCAAGCTTGACTCACAGTGTGATCTTAGACACATGACCAGGATGTTACATGCAATCTTTATGATATGTACTGCTAGAGAATCTTAGGCAGCATGTCAAAACAGGCCACCTATATATAAGCAAGACATAACATTCATTTCTAGTTACATGTAACATGCTGGTCATGTGCCTAAGATCACACTGTGAGTGAAGCTTGATTCACCCATCAGTGTGATCTTAGACAGATGACCAGGATGTTACATGTAATCTACCAAGTCTTTGAAGAAACATGTACTTCCATATTTTTAAAATTTTTATGGTGCATATTGGAAATGTATTTTGGAAATGAGTTAGGTTTCTGCTTTGCTTTGTAGTGGACATTGAAATGGGCTGCGCTTTGTGTCAAAAATGATTTACTATGTAAAATGTTTTCTTGTAAAAAGTCATCACCCATCCAGTCATCATCTTAATATTAATTTTAATATTATTCACCCACTTTCATTTAAAATCAAGCTTGACTCACAATGTGATCTTAGGCACATGACCAGGATGTTACATGTAATCTACCATGTCTGTCTCTGCAAGCAGTATGTGTGTCTCTGATCATATTATTTCACTGTCTCTCCAGGCCAAAAAGAGGCCACCTATATATAAGCAACACATAACATGTGTTTCTCATTACATGTAACATCCTGCTCATGTGCCTAAGATCACGCTGTGAGTGAAGCTTGATTCACCCATCAGTGTGATCTTAGGCAGATGACCAGGATGTCACATGTAATCTACCATGTCTTTAAAAAACATGTACTTCCATATTTTTAAAGACATCAACTAAGCATATTATTCACCCAGATTCATTTAAAATGAAGCTTGACTTACAGTGTGATCTTAAACACATGACCAGGATGTTACATGCAATCTTTATGATATGCACTGCTACAGAATCTTAGGCAGCATGTCTGTTAGGTCTCATAGTTGCCAAAAGGAATCTCCATGGATTTTTTGGCAACTAAGAGGCCTAAAAGACATGCTGCATAAGATTCTCTAACAGTGCATATCATAAAGCCTAACTGACTTCAAGAAATAATTTTTTATCACATCAAGTAAGCAAATTATTCACCCAGATTCATTTAAAATCAAGCTTGACTCACTGTGTGATCTTAGACACATAACCAGGATGTTACATGCAATCTTTATGATATGTACTGCTACAGAATCTTAGGCAGCATGTCTGTTAGGCCTCTTAGTTGCCAAAAGGAATCTCCATGGATCTGTTGGCAACTAAGAGGCCTAACAGACATGCTGTCTAAGATTCTCTAGCAGTACATATCATAAAGCCTAACTTACTTCAAGAAATGATTTTTAAACACATCAAGTAAGCACATTATTCACTCAGATTCATTTAAAATCAAGCTTGACTCACAGTGTGATCTTAGACACATGACCAGGATGTTACATGCAATCTTTATGACATGTACTGCTAGAGAATCTTAGGCAGCATGTCAAAACAGGCCACCTATTTATAAGCAAGACATAACATTCATTTCTCGTTACATGTAACATGCTGGTCATGTGCCTAAGATCACACTGTGAGTGAAGCTTGATTCACCCATCAGTGTGATCTTAGACAGATGACCAGGATGTTACATGTAATCTACCAAGTCTTTGAAGAAACATGTACTTCCATACTTTTAAAAATTGTATGGTGCATATTGGAAATGTATTTTGGAAATGAGTTAGGTTTCTGCTTTGCTTTGTAGTGGACATTGAAATGGGCTGCGCTTTGTGTCAAAAACGATTTACTATGTAAAATGTTTTCTTGTAAAAGGTCATCACCCATCTAGTCATCTTAATATTAATTTTAATATTATTCACCCACATTCATTTAAAATCAAGCTTGACTCACAGTGTGATCTTAGGCACATGAACAGGATGTTACATGTACTCTACCATGCCTGTCTCTGCAAGCAGTATGTGTGTCTCTGACCATATTATTTCACTGTCTCTCCAGGCCAAAAAGAGGACACCTATATATAAGCAACACATAACATTTATTTCTCATTACATGTAACATCCTGCTCATGTGCCTAAGATCACACTGTGAGTGAAGCTTGATTGACCCATCAGTGTGATCTTAGGCAGATGACCAGGATGTCACATGTAATCTACCGTGTCTTTAAAAAAAATGTACTTCCATATTTTTAAAGACATCAACTAAGCATAATATTCACCCAGATTAATTTAAAATGAAGCTTGACTCACAGTGTGATCTTAATCACATGACCAGCATGTTACATGTAATCTACCATATCTGTCTCTGCAAGCAGTATGTGTGTCTCTGCTCATATTATTTCACTGTCTCTACAGACCAAAAACAGGCCACCTATATATAAGCGCCATATAACATTAATTTCTCATTACATGTAACATCCTGCTCATGTGCCTAAGATCACACTGTGAGTGAAGCTTAATTCACCCATCAGTGTGATCTTAGGCACATGTCCACGATGTTACATGTAATCTACCATGTCTTTAAAAACATGTACTTCCATATTTTTAAAGACATCAACTAAGCATATTATTCACCCAGATCCATATAAAATCAAGCTTGACTCACAGTGTGATCTTAGGCACATGACCAGCATGTAACATGTAATCTACCATGTCTGTCTCTGAAAGCAGTATGTGTGTCTCTGATCATATTATTTCATTGTCTCTACAGGCCAAAAAGAGGCCACCTATATATAAGCAACACATAACATTTATTTCTCATTACATGTAACATCCTGCTCGTGTGCCTAAGTTCCCACTGTGAGTGAAGCTTGATTCACCCATCAGTGTGATCTTAGGCAGATGACCAGGATGTCACATGTAATCTACCATGTCTTTAAAAAACATGTACTTCCATATTTTTAAAGACATCATCTAAGCATATTATTCACCCAGATTCATCTAAAATGAAGCTTGACTCACAGTGTGTTTTTAAACACATGACCAGGATGCTACATACAATCTTTATGATATGTACTGCTACAGAATCTTAGGCAGCATGTCTGTTAGGCCTCTTAGTTGCCAAAAGGAATCTCCATGGATCTTTTGGCAACTAAGAGGCCTAACAGACATGCTGCTTAAGATTCTCTAACAGTGCATATCATAAAGCCTAACTGACTTCAAGAAATATTTTTTTAACACATCAAGTAAGCTAATTATTCACCCAGATTTATTTAAAATCAACCTTGACTCACAGTGCGATCTTAGACACATGACCAGGATGTTACATGCAATCTTTATGATATGTACTGCTAGAGAATCTTAGGCAGCATGTCAAAACAGGCCACCTATATATAAGCAAGACATAACATTCATTTCTCATTACATGTAACATGCTGGACATGTGCCTAAGATCACACTGATGGGTGAATCAAGCTTGACTCACAGTGTGATCTTAGGCACATGACCAGAATGTTACATGTAATCTACCATGTCTTTAAAAAACATGTACTTCCATATTTTTAAAGACATCATCTAAGCATATTATTCACCCAGATCCAATTAAAATCAAGCTTGACTCACAGTGTGATCTTAGACACATGACCAGAATGTTACATATAATCTACCATGTCTGTCTTTACAAGCAGTATCTCTGTCTCTGCTCATAATATTTCACTGTCTCTACTGCCAAGAACAGCCCACCTATATATAGGCATATATATATATATATATATATATATATATATATATATATATATATATATATATATATATATATATATATATATATATATATATATATATATATATATATATATATATATATATATATATATATATATATATATATATATATATATATATATATATACCAGACTTTTTACCAGAAAACATTTTACATAGTAAATCATTTTTGACACAAAGCACAGCCCATTTGAATGACCACTGCAAAGCAGAAACCTAACTCATTTCCAAAATACATTTCCAATATGCACCATTCTATTTTTAAACAGCATTACAAAAAAACATGACACAAAATGCAAGAATAAAGAAGCAGAATATGCTTCTTAATCTTCCCCATAGTGCATACAGCAGTCTATCTTTAATAAAATAATCATTACTCACCTTTAAAAATGCTTTGGAAGACGTAGAACAGTGTCAGTCACACCCAACAGATTTTCTTAAGCAGAATCCCTGAATAATGCTTCTTTCACTGGAGCCTGAGAATAATGGCACAGATTCTTTCTCATTTCAAATTAATCATATTTCAGATAACACACAGGCACAGAGTAAGATGAGACACAGGCACAGAATACCTTTTAAGCTGAAAGAGGCAAACTGTTAGAAGGCACATGTGACATTATTGAAAATTATAAAAAAATATAATTTCTTACTTTAAACAGACACTCAGTGTAACCCTTGACCAAAATTTAAAAACCAGACTTTTTACCAGAAAACATTTTCCATAGTAAATCGTTTTTGACACAAAGCACAGCTCATTTAAATGACCACTACAGAATCAAAGCAGAAACCTAACTCATTTTCAAAATACATTTCCAATATGCACCATTCTATTTTTAAACAGCATTACAAAAAAACATGACACAAAATGCAAGAATAAAGAAGCACAATATGCTTCTTAATCTTCCCCATAGTGCATACAGCAGTCTATATTTATTAAAATAATCATTACTCACCTTTAAAAATGCTTTGGAAGATGTAGAACAGTGTCAGTCACACCCAACAGATTTTCTTAAGCAGAATCTCTGAATAATGCTTCTTTCACTGGAGCCTGAGAATAATGGCACAGATGCTTTCTCATTTCAGACCCATATTCTTGTACATAACCAATAAAAATTGTTCCCACACAAATTCAAAACCAAACTGCACATTTTAATTGGTGTACATTTGAACACTTTGAAAGTCACATAACATTCACCCATCCCCCCAGTGCTCATTCCCCTGTTACCATGGTAACTCCCTCCTCACCCAGCACACTGTTAAAAAGTTCATCATACTATGTTGCAAAAAAATGCAGCAAGGGTGTTTGACCTCTCAATGTACCAGCTAATCATTTGCAATGTTTCTTGAAATAACTTTTCCTCAACCATTGAAATGACTTATTTAAAAAAAAAAGCATGCACCCTAATTTTCAGTGCTGAATTTTAAGAAAGCACCAATCATTTCTTGTTTTTCAAGTGCACTGAATCTCAACCACTTTTTTTCATTACTCCTACTTTCAAACTGCCATTTCATTTCCACAACTCATCTGAATACAAGCACATCTACCTTCAAGATGCCAAAAGTCTGGTTTGTGGGTCATAGCTTTGTCCACTGGAGTCAAAAATAAGCAGCTAACAGAAGTATTTACAACCTTGATTTACCAAATGTGGACATTGTATGGATTGGACAGAGAGGATTGAGAAGTCACCAATTGATACCATTGGTAAAATCCTTTATGCATTTACCACACCCTGACCTCATAATTGTGCACTGTGGTGGAAATGATTTAGGCACATTGACTGGGGTAGGTCTGGAAATGTTTTTAAAGGACATCTTTGGGCAATTGATGTCACTTTTTCCAAAAACTGCCTTGGTATATTCTAATATATGCCAAAGGCAAAAATGGAACTGGTCCAACCAATTTTGTCCACAGATTGAGAAAGCAAGGAAACGTGTAAATAAATCTGTTTCTGCTTACATGAGAGACTATGGAATGGGTAGTATATACCACAACAACTTGCGTTACAACATGCAAGGCATCTATAGGAGAGATGGTGTACATTTCACCGATGAGGGGAATGGAGTCTTCCTCTGTAACATAAGACTCTGCATCGGTACTTACTTGCAGGTACAAAAAACACCCAATTAACACAACGGCTCTTAGAGCCAACTAAAATCTAAACACTCAAACTTGTAATTTAACTCCATTTTTTTAATCTTTTTTTGTCGCCGTGCGCCCACCTCGCAACTTTTTTGCGAGGAGAAAACAAAAAAAATGTTTCTTTTTGGCTTTGGGGTCCTTAATGGACCCCCTGAGAAAACCAAGGGGGTCAGGGAGTCTCCACCCTGCCCCCTTTCCACGATCTCCTCTATAGTTTTTAACAGTCTTGTAAATCGAGGTGCGTGACCGGGTGCGTGCAGCTCGCAACTTTTTAGAAAAAAAAAAATTTGGAGGGCCTTGGGGTCCTTACTGGACCCCCTGAGAATAACTAGGGGGTCAGGGACTGTCTACCAAGCCTCCTTCTCACGTTTTGAAACTTTTATGGGAATCGAGTTAAACGCCATTTTGAGACGGGGTGCGCTTTCGGGTGCGCGCACCCCGCAACTTTTTAGGAAAAAAAAGATTTTTTTGGGCCTTGGGGGTCCTTAGAAAACCTAGAGGGTCAGGGAGTCTCCACCCTGCCCCCTTTCCACGTACTGCCCCTTTGTTCTCTACAATATATTGACTCGCACTGACAAAATGGCGCGCAACACTTCCTGATTTCCTCCGAATCAAATGTTGACAGATGTCAAACAGCAAATCAGAATTCCGCTCGCGCACACGGGTTCGCGCACGGGTGCGCGCTTATAGATATATAATTGATTTCAACTTTAATTTTCTCAGCAACTACTGGAGGGATTTACACCATTTAAAAAAAAGCGCAATCTGCGAGCCAGACTCTACCTTTTTGCCAAATTTCTTATAATTCCATTCAGCCGTTCGGGCTGTAGCCGTGTCTAATCTAACACGTTTTGGGACCCCCTTTTATCTCAGCCCCCACTTGACGAATCCCCCCCAAACTTTCAAGGAAGGAGCTGATCGGAGCGGGCCATCTTCTTTGAGAAATTCGAGAAGATTCAACAACCGGCGCCAAAGTTATTCCCAATAGAATGTTGCGGATTTCCTATGGAAACTAGGTCCTAACTATAACTACCTACTGGCGACCGCCAGTAGGTAATATATATATATATTGGAGGCTCGCTTTCCGTCAGCTTCCTTCACTCTCGACCGGGTGCTTGTAGGGCGTGGTGACGGACACCACGCTGGTCTCCAAACCAAAGCTCGAGTTGTAAAATATACAGCACTCACAGGAACGTGCCCAACAAGTCTTTATTGGGCTTTAGCACACACTTTCCAGACGCGTTTCGGCTACCGCCTTCATCAATAGAGGCTGGCGCCACCATTTGGCAGAATTTAAATACATATGTTCATTGACATAGAAAAAGGACATAAGGCATCAGTCTGGTACGCCACCATTTGTAAGTGGTAATTACAGTTCATTATTCACCGTATCCCATTACGCCCTGGATGGGCAAACACCAAATATTTTTATGCAGCATGAAAATATATACATTTCCTAAACAAACAATGATAATTTAGCTCTGGATGGGCAATCAGTTAAACCCTGTATATGTCCATTGCACATAACTGTACACAAAATGGCAGGCAGAATCATAAATGAACAACCAGCTCCTCTCCGCTATTCAAACCCCCTGGTCTTTTGGTTTGATTTTCAATTATATATCTCGATTCGAGTCTCCGTAGTTTGAGTAGCCTATTCCCTCCTCTTATGTCTGCGGGTACTTGGTCCATGCAGAAGAAACTGAGTAAATCTCTTTTGCTTTTATGAAACATCTCAAAATGTCTCGCCACCGAATAGGTGGGGTCCTTGTTCTGAATGGCCCTGAGATGTTCCAAAATCCTGATCTTCGTAGGATGGGTAGTGCTACCAATGTAACGCAGGCCACACGGACATACAAGACAGTACACCGTGTGGCTTGTGTTACAATTCATTAAACTTTTGATTTTCCTGGATTCCTTCATTCCTGGCACTTGGTAATCTGACACTTTTCTACTGTTCTTGCAGGCTTTGCATTTTAGGCATGGATAAAACCGTTTTATCCTCCTTCTCACAGTGACTTTGAACCATATTAGATCTCAACGATCTTGCTCTCCTATATGTAATGAGGGGAGATTTAGGAAGATCCTTTCCAATAACTGGATCGGATCTAAGTATGTGCCAGTTTTTTACACATTTGCGCCGAATTTCTTGGGCATCACTGGAATAATCAATGATCACTCTCAAACTGTCCTGCTTCACCTCATTCTTTTTTGATTTTACTTTGTTGTCACCAGAAATCAGTTCTGATCTTGGTTTCATATCAGCTTTCAATTTTGCCTCTGTGAGCACTATTTTAGTATAGCCTCTGATTTCAAATCTTTTCATACTTTCCATAACTGCTGTTTCATTATCAAATTGGCGTGTACAATTTCTTTTAATCCTTAAAAATTCGCCATATGGGATACTAGATATTGTTTTCCCCGGATGGTAACTCCTGGCGTGTAGCACAGAGTTCCCGCTTTGGGTTTCCTGTGCAATGCCAAGCACAGTCTTCCCTCAGCAGTGAACACTTTGAGATCCAAAAAATGAACAGTCGTAGTGCTCACTTCACCTGTAAACCTGAGATTGAGATCGTTCTTATTGAGTACCTCAACATATGCCCTAGCAGACTCCTCTGTGCCCTGATAGATGATAAATAAATCATCTATGTACCTATTCCAAGATACCACTTTCTGTGTCCATTCTGCATTCCCTTCTGCCCAGGCCACCTGCTCCTCCCACCAGCCCACAAAAAGATTCGCGTAGCTGGGGGCGAAGCAGGTGCCTATAGCCGTACCACACAGTTGTTTGAATAATTGGTCCTGGAACAGAAATATATTGTTGCTAAGAAAACAATGTTACAAATTCTAGTATCATTTCATTATGAGCAGCTACTTTTATTGGCCGAGTCTCCAGATACCATCTCACTGCTTCCACCCCTTGGAGATGGTCTATGCTCGTATAGAGGCTTGAGATGTCAAGTGTCATCATTACCATATCCTCATTCCAATTTAGGTTATCAATTTTCAGCAGAAAGTCTTTGGTGTCCTTTACGTACAATTTCAACAAATTTACAAAGTCAAAGAGAAAATAATCCACAAATCTCAACATCTGTTCAGTCAAGCTTCCCATGAACGAGACAATTGGACGTCCTGGTGAGCAGGTCGCATGTTTGTGCAGCTTCGGCAGTGGTAAAATGTCGGTATCTTTGGTCGCTTGCATTCCAAAAAGGCAAATTCCTCCTTGCTCAGCATTCCCTTGTGGTACCATTTATTCAAGAGAGAACGGTATGCAAGAACACTATCCTCAAATGTTCTTTTCATGACCTTCATGTAATTCTTTTGGTCGTTCAATTGCATCAGGGCTTCATTTACATAAAATTCCTTAGTCATCAGGACAACATTTCCGCCTTTGTCCGACGGTTTGCAGACAATTTTCTTGTCATTTTTCAGATCCAAAATTGCTTTCCTCTGTTGTGTCGTAATGTTGTCCCGAAATTTCTTCTTCTTACTAGACTTGCAATACCTTGAAAGGTCTTGAACCATAACATCCGTGAATGTATCATTTGTTTTGCCTTTCGAGGCAGCTTGTCGGACCGCAACGTTCAGGTAATTGGAAACCCAAATCATAATTCGGACGGTGAACAGTGATCCCTGTACAGCTTCATGGATGCAGTTTGTCTCCAACCGCCATCTTGGTGGTTGGAGAAAAGCTGTTCGAAGTCAGCGGTCTTTCAACGGTTGGTTGGAGTACACGATGCATGCATTGTAATCCAGATGGTCGGACAAACTGATTCCTCTGACAGGACTATGGAATACAGTCTGACTGGCATAGTAACCAGGCCTAAAGTATTTCAGTATGTTCAGCATATTTTCAGAAATGTCAGCATCTTCTCAAGTAGTGGTCTTAGGAACCAATCGCAAAACTGTGAACGCGCTTTGACTACTGAGACTCTATGTCTTCATGGAGATGGATATCGGTTCCTGTCTGCCCTGGGTAGAATTTTGAGGTAAGAGGGGCATGGTTGTTTAGAGAGAGGGAAAGCAGCCTTGTGTTTCATTGTCCAGTTTTTGTGTACAGCTGTGCCAACCAGAAAGGTTATCTTATCCATCACCTACGAGTTTGGGTCTTTTGACAACTATTTAAAAGTTTTTTCATTCCCTAGTAATTTCCTACACTCACTCCAGGACATCTCAATTAGTAGGTGTATTATCACACCCACCTTGCTGGTAGGTTTTACCTTAGTTACTGCCGTTCAAAGGCCAAAACCTCAGGGGCATCTCATTTACATCTCATTTACAACACTCGCCATATATGTGCATGAGTTAATGGGGCTCCATTTTTTAAATAACTATACATGCAAGGCCAATTCATAGCAACTACTAAACATTATAATTTCCTTCACCCCCATGAGGGTCTGATTAGACAAAAGATATAATCATTAATTATAATTATTTAATTTCCCTATCTTCTAACTATCGAATAACAAATGAGCTAGCAAAAATACCACTAATGGTGACCTACATCATATAGAACTGCATTACCCACTGCGCTTAGCATAGTACTTCATCCCACACATGTACATATGACGTAACACATTGTACGGGCAGGGTGCCAACAGGAGCTTGCATTTAAAAACAGGATTTCAAGCCGATATCTACTATCGAGTTGTCTGTCAGAAGATGAATTATGGCATTTCAGGACATACTTATCAAGGGATCACTGACATAATATTGATGTAAAAAATATCGAACTAAAAAAATTGGAAATTAAATATCAATCGCAAAAATATTGACCTCCTATACTTAACTAGTAAAAGCACAAATATCACAAACAAAAATATAGTTGTTAGAAATATATATTTCATAACTATATCAAAAACAAAAAAGAGGATATGAAAATATTGTAACCTTTAAATAAATATAAAAAAATGTAACATAAAAAAACGTTTTACACATAATTAAATTAAACAAAAATATATTACATTTAGCTTTCACCCACATCAAAAATGTATAACAATACAACCCCAAAAAATGCAAGTATAAGGTAGTAACAATTTAACTACAACCTAATATTTATGTGTATGTATGTATATATATCCAGCTCCACAGTGCGTCAGTTAGAGGGGCACTCGGTGGGCGATTTGCATGCAGAAAATAAGACCGCACTCTCTGAGAGTGCCGTCTTCTTTTCTGCATGTAAAGCGCAGAGATTTATATATATATATATATATATATTTTTTTTTTTACCTACTGGCGGTCGCCAGGTAGTTGTAGTTAGGACCTAGTTTCCATAGGAAATCCTCAACATTCTATTTGGAATAACTTTGGCGCCGGTTGACGAATCTTCACGAAATTCTCAAAGAAGATGGGGAGCTCTGCTTCGATCCGTTCCTGAAAGTTTCGGGGTGATTCGTGAAGCGGGGGCTGAGAAAAAAGGGGGGCCCCAAAACGTGGTTTCCCCATGCAATTTTCCATAGGGTCCTTTAAGTGAGGCTACAGCCCGAACTGCTGAACGGAATTACACCAAGTTTGGCAAAAAGGTAGAGTTTGGTTCGCAGATTACACTTTTTGTTAAATGGTGTAAATCCGTTAAGTAGTTCCTTAGAAAATCAAAAGTAAAATCATAGATATATATTCGAAGTTGTACCGTACGCGTACCGTCCGAGGACAGTATGCGTACCATTATGAGCACGAGCTGCATGCTAATTGGCTAAAAACTGTCTGTCAATACTCCAAACCAGGAAGTGTTGGCAGCCATTGTAGGAAGGTGGATACCTGACTATGGTTACCCCAGATTTTTTGCCTAGTGTTCAGCTGGTTTTCGACTTAGATGGATTGGGATCCTGCTAATCAGGGCCCCAGGCTATCTGCTTGAATTATGCCACCCCTGGCTGGCAATCCAAATTGACACAACTGGCTGATCCCTCAGCTGGGGCATGGTCGTGTAATTACCCCTTGCTTAGGTATAGTATTCCTATACCTGCCTTTATATATATATACCTATAAGTCACTCCTATGGCAGGCCTTAACAATCCTGAAGGCAGAGTGCTTGGTTTTATGCAAGATGGTGCTCTAGCATGAGCTGAGCCTGTTTGCAGCTTCCGGAACCATGTCCTTATAGCTGTTCTATGATATAGCCATACCATATACTCTTAAGTGCATTATAATCCTCGCGGTTAAATGCTAACTCTGATTTGGCTTTATCAAAACATGTTGTGTAAGGTGTCATACGCTTTGGAATACTGCCCCCTCACCAGTTCTGGTGACAGGGGTAGCATTCCACCCTTCTAGAGGGAGAAGACATGTTGTTCCTGTTAATCCCGGTTAAAGTAAACCAGAGCCTCAGCATCCCAAAATTGATGCTGCTGCCACAGACAGAAGTCTGACCTCCTGCTGCTGGGAGTCCTTCCAGTGAGGGAGGCTTGGACAATAGGTTTCCTGTCTTGGGAGGTGCTAGCACCACCTCAGACAGGCCCTAGTGTGTTGGAGCAGGGAGGGCTGAATGAAATGAGACACTGCCTGGGGCTAACAAGGTGTCCCATGCATAGCCCGGTTCAAACCAGTTGCTGGGGCACTCCAGCCCCAGCTCTAGTGCGAAACTGGACAAAGGGGAAGGGGTGTAACCACCCCCTTCCCTGGTCCCACCCATAGGAGGGACCTAGCAGTTAATCCAGCCCCTCAGATTAGTATATAGGTAGGAGCTGAGTCAAGAGACTTTAGATTTATCCAGAACTGAAACTTGAAACGAAACTCTGGACCTTAGACATTCTACTGCAACTAGAAGACTGAAGAATCTCCCTTGTGGTCAAGGAGTGACCACCCTGTGCAAACAGGCACCATCCAGCAATCTGCAGTTTACTTTGTCGATGCTCCCGCCGGAGCCCGAGCGCAGAGTCTGACAAGAGCCAGACTTCCAGACTTCTTTGACCCCAATCCACAGCCACAGCAAAGCTGAGACCCGTGGAGGCGACGAGAGACGTGGGACCGGGCATCTTGATAAGCCTGCTCTTTGCTACTTGTGCAGCTTCTGAAGCACCCTCGAAGTTGTGCATTGGGAATTGAGAAGCCCCAGCCCCAAGCACCTTCTGCACCGACGCACAGCCATCCACACTCCACAAGTGCCACGTGGGGCCTGCCAGTGTTTTTGCGCTTGATGCATCTGTCCGGTTACTTGCCCGTTGGCTAGTGGCCTCTGTGATGACAAACCTTCAAATCTGAACCACCTGCCTGGTTGCTCCAGGTGGGCCCCTGCTTCCCTGCAAAGGAGAAGCCCCATAGACCTTGCTGCTCTAACCCAAAGTGAATATTCGATTCCTGTGTGGGTTGCATTTGCCAAGGCCTGTTGACTCCAATCTGGAAGCCGACGCCGCCAACAGCGAGATCCTTTGTGGGACAGTCCGTATCCAGCTTCTGGTCATCGTCGACACCTCCTGGTCCATGTGGCTGCAGAGTCAAGCTTCACAACATCACCTGATTGCTTCGCTACATCGCCTGGTTCCTTCCTGGTTCCATCCTGGTCACTGGCTAGTGACCCAGACTCTGTCCCCTCTGCTTTCAGGTACTCTTCATCCTTGATCCACCCTTGGATCCAACCGGACACTTCTCTCCTGGTCGCCTGCAGCATCTTTTTACAGGTCTCCATAAGATTCAGCGACGAAACCCGACACACTTTGACACCCATGCACCCGGCTCCTGTGGGTGAGGTAACGCAAGTGCTTCGGTGCTCCTATGGGTATTGACTATCCTAGTGTCCTAGTTTTAAGTAACTGTCTCCTAGTCCATCCGGAAGTGTCCTAAAAGAACTAGTTTTCAATTCTTACGTTACCATTATATCTCTATGGTAACTCGCATGTGAGTGTAGACACTGCACACGCTTCCCGTGGGCCTCCTGCTTCCTAACTCTTGGTAGTACAGCATAGCCCCAGCGATTCCCTAGGCCCTAGGCCTACTCCTTGTCCCTGACGTGGTTCTTATACCACTATTTTGTATTTGGTTTTACGTGCCCCTAGGGCACTACTGTATATTGTGCAACCTATTGTACGATAATTAAGTATCTTGTAATGTGCTTGTGCCTCTGACCTCATAAAAAGTTCTGAGGGGTTGTGTTAGTAATAAATACATATATATTTTATATATAACCTGTGTGGTGTCCTTTCATTTGGTATTCAAGGGGGTTACATATGGTAAAACAGCTTGCTTCACATGCTCTCTGAAGTTTTAGCCTAAGTCTGCTTTGTCCATACTACCTCTAGGATAGCTAGTCTATAGGGTTGACTTTACAACCATCACCATAAGGGTTGTTTGGACTGGTGCAAGGTGCAAACTAGAATAGTGAACATCATATACCAGGCCAACTTCACAGCCATCTTGTGCCTATATATTTTTTTTAAATCGCGGGATACGCGTAGGTACGCGTACCCTGCTGATAAAAAAAGTGCATATAATTTTTTTTTAGCCCCCAGGGGAGATAGATCCGGGGGCAATTTACTCTTTCTAAAGGGGGACCCAGAGGGGCCCCCCAGCCCCGAGGACCGACACCCCCGGGCTTCTTTTGTTTATTATAAACAAAGGGGAGGCCAGAGGGGCCCCCCAGCACTGGAGACTGCCACCCCCCGGTGACCGTCACCCCCTGGGGCTTCTTTTTTTTAAATAAAAAGCAAAAAACCTGGGTGGGAGGGCTCAAGCCCCCCCCACACCCCCGGGGACCGCCAGCTCCCCGGGGCACTAATATTTAAAATAGGGGGACCATGACGGACTCCTCAGCCCCGGGGACCACCACCCCTCGGGGCTTTTAACTGGTGGGAGGGGGGCTGCGCGGCCCCCCTCATGCAGCCCTTGATGGCCCTGGGGACTGCCACCCCCAGGGGCCGCCTCCTGCAGTGTCCTGGGGTGCCTTCCCCCGGGACACTGCTGTTTGCTATGGTAGGGCGGGAGCCTCGCGGCTCGCAGCCCCCCTCCACAAAAATAATAAAAAAGTTGGCCATGCCCCAGGGGATGGGGTCCCTGGGGCCGGAATTGGCCAAGGGAGGGGGGCCACGTGGTCCCCTTCCCGTAAAAAAAATAAAAATAAATAAGAATTGGGGTGAGGCCCTGGGGATGGGGTCCCCAGGGCCAAATAAAATAAAAAAAAAGAAGGGGGCTACACTTCTTAAAAGTATTTTTTTTTTAATGGGTTCGGGAGGAGGCCACGCCCCCTCCTTGCAACTCTCTGCAAACGCACCCTCTGGCGGGTTTGTAGTGGGGGAACTAATTCCCCTTGCATACTGGAGGTCCCTGGGGGCCAACTAGTCCACCAGGAACCTCCAGTATGCACCAGGGGCTGCGTTGCAGAGAGGTGTAAAAAGGGGCGTGCCCTCATAACACCTCTCTGCAACGCAGCCCCCTGGCGCATACTGGAGGTTCCTGGTGGGCTAGTTGGCCTCCAGGGACCCCCAGTATGCAAGAGGAATTAGTTCCTTCTCTGCAAATTCGCCAGGTTGCTGTGTTGCAGAGAGGTGTAAAAAGTGGCGTGGCCTCATTACACCTCTCTGCAACGCAGACCCCTGGCGCATACTGGAGGTTCCTGGTGGGCTAGTTGGCCCCCAGGGACCCCCAGTATGGAAGGGGAATTAGTTCCCCCTCTGCAAACGCACCAGGGGGCTGTGTTGCAGAGAGGTGTAAAAAGGGGCATGGCCTCATTACACCTCTCTGCAACGCAGCACCCTGGCGCATACTGGAGGTTCCTGGTGGGCTAGTTGGCCCCCAGCGACCCCCAGTAGGCAAGGGGAATTAGTTCCCCCTCTGCAAACGTGCCAGGGCACTGCGTTGCAGAGAGGTGTAATGAGGCCACGCCCCTTTTTACACCTCTCTGCAACGCAGCACCCTGGCGCATACTGGAGGTCCCTGGTGGGCTAGTTGGCCCCCAGGGACCCCCAGTATGCAAGGAGACGTAATCCCTTAACTTAGAACACGCTACAGGGCTCGTTTGCATAGTGGTGAAGGTAGGGGGCGGGGCTTGAGGTGATATGAGTGCAAACATGTCCTGTGGCGTGTTTAAAGTTGGGCAATTAATTCCTCTTCAATCCAGAGGTCCCCTAGGGGCCAACTAGTCCAACAGGTACCTCCAGTAAGCACCACGGAGCTGCGTTGCAGAGTGTTGTAAAAAGGGGGCGTGCCCTCTGAACACCTCTCTGCAACACAGCTCCCTGGCGCATACTGGAGGTACCTGGTGGGCTAGTTGGCACACAGGGGACCTCAGGATTGAAGGGGAATTAATTCCCCAACCTAAAATGCACTACAGGGCGTGTTTACACACATATCACCTCGGGCCCGCCCCCTTCCTTCACTATTGAGCAAAATATTCCTCTAAAATCAGCCGAACCATGAATTCTGATTTACTCACCTGTTATCAGGAGAGACCTCAGTGCTGCATCTTTCAGCCCACTACTGATCCTGAAAAGTAATTCTAACCATACTTACAGTAACTTTAATTTCCTTCCATAGGCTAACATTGATTGTTTTCACTTGGAAATTTTTTTAAGTGTGGAGTTTTGGAACTTTAAAAAATTCCTCTAAAATGAGCCGATCTACAAATTCCGATTTACTCACCTGTTATCAGGAGAGACCTCAGTGCTGCATCTTTCAGCCCACTGATGATCCTGAAAAGTAATTATAACCATTCTTACAGTAACTTGGATTTCCTTCCATAGGCTAACATTGACTGGTTTCACTTGGAAATTTTTCTAAGTGTGGAGTTTTGGAACTGTAAAAAATGTCTCTAAAATCAGCCGAACTACGAATTCCAATTGACTCACCTGTTATCAGGAGAGACCTCAGTGCTGCATCTTTCAGCCCACTACTGATCCTGAAAAGTAATTCTAATCGTAGTTACAGTAACTTGAATTTCCTTTCATAGGCTAACATTGACTGGTTTCACTTGGAAATTTTTCTAAGTGTGGAGTTTTGGAACTTTAAAAAATTCCTCAAAAATCAGCCGAACTATGAATTCCGATTTACTCACCTGTTATCAGGTTTCAGCCACATTATAGTTAGGAATTATCATTTAAAAAACCTTAGAACGTCACTGAAAAAAACATAGGTTTCAGCCATGTTATAGTTAGGAATTAGCATTTAAAAAACCTTAGAAATTCACTGAAAAAAACATAGGTTTCACACATGTTGTGGTTAGCTGGACATTTCACTCATACAAAACCATTGAAATTCCCCCGTTATAGTTAGTTCAGCTAACTATAACTTGCGCGCCCGCAATGCATTGGTGATGACGTCACATATTACATCACTCATGACATGGTCAGTGACATCACTCATGACATCACTCATGACATCTCTCTTTTTTTTTTTTCCTTTTTTTTTTTTGCAAGAGATGATGTAAATTCAAAATAGAATCTCATTTGTAATACATATATCCTTACATAAATATCTATACATAAAGTAATCATTGTAATGAGAAAAAAGAAAGACGAGAAAGAAAGAAAAACAGAGGATTGCAATACAAGTATTCACAAATGTCTAAAGCATAGCAGAAAGAAATAACATGCTGGTCTCTCAAAACAGTTATCCATTTAGTTAATGAACGTTCCCCATATTTTTTCCCTTCCTTTTAATGCCTTTGGGCCCCTTAGTTTAGCCAGTGAGAGCTCCATCATATATATTTCATGGATAAGATACCACCATTCCATAACACTTGGAGGTTCTTTCGATATCCAAGTCTGTGCGATGACCAACCTAGCACAAGCAAAAACAATTGATATCAGGTCTTTAAAATTGCTATTGATGTCTTGTATGTCTAGCAGTACTAAGTGTGCAGAGAGAGCAGGTGTTTTTATGTGTTTTTTGTTGAGAACATCAGTTATTCCCATCCAAAAGGGTGTGAGTTTCGGGCACTGATAGAGCATGTGTTCTATGCCAGCAGCTTCCTTATTGCATTTTAAGCATTTAGTACGTTCATTAGAGATATTGCCAGAGGTCCAGCTGGAAATTCTTTGAGGCGTGTAATATGTTTGAGTGATTGTCCGGTAAGATTGTAGCCTTAAGTTTGAAGAATGAACCACCCGATTTATTTGTTTGAGTGACCCCGCAATCTGATTAGAGTTGACATTGATACCTAATCTATTGGTCCATTTGTCCGCCATTTTCCCACAATCGCCTACTCGGCCTTTGTTAAGAAGGGAATAGCTCTTACTGATAAGAGATTTAGAGTAGTTAGAATAGATACATTGTAAAATGTCTGAGTGTTCTACTCTCACAATTTTCATTTTGTTGACCAAGAAATCTTGTATCTGCATGTACTTAAAATACGTAGTATCTTTAATTTTATAGAGTGTTTTTAGTGTATTAAAACTTAGAAGACGATCCGATCCGTAAAGATCTCCTAAAGTATTAATGCCCTGATCTATCCATTGGTCACAGGCATCGTCGGAGAAAATAGTTGCCAGCCCTGGATTCCTCCATATTGAAAGTTCAGCATTGAAAAAGGAAATTTTAGCAATGTTCATAATTTGATCCCAGATTCTTTTGATAGCTCTTGCAGTCTTGAATTTAACTCTCTTGTAGAAGTTTGGGTTGTGTACCCGAGATAGGAACTGGTTGCCTCGTACTCCTAACATAAATTTATGGTAGAATAGAGGAGCTTCTTTGGACAGAAGACTACGTATACGTTGAATGAAAGTGGCGAAATAGTAAATTTTTAAATCTGGGAAATGTAGCCCCCCATTTTCGATTGACATTTTCAATGCAGTCATTGACCTGCGGGCTTTTTTGTATCCCCAAATGTAGCTGCCACAAATACTTTCTATTTTCTTGAAGTATAAGTTGTTCAGTTGTAGCGGGATGGATCTAAATAAATATAGTATTTTCGGTACTATCTTCATTTTAATTATATTTATACGTCCTATCAGACTGAGTGGTATTTTATTCCAGTTTTTGAGAGTGGTAGTAATCTCTTTAAGTGGAGGGTCATAGTTTAGTGCAATGGTTTTCTTGATGTTGGAAGTAAGTTTGACTCCTAAGTAAGTAGCGTTAACACAAAGTCCTATTATCGGGTGTGTAGGTTTATAGTTCGCTATCACTTGTGTTTTGTTGACATTTAGCCTATAGCCCGAGATGTCACCAAACTTACTAGCTTCCTCGATTATTTTGGGTATGGCCAGTACCAGGTCAGTAGTATATATGGCTATATCATCGGCAAAAGCTGTGATTTTTAAGCATTTGCCTTCGTGCTCTATTGGGGTTATGTTCTCTTGAGTGGTTAGCGCATTTAAGAATGGTTCTAAAGCCATGGCGAATAGCAGGGGTGAAAGAGGACACCCCTGTCTAGTCCCCCTTTTTATTGAGAAGCTAGCCGAATTGTCTCCCAGATAACTGATTGTTGCTGTTGGTGATTCATATAGAGATTGAACCCAGCCCAGAAATTGCCCCTGTATGCCATACGCCTTTAGTGTAGCCCAGAGGTACCCCCACCCCACTCGGTCAAATGCTTTCTCTGCATCTAGCATGACCATTCTGAGTGGGGCAAGAGTAGCTGCAGCGACATCAAAGGCTGTTACAGCAGTATTGACATGGGTAGTGGTGTCTCTTCCCACCACAAATCCATGTTGTTGGCAGTTAACAAGGTCAGGCATTATAGGGGCTAAACGATTAGCTGATACTTTGGCAAAGATTTTTGCATCGGTATTGATTAGTGAGATTGGCCTGTATGATCCCTGTTCCTCCGGTGGTTTGTTCTTTTTTAAAAAGAAAACTATTTTGGCAGTACGCCATGAGCTAGGAGCGCTTCCTGTTTCCCCTATGGAGTCTATCACCTGTTGGAATAAAGGGAGTAATTCCTGTTCACATATCTTGTAGATCTCTATAGGCAAGCAGTCTTCTCCAGCAGCCTTGCCTAGGGGGAGTGCTTGTATAGCTTTCCCTATTTCCTCAATAGAAATTTTGGAGCCGAGTATCCTGGTTATTTCTGAATCCAATCTCTCAGGTGTATGTTTCTCAAGGTAGGATTCAATTGCTTCTGGAGTAGGTGTATTTTCTGGGGTATAAAGATGACAATAGTATTTGGCAAATTGTTCCAGAATCTGTTCTGATTTTCTATACACATTAGAGTCTAGCCCTTTTATTGCTTTTATAGTAGTTTTAGCCTTTTTATCAGCTACCTTGTAGGCCAAAATTTTCCCAATTTTCTCTCCCCCTTCATATTGTGCAAGTTTGTATTTATGCATCTTGGAGCAATATTTTTCCCTGAGAGTTTTCTTTAATGCAGCCCTTAATTACACTAATCCTAAACTTAGCTCTTCAATATTAGTTTTGCCTTGTATTATGGCATCTGAAAGTTGTTGTTCAGCCAGTAGAATATTGAATGTATTCAATTTTTCTACCCCTCTTTTCTCAGCATTGTCCCGAAAAATATATTGCTGTACGTAGCCTCTGATGCTACATTTACACGAATCCCATACATAATTGACAGTAGTTGAGTTAATATTCAGTGAGATATATTCCTGTATATGACTTTTAATACCAAGGATGAATTTAGGATCGATTAATAAATATCTAGGAAATGTAAACTGTCGGGCTGTTTGCTTGGAGTGTAAGATTTTAAATTTGAGCAATAACGGATTGTGATCTGAAGTGACTTTGGGACAAATTTCTACTTCACAATTCTCTAAGATATTGTCTGTTGCCCATATCATGTCAATTCTAGAAAGAGTTTGGTGTGGAGCTGAGTAGTATGTAAAGCTGGCTGTATTAGGATGTTTAATGCGCCAGACATCTTTCAGGTTGTGTATCCTAGCCAATTCTACTATGGCTGATCTCTCTTTACCCATCCTATTTCTGTTTCCTTTACTTGTAGAATCAATTGTGTAGTTCATGACGCAATTAAAGTCCCCCATTATCAACAATTCCCCATCCCAATCCAATAATTCAATAGTCAATTGCTCATACAGTTTCGGTATGTCAAAATTGGGACCATAATTAATACAAAATACATAACATTTTTGGTTAAATTGCAATTGTACTATTGCCCACCTGCCTTTGGCGTCTGCGGCAGTTTTAATAATATTCATCCTTAGCCATTTTTGTTTCAGGATAGCTACCCCACGGACTGATGCCCCTAGGGTAGAGCAAACAACAAGGTCATAGCCCATTTGTGATAAGAGCTTGCAGTCTTGATATCTAATATGTGTTTCGGAGATGAATGCCATATGGGGTTTGTACATGTTCATTTCTTCTTGTACTAGTTTTCTTTTACATTTATTATTGAGACCAGCAACGTTCCAAACCAAACATCTAAGAAAAGACATATCTTATATTTATATCGCTCGATCTCCTCTGTAAAACATATTGCTTGAAAACAAAATTGATAACCTTGTTGCCCATTTCTATACATATTCCACTCTTGCATTAGATTTTTTCCCCTTTTTAACCCTCACCCACCCAAAGGACTCAATCCCACCCCACCGTCCCCTCCCTCTCATATCCCTCAGGGGGGAGCACCTCTCTATCCCTTGCTGCCACTGGTAAGGCAGCACGGTGAAGTTGTGAGCATGGAGTCTGCTCCTACCGCTCCTTCAGTTCGCAATATATTTACATCAATCAAAGAGGAAAGCTTTAGAGTATCAGAGAAGGAGAATATAAGTTGAAGAGAGAAGAAAAAAGAAAAAAAGGAGCTAGAAAAGAAGATAGAGATTAGATAGTGTATAGGGAGAAAAAAAGAGAAAGCTAAAAAAAAGAAAAGAGAAAATGAATATATTCTCATCAGGGTGTATCTCCTTCAATAGTTTAGCATCAATTAATTTCCTGACTACTCAAATTATCAAAATTGCGTCTTTTTGAGTCATTAGTCTTTCTCTCTCGTGAATTTCTCTAAGTTTTTAATCGCCTCTTCTGGGTCAGTAAAAAATAGTGGTTGCCATTCCTGATGATTTTGAGGCGGGCAGGTTCTTGTAGATAAACCATACATCCGATAGCTTTAAAAGAGTCTATCAGCTTACGAAGCTCCCAACGTCGATCCATTGTGGCCTTGCTCAGATCAGAGCGTACAAAGAAAGTGATATTATCAATGGTGACTGGGCTATTAGCTTTAGCTTTAAGAGCTACAGCGTGTCTCAATAGGAAGTTCCCGAAATGTATCAAAATAGGTCTGGGGAATTTATTATTTTGATTCTTTGAAAGAGGGGCAATCTATGTACCCATTGTAGTTGAGAGTCCTAGTCCCAGTCTGACAAATCACTAAAAGCTTTTTGGAAAAGTTTCACAACAAAAATTCGGGGGTCAGCCCCCTCAAGGCCCTCGGGGATTCCAAACAATCTTAGATTATGTCTACGTGCCCTGTTCTCCATATCTTCGACCTTGGCCTCTAATTTAGAGATGCGTTCTGAGTGATTTCTCGCGGTTGACTCTGATCGTGTGGTACCTTCTTCGACTCCCACTACTCGTTGCTTCAGATCTTCCATCTCTTGTGTGACTCCACCAAGTTTTTGGCATATTTCCCTCATGAAAGCCTGTAATTTACTATTGTCCTCTCTGAGTTGTAAATGTTGTTGTTGGCTTTCCTGTCTTTGTGCCATAAGAGTTTGCATGATTAGATCTATAGATGAATTATCTGGATGGTCTTGTTTCTCTTCCACAGGTTTAGCCGTTAGAATTTGCGATTGGCTAGTTGTTCTGCTCGGTTCAGATGTTGTAAGCAAATTGTAAATACCCAAGGAGCTCGGGGTCAGATTGGTAATCATTGTTTCAGTATGATCAGTATTTGATATTCCCAATGGATGGTTATCGGAGTCAATTTCAATCGATATTGGCCTTGTATTAGAGTCTATTGAAGCAATGAGTAAGTTGGTGGGCGTATTTGTTGCCAACCTGTTCATCGAATTGGTAGTTGAAGAAGTAGTTGGAGCATTTAGCTGTATAGCTGCATTAGAGCCAGCATTAACCAATCCGTTTGCAGTCGGTAAGATTGGTGGAGATAGAGTTATTATTGTTGTAGCATCCGGATTTATTTTTGTATTTTCTGTTCTAGGGAATATATTTCTGTCGTGTATGTTCAAGTCCTCTTCGAAGCTTGCACCAGATAGTCTTAAACCATACCCTTCACTCCTCCTTTTGCCTCGATCCATTTTCTCAATCGGCTATCGTCGACTATAGCCTTGCGCCCCTTCTTGTTTGCAATAGGATCTTTACTCAATAATTTGCGCACGGTAGGTTTTTGTTTACTCTTGGCTTTTAGTTTTTTTTTTTGTGCCTGTGATTCGGCCAGTATTGTTTCTGGCAGCAGAAATTTCCATTTCTATCTCGCCTTCCTCAGATATTTCTTCATATTCTTATTCAGGGTTGGAGCTTTCTTCTGCTCTTTCTATCTCATCATTTAATTAACGGGCATTTTTTCCAGATGTAGTTTCAGCCACTTGTTTCTCGAGTGTGAGTTCGTCTACATTTAGTTGAATCGCTTGTATGATCTGTATGTTATCGATATGGCCACTTGTTTCAAGCCCAATGTCTAGATTAGCATCTGAATTGGCATCAGATATTACAGATGTATTATCCACATGGGCGTTGGCTGAGTGAGAAATGCCCTCGTCGACTGCATCAGTGTCAAGATGTATGGTAGCGTTTGGTTTTTCCATCCCATTTGCGGACGCAACCTCAGACTCAAGGGTAAAATCGTCATCTGCGTGAATGCAGGATTTGTTGGTTTTGTCTGCACTTTGAATCTTATTTTTACCTTTTTCTTTTCCCTTTAGATTCACTCGGTTATTATCAGTATTGGTAGAGGAGGCAGATGTAGCGCTGGTTATATCCTTACTGCCTGTCTTAGTAGGCTTGTTTTGAAAGGAGAAAGTCTGGCAGTCTAAAGTCTCCTCCCGGGGGAGTGACGCCTCGACCTCAGCATCGCCGGGGGCGCCCCCATCAGATATAACTAAACAGGGTGTCCTCCCCACTACCGTAGCTCCCGCTGTGTTCTTGCCTCCAGTACCGGCAATTGAAACTCCCACCAGAGCACCTACAACTATCTTAGTTTTTACGGCAGACCCCCCCGAAATCATCTTGGTCTCACTGGCGGACATACCTGTGTTCGGTTTCGCAGTCTTCCCTGTCCTGCCAGTTCTAGTAGATCGGGTGGCTTGCCTCGATGACATCGACACAGCAGCAACAGCGGCAGCGGCGGTGGAGCTCGGCTCTGTCAGTTCTGGTGGTAGAGGCGTTGTCCGATCTCTGCTGAACGCGCCCAGCAGCGTAGTGAATAGTCCAGGGTCCGCCCTGTTACGCGTCCGGCCGAGCGCTTGGAGGTAGCCGGTATTCCGAAGTTTCCAAACCGGCAACACCCCTCTGTTTAGCCGAAAGATAAACTGCAGCATTCGGGACGAAGCACGTTAACAGCAGCAGGTATTGTGATATAGCTTTTTTTTTTTTTTTGATTCCCTTTTAGAAGAGCGTTTTATAGATCAGCGGCTCTAAATTTACAAGAGATGGCTTGTTAGAAAGCGTAGACACTTTTCTCGGCTTTCCTCCTGGTTATCTTAGGAAGCGGTTCAGAGAGACTCCATTCAACCTCCTTCACCCGGCGGCTTCAACCTGCCATCCTGACTCCGCCCCCAGTACCTTCTCATCTCAAATGACACCACTGATGACATCACTGATGACATCATCCTTGTGAAAGAGTGGCAGACCTCCTCTCACCCTAATATTACCTTTGATACACACATTCAAAAATTGATCCTAAAATTTTCAAAAAAATGGAGCTACCATTACCAGTTACAACAACCTATTCAGTAATCCCAACATCTACATACACATCCACTCATTCACCAACAGTTTTATATAGTCACTCATACATGTACTCATCATATGTACTCATACACCTATACATCCTGTGACACACCGATACTCATCCATAGAGTTACTCACACACATACTCTCACACATGCAAATAAACTATCAAACACCCATTTACTTGCATATACAGCTATACACACACCACTACACGTACTTCTATAGAAATGTACACATACTTATTCTCTTAAACATTCACTTGTAAAAATGCATACTTATTTATACAGGCTCTCTTTAAAACTCTCACTCTCACATATACTCACTTATATACATCAATACTCACGTATACTAGTTTAAAACATGTAGTTACTCATAAAGACACTATTGAGACAGTCATTCACTCACTAACACACCCATACACCCATACACACAATCATCCACCTATACAGTCCTGCAGACATGCTTTCTTCAAAACACATACAAACAGTGAGTCACTCATTCATGCATCTATATGCTAAGTAATATCCCCCACCGAACCATACAGACACTCATACTGATACTCAAAAAACAAACTAATAACCCATATACACACTCATGTAGCTACTCACCAACCCATGCAGCCACTTATTCACAAAGTGAGACACTGATATTTAAATATTTAAACATTACTCGTTAATACATGCATTCACTAAGATACACTTAATAAGTCAGTTATACAATCAATTTTTTTTCAGTGAATATATATATATATATATATATATATATATATATATATATATATATATATATATATATACCTACTGGCGGTCGCCAGTAGGTATATATAGTTAGGATTTTTTCTCTATGGGTTTTTTGAAAATTCTATGTCTAATAACTTTGGCGTTTGTGGACGGAATTGGCTGAAATTTTCAGGAAAATGGCACATTTTGTGTCTGAGCAGCCCTTGAAAATTTGGGGGGGGTTCGTCAAGGGGGGGCCGAGAAAAAAGGGGGGTCCCAAAACGTGTTTTTAACATTGAGTTTTCCATAGGGCGGTTGGCCTCACTTTTAGCCCGAACGGCTGAATGGATTTGCACGAAACTTGGCAAAATTGTAGGGACTGGTAGCCCGATGTGCCTTTTGTAGGTCTCAATATATGTGCTCCAGTGGATTTTGAGAAATTAACGTTTAAAAAAAGATATATATCTGTAACAGCGGACCTGGCAGCGTCCCAGGACGCGTACTTTACGCGCAACGGAGCTTTGTGAAGCGAAGCTGATTGGTTCTCCGGCGTCTGTCAACATTCCAAACAGTCCGTAGCGGCCGCCATCTTGTCTCTCGGTAGGATCGAGAGACAAGAGGAGGCCAAAGCGAAGGGGCAAATGACCATAAGGGGGCATAGTACATTGTCGCTCACCCCCTAGGTTTGATGTGGAGGTTTTAAAAGGGCCCCGCGGGGCAAAAAAAAAAAAAAATAATAATAATCGAACAGCTGAATGGATTTGCACGAAACTTGGCAAAATTGTAGGGACTGGTAGCCCGATGTGCCTTTGCTAGATCTCAATATATGTGCTCCAGTGGATTTTGAGAAATTAACGTTCAAAAAAAGATATATATCTGTAACAGCGCACCGCTTCGCGTACTTTTCGCGTTACGGAGCTTTGCGAAGCGAAGCTGATTGGCTCTCCGGTGTCTGTAAACATTCCAAACAGTCCGTAGCGGCCGCCATCTTGTCTCTCGGTAGGATCGAACAGCTGAATGGATTTGCACGAAACTTGGCAAAATTGTAGGGACTGGTAGCCCGATGTGCCTTTGCTAGGTCTCAATATATGTGCTTCAGTGCATTTTGAGAAATTAACGTTCAGAAACAAGATATATATCTGTAACAGCGCTCCGCTTCGCGGAGATAAAATTATATGTGTATTACCTAGCTGTTGCTAACACCAGTTAGCGACGGCTAGTAGAATATAGCGACCATCTTGGGCCCCACTTTGCATGTGAGTGATATTTATCACTAATGACATGCAAAGTGGGCATGCCAAGATGTTAGCGACTGGAAACAGTCGCTAACATCGCTATCTCCTATTATCAACTTTTGGAAATATTCGAGATAAGCGCGAATATCTCCAAAAGCTACCACCTGCCCTGAGCAGTTCTTAGCCATGTTATCCAATGGGAGGTGGATAACATGGCTAAGAGCATTAGCTCGGTAATGCATGAATATCGCTGAGTTTTCAGCGATATTAATGCATTGCGGTCGTTTTTTATCGTATTTCCGATAAACCTTGATAATAGCAAGGTTTATCTGCGATAATTTCTGACGGTAAAAAAATCGTTGCTAAGCATCGTTAGGGATAAATATCGCTTAACTTTGGTAATATGCCCCAACGTCTGTTAACGTTCGATTCGAAGGAAATCAGGAAGTGTTGAAAAACATTGTCTGCGCCATCTTGTCTTTTTTCAAATGCCACACTTTTGTCGTGCACGGCAGCCATTTTAGATGCCTTGACCAGACCCACTCTGTGCACGCTGTCGATCCTTAGCATGGCTCCCCACCCTCGCAAGCATCTCCCCCAGGCAGTGGTCACCCCCGCTCTCTGTCTTATGCATGGGTAATAAACCTCCCCCCATCTGCGCTGCTCTTCCCTGAGAATCACACCCTGTGCCCGCCCGACACCTCCCTTTCGCCCTATTCACTACCGCACCCTCTGATACTCCTTTTCCTCTGTGTCCGATTGTCCAGGCTGGTCCTAGGGTATCAGCTAGCCCTGCAGATGTAGTTTATGGCCACAGCTGTAAAGAATCACCCCTCTTCAAAGGAGTTATAGTAGATCAAGGCCCACACTCGATGAGATCCGTCACAGCAGAAGCGTTGCTATTATCTGAAAACCATCCTGTATTGTGATTGGGGAGGGGACCGAGCCTGAAGCGGAAGATTCCAGGGATGACTCTTTGTACATCAAAGTTTTTACAATTATGTGTCACATTAAAAATATATAGCACTCCGACAAAGTAGTAAGATTACAAAACTTTAATAATTTATAAATATATACAAGAAAACAAAAATAGTAATAACATATAAACATTTTTAGGGAAAAACAACGAAGTAGAGGTCGGCTGTGCGAATAGTCCCAACGCAGCACAACGTCCAGATTTCCGGCGTGGGGCGTCGCGGGGGGTGGGTCATCAGTAGCAAACTGTTGTGCGAATAGTTCCAAGGCAGCAGAACGCGCTGAAATCTAGATGACACTAAAGTGATGTCTAGTAAGTTGCCACCCAGCAAATAACGGCATGGGGCGTCGCGGGGGGTGGGTCATCAGTAGCAAACTGTTGCGCGAATAGTTCCAAGGCAGCAGAACGATGGCACCAAGGTGATGTCCAGTAAGTTGCCGAACTGGTTTTGGTATCCTACAATGCTGCTCCGAATAACGGCGCGGGGCGCCCCGGGGGAGGCGGCGTGAACGGGCCTCTCCAGGTGGAGTGTCATCTGTTGTAGTGGGGCGCCCCTTTACCGTTTCAGTTGCCATTCCGTCCGTTTTTGGTCCACTGTGTCAAAAGCCGCAATTCAGCTGAGTTGCGCCCACTCTTGCGGTGCAGCGATAGGCGGCTGTCACAGGACTCTCAAAATGGCGGCAGGCTGTTTCCTTTTTGGGCCTGGTCCACTGAAATGGCCCTGGGACACCTTGGAAATCGGACGCTTGTCTGCTAGGTCTTGGACCCCATTCTCGAAAGCGTCCCCTCCGCCTTGAGAATTCATCAAAAGTTTTGGGGGCTCCGACTCCTGCAGGCTTCTGGTGGGGAGCGGCTGCCATGATTGCTCGCGGAATGACCACGACTGAGCTACGAGATGGTGGTGCTCTCATGCTGACGCCAGCTTCAGTCTGAAACATCCAGAAACAAGGTGGGGCTTTCATCGTTTGGGAAAAAAAAAAAGTTTTCATCCAATGAAAAGTGTTGTTTTTAGGTCACATGATCAAGCCTTCCATCATTAGGAAACCAAAAGTAAAATGAACCAATGAAAAGTTTTATAAACAAGTCACATGACCTGTTATGCGGCATAGGGTGTAAAATGCGGAGAAAATACGTTGGCACGTGAGGCGGCGTCAGTAGCGGACCGATGTGCGAATAGGCCGAAGGCAACACAACGCGCCAAGATCCGGATGGCACCGAGGTGGTGTCCAGCAAGTTGCAGCACTGGTGTGGCCATCCTACAATGCTGAAAGTCGGCGTGGGGCGCCCCGTTGGCACGTGAGGCGGCGTCAGTAGCGGACCGATGTGCGAATAGGCCGAAGGCAACACAACGCGCCAAGATCCGGATGGCACCGAGGTGGTGTCCAGCAAGTTGCAGCACTGGTGTGGCCATCCTACAATGCTGAAAGTCGGCGTGGGGCGCCCCGTTGGCACGTGAGGCGGCGTCAGTAGCGGACCGATGTGCAAATAGGCCGAAGGCAACACAATGCGCCAAGATCCGGATGGCACCGAGGTGGTGTCCAGCAAGTTGCAGCACTGGTGTGGCCATCCTACAATGCTGAAAGTCGGCGTGGGGCGCCCCGTTGGCCTGTGAGTTTGCGTCAGTAGCGGACCGATGTGCGAATAGGCCGAAGGCAGCACAACGCGCCAAGATCCGGATGGCACCGAGGTGGTGTCTAGTAAGTTGCCGCACTGGTGTGGCCATCCAACAATGCTGAAAGTCGGCGTGGGGCGCCCCGTTGGCCTGTGAGTTTGCGTCAGTAGCGGACCGATGTGCGAATAGGCCGAAGGCAGCACAACGCGCCAAGATCCGGATGGCACCGAGGTGGTGTCTAGTAAGTTGCCGCACTGGTGTGGCCATCCAACAATGCTGAAAGTCGGCGTGGGGCGCCCCGTTGGCCTGTGAGTTTGCGTCAGTAGCGGACCGATGTGCGAATAGGCCGAAGGCAGCACAACGCGCCAAGATCCGGATGGCACCGAGGTGGTGTCTAGTAAGTTGCCGCACTGGTGTGGCCATCCTACAATGCTGAAAGTCGGCGTGGGGCGCCCCGTTGGACTGTGAGATGGCGTCAGTAGCGGACCGATGTGTGAATGGGGCCGAAGGCAGCGCAACAATATTTTCGGAATAGAAGACACCACTAGGCGCTGAGATTCCAAGATCCGGATGGCACCGAGGTGGTGTGTAGCAAGTTGCCGCACTGGTGTGGCCATCCTACAATGCTGAAAGTCGGCGTGGGGCGCCCCGTTGGCCTGTGAGTTTGCGTCAGTAGCGGACCGATGTGCGAATAGGCCGAAGGCAGCACAACGCGCCAAGATCCGGATGGCACCGAGGTGGTGTCTAGTAAGTTGTCGCACTTCTGTGGCCATCCTACAATGTTGAAAGTCGGCGTGGGGCGCCCCGTTGGCCTGTGAGATGGCGTCAGTAGCGGACCGATGTGCGAATGGGGCCAAAGGCAGCGCAACAATATTTTCTGATTTGAAGACACCACAAGGCGCTGAGATGCCAAGATCCGGATGGCACCGAGGTGGTGTCTAGCAAGTTGTGGCACTGGTGTGGCCATCGTACAATGGTAAAAGTCGGCGTGGGGCGCCCTGTTGGCCTGTGAGATGGTGTCAGTAGCGGACTGATGTGTGAATGGGGCCAAAGGCAGCGCAACAATATTTTCTACAATATTTTCGGAGTAGAAGACACCACAAGGCGCTGAGATGCCAAGATCCGGATGGCACCGAGGTGATGTCTAAGTTGCGGACCGATGTGCGAATGGGGCCAAAGGTAGCGTAACAAGATTTTCTGTATGGAAGATACCACTAGGCGTTGAGATGCCAAGATTCGGATGGCACCGAGGTGATGTCTAGCAAGTTGTGCCACTGGTGTGGCCATCGTACAATGGTAAAAGTCGGCGTGGGGCGCCCTATTGGCCTGTGAGATGGTGTCAGTAGCGGACTGATGTGCGAATGGGGCCAAAGGCAGCGCAACAATATTTTCTGACTGACACCACAAGGCGCTGAGATGCCAAGATCCGGATGGCACCGAGGTGATGTCTAAGTTGCGGACTGATGTGCGAATGGGGCCAAAGGCAGCGTAACAATATTTTCTGTATGGAAGATACCACTAGGCGTTGAGATGCCAAGATTCGGATGGCACCGAGGTGATGTCTAGCAAGTTGGTGTGGTCATCCTACAATGCTGAAACTCGGCGTGGGTCACCCCATTAGCCTGTGAGATGGCGTCAGTAGCGGACCGATGTGCGAATAGGCCGAAGGCAGCACAACGCGCCAAGATCCGGATGTCACCGTGGTGGTTTCATAGTTGAGAGGCACTTCATCTGCAGTGGGGCGCCGAGATCCGGATGGCACCGAGGTGATGTCTAGCAAGTTGCTGTACTGGTGTGGTCATCCTACAATGCTGAAATGTAGTGGGGCGCCCATTTACCGTTTCAGTTGCCATTCAGCTGAGTTTCGGCTGCTCTTGATGCTACAGCGACAGGCGGCTGCAAGAGGACTCTCAAAATGGCGGCCTGTTCTATATATATATATATATATTCACTGAAAAAACCATAGGTTATAGACCATATATAGTTAGGAATTAGCATTTAAAAAACCTTATTTTACTCACACAAAACCATTGAAATTCCATATATAGTTAGTTGCACTAACTATATATCGCGCACCCGCAATCCACTGCTGATGATGTCACATATTACATCATTCATGACATGGTCAGTGACATCACTGATGACATCACTGATGACATCTCAAATGACATCACTGATGACATCACTGATAACAACATCCAGTGATTTTTTGTTTCTGTAAAGTTTAAATATGTCTTACATATTGAAGAATGAGTGGATGTATAAGTGTCTGGACGAAGGATTTAGTAGGTGCATGACTGACTGTATGAGTGAGTGATTAAATGTGTCTCACTGAGTGCACGGGTTAGTGACTAAACTGTCTTAATTTGTGCATCATTATGTTTGTTGTTCTGTAAACTGCTGCATGTGTTGATCAGTAGCTATATGAGTAAGTATATGGGTTATTGATTGGTTGCTCAAGTATTTGTATGGGAGACTGAGTGTGTGTGTGGGTGCCTGGGAGGTGTATGACTCTGTGCATAGATGTGTGAGCAGTTGATTCACTAGATGTATGGGTTCAAAAGTGCATGTGGAAACAGCTGTATGGGTGGTTGACTGTGTGCATGAGTGCATTGGTGAGTGAATGGATATCTCAGTGCTACATGTCAAAGTAAGTACATATGTAAAACACAGGACATGTGAGAGTTGGCATATATAAATAACTGTGCATGAGAGCCACTGAATGTGTGAGTAGCTGTATGGATCATTGTGAACTTGTATCAGGGATTGTATAAGAGAGTAAATATGTGTTAGTATATGCTTGAATAAGTAAGGTGTGTATAACTGTATAGTTGAGGAAATGGAGGTGAGATTGTTTCTTTGCATGACTGACTAGGTGTGTGAGTAACTCCATGGATGAGTGACAGTGTGTGAGTTTCTGTATACACTGAGTGTATCTAAGGTTATATTAGAGTCTGAAGAGTTTTATCGTATTAGCACAAGAATGATGTCAAATGAGATGTCATCAGTGATGTCATCAGTGATGTCATTTGAGATGTCATCAGTGATGTCATCAGTGATGTCACTGACCATGTCATGAATGATGTAATATGTGACATCATCAGCAGTGGATTGCGGGTGCGCGATATATAGTTAGTGCAACTAACTATATATGGAATTTCAATGGTTTTGTGTGAGTAAAATAAGGTTTTTTAAATGCTAATTCCTAACTATATATGGTCTATAACCTATGGTTTTTTCAGTGAATTTTCAAGGTTTTGTAAATGCTAATTCCTAACTATATATAATCTATAACCTATGGTTTTTTCAGTGAATTTCAATGGTTTTTTAATAGCAAATATCTGTAGCTGTAAAATGTATTCTTCTTTAAATCCCAAAATATATTTTATATGTTTATTAATATCTTTTTTTTTAAAAAAAATTTTTCTTCGTTCCCGCTTCGCGAATCGGGAAGCTTCCCGTTAGCTGACCTTGATGCCGCGAAATAGACCGCGAGCCGGTAAACGTTTCTTTACCGCAACTGCCGCGTTAGAAAACAACATCGTGACGCCTCCCGTCCGCATGACGTTTCGATTTGTCGCGTGATACGTCATATGACGTACTACGTTAGCGAACTGGTACGCTTACCGAGTCGCAAAGCACAGGTTTCTGAAAGCAAACCGGGAGGCCCTGCAAAGCGTGTAACGTAAACACAGCAGGTCATGTGACTTGGTAATAACACTTTTCATTGGTTCATTTCACTTTTGGTTTCCTAATGATGTAAGACTAGGTCATATAATCTAAAATGAACACTTTTCATTGGTTGAGAACTATTGTTTTTCCCAAATGATGAAAATCCCTCTTTCTTTCCTCACTCTGACTTTCATCATTGTGAGAGAAAGACCCTTTGTTACCAGTGAGCAATGGCTTCTTTAGTAGCTTCAGCTGGTGCTTCCCCACCACCTCCACCACATCCAAGGAAGAGTGGACCGATGTGTGAATGTGTTCACTGTATGCAACAACTTTGACACTTACAGGAGCCTCACCTTCTCCATGCCTCCTACACAGTTCTACATGTACATCATAAATGCAAACAGAACAGAATTAATTATACATGTTAAATGGTTTATTTTTGCTGTTCTCAGAATGTATCAAATTTCACTAAAAACAGTGACTTGAAGGTATTCATCATATAACAGCGGGGAAAAAAAAACACAATCAAAATGATTGTGTTTAAAAAACCCATACAACATAACAAATCAGAATTCAGAACTCCTTAAAGTTAACTTACTTTCCATGACGGCCAAGGATGTCCTATGAACAGCTTACACTCTGTTGTGCTGTTATTACTTTCAACCCGCCACTTTCTGAAAGAAAACCTCCATCGTTTTCAAAAACATGTTACATACAATAAATGACTTCTTGCTCTCTACCACAAGTTTCCACAAGGCCAAATCTTGTCAGACCCATTTATAACTCTTGGATTTCTTGTAAGCCAATCCCGTCTTTTCGCATTTCCGCAACTTTCAGAATTAAAATGTTGAAGATCATTTACACAATCCTGGACTAGTAATATCTTCCCCTTCTTGCTCAATCATGTTCTACATTTCCTATCACACTGATACTGCTTACTATGAAGCAGACTTACACTACCTTTATGACTAGTACAATTATTTAATTCTCTACATCACTTTTAATCACAAAGCAATGTAAAACAGTAGACAGCATTGCAGACTTACATTCCCTCTACTCCATGTTTTGATTGGCTGCTTCAATTAGCTTATAAAAAGAAATAGTTTTTCTGAACTCATTCAAAGTGCACGTATTTCTCCATGACGTCCAGTGTTATGGTAAGAAGTTATGTCTCTGTACTACACTTATCCTCAAGGCCAAATAGTGTAGGAGCCATGAGAACTTCTTGAAATTCCTCAGAGCACATCCCGAGATTCTTTCCCTAAAATTTTGGTTTTAAAAACACCAGGTAAGAGTTTTTAAGGTCATATGGCAATTTTTTTTTGAAAATTAAAACAGAATCATTGCAGAATGACCAGCCATTTCTACACTTTAAATAAGCTGTATAATGTCCTGATGTTATTGAAGGACCATCATGATATATAATTGCTACAGTTACAAAAGTCCTTCCTGATATTGACAACTGTGAAGCCACAAAATTTTTAATTAAAGTTGTCAATTTTGTTCCATCAGGCCTACATCGTTGGAACATTAAAATGACATACTGGCCATATGTTCGTATAAATAATGTGGACATCATTTCAAATTTACATTGGCTACACTCCATGTTGTGATCAGCTGCTTTTACTAGCTTATTAAAAGAGACTGATTTACTGTCTGGCAAAGTTAAATATATAAATCTTTCTGAGTCTACACTAGGAGTACTTGATACCCTACAGTTCTCGCAGTCATGCTGCCATTGATAAGAAAGCCCAAACAGGTGATCTACATCTACACCTTCATCATGCAATACATCAAGCATATACATTAAAAACTCCTGACAATCTTGCTGACTATTTTGAGAGAATTGTGTTTGGCCTGAACATATGTCTAACAGATTTCGAATTTCAGACACACTTTCTATGTTTGTTCTATCAGTGCTACATTTCTCTAACACAGAATTTAACAAACTGCAAAATCTTTGATCAGAATTGACCACAATCTCTTCTTTTACATTTTCTAGAGAAAACAAAACATTACCCACTACATTAGCATAGCAGTTGACACCAGAACTGTTTTCAAATTGAAAACCAACAACATCTTCAACAGAATCCTTTTTGTTTCTGCTTATAATTTCAGGTTCATCGACTTTTCGTCTTTTTGCTACAACCTCCCTAGTATTGGTCACATTTCTTCGTTTCCGGCCTACCACACGTTTCTCAAACAAAGGATACTGAGGCAAATGTGGCGCATACTCTCTTCTCAACCTATTGTATTCCTTAACACAATCTAGATCCGCACAAATGTTTGTGACATCACACTCAATCAAGTACAATCCCGATAAAGTCCTAACTCGTGACAATGCCACATATGCCATACCCTCCTTGAACACAGAACTGCCAATATTCACCAATGCACAGTCTACACTTAAACCTTGCGATTTATGGATTGTCACTGCATATGCCAAGCAAACAGGAAACTGCTTACGACGAACATATAAGTCTTTTACAAGCAAAAATCTAGCAGAACAACGAGCAATTAGCTGTACTTCCTCAATGCCATCAAATTTAATTTTTAAAAATTCAATTCCATCTCTATTTCTGTATTTCACAAAATCAACAACATTACCCATTGATCCATTTACCAGACCTCTTTCAACATGTAAATTCCTTCTCAAAATTATACGGCAGTTCAAGCACACATTCAGAGTCTTTTCAAAACCCGCAGTTTTAGATATACTCTTCTCTAATGAATCCAATTTTGTTTTCAGATTCTCAGACAAAATAATTGTTGATCCCATATGCTCTACTCTGTCAATAGCTTCCAGTTTCACAATCTCTTGCTTTTCTAAATGCAACATTTTGTTGTTGAATTTGGCACATGCTGCAAGAGTTGGCATCAAACATATTCCAGATTTTTTCTCAGTAACTTTCTGAAAAATATTCTCAGGCACAACATCTTCGTCTGGATATAAATTTGTCAGTAATCGTGCATGTAAAGCTTCTTTCCCATGCTCGGTCACTTTTCCAATTCTAACATCTTGTAGAATAGTCTTGTAAACTTCATCCTTTGCCTGACGCATATTTTCATGCAGTTCAGCATAATTGAAGTTTAACCATATATTGACGTTGCCAATGCTCCCTAAGCACTTCCTGGTATCTTCATGCGTGAGCATTTTGAACACAGGTTGCCCTTTCACTGGTGTCAGCTGCAGAAGATCTCCGAAAACAATGATGTGTTTGCCACCAAATAACACATCATACTCTGTTTTGAGAACTTCTTGCATTCTCAAATGCACAAAGGCAAGCATGACATTGGAAACCATGCTTACTTCGTCAATGATAAGAAGTTTCATTTTCCTCAAGACTCTTGAAACTTCAAAACAAGCATCTCCAGATAGCTTGTGATATTCTAATTTGTTGTCATGCTCCACTGGCAGCATCAGTAAACGATGTAAAGTAATCCCTTTAATGTTATGTGCTGCCAGTCCAGTTGGAGCGGTGACAACACAAGACAGCGATGACTCTGTCCTTTCCTGCAAATAACATGAAATTGCTTTAATAAGGAAACTTTTTCCAGTTCCCGCTTCTCCACTCACGTACAGTCGGACAGGCTTCAACGACGTACATGAGCACTCTTTCTTGTCATGACTTAATCCATGATCAATTTGCATGGTAAGTTCGTCATATATTTTCCTCTGCTCAACGTTGATTTGTCTTTCCAACTCTTCTAAGTTAACCGCATCCTCCTGAGCATGTGCCATGGCTCTTTCCACTTCATTCATAGCAGTGGCAGCTTCATTTTCGATAAGAGGTCCTCCTAGTGGATCCTGACTCAATGAAGCAGAACTCTGACTGTCCTGAGAACTGTCTCTGGCAATCTCGGCTGCAATCGTTGCTTCCTGCTCAATTTCCACATTCAACATTTCTACATATTTGGGAAAAGCAGGACATTCTATGGTCTCCTTGGCAGCATTGAATGAGTCTTCGTAACAGAGGAAATCTCCAAGCAGTTCCTCTTCTGCACGCCAAGGCTTAAAAAGTTGCAAAAGTGCTAAATAGAAAAACTCCTTTTTTTCAGGAGATTCGCCACTCAATTTTCGATGGTTTATCAAGTGGCATTTTCTTTGCTTGACCAGACATCCCTCACTTCCTATTACAGCATACACTCCTTTCTCAGTATCTTCTTTGATGTTCCTCTTGAATATGTAATTTTGCAGAACCTCATACAGACAAACATTCTCGAGGTGACTGCTTCGATTTGGATAATATGTATCCAACATGTTGCTCTTCAAAATGTCGGTACTGTTTGGCTCCTTTTCCGCCAAATACTCAATTTCCCGCACAGGTTTCAGAACTCGATTACGCGTTGCAGCAAGACCAACACTCGCCCAAACGATACTCCTGGACTTGGCATAGAGACTTGCTGAAGACAACCGGTCAGAACATTCGTAAGCTCCGATTTCTCGATGCGACAACATCTTCAGACTGAAACTGTACAACTTCTTGCTGAGGCTCTTTTCATGGGAAATGTCCTCCCACATATCCTTCAATTCTGTCTTCTCTTTTTTGGTGATGTAAGATGTCACATACCGAGCCACAGCCATACAGTTATCAGCCACAAACTGTATATCCATGTTAGCATTCCACATGGACAAAATCACCGGGTTGTAGTCGTTGATGTACTTAGACTCTTCGTTCCTCTTCAAATTGTATGTGTTTTTAGGTGATTTCTTCATCACATTATGTCGCAGCGAAGACATCAAATTGTTCACTCTTCCTTTAGAAATCACCGGTCGTGGAAAGCCGAAACGACATTTGGTGTAGAACTTGTCTTTGTTCCGGAATTTACGACGACAGTACTTTCCACATCGATGGCTTTGGAAACGTAGAACTTTTTCTCTTAGGCTTTTTTTCTCCTTTGCGTTTGGAACAGCACACGTAGAATACTGTTCTATGAAACTCATCACTGAGTCTTCTGCATCCGTTCCAAATTTAGGTGCATCCTTGATCCACAGCAACATATGTATATGAGGAGCACCTCTTGCTTGGTACTCCTTCCTCCAGAAGAAATCCAACACCTCTCCAAGAGGTGGATTCTTCTTATTCATGATGAAAGACATCATACCTTCAAATCTATGATTGAAGTACCTACATACATTGACTGGATCCAAAGAGCACAGTTCTCCGGGTGTCTTGAATTCGATGTTTTCTACGTTAGCATTTGCCTCTCGTAGAAATTCAAGTAAGTCTTCCCAGCCATACTCAGCACAGCTCAAAGTGAGGAACCATGTGGGAGTTCCTAAGTTCCTCAGCATACATTTTAAATCACCATGACGACGGTACCAGTACTCATTAGTACCACGCTGACACGCCATGAGATTAATCAGGTGAGAATCCAAAATACTGTCTTGGACATTGACTTTATCCATAAAGTCACTTGCCGAGATGTTTTGCATGTGTATACCACTTTTCAAGATGTGGTTCACTGCATATGACAGTCCAGACAGATCGCTTTCAAACAGGAGATGAAACAAATAAGGAATGCATTGTCGAAACCTAGGATCTCCTGCATACAATCGCAAAGTCCGGTATTCAGAAGCAGGAATTTGATGAGGTCGCTCATCATATCTTCCTCCCTGACCTGTTGGAAAAAGCTGTGGGAAACACCGAGCTTCCAAACTTTCCTCCCAAACACTAATGGGACTCCCTTTCGCTTGTTTCATTTGAAACAACTCAATAGCATTCCCCATGACTTCCTTGGAATGCAAAGGATGAACACTATAATGTTCATATATTTCTTCACTAGTACAGGGTTCTACTTTCTCAATTTGACCAGCACACAAATCGCTATCCTCTTCCTCACTTACTTCCTCTTCTGCAACATATACATTTTTATAGTATTTATTATATTTTTTCAAATACAATGTTGCCCTTTTGACTTTCCTAACATCTACTAAATCTTGCCATATTTTCTTATTCTTTGTCGGAACCCCATTAACTAAGATAACAAGAGGTTCCTCTTCCACTTTTTCTACTCCAATTGTGTTAATGTTTTTCTTCAAATCTAGAGGCAAATAAACAACTCTTCCCTTTAATCTTCTCTGTAAATCTGATGGAGGCAATTTCCCTGTCTTTGGCTCCATTCTTACAATAGCCTGAAAGGGATGGATACTTTGAATCAAAATAGATTCATAAGTATTTAAATCCTTCAATTCAGAAGGAATCTCAACCAATTCCAGATTATTATGAACTGCTCTAGCAGGCATCTGGTTTTGATTTAATTTGTTACAACAATAAGTACACACACGTTGATCCAATCCCAAATCAAAACAATTTTCTACCATCAAGTATGTTGTAAAATCCTTCCATTCACTATTATTTTCCCTTTCACTTTTTCCATATAAATCCACTAACTTAGTCTGATTCTTATAATAAGTGCGTCGACAACACACACAAGTGAAATTTGGCCTCTCACTTGATTTCACCTCAAACGTCGCAATTTCCCTCTGGAAATTATCTGTACTGGAAACCTGTACACTATCTTCCACATTACTCTCTTCTTCTTGGTCAATTTCAACATTCTCCTCTTTACTTCCAAAGTAACAAAACTCAATTTCTTCACATATATTCTTCACATCTATTTCAGAACCATGCAAAAGAGCAGCGCATAATTGTTTAAGCATAATTGCTGGACTCTTAGCATAATACAACATTCTAACTAATTTCCTCACTTTATTATGATGCACTGCTAGCATCCTGAAATGATGAAAAACACTCTGGCATACTCTCCTGGAAAGACAAGCCAGTGAATGGCCATGCAAACCTATCACTTCTCTCACTCTGCAAGGATCTAATTCTTGCAACAACTTCATTTTCTGCTTCAAACTTTTCTTATTAAATGACCGTATAAAATCACAAAGCAAATTGATGGAATCCTGTCGTACACTGCAAATACTACTACACTTCCAGGTGTACACAGGACCCTTAGGACGTCTCCCTAAAACCTCATTACCTAACACCTCTTCTATCTCTGTTCTCACAAGTTTTTCTTTTTCAACTGGACAACCATCTTTCACTTCATAAGCTCGACCACTGGTGTCAACTGCATGCACCAAATCATTATCCTGGAAATAACTCTCCTCATTAAAAAATGCCTCAGAGCTTGAACTATGCATCCATTCTCCAGAAAAAACTTCCCAAAAATTACTACGATTAACTATTCTCTTCCATCTACTATTTCTTTTGAAATCATAAATTGCCTTGTTTAGCTTCCTAATTCTATTGATTGTCAAAATAAATAACTTACGTTTAATTTCAAATGCCTGATCAATAACTTTCTCAACTATTTTTTTTCTCCTATAAAAAACCACTTTCTGTTGACCTTTCTTAATATTTTTTAACAAATTCCCAATTATCCTGTTGCGGAACATTCGTTTACGAATGTCCCTAAACTGTTGTTTCCTTCTACTTTCATGCATAGAGTTATCTCTTACTCTAGCAGTAACATTTCTCATTGGCCTTTCCTTACCATTTGAATTGTTTCTCCTTTTCTGGACTGAAACATTTTCTGTAGTAATATTTTTTTTACTAGACATATTTCTTATGACTGTTTTTGGACTCTTACCCGGTGCTTTCTTGGTGACTTGACAAATCTTTTTGTTAGAGGACTGCTGCATTATTCCATGGTCCTGCTGTCTTTGACGTTTTGCAGCCTTTCTCACTCTTTCTTTGCTTGGCATCCTAAAATCTTGAAATAATCTGCAGTTGAATCTGTGGTAAAATATAATAAAAAATGTTATTAACCACTATTACCCAACAGTAAATTAATAACAGTCATCAAAAACTTAACACACTACTTAAGTATATAATATACTGAAGCCTATCTCCAATTTTTCACTGAACAGGACTCATCTCTTCCTAACCTTGGATAAACCTCACCTACTCTGTGTCCCCTGCACATAATTAAATGTAAAGGGGCAGATTTATATTAACTAGCACATCCCCAGGGATGCACCTGTTAACGTGCACCGCTGCTCTGCCACCCACGGTGTGCCGCATTTACAATCAGATAGGACAAAGCTACATCAAAACCCTGCGCCTGCTTGAAGCAGGCATAGATCTTGACGCAGGTAGGCTGAAAGCTAAAGCAACAACTAAGTGTCGTGTGCAGAAGTTACAAAAAAGGAAAAATGGCGTTTAAACCAGTAATGAGCCCATGCTAACTTAACACAGAGTAAAAATATCCAGGATCTACATCAGTTTGGGGTTCACGAACCTGGCAGGTACAAGGCACTGAGGCTTTCCACCGTGCATGTCTCATCCCAAATCATATGTTGTTTGTGAATGAAACAATTTCCCAGACCAAATGCTTTGGATTGGCTACTTCTAAAAAATTAAACACCCCTACTATCCCGGAGTTAGAGGAATATGATGGTTGGAGTAATTTTACTCGTTGTCCATTAAAGATTTATAGGCCCTACTCCGTAATTCTTCCTTTAACATTTCCAGTATAAATCCAAAAGGTTGACTGCTTTGGCAACGTGCCTTATCCACGGTTTAATAACGCTGCCTTTTGCTTTATATAAGTTTTCAAATTGTATGAAATATATACCAATAGGTCGTTATTAACCTTTAGGTAGTGGTTTTCTTCATGAGGTCTGGTCGCTTCCATACACATACAGATTTTCAAAGATGATCAAGAAGTTTATCTGAATGGAGAGGAATGCACTGAGACGCCAGATCATTCACTAATGTGTAGGCACATACAGTTACACGGTTCATGCAACAAACACCGACCAAATATGGCTTGCGTGTTGCAAGGCACACCAGTTCCTGCTATCATCCCCACGTTCAAGTTCTTGGAAAATGGTAGTTATTTGATGCTCAATAATGAAGATTGTTCTGGGTTAATTAAAAGTATTCCTTTTATCGTAACAGTAAATGAACGGGTTATTTGCTGCAGAAATGTTCTATTTCCTCCCACACATGAACATAGGGAGTTTTCAATCTGGCCACAAATACCAACCTTGGGAGCACATTTCAACGGCATGACAAGAATAAGAGCTCTTTTGTCTCAGAGAGAGGTGGCCTTGACTTCGGCCCGTGAAACTTTCGTGCTTCACAAAGCGAACACCCGTACAGAGGTGCAGACCCTTTTAAATACAGATTCGCCTTTCCATTTCAGCAAGATGGTTCGGACTATCTCTAACGCGTCCTCCACAAAGGGCCTGGCGCACTTTTTTAAAGTTGTTACCAGTGGTCTCGTGACTTCATTTGAGAAAATCTTTGGAGTCATCCCTGCTTTCTTTCATTCTATTTTTTCCACTCTGCTTCGTGGATTCCCATTTTTACTTGCATTACCAGCGGACGCTCTTGTGCTTTTTTACATCTTTAAATATGGATGTCCCTCCTGTGCAAGCTCCCGCCCTGCAGCTGCTGACACTGTTCCGCAATCGCATGCTAGAATATTATGGCACAATGCCGTTGGTGATATTAAGCACGGCATATGGATTATCTTTTCGATTCTCCTACTTCACCTGTGTCCAGCCTGTATTTCACTGCCTGACCTGTGATTTCGATTGGGCCATTGATTTGTGTCTCTGCGGACCGGTTTCTCCTGACGTCGACTTTAATCAGCTGATGACTCCTATCATTACTCACGAGTTGGTTTGTCCTGGCGAAAGGATTATGGCTGTGGCATTGATGCATGGACTAATTGGTCCCTGGAATTTACTGGCGGCAACACAGTCTTTCTTGGAACAGAGCTTTCTTGAAAACCCACCGAGCTGTCCTCTGATGTTGATAGAGGATCCGGTGCTGGGAGAGCACGTATGTTCTTTTCCGCTTTTAAATTGGATGGCTGAACTCTTTTCGGATGAAGACGGTGACTTCCTATTGGAGGCTGTTGCAGCTTATTTTGCATACACAGTTATGTCATAGACCTTTTTCATGTTTGATATGCTGAGTACTAGCATTTCATTGACAATTCATTGACTTATTTGTCAAGTTTTTATTATTTAGCTTGCCTATTGGCTTAAGACTCGATAAAGTACTTGGCTGTTTTATTTTTCTTTAGCATTACATTTTCCTAGTTTTTAATGTTTTACCTTGCGGACCGTCCACATATAAACTTGCAATCTGCTCTCATGAGATGGCACTTCTATTATCTTATTCAGTTCGTTTCCGGATCATGGGGAGGTGTCATCTAGGTCCTGGATATCTTTACACCGTGTTAAGTTAGCATGGACTCATTACCGGTTTAAACGCCATTTTTTCCTTTTTTGCAACTTCTGCACACGACACTTAGTTGTTGCTTTAGCTTTCAACCTAATAGTTCATCGTGATTTACATGACAATAATATGTTATTGCTCTACTATCTGCTTTACTTGTTAAACTATATCTGTACAGCGAGTGCTGAAGTTTCAAGAACAACACGATACAGAATTGTTATGAGGTCTGATCTCCACGACTTCATACTCATAACATAAGTGCAGCTTCTGCCAATTCTGGGCATGAGGCGGGTTTTATATTGCTTTGCCGAACACACATACACAACACTTGATGCGGTTCACATGAAGAGAGAGATGGTGTATGCTGATGTGATTCCTTCAAATCTAAGACACTAAAGTATCGGCACGCCCTAAACCAACACAAAGAGACCTTCTTAGCAAATAATATATTATGTGTATTAGGGAGGGTGAGATATAAGCAGCCGCGGGCCGTGGAGGGAGTTACGGTGGGGCAGGGAGGCGGGGAGGGGCAGGGTGGAGCCCTCTCCACCCTGCCCCTCCCCCTCCCCGCCTCCCTGCCCCACCGTAACTCCCTCCACGGCCCGCGGCTGCTTATAAGTGTTGCTAACTCTTATTCATTTACAGCATGTTAACATACTGTCACCATTCGCTTTTTATGTACTACTAACTATGCTGGTAATTTTGCTACTGATAATATGTGTACTTGTATAATCTAAGATACTACGCCTGAGAAGACGGCATTAGTAAATAAACATTTCAAATACACATGTGTTCTTCTTAACTCCATGTTCTGGTTTCTAAGAAATATATAACGACCGACTGTTCATGAGTTCCACGTATCCTGAGGTACTATAAGTTCATATTCTGGATTGTCTAAACATTGAGAGTTTGTTATATCCAATGTGACACTGTACCTAGCTTGCTAAGGGGTTTTGATTACTAAGGTGAGTTTTGGGACACCCTAATTCGCCGAGGTTCCAATCCTCTGTCCACAGTTCTGTGTGAGAACAGAAACCCTGCGACAGGGGCACCCCTGAGCCTTGCTGGAGCTTCATCACACTTGCGATACAACTCCAGCAATGCGCCACCTTTACGGCACAGATACGTCACGCATCTGTGCTGTTTTTGCCCCATGATGCGCCGCATTGTAAATGCAGCACACCATAGGTGACGGAACAGCGGCACAGAATGACTAACACATCCCTGGTGATGCGCCAGTCATCATAAATCTATCCCTATGCTTCTTATCTTGTTAGAGATGAACCGCCATATGTATCATCAAAGTTTTTTGCATTTCCTAAATAGCGAACTTTAAGGAATAAATAGCGATTCTTTACCATTCCTAGTTTGCGATGACCTATTTGCTAATTACAAATTACCCATTCATTTCCATGCAGCAGGAGGCCCATAGGAATGAAGGTGCAATTTGCGATTAGCAATTACCTCATCGCAAATTACGAATTTTTCCGAGGGTGCAGGGGTGTCTCAAGAACACCCTGCTGCACCCCTGAAAAAGAAATTTGGGGGCATATGGCGCACATAAATTTTGAAAACATTCCTTTACCTCAAAAACGATTTTCAACTCATAATTTGAAAACACTGCACATGGGGAAATGACTTAAAATGTCCTTAAGACACATAAAAGCGTTTTTTGATTGCCTTTGCAGCATGTTTCAGTCACCTTTAACATGCCTATGTAACGCAAACATTCAAAATCTAAATTTGCCATGCACAGGTGGGAGCATATTTACAAGCAATTTGCTCCACAGACAAACTTCTTACATTGAAATGGGAAAAATAACATCAGAGACTCTCAATTACCTTATAAAGAAGCAGACACCATTATGTCCTTCTCATCAATATTAAAACCATTGCTTTTTCTCAAAAACGATTTACAAGTCATAATTTGAAAACACTCCACAGCTCCTATGCACATAAAAGCCCTGTCAGTACTAATACTTCACATTTTCTCCAATTACAATTTCTCAAAGAAACAAAATCTATTTGTAAAACACTTGAGACAAAGCAACATTTGAAAAACACAACTTTCTTCATAATTTTCTCCTTAAAGCACACTATTTTCTATCTAAATTAAAGAAATCTTTTCTCACCTTAGCAAATACTTTGAGTTTCAAAACAGTCTCAGAAACACACCAATTTGTCTTCAGCAGAGCAAAAGGTATGCACTCCAGAGTCTGCAGCTATCAAAAGCACAGAAATGCTGTAATTCCTCACACATATCTCTCATGTCACCCAATCAAAACTCTTCCCTCACTTTTTTTCAAAGCAAAACCCTTCCCCCCTCTGCCCCCTCTCTGCTTTTTCTGCATAGCAACCACCTCTTGCAAGACCTCTGGTGTTTCCAAGTTCACACAACAATGTTGCAATTGAACTCTGAACTCTCAGTGCACCTGCATATCCAGAGCATTCTTTCATTTAATGATTTTTTCTTCGCCACTCAAAATACATCTTTCAACGAACTCATCCATGCACACTAACTTTCTGTTTTCAGCAATCAAAATCCACCAATCACTCTTACTGCTTCATTAACACAGAAACTCCTCAGTTTTTTTCATTTTACACTCTCATTTTTTCAACTGCCATTTCATTGCCACACTTCATCTGACTGCAGGAGAACCTTCTCTCGCCATGTTTTCTGTCTGGATTGTTGGACATAGTTATATCTATTGGGCTCAAAGGTACGCTGAAAACAGGAATTTACCTAACCTCAATTTACAAGATGTGGAAATTAAGTGGTTTGGCCACAGAGGATTAAAATGTCACCAATTGATACCATTGGTGAAAACCTTTATGCATTTGCCAAAACCTGACCTGTTAATTGTGCACTGTGGAGGTAATGATTTGGGCACTTTGACTGGGGTAGGTCTGGAAATGCTTTTAAAGGACACCTTTGAGCAATTGATGGCACTTTTTCCTCAGACTGCCTTGGTATATTCAAATATATGCCAAAGACAAAAATGGAGGTGGTCGAACCAATTTTGTCCACAAATTGAGAAATCGAGGAAGCATGTAAACAAATCTGTTTCAGCTTACATGAGAGACCATGGAATGGGCTCCCTGTACAACAATAACTTGCGTTACTACATGCAAGATATCTACAGAGGAGATGGAGTTCACTTCTCAGATGAGGGCAACAGAATTTACACTCTGAATTTAAGACTGTGCATTGGTACCTACTTATAAGTACCTAAATGTACCATAAACCCAAAAGCTCTTCTCAGAGCTACCCTACATCTGATCACTCACAATTATTATTTTACTCTAACTTTTTTCACTAATTTTCAAGAAAGTACGCTCCCCAGAACGCTTCCCGGTTCGCGAACCGGGCGCACTCCACGCAAAAAAACTAAAAAAACGGTATATATTTTTTTTGCCCTGCGAGACCCTTTCAAAGCCTCCACATCAAACCTAGGGGGTCAGGGACGATCTACTATGCCCCCTTATGGTCATTTGCCCCTTCGCTTTGGCCTCCTCTTGTCTCTCGATCCTACCGAGAGACAAGATGGCGGCCGCTACGGACTGTTTGGAATGTTTACAGACGCCGAAGAACCAATCAGCTTCGCAAACCTCCGTAACGCGAAAAGTACGCGAAGCGGAGCGCTGTTACAGATATATATCTTTTTTTGAACGTTAATTTCTCAAAATCCACTGGAGCACATATATTGAGACCTAGCAAAGGCACAGCGGGCTACCAGTCCCTACAATTTTGCCAAGTTTCGTGCAAATCCATTCAGCCGTTCGATTATTATTATTTTATTTTTTTTTGTCCCGCGGGGCCCTTTTAAAACCTCCACATCAAACCTAGGGGGTCAGCGACAATCTACTATGCCCCCTTATGGTCATTTGCCCCTTCACTTTGGCCTCCTCTTGTCTCTCGATCCTACCGAGAGACAAGATGGCGGCCGCTACGGACTGTTTGGAATGTTTACAGACGCCGGAGAACCAATCAGCTTCGCTTCACAAAGCTCCGTTGCGCGAAAAGTACGCGAACTGGAGCGCTGCCCGGTCCGCTGTTACAGATATATATCTTTTTTTAAACGTTAATTTCTCAAAATCCACTGGAGCACATATATTGAGACCTACAAAAGGCACATCGGGCTACCAGTCCCTACAATTTTGCCAAGTTTCGTGCAAATCCATTCAGCCGTTCGGGCTAAAAGTGAGACCAACCGCCCTATGGAAATTAACATGGGAAAAACGCGTTTTGGGACCCCCCTTTTTTCTCGGCCCCCCCTTGACGAACCCCCCAAAATTTTCAGGGGCTGCTCAGAAACAAAATGTGCCATTTTCCTGAAAATTTCAGCCAATTCCGTCCACAAACGCCAAAGTTATTAGACATAGAATTTTCAAAAATCCCATAGAGAAAAAAATCCTAACTATATATACCTACTGGCGACCGCCAGTAGGTAATATATATATACATATATTACCTACTGGCGGTCGCCAGTAGGTATATATAGTTAGGACCTGGTTACCATAGGAAATTACGAACATTCTATTGGGAATAACTTTGGCGCCGATTGAGGGATCTGCCTGTAATTTTCCTTAAATTTGCCTCGCTGCGCTCCGCTCCTTCCCTGAAAGTTTCGGGGGGATTCGTCAAGCGGGGGCCGAGAAAAAAGGGGGGTCTCAAAACGTGTTTTCTCCATGTTAATTTCCATAGGGACATTCTGACAAGGCTACAGCTTGAAAGGCTGAACGGAATTACACCAGATTTGGCAAAACGGTAGGGACTGGTATGCAGCAGTGCCTTTTGTATGTTTGGTGTCAATCCCTCCAGTAGTTTTTGAGAAAATTGAATGTGAAATTGAGTCCAATGCAATTTTCCATAGGACCTTTAGACACAGCTACAGCCCGAACGGCTGAATGGAATTACTGCAAACTTGTCAAAATGGTAGAGCCTGGTATGCAGAAGTGCCTTTTGTATATTTGGTGAAAATCTCTTCAGTAATTGTTGAGAAAATCGACTTTTTTCAAATTATATATCTATAGGCGGGACAAGGTGCGCTCACGGGCTTGCACCGTCCTTGCACTGTCCTTGCACGTGCGCGGACCTTAGCGTGCGCGCGCGGAATTCTGATTGGCTGTTGGACGTCTGTCAACATTTCATTCAGTCGAAAGTGTTGTCCGCCATCTTGTTTTTGTGGCAGATGATAGTGGCTGTTAACAGAAGTGTAATAGTTGACAAGGAGGCAGGGTAGAGATTCCTGAGCCCCCTAGGTTTTGTCATAGTGTCTGTAAAGGACCCCGAAGGTTGAAAAAAATAAAAAAAATGTTTACAAAAATTGCGGGGTCCGCGCACCGTGCGCGGACTGCGGCTCAAAAAGACAAAGAAGAAATACATTAAAATAACAAGATTTCAATTTAGATGTTGGTTGAGTGCAACATTGAGTGATGATTCTTTCACCTTTGGGTTTAGGTAGGTGTTTTGTGGAGAGTTAGTATGGTAATTGGTAGAGAGCATTGGGGGTAGGTTGAAGATTATGTGAGTTTGAATGTGTTGATAATTTGAACCAATTAAAATGTTACTTTGGTTTTGATTTTGTGTGTGATGAAATGTGATTGGCTGGGTATTTGAATTTGAAAAATGAGAGGGAAACACAGCCATTTTGACATTTTAGTGTTTGAGGTATACTTCTGAGGTGTGAGATTGAGACAGAATTTACTGTACAACAGTTTTCTAGAAGGTGAGTTGTTAATTTGTAAGGAGAACTCTGTTGTTCACTTTAAGTTAATAGGAAAAATGTTTTCTGTTAGTTATTTAATGTTTTTCTGTTATACTTATAGATTGAGTAGGGCAACATCAGATGCAGTGCTTTATATTTTTAATTCTTGCTTGATACTATACATTGTCCAGGGAAACACAGCCATTTTGTGACTATAGTGTCTGAGGTACTTTTGTGAGGACATTTTGGTGTTCAATTTCTGGTGTGAGATTTACACAGTAGCAAATAGTTTTTCTCTGCCCTATCTCACTCTTACCCTGCAACATCTCACTGTCTTTCTCTTTCTTTTAATAGTACACTTACATCAATAATGGTTGAAAATGAAGAGTCATTTGACATCGTTATAGACATTTTTGTGACTGTTATTGAGGATGTTCCTGTTGATGAGAGCAATCCTGCAGGAGAGCTTTATGATGGAGGAGATGGCATGGACGATTTCTATGATGAATCCTTGGATTCAGATTTAATGGAAGCTTTGGAGTTCATTGAGTTTGAGGATTCTTTTTGGGAGATTCTCAATATTGACATTGCTGATGATGCAATCTTAGACGATCATTTAAATTTTGGAAATTCCCAACAATAAATTTAAATTAGTAAATAAATATTGTATGAGAATTTATACTTAACTAAATGTAATTTATGAGGTAGTAGCAAACTGATCATTTTTTGTGTTGCATAGTAAGTTTACTCATAAATACTTCCGTTCTTCCCCAAAATTTTCTTAAATGTGTATTTGACATCTCTTCTTCATGTCCTGCATCCTTTCTCTCACTGTCTGTCTATGATGCAGAAGATTGCAACATAAGTAAGTTTAAAGAACAGCAAGTGTGTCTCACCAGAGCAGGAAATCATGCAGTAAGCGCTGTTTCTCTTTCTTTAATAGTACACTAACATAAAATGATGAATGAAAATGAGGAGCCTACCAACATCTTCTTTGAAATAACAGCAACGTTTATTGAGGCAACTTATTCTGAGGTGTATATTGATCCTATAGATGAAACAAATCATGAAGAACATGAAGAAGATACCATGGCAGAATTTTTTGATGAAACACTAGATATGGAATTAATGGAATGTGTAGACGTTGTCGAGTTTGACTAATCATTTTCAGACACTTTGATGGATGAAATTTCTGATGAAGAAATCCTACAAGTTCTTTTAGATTTTGAAAATTCTGATAAATAAATTATAATTTAGTAAAGAAAAATTGTTTTGAAAATTATACTTATTTAAATGTATGAGGTAGTAGCAAAGTGATACAATTTTGTGTTCTTCATGTCCTGTATCCTTTCTGTCACTGACTGTCTCTGATGCACTAGTTTACAACATAAGTAAGTGTATAGAGCAGCAAGTGTGTTTCACCAGAGTAGGAACTCATGACCCCATGCGCCAATTCTGACCACACATTGAGAAAGGAAGGAATCACGTGAACAAATCTGTTTCTGCTTTCCTGAAAGACTATAGTATGGATTCAATATACCACAATAACTTGCATTAAAACATACAAGGTATCTACAGAGGAGACGATGTCCATTTCCATTTAGTTTTAGTTTTAAAAAAAAAAAATTCCAATAGGTCCGCGCACCGTGAGTGCTCGGTAAATGCACGGTGCGCGAACCCTATCGCCGCCATTTTGTGGTTTCAGAAGAGAGTGAAAAATATAACTTAAAAACGTGGGAAGGGGGTAGGGTAGAGTGACACTGACCCCTTATGCCTACTCAGGGGGTCGTTCAAGGACTCCTAAGGTTAAAAATTATGTGTTTTAGTTTAAAAAATAACAGAAAACACGATAGGTCCGTGCACGGGGAGTGCTCGGTGAGTGCTCGGCGCGCGGACCTCGGTAAAAATTAATACAAAAAATAAAGTTAAAATTTATATTTGAGTGTTTACATGTTAGTTGGCTCTAAAAAGAGCTGTTGTGTTCATTGTGTTTTTTTTTGGTACCTACAATAAGTACCAATGCAGAGTCTGATGTTACAGAGATAGACTCTGTTCCCTTCATCAGTGAAATGTACACCATCTGTCCTATAGATGCCTTGCATGTTGTAACGCAAGTTGTTGTGGTATATACAACCCATTCCATAGTCTCTCATGTATGCAGAATCAGATTTATTTACATGTTTCCTTGCTTTCTCAATCTGTGGAAAAAAATTGATTGGACCAATTCCATTTTTGCCTTTGGCATATATTGGAATAGACAAAGGCAGTTTGAGGAAAAAGTGACATCAATTGTCCAAAGATGTCCTTCAATAGCATTTCCAGACCAACCCCAGTCAAAGTGCATAAGTCAGTTCCACCACAGTGCACAATTATAAGGTCAGGATGTGGGAGATGTATGAAGGATTTCACCAATGGTATCAATTGGTGACATCTCAATCCTCTCTGGCCAATCCATAAAATATCCACATTTGGTAAATCAAGGTTTAAAATTCCTCTGTTTGTTGCATACCTTATAGACCAGAATACAAAACTGTGTCCTACAAACCATACTGAAGGCATCTTCAAGGCAGGTCTGGTTGTACTCAGATGAGGGCTGTAAATGAAATGGCAGTTGGAAAGCTTGCATTGTAGATAAAAAGAGGAGGACATTCACTGCACTTGAAGCTTAAGAAATGATTGGTGCTTTCTGAAAATGGAAAAGAGCATATTAGGGTGCATAGTTTTGTTTTTTAAAAGAAGCAATTCTATTAGTTCAGAAAAGGTCATTGAAAGGAACATTGCACATGATTAGCTGTTATTTTGAAAGCTCTAACAACCTTGGTGGATTAATTTGCAACAAAGTATAATGAACTTTTAAACTCTGTTCCTCCTTAGGTGGGAGTTACCATGGTGGCAGGTTGAATGAGCACTAGGGGGATGGGTAAATATTATGTGAGTTTGAAATTGTGGGAATGTAGAACCAATTGAAATGTTAGTTTAGTTTTGAAATAGTGTGGGAAGAGATTTCATTGGTTAAGACCTGAAATATGTGAAAAGAATGAGTGGGAAAGTGTGCCATTTCTGGTTTCAGTGTCTGAGGTGCATTTCAGAGATTCTGCTTAAGAAAATCTGCTGTGTGTTTGACACTGTTCTATATTTTCAAAAGTGATTTTAAAGGTGAGTAATATAGAGAGAGTGCTGTTTGCAGTATTGGGAAGCATAACAAGCATATTGGGCTTCATTCCTGTTGTATTTTGAAAATGAGTCAGGTTTCTGCATTGTAGTGTAGTGTTCATTTAAATGGGTTGTGCTCTGTGTGTAAAATGATTTACCATGCTAAATGTTTTTTGATAACATGTGTGGCTTAAAGATTTTTGACAAGTGAGTGTCTGTGTGAATTAAGGAATTATTTTTTTACCTTTTTCCATAATGTTAGCTGTGTGTGCTTACAGTTTGTATTTTTTAGTTTATAAGGTAGACTTTTTTTTAAATTGTTTTTATGCTTGGATTCAATGTTGGTATAGAGATAGTGTAATGGTTTCATTGGACTTGTAAATATGCTCCTTTTTTAGAAGCGCCTTGTGCAACCTTTAACATGGGTGGAAGCAGTGAATATATGGAGAGGAATAGGAATGGCAGATAGAAAACCATATGAAATGGTGTGCGAGATGCATAAAGGATTTCACTAATGGCATCAATTGAGATGGAATATAAGATAAAGAGGGGCATATTTACAAGCCGCTTGCGCAATGTTTGACATTAATGCTGGTATAGAGATAGTGTAATGGTTTCATTGGCATATTTACAAGCCGCTTGCGCAATGTTTGACATTAATGCTGGTATAGAGATAGTGTAATGGTTTCATTGACATATTTACAAGCCGCTTGCGCAATGTTTGACATTAATGCTGGTATAGAGATAGTGTAATGGTTTCATTGGCATATTTACAAGACCCTTATTATTATTATTATTATTATTATTATAGTGTCATTTGTAGAGCGCACGGCTACCCCAACGGGGTGTCCCGGCGCTGAATGGATTCAAACACGGTCTCTGAATACAAAGAATTACTGGCAGAATAGGTAGGTCTTCCCAGCTCAAAGGTTCTGCCCCCGGCTCGTGCTCTTTTGAATCTTGGGGTGGCCAGCAGGAGTTTGGTGTTAGATCGAAGGGCTCTCGAGTTGCAGTATGGCCGTAGAGTAGAGCGTAGATGGGCAGATCCGAGGCCCTTGGTGGAACGATAGGCCAGTGTCAAAGCCTTGAACTCTATTCGTTTGCTCATGGGTAACCAGTGCAATTCCCTCAAATAGGGGGAATTATGCTGCCTACGAGTGAGGCCTCCGATTAACCGTGCGGCGGCATTTTGTACCAATTGAAGTTTCAGGCAGAGGCCTTTGGTCAGGCCTAGGTGCAATCCGTTGGCATAATCAAGATGAGAAATGATTAGGGCATGGACAATGGTTTTTCTGTTCGCAGATGGGAGAAAATGTATTAGTTTCTTTAGAGTTCTTATCTTAGAATAACAGGCGGCTGAGACAGCATGGACCTGATTTCAAAGGATAATTTTTCATCCCAACGCACTCCTAGGTTCCTAACGGAATCTTTCGGAGTGGGGGCTTGGCTCAGTTCTTCCGGCCACCATAGGTTTGAGCTAAGTGGGGATGGCTGATCAAAAAAGAGCACCTCGGTTTTCCCTGCATTTAGTCGTAAAAAATTGAGGTCCATCCATTTAGCAATGTCTCTCATACAGGTTTTGAAAAGAAGCTGGATATTGTCCGCGTAGGACGTCGTTTTAATTCCCGTACAGGAGATCAAGTTAGCCAGTGGGGAAAAATAACATTAAACAAAAGGGGGCTGAGGGAAGAGCCCTGGGGCACACCCCATTTCAATGGTCTAGGAGTAGAGGTGAAAGGGGGGTATGGACCTGTTGTGACCGATTGGATAAAAAGGAGCCGAGCCATTTAAGGACCTTGCCCTGAATTCCAATCTCCCTCAATCTATTCAGTAGTAGAGGGTGAGAGACGGTGTCGAATGCTGCTGATAAATCCAGCAGCACCAACACCGCCCTCGATCCCTGATCTAATGTCCAGCGCACTGAATCTGCCATCTCAATGAGGGCCGACTCCGTGCTGTAGCCCTTACGGAAACCATGCTGGGAATCGTGATAGAGTCCGTTATTCTCAATGTAGCGTGCGATTTGCTGGTGGGCTAGCCTTTCTAGAATCTTGGCTGGAGCAGGGAGGAGGGATATCGGCCTGTAATTAGCCGGGTTCTCAGGGTCTGCGTTGGCCTTTTTTAAGATAGGGACTAGGAACGCATGTTTCCAGGTCTCCGGGTAAACCCCCGAACTTAAAGAGGGAATCCAAATAGAATTCTCTTGGGGCGGAGGAGGGTCTATCATAGCGAGTCAAGGAGGTGGTGAAGGGAATTAGAAAATGGTCTGAACATGTAACCGGAATAGGGTCTTCAGTTCTCATCGCTGTAAGGTTGGAACAGATTAGGTCTAGTGTGTGCCCGGCTCTATGAGTAGGGAGGGCCACTAGCTGATACATATCACAGGCCGAGAGGGTAGATAAAAGATTCAAGCTCACAGATCAGGCCGGGTCTTTTATGTGTAGGTTACAATCTCCAAGGACAGTATAATTGGCATAGCGGGTGCAGGCTTGGGTGATGTATTCCAGTAATGCCCGAAGGTGAATAGGGCTAGAATTGGGCGGGCGGTATATCAGTAGGCCTGAAAAAGAAACAGATGCTGAGAGGTTAATACTAAAGGGGAGCCCCTCTATACTATCAACAGGATCAAAGTGTGGGGAGGAGATAGTCCATTTATTTTTATAAATAATTGCTACTCCACCTCCCCTTCTTCCGTTTTGGCTGTTAGCACAGATAATTCTAAATCCGTCCGGAATCGCCAAAGTAATCGCGGGATTACTTTCCTCTTTCAGCCAAGTTTCGGTTAAGAATAAAAGATCCCAATTATTTTCCATCAGAGATTGTTGAATATCGAGGGAGTGCTTGACCATTGACCTACAGTTTATCAAGGCGGCCTTGATGGGAATTGTCAATATAGGGCCACGGGTGGGAGGCAAGGCAGAGGGTTTATGAGGCTATAGTAGGTATTTCTAGACTGGATGGTAGGATGGGCGGCATTCCCTGCCCCGGCCGCGTTCTGGTCGCGGAAGGGCGCAGACGGGCTTCCCTTTGGCACGCCTTCAGCGCGCCATCGGCGTGCCCGCTGCGAACGTCCGCTGCGCGCCCGGGTAGGTAGTACCATTTTATGCTGTGGAGGGTGGGGGAGGTAAACAACTAGACCTCTACCCCCAGCCTACCTCCAATATGGCCGCTATGCTCCCTCTTCAGCGCCTAGTCGGCTGAGGGGAAGGAGACCGCCAATCAGGTAGGCATCAAGTAACAAAGAGCTGCAGTATTAAAAGCGTTTTAAAACAAATGTGCAAAAATGACAAGCAATATTTAAAAGCGAGTTCCTAGGTCTCCGGCTTCCGCCTCAGAGACCAGTTTAACTATCCAATCTGCGCGCGAACTCCTGAGCGCGACTTTTATGCTGTGGAGGGCGGGGGAGGTAAACAACTAGACCTCTACCCCCAGCCTACCTCCAATATGGCCGCTATGCTCCCTCTGCAGCGCCTAGTCGGCTGAGGGGAAGGAGACCGCCAATCAGGTAGGCATCAAGTAACAAAGAGCTGCAGTATTAAAAGCGTTTTAAAACAAATGTGCAAAAATGACAAGTAATATTTAAAAGCGAGTTTACAAGCCCCTTGTGCAATGTTTGACATTAATGCTGGTATAGAGATAGTGTAATGTTTTCATTGGCATATTTACAAGCCCCTTGCACAATGTTTGACATTAATGCTGGTATAGAGATAGTATAATGTTTTCATTGGCATATTTACAAGCCGCTTGCGCAATGTTTGACATTAATGCTGGTATAGAGATAGTGTAATAGTTTCATTGGCATATTTACAAGCCGCTTGCGCAATGTTTGACATTAATGCTGGTATAGAGATAGTGTAATGGTTTCATTGGCATATTTACAAGCCCCTTGCGCAATGTTTAACATTAATGCTGGTATAGAGATAGTGTACTGGTTTCATTGCCATATTTACAAGCCCTTTGCGCAATGTTTGATATGGGTACCAGCAGAAAATGCATGCAGAGTAATAAAATTGGCACACAGACAAGAATATGAAATGCTTTGAGAGATCTGTAAAGGATTTTACTAATGGCATAAATTGAGATGGAATATACAAAAAAGAGAGGCATATTTACAAGCCCCTTGCGCAATGTTTGACATGGGTGCAAGCAGAAAATGCATGCAGAGTAATGAAATTGGCACACTGATAAGAATATGAAATGCTGTGAGAGATGCGTAAAGTATTTTACTAATGGCATAAATTGAGATAGAATATACAAAAAAGAGAGGCATATTTACAAGCCCCTTGTGCAATGTTTAACATTAATGCTGGTATAGAGATAGTGTAATGGTTTCATTGGCATATTTACAAACCCCTTGCAAAATGCATATTCTTGTCTGTGTGCCAATTGTATTACTCTGCATGCATTTTCTGCTTGCACCCATGTTAAACATTGCGCAAGGGGCTTGTAAATATGCCTCTCTTTTTTGTATATTCTATCTCATTTTATGCCATTAGTAAAATCCTTTACGCATCTCTCAAGGCATTTCATATTCTTTTCTGTGTGCCAATTTTATCACTCTGCATGCATTTACTGCTTGTACCCATGTTAAACATTGTGCAAAGGGCTTGTAAATATGCCCCTCTTTATCTTATATTCCATCTCAATTGATGCCATTAGTGAAATCCTTTATGCATCTTCCACACCATTTCATATTGTTTTCTATCTGCTATTACTATCCCTCTCCATATATTCACTGCTTGCACCCATGTTAAAGGTTGCGCAAGGCGCTTGTAAAAAAGGAGCTTATTTACAAGCTAAATTAAACTATTAGCACTATCTCTGTACCAGCATTGAATTCAAGCATGAGAAACACTTTAAAAAGAAGAAGTGTACCCTGTAAGCTAAAAGATACAAATTGTGAGCACACACAGCTAACATTATGGAAAAAGATGAAAATATAATTCCTTAATTCACATACACACTCAGTGTGTTCCTTGTCAAAAAACTTAAAACCAGACATTTCAACAAAAAACATTTAGTATGGTAAATCGTTTTAGACACAGAAAGTGAGATGAGACACACACACAAACAGACAGATGGTGTAGGCAGAGATTGAGATGACACACACATACAAACAGAGAGATGGTGGAAGGAGAGAGTGAGATGAGGCATGCAAAGAGGGAGATGGTGCAGGCAAAGAATGATATGAGACACACAAAGAGAGATGTGAACTAGTGTTTATATTGTTTAGTTAATGTAATTGCTATGTGTTATGTTGGTAGTGGTCTATAATATGTCATATTTTTCTTTTCAACAGATTGTAAATATCTACAGAGTCATAATAGATTATGCCTACCAAGAACCGCAAACAAAGACTCTATAAGCAAGGTTTATCAATCAAGAGGACTCAATTAGAAGATTCATTCAGAAGACAATCTTCAGAGAAAAGAAAAAATGCTCCTGGTAAGGCACCTGTGCTTCTTGTTGCTTCAGAAGAAGTGCTGGGAGTAGAGCCATGCTCTTCTGATGATCTTTTTATTGCAGCTTTACTCCAATTGTTTGGGTGTATATTCCGGACATGGCATTCCAATCTATAAGTTCCAAAGCTGTACTGTTTCTGTGGATTCCCTCTTGAAAGTACTGTGTAACAGATTTTACATGTGACAAAAGGCGCATTTACCTTTTTCTCTCTTTCTGGGTTTTTTAAAAATTTCCGTACCATGGACTCTCTCTGTGTTCTAGGGGTTTTAGGAACAAACTCTTCTGAAGATGAAGTAGAAGAATCCTCAAGTTCCTTGTGTTCAGAATGCTCTTGTCCAAAGGCTATTAGTTTCTGGCAACGAATGCATAGCATCATCAAATTGTTAAGTTCAGGTTGGATATTTGCAACCATTGATGGTTGCATTGGTGGTGCTGTTGCTTCAGAAGAAGTGCTGGGCGCAGAGCCCTGCTCCTCTGATCTTTTCATTACAGCTTTACTCCAATTGTTTGGTTGTATATTTCGGACATGGTGTTCCATGCTATAAGTTCCAAAGCTGTACTTCTTCTGTGGATCCCCTCTTGAAAGTACTGTGTCACAGATTTTACATGTGACAAAAGGCACATTTACCTTTTTCTATTTTTCTGGGTATTTAAAATATGTCTGCACTATGGACTCTCTCTCTGTTCTAGGGGTTTCTCAGGTTCCAGCGTTCAGCCATTTCAGTAGATTTTTCAAGAGCAAAGTGCTGATGAAAAAAGGTGTCGCTTCCTCGAAAGCCAAAGAAGAATGATGAAGATGGGAGGGGTCTTTCAAGAATTAGAGTAGGAAGTATTATAAACCAATAAAATCTTTTGTTATAAGGTCACATGGTTGGACGTAAGCTTACGGAGTGTTTACGGAGCGTTTACGGAATGCTCACGTAAGCTTATGTTGCGTTTACGTTTGATTTACGGAGCGCTTACGTTATCTTATGATGTGCTTACGTGGTACGCACCCTTGTGACATTTATAATTGTTTAAATAAAGTTATATATGTTGTTTAAAAGTTAAAAAAGAACATGTTCTTTATTATCTCAGTTAATATGTTCCTTTATATTGTATAATGAATATGTAGATATAATGATTTAGCACCCTCGTGATATTTATAATTGTTTAAATAAAGTTATATATGTTGTTTAAAAGTTTAAAATAAACATGTTCTTTATTTTCCCAGGAAATGTGTTCCTTTACATTGTTCAATGAATACGTAGATATAACGATTTAAAGTTTATAAAACTTTCAGAGGTAAATAATGAATTCCTGTGTACATGCATATCTGTGCATGTACATTTGTGCCATGTGGCACACATACATGGCGTAAGACCATGTATGTGTGTGACATGGCACACAAGTCAGAATCAGGGGTGCAACAGGCTGTCAAAGTGACAACCTGTCCCCCTTGTCAATTCGGTAATTTTACCGATTCGGTATTTACTGATTCGGTAATTGCCATTGATTCCTATTGGCCTCAAGACTTATAGGAATCAATGGCAATTACCAAATCGGTAAATACCGATTCGGTAAAATGACTGCATTATACAGATTCTGTAATTTCAAAAGAGAAATTACCTACATCCAAATTACCTACTCTTAAATATTGAAGTGGTATGATTTGGTATTTATGAGTAGGTAAATCGAGATTACGTACATCTGGCTCATTGAGTTGTAACATATTTATATACATATGTTACATTTTAGTGCTTTGGAAGTAGTAGAGTATACTATAGGTAAACACCTTATAGGTTTATGCTGTACCACATCCTTATAGTTTTGCACTTTGACATTCAGTATGACAAACTTTTATATACAAACATAGAAATATAGTTTTTTTTTAACCAGTAGAGGTAGTTGTAAAAAGAACTGTTTGGTACGCACCCTTACAAGATTTGTATTTGCTTAAATAAAGTTATATATGTTTTTTAAAAGTTGCTTAAATAAAGTTATATATGTTGTTTAAAAGTTGCTTAACTAAAGTTATATACGTTGTTTAAAAATTAAAATAAACATGTTCTTTATTTTCCCAGCTAATGTGTACTTTTATTTTGTACAATGAATATGTAGATATAACGATAACACTTTTGGGGGTAAATAATGAATTGCTGTGTACATGGACATCTGCGCATGTACATTTGTGCCATGTGGCACACATACATGTCGTAAGACCATGTATGTGTGTGACATGGCACAGAAGTCAGAATCAGGGGTGCAACAGGCTGTCAAAGTGACAACCTGTCCCTCTTGACAATTCGGTAATTTTACCGAATCGGTATTTACTGATTCAGTAATTGCCATTGATTCCTATTGGCCTCAAGGCCCATAGGAATCAATGGTAATTACCGAATTGGTAAATACCGATTCGGTAAAATGACTGAATTAAACAGATTCAGTAATTTCAAAAGAGAAAGTACCTACATCCCATTTACCTTCTCTTAAATATTGAAGTGGTATGATTTGGGACGCGATGTAGGTAGGCATTTACTGGTCGGTAACGGCTAAATTTGTCCGTTACCGACTGGTAAATGCCTTTTCCTATGTAGGAGGCATTTATTTACAGATTTGGTATTTTTACCGATTCTGTATTTACCGAATCGGTAAAATTACCGAATCGGTAAATACAGACTCAGTAAAAATACCAAATCTGTAAATTCTAATGTAGGTAGCACTGTTGATCGTGCTAGAGGCGTCTAAGAATTTGTTATTTACCACTCAATACAATTGGGTGGTACATAAGGAATTCCTGTGTACATGCACATCTGTGCATGTACACCTGTGCCATGTGGCACACATACATTCCTTAAGGGCATGTATGTGTGTCACATTGCACACAAGCCAAAAACAGGGGTGCTACAGGGTGTCAAAGTGACACCCTGTTCCCCCTGGCAGGATTCAGTATTTACCGATTCGGTAATTACCGAATCGGTACTTGCCATTGATTCCTATGGGCTTCAAGGCCCATAGGAATCAATGGCAAATACAGATTCGGTAATTATCGAATCAGTAATTACCGAATTTCACCGAATCGGTAATTAATTCGGTAAAAATACCTACATCCCCATTGCCAGTTCTTAAATACCGAATTGGTATGATTCGGTATTTAAGAAGTGGTATTCTGGGATTACCTACATCGGGCCCTTGGTATTTATGAGTAGGTAAATCGAGATTACGTACATCTGGCCCATTGAGTTGTAACATATTTGTATACATATGTTACATTTCAGTGCTTTGGAAGTACTACAGTATACTATAGGTAAACACCCTATAGATTTATGCTGTACCACATCCTTATAGTTTTACACTTTTACATTTACTATAACAAACTTTTACATACAAACATAGAAATATAGTTCTTTTTTTGACCAGTAGAGGTAGTTCTAAAAAGTACTGGGGGGTTTTTGTATTTTTTTTGGTTGCTAGAAAAACTGTGTAAAAAAATGGACTTTATAACCAAAACAATTGTTCAACATGAACAAACCATGAAAAATGAAGAAAAAAAAAATATTTGGTGCACTTATGGCTCCTGTTTTTCTGCAAAATAACTTCTACGGACTGTTGTCCAAAGGAAACTAATTTATTACACTGTATGCACTGCATCATTAGATTTTTCAATTCCGGCTGGATTTTGGCAATCGTGGAAGCTGGCATTGGTGGTGCTGTTGAAGTACTAGGAGCAGAGCCCTGCTCCTCAGATCTACGCACCACAGCTCTAGCCCAATTGTTGGGGTGCGTATTCTTAACATGTCGTTCTATGCTATAGGTTCCAAAAGAGTATTTTTTATTTGGATTGCCTCTTGACAATACTGTGTCACAGATGTTACATGTGACATGCGGTGCATTGACTTTCTTCAAACCTTCTGGGAATGAAAAAAACTTCCAGACTATGGACTCTTTTTTAGATGGATGGGGGTCCTCTTCCACATATTCTTCTGAAGAAGAATGTTCTGATTCCTCACGTTCAGCCATTTCCAAACAAGCCAGGAGCTGTTGAAAGTAGATATTGCTTCTCTGAAAGCCAAAGAAGAATGATGAACATGGGAGGGGTCTGTCTACAATTGGAGTAGGAAGTATTATAAACCAATAACATTTCTTGTTTTAGGTCACATGGTTGAACGTAATCTTACGGAGCGTTTAGGGAGCGTTTACGGAGCGTTTACGTAAGCTTACGTAAGCTTACGGTGCATTTATGTATTATTTACGGAGCGGTTACGTCATTTTACGATGCGCTTACGTAATACGCACCCTCGCGAGATTTATAATTGCTTTAATAAAGTTATATATGGTCTTTAAAAGTTTAAATTAACATGTTCTTTATTATCCCAGATAATGTGTACCTTTACATTGTGCAATGAATACGTAGGTATAACGATTTAAAGTTTATAAAACTTTCGGGGGTAAGAGCTCGGAGCTTTTACGTTGCGCGGACGGAGCTCTTACGTTGCGTGCACGTGCGACGCACCCTCGCGAGATTTGTTACTACTTTAAAAAGTAATATACTGTTGTTAAAAGTTTTAAAAAACCATTTTCTACATTAAAGCAAATATTGTCTACCTTTAAAATCAACGTTAAAAACGTAGATATTATGTTTTAGAAATGTTTAAAAATTTGTCGGGGGAAGAGCTCAGAGCGTTTACGGTGTGCTTTCGGAGCGCTCACGGTGCGTGGACCCTGTAATCATATAAAAAAAACCTTGAAAATAAAAATATATATATTCACTGAAAAAACTATAGGCTTGAAGCCTTACATAGTTAGGTATTAGCAATTAAAAAACCTTGCAAATTCACTGAAAAAACCATAGGTTTCAGGTCATATATAGTTAGGAATTAGCATTTAAAAAAACTTGCAAATTCACTGAAAAAAACATAGGTTTCAGGTCATATATAGTTAGGTATTAGCATTTAAAAAACCATTGAAATTGCTCCTATATAGTTAGTTGGACTAACTATATTTCGCGCCCCCGCAATCCACTGCTGATGATGTCACATATTACATAATAATAATAATAATAATAATAATCCACATTTGTATAGCGCACAATCACCCGTTAGGGTCTCTAGGCGCTGGGGGCCGTTGGGAAGATTAAGCAAGCTATTGCCCAGAGTCACATGGTGCTGGGCTAACCTGCCGCCGGAGCCGGGGATGGAACCCTGATCCCCAGATTCCAGCGTCAGTCGCCCTGGCCGCGGCGCCACACCTCTCCCACCGGCGCCACACCTCTCCCACATCATTCATGACATGGTCAGTGACATCACTGATGACATCACTGATGACGTCTCAAATGACATCACTGATGACATCACTGATGACATCATCCAGTGACAAGTACTTGGAAATCAACCACAGATCACATATCGAAAAGTTCCCTCTCTAATGGATAAACTGGTAAGAAGTCACTTTTCAGTATCAAAAGCAACTACATGGCTTACATCCAAACAAACTGGATTTATACACTGTGGAAAATGCAAGGCCTGTAAAATAGGTAAATCAGTATCCAACATCAAAGATTCGAGAGGAAAACTGTTTGAAATCGCAGAAAGGATAACATGTGAAACACCGTATGTGGTCTATATAATAGAGTGCACATGTGGAATGCGCTATATTGGAAGTATGATTTGTCCGCTCAAAAAGCGTATATTGGAACATCTTAGAGCGATCCATAATAAAGACATGACATATGCAATCTCAAAACATCTTCATTGGCAACACAAAGCTAACTGGGAAGACATCCGTTATTTCGGCATTGCCACTGTACCTGCTAATGAAAGAGGAGGAAACCGCAGTCTAAAACTGAGAAAATTGGAATTGCGTCTGATCATTCGATTCAAAACTAAGATCCCGTTTGGGCTAAACGGGGACGAAGAAATGTATGTCCATCTATAATTTCAAGTGGCATTAATTACAACTCGGGTACTATACCCTGAATAGTAACATCTGGACATTTTTTATAGGCTTGGAACCATCTGAATTATTATGAATAATACTGGAGGTACTATACCTCAATTGTATTGATAAATTGCTCTTCTGTAAAGCTTTTAATAATTTGCACGCAAAATTGAAGGTACTATACCTAGAGTAATTCATGTGCAACGACAGCTATACAGTTGGTAAAAACACATCACAATCTTAATATAACTCAGTAAGACAAATACATATTCAGTATGAACTCATTAATTGATAGCCATAAATGAAATATGTCGTCATTAACATCAAGCGCCACTGTTTGAAAAAGTTTTAATTGAAAAATGTAAAAAGCTGAAGTACTTTGAAACTATCATTACCAGAATTCATCTCTCTGGTTTTTTGTAATATACACTATATAAGGGTGAAACTAAAAACGGACTCACAATACCGTGAAAAAGAACATCTCTTGTTCGAAACGTTGGTGGGTGGTAAAGGTGGCAGATTTCACTATGCTTAAATAAATAAGCTTCACAAAAAGTTCCTGTGTCCTGGAGTGCGATTTTCTTCGGAACTTGCTGGCTAATATATATATATATATATATATATATATATATCTGCGCAAACTCCAAAAACAGCCACTACTGGTTCCCTTAAACATCGGAACCCTCCGGGCAATAAGGAGACGGACCACAAACTGGATACACAGCTGTTTAATGTGCAGGGGGTTGAAAATAGCGAGGGCAAGACGCGTTTCGGGCTGCCAAAGCCCTTGTTCACATGCATAGATTCAACGTCTTTTTTTCTTTTTTATAATGCAGTGCTAGCCCGCCATTTCTCTTTCAGGTCACATGATCATAGACATAAACAAAATAGTTTGTATAGATTTGATTTACGATGTACTGGCATAATCACAATTTAAAAACAATAAATTATTTTTAACATTGATTAATTACATCCTTATATTTTTATATATACATATGTATTTTACATCAATTAATTATAATTTTTCCTGGATGAATCCATCAAACCCTGGCTGTTATGTAAGATCACGCATGAATATCAAGTCATAATAACCATGTATAATGCCCATTCGATAATGATTTGGGATAAATCCCTGTACAGATTTTAACTAATGCCTGAACAAGCAGTAATAATTACCACATAAGGCTGGACATATGGGATAAATCCCCATGCAAATCTTAACCAAAGGCCTGTGCAAAATATAGCAATTGTGCAAAATTACGCAATTTATGTAAAGTATATAAAACCATATATATATGTGTGCGTGTACGCTCCACAGAACCTTTAACCGTGTAGTGCACTCCCAGGCAGGTGCAAGTTCATGCCGGGGTGCTCCCGCATCGTAATTTGCAGCTCCACTCTCTCTCCACAAAGACATGCACTCACGGGGGCTTGTCACCGTTGATTTATTGCAACAACTAAGCACAACGTTTGTGCTCAGTTGCTGCAATAAATCAACGGTGACAAGCACCCACGAGTGCGTATCTTTCCTGGCGGAAGCCTTTGTGGAGAGAGAGTGGAGCTGCATATATACATATATATATATATATCTACTGCGCTGCTGAGTTTGCAGGAATAAACCCTTTTGCCAAAAACTTTGGGACTCGTTGGTCTTTGTTTAAACAGCTGAACAGCTGGGAGGAATTTGAACTGACCTTTGCCATTCATATATATATATATATATATATATATATATATATATATATATATATATATATATATATATATATTTACCTACTAGCAGTCGCCAGTAGGTAGTGATAGGACCTCGTTTCTATTCAAAAAGCGTTTTATATTTTGCCAATATCTTTAGTACAGTTTGATGAATCTTTGCAATATTTTCCCAAAAAAAGGTTCACTCAGGTCAGCTCCTGTTTTAAAAGTTTCGGGGTGAGTTATCAAGCAGGGGCTGATGAAAAAGGGGTTCCCAAAACACGTTTCCCCATGTTAATTTCCATATGAAATTTGATTACAGGCTACAGCCCGAACTGTTGAATGTTATAATCCAAATTTGGCACAAAGGTAGTTCTTGGTTCAGAAAGCCACCTTTTATGGAAATGGTGTAAATCCATTCAGTAGTTGCTGAGCAATTCAAAAATAAAAAATATTGATATCTGAGCACCGAGAAAGGTTCGTAAACCCTCCCGAGCACGAGCTCAATTCTGATTGGCTGCCAACATTCCAAAATAAAATGTGTTGCCAGCCATCCTATGACTCGGTAACCGAGTCACAAGAAAACATAATTTAAAAAAGTTACAAAACAAGAAAAGGGGGCAGAGTAGAAACGCCCTGACCCCCTAGTCCAGCTCAGGGGGTCCTACAAGGACCCTCAAGCCATAAAAACCATTTAAAAAAAAAAAAAATGGCCAAATTTGCGCTGTATTTGCGAATACGGATGGGAAAATTTAAAAAAACAAAGCGCGGGCGCCCGTACTTTGTTTTCTATAAGCCCCCGGGTGGGCCTGGTCTCGGGGTCAATGCCCAATTATTTTAGCGGGGGCCTATGGGGGCCCCTGCAGCCCCGGGGACCGCTACCTCCCCGATGCTTTGTTTTAAAAAATGTGTGGGGGGCTTCTGCCCCCACGCTGCCCCGTGGACCATCACCTCCCGGGGCATTACTCCCCCCATGCCCCAGGGACTACCACCTTCCCTGGGTTTTGTACTTGTAAGGAACGGGGCTGCACGGCCCCCATCTTGGAGCCCTCTATGGCCCTGGGGACCCCCAGTTGGACAGCCAACTATAGACATAATTGTATTTCTATATAAATGTTCCTCCTAAGATTGAATTCTTGTTGTTTCTGTAAAGCATTCAATACCCAAGATCCCTGACAATTAATGGATTGCCTTGTGTTTTTAAATACATATTATACACGCGAGCACAAAGGGAAAGAAGCTCTCAGGAGGGGCACTGACAGTGTGCTACAAAATGTTGGTGCACTGTCAGTTCGTCACCTGATAGCAGGGTTCTTGTTGGGGTGGAGGGGGGTCTGTGGACCTCTCTGACATCCCCTTGCAGGTGGGTGTAGTCACTCACTGCACCCGCCTGCAAGGGCATCACTCAAACCTCTTATAAGTGCAGGTTGGTTGCGGCTTGCAAAGTAAAACACAGAACAGCTTGCCTCTGTATTTTACTTGAACACTTGCAGTGGCGGCTCCTTCGCTAAGGCTGAGGACTGTCGCCCACTGCTGCCATGAGCAGTAAAAGAATGGAAAAATAAAATGATAATATCGCAATTTTATTATCATTTTATACTTCCGTGCTGTGGCAGCATGAGGAAGGGGGAGGGCTGCTCTGCCGACAGAACAGTGGAGGAGTTGTGGGCACACTAAAGTGTGCATTATGCTTTGACCGCCCACTCGGGCCGGCTAAACAGTCATGCGCACTTTAGCATGTTCTCCATGCAGGCTGCACTTCAGCCTGCATGGAGAACATGCCCATGCCCCCATTCCTTGTCTGAGTGCCGAACCATGGCGCTCAGACCAATCACAACGCTGCATTGCAGCCTTGTTATTCGCTCGGGAGCCTGGTTGCTTCCTGTTTGGTGGAGGAGAGACACCGTGGGTCAGAGCGGCAAGGAGGTAAGTGATTTTTTTTTTTTATAATGATTCCTTCTTGTCCCCCCGCCCTACCACTCCAGATCCGTGCTGGCCGTCGCTGCGTACTGCCACAGGGGGCAGCGCATTCATTCTAATATGGTCCATTCTCTTTGCGCTGGGCACACCATTAGAATGGTGTGCCCGGTGCAAACAAGAAAAATGTACTGTATCTGTAATACAGCCCCAGGTTGTAAAGTTAATGGCCTAATGGAGTTCATCTCGCTCCTCTGGTGTCCCTTTCATAATGTACCATTTTTTTTTAGCATTATAACACTTAAAGCCTTTTGAGAAAAAGTCGTTAAATCAAGAACACTGCCAATTCAGAGCTGAAGGTGTCCTGTCCCTGCAGGCCTTCATCTCCATATAATGCCTTCCATCTTAAAAACTGAGAGGCTCATTTACAAGCCACTTGAGTAGCTTGTGCGTCACGTTTTCCAATATTAAAAGTGACGCACTGGCGGCGCAAGGGGCTTGTAAATAAGCTGCAAAATTCACAGTGTGAGAGGGGGCGGTGGCTCAGGGCGGGGGCTTTATGCAGAGAACCGTCTTCTGCCCACTCCCCTCACCAGTCTCCCCTCCCTTCAACAAAACACTAATTTGATGAGGCTGCCGCTTAAGTCCAAATCATCATAATGGATGCTAAGAGCCTCCAGAGAGAGCTGGAAACTCACTCAGTGCGGGGGTTTCCAGTTCCCCTTACCTGCCTCTTTGTGCTATCGGATCACAAGGTGAATGTGTGAAGGGAGCCGATATCATGTCATGTGACAACCTTTCGCGCCGTGTGAATTGACAGGTCTGTTATAGCATAACTGACTGCATAGATTTTAAAAAGGAACCCCCGTCACATAAACATTGATGAGACTAGCCTTGAATCCACTTTTTTTCGGTGTCGGAATAATACTTTCGACGTGGCGCAATGAGTTGGCCTTGTTACATCTCAGAGCTGTACAAAGGTAGTGCTGGTGGGAGCCTGGCCCTCGGAGCATTCGCACTTAGGTTTATATCATAGCTTTTCCTGGTATGCTAATATTTTTGGCAACGGTTACTACTTTTTTCTCGAACTATTTTTTTCGAGTTTTCAGTTGTGACGTTGGCACAAAATATCACTGCTGCTCATTTTTTGCTGTTTAGTTTAAAACTCTTTTAAAGTGCCATATGGTTTTCATCGAAAGAGCATCTAAAGCATTTTGTCCTGTCTGCAGCTGAACAATAATCCCAAGTATCTGCATTTTATCATCTTGTTTCGAGATAAGTGATAGCAACTTTCTCTTCCTCTTCCCATGACACAGGCGGCTGCAAACTCGCAGTATGTCTGAGCTGTTGCTATGTTGATTTACATAGTTTGGTTTGTTATGGAAATTGGGGGTCTACGCATGTTTAGCTTCGATTACCCTATGCAATTATGTGACACGAATCCCCCATTTTCACGCAAAAGAATATTCCTCTGTGGAAGTTGTCAGAGTAGACCTGTAAAAAATAAAATGTGCAATTGCCAATTTCTTTCTGCTTTCACCTTCAAATTGTCAGGCAATACGCATCTTCTTATGGATTGAGGCGATAAATAAATCTTTGCTTGTCTAAAGCTACTAGGAAACATTCTGGTTGCGCTGTACCTCTGGTGTCAGTGCAAAAAAGAAACAATATATGAAGTTGCGAGTCCTGGAGGAAAACAATTGTGATCGCTTTGAGCGCTACTACCAGAAATATTGTGATTTTCTTTTGCACAGCCAGCAATTGCCTCTCCAGCTGTAGATGTAGTTTCAATAAAGATTTTCCATATATACAAAGTTACCAGATATCAGAAGATCTACTTTCTTATCTTTATTATATCACAACTCTCATAGAGGTGAAACAACTGCCTGTAGCAAACACATCCCTGAGCCTTGTGATTGCTGATGCAGGCGCGTTGAAAATCTGCATGACAGTGATGTGCCCAAAATTGTGTGGATCTGGGACAGTTAACATCAAAGTCCATGAGGTAATGTGTCTCAAGAGACAAGATTCAAAATAGATGAGAAGGAACTAACTAAAAACGGGAATTTGAGATCAGACATTACAAAAAAAATGTAGGTTTATTTAAAGATTAAATGCTAAAAGGAAATGTGAAAAATTGGTAATGCAAATGCATCAGTAATCCTCTTCATCGCTCCTTATTTGAGTAAAATTACCATAAAAGAGGCATGCAAAAAGCAATCATAAAATACTTTTGTGTTTTTGAAATAATAAATACATAAAAGCAGAGACAAAATAATGACAAGATTACACAGTATCCTAAAATCAATACAAAATGATTTAAACAGCAATAAAATCGGTGAGTAATTATCAATCCTATAGATCAGTAATCTCATTAATAGACTAAATTAATTTGCAAGGAAGGCCCTCAGTAATAGGAATAGTACAACATAATAAGCAAAATCAGAAATAGACTACATCTTAAATGTGCAGCAAAATCAGTAAGAAATCGGACAGCATCCCTATTAGAGAACAAAAGATCTCAAGAAGTTCAGGCTCACCCTCAAATTCAAGGTCTTATGTCTATAATTCTTGCATAGAAAATTAGAAGAACGGCAAAGTCAGCATGGTGTGCACAATATCCCAATGAACTATAATTCATATTTTCTAAACATTACCTTCCATCTTAGCAGTAACCCACCACATAAATATTGAGTTCCCCTTCTTACTTAATGTTTTCAGGAGGAGCTAGCTAATCAACAGAGAACCATGGCAAATGCATATAATAGTGTGTGTTAGCTGGAAGAACCTTAAGATGTAGCAAAAGGTTTCCTCTAACAAGTTCTTTGAGAATAACCTGTTGTAGAAAAATAGCCATCCATGTCTTGCTGCATGTAGTGCCAAGTGAGAAATAGAAATACATCATGAGCATAATAATTCAGAATTCATTTGAAGTAAGATGGCTTCAAGGCCTAAATGAGGCCTAGTTAAAATATATTCCAAGATGCACACAGTAAAAACATCATAAGGATTTTTTTTAATTGTAATCACTCTGTGTTATTATGCATGTGTGGATTCAAATGTAGAGCAACTAATATTAATGCATTTGTAAGTTTGATTGTAGAGAGCTTCCACACTAGCTCAGCTCATTTCCAGCAGCATTGAGTTGAAACTGTCTCTTTACTGTAAATTTCAAGAATGGCCATAGTCTTTTAGTGTTGGAACTTCATGCTGTCAGTCTTCAGCCTATTACTGCAGCATTACGTTTACCACCACTTCACCTTTATAACAAAATATTCTAGATAACCACTAAGAAATAGAGGTTTACTGATGCATCACCCTGTTCTTGGCTGACTTTGAGCACCCTTAGAGGCCAATCTGGAGGTGTTTCAATTAATCACAGTGGTACACATTATAAGTTCCTTGGTAATCCTTCCAGTAGCTCTTCACCCTATACGTAGCAACAATGTGTGTGCCACTAAATCTAGAATGGGTGGAGTTATGGGGAAATCACCAATGAGATCCTGAAGGTTTCCTAAAAAATAAAGAATTACCAGGAGAATCAGTAATTCCATGTTCAATTGACCTGGTGTTCATGCAGTTCACATAATTTTGAAGGGCTGGTAACAGAAACCCTTCTTGTTCTTGCTTTCCCATCATGCTGTGTCCTTGGTATATTCTTTTTCACAGTATCGGCTGCTATCATTTTCTGATTACTGTATAGTATCTGGTGTTCTTCCGGGATATCTTGCTCCTTTGTACTAATTTGTATTCTTTGGTGAGGAATCTCCCACTGGCATAACGAAACTTGAGGGGGCCCCCCCTGCAAGGTATAGGGGGGACCACTCCAAAATAAATCGGGAGCCCTCTGGCCAGAGTTCTGTGCTGAGCCCCCTTGAGCTTGGGGGATGTGGGGGCTGTGATGAATGCAGCTGCGCGCGATATGAGAGGCACGCTGAGGCCACTAAAGAAGCACTCCATATGTGTTATAGTATCTGCAGCGCGGTCCCGTCTAACTATCTGGGGCCACGCCTCATTATTTTATCCATACGCCCGGCGTCATGCGCCAGTGCTTAGTTTCCGGCTGTGGGTAGACTGGAACGCTACCCCACCGGTGAACATTACATTCCTTCCAACCTTCATAAACATGAACAAAACATCAACATGTTGATCTGTTACCAGTTCCGGTCGGGCCATCTTCTCTCAGCTCCTACCCAGCCACAGGTCACAACCTGCTGCAAGTCTTTGGTTAGTCACACCATGAATCCATCTAGATGGGAGGAGGGAGCCGGATTGTTCCACAGGCAGTATCTGGAATTGTCACCCCATGATGACGATAGGGATGGAGTCACTTCCTGTGAGACTCTGCCCTCTGGAGTTCTCACTGGGGCATTGGACAGTCATCTGTCCGGACTTCCGAGAGGTGATGGTGCAGCTTTGTCAGATCTGTCTGGATCATTCATAGGGATAGATCAATGACCATCTTCTACCCCCTCATCCGCTGTCTGCTGACTTGGGTCCGCCTCCATGCCACCCTGTGATGGAATGTTGGGAGTCCCTGCATTGACTTTTTTGAAGAATTATACATTATGTGTGAGTTCTTCTGTTCTCCTCCAAGCTGTAATCATCATGCCTGTCCGGCGAGTCACTGTCAATTGACACTGTTCAAACAGGAGACGAAATTTGCTCCCTGGATGCCTGTCTTTGACATAGACCAGGTCTCCTTCTCGGATAGTTGACGCTTTCGCTCTTCGGTTGACACTGGCATGGTCGTTGGTACTGGTCTTTTTGGCTAGGACCTTTGTAGTGTCAATCTGGGAAGGGACCCAGTTTGGGTGATGAGGAATAGTGTCTTGCACCACTCGACCCATGCTTGCTGGTCCCGGTGTCCTCTCAGTCATGAGATGAGGCGTCAATCTTTATTCCCTCAGGAAGCTGTAGATGGCTCTTTCCAGAGGGGCTTCCTCTGCATGTGCGATGTGAATGACCTTGTTGAGAGTGCGCATAAACCTCTCTACTTCCCCGTTTGCTTGAGGCCAGCGTGGTTTTAAAAAAAGGTGTAAAAATTACAGGGGCCTGTATTACGCCACTGGAATCTCCGATCTGCACTTCTGAGATGTCAATGATTTTTCCTTAAAACCTATTCTGAATCCATTACTTGTCATGTGACTAGAATTTTGCCAACATTTGTAAGCTTTCTTTCTGCCACTCCTCCCTGTAGTTTGTAAGTGGATGGACCCATTACTGTAGTTCGCACTCACAGAACTTTGGTCCTTAGCATCCTATTATACTAAGCTGCCTATCAGTTTGTCACTCATCTACTGGCTTCCACACATTTTGAATGTTTCTGACAACATGGTCATTTGGAACTTTGTCCCTGCACTATTGTGCGTGTGACTAAACATTGGCACTTTGTAATGGACATACTTATGGAATTATTTCCTACGATTTGCAGGCAAAGTACATCTTCCCACTGTTTATTCCAAGTGCTGTTCACTTGAGATTGGATTGGGCACTCTGAGTTGCTCACATTTCTCAGATTCGTATCCATACTAATGTACAGATGGTCCTCGCCATATTGTTCCTGCTAATATCTTTGATGTATGAATTTGGCGACGGTGCTAGCCTGGAAGATGTCAATTTGACAAAACACGTGTCACCTGTATCCATCATATTACAATGTATCTATCAAAGAGTACCTATGAAAACTGTTCTAACAACATATTGAATTCTTTGTTGTGGGTGTGATCAAAACTCAGGGCCATATGTACGACAAAGTGGCGGAGCATGTTGTTAGCCTCATGGGCTTAACAACAAGCTCCGCCACTTTGGAAACGCAAGGCTGCACCATATTCACAAGGATGTGGTGCAGCCTTGTGTTTCCCCCTGTGATGGCCGTTTCACAACTTAGCACCAATGCAGACATCTTTGCATCAGTGTACAAGGGTGTCGGTGTGCAGGGAAGGATTTGTTATGTGTAGGAAGGTGTCCCTTCCTGCACATAACCAATCCTAAAATGCCATTATGTAACATTCATGTGTGCTGTTTCATGCAGCACACATTAAAGTTACAAAATGGCATTTTTAAAAAGGTCTGTTTATGTACAGGAAGGACAATGTCAAAGGAGTGTGGGAGAATTCCCACACTGGTTCCTGTGGAGCTCCTACAAGGGCAAAATGTAGCTTCTGCAGGTCTTTAACGTAATCAAGTTCATAAGTCAAAGGCAGTTTATCGTGAATTTATTCATGTGGGTCACATATTTCAATCATATCGACTCCAAAAATATTTATCCAAAGTTTCACAATGAAGATACTTCAAGCGGAAAAATCCCTATGCATTTCGGGACAGAAGTCCCTTCATCAGGGGACTCAGGTGATCTAAAAGGAATCAAACACTGATTTAGGAAATGGACGCGACCCTATGTTTGAAGTGGAGAGATGAAACCAGAAAAAAAACGGAAGGAAAGAAAAAAGAAGGAAAAAACCTTGTGTTAGGTGAATGAAACATGGTGTTAAAAAAGCTCAAACGAAGTGGCAATAGGGTGGTGAACATGGTGGAAGAATGGAAGCTTCACGATTTTAGCCCATGGTGGTGTATAAAACGACACAAACATATACGAATGTGGCAACAGCTAATTCTAATAAATGACACCAAAAAAGATCACCGAAATGTGTATGAATATATCGGACTCTTAGTGCACAAAAGAAAAAGGTAAAGCCACGTAAAAAGTGAATTCTCACCGGTGTTCCAAAGTGCCCGCGTTCTGTGACGAGTGTCGGGAAAAGTCAATACACGGAAGTAAAGAGGTGCGTCTAGAAGTAACCGGATAAACATGGAAAACAGACTACGTAGAGTACAATGCAGAGTCTGTGTACTAGGTGATAATAGTGAAACACCCGAGAATCTGGGGAAATTTCGAATACATAACGGGGTCAAAACAAACAGAGTCATACCATCTGAAGCAAGAAGATCGAATAATGATCTAAGAATAAACATTAAATGTCGGGTGCAAACTCGGCTATACATTCGAGTATTGGCCATCTTGGATCTGGAATGTATAACGAAGCATTCGAATGAGGTAATATGTAAAGTGGGAAGAAAAATGAAAATCACTATGAGATGAGATGCAATGAAAGAAGAAGGCACTAGAGGGAGTAAAAAGAAAGAGAAATATAGAGTCTGAAAAGTAAATGGAAGTGTTAGAAAGCGAAAGCGTTAAGGTTTTCTCTCGGGGTAAAAAGGAGATGTTCATCACAGAGTGTGACAGAAGATATGAATATAAATATAAATATAATTATAAAAAAATAGTAGGGGAAGAGTGATAGTGAGGAATACAGTTGAAGAATGAGGAAATGAGGAATAGAAGGTTAGTGAGAGGGTACGTCAATAAAAAAGCAGAATAAGCACAGTTAAATGACGGAAGAAAGCAATGAGAATCAAATAAGATGATGGAAGCATGTTTAAAGGAAGCAGCTATACTCAATACGGTCATTGAGTCCTTTGGGTTGGCACGAGTCCAACTTCTTTATCCAAAAGCGTTCACGCTGAAGTAATTTTTTACGATTGTCAATGCCAGGTCTCATTGGGACAACCTCCAGTAAAAGGAACCTTAACTGGCTGATGTTGTGTTGAGATGAGGTAAAATGTGCAGCTAGGGGAGATTTCATGGTCTTGTTTCTTATTGTACTTTTATGGTCAGTCAGACGGACTTTGATTTTCCTTTCTGTCTTCCCGACATATGGTAAGTCACAAGGGCATTTCAATAGATAGACCAAGTTCATTGAATCGCAAGTGGCGTTGGTTCTTGATTTGACCTGTCTGCCGGACTGAGGATGGTTGATGAAATTGCCTCTAATAATGCTATTGCAGTGGCTGCAATTGTGGCATGGTCTGGTCCCTAAATAATCTGTGTCTGATGATTTGGGTTCACGTTCCAGCAAAATTTTCAAATTGTTCCCTCTTTGGTATGCGAACAACGGAGTGCAGTTGAATATTCCACCAAAGTCTGGTTCGAATTGGATCATCTGCCAATTATTCAGGATAATGTTTTTGATGGACAAATTCCTAGAAGAGTATCTAGACACGAATACAGGTCTTTTGCTGTTGGTTGGATTAATACGAGGGGTTAAGAGATCGTTTCTGTTCTTTAGTTTAATGCGTTCTCGAGCAGCTTGCAAGGTAAATTCAGGGTATTTTCTCTCCCTGTATTTCTGCAGGATGTTGTCTTCAGTTTGGTGATATTCCTCAGGTTCAGAACAAATCCTTTTAGCCCTCATTAGTTGAGAGAAGGGTAGGTGTTTCTTCAAGGGGGTGGGGTGACAGCTGGTGTACATTAGTGCGTTATTTCGATCTGTAGCTTTCACGTGCAATGAAGTTTTTATCTTGACATTGTCGAGGGTAACTAGAACGTCCGAAAAAGGTAAGCTGTTGGTATCTGCACTATAGGTGAATTGTATGTGATCATCCACACCATTGATATAAGAGATAAGTTCAGGTATCTCTTCAGGTAGTCAGGCCCAAATTAAAAAAATGTCATCAATGTATCTCCAGTACGTTTCGATTTTCTTGGACCAATCAGTGTTGTTTAAGATGTGATCAAGTTCAAGGCGGTGCATGAACAGGTTCGCGTAGCTGGGAGCTGCACAGTTGCCCATCGATGTACCCACTAGCTGCATGTAGAACTCGTTGTCCCAAGTGACCTACCCTTCTCTCAACTAATGAGGGCTAAAAGGATTTGTTCTGAACTTGAGGAATATCACCAAACCGAAGACAACATCCTGCAGAAATACAGGGAGAGAAAATACCCGGAATTTACCTTGCAAGCTGCTCGAGAACGCATTAAACTAAAGAACAGAAACAATCTCTTAACCCCTCGTATTAACCCAACCAACAGCGAAAGACCTGCATTCGTGACTAGATACTCTTCAAGGAGTTTGTCCATCAAAAACATTATCCTGAATAATTGGCAGATGATCCAATTCGAACCAGACTTTGGTGGAATATTCAACTGCACTCTGTTGTTCGCATACCAAAGAGCGAACAATTTGAAAAATTTGCTGGAACGTGAACCCAAATCATCAGACACAGATTATTTAGGGACCAGACCATGCCACAATTGCAGCCACTCCAATAACATTATTAGAGGCAATTTCATCAACCATCCTCAGTCCGGCAGACAGGTCAAATCAAGAACCAACGCCACTTGCGATTCCATGAACTTGGTCTATCTATTGAAATGCCCTTGTGGCTTACCATATGTCGGGAAGACAGAAAGGAAAATCAAAGTCCGTCTGACTGAGCATAAAAGTACAATAAGAAACAAGACCATGAAATCTCCCCTAGCTGCACATTTCACCTCATCTCAACACAAGATCAGCCAGTTAAGGTTCCCTGTAGTGGAGGTTGTCCCAATGAGACTTGGCATTGACAATCGTAAAAAATTACTTCAGCGTGAACGCTTTTGGATAAAGAAGTTGGACTCGTGCCAACCAAAAGGACTCAATGACCGTATTGAGTATAGCTGCTTCCTTTAAACATGCTTCCATCATCTTATTTGATTCTCATTGCTTTCTTCCGTCATTTAACTGTGCTTATTTTGCTTTTTTATTGACGTACCCTCTCACTAACCTTCTATTCCTCATTTCCTCATTCTTCAACTGTATTCCTCACTATCACTCTTTCCCTACAATTTTTTTATATTTATATTTATATTCATATCTTCTGTCACACTCTGTGATGAACATCTCCTTTTTACCCCGAGAGAAAACATTAACGCTTTCGCTTTCTAACACTTCCATTTACTTTTCAGACTGTATATTTCTCTTTCTTTTTACTCACTCTAGTGCCTTCTTCTTTCATTGCATCTCATCTCATAGTGATTTTCATTTTTCTTCCCACTTTACATATTACCTCATTCGAATGCTTCGTTATATATTCCCGATCCAAGATGGCTGATACTCGAATGTATAGCCGAGTTTGCACCCGACATTTAATGTTTATTCTTAGATCATTATTCGATCTTCTTGCTTCAGATGGTATGACTCTGTTTGTTTTGACCCCGTTATGTATTCGAAATTTTCCCAGATTCTCGGGTGTTTCACTATTATCACCTAGTACACAGACTCTGCATTGTACTCTCCGTAGTCTGTTTTCCATGTTTACCCGGTTACTTCTAGACGCACCTCTTTACTTCCGTGTATTGACTTTCCCCGACACTCGTCACAGAACGCGGGCACTTTGGAACACCGGTGAGGATTCACTTTTTACGTGGCTTTACCTTTTTCTTTTGTGCACTAAGAGTCCGATATATTCATACACATTTCGGTGATCTTTTTTGGTGTCATTGATTAGAATTAGCTGTAGCCACATTCGTATATGTTTGTGTCGTTTTATACACCACCATGGGCTAAAATCGTGAAGCTTCCATTCTTCCACCATGTTCACCACCCAATTGCCACTTCGTTTAAGCTTTTTTAACACCATGTTTCATTCACCTAACACAAGGGTTTTTCCTTCTTTTTTCTTTCCTTCCGGTTTTTTCCTGGTTTAATCTCTCTACTTCAAACAAAGGGTTGCGTCCATTTCCTAAATCAGTGTTTGTTTCCTTTTAGATCACCTGAGTCCCCTGATGAAGGGACTTCCGTCCCGAAATGCATAGGGATTTTTCCGCTTGAAGTGTCTTCATTGTGAAACTTTGGATAAATATTTTTGGAGTCAATATGATTGAAATATGTGACCCACATGAATAAATTCACAATAAACTGCCTTTGTCTTATGAACTTGATTACGTTAAAGATCTACAGAAGCTACATTTTGCTCTTGTAGGAGCTCCACAGGAACCAGTGTGGGAATTCTCCCACACTCCTTTGACATTGTTCATACTATAAAAGATCTTACCAGCCAGAAGGGATGGTTCCTGAGGCGCCCAGAAACAACTAGAAATCTTTTGTCACAGATTACTCATCTGAACTTTTGCTACACTTAGGTGTGCCACAACACCTCTAATTAATTATGTACAGGAAGGGACACCTTTCTGTACTTAAAGAAACCATGGCATTTTGCTTTTTCCATGTGTGCTGTACAAGGGAGCACACATGGAGAAAGCAAAAACGAGTACAAATAATGAATTTCTTCTTGTTTTGCCACCTTAAGACCAGGGTTTTCCTGGTCCTAAAATTGGCACTGCCTCCTATGTACGCCACCCTTGTACATAGGAGGCAGCGTCAAATACAATGGGTGTTGCAGTGGAATGCCCACCACAACACCCACTGCACGCCCCTTTCACGCTAAACATAGCGTGAAAAGGTGCCTTATGTACAAGGCAGCGTTAAGCTATGTTAAATGGCTTAACGTTGCCTTGTACATAAGGCAAGGCCCCTATCGCCACAGGAACGTCGCAAAAAGTCACATTCCCATGGCGATAGCGGCTTTTACATATGCCCCTCATTGTTTTGCCTTTGAATATTGGCTGTAGATAATTTGGGATGACCAAACACATTGGTTCACTCTTGTATATAGGCTGAAACATAATTTTTGTGCACTACTTGTCAGTGAACTTTTTTGTCAGAATAAATCTTATAAGGACTTAGGGCCAGATGTAGGTAATTCCGAAATACTGAGTCCTTAATAGCAATTTTTACTGAATCGCTATTAAGAACTTAGTATTTCTGATGTAGGTAAAATATCGGTAAAAATACTGAATCCGTAAGAATCCATAAAAATTAGCGATTTCCTACACATCGGTAAATAAATTACCGATTCGCCTTGACCGAATCAGTATTTAAAAAAAAATCGGTAATTGTCGAATCAGCCAATGCTGTGCTTCCTCATGACCTCAAAACCAGGAAGTGGCCACACCCATGCAGCTGCACTGATCCTGTAGCTGTTGGAGAGACAGGGAGCAGGAGCAAGAGCACAGGAGCTGCACAGCTACCACTCAGTTAACACAGAGGAACTGCACCATGGCCTCACAGGAGAAGGGGAAGGATGCTGGCGTAAGGAAGCGCAAGCACAAGTTTAGTGAGAGGGAGTTGGAGGTCCTCATAGAGGAAGTTGTTAAAGACCATGACCAGCTCTTTGGCAAGAGATCTCTGCATGTCCCTGAGATACAGAAAAGGCGGATTTGGCTGGGGATCCAGCAGAAGATCAACGCGATTGGCGTCACACATCGCACAACTGAGGACTTAAAAAAGCGATGGTATGACCTGAGGAAACATGCTAAGGAGAGAGTGGTCGACTGGCAGAAACAAGCTGGGAAGACAGGCAAGGGAAGATCCACAGCGCTTGCTCCAACTGCCCTAGAGCAAATGGTTGAGTCCACCCTCCAGCCAGAAAGCATCAGTGGCATCGGTGACGTGGACAGATCAGCGACAGCATCCAACAGACAAGGTAAGATGTATGCACAGCATGCTGTCTCCCCTCCCTAACCTCAATCCCCCTGCAAGAATCCCACTCCAGAACATGTTTAGTCTAAAATCAGCAGTGCATCATGGGAAATGTAGTCCCAATCAACTATTAGCAAATCAGTCAGTCCCCAAAAAGCATAGGCATGTCACACACATCAATAGATGAGATAGCGGAGGACAGACAGCTAGAATGTCAGTTGTGAAATTTATTTACAGACAAATTCTGGCAGGCAAGTGAGTAATAGTGCATTCTGTATCCACAGGCGGAACATCGCCCCAGGCTGCAAAAGGGGAGACTGGAGAGGTTCCTCCAAGGAGGTTAACCCAATTGAGGAGGAAGTCATCTCACCTGCAACCACCACACCAACATCCCCACCACCACCACCAAGGAGGTATGCAGAGGCTAGCCTCCAGGAAATAGATGCCACATAGGAGGACAGCCAGGAAGCACAACAGACCACGCCTGGCAATGACACACAGACATCTGTGTCACAGTCCCCTGTGGAGGAAACCAGCACAGGTGCCCATTGACGGCGACAAAGGGCACAGAGTCCTGAAGCTGAGGAATCCAGCGTCTTCTCTGGACTGGAGGGGCAGATGCTCAAAGTGCAGCTCCTGCAGGGAAAGACAATGAGGGACATTCAACGACAGATGGTGACAAACAACTGAAAGTTCGACAACATGAAGGAGGCCATATACTGCCTCAACAATACTGTGGAAGAGGGAATGAAAGAGATGTCAGAAGCAGCAAGGCTGTTATGCAGCAGAATGGATAGTGAGCGTGCTGCAAGGCGCAGAGCCAGGCAGATACTTGCAGGCTACACGAGGCTGTGCAATGCAACCCATGTGCTCAGTCGTCGATCAGTGGCCATGCAACTGGAAATGGCAAAGTGCAGCCATGAGGTAACTCAGGGCCTGGTCACAGTCACCAATGCCTTAGAGTTGATTCAGACAAACCAAATTGCTGCCACCGGTACAGGGGATGGGGATGAGAGTGAGGAGGCAAGCTGTCGCAGCACTGTAACCCCCCATTGCCAAAAAGCAGGAGGCGCAGTGTGAGGCATGGTACTGCTGCAGGACACAGCACTGGTGAGGACAGTGTGCCTTCTGAACGCAGCAGTGGTATGCGTGGGCGAGGGAGATAGGCACTGCCCTCAAATTCCATTGTGTGGTGGGTGGCGTAACCCATTGGACACATCGCTGGTGTTACGGTGTGCTGGACAATTGCCTGTTGTAAGGTCAATTAAACACCCAGACACAAATGCATTAACTGGCTTTGTCTCATTACTTACTCAGAAATAATTTTGTGTGATCTCTGACTGTCTCTGTCTCCCATCTGCTGCAGCTGCGCCGCCTGCTGTGCTGTGCTGTGGCTGTGTACCTTCCTCCTCCTCATCCTCCTCTTCAGATTCACACATTTCCACAGGTGTCCCCCTCTTGGTGGGAAGGTTATGCAGCATGGCACATATAGCTATGATTTTGCAGCAGACCAGGGGCCAGTACTGCAGTGCACCTCCACTTTTGTGGAGGTAGGGGAATCGGCTTTTGAGGAGTCCAAATGTTCGCTCAACCACATTGCCCGTCGATCTATGTGCTACATCATATCGCCTTTCACTTGGGGCACATGGGTGCAGGTACGGAGTCAGGGTGAAAGAACGCACCGCATAGGCACTGTCACCTGAGTGTGAGAAGAAAGTAAGTTATTCACAGTCAACAATCGCAGCAACAGGTGTATACTTCAGGGGGTGTCACATGTATTTACCTAGAAGATAGCCCTCTCCAAATTCACCCGCAACGAGACGGGTATAGATCCCACTGTTCCTGAATATGTATGAATCATGTGTACTCCCTGGGAATTTTGCAACTATGTCAGAGATGATGGAAGACGCATCACATATGACCTGACATTAATAGAATGTGTGGATTTGCGATTGCGATAGATGTACTCAGTCGCAGCATGGGGGCAGATTGGTATATGTGACCCATCAATGCAACCGATGACGTGTGGGAACTGGGCCTCTGGTAAGAGTCCATCTTGGTCTTCAGCAGTTCTGCCTGTGTGCTGGGGAATTTGATGTAGTGTGGCATCCTTTGCAACATGGCGTCCAGGAATTTATAGATAAAACGTGACAGGCAACTCTGTGAGACTCCACCTGCCACAGCTATTTCCCCTTGGTAACTGCCAGATGCCAGGAGGTGCAGGCAACGGAGTGACTGTACATGAGTAGGTATTGCGTGCACCCTTGGTGTCTGGTGCTCTAGGGGTGGGTGCAGGTCCCGTATCAGGTCCAAGATGGTGTTTGGGTGTAACCTGTACCTCTCATGTATTTCAGCCTCAGTCATTTGGAACAGTGTAACAGGTAGTCTGTACACGCGCTCCTCCCGTCTCCAGATCCTCAGTCCTGCTGCTCGCAAACGTAGCCGCCTTGCTATTACATTGAGGGCCACCATTGTGTTCACACTAATGCGTTTTGGGTCTGTTTATATGCAGTGCACCTGATTACCACCTGCTTTGAGTCAGTGGTAATTAGCGACTCTTAAATACCGAAAATTCGGTATTACCGATTTTTGGTACATCGCATTTGTGATTATTTAAAGATTTCTTATTTACCAATTTGGTATTTGGGTGTTTCGGTGTCTGCTAATCTCTAAATAAGGAATCGGTAACTGGTTTCCCTTATTTTGACAGATTCCTTATTTGCGATGGCGTTCTGTATTACCCACATCGCACATGGCTAAATACCGGTCGGTAACACAGAAATTTAACGAATTTCGACATTACCAACCGGTATTTAGCCTCCTACATCTGGCCCCTAACCTTTATTGTACTCATAACGTCTATGAATTATAACTTGGGCACCAGAACACCCTTCATAATTGTTTTAGATATTGCTGTAGCAATTACCGCACACTCATTTCCTAGTAGCAGAAGTGCAGTCTGTTTTAGTACTAGTTTTTGCCGTTCATACTTTTTGGTATTTTCTAATTTGCACCTCATCTAATATTGACCACAATATTTGGAGATAGTGCGGGTAACTTATATCCACTGCTACCTTTATAATAGTCTATTGAACTATACACCAACCAATCTGTTGGGGCATTTCCTTTGATCAGTATTGCAAATGCACACAACATTTTCGGAAGAAGCCTTTTGAAGCAATCTAATGTCTTGGTTGCCTGTAAAGCTGCCTCCACTATTATGTATTGAAACTTCCACCTATTTTCCTTAAAACTCTTATGGGATTCCAAAGACTTCATTGTACATTTCTTAGAGTCAGTAACTCCTTCACACTGCTGAATTTATAGCTTCCATGAAGGATTAGGGCTTTTCCCATTTTTCTTTCTTTACCTAATTACCATGCACACCCACTCACCATTCACACCAGTTCCAGCAGCACCATCAGCAGCCTAATCATAACTTCTATTAGGACCTTTACTCCACCTAAGAGGCAGATTCTCTGTTTACTTCTTGGGGTTCAAGGCAGGAAGAGAGCAGCTCTGCATCAACATGTCCCCATAAACCTTGAAAATAAAAATAATAAATCAAAATCATAATCTATTTAATACATGACTCAAATATGCGGTATGACTAAAAAATAGAAACATAGATCTAGTAACCCAATTTTGTTACTGTCTGGAATACTATATTACAAAGCCTAGCACAGGAAAAAAGGATAAAAAGCCTCCCAAAACTGATTGCTACTTTGACTTAATCGCACTGGTATTATGAACTGGGAGTGATAGATAACCAAGCAATGTGTGCCTGGGCAGGCTCCATAGCACAAAAATATTTGGAGAATCACTTGTGGGAAGGATGACTTCCAAGCAATGTCACGTGGGAGCTCAATGATTTAAACTACTTCAGAATGTTAAGAAATAGCATATGTCTGGCTTGTCTTTACCATCTCAGAGCACATAACGTTCTGGCCTCTGATGGCTTGCTCCCCCACATTGTATATTGGCAACGAATTATGTGATCAGATCTACCTAATATTGCTATTTAGTAGTTAATATGGCAAATACTGCTTGCATAAAAGTTTATATATGTAACATAATGATCGAAAATGCAATTGTGCTTAATGTTTTGACATGGTATAACGACTACAAATACTTTAAAAAAAAAATTGAAAATGTAAATTAACCTATTGGCTGTCCATCTTTTCTCCCCTAAAATGCTGAGCCCTTTTTTGGCTATTTGTGATAGTTTCTGCATAGGTTTTAATATATTAATTCCACATACGGTATTGGCATCAAATTTGCATACTTATTTCCAACTTCCTAAGGATTCTAAAGATTCTAAAGATACCCAGGGGTTGCGGATTCCCCTGGAGAGGACAGAGAAAGTCGCAATGTAGCAAAATCTGGGGAGGGGGAAGGAAAAAGTGTTTTACAAAAAAGTGTCACTTTTTTCTCATTAAAATGGCATCAACGAAAGGTTTGCTGTGCTAAAGTCACCATTTTCCCAGGTTTTAAGAACATAGAGAGCTAATAAAAAACTGAGGGGCATATTATCAAGAACTGCGATAAAATTATCGCCGCTTTAGCGGCAGGAAACTGCCGCTAAAACGGCGATAAAGGGCTTGATAATATGTCCTTGTGAGTTCCCATAGCAGCCCAGGTTCTGGTGTTAACCTGGGCTGCTATGGTAATTCACAAGGGCACATTAACAAGCCCATTATAGCCATTTTAGCGGCAGTTTCCTGCCACTAAAGCGGCGATAATTTTATTGCAGTTCTTGATAATATGCCCCCTAGACTTTTACCAGAGTTGGGGCATTTTTCAAAGAGGTAGCCCATTTTTTCTAATTATTGTGCTTTCAACCAACTTCCAGCTTGTGGTGGAAACGGGTGTACCACCCATGGGTGATTCCAGAAAGCTATACATATCTGAAAAGTATACACAACTCTGAAATCAGCAAGGGGTAATTTGTAGAGATCCCTTAAGGCTGTCCCAAAGAGACTAAGGGCCTGATTACGATGGCGGAAGGACCACCATCGCCAGGCATGCGGTGGTGAGCCCTCCGCCATCAAACTACGATTCCACACCCACCAAATTAGGATGGCCGGGGAATCGGACCGTGACCGTGGCGGGCACAAAAATCGCCCGCCACGGGTCCGTCATTGCCTGGCGGAGTGGTCTGCATCTCTAAAATGGCGGCGGTGTCTAGTAGGCACCGTACACGAATTTGCGTTGCAGGCTGTATCCAGCCTTTCCATGGCGGCAAAACTGCCATGGAAAGGCTGGCAGGGATTGGTTTTTGGTGGCCCATTGCGGGCCTCCCTTGTGTTGGGGTGGGGTGTTAATGCACATTTCACTACACTGAATGGAAGGAACCGCGTGGTGCCTGCCACCCAGTGCAGTGAAGTGCAGGACATGCATTTTTAGCATTAGGGCGAGTGCTGCAGCCATCAGCACCTGCCGCAATGTTAAAGTGCTGGATTCGACCGCCATGGTGGCGGTCACATCCTAATGTGGAGTGCGAGACAGCCGAATGACTGGCGGGTGGTCCCAATCCCCGCTACGATCGTAGGCGGACTCAAGTCCGCCCACCATCGTAATCGACCCCTAACTATTAAAATAAAAAAATATTGAAAATAAATAAGAAAAAGCAGCTGTTTGTGACAATATTTTATCTGTGACTTCCTATCTTGATGCGCAATTTACCAAGGCAATATTATGGTATATCCATTTATAGGGATATATTGAGATTGTAGGTTCACCAAAATCCCAAGAGGTACCCAGAACCAACAACTGAGCTGCACCTTAAAATAGTTTTTCATTACACCCTGAGCATACAGCAATTCACATGGTGAAATATAAAGAATAAAAAATAGATATTAAAAAAACCTATGTATTTCTGAAAGGTACAGAAAGTATAGAAGGAAGACTCTTGATGAAATAGTGTTGTGCATGAGGACACAAAACCAGAAGAATGGATTAGTGAGTAGATGTAACTGCTGTACAGTTTTTAGCAAACAATGGATACATACTTCTTGTACAGAGGCTTTCTTTAATGAAGAACGATATCTCCAGGATAACAAATTAGTTCATGCTAGTGATTAAAGAGGATGATGTTATGAAATTAAAAATAGTAGTCCTATAACAAAACAGATGATGGTACCTAGAAATGTAGAAGAAGTTATTGCAGAAGAGGTACAAGGAAGGTGTAGTCAGGTTACTATACCATTTTACTCGCACTTGTTCAAAGTGGAACACTTTGCTTTTCAACCCCAGGCAGCAGCTCCCTGGGGGTAAAAAGCTATTCTGGCTCCCGCATGAGGCGGTAGCCGCCAAGGACCATAGGGGCCTTCAGGCTCCCCCACAGACCCTGACCATCTGTCCATGCCCCAGGGGGTGGGGTCCCCGGCGCCAGAAATGTCCCAGGAGGGGGGCCGATCAGCCCCCCTCCCTAAAATAAGAGAAAAAAAGAAATGGCCAGGCCCCGGTGATTGGTGCCCTGGGGTCGAAATCAACCTGGGGAGGGAGGCCGCTTTCCCCACTCCCTTGAATTTTTTTTTTCAAAATGGCTTGGCCCCGGGGATGGGGTCCCCGAGGCTAAAAATGGCCCAGGAGGGGGGCCGGCCCCCCTCCCTTGAATTTCTTTTTTAAATGGGTGGACCCCAGGGGATGGGGTCCACGGGGCCCTAATAGGTCAAACGATGGGGACCACACAGCCACCCTTTCTAAAATAAAAAAAAGGAAGCCGACAACTCGCTGGAGCCCCCGTCCCGTTTGTCAACTACTTTGCAAACACGCTTTCTAGTGTGCTGTTGCTTGCGGGATGAAGTTCCCTCCAATGCTGATGGTCCTTAGAGGCCAACTAGCCCACCTGTTATCTCCAGTAAGCACCACACAGTGGAATTCCTGAGAGGTGGTCGGAGGCCATTCCCCTTTTTACACCACTCTGCAAAAGCACCTCTTGGCGCACTACTGGAGGGGCGATGAGGTCCCCTTTTGTCCTGAGGACCTCAGGACTAAAGTGGACTTCATCCCCAAACTAAGAGTGCACCAGGCGGTGCGTTTGCAGAGTGGTGGAGAAAGAGGGCATGGCCTGCACGCACCAAATATGCACCAAAAGTCGTCTCCTTAAAGAAACAACATGGAACACAGCGGCTTGGGTGAGTTTATTGCGTCTCTTTGGAATGACGCGCTTTAGATAATACCTTCTTCAGATGCCAAACACAATACGCTGGTGCTAATTAAAGTCCTCATTTATATGCACAATGCATCTCTCCCAATGGAAGAAGGCAAACAACTGCAAGTCCCAGCATCACTCTTGGGGGAGACTGCAGATCCCTATCAGCTCCCAGAGTCTCTTCCTAGTAGGACTCGACAAACCACCCTCATACGTCCAACGTCTTCTACAGACTCCGTTATGGGCAAGCTCAGGAGGCAGAGCATCAGTACACAGTGCTCCACCATGTAGTCACAGTCCAATCTTGGCCAAACAATTGCCCTCCTGTGTCCGCAGCGGTTCATGCACTTTTCGATCCCTCAAATTCTCTCCCATGTGGTGCCACTGAGTGCTGGACTCGGTGTATATCCACTCCAAATGCCTGCCTACAAATTAAGACAGACTCCAGCATGCTTGGATTTGCTATGGACACAGGATTTAATTGGCAATAAAACGACGGTGGCGCGGTTCAGTAGCTTCAGTTACCTTTCGAAAACCAATTGCGGTTGCCATTTTGATTATTTATATATACATGTTCCATATCTCATGATGTCTAAATTCATTTTTCTATCGGGATTCAGACTAATCATGGGCAAGTGCCCTAGTTAATCACAGATCTATTTTCAAAAGGATGTCCTCAAGTTAGTAATACTGTTTCGTACAAGTTGGGTTAAAAATGCGTCTACAGCTATACAACACTAAAAACTTAAAACTGATTACATATTTACCCAAACTAAAAACCTCTTTAAAAACTATAACCAATGCATTTTACATGGTCTGGACTATGAAGAGGAGGAGAAAAAGAGAAACATGATCACAGCAACAAATTCATTCAAAAATTTCACTCCTAAAATATCAATTGTGCGTGATATAAAATTTCTCAACCCAGGCATGTTATTAACTAGATCTTGACTCATTGACCTGGCTTTCCAAAATGTCAGCATGGGTCTCTTGTGTATTGTAGGGCCCAGAATTGGGTCACTGCAGATGAGGTGCCAGTGTTTTCGGAAAATACCTCGTATCTCATGATGTTGATTATTAAAACCTGTGATAAATCTCTAATGGGTTGCTTCTGATCTGTCTGGATCTTTTCTCGCTTTTTCTCTGCAAAAATAAGCTTCTCTCGAGGACTTGATTTGCCCTTGTCTTAGCTGTCTCCAACGTGGCTTTGTTATACCTTCTCCTAGTGAAGCTCTCTGTCAATATATATATATATATATATGCAATGAAACTCCTGACCGCCAAATGCAGGGCGGACAAATGCAGGTGCGGACCTCTTCAAAACTCCTTCGAATCACGGACTACCACACGATATATAACATTCTTAAAATGGGTAGAAACACTCACAGCCGCTGGATGATGTCATCAATGCTGCCATCAGTGATGTCATTTAAGATGTCATCAGTGATGTCACTGACCTTGTCATGAGTGATGTAATATATGACCTCATCAGCAGTGCATTGCGGCAGTGCGAGTTATCACTAGCTCAGCTAACTATAATGGCTGAATTTATCTGGTTTTGCACGAGTGAAATGTCAGCCTAACTGTAACGTCTCTGTACCTTTTGGTTTTTTCAGTGAATATATTTATATATATTCACTGAAAAACTCAAAGGTTAAAGTAACTTCATATTTATGTGAAATGTTCAGTTTTAATCTCTAAAAAACACTGAAATTCATCAGTTGTAGAGCTATCTCAAGTAACTATAGCTCATGCCCTAAAATAACTATAACTCCAGCCCTCGCCATGCACCCCTAAATACCCTGCATACTGCATCACTCATGACATCTTCTTTGACATCATTGAGAAATTACTGTGCATGGTGGGGGCGTGAGTTACAGCTATCTTAATGGACGACTTATAGTTACTTGAGATAACTCTAAATATTAGCAGTGAATTTCAGTTGTGTTTAAAGTTTAGAATTGAACATTTCACCTAACTAATATGTTACTTTAACCTTTGATTTTTTCAGTGAATGTATAGTTTTTTTAATGTAAGCAATATAGAATTACCATACATTAATTCAACCTCCTCCCGCACACGGCCTCCTGCTGCCAACTCCCATGCAGCCAACCCCATTCTCTACATGGCATTCGGTTGTGCATGGGAGAGGGTTGGCTACAGAGCCAATTTCCAGCATGCAGCCAACCACCACTGTGCATGAGCTTTGGACATGCAAATTGGGGGCCTGGTCACAAGGCCTGGCCCGTAGTCAGTCCCTCTGACCATCCCTCCGCTGTGCACGGCCTTTGGCAATGCAAAGTGGGGAGTTGCCCACAAACTAGCAGAAATAGGCAAAATAAAGGCGATAAACAAGGAGAAAGAGGCATAATAAAGGTCAGCGATGAGCAGAGAGAGGCATGATAAAGGTGTGAACAAGCAGAAAAAGGCAGAATAGTGGTTAGAAACGAGCAGAAAGAGGTCAGAAACAAGCAAAAGGAGGCAGAATAGAGGTCAGAAACAAATAGCAAGAGGCAGAATAAAGGTCAAAAACAAGCAGAAAGGCAAAATATAGGTATGAAGCAAGCAGAAAGAGGCAAAATAAAAGTCAGAAACTAGTAGTAAGAGGCAAAATAGCGAGAAGAAATGAGCAGAAAGAGGCAAAATAGAGATCAGAAACAAGCACTAAGAGGCAAAATAGAGATCTGAAATTAGCAGAAATACGACCCAATGACTTTCATCAGCCAAAGGGCCTTCATCCCCTAACCAGTGTTACACCAGGAGATGCATTTGCAGAGTTGCTGAGAAAGGGGGCTAAGCCTCCGATGAGGTCTCAGCAATATAGCTGTGTGGGACCTACTGGTGGCAACAATAGAGGTTCTTGGCCCCCAAGGACCCTCAGCAGCAAAGGGGACTTCATCTCCCAACCAGTAATATGCCAGAAGGCGCGTTCACAGAGTGGTTGAGAAAGGGGTTGGTCTCCAATGAGGTCTCAGCAATCCAGCCATGGGGGACTTACTGGTGGCAACAATAGGGGTTCTTCTGTGATGTCATTTGAGATGTCATCAGTGATATCATCAGTGATGTCACTGACCATGTCATGAGTGATGTTATATGTGAGGTGTTAGAAGGTGCTAACCATTTGAACACCTATTTTTGAGCTTTTTCTGTGGGAGAGCCTCATAAGCTGAGACTCACCCACAGCGAACTCATGATGAAACAGACTGCATATGGATTCCACCGGTGTCCCCCTTGTGAGAGAAGGCTGCTGCACTACAGCTGGGGTAAGGGGCACATGTAGACACGTGTGCACACACGTGTACCTGTGTGCACAACCTAGGTGCAGGTACAGATAGAATGGTGTGACAAGAATTATGCAGAGTTGGGTGGTGACATGGAATAGGCTTTATAGTATGGGAAGAAACATGTAAGGGAAAGTCAGTGTGCTTTACTTTTTTCACAGTAGGAAAACTCCATTACTCTCCTATGAAGATAGATGGGGACCATGTGGGGTAGTTTCACTTCCCTAGGGCCTACAAATTCCAGACATGCATCAAAGTATACTGTAGGTTGTGTAAAAAGTATTCTGGGGGGTCCAACGCCATATCTGTATTGCTTATGACTCATCCAGAAATGTCATATTCCTCTGACTCAGCTCATAACCAGAGCCTGGCTGGGTGTGGACCTGCCAGGCTGGATTAATGACCTTCCTCCCCAAGCTGTAGCATCAGAGGCCTAGCCCTTCACTGCAAGGATTCCAAGCGTGAAGGTCTTCTCTCCAAGGGTGAGAGATGGGGGTGGAGACAAAGGTTATCCATCAGCAGCTGTCACCTTGTACCAGGCACCAGGCCTGCTCCGGGTCCAGGCTATGAAGGCAGCAAGGGGGCTGTCCAGAGACTATGTGGCATGAGACCCCTGGACAATGCCATTTTTAAGTATCTCAGAGGCCTGTACAGGAAGGAGGGAGCTGGAGCAGAGAGGTGATGTGTGCGCTGCAGGATAGGGCAGAAGACCCTTCCTGCCAGCCTCCTTTAAATTCTTTTAAAAGGTCTTGCACAGGAAGAGGAGCTCTCTCTGAGGTGTGGTCTTGCTGGGGAAGACTGGTGCTGGAGCCTGGTAGACCAGAATGGCAGTGCCGGCTCCCGTGGCAGTATGCGATTGTGCTAGCCAGTCTCCTCCTCACCTGCTTGTGAAGGGGTCCGGGTAAGACCAGTCCCCCAACAAAATAAGGATGTGGCATTAGGCCGCCGGGCAAGACATCGTGGCTCTTCTTGGAGCAGCGGGAGAGCTGCTTCTCTGATATGCGCGCTGCACGCAAATTTATTTATTTATTTATGGGATTTTATAGTGCTTGAATCGACTCCAACTGGAGTATCTCTGCGCTTTTGGGCCAGTTAGCATAAACAGAGGATGCGGTATTGGCTGGGACTAGGGGCCCGATGTAGGTGGCAAATACCGGTCGGAAACGGCCGAATTCGGCCGTTTCCGACCGGTATTTGGCAACTTGAGATGTAGGGGGCCAGATTTTACAGATTCTGTAAATTTACCCAATCGGTAAATTTACAGAATCTGTAAAATACTGAATCGGTATTTTTACCGATTCGGTACCTTCCAGATGTAGGTGGCACTCTTCTGAGTCCCACAGGCCTTTAGGAGTCGGTATTTTACCACCCAATCCAATTGGGTGGTGAAATACCGAATCCAGGTGTGCATGCACATCTGTGCATGCACACCTGTGCCATGTGACACACAGACATGCCCTTAGGGCATGTCTGTGTGCCACATGGCACACATGCCTGTAATTGGGGTGCCAGAGGGTGTCAAAGTGAGACCCCCTGCACCCTTGCAAAATTCGGTATTTACCGATTTGGTAAATACCGAATCGGTAATGCCCATTGATTCCTATGGGCATCAATGCCCATAGGAATCAATGGGCATTACCGATTCGGTATTTACCGAATCGGTAAATACCGATTCCTTCCGATTCGGTAATTGTCAAAACACAATTACCTACATCTGCTCTCCTCTTTTTTACCACTTCTTAAATACCGATTTGGTATGAATTGGTATTTATGAAGTGGTAAAAAAGATTTACCTACATCGGGCCCTAGATCTCATTTTTAAACAGAAGAGTTTTGAGTTATTTCCTGAATTTCAGATGTTCAGAACACAATCTGAGAGTCAGAGGTAGTTTATTCCATAGAGTGGGTCCCACTACTGAGAGTGCCTTACCTCCGTGTCTAGCCTTCTTGACACGAGGCACTACCAGGAGATGACTGTTACTGGATCTGATAGATCTGGGGGGAATATATGGAATGAATTTCTTTTCCAGGTACGTGGGGCCTTGTCCATTAACGCTCTTATGTATCAGACAACATATTTTGAATGTAGTCCTCTGTCGAATTGAGAGCCAGTGCAGGTTGTCAAGGAGGGGCTTAGATGCAGTTCTTGGGGGGGCATTGAGGACTAGGCGGGCCGCCGTGTTTTGAATTACCTGGAGTCTGGCCAGCACTCCCTCATTGGCGGAGAGAAACAGGCCATTGCAGTAGTCGATTTGACTTAAGACAAGGGCTTGGACTAAGGTTTTCCTGAAGGAGTCTGGCAGCAGGGGAAAGATTTTACGTAACAGGCTGATGGTGTGGAAACATGAGCCTGTAACGAAATTACTGTGTTGTTTTAGCGATAGTGATGGAGCAAGGATTCGCATATTACGCGACTTGCTTGAATTCATGAACCTCGAATAATATGTAATAAAGTAATCCAACTTGTTTGTCTTACTAATTTCCCTGTTATTCAGACATTTTGGGTGTCCCAGTGAAGCTTAGCTATATGTTTACTAACATTAATACGCTTGCCACTGAAAACGGCCGCTGCTTGGCGGGGTTTCTTCTGCGCATGCGTTAGTCACACTCACGTGACGTGACGTACTCGCAGTTCTGGTGGGAAATGTTTGCTCATGCGCAATACAGCTAAAATGGCCGCTTTGTCTCCTCATATGCTCTGCGCTTGCAAAGCTGCTTTTGCAAAGTAGTTTGTTCCGCATTTACCCTAACGCTATAGATATTACAAAGTAAGGGGTATAGAGTAGCAATTCATGGTATACAGTGTATTCATTTATTTCTGTGATTTAATTTGTTTATGCTTACTTTTCATGTACCACGCTCTTGAGGGTCTGCGAGACACTCGTAAATCCATATTGAGTTACCGTACTGCGCATGACAGTCTTCTGCCGGTGGCATTGACAGTTTGCCAACTGAAGGTCCCTGCCAAGATGTGCCTGGGAAGATGCACCCTCACCTAGCAGAAGAAGCTGAAATGTTCTGCAAATGTTACAAATGTATTTTATTCATTGTATTCGGTAGAATAGGTCATGGGAACCCCAAATTCAGTAGGCAATCCCAGATCATGTAAATGTAGGCTTGTAGAAGTAAAATGTGATTGGTGTGTTGACCTATCCTACTTGAGGACCAATCGAAATTGGGGATTCTGACACTTGCAACATTTGGGGGGTGGTACACTGACCCGAAAACAGTATAACTAGCCTAGGTTTAGCTAGAGAAATTGTCCGACTTGTCCGAATAGCTGACCTGTCACTGACCCAACGCACTCAATAGGTGACTTGATACAGAGGGCTGCGGAGCACTCTGTCCGATAATTCCATAGACTATGGGGTTTTGTTGAGAAACCTTAAGTACTGGCGGAGCACTTTGCTGGGGAGTTCGATAACCCAATCGGGGTTCTGGCCGATAACTGCAGAGAGGGTGGAGCGCAGGCGTTTCTTCCAAACTGCGGGTGCTGGTCTTATCCTGGTGGTCCTGTCCTGATCCTAATCTGGGTTTCCTGTCCTGTCCTGGGATGTGTCCATTCTGCACCGGCTGTCCTGTTGATGACGGGTTTCCTTTGGGGTCCCTCCTGTTCTTAGCTGACCTGTGGCCAGGGTTGGTCTTCACACGATTCTAGGTAAATATAGTGCTGAAACCCTATACTGCACCTTTCTAGTTTTCTGTCTTTTTGCTTCAATAAAGACATATCTTTGCATATTTTGATTTTCCATGCTTTTTCGCAAACCCACTGAATGAAAGCTCATGCGATATTTGACGTTATTCTAGCATGTTCCATTTTTTCTTACCCATCCTTAGTAAATTCCTTTTCAAGTTTATGATACATAGATGTTCTTTGTTTTTACCTATCTTTTAGTTAATTCAAGTAATTGCACCAGTTTATTAGTATGGTCTATTTGCATTTTATCTATAGTTCCTCTTTATGGGGAAATATTTCACTGTGATATTCTAGTATGCTCTTTATTTTCCCCGTCTTTTAGTCTCTCCAAACTAAGTTTAAATTCTGAAACTGCTGCCTAGCATGTTCCCTGTTCTTACCTCCCTTTAGATTCATAAATGATCAGCTTGATATACTTCCTTTATGGATACGTGCTCTTTGTAATTCTGGTTATCGATTGCTTGCTCATTGTAAATCTCATATTTTCTGAGCTTGATGAATTCTAGATAAAGGTTTTCAAAACTTCCTGAGTTTGTGGTTATTATAGTACAAATAGAATATATAAAGTGTAAGTATTTTGGTATTTGCCTTTTCTTCACAGCTTGCTCCCTGATTCATCGTGGTCATTAGGTACCCGTGACAGTGGATTGGTAAGTCGGGTACAATAGAAATATATAGGAAGGAACTGGGTTACTGGTAGTAGAGTGTAAGGTCACCCGATTAATGAATATGATAGATTGAAATATATGGGCCCGATACGTGTATGGTAAATTTGGTTGGTTGGGTGACCTGCGCGCTCTATCAGTAATTTACTGGTAGCCAGAGGATGGTTAGGGACTAGTTGAAGAGATGGTTAGGGACTAGTTAAAGAAAAAGTTAGGCAGGACTAGTTAAGATAGCTAGGTAGGTCGGATGCTGCTAAAAAGATTATTTGCTGCTAAACTGTGAACATTTTATTGCTGCTAACTTGATCGATCACGTGAAATGTTTTTACTCTGAAAATGATGAAATGTTTTAAATTGTTTTTCTTACTGTTATATTGATAAATGTACTAACCCACTCGTTGATAAATTGTTACATGTTTGTCTGGAATCCCCGGGGAATTGAATAGCGAGTGGTGAGGAGAATCCACTTTGCTTTGAGGTCATTGGCTAGAGGAAAATTGGTGCAGGTTAGGTAGAACTGGAAGCACTAATTAGGTTTTTTTTCTGAATGTATGTTTGAATAAATGATAGCAACGAGTTCGCTAATGAAACTTTAGTTGTGATATAACCTAGTAAGGGTCACACGAGAAAGGAGTAGTAGGTTCATCGGAGCTTGAGTGACAGCAAAGGGGTTCGCTGGTGAAACTTTAGACTTAGTATATATCCCGGAAAGAAGTGGATGAGTCAAAGAAGTAACAGGTTCTCTGATGTTTGAGTGAAGGGTAGGCAGAAGAGATCTACTTGTAGTATTTGAAAAGTAGACAGAAGAAGTTTACTTGCAGTAAAACAAATCTTTCTTTCTAGACACTCTAGTACAGTGGCGAATGTTTCTACGTTGTAAAATAAATAACGCACTTGCACTTTAAGAAAGAAATAAAAGTTTCCATTACCTTATGAGGGAGGGAGTCAGTTGCGGAGCTGCTCTGACGTCACTCTGTGCTGCGCTGGTATTGGTCGAAACAGCGGGTGTGTAGCGGAGCTAGTATTGTAAAGGAGGGGTGAGTGCCGAAGCGTGAGAACCTGTCTTGCGAAAGGTCGCGCACCCATTGGTCGAGATTTTTTGAAACCGTGCATTTGATTGGTTGCACGAAACTAAAAGCCGCATTTGGATTGGGAGTGATTTTGTAAACAAAGTAGTTTGTAGGAAATTATATGTGGCATACGTATAGGCCAGTGACCAGACCCGATCCAAGACATTTAGGGTTTGAAAACGATCAGTGGAAGGGTCATAACACTAGCATTATGTACGGAAATAAGAGAAAATTGTCCCTTGTAAATAAAGTGAAGAATTATTTCAAAAGGGACAAACCTATCAAAACTAGAGAAGGTGTTGTCATACCGCCACCTAATACCCCCGCATCTTTCATGATGTTTGATAAAGGGTACCACTCATGTGTATGGTTGGAAAATTGGGCGGAGTACACAAAGGATGACGGAATTTTGGCTTTTCCGTTACAAGGTGCATTTAATGGAAGAATCCTTTTTAATTTGAGAACGCGAATAAATGATTTACATCCTAGACCTAGATTAACGCAGTACGAAGCATTAGAGGAATGGGAGATAGAGGCTTTTGAGAGAGATAAGCCCCGAATGGATAAAGGGTTAACAAAATGTTATCCGAAATTAAAGCAAGAGACCCGAGATAAAAAGATGAAACAGTGGAAACAGTGGAGACAGAATATGATTGTAGAAGGACTGTATCCAATGATGGCAATGGGTGGTCCCGCGGGAGAGAAAAAGACAGAAAAGACCAAGCATTGGGTGTCGAGTGGGGATTCAGATGATGATTTGTTGGATGACATGTTTATGAAAAATCCGCCTCCTTATAATGAAGGACCCAGATCTTCCAGTGTAGAGGATACTTCCCAACGACCCCCGTGTCAGGAAGGGAATAGATCTGTAAACGCAAGAGACAGCTGTCCTTATAATGAAGGCCTAGGACCTATAGGTGCCAGAGACACCTGTCTAAGACCTCCATTTAGTGGAGAATCAAGATATTCAGGTGAAAGAGACTTTTGTCCAAGACCTCCTTATGAGGAAGGACCGAGATTCATAAACACAGGAAGCCTGTTCCCAAAACCTAATTATGGTGAAGGACCAAGTATGACGCATCCAACTGCCCCAACATTGAGTCCGCAAATAGTACCTGAAATAAGCCGGGAAAGAATGCTGCGGGAAAGAGAGCGAGAGGCTCTAGCCAAACAAAGAACAGAAATAATTCAGAAACTCTCCCAGTTAAATACAAGTCCCGAAGCCTTGACAATCCCAGTAACTATTGGACCAGTTGTTCCTTTGTATGGGGATAGACAAGGGAGTCCAAAGGCCCCGATCATTACCCCAACTATAGTGCAGCCAAGAAAAGAGCCCTTAATAGTAGATGATCAAACGAGTGAATGTGAATCTGAAGCTTCTTTAATGGATTTGCCGATTAGGAACTCAAGAAGGAGTTTGCAGAAGAGACATAATCCTTTCAATACGAGAGAGATTCAAATGGAATCGACTTCAGGTACCAAGAGTGTCACATTGGGGACTCCTGAAGAGATTGAGACATAGAGTCGAGAACTAGAGAAACAAACTCCTCAGACAAAACCATTAGATATTTACAAATTAAGAATTGAAATGGAAGAACTGACGGCCGGAAATGTGGGGTTAGACAGATTAAATACCTATTCCGAGGAGGAGCTGCTGTTTATCGGCAAGAGTCTTACCCGTAATACCAGAGTGCTCCATGAGAAATTAACAGACACTGCAGCTAGTATGGGAATAGATATTTCAAAATCAAAGCCATTACAAAAACCCTTTAGAGATGACTTCTCAGACAAAGATTTGGAAAATATGAATGTGTCAGGGAAAAAGGTGCAGATCAAAGAATTGCTGACCGTGTTGCAAAATGGGGAGACGTAGAAAAGTGGAAAGCCAGGTGGGCAAAGAAGAAGGAAGAAGTTAGATCCAAACAAACGACTTCTGAGTTTGCTTTAAGGGAAGTTGACAAGCCAGAACAGTTATACCCCATGCGAGAAGTGCCAGGTGGGAAGTATGTGCACGTTCCATGGTCCCGACAGGATATTGTGTCCTTTACAAATGATTTCCCTAAATTGCGAGAGAAGCCTGTAGATTGATACCGACAGGTTGAGAGGTTCGTGAAAGTACAAAAATGCCTGTGGAAAGATCTGGATGGGTTCTTCGACATAGTTGTTCCCGTAGATTTATGGACAGAATGTAAAATCGCCATTGGTTGGCCTAGTGAGGAATACGCGAGGGATCCGGTTTCAGGGGCTCCTTCTGATGAGGTAATGAAAAAATACGATCAGGTAATATTACACCTGAAAGGAAAGGTGCCCGCGAAAGAAACTGATTGGACCAGAAAAGATAGAACTACACAGGAAAGAGATGAGACTGTGCATTCCTTTTATGAAAGTTTGCTACAGGTGTTTAAAACATATAGTGGCATAGATAACATTGAGATGAAGGATATGACCCACTTCATTTACAGGTTTGTAAACGGTTTAAGACCTGAAATTTGTCAATGGATCAAAGACAATAAAATTTGTTGGCAGTCTAAGAAAATAGATGAAGTCTTGCGATACGCAAAGTATTGCGAAGACGAGATGGCTGATAAGCGAAAAGCTTTGAAGGAAAAGGTCATGTGGGCACAAGTAAAACTAGCGGAACAGCAGGAAAAGCAATTGGGTAAAATGAATAAGAATTTCCAAAATCAAGGTTCTCAGGGGGTGGAGGGAAGCCCAGAGTGAAAATGAGTCAAGAGGAAGCCAAAAAGAAATTCCCCTGTCACCAGTGCGGAGAAATAGGGCACTGGAGAGACGAGTGTCCATACGCACAGAATAATAACCCTCAAACCCCTGATTTAAATCCACAGACGCCGAATGAAAAACCAAGAAAGACCCAGCAACAGGTAAAGGCGAGTCAGTTGCCTTGTGCACCTAAACCGAATTATAAGGGAAAGACACCGCAAGGTGAAGACATAGAAATTTGGGGAGGAAGGGAGGATAGAAATGCAGCAACTTCGCAATTTCTGTTGAATGAAGCTTTCCTCTGCGATGAACCTTACTGACGGGGCCTGAGGGGGGAGGACGAGGAGTGCGTACTTGGCGCCTCCTTGCCGGTAGACCAGTCAGGGCCATACATTGAAGGAAAGGTTGAAGGCAATGATGTCATCTTTCTGTTGGACACTGGTGCTACCCGTTCTATTGTGAGAACAGCAGACGTTCCAAACCTACCCCTCTCGGGAGAAGCAATCCAAGTAGTGGGTGTATCTAATCAATTGATTAGTACCCCAGTTACTGAACCCATGGAGATTACCATAGGGAATTTTAAAGAAATGCATAGATTTGTTGTCTGTGATACCAGTCCTGTAAACTTATTAGGACGTGATTTGTTGTGTAAAATGAACTGCACTATCTGTTGCACACCAAAAGGCGTCGAAATTCAAACCCCAGACGAAGATGGAATATACAAATTAATGTTAATCAGACCTGACTCAGAAATTAAACGACTGACTATACAAGACTTACCTGAAGAACTCCAACAGACGGTGAAACCAGAAGTATGGGACTTTACTGGAAAAGATGTAGGACTAATGGCAAATATTGATCCAATTAAGATAGCCATGAAAGAAAATGAAGTTTACCCCAATACCAAGCCTTACAAAATGAGTGCAGAAGTGAGAGCAGGAGTTGCCATTGAAATAAAAAGATTGCTAGAAGCGAACATCATACAAGAAGTGATGAGTAGCCCATGTAATTCCCCCATAATTGGAATCAAGAAACCTAGTGGTAAGTACAGAGTAGTGCAGGACCTGAGAAAGGTAAACGAAATTGTTGTTCCATGCTGTCCTGTTGTTCCGAACCCAGCAGTGATTCTTTATCAGATTCCCTGGGATGCTGAGTGGTTCACCGTGATTGACCTATGTCACGCATTCTTTTCGATCCCATTGCATCCAGATAGCAAATTTCTTTTCTCATTTGCCTTTGACAGTCACGTGTTCGTTTGGAATCGCGTCCCTCAGGGGTACACAGAAAGCACCTCAATCTTTAATCAGATTCTGAAAAAGTGCCTTGAATCCCTAGTCTTACCTGGAAATTCAGTTTTGATGCAATATATAGACGACCTCTTGGTGGCGTCTAAAAATCAGAAAGACTGTGTTGTTGACACCATTGCCTTACTGAACCATCTAGGTGAAGGAGGACATAAAGTATCACCTGATAAACTACAGTTCTGTACCAAATCAGTAAAATATCTGGGGCACCAGATAGAGAAAGGTATCAGGAAAGTTACTTCAGAAAGAATTAGGATAATTCGAAACATGCAGTTACCCAATACTCAGAAAGAAGTCAGAATGTTCCTTGGTGTCGTAGGTTATTGCAGGCAATGGATTGTGGGATTTGCAGTCCTAGCAAAACCATTAATCAAAATGACAAAGAAAGGAGCAAAAGATCCAGTGGAATGGGATGAGGAGAGCTTGACAGCCTTTACAAAATTACGAGAATGCCTCTGTACAGCCCCTGCTTTAGGAATGCCTGATTATTCGAAAGAATTTGCACTGTTTTGTGATACACGAGATAATTGTGCACTGTCAGTCCTAACCCAAGAGCATGGTCTGACTAGACGTCCAGTAGCGTATTTTTCTGCTACCTTGGATCCATTGGCTGCTGGATTGCCCGGATGTCTGAAAGCAGTAGCCGCAACTTGCATGAGTCTAGAACAGAGTGAATCCATTGTTATGGGACATCCTGTAACTGTGTATGTTCCACATGCAGTTGTAATTTTACTGACCAGAACTAAAACTCAGTATCTTACCCCTAGTCGGCTGACTAAATATGAAAGAATTCTTGTAGGTGCTGCGAATGTGGTCATTACTAGGTGTAACATCTTAAATCCAGCTTCCCTATTACCAGACTCACTAATTGCAGAAGCAGAGGGAGAGGTCGAGCATGACTGCATTGACCTGACTGAGTTCAGTACTAAACCACGCCCAGATATCAAGGAAATGCCCCTGCCTGTGGAAGATTATGAGTTGTTTGTGGATGGCTCATGTCTGAGACACGAATATGCAGGCCTAATTGCTGGTTATGCTGTAGTCACGGTATCACGCACTATAGAAGCATCTTGTCTATTTGGAGTAAAGTCTGCACAAGTAGCCGAATTGGTTGCATTGGCAAGAGCCTGTAAAATTGGGAAAAATAAAAGAGTAACCGTATATACTGACAGTCAGTACGGTTATGGAGTTGTGCATGACTTCGACCAATTGTGGCTGCAAAGGGAGTTTCTGACATCTTCAGGTACTCCTATCAGAAATGGGAAGGTTGTACAAGAATTGCTGGATGCAATCCAGTTACCAAAAGAATTGGCAGTGGTCAAGTGTGCTCCTCACAAATCTGGAAATGACCATGTGACAGTAGGAAATAATTATGCTGACCAAGTAGCCCAACATTGTGCCAGACATCGAATGTCTGTCAATATCAAATTGGGGGGATACGGAAACAGCTGCCAACTTATGGTGTTTGAGGATGTGCCTACATGGGATGAATTGAAAGATTGGCAGCATGCTGCGACACCAAAGGAAAAGGGAAAATGGAGAAAGTTTGGTTGTTACCAAAGAAGCAAGGATGGTGTCATTGTTGGCCCTGATGGTATGCCTGTGTTACCTAACCGCTTGCTTGCTTCTATGGCCAGACTTATACATGGAAATACACACATTGGTAGGGACGCCATGGTTCGTGTTTTCCAACAGACATGGTACAGCTCGAAGTTCAGGAAAGTAGCAGAGTCTCTCTGCCAGAGGTGCTTGACATGTCAACAGTTCAACGCTGGGAAGAGAACAGTAGTTGAAATGGGTAAAATTGGAAAGTCGGGAGGTCCTTTTGTGAGATTGCAGATTGATTTCATTCAATTGCCCCTTTGTAAAGGAATGAGATATGTCCTTGTCATTGTCTGCCTATTTTCAAAATGGGTAGAAGGTAACCCAGCCAAAAAGAATGATGCCATCACAGTAGTCAAGTTGTTACTACGAGAGCTAATACCTATGTACGGGGTTCCAGTCACAATTGAATCAGATAGAGGTGGGCATTTCCAGAATGAAATAATTGATCAGCTCTATAAAGCCTTCAAAATTACACAAAAGCTGCACTGTGCATATCGTCCAGAGGCTTCTGGAGTGGTGGAACAAGTAAATGGCACTATCAAATCGAGACTAGGAAAGATGTGTGAGTCTACTAACATGAATTGGATAGAGGCTTTACCTCTTGTTCTGATGGGAATCCGAAGTATTCCAGACCGAAATACAGGCCTGAGTCCCCATGAGATCCTGATGGGAAGAGTGATGAGACAAGCATGGGTACCAGGACACAAACTGATAAGCATTTCTGATGATTTGGTACTTGAGTACTGCAAGCAACTGGGTGACCAAGTGCGTTCTATCTCTCGCCAGATTGGGGAAGACGCCGTCGCCAGTCCAGCAACTCCAGTCCATAAATTGGTTCCAGGCGATTTGGTGGTACTCAAGAAGCACACCCGTTCGAATTGCCTTGCACCGAAGTGGGGAAAGCCAAGACAGGTGATCCTGGTGACCACGACAGCGGTGAAGTGTGCCGGCATCCCGAAGTGGATCCATGCCAGCCACACCAAGAAGGTGATCGAAGACAAGAAAACTGACGCTGAAGGTTGTCCAACTGAGGGGTCTCCAGAAGTTGGTCCTGAAGTAGCTGATGATGAACAACCGAGCACCAGTCGAGATGAGTGGATACCCATAATCGACCTGACTGATGACCCAATCAGAACAAGAAGTCAGACCTGCGCAGACAGAGAGTGGAATAGTGAGGATGAGACAGGAATAGAAGAAGACAATCAGATTATCGAAATCCATGTAAAATCTGAAGAAGAAGAAGATCAGATAAGGACAGAACAGGTGATTGACACACCTCCAAGAACACCTGAAATTGAAAAGGGACAGACAGAGAAAAGGGCAAAAGTTCAAGCGGAAGAAAATCAAAGGTTCAAAGTGCTTGAACAGGATCAGATAGAATTAAACGAATGTGTTCAGGATACCGAAATTGAAACGCTCAAAAGTCAAACTCAGTCTACACCTGAACAAGGCCAGCTTAGGGACCAGGCAGAAGAAACAGATATAAGACCTGGAACTAGTCAGACAGGAAGGGAAGAAGCGGAAGCAGAAGTGCCACAACTGAACGAAAATAAAAGAGCATTAGACGAAAGCCCAACTACAGTGCCAGTCAAAAGACTCAAGAAGAAAAATACAGAACCAAGGTACATTAAGAGACTGAGACTGAGACTGAAAACAGTAGAAGAAAAGCTTGAGCAAAGGAAACAAGCTTTAAGTAAAACAGAGCTAACTGGGGAAAACACTAAGAGAAGAAGTGCCCGAGTAAAAAGACAGAACGAAAAGTACCAGGATCCTGAATGGACTTTCCTGGTATTGGAGGAATTTGAGGATCTTGATATAACTGACGAAAGTGACGAAGAACAGACTACTGACCAGTCTGCCGAAGAAGACGAACCAACCTGAAGTTGCTCAGTGAAAGCTACCTGTGCAAAGTTACAAAGAGGGGTTGAGAGAAGCTTCTTTTGAGCAGAAATGTCTGATTCAAATGTGAATGGAAGACCTAGACGTAATTGCTGTAAAACATGCTGTAAAGTATGTATGTGTAGTGTAGCCTTAGTGTTAATATTATGGATAGGACTAACAATTACTATTCCTTATATGATGAGTAAAAGTACTAATACTGACGCCACAGGAGACTGTGACGAAAAATGCAGGAGATACGACATCACAAAACGTAGAAGGACATGAGAAAGCACTTAGCATTAGACAAACTAAACCGGACTTAGAAGCATCAGATGAGGAAGGACTGCATTATCATGGAGTAAAGAACCAGACTCATTTAAATGTATTCACTAACCTTTTAGTGCATTATGTAGAAACCATGGAAATAGAGTACTGTTATGTTTGCATGAAGCTACCTACCTCTGTAGCTGAGGGAGTGACATACCATCACTTGCCATTAACATACGGAATTTCCTGTAGTATTTTAGCTAGCCTATTCTACAAAAGAGGACCGTTACAGTATTACTACTCTAACTCGGACGTGATATTTTCTGAACTTCCTATACGTGGAAATCTGAACCCTGTACATACAAAAAGTGACGTGACACGTTATATGGGAGAATATTTCCTGACTATAGGTACTATAGATTTAGGTGAAGCACATAGAGATAACTTGACCTGTTCATTACATGAACAAGAGAAAATGTTTCTAAACATGGCAGAAAAAAGAAGAGAACGTTTCCAAAGAAAGGCGAATGATAAAAGGCAGAAAACACCTAAGTGGGCTGAAAACATGGGAAGCACCTCAAATGGTGGGGTTAGTCCTGCTTTGTTGCTGGATGGATTTTGAGAGAAAAGGGAAGCTTTGTCTTCACCGAGAAAAGACTAGTTATTATAATAACATTTTCATTGGTTCCAGTCAATGTGAACACAATTACAAGGTAGTTGGAGGTTGGGGTTTCAAAAATGGGTCAGAACCTGTGTTTCCCGGAATTTATTACATATGTGGAAACAAGGCTTATTTCAAATTGCCGGATCACTGGTATGCTATTTTGGCATTGTCTTCCCGAAAATATACCATGTGAAAGAAATTGCTGGAAGCAGTGAAAACACTAACAGTTTAGTGCGTAGTAGAAGAGAAAGTGTAGGTTAAATAATAGGTAGTATTTTTAGTGCATTGATACCTGCAGTGGGAGTGGTTCTGAACACACACAGAATTTGCAAATTGTCTACAGTAGTGGATCGGTTAGCTACTGACACTGCTAGTGGATTTCTGATGGTCAATACCGAAATGGTTGCGATCAGATCCATGGTTTTACAAAACCGACTTGCCCTTGACACTCTATTGGCGAAAGAGGGCGGAGTCTGCCGGATGTTGAAAGCGCAACATTGTTGCACTTACATACCAGATAAAAGTGTACAAATCAAAAAGTATGTGAGGAACATCACAAACTTGGAAAAGGAACTCAAACCACTGGAGGTTGATAGTGCCTGGAAGAGACTCACTGATGGTCTCTTCTCTGTAGGTCATTGGTTTTCTAATTTAGGTAAAGGTTTGTTGTACAAGGTACTGATGCCAATTGCAGTAGTAGGTTTTATCATATTCCTTATATTTGTCTGATGCAAATGTCGCAAACACCAAAAGAAGTAGACTGTGAATAAAAGAGGTGTGAAACGGAGTGTGGATGAACTTGAATTGGAGGAACTGAATAATCAGATTTATAAAAGGGTGAAGAATTCTCACCCTAACAAAGAAGTTAAAGAAAAGTTGAATCGAATGTTAGAAGAAATTGAAATGAACAAAGTGTGAGAAAAGTTGGCATCTGATTCCATTGGTTTTGTGATGATAGTAAATATCATCAAAGAGGGGATTGATGGAGCAAGGATTCGCATATTACGCGACTTGCTTGAATTCATGAACCTCGAATAATATGTAACAAAGTAATCCAACTTGTTTGTCTTACTATTTTCCCTGTTATTCAGAAATTTTGGGTGTCCCAGTGAAGCTTGGCTATGTGTTTACTAACATTAATACGCTTGCCACTGAAAACGGCCGCTGCTTGGCGGGGTTTCTTCTGCCCATGCGTTAGTCACACTCACGTGACGTGACGTACTCGCAGTTCTGTTGGAAAATGTTTGCTCATGCGCAATACAGCTAAAATGGCCGCTTTGTCTCCTCATATGCTCTGCGCTTGCAAAGCTGCTTTTGCAAAGTAGTTTGTTCCGCATTTACTCTAACGCTATAGATATTACAAAGTAAGGGGTATAGAGTAGCAATTCATGGTATACAGTGTATTCATTTATTTCTGTGTTTTAATTTGTTTACGCTTACTTTTCATGTACCGCGCTCTTGAGGGTCTGCGAGACACTCGTAAATCCATATTGAGTTACCGTACTGCACATGACAGTCTTCTGCCGGTGGCATTGACAGTTTGCCAACTGAAGGTCCCTGCCAAGATGTGCCTGGGAAGATGTACCCTCACCTAGCAGAAGAAGCTGAAATGTTCTGCAAATGTTACAAATGTATTTTATTCATTGTATTCGGTAGAATAGGTCATGGGAACCCCAAATTCACTAGGCGGTCCCAGATCATGTAAATGTAGGCTTGTAGAAGTAAAATGTGATTGGTGTGTTGACTTATCCTACTTGAGGACCAATCGAAATTGGGGATTCTGACACTTGCAACATTTGGGGGGTGGTACACTGACCCGAAAAACAGTATAACTAGCCTAGGTTTACCTAGAGAAATTGTCCGACTTGTCCGAATAGCTGACCTGTCACTGACCCAACGCACTCAATAGGTGACTTGATACAGAGGGCTGCGGAGGACTCTGTCTGATAATTCCATAGACTCAGGGGTTTTGTTGAGAAACCTTAAGTGCTGGCGGAGCACTTTGCTGGGGAGTTCGATAACCCAATCGGGGTTCTGGCCGATAACTGCAGAGAGGGTGGAGTGCAGGCGTTTCTTCCAAACTGCGGGTGCTGGTCTTATCCTGGTGGTCCTGTCCTGATCCTAATCTGGGTTTCCTGTACTGTCCTGGGGTGTCCATTCTGCACCTGCTGTCCTGTTGATGACGGGTTTCCTTTGGGGTCCCTCCTGTTCTTAGCTGACCTGTGGCCAGGGTTGGTCTTCACACCATTCTAGGTAAATATAGTGCTGAAACGCTATACTGCACCTTTCTATTTTTCTGTCTTTTTGCTTCAATAAAGACATATCTTTGCATATTTTGATTTTCCATGCTTTTTCGCAAACCCACTGAATGAAAGCTCATGCGATATTTGACGTTATTCTAGCATGTTCCATTTTTTCTTACCCATCCTTAGTAAATTCCTTTTCAAGTTTATGATACATAGATGTTCTTTGTTTTTACCTATCTTTTAGTTAATTCAAGTAATTGCACCAGTTTATTAGTATGGTCTATTTGCATTTTATCTATAGTTCATCTTTATGGGGAAATATTTCACTGTGATATTCTAGTATGCTCTTTATTTTCCCCGTCCTTTAGTCTCTCCAAACTAAGTTTCAATTCTGAAACTGCTGCCTAGCATGTTCCCTGTTCTTACCTCCCTTTAGATTCATAAATGATCAGCTTGATATACTTCCTTTATGGATATGTGCTCTTTGTAATTCTGGTTATCGATTGCTTGCTCATTGTAAATCTCATATTTTCTGAGCTTGATGAATTCTAGATAAAGGTTTTCAAAACTTCCTGAGTTTGTGGTTATTATAGTACAAATAGAATATATAAAGTATAAGTATTTTGGTATTTGCCTTTTCTTCACAGCTAGCTCCCTGATTCATCGTGGTCATTAGGTACACGTGACGGTGGATTGGTAAGTCGGGTACAATAGAAATATATAGGAAGGAACTGGGTTACTGGTAGTAGAGTGTAAGGTCACCCGATTAATGAATATGATAAATTGAAATATATGGGCCCGATACGTGTATGGTAAATCTGCTTGGTAGGGTGACCTGCGCGCTCTATCAATAGTTCCTGGTCAAGTGGGATCCCCAGATTTTTGACGACCTGTTTAGGTTCAGGGACAATTCCAAGGTCATGCGGCCACCAGTCTGGGGTCCATAATATTTTTGCCTCCCCGAACAGCATGACCTCTATCTTACTGACGTTGCACTGTAGGTAGTTAGTGGACATCCATCGTGCTACTGCCTTCATGCCTGATGAGAAGGAGCTCTTTACTTCAGCGGAGAGAGTCTTAAAGGGGAAGAGGAGCTGCATGTCATCAGCATATGACACAGGAATGAGGCCAAATTTGCGCATCACTCTTGCCAGGGGTGCCACATAGATGTTAAAGAGGGTTGGGCTCAGACATGAGCCCTGTGGCACCCCTTTTGAAATCTTTTCTTTATAAAAAGAGTTTATTTTTTACACACACACACACACTACTCAATACCATACAACAATTTACAAATATACATAATCTGTTGGAATTACTTTATGACTTTGCATAGAATTCCCACCCCTCCCACAGAGGGGTGGGTCTAGTACCCCCACTCCCATGTATGCACATCATCTTGCATCCAAATGCAGTAGGTTGACCATAACCTGGAGTGAGGGCCCTGCCCACTGGCACCATCCTAGTGGCAGCCCACCCCATTATCTCACCCAGCATTTATAATCAGAACACCTGCCATTGTGACTCATAACCCATACAATATACACCCTTGAATTACAGTGGCTGACAGTCTAGGTTGTTCATCAACTAATGCACTGGCAAGAATACTTGTTTAAGCGCCCCTTAGAATGACAGGTACTTAGCATATCTGATAACAGTTATAAGGCAATGCAAATAAAACCCTCAAAAGGCATCACAGTTATAATCACAGGATAAAGCATTTACAGCCAAACACCCTAGCAGAAATGTCCAGCAACCTAACCCCAATTCACTTATCAGTTCACATTACACATGTAATTTCCAGTCCCCAAAAGGAACACCATTCATAAATGCACCACCTGTGCAATTACACCTTCCCACCTCTAGGGGTTTTCACCTCAGTGACAATCCATGTTTGACCCAGCACATTTCAGTGCAACCCTAAACTTCAAGTCCTGGCTGTAGAACAAAAGTTCCAGTATGAGGTAGGTTTAAAAACACAGATGAACACTTGAGGGGTAGTCTCCTTTAAGTCCCCCAGAAACTGAGCGTGGGGACTGTTGATGTTTGTGCTGGGGGAGGCTGCGTTGCTCCTGCATCTCCCTATGTACCTTTTCCAGCAAATGATGGTGACCCCCTCCTCTCAGGGCCACCCTGCGCCAAAAAACATGTAGCAATCCCCATGCCTTGCAAGGCATTATGGGACGCAGATCAAAAGTGGCAGCCCAGATGACACTATTCCAGCCAGACTAATGCCCACTCTACTTAGAATACTATGCCCGATGATTGAGAAACTCGTTAATCTGTCACTCAGCACAGGCACCGTCCCCAGAGAATGGAAGCGTGCCCTAGTAAGGCCTATCAGGAAAAACACTTCCACACCATGGACCGAACTGGCCAATCTCAGGCCCATCTCCCTGCTACCCCTTCTGGGGAAACTGACTGAAAACACGTCAACCGTCACCTATCCAGCTATATCGAACTTGCTGGCGGCCTGGACTACTCCCAATCTGGGTTCAGGCCGAAACACAGTACAGAGTCCACCCTTCTGTCTGTTACTGATGACTTGCACATGTACCAGGACAAAGGCTACTCAGTGATCCTGGTATTATTGGACCTATCGGCAGCGTTCGACACCGTGTCTCATACATTCCTGATTGACCGGTTGGCGAACGTGGGAATCAAGAACAAAGCCCTTGCCTGGCTAAGGAGCTTTTTATCCGATCGCACACAGACTGTCACCATGGGTGCATATCGTTCAGCGGAGGTAGAGATTTCAAAAGGGGTGCCACAGGGCTCATGTCTGAGCCCAACCCTCTTTAACATCTATGTGGCACCCCTGGCAAGAGTGATGCGCAAATTTGGCTTCATTCCCGTGTCATATGCTGATGACATGCAGCTCCTCTTCCCCTTTAAGACTGGACTGAACAATCAATTATTGGGTGTTATTTCTGTGTACTGGTAATTGGTGATTACTATCCCACACCACCTCCCTTGAGTAAGCCTTGGACTGCTCTGCAACTCTACCCTCTGAGAGTCAAGCCCTACAATGGGGTGTTTGGTTCCCATTGAAGGACAAATGTAGACATGTTGTTTGTGAAGGCCTCACAGATACTGCCTCGTTTTCCAACATGAGGTCATAAGCAGTACATTGCGAGGTGTGAATTATACTTATTTCAGCTAACTATAACTGCTGAATTTCTCTGGTTTTGCAAAAGCAATATGTCAGCCTACCTATAACGTCCTCTTAACCGTTGGTTTTTTTTCAGTGAATTTTTAAAATTCCTCTCCTAACTGTAAAGTTCTACAAACTTCAGTTTTTTCCATTGAATTTCTAAGGTTTTTTAAATGCTGATTCCTACCTATAACATCCCTGTAACCTTTGTTTTTTTTCAGTGAATTTCTAAATGTTTTGAATTTGATTTCAGTACTATAACATCCGTGTATTTCTTTTTCTATGTTTAGATTTTGAACATTACATCTGCATGGTGCACCACTTATTGTTGTATTTGTTATCTATTTATTTAAAAAGTATATTAATCATCTTATTTTAACATATTTTTTTGATTTTCAAAATGATGTCGCAATTCCTGAGGACACACCGCAAATACTGCGTGTTTTTGACAAAGTGTAAAACACAGATATAGACATATTTTACATAAAGTTTCAGTGTATCTGTTTAGTAAGATACTAATTTAACTTTCCCCTTTGTATTCATTTGTCAAACAAACAACATCAAAAATGCATTTTCCTTCTTCACAGTGACACTGGAGGTCATGACAGCATCAGTAGTCATGAATACAAATGACAAAGTGTAAAACAGAAACAGCCATATTTTACACAAGGTTTGAGTCTAGCTGCTTTGTACTATATTGGTATAACTTTATTTATGCAACACATTTGTCAAAAACAACAGTTTAAAAAAATACCTTTTTGCTTCAGAACTCATGAATAGAACATGACTACCAAATACAGAAATGTCATTGGTTTGCACAGTTTCCTTTATGAAAGGAAGTACATACCCATTTCTCCCTTCTTTAACTTTCCAGATACTGGTTAGTTTGTTATAGGAGCTGTCCCAAACTGATTTTCAAAATTGTGCTGGCTTTTTTCGGCTATATAAACAAAAATTAAATAGCATCAAAGGAACCAGAGGACGACTTACAACTGGTTGAAGTTGTTGAAGACAAGAAGGACTCAAATGCACATGAACAGACTTCTGATGAAGAACCACCAATGAAGAAATAAAAGCATATCTAAGGGATTTTTCGCTATTCCATCGGGTGAATAGAAGATCACAACTAAATTGGTGAGGTGCAGCATATGTGAGAAGACATTATCTCGGTGTACCGCAAAAAATATGTATGTGGTACAACAAGCATGTTGCACCACTTGAAAACATACCACAAGAAGCAACCTAAAATTGCACAGAGAAAAAAAGGAGAGAGGTCATCAACTTTCAGATCCAGTGAAATGTCATCAGAACTAAAGAGTTTTGCTACCTTCTGTATGGACTGTAAACCATCGTAACAGCCGAGAAGAAATCTGTGGATGTAATTTTGCAGAATGTGAAATATCATACTTGGTAACTTATTTTCCCTTTTTAGTGCAGCAATTCAAACACTGTGAAAAAACATGAACGAAGAAAAATTTATTAGGTTTTTATTTTGAACATTAGACAACTAAAACAAGATACAATGATGAAGTAGTGAAGAGACTTCTTAAGGCTGATGGTATTATGGTACCTTCATTTAGTTTTTATCTGTAGTAACAGAATGTAGTCCTGTAACTTATTTTATACATTTCTTTCCTGCAGTTAGAAAGAGCCTTTAATTTCTAAGAACTTGCTGTAGATAATACGCCTAATTGGCCGAATAATGTCTCAGGAACACATAATTCATATTCGTGTCAACACAATACCACATTTTGTTATCTTAAATTGCCCATAGAACTTAGTTTCTACAAATGGTAGATATGAGTTTGGTAACTTTTCAGGTGCTATTGATTTGAATGTCATTTTAATGTCATTGCACTCTCTCCATCCTCTTTGATATTGTAAATATATTATGTAGTGTTTAAAGGGTATAATAACTCCTTCATGAATTATGATTGCTATAGTTGTGAAAGTTCTGTTTGAAATGGAAATGTGTCCAACTACAGAGACTCTCAGCATATACATGAAACTCTCAAGAACATAGATCATCATGTAAGCATATATGTGATCTCATAATAGGTATACACCTTCAGGCCATCTTTTGAAAAAATATATTGTTTGCTACATCTTTAAGTAAACTCAAGAGTATCATCGTACATATAACTATCTGCAACCAGAATAAACATATCTCACTATCTAAGCATATGCAAACCAGTCATATAAGTTAAAAACCACAGTGACAAACACTTACAAATACATACCTAACAAGTTTTACTACTATATAATTTATATACAGGTGCAGCATATTTTTTTATCTTTTATTCATGACTATACGTCTTCTCTTTAATAATGTGATTAAAAGTACTACCATTCACAGAATGCAAACCACATAGATCAGTCTCTTCTGCCCATGATGCTTAGACATAAAAAACATTGTCATTTTTAAAGGCATTGCTCAGTGTAACTTTCAACAGGACTGACATTTTAAACACATACCCTCTGCCAGATAAAGTTCATCTGATAGTTTTGTTTCAGATCACTGTGATAATCTTTTTTTATCAAACTCCCGTATACATCTTAATTTCTATTGTAATATTTCAAATAATAAAAAAGTTATGTACATACCAGTGAATTGAGTTTGTATGTTATATTAATGTTTTAGCTCTTTCTGTATAGATTTGACACTGTTAGGATTTGTAAAACCTAAGCACAAGAATTGTACTCCACTCCCATACAAAGCAACTATAAGATGGCAACCTCTTCAACTTTCCATTCTATGATCATGAGAAAGGCAGCAAGATGAAATCATGTTGTTCATTTTAGACTACTGTATCGCCACTTGTGACTGGTGAGCATCTGTTAACCCTTTCCTCTCTTTCAAAAAGAGATTCCTCTCTATGCGTGTTCATGATGTTTTCGCGATCATCGTTAAGTAATCACAAAAATAAACAAGAATCCAAACATATATTTAGCTTCAGTTTTTTAAAATTTAAATGCTGTACAACAGCTTGTTACATAATCCTGGTTTTGGAAATAAAAGTTTATCATTATTTAAATTGTGTCATAATTCCTCAACTTTAAAAAAAATGTGCTGTCTCTTTAACACCCATCCCCCATCCACTCTTAGCTCAGTGTATCTAGCAGCCCAGTGGGATCAGTAGGTGACAAGTTCACAGCACATTCTAGTAAGGAACATGCTACTTCCAAATGAGACACAACAGGTGTGGTTTACTCAATAGATTCAAAAGCATTTTCATGTCTGTATTACATTTGTTTTTTCAACCAACAGCCAATAATAGGACTTCATGCTAATGCATCCAACACACTACCTAATTTTATTCACTTTTATGCTGACAACATCCAATAAAGTATATCTTAAAAAAAAGAAAACACCTCCACTTTAACTGCTTTTCATTTGAAACCTACCTCACTCAGCTCCAGCCTTCTCCTGACTGCTAATACTCCTTCACTTCAAAATGCTTAGAGTGTGAGTTGTTGCCCACAGCTATGTCTATTGGGCTAAAGAGGCTGCCAAAATAGAGGTATTGACAGGGGCTTGAGATTGTCAAATGTGGACATTACTTGGTTTGGCCAGAGAGTGTTAAAGTTTCATCAGTTGCTGTCTTTGGGTAAAACCATTGTGGATTGCTGAGTTCCTCGCCTCATGATTCTGCACCGTGGTAGAGATGAGCTAGGTACTCTAACTGGGGTAGGGCTGGATATCCTAATGATGGATACCTTTGCAGAACTGATGTCACTTTTCCCTCACACTGTCTTGGTGTACTCTAATATATGCCAAAGACAGAAATAGAAGTAGTCAAATCAATTCTGTCCACAGATTGACAAAGCCAGGAACCATGTAAATAAAACTGTTTCTGCTTTCCTCAGAGACCATTGCATGGGTTGTATTTATAACAACAATCTGCGTTTTGACATGCATGGAATTTATAGAAATGATAGCGTGCACTTTACAGATGAAGGCAACAGGGTGTTTCTAAGTAACCTGAAACACTGCATCGGGTCTTATGTGGAGCTGTCATATACACACAATCAACACAAAAACTCCTATCAGATCCACCCTAGTAACCGAAATATTGTTAAATTTCTTTATAAAGATACTCTGTTTCTTTTAGTTTTTGGGAATCTCTGCAATGGTGTCACGATGGCCACAAATGAGTTGCAAAAATGCAAACCAAATGCAGCCATTCAACAGCCACCAGCACATGTTAAAAAAAATCCATTCTTAACATTGCACTACACATATTACTATGTTCATGATTCTTTAAAAAATACATTGAAACTCATGTTTTCGTACTAAGTTTCATTAAAACCCACCTTTACAACTTATTTTCTGTATTTGCGGTATTCAGGGCGTTACAATGGCGTTGTTGACCACAACAATTGCACCTTTTTCATAAAAAGTAAAACATATATATGCACACATTTTACAGTAACTTACACTCTAGGGGTTTCTTGCTGTATTGTCTAAATACATGTTTTTCTAAGGAGTTTCTATAAAAACCCTTTTTAAAACCTATTTTCCATGTCCGCGGTGATGCTGGGAGTTGCTATAACGTTGGTACCTGCAACAATCACGCCTTTTTTTACAGTCTGAAAAACACACATATGCCAACATATTATTGTAGTTTGGCACTAGGGGTTTATTCCTGAACAGTCCAAACTCATGTTTTTCTAGTGAGGTTCTATAAAAACCATCTCTAACGCCTATTATCTGTTTTCCCAGTAATGCCAGGACTCGCAAGGATGTCGGAACCCGAGAACACAGCAAATACGTAGAGAAAATGCAAAGTAAAAGCAGGAGTTAAATATCCACCACAACATTAAAAAATGACAACTATATAATTAGTTCTAACCATCACACTAGATAAATCACTATTGAAACAACTCCCCAAAAACATGTATCAGTCTCTCAATAGATCTATAAAAGTGTGTATTAATGATTCACGTGGTTAAGTGAATGGGTGCCTAAGTCTCCAAGTGGGTCTGTGACTGGCTACATGAATCCTTCAGTAGGTCTATAAGTGGGTGCATAAGTCTCCGAGTGGGTACATGAATGGGCACATAAATCTTTGAGTGAGTTTGTGATTGGGTATATAAGTCTCTGACTGGGTATGTGAGTGGGTGTGTGAGTGTCTGAGTAAGTATGTAAATGGGTGTATGAGTGTCTGAGTAGGAATGTGAATTGATACATGAGTCTGTGACTGGATCTATAAGTGGGTGCATAAATGTATGAGTGGGTCTGTCTATCAGTGGGTGTGTAAATGGAAGCATATGTGTCTCAGTGGATCTGTGAGTCGGTGTCCAATTGTCTGAGTGGGTCTGTGACTGGGTGCATGAGTCTCTCAGTGGGACTGTGACTGGATGTATAAGTCTCTGACTATGTATGTGAATAGGCGCATGAGTCTCTGGTGCATCTCCAAGTGGGTATAAGGCCTCTAAATGCTTAGATGAGTACACACATGGGTCTGTGAGTGCGTGCATTAGTGTCTTAATGGGTATGTGAGTTGGTGTATGAGTGTCTGAGTGGAAGTGTGAGTAACTACACAAGTCTGTGACTGTGACCAGCACAGGGGGTGTATAAAGATATATATTTGTTTGTGGTATCGACGCGATAGTTGGGACATCCCCATGACAATACACAGTGGGGCAACGCTGATGGTCACGCCCGGGTCGCGAATATCGCGTGCAATTAAACAAATATTGTTTGGACATACAACTTTAGTGGCTAATAAACCAATTTCACAAACATGGGTCAGAGTATTTCCACCTTGAGCCCTTATGTTAGCTATCACACAAATTTGCAGCCCAGAGAAACAATTTTCAGATGATAAAATGGCAGCCGCCAGTAGGTAGTTATATAGTTTTCATAGAAAAAGCATATTTTGACTTGCCTGTAACTTTGGCATCATTTGTCCAATCGTCATGAAATTTTCCAAACAAAATGTCAAGGTAGGTTATGTGTGGCATTGCAAGTTTGGGCATGATCCGTGTAGTAGGTGCCAAGAAATATGGGCACAAAATAAGGGTGACTTCTGTGAAGTTAATTCCCACAGGAACACGTTGTCGAACCTACAGCCCAAACCACTGGACGGAATTACACCACATTTGGCAGAAAGGTAGATATTGTTACACAGATTGTGCTTTTTGTTATTTGGTCTAAAAACATACAGTGCGTTTTCAGAAATGTAAACCAAAAATTACAGATGTATCTCTGGCCACAAATATTTTGCGGTAGTCTCGCGATTAATCGTGAATGTGCGCACCAACAGGCATGCTGTGATTGGCAGGATGGAACCTGACCATTAAGTTGTGCCCACCATTTTTTCTTCCTGGAAGTGTTCCCGGGGCAGAAAATTTGTATGGAAGGTAACATAAGGGGTCAGGGTGAAGTAACTCTGACCTACCTACCTCGAGCCCTCAGGGCTCGACCACTACGCACAGTAGCTGTGGTGCATACCACCTATGAGTGTAATGTCTTTCATCACTATAAATTCATCTTAATCAATGTCATTATCTCATATTTAACTCATTTTAATTCGACACGAAGAAAAACAATTTTTTCATGAAACTTCATTTATATTGCACAAAAAACATGTCATATTTTCAAATCATATTTTTTCCAATAAGCCAAATACATTTCAAACAATCAATTCGATCGTAATCTTTGGGTGTCCGTTGCCAGCTCAATGCATTTCGGGCCGAGGATTGGCCCTTCGTCAGGAGCCTATTGAATCTACAAAGAAATACATAAACAGTCTTCAACAACTTCTTCAACTGTAGTTTGGAAACATCAGCTCTAATATTTGTACTCCATAATTTTGACAAAAATAAATTTACTGTCACCATATTTCAAAACAAAACAGGCAAGTGAAAACCATCACCTCACCAATGTGTGTGCAACTACTCCAGTGCAACAACAAACGTCGCTACTTACTACAACCAGCCTCAATCAAGACGACCTTAAGCACTAGAATCTGAAAAACAACGAGTCTCTTAGTCCTCTGCACGTAAGTTGCGTGAAAACACGTATATTCTGTGCAATCCACTTTTCCTGCTTACCTCATTCCACAATGGCGTGTACGAAACAAGCAGTGTTCTGTATACGGCAGCACGTTCACCGGAGAGAACTCCGAAAAATCTATAAACTAAAGCATGCGTCAGTCTTACTAGAGCTCACCGCTTGTGAACTGCTCTCTTCCCCATGTTTTCAACCAAGTCATCAAGCTTACCTACTGGACGCAGTCCAGACTTCTACTTCTTGTCACTCCACAACTTGTCCTTCCTTAACTTGAAAAACCGGCATCTGCCCTGGATATGTCTCTGTACGTCCCGTATACAAGCGATTCATAAACGTTACTACAGACTAAATGACGGACTACCGCGAACCTGATGGCAGCGCCATCTTGGATAAGGATGAACGTCTCTGGAGGCATGAACTTATGGTTAAGTGTTAACAAGTCCATTATGATCTATTTCTATTTCATGAAAGTAAATTACTACTAATGTACCCCTCTAACCGTATTAGGAAGATCACAAAAACACCTCAGTTTCAAACTAAAAATTGCTTCACAACTTTATCGATCAACAACCCTTTTCCAACAGAGTTCAAAATATGAAAACCAGTGTGATAAAAATACAAATGAGAAGATAAAGTGTTCAAAAATCATAAATAAATGAAAAGTTAGTAAGGATGGTGACTTACATTGTCTATATGTACAATTTTTTAAGCATTTCTCGATACAGCTAGAAAAACTGAAAATTTACATTGTAAATCCCATATTAGGCCTAACCTATTTTGGAAGAAACAATGCTTTTTGCTAACGAACCAACAAATGTTTATATCAATCTAATGCAGCAATAGTTGTATCCTTGAAGCTCTGGGATGCCCCCTTTTTCTAAATAACAATCAACATTAAATAAGGAATACATCCTCTTAATAATAATCTGGATGCTGATGCTCTCTATGGGCACATACTTTTCAGGCAATGATGTATGGTTGTGTTGTATATATGAGTGCCTCAAGTTTCAACACCAGTGGGCTGAGACATTGGACATAGGGATGCTGTATTGAATTTAGAGGGGTTTGGATTATGAGGGTGTAACCGGATTTGTGGTTTTGTGTAATGTTCATTGTTCTGTTTATTCTTACAGACTGCTTTTATTGTGATTGGGACATATGTTAATTACTGAAGAAGGTGATGGCCGCTCATCTATAGGCCCTCTGAAACGCGTTGATGCTTTGTGAAGAGGATACTATTTAAAATCTGTTGGGACATCTGTACTGTGTGATTAATATTGAATTTTTACCCATTGTGGATACAATTGAGTACTAACTTGATTTAGTAGTTTCCTCTAGAATCAGGAACTAGTGTTCTTTTCTCTTGTTTCCAATTTACTGTTTTTTGTAATCAATAATTTGGCTTTGTATTCTTATGTTTGTATCTAGCTATGTATTCTGCTTTTTACTTAATTGAAGCGTATTCAATGTATGTATTTTAATAAAATGAATTACTTTTTTTGTATAGATTTTTGTGGATTATATCCTTTATGTCCTCTTTCTCAGAATTGGTGTGAGGTAGTGTGCAAGCTTTGCATGGTTGATGTACCAGTAGCCACTGGGGCACTTTTCTCGTGACTGAAGTCCATAACGGTACCCCTCCCTTTTGGCTGGTGGGTCCCTCTCCTTTTCTTTGAGTTTAAAAAGAATTGGGGCCAAAATACATCCCTGTCGGATGCCCCTCCCTAGCTTAAAATGCCTTGTACATTTGCCATCCTGCGTAACCCTTACTGGTGCAGATATATCCCGATGCAGAAAAGCCAAAAATTAGCTATAGAAGGATCAATGCCCACATCTAGCAAAATAGTCCACAGCTTCGACCTGTTAACCAGATCGAACGCTGAAGAAAGGTCCATAAAAAACCCATGTATAAAGAACCTTCTTTAGCTATTGTGTATTTGCTTATTATGAGATGTAGATTCAGACACTGATCCAGAGTACTTCTACCCTGTCTAAATCCATATTGGAGATTAGAAAGGACCTCGTTGTCAATCCCAGTCCGTGATTATGGCCAGAATGACTTTGCCCAATATTTTAATATTTTAACGGCAGAGTCAATTAAGGTTTAAGGACACTGAGGATCCCCTCTATGACTCTTTTTAAAAACTGGGTTTATTGTTGATAGGGCCCATGATGCAGGAAATCCTTGGGTACCTGAGGCATTATAGACATTGGTTAATAACCTTGCCCAAAATTGGGGATCACATTTATAAAGATCCGCCGGCACACAATCAGAGCCAGGTGCTTTATTATTAGATGTCTCTATGATTGCCTTTTCTACATTCGCCTCCTCAAATAGCAGTGGGAGCGAGTCTCGGCAGGTTACCAAACTCAGGAGGAGGTTCCCCATCCACATTGAGCCCATAAATTGCCTCAAAATGCGTGAGCCACTGCTCCTCTGTAATATTGCTCTCCATGGGGTCATTCTCTACACCGGAAAAAAAGGTGTGTTCACAATGGCCCTGAATCTCGCACTATCTTTTAAAATTTCTACTACGGAGAGTGCATTCCAAGCTTCTTCTTTAATCTCCTGTTTATGTGAGTGAATCACCAACTTATACGATTTCCTTAAACTTACTATGCGATCCCTATCTCTTGGAGTATTTTTGAAAGCTTGGAGTGGATCTCGATGGGCCCATGAGCAGTTACTGTCAAACCACCTTTCACCCAGCTGACTTCTTGGTTTAGATTTAACAGTCAGATCAGAAGCTATCTGCCCACTGTTTGATTTGGGGGTCTCTGGTTGGCACAGGTAAGTACTTGTGACAAGCAGGGACCCTCTCCTCTAGTCAGGGCTAGGGACTTACACTTTAAAATAACCCCTGCTCACCCTCTAGGTTGCGTGGCGCGAGCAGACAAGGCTAATCTCAGAGCGTTATGGGTTAAGCATTTGTAAATACGCACAGTAACTCAGTGACAACACCACACATGGACACCACTCCAGGGTTGTATCAAAAATAGGTATTTTATATATAAGGTTTAACACAAGTTCCAATAACGTTTAAAATAAGGCCACAATACTATTCAGGCAAAGAGTTCTTAAAAATGCATAATTCTCTTGTTAAGTGTGCGTGGTGCACTCTTGTCCGACTCTCACAGTGTTAAACAATGTCTAACGGGACTGCACAGGCGATGCGGACTCACCGGTCCGAGGCGCACACTCAGGGGTGCGCGTCGAAGTACAGTACCTTTAGGAATGTGGAGTCTGGCTCGAATGAGGCGTACAGGACGTGACGGCGGACTTGGAGCATTGTCGGCTTCTCAGGGCGGTGATCCCAGCTGGTCGCGGCATCTTCTGGACGAGGCGTAGGGCGGGGGCCACAGGGCGGCGAGGCAGACGATCCGAGTTTTCAGGGGGTCGCCGTGCGGTGCTGCGTTCGAGCCGGGTGGTGCGATTCGATCCCCAGCTGCAGGAGGCAACAAGCAGTGCGGCTCTGAGATGGGAGGGGGAAGCGGGGTGAAGTGCGGCCCGGCTTAAGTACGTGCGAGCTACGGCTCATAGGAGAGCGGAGACACACAGTGCGGGGCGGCAACTGCACGGCTTCAATTGTACAGGGTTTCATGTGGCGCACTCTGCTTATGGCTCCGGCGGCAGAAGGACACAGGCAGTTCCAGCAGCTCTTGGGGAAGGCAGGGGAGAGTCCAATTGTCCTGGGACTCTGTTCAGGGGGCAAGCTCACCCACAAACACTTGGAGATTGTTTGAAGCACAAATTTGCAAAGTCTCTTTCAGTCTTTTTTCAGTCTTTTCCTCTCCTTTAACAGCAAGGCACCCACTGCAGACCAATCCCCCAGGTCAGGGACAGTACTCCTCCTTGCAGCTTCTCCAGGTCCTTCTCGTCGGGCAGAGGTTCTTCGTGGTTCAAGCAGGATATGATTTCTTAGGAGCAGGGCTCCTATATTTATACTGCATTTCTTTTGTTCTTTCAGGCCAGGGGGCCTTTGCCTTGTTCAGTCCAGTGCTTGAGCACTTTGTTGACATGATGCAGGTTACTACTTTCAGTGTGCAGGGCAGAGACATCAGACGTTCCACAGGAGGTGGAGCCAGCATTGTGGTGGCAGAGCACAGCCCTATTCAGAGTCAAGGGGCACTCCTTCCACCCATCCTGGTGTAATCTTTCTATTCACCACCTGGCTGCCCAGCCTGTCTCCTGGAATTCCCCAGCCCTGTCACACACAGAAACCATACAGCAGATACACATCCTAGCAGAGGCGGCCGAAAAGCTTAGGCAAGCAAATACCAACTTTCTAAAAGTGGTATTTGCAAACATAAAACATTAAAATAAACTTTACTAAAAGATGTATTTTTTTTTTTTTTTCATCATTAAATCTTTATTTCGGCCATGCGGCCATCAAAGATACACAACAAGATAAAACATATACACCATAAAACATCATCAATAGCAATAAGACATACTTGTACATTATAAAATCGTACATATCTGTAGGTTAAAACTATAAAGGTTTACATATAGGAGACTGGAGCTAACTCAATGTCCGTGACTTCAGTAAACTGGTGCGAATATGCCAGACATTGGTAAGAAATTTAGCCAATGCAAACACAGTTGGACTCGAAAGATCAGTTTTTAAAATTCTATACATTGGGAGATACTCTCTGCCACCAAGGTTTCTAATAAGTGGGAGAAGCCAGTATCTCCTCGCTTTCGAGTACGTGGGGCAAAACAGAACTACATGCAAGTCACTTTCCTCAGCATAAGAGCATGTTGGACACTGCTTAGGGGAGGGCGGGTTTGTCCAAGAGCTCGTAAAAGCCCGTAAGGGCAGGATGCCGTATCTCCATTGCAGAAACAGCTTCCTGGCCAGCACGGGGGACATGGCGTCCAACACCCTTTCCATCTTGTATGTTTATTTACCTAGCATAAATACAGAGGTCAGTGATCCCTCTCGCTGATTTTCCATAGCCGAGGATAGTTTATGAGCGTGATAGGCATCGACCAAATTTCTGCGGGAGATGCTCAATGAGGCCTCAGCAGGATCGGACCAAAGATCAGGAAACCCCAGTGACATACATAAATTCTGGATATATTTTAGCCAAGGGATCTGTAACGCTTTTCGGTGGGATATCAGCTCCCCTAATTCGGCCCTATAGGCTAGAAGTGCTTCACTGCTCCATAGTCTTCGCCAGAAGACTATGGGTCTCAGTCCTATTTCATCGGCTATTGGTCTCAATCCCAGATCCAGCCTCAGGGGAAGGAGCGGGGTACTTGGCGGGAGTGCAGTTATCTGCCTGATAAAATTATTCTCAGTTACCGACAGACTGCAGGTTGGTGTATGTCCCCACAGTTCCGCCCCATACATTGTAGCGCCCCTGGCCTGCGCTTTGTAGATCTGAATGAGCGGCCCCAGAGGCCGATAAGTCGAATTTTTCAACATCCGTGTAATGCCCCCAGTGGTCTGTACCAGTTTAAGGTTGGCCCTGGTCCGGTGTGCCCCCCACGACATAGACTCATTCAAGGTTACACCTAAGTAATCAAAGGTGGAGACTCTTTCCAACCGTGCCTCTCCCAGCAGTGGATTCGGGCGCAATTTTTTACTTGGGTTCAGGACCATGAATTTTGTTTTTCCAGCATTAATTTCTAGGCCCCTATCCATACAAAAGGCCACGAAAGAATCAAGGATCCGCTGGATCCCCATTGGGGTTTTGGACAGCAGCAGGGTGTCATCTGCAAACATAATTGCAGGCACCCTGCTGCCGTTCAATTTCGGAGCATCAGTGTGTTCAATGCCGTTCAAATGGGCGATTACCCCATTGACAAAGAGGCAGAACAGGGTCGGTGCGAGCACACAGCCCTGCCTAACCCCCCTGTCAACGGGGAATCTGTCCGTCAGCTCCCCCGACTTTCCACACCGCACCCTGGCATAGTTGTTGTGGTGTAACCTCTGCAAGATTATTAGAATGTCCGCAGGTACGCCCATCTCGGCCAGGACCCTCCAAAGTTTGCCTCTGGGCACCAGATCAAAGGCGGCTCTTAAATCCACAAATATTGTGTATAAGCTACCACCATCAAAAACCACTGTCCTCCAGTGGATGATGTTCAATCGGAAGACCTGGTCCACCGTTGATACTCCCTTCCTAAATCCAGCCTGGTAAGGACTAAGGACTTCCGTTTCTTCTGCCCAGTCCTGGAGCCGATTGAGCAGTACCCTCCCAAGGAGCTTCTGGGGCACATCAATCAGACTAATTGGTCTGTAATTGGCTGGAAGCAGGGGCGAGCCCTTCTTAAATATGGGAACCACCTCCGCCCCCAGCCAAGTACTTGGGACTTCCATGCCGCATAAGACTCCATTAAACAAAACGGCTAGATATGGGGCCCACACATCTGGTTCCTGATTAAAAAGATCTCCAGGCAGGCCGTCAAGACCTGGCGCCTTACCCGAGGCCAAACCAGCTATTGCTGCCCTAACCTCTCCCACTGTTACTAGTTCCCCCTCATATGCCCCCTGGGGACTGCAAGTATCACCCATGCTATCTCCCCCCATCGAGCTATAAAGGGTTTGGAAATGAGCCTGCCAGACCCCAGCTGCAATGTTGGGCTCAATAGCTGAAAGGAGGTTCCCCGACCCCCCATTCACTATTCTCCAGAACATTCTGTGGTCTCCCGTTACAAGGGATTTGTTGAGCTCCTCCCACTGGCTCTCTTCCCATTCAATTTTAGCATGGGCAAGTACTTTTTTATATGCCCGTCTGCTATCTCTTAGCGTCTCCCCACCTGAGCCCTCCTTAATATTTCTTAGAAGTTCTTGTTTTGCTTTTTTACAGGCCGCATTATACCACATGGTTTTTGGCGCTTGCCCCCTACTTGCATTATGTGCATTGCTATACAGGAAAGGACTCATACCCTTTATAAGATCTTCATGGGCCTGGTATAATTTACCAAGTGTTTCCGTATTGCCCCTCTCGATGTCCAGCCCTCCTACACTCTCTAGGATAGGGATTAGCCCTGCATAAAGCTTCGGGAGTTTCTCCTGGCTTGCAACTATTTTTTCCCACCTGATCCTTCTTTTGTTGTTGGCCAGAAGCAGTTCAGGTAGGTTTCCCTCACTCGCTAATATATGTTGTTGGAGGCCAGGATGTGTGAAATCCAGTTCTAATGCGTTGTGATCACTTTCCAGCCGTTCGGTAACCCTAAAATCCCTAATGGTAGACCAGTTGGTTATCTGTACCAGAATATAGTCCAAGCGGGATTTTCCTCCCGCTCTGTTAAAGGTTGTTCTACTAGGTACATCTGATTTAACTCGCCCATTACAGGCTCTAATTCCAAACTTTAGGGTTAGGGCTGTGATCTGCAACGCCAAGGGTGTCCAAGCCTTCAGGGGAGGAGCTTCTACCGATGGTACTGACCACCTGGCCTCTTCCTCCATCTGGAAGCCCTCTAAGAGGCCAGGCAGCGGCTCAAATTGGGAATTTAGGTCCCCCCCTACTATATAGGGTAAATCCCCGGGTATTTCAGCTAGATAGGTTGCAAGCTCAACAATCGTAGGTGACTCCCTGGCTACACCCACTGGCCTAGAATAGACATTAATAAAGGCAAGTTTTACTTGATTCGGCCAGGATAGTAAGACCACAAGGATATCGTCAGAAGGTACCACTAAGCGTGAAGCCTCACAGCCCAGGTGGGAAGCTACCCATGTTGTTAATCCACCAGAAGGACGGCCTTTGCCCTCCCACCTGGCCGGGATAGAAAAGGACTGGTATCCCTGATGGGTATGTTCCTCCCTAGCCCAGGTCTCCTGGAACATACACACATCCCCTGTCTCAATGTATGCAACCCAGTCCGGGGTAGACAACTTGTTGACAATTCCAGCCACATTCCAGCAGATAAGTCTCAGATGCTCTGTATCTGGCGTCACGGAAAGGGGAATATTGGATTGAGCCGGCTCAGTTTGTTCAGAGTTAGTTACAACGGGTACAATTTCTGTAATGGCTCCAACTTGCTGGGGAGAATCACTAAAGCCATTTTCCGTGGTTGTAGTTTGCGGGGCTTTATTTGTAAACAGTCAATCAACCCCTTCCAACCCCCCCAAACAGTTAAACCGATTATAGTGGAAGAAGGGAGTATCCGGCAGTTGGTTAACTGGACGTATGGCATGTTCCCGATATCTAGGTCTCCGCTCTACCCTTGTCCAGTTGCCTTGTTCTGGCTCTTGGTACATACGGGTGGGGGGGAAGAAAAAGGAGACTGGCAGGGACTGAATAGTGGAGTCCAGTGATCTATTCGTCCCTGCACAAATGTGTAGAACTGTGCCTGGGTCACGGAAGGAGACCATAATACAATCCCCCATGATTGATTTCCTCGTCCTCCCCAGCCAAGGTACCCTTCTGACCATGGTGATCTCATTATTAAAATGAGGAGGTAGGGGCCTATTCCAGTTAAGCCACTTGATGACTTTCCTCTTGAGTGTTATAAAATTTTCTTTTTCACCACTTTCCAGGGAAGGGGCACCCGCCAGTACTACCATAAAGCTATTGGCTTCCGGGGGCAAATCCGGTCTCCGAATTCTAGGTGCAAGCCTCCCTTCCTGAGTGGGGGGAGAACTGGCATTGGGTTGGGCTCTATGGGTTATGCCAAGGGATGGTCCATGTGTGGCTGCTACTGCTAGCTCAGGAGGGGCAGTATTAGGACTGCTCAATGGGGGTGGTAGTTGAATAGACATAAGTGGTGGCAAGGGATCGACTACGGGGGAGCCCTGCATAGGGCCCACATTGGGGTTAGATGGTAGTGAACGGGGAGGGAACCTTGCAGAGGGATTTTGCCCTACCGCTTTATTCTGTTTGCTAGTCGCAGCATTTAGACTCACTAGGGTAGCTTCTAGGGTAGTAAGCCTGGTATCTAATTTTTTTAGGCTCTCGCTGATAGGCGTCAAAAGTGATTTTAGTAAAAATTCTATGCTCCCAAGAGATACAGCAGGGGATAATGTATTAGATTGGATGTTCCCTATGTCACTGTTAGCAACGGCAGTAGATGTATTGTTACTCTTAGGGGGAGCGACTACTTGTACCTTCACTTTGGGCCTATCAGGGGAGTGCACTGGTTTATGATTTTTCCCAAAATCAGAGTGAGGAGTTTTGATTTTCCCCTGCCCACCCCTTGTCTTTCTTCTACGCTTGTTGGGTGGAGGGCCGTGTATCTCTGCCACCACGGACTGCTTGGGCTTGGTTTTCTTAATTTTAGCTACCGGGGATGTTAAAATAATCAGATCAACCGTTGTATTACTGTCGGTTGATGGAGGGGTAACTTCCATGGACTGATCAAAAAGTGTGGCAGAATTAGGAACAGAATCCCGTAGGAGTAAAGGAACGTCCTCTTGGTATGATATAAGCGGTGTGCCCTGACAGGGACTTTCCTCTTGGGAGATAGGGTAGGGGATTATTTCACTAATAGGTGATTTTTCATAGACTCAATGGAGCGACGGCGCTCGCCCCTACGCTTCTCTAGGGAGCTTTCTTTTCCCCCTTCCCCCTTCGCTGGTTTAAAGAAATTATCCAGGGGCCCATTAATGCTACCCCCTGCCCTTGATGGAGTTCCTCCTTGGGCCGTTGTAGACATAGCGGGGTCCTGTAGCACAATTCGGCTGGGTTCGGGGGGTGAAGGCGAAAAAGAGTGGGCCCAGCCCGGCCTCCTTCGGCCCCGGACGGCCACAGACGGTCCCGCCCTTGTCCCGGGCTTAACCCGGGCGCTCCCGCGCAGCGTGTAGATCTCGTTCTTATAGATGTATTAAGAGGCAGGTGGAGCTGGGCGGGGCGGTCAGGGAGAGCGGGCCAGCTGGAACGGCCTGTGCAACCCGGGACTCCTGGGAGATTGAGTCCGGGTTGCTGCTCGCAGCCCTGTCACACACTCACCGCCCAGCGAAGCACAGCCTCCGTTCACCCCCTTCTGCGACGCGGGACCCGCGGAGCGGGTTCCGCTAGCTGTGGTCACAAAGGTCCAAAGTCCGAGGTCAGCGGCTGGAGTGCAGGCGTCCTTGAGAGAATCCCACTGGAAGGTGCAGTCAGGGCGAAATATGAGGCAGGTGGAGCTGGGCGGGGCGGTCAGGGAGAGCGGGCCAGCTGGAATGGCCTGTGCAACCCAGGACTCCTGGGAGATTGAGTCCGGGTTGCTGCTCGCAGCCCTGTCACACACTCACCGCCCAGCGAAGCACAGCCTCCGTTCACCCCCTTCTGCGACGCGGGACCCGCGGAGCGGGTTCCGCTAGCTGTGGTCACAAAGGTCCAAAGTCCGAGGTCAGCGGCTGGAGTGCAGGCGTCCTTGAGAGAATCCCACTGGAAGGTGCAGTCAGGGCGAAATATGAGGCAGGTGGAGCTGGGCGGGGCGGTCAGGGAGAGCGGGCCAGCTGGAACGGCCTGTGCAACCCGGGACTCCTGGGAGATTGAGTCCGGGTTGCTGCTCGCAGCCCTGTCACACACTCACCGCCCAGCGAAGCACAGCCTCCGTTCACCCCCTTCTGCGACGTGGGACCCGCGGAGCGGGTTCCGCTAGCTGTGGTCACAAAGGTCCAAAGTCCGAGGTCAGCGGCTGGAGTGCAGGCGTCCTTGAGAGAATCCCACTGGAAGGTGCAGTCAGGGCGAAATATGAGGCAGGTGGAGCTGGGCGGGGCGGTCAGGGAGAGCGGGCCAGCTGGAATGGCCTGTGCAACCCAGGACTCCTGGGAGATTGAGTCCGGGTTGCTGCTCGCAGCCCTGTCACACACTCACCGCCCAGCGAAGCACAGCCTCCGTTCACCCCCTTCTGCGACGCGGGACCCGCGGAGCGGGTTCCGCTAGCTGTGGTCACAAAGGTCCAAAGTCCGAGGTCAGCGGCTGGAGTGCAGGCGTCCTTGAGAGAATCCCACTGGAAGGTGCAGTCAGGGCGAAATATGAGGCAGGTGGAGCTGGGCGGGGCGGTCAGGGAGAGCGGGCCAGCTGGAACGGCCTGTGCAACCCGGGACTCCTGGGAGATTGAGTCCGGGTTGCTGCTCGCAGCCCTGTCACACACTCACCGCCCAGCGAAGCACAGCCTCCGTTCACCCCCTTCTGCGACGTGGGACCCGCGGAGCGGGTTCCGCTAGCTGTGGTCACAAAGGTCCAAAGTCCGAGGTCAGCGGCTGGAGTGCAGGCGTCCTTGAGAGAATCCCACTGGAAGGTGCAGTCAGGGCGAAATATGAGGCAGGTGGAGCTGGGCGGGGCGGTCAGGGAGAGTGGGCCAGCTGGAACGGCCTGTGCAACCCGGGACTCCTGGGAGATTGAGTCCGGGTTGCTGCTCGCAGCCCTGTCACACACTCACCGCCCAGCGAAGCACAGCCTCCGTTCACCCCCTTCTGCGACGCGGGACCCGCGGAGCGGGTTCCGCTAGCTGTGGTCACAAAGGTCCAAAGTCCGAGGTCAGCGGCTGGAGTGCAGGCGTCCTTGAGAGAATGTATTTTACTATTCTGAGTTCAGGCATTCTAAACTTGAATTTCTACCATGCTCCCTAAGTCTGTTAGGAATGTAGAATGTAACAATTCCAACAGCCCATTCTACCCTATGAGAACAGGTAGCCTTACAGTAGTGAAAAACGAAAATGGCTGTAATTCACTATTAGGACATGCCACACACATCAGGGCTTGTCCTACCTTATGCTTACAATGCACCTGCCCTTGGGCCTACCATAGGGGTGACTAATATGAAGTTAAGGGAAGGTTTAGGGACTGGCAAGTAGGTGCACTTGCACAGTCAGCATAACAGTACCAGACTGCACGCAGGTTCTGTAATGGCAGACCTTAGACACATTTTACCAGGCCGCTTTTGTGGGTGGCACAACCAGTGCTGCAAGTCCAACAGTAGCATTTGTATTTACAAGCCCTGGCACTCCTGGTGCACTTTACTGGGGTCTGACTGTAAACCACATAAGCCAATCATGGAAACCAATCAACATATACAGTTTCTACAGGGAGCACTTGCACTGTGGCACTGATTGGCAGTGGCACAGTGCTCTGAGCAGCTAACACCAGCAAAACACATGAGGCAACAGCAACAAAAAAATGGAAGGGAGACCCCGCGCCAATGGTGCCAGGTCTAACACCCACAAATTCCTTCAAAGGCTCTCACAATCTCCGCCTTTGAGGAAGTGTGTTCCACACATTTTGCAAAGTTATCTTTTGCCTTTTCACAGAGGTCGGCATGGAAAGATTCAGGAATAACTTTGAACCATTTTAACCTCTTCCCCTGATCTCTTGGTACCACAGAGTTAACTCCCAGCTTTCCTGCTGTTCCTAACAGGCCACATTCTTTGCCAACCACTAAGATAACAGGATTATGATCGCTAAAGGGGGACAAACTAGCTTTATAAGACACTACCTTGGCTAGTAACGGTGTTGATAAAAAAATATAGTCAATAATGGTGTCCCTATCCTTAGCTTTAAACGTAGAGACCCTGTCAATTTGGGCATTAAATCCAGGTTCAAAGAGGTTAGCCCCAGACAGGAGGTCCTCCAAAGCCTCCCCCTGTTGCGAGTGCTCAAAATGAGGCGTCACTGAGTGAGCTGGTCCCAGATGGTCATCTATACAGCAATCCCTTTCACACAAATGAATATTAAAATCGCCCATAACAATGATATAGAACAAAGTGGATTGCTTTGACCTATAATTTTTTTTAAAACTTCCGAGATGTAATAAATGTTGGTTCACCACATCACATTCCCCAGAATTATAAAAATTAACAAATAACATTTTTGGGTAATTAGGGGTGGATAATTCTGCTATCAGACTGTTATGAGATCCCGACTCCAGCATCCTTGATGTCCCTTTTATCTTTAGTGAGAAAAGGAGCGCTAGGCCCCCCTTGGCTCTACCAGCCGTGGCTGGGTGCGCAGGTAAACAATAACATTCAAAACCATCCAGCCAGAAATTATTCGCCCTATCCCACGTTTCCTGCAAGGCAATTATATCATATTGTTTTCCCTTTTAGATCTAATACCAGCAATATTCCAACTAACAATTTTACAATTTTGATCAGGTTCAGCTTCTAAAGCCTGTTCAATTAAGCATAGACCAGGAGAACAAACCAATGGGGCCACTAGTTAGTCATTCATGTCAAGGTGAGACAGAGGGAGGAATCTATTTGTTAAAACTAAATCTCGTCTTCTGTTACCTGTCCTTGGAGTTTGTAATTGAGGGTCTGTGTCTGCGCGCCAAAGAGGCCAATCTAGACAGGGATGGGGCAACCTATTTCGGGAAAAAGAAGGAGTCTGATAAACCCTCTTCCGATCTGACCCAGTACCCGTATTAGCCTTTCTATTCAATCGTCTTACAGAGGGGTAGAAAATACCCAAAGGCAGGGCCCTAATGCCTCCCTTCACTAACTCAAAGGCATCCCAAAAAGCTATATTGCATTCCTTAAAGTTGACAATGATGCAGTCCCCATCGATTTGTGTAGGGTAGTTAACAATTCATCCCACCCGTCTAGCCATTATTATATTAGATGAGATCTCAGCATTATCACAACAGTGTTGATCGCACCATCTTTTAGTTTTCCGTAGTAGTGCCTGGGGGTATTCACTGTCCTGGGCATCAAGAGGGGGAACCCCTACAAGGACAGCCACCAGAGGAGTAGCTTCAGGGGGGAGATCAAGTATACATGAATTAGGGCTTCAGCAATTTCCCTGTCTAACAGAGGGCCCATTCAAGATCATCAGTCGTAGCATTGTGTGAAAAATGTAAAGGATTCTGGACAAACACGGAAGTTAATCCTCCCTCTACATGAGACCTCTTTACAAGCGCTGAACTAGGCAAAAGACTCGATTTTTGCCTAGCCGGCGCCTGTAATAAGGGTTGACTAACAGGGTGAGGGTCTCCCACTTGTGGCACAATCTCCTGACAAGCCTCAGATAACACAATAGGAGCAGGTGAGCTCTGCAAGGTTCTAAAGTCCCTGATATAAGAGTCAATCCGCTCACATTTTTACCCGTGAGACAGGTATTCAAAGTGTCAATTATATACTTTGGCTATCCCAGTGTGAATAGGCTCCAAATGAGAGCTAAAAATGTTCTCCACCGCATCACACAATGTTCGTTGAGTGCTTTCATTCACAGCAGACCCTGCCTAGGGGTGCTCTTCTTTAAACATATGTCCCGTTTATTACGTTTCTTGGTGAGTCTCCTTTTCCCTGTACAACCTGAGGACAACTCTTTTGGGACTTTATCTGAGGGCATTGAGTATTCATTAGTTACGACAACTACCTCCCTTAAATGAGCACCATCATTAATCAGAGCTTCGTTCTCCTGTTGGGGATCTTATATCATTACTGTAGGTTCCAGCGGAACCGGGTTCTTCACTATTTCAGTCACTGCAGACCCATCTCAAAGCGATGGAGTGGTACCCAAGCCCAGTTCCTTTTCAGCGTTGGCAATTTCCTTGCTCAATACTCCCACCGCCGAGGTCAAATAAGAAATTATGGATTCAGACTTTCTTGGCATTTTATATTTTAACCCCTCCTGATCCAAACTACAGAGATGTTTGCACTTACCCATGTTGAATGTAAGGGGGGTGGCCCAGCCCAGCCTCCTCCAGCCATTGACAGACGCGGACAGGCCGCTCACAATTTATCGTGCCTCCTGGCGCCGCAATGACGCCCACAGCAGGCAACTAGGAAAGCCTGCTGGGGCTTGTAGTTTGTGTAATGCCGTTTCCATCAGGGCGGGACCTGTAGTGCTGAACAGAATGGACTCCAAGCCATTTCCCTCACTGCTGATGGCAGGATAGAGTGCAGGTAAGTGCAGGTAAGTAATAGAGAAGCTGTTCCCCTCACGGCAGAGCCTGCAGCCTGTGAGCGCAAATTCAAAAATAACAAAAAGTGACAGAGTCCTTGCATCCAGAGTGTTATAACACTTTATTACACTTTGTGAGTTAATTGCCCCACTTGCTCTCTGTTGCGAATGCAACTAGGGCCTCTCAGGTCATCGCCACTCAGCCCGGGGCCACAGTGGCTATGGAGGGATGGCACTCCAACAACCTCCGACTGGGCCTGACGCTGCACCAGCTGGCCAGCAGCCACCAAACGTCTGTATTCAGCACGGTGGGGTAGACCAGTCATCCCCGGCCGTGCACGCCTCTCCAAATTGGCATCCGGTCAGTCAGTCTTCAGTCTGGGCTGCGAAGAAGGGTAGGGGGGCCGGCCCCCACGCAACACAGGTCTTGCCAGGAATGCGGACATGCAGTTGGACCCAGGATCGGCCCAGGCGTCTCTCCGACAGACGCGCCGCCTCCCGCGGCAGCTTCGGGTGGTGCGGCTCGCCCATGCAGCCCCCGGTGTCTTGGGCTCTACAGCGCTCCCGATGTGCCTCAGAATCGGCTGGGATTGCCCTCAGACCTTAGAGGTGGAGGACCCTGCTCGTTGGTGGTGCCACTGCACACGGCTGTACACTGCACACGCCCGCTCCACGCGGCGCTCTGCACCGCTGGCTTCGTAGAGGTGCTCTCGGGGGTCAGAGGAGCAAGCCACAGACTTGGTGGTCTGCTGATCCCAGCAGGCCACCATCCTTGGGAGTACTAGCCATTCACAATGGGGTTGCAAATTGTACCTGCCTCATAATTATTAATGAAGCAGGCAAATTGTGACTCTATTAGGAATGTCTGTAAATTCCAATTTGCGAGTCGAGAAATACGAGTTGCAAAATGATGCAGTTTGCAACTTGCAAATTGGAAGGGTCGTACATCTGGCCCATAGTACCAAAGCCTGAGTTCAGACATGTTTTTAAAGAAGCATGTATATAGTAATATGTGTAGCTCAATGTTTAAAAGATAATGTTTTACTTATTATTTTTAGATGTGCTGGTGGCCGTTAAATGTCTACTTTTGCTTTCAGTTCTCACGACGTATCCATGACCATAGCAACATAATCGCGAAGATTCCCCAAAACTGAAAAAGGGATCTTTTTTAACAAAATCAACAATATTTAAGGGACTAGGGTGGCTCTAACTAGACCCTTTGTGTTGATTGTGAGTATATGACAACTACACATAAGACTGGATGCAGAGTTTTAGGTTACTTAGAATCACCCTGTTGCCTGGTCTGTAAAGTGCACTCCATAATTTCTGTAAATCCCACGCATGTCAAAACGCAGCTTGTTGTTATAGATACAGCCCACGTTATGGTCTCTGAGGAAAGCAGAAACAGTTGTATTAACCTGTTTCCTGGCCTTTTCAATCTGTGGACAGAATTGATTTGACTACTTTCATTTCTGCCTTTGACATATATTAGAGTACACCAAGACAGTGTGAGGGAAAAGTGACATCAGTTCTGCAAAGGTATCCTTCATTAGGATATCCAGCCGTACCCCAGTCAATATGCCTAGGTCATTGCCACCACAGTGCACAATCAAGAGGTGAGGAGCCGGGAATCCACAATGGATGTTACCAAAGCCAGCAACTGATGAACCTTTAACCCTTTCTGGCCAAACCAACTAATCTCCACATTTGGCAAACCCAAGTCCCTGTCCGTACCACTCTTTTTTGCAGCCTCTTTAGCCCAATAGTCATAGCAGTGGCCCACACTCTAAGCATTTTGAAGTGAAGGGAAGGCAGGAGCAGAAAAATGTAGTTTCTCAAATGAAAAGCAGTTAAAATGGAGGGTTTTTTTTATTTAAAAAAATCTATATTTCTTTGGATGCTGTCAGCATGAGAGTGAATAACATTAGGTAGTGTGCAAGATGTCTTAGCAACAAGTCATATTATTGGTTGTTGTTTAAAAAAAGAAATGTAATACTGAGATGGATATACATTCGAATCTGTGGAGTAAACCACACTTGATGTGTCTTATTTGGAAGTTTCATGAACCTACTAGCTCCACTGGGTTGCTAGGTACACTGTATTGCAGGGGAACTAATTATAAAACTTTAGGAGTTATGACACAATGTAAGTAATGTGAAAGGTGGTGGTGAGACGCACACCAGCTTAATCCTGTTCTTCCATGTTGACACCGATTCACAACTTGATAAGCATGCAAGCTTGTCCGCACTCCGCCCCAATGCGCAGCAATAGAAACAAAACACGAGGGGAACCTGTTAAGGTTCCACCAAGCTGCACAGCCGTATGCTTCAATGAATCAAATGAATTAAATTCATCTAATTTGTTCCTATATTTTTCCAAATTTTCACACTTGCATTTAATCCTTTTTAGTTTCAGTTTTTTTCAATCCATTTAACTCATTTCAGTTTTGTTACGATGATGTTCACACAAACACAGGGGCACCGTGGAATTCCAAATGTCACGATTTATTAAAAGTAACCCAATGCATTTCGGTATCACTGTCCCTTCGTCAGGGGCATCTAAAATACAAAAGGATTTGATTTTACAAAATGCTAACAGTACTACTGTATTAATGTTGTACTTCCAATTCATCTAGCAATTCATTTTCTCTGCCGTCTTTACACCAATGTACCGTTAATACCCAATAAATACAGCATTGCAACATGTGTTTAAAGAAACCATGTTTAAATAAACTACATCCAAAGTGAATCGGTTTAAACATTAATGAACAGGATTAAGCTGGAGTGCGTCTCACCACCACCTTTCACGTTCAATATAACTGCCTCAATTTGCTGAGATGGCACCCTTGATGAACATAGTAATCATGAACGTTAAAAAAGAATGTTGAATGGAAACCATTGGATAAAAGATTGTTTATCACGAGGACTTATACAGGAGTCCGTGTTTCTGATGGAAAAAACACTATCAGTTGTTTGTTGAACTGGCTCGGAATGAATATGTAACTGTTAATTTTGGATGCTAATGTTGGCAGAAATATTACATGGCCAATTGAGAACTAAGGGCCAGATGTAGGTCGCCCAATAGCGGTCGGTAACGGCCGAAATTACCGAATTTTCGCCGTTACCGACCGGTATTAGGCTTTTTAGATGTAGGTGGCATTTTTTTAGGATTCAGTATTTTACCGAATCGGTAATTTCAGTATTCGGTAAAATACTGAAAATTCCGGAATCCAGGATGTAGGGAGCACTCAAGTTGGTGCATTCCTCAGTTAAGGATTCGTTATTTACCACCAACTACAAGTTGGTGGTAAATAATGAAAACCTTTGAAAACGCATTTTTTTGCTTTTTCAACAGTGCGATGTGGCAGACATACATGCCCTTAGGGCATGTATGTCTGCCACAAGTGCACCCATACACAATTGAGGGGTGCAACAGGGTGTCAAAGTGACACCCTGCCACCCTTCAATGTTTTCCCCCTTTTACCGAATCGGTATTTACTGATTCAGTAATTACCATTCATTCCTATGGGCCTCCAGGCCCATAGGAATGAATGGCAATTACGGAATCGGTAAATACCGATTCTGTAATTACCGAAACTTACCGATTCAGTAATTTTAACGAAAAATTACCTACATCCCATTTACCTATTTAAGAATAGGTAAATTGAGATTACCTACATCTGGCCCTAGATGTGTGGTTTTTGTCATTGTTGGTTACGCAGCATTTCACAACACAGATTACAACAGCTGAATATATGGATATTTTGAATATCAAGCAAGTAACGCTTGTTGAGGGATGGAGTGCAATGCATTCTGGGACATGTAGTTTGTCTTAATTGAATGTGGGGAGGAGGGTAACTGAATTCCTAGCCTAGTTTTCCTTGCAGCCTCAGTAGAGATTCGCGTGAATAGCCACTTGAGGAAGGGTTAAAAACTGTGAACAAGTGCTGAAGAGTTGATGTAGGTTTTCCATCGTAAGGGTACAGCGTGCTTCCGCACGTAACAAAATTGAACACACAAATTCTGTTCACTAAGTAAATGGGTACCCTAAATGTTTGGTTGTTTTTTGAAATAATGAAGGACGGATTATGGCACATGTCACTGTAAACATCATGATTAATTAAGGGGAAGAGAAAGTTGATTCACCCCACTGATTTAGACATAAATACTTGTTAAATTAGGTTGCTTTGGCTGAGGGGTTGTTGCTTAATACTTTGGATGTAGTTTATTTAAACATGGTTTCTTTAAACACATGTTGCAATGCTGTATTTATTGAGTATTAACAGTGCATTGGTGTTAAGACTGCAGAGAAAATGAATTGCTAGATGAATTGGAAGTTCAACATTAATACAGTAGTACTGTAGCATTTTGTAAAACCAAATCCTTTTGTATTTTAGATGCCCCTGATGAAGGGACTGTGATCCCGAAATGCATTGGGTTACTTTTAATAAATTGTGACATTTGGAATTCCATGGTGCTCCTGTGTTTGTGTGAACATCATCGTAACAAAACTGAAATGAGTAAAATGGATTGAAAAAAAACTGAAACTAAAAAAGATTAAACGCAAGTGTGAAAATTTGGAAAAATATAGGAACAAATGAGATGAATTTAATTCATTTGATTAATTGAAGCATATGGCTGTTCAGCTTTGTGGAACCTTAACAGGTTCCCCTCGTGTTTTGTTACAATTTAAGTAATGGCAAACTTTAATTTCCAACTCAAGACTACTGTTGTGCAGTACCTAAATAAAAAAAACTGGAGCTAAATATCAGTTTGGACTCCCGTGATTAGCGGCACAGCGATAGAAATCGTCACACTCATGTGAAAAAAGGGGCAATGGGCCAATTAGTGGCCAGGAACGGCAAGCTAATTAGTGTGAGCACACCTTTTTTCACGGTTAGGTGGGAAAAAACACTATAAAATACCTGCTAAGCTGCCCAAACACCAAAAAAAAGAAATTAAAGAACAATTGAGAAGAACTATGGAGGAAGCTGGACCCAGTACAGAAGCCAACAACAACCCCCCAAACACCCAGGAGGACTAGCCAGAGACCCAGGGGAAGGGAAAGAGGAAGGAAGACCCTGGTCAGTCCGCAGGAAAACCAGGTCCTAATTGCGGAGGTGACAGAACTTTTTCTCAGCTCCACAGTATCATTGGGCACAAAAAATGCAATTTGGCAGTCCATCGCAGCCAAGGTGAATGCTTTCGGAGAGGTGAGGAGGACAGTGGACGGCTGCAAGTAGCGCAGGCATGATGCTAAGTGCAAGACCAAGCAGAAACTTGCAGCCAATCTGAAAGCAGCAATGCAGATTGGAGGTGGGAGTCCAGCACCACAGGAGGAGCTGGATCCATTGGAGGAACAGGTGTCCCAAATCATCAGCGAGGAGTCGGTGGTTGGAGTTTTGGGACAGGATACTGCTCAACATGCCCAGACACAACACTAACAGGGTGAGTAACAACCAGGGACTGGGGGAGATGGGCCCAATGGCACCCAAGCACAGTTAAATATATTGCAATGCACACCCACAATGACTGTGGATCATGTCCCTGATACCGTTGGCCCTGGTGGCATAGACACATATCACCCTACTCAACCAATACATTGCAAGACACATAATGGCGGACTCCAAATACAGCCCGAGTACCATTTCAGATCACAAAATAAGGGCTATATGAAAGAGCAAAGGGTCACTTAGATTGGAGATGTGGCAGGGTGTCTAAATGGCCCCCTTGCCTCAACACCATGCAAATGCATGTTCCTGTATGTCTGAGTTGTGTGCAAGATTGTGCATGTGCATCAAGGGTGACACTACTGCACATACACAACCTTGTACACAACCCAGAAACGCGGGCACAATTGTGAATGTGTGCAGACATTGCGTCAGAGAGATGCGGGCTGCTGCAGACCAGTCGTATATGCGTGGTGTTGAAGCAAGGGGAACATGTAGACATACTGCTGCATCTCCAGTTAATGTTCCCACTTGCTCACACAGGAGATGCAGTCCTGTGTACACCAAGTGAGAAAGCATCTAGTGATTCTGCATACCATAAACACATACATTATCACAACAAAGGGATCATGTAGCCTACTGCCTAAAAGGTGCATATCACACAATGCACACAATCAGCAGACAAGTCAAAATGTGATGTAAAACAATGAGCAGGGGGATATGCCTACAACACTACAGTGCATGGACAATGTATTTCAGGAATGTGTCACCATCATAGGTACCACATTACTTGTCCGTGTGCCATACTCACAGAACTACAATCTCTCTGTATAGATGTATGACAACGTAAGTATGACAACAAGCAAGGATAGCAACGTAGCACCAAATAATGACAACTAGCTAAATTGCACCATCACCCCTTAGGTCAAATAGCACTCCTCCACTATCAAGTGTACACATCTGCCATTCAGAAAGCTGCATTCCACATCAGTCCTGGTGTGATTTTCACATTACACCATTATGTGCATGTATTTGTATTTGTATTTGTATTTGGTATTTGTAGAGCGCATATATCACCGTAAGGTCTCATAGCGCTTGCTAGTGTTCACGGCAGGACAGGACAGAGAGAGCTTTGAAATTACGGAGCTAAGTTAAACAACCAAGTTTTGAGTAGTTTACGGAATTTCTTATGATCAGTCTCCAGATGGAGGGGTAGAGGTAAGGTGTTCCAGGTTTCTGGGGCCACCCTTGAAAAGGATCTACCCCCATTTCTGGCAGTTCGGATCTTCGGCACTGTCAGTAGAAATTTGCTATTGGACCTGAGGGTTCTAGCCCGTTGGTATATAGTGAGTTTTTTCGCTAGGTAGAGGGGCCCTTTATTATTGAGTGTCTTATGCACTAAGCAGCACAGTTTAAAATGGATTCTTTTTTTGATTGGGAGCCAATGTAGAGTTTTCAGACTAGGTCCGGATGGAGAGCGCAAAGGCAAGTTGAGGACCAGCCTGGCCGCCGTGTTCTGGACGACCTGGAGTTTAGCCAGGAGTCCTACATTTGTGGAAGCAAGTAGGGAGTTGCCGTAGTCCAGACGGCTAATAATCAGTCCCTCACAAGGGGCATCCTGGAGGAGAGAGGGATCCATTTGAACAGTTTTCAGAGACTGCGCATAAGTCCGTAACAGATGTGGACCCGATTGTTGATTTGGTTTAGCATAGATAATTTGGAGTCCAAAATTATGCCTAGATTGCGTGTAGCTGTCGTAGGTGGGGGGCAGGGACCTAACATGGGGGACACCAATCGCTGTTCCATAGTTTGTCTGCATCCCCAAAAAGCACGATCTCTGTTTTGTTAGCTTTTAGGAGAAGATGGTTGTTTGTCATCCAGTTGTTTATGTCTGTAGTAACGTTTATGAATCACTTGTATACGGGACGTACAGAGACGTATTCAGGGCAGATGCCGGTTTTTCAAGTTAAGGAAGGACAAGTTGTGGAGTGACACGAAGTAGAAGTCTGGACTGCGTCCAGTAGGTAAGCTTGATGACTTGGTTGAAAACATGGGGAAGGGAGCAGTTCACAAGTGGTGAGCTCTAGTAAGACTGACACATGCTTTCGTTTATAGATTTTTCGGAGTTCTCTCTGGTGAACGTGCTGCCGTATGCAGAACACTGCTTGTTTCGTACACGCCATTTTGGAATGAGGTAAGCAAGAAAGGTGGATTGCACAGAATATACGTGTTTTCACGCAACTTACGTGCAGAGGACTAAGAGACTCGTTGTTTTTCAGATTCTAGTGCTTAAGGTCGTCTTGATTGAGGCTGGGTGTAGTTAGTAGCGACGTTTGTTGTTGCACTTGGAGTAGTTGCACACACATTGGTGAGGTGATGGTTTTCACTTGCCTGTTTTGTTTTGAAATATGGTGACAGTAAATTTACTTTTGTCAAAATTATGGAGTACAAATATTAGAGCTGATGTTTCCAAACTACAGTTGAAGAAGTTGTTGAAGACTGTTTATGTATTTATTTGTAGATTCAATAGGCTCCTGACGAAGGGCCAATCCTCGGCCCAAAATGCATTGAGCCGGCAACGGACACCCAAAGATTACGATCGAATTGATTGTTTGAAATGTATTTGGCTTATTGAAAAAAATATGATTTGAAAATATGACATGTTTTTGTGCAATATAAATGAAGTTTCATGAAAAAATTGTTTTGCTTTGTGTCGAATTAAAATGAGTTAAATATGAGATAATGACATTGACTAAGATGAATGTATAGTGATGAAAGACAGTACACTCATAGGTGGTATGCACCACAGCTACTGTGCGTAGTGGTCAAGCCCTGAGGGCTCGAGTTAGGTAGGTTGAATTGAAGGCACCGTCAAGACAACCGCGCTACAACTGCAGCACGCTTAGTTCAAAAAGTTTAGTTTCGTGTAAAATAAAAGTGAAAATAGCGAATTAAATTTGGAAAACAGGTTCAAATAGGTAGTGCTTCTCTATTTCAAAATATTGAAGTAACTCCGAGCCCATGTTTTAGAAAGGGGTGTGTTAGTGACAGAAGTCATGTGCCAGTATGGCCCCCCCATGGACCGTTGTGACGTGATCGCTATAACTGGTGGAATTATAAAAAAAATCAGTGTATCATTATACACACTGTTTTAGAGATATTGAGATTCTGATAAATGTTTAAGAAAGGGGTGTGTTAGTGACAGAAGTCATGCGCTAGCATGGCCCCTCATGGACCGTTGTGACATGATCGCAAATATTGGTGGAATTTAAAAAAAATCAGTGTATCATTAATACACACTGGTATAGAGATATTGAGGTTCTGATAAAGGATGTATAGAGTTATTTAGATAGTGAATTATCTAGTTTGAGGCTTAGAATTTTTTATATCGTTATATTTTTTAATGTGGTGGCAGCTATTGAAATTTTGCGTATGCTTTCTGCTTTTGCGCCGTATCCGCAGTGACTGTGATACCAACATCATCATGATCTCCTGCCTAATGGCAAAAACAGCAAATAGGTTTTTGAGATGCCTGTTCTAGAAATACACTAGAAAAACATAAGTTTGGAGTGTACAGTAATATTCACCTAGTATGTGAAATACCGCAATATGCGTGCATATATGTGTTTTTCACTTTATTTAAATGGTGTGATCGTCACGGTTAAAGGCGTCGCTGAGATTCCTCAAATAACCACGAAAATGTCAAATAGGTCTTAAATATGGATTTTAAAGAAACTTAGGACCATTTTTTGCTCTTGCAAGCGGGAAATCGGCCTGTTTGCGACCGCAAAATAGGTCTGCCCTATGTACAAACCCTATTTTGCGAGTTGGTAACCTATTACCCACTCGCAAAAGGATCTGCAACTCACTATTAGGAAGGGGGTGTCAAGGACGTCCCTTCTTAATAGTGAGTAGCACTTCAATGTAAGTTTGTTTTGTCTTATATTGCACCTGCAAACCACTCACAAACAGGAAGGGGTTCCCAGGGAACCCCTTCCCCTTTATAACTGAGAGTGAAAACAGTTTTTAAGACCAGTCAGTGGTCCCATGGACCAATGCCTACTCTTCAAAAATGATAGAGAAACATTTCATTTTTCTTTTCTAAATACATACAGTTTTCTTTTAAGGAAAATGGGCTGCATAAAAAAAAGAACTGCTTTATGTAAAAAGCAAGTCAGTCAGCCAAGCCACTTTTATTCGATTATTTAAAATCACAAAAAGTGCAATACACATTTAAAAATTGGCACAATCATATCAAATATAAAACATTATGGGCGTAAGTAAATATTTAATTAAAGCGAAAAACAGTGAGGTACATATCAAATTCATTCTATGAAAAAATAGATGATTTCAAACAGGATTTATCAGAGAAAATCTTTTTTTTTAAGTCGTACAGCTGCAATCAGAAAGCTAGTGATGTTAAAAATGTCCCAGGTGTTGCTAAGCATTTGCAGATAAAGAACAGCTGGCTTGAACTGTAAGAAGCCCTTGCCCATCAAAAGAGGGACTAGAAACCTCCTTCGTATTTCTGTCTAAAAATCGCAAAACATCATAAAGTACAATGTGTCCTGTGGTGAAAAATTATCACACTGACATGGATCTAGATTCTCTGGTTTAGACCAGCCCGAGATAGTACCCAGGGAGAAATGAATTAAGTTAAAACGGAATCTGGTCAGGAGCCACCGAGGAAGGGCTTAGTCACTAATCTCAAGTAGGGCTCAATTGATGGAGAGGATATTATCAGATAATGGGCCCTAACAAGAGGTCTCTGTAGCTCCCGCTCTTCACATTCCAACATAAATATATTCAATAGTTGTGCTTTAGTCCATTTCACATCTTCCTTTCTGATGCCTTCCGGGAGGGACGGACAAAATGGTTCTTAAAAATCTATTTTCCACCTTCTGTATCTCCTTCTGCTGTTTATAGCCCCAAATCATTGAGCCATACGTGGCAATAGCTAAAAATTTGGATCTATACATTCCAAGCATGGCTTCAAAGGGTTTAGCATCTAATCGTTGAGCGAACCCTAAGAGTGATGTCGTTGACCTGACTACGGCATTCCTTTTTGCCTTCTGTTGGGGGACCCAGGAACCTCTTTAGTCGAATAGCAAATATGTAAAAGAGGGTACCCTAGAGACCTCTGCTCCATTACAATGAATCAATTTAATTTTCCTATTTCTTTTACCTGCTATCATAATATGGGGTTCTCCTACACGCGAAATATCCAAACTAGCCTCCGCCAAAGATTTTTCTAAGGCATTGATTTAAAGGGTAAAAAGAATTGGGCTTCAGTGGCTACGAGTACATCAACCATACAAAGCTTGCACACTACCTCACACCAATGCTGAGAAAGAGGACATAAAGGATATAATCCACAAAAATCTATACTAAAAAAAGTAATTCATTTTATTAAAATACATACATCGAATATGCTTCAATTAAGTAAAAAGCAGAATACATAGCTAGTTAAAAACAAGAATAAAAACATAAGAATGCAAAGCCAAAATATTGATTACAAAAAACAGTAAGTTGGGAGCAAGAGAAAAGAACACTAGTTCCTGATTCTAGAGGAAACTACTAAATCAAGTCAGTACTCAATTGTATCCACAATGGGTAAAAATTCAATATTAATCACTCAAAACAGTTGTCCCAACAGATTTGAAATAGTATCCTCTTCACAAAGCATCGGCACGTTTTGGTGGGCCTATAGATGAGCGGCCATCACCTTCTTCAGGAACTAACATATGTCACAATCACAATAAAAGCAGTCTGTCAGAATAAACAGAACAATGAACAATACACAAACCCACAAATCCGGTTACACCCTCATAATCCAAACCCCTCTAAATTCAATACAACATCCCTATGTCCAATGTCTCAGCCCACTGGTGTTGAAACTTGAGGCACTCATATATACAACATTGCCTGAAAAGTATGTGCCCATAGAGAGCATCAGCATCCAGATTATTATTAAGAGGATGTATTCCTTATTTAATGTTGATTGTTATTTAGAAAAAGGGGGCATCCCAGAGTTTCAAGGATACAACTAATGCTGCATTAGATTGATATAAACATTTGTTGGTTCGTTAGCAAAAAGCATTGTTTCTTCCAAAATAGGTCAGGCCTAATATGGGATTTACAATGTAAATTTTGTGTTTTTCTAGCTGTATCGAGTGAATTTGAAAAGCACTATTATTCAGCAACTATTCCCAGAAACCGAAGCAGAGGCTCTTTGAAGCATTTCTTGAAATATTTGCAGGTAAAAATTGAGTCGTACAGATAGACAGTTTTTGTTTTCACAATGGCAAAATGAGAAATAATATTCTCTAAGTAAGACTAATGTGCCATTGTGCTTTGGAACGGACAGGTGCCGCGATAGGACGATGAAAGGTCTACAATAATTGAACAGTCTAGCTTTGAGCAGTGGACTCTTGTGCTTCTATAATTCAGGTAAAAATGCTTTTTGTAACCATATCCTGGTACAATCTCTAATAGATAGGCATGTTATACTAATAGCCACTGAATGTAAATATAATTTGTGTCGTGGCAGATATTGAGGTCACTGAGCACTGAATATATTGAGCACCAATTGGAAATATTGGCTCGGAGGTATTTACAAGCCCCAGAAACACAGGTATCTGTATAAAAAAAAGGTTTTAATCAGACAGTGAAACCAGATGTGAGTAGGAGGGTTCCGTAGTAGGGAGGCGGATAGGCCCCTGGTTGTGATTATAGTGGGATATTCCTTGAAGCTCTGGGATGCCCCCTTTTTCTAAATAACAATTAACATTAAATAAGGAATGCATCCTCTTAATAAGAATCTGGATGCTGATGCTCTCTATAGGCCCCTACTTTCCAGGCAATGATGTATGGTTGTGTTGTATATATGAGTGCCTCAAGTTTCAACACCAGTGGGCTGAGACATTGGACATAGGGGTGCTGTATTGAATTTAGAGGGGTTTGGATTATGAGGGTGTAACCGGATTTGTGTTTTTTTTTGTGTGTCCTCATTTTGCTCTTGGAAAACCACATAGGAGCACTGGGAGAGGGAAATGAACTATACTGTCTCAGATAGACTGGTAGTGCCATCAACCAACTAAGATTGGCACTCAGTATTGTTCAAACTCTCCGAAAGGTGCGCCGCTAGGTGTTAACTATTGAAGAGCAATTTTTCTGCTATTCGACACCCATTATAGATCGGGAAAGCCATGACGTTGGGTAAGTCGAGAGAGGAGAGCAGACCAAGCAGCGTTAATCATCGGACAGTGGGGAAAAAAAGAAGAAAAAAAAAACACGGTCAAAAGAAAAGTCACCTGAACCCAATTTAAGAGGTGCCAAAAGCCCCGTTTCTCTGGGTTACCAGATCTTGCTAGGTCGATTTTAGACGTTTACAGGACTGATATACGCCAGGCCAACATGGTGGGAGGCAGTGCTTCTTTCCATTTCCTGCAGATTTCTCTCCTTGCCAATAGGATACAGTAAAACAAAAGTTTTTTGGCAGGACCATGTATTTCCGGTGATGTTCCGAAAATTACTAGCATTGCGTTGATTGAGATTCGATACCCTAAAGATGTTGACAACATAGTACTGATAGAGTCCCAATAAGGTGACAAAAATGGGCATTCGAAGAACATGTGTAGGTCAGAGCTCACACTTAGGGCAGGCCACGGTGGAGTCAGTCGAAAACTTTGATAACCTCTGTGGAGAATAGTACGCCCTATGTAGCGTAAAAAGATGGTTCCTACGCAACCACGCTGGCTTGACTGTGTCCCACAGGATCTTAAAGGAGGAGTACCAGATATCCTCAAGATCTTTTCCCATAAATGAAGAATTCCACAATGTTTCGGGTTAGGTGAAATCCCCATCCACCTCTTCTAGTAACAAATTGTACCAGAACGAGATCCCCATAGTTACAGGAGGTTTGTCCATCATCATGGTCAACATTCTACTATCCCCTCCCATTTGAAATCTACCCCTAACAGAAATCTGTGCATGGGTCCAGCTCACTATCTGTAGATATTTAAATCTAGATAGACTCAACCCCACTCTAGCTGATAAGTAGTCCCAAGGTAGCAAAACACCGTCTAGGTAAAGTTCTCCCCAGACCTCCAGACCAGCCTCTCTCAAGGGTGTTGCCAAGCTATCAAGAAGCCACGCCGGACAACCCGGAGAGTCCCACAGTGGAGACCTAGGATTTGTGGTTTTGTCTAATGTTCATTGTTCTGTTTATTCTTACAGACTGCTTTTATTGTGATTGGGACATATGTTAATTACTGAAGAAGGTGATGGCCGCTCATCTATAGGCCCTCTGAAACGTGTTGATGCTTTGTGAAGAGGACACTATTTAAAATCTGTTGGGACATCTGTACTGTGTGATTAATATTGAATTTTTACTCATTGTGGATACAATTGAGTACTAACTTGATTTAGTAGTTTCCTCTAGAATCAGGAACTAGTGTTCTTTTCTCTTGTTTCCAATTTACTGTTTTTTGTAATCAATAATTTGGCTTTGTATTCTTATGTTTTTAAATAGCTATGTATTCTGCTTTTTACTTAATTGAAGTGTATTCAATGTATGTATTTTAATAAAATGAATTACTTTTTTTGTATAGATTTTTGTGGATTATATCCTTTATGTCCTCTTTCTCAGCATTGGTGTGAGGTAGTGTGCAAGCTTTGCATGGTTGATGTACTAGTAGCCACTGGGGCACTTTTCTCGTGACTGAAGTCCATAACGGTACCCCTCCCTTTTGGCTGGTGGGTCCCTCTCCTTTTCTTTGAGTTTAAAAAGAATTGGGGCCAAAATACATCCCTGTCGGATGCCCCTCCCTAGCTTAAAATGCCTTGCACATTTGCCATCCTGCGTAACCCTTACTGTTGCAGATATATCCCGATGCAGAAAAGCCAAAAATTAGCTATAGAAGGATCAATGCCCACATCTAGCAAAATAGTCCACAGCTTCGACCTGTTAACCAGATCGAACGCTGAAGAAAGGTCCATAAAAAACCCATGTATAAAGAACCTTCTTTAGCTATTGTGTATTTGCTTATTATGAGATGTAGATTCAGACACTGATCCAGAGTACTTCTACCCTGTCTAAATCCATATTGGAGATTAGAAAGGACCTCGTTGTCAATCCCAGTCCGTGATTTTGGCCAGAATGACTTTGCCCAATATTTTAATATTTTAACGGCAGAGTCAATTAAGGATTAAGGACACTGAGGATCCCCTCTATGACCCTTTTTAAAAACTGGGTTTATTGTTGATAGGGCCCATGATGCAGGAAATCCTTGGGTACCTGAGGCATTATAGACATTGGTTAATAACCTTGCCCAAAATTGGGGATCACATTTATAAAGATCCGCCGGCACACAATCAGAGCCAGGTGCTTTATTATTAGATGTCTCTATGATTGCCTTTTCTACATTTGCCTCCTCAAATAGTAGTGGGAGCGAGTCTCGGCAGGTTACCAAACTCAGGAGGAGGTTCCCCATCCACATTGAGCCCATAAATTGCCTCAAAATGCGTGAGCCACTGCTCCTCTGTAATATTGCTCTCCATGGGGTCATTCTCTACACCGGAAAAAAAGGTGTGTTCACAATGGCCCAGAATCTCGCACTATCCTTTAAAATTTCTACTGCGGAGAGTGCATTCCAAGCTTCTTCTTTAATCTCCTGTTTATGTGAGTGAATCACCAACTTATACGATTTCCTTAAACTTACTATGCGATCCCTATCTCTTGGAGTATTTTTCAAAGCTTGGAGTAGATCTCGATGGGCCCATGAGCAGTTACTGTCAAACCACCTTTCACCCAGCTGACTTCTTGGTTTAGATTTAACAGTCAGATCAGAAGCTATCTGCCCACTGTTTGATTTGGGGTCTCTGGTTGGCACAGGTAAGTACTTGTGACAAGCAGGGACCCTCTCCTCTAGTCAGGGCTAGGGACTTACTCTTTAAAATAACCCCTGCTCACCCTCTAGGTTGCGTGGCGCGAGCAGACAAGGCTAATCTCAGAGCGTTATGGGTTAAGCATTTGAAAATACGCACAGTAACTCAGTGACAACACCACACATGGACACCACACCAGGGTTGTATCAAAAATAGCTATTTTATATATAAGGTTTAACACAAGTTCCAATAACGTTTAAAATCAGGCCACAATACTATTCAGGCAAAGAGTTCTTAAAAATGCACTCTTGTCCGACTCTCACAGTGTTAAACAATGTCTAACGGGACTGCACAGGCGATGCGGACTCACCGGTCCGAGGCGCACACTCAGGGGTGCGCGTCGAAGTACAGTACCTTTAGGAATGTGGAGTCTGGCTCGAATGAGGCGTACAGGATGTGACGGCGGACTTGGAGCGTTGTCGGCTTCTCAGGGCGGTGATCCCGGCTGGTCGCGGCATCTTCTGGACGAGGCGTAGGGCGGGGGCCACAGGGCGGCGAGGCGGACGATCCGAGTTTTCAGGGGGTCGCCGTGCGGTGCTGCGTTTGAGCCGGGTGGTGCGATTCGATCCCCAGCTGCAGGAGGCAACAAGCAGTGCAGCTCTGAGATGGGAGGGGGAAGCGGGGTGCAGTGCGGCCCGGCTTAAGTACGTGCGAGCTACGGCTCATAGGAGAGCGGAGACACACAGTGCGGGGCGGCAACTGCACGGCTTCAATTGTACAGGGTTTCATGTGGCGCACTCTGCTTATGGCTCCGGCGGCAGAAGGACACAGGCAGTTCCAGCAGCTCTTGGGGAAGGCAGGGGAGAGTCCAATTGTCCTGGGACTCTGTTCAGGGGGCAAGCTCACCCACAAACACTTGGAGATTGTTTGAAGCACAAATTTGCAAAGTCTCTTTCAGTCTTTTTTCAGTCTTTTCCTCTCCTTTAACAGCAAGGCACCCACTGCAGACCAATCCCCCAGGTCAGGGACAGTACTCCTCCTTGCAGCTTCTCCAGGTCCTTCTCGTCGGGCAGAGGTTCTTCGTGGTTCAAGCAGGATATGATTTCTTAGGAGCAGGGCTCCTATATTTATACTGCATTTCTTTTGTTCTTTCAGGCCAGGGGGCCTTTGCCTTGTTCAGTCCAGTGCTTGAGCACTTTGTTGACATGATGCAGGTTACTACTTTCAGTGTGCAGGGCAGAGACATCAGACGTTCCACAGGAGGTGGAGCCAGCATTGTGGTGGCAGAGCACAGCCCTATTCAGAGTCAAGGGGCACTCCTCCCACCCATCCTGGTGTAATCTTTCTATTCACCACCTGGCTGCCCAGCCTGTCTCCTGGAATTCCCCAGCCCTGTCACACACAGAAACCAGACAGCAGATACACATCCTAGCAGAGGCGGCTGAAAAGCTTAGGCAAGCAAATACCAACTTTCTAAAAGTGGTATTTGCAAACATAAAACATTAAAATAAACTTTACTAAAAGATGTATTTTACTATTCTGAGTTCAGGCATACTAAACTTGAATTTCTACCATGCTCCCTAAGTCTGTTAGGAATGTAGAATGTAACAATTCCAACAGCCCATTGTACCCTATGAGAACAGGTAGCCTTACAGTAGTGAAAAACGAAAATGGCTGTAATTCACTATTAGGACATGCCATACACATCAGGGCTTGTCCTACCTTATGCTTACAATGCACCTGCCCTTGGGCCTAGCATAGGGGTGACTAATATGAAGTTAAGGGAAGGTTTAGGGACTGGCAAGTAGGTGCACTTGCACAGTCAGCATGACAGTACCAGACTGCACGCAGGTTCTGCAATGGCAGACCTTAGACACATTTTACCAGGCCGCTTTTGTGGGTGGCACAACCGGTGCTGCAAGTCCAACAGTAGCATTTGTATTTACAAGCCCTGGCACTCCTGGTGCACTTTACTGGGGTCTGACTGTAAACCACATAAGCCAATCATGGAAACCAATCAACATATACAGTTTCTAAAGGGAGCACTTGCACTGTGGCACTGATTGGCAGTGGCACAGTGCTCTGAGCAGCTAACACCAGCAAAACACATGAGGCAACAGCAACAAAAAAATGGAAGGGAGACCCCGCGCCAATGGTGCCAGGTCTAACACCCACAAATTCCTTCAAAGGCTCTCACAATCTCCGCCTTTGAGGAAGTATGTTCCACACATTTTGCAAAGTTATCTTTTGCCTTTTCACAGAGGTCGGCATGGAAAGATTCAGGAATAACTTTGAACCATTTAAACCTCTTCCCCTGATCTCTTGGTACCACAGAGTTAACTCCCAGCTTTCCTGCTGTTCCTAACAGGCCACATTCTTTTCCAACCACTAAGATAACAGGATTATGATCGCTAAAGGGGGACAAACTAGCTTTATAAGACACTACCTTGGCTAGTAACGGTGTTGATAAAAAAATATAGTCAATAATGGTGTCCCTATCCTTAGCTTTAAACGTAGAGACCCTGTCAATTTGGGCATTAAATCCAGGTTCAAAGAGGTTAGCCCCAGACAGGAGGTCCTCCAAAGCCTCCCCCTGTTGCGAGTGCTCAAAATGAGGCGTCACTGAGTGAGCTGGTCCCAGATGGTCATCTATACAGCAATCCCTTTCACACAAATGAATATTAAAATCGCCCATAACAATGATATAGAACAAAGTGGATTGCTTTGACCTATAATTTTCTTTAAAACTTCCGAGATGTAATAAATGTTGGTTCACCACATCACATTCCCCAGAATTATAAAAATTAACAAATAACATTTTTGGGTAATTAGGTGTGGATAATTCTGCTCTCAGAGTGTTATGAGATCCCGACTCCAGCATCCTTGATGTCCCTTTTATCTTTAGTGAGAAAAGGAGCGCTAGGCCCCCGTTGGCTCTACCAGCCGTGGCTGGGTGCGCAGGTAAACAATAACATTCAAAACCATCCAGCCAGAAATTATTCGCCCTATCCCAAGTTTCCTGCAAGGCAATTATATCATATTGTTTTATGAATGACAACCACCGCGTGTCATCCCTTTTAGATCTAATACCAGCAATATTCCAACTAACAATTTTACAATTTTGATCAGGTTCAGCTTCTAAAGCCTGTTCAATTAAGCATAGACCAGGAGAACAAACCAATGGGGCCACTAGTTAGTCATTCATGTCAAGGTGAGACAGAGGGAGGAATCTATTTGTTAAAACTAAATCTCGTCTTCTGTTACCTGTCCTTGGAGTTTGTAATTGAGGGTCTGTGTCTGCGCGCCAAAGAGGCCAATTTAGACAGGGATCGTGCAACCTATTTCGGGTAAAAGAAGGAGTCTGATAAACCCTCTTCCAATCTGACCCAGTACCCGTATTAGCCTTTCTATTCAATCGTTTTACAGAGGGGTAGAAAATACCCAAAGGCAGGGACCTAATGCCTCCCTTCACTAACTCAAAGGCATCCCAAAAAGCTATATTGCATTCCTTAAAGTTGACAATGATGCAGTTCCCATCGATTTGTGTAGGGTAGTTAACAATTCATCCCACCCGTCTAGCCATTATTATATTAGATGAGATCTCAGCATTACCACAACAGTGTTGATCGCCCCATCTTTTAGTTTTCCGTAGTAGTGCCTGGGGGTATTCACTGTCCTGGGCATCAAGAGGGGGAACCCCTACAAGGACAGCCACCAGAGGAGTAGCTTCAGGGGGGAGATCAAGTATACATGAATTAGGGCTTCAGCAATTTCCCTGTCTAACAGAGGGCCCATTCAAGATCATCAGTCGTAGCATTGTGTAAAAAATGTGAAGGATTCTGGACAAACACGGAAGTTAATCCTCCCTCTACATGAGACCTCTTTACAAGCGCTGAACTAGGCAAAAGACTAGATTTTAGCCTAGCCTGCGCCTGTAATAAGGGTTGACTAACATGTTGAGGGTCTCCCACTTGTGGCACAATTTCCTGACAAGCCTCAGATAACACAATAGGAGCAGGTGAGCTCTGCAAGGTTCTAAAGTCCCTGATATAAGAGTCAATCCGCTCACATTTTTTTAAGATACCCGTGACACAGGTATTCAAAGTGTCAATTATATACTTTGGCTATCCCAGTGTGAATAGGCTCCAAATGAGAGCTAAAAATGTTCTACACCGCATCACACAATGTTCGTTGAGTGCTTTCATTCACAGCAGACCCTGCCTAGGGGGTGCTCTTCTTTAAACATATGTCCCGTTTATTACATTTCTTGGTGAGTCTCCTTTTCCCTGTACAACCTGAGGACAACTCTTTTGGGACTTTATCTGAGGGCATTGAGTATTCATTAGTTACAACAACTACCTCCCTTAAATGAGCACCATCATTAATCAGAGCTTCGTTCTCCTGTTGGGGATCTTATATCATTACTGTAGGTTCCAGCGGAACCGGGTTCTTCACTATTTCAGTCACTGCAGACCCATCTCAAAGCGATGGAGTGGTACCCAAGCCCAGTTCCTTTTCAGCGTTGGCAATTTCCTTGCTCAATACTCCCACCGCCGAGGTCAAATAAGAAATTATGGATTCAGACTTTCTTGGCATTTTAGATTTTAACCCCTCCTGATCCACAAACTACAGAGATGTTTGCACTTACCCATGTTGAATGTAAGGGGGATGGCCCAGCCCAGCCTCCTCCAGCCATTGACAGACGCGGACAGGCCGCTCACAATTTATCGTGCCTCCTGGCGCCGCAATGACGCCCACAGCAGGCAACTAGGAAAGCCTGCTGGGGCTTGTAGTTTGTGTAATGCCGTTTCCATCAGGGCGGGACCTGGAGTGCTGAACAGAATGGACTCCAAGCCATTTCCCTCACTGCTGATGGCAGGATAGAGTGCAGGTAAGTGCAGGTAAGTAATAGAGAAGCTGTTCCCCTCACGGCAGAGCCTACAGCCTGTGAGCGCAAATTCAAAAATAACAAAAAGTGACAGAGTCCTTGCATCCAGAGTGTTATAACACTTTATTACACTTTGTGAGTTAATTGCCCCACTTGCTCTCTGTTGCGAATGCAACTAGGGCCTCTCAGGTCATCGCCACTCACCCCGGGGCCACAGTGGCTATGGAGGGATGGCACTCCAACCACCTCCGACTGGGCATGATGCTGCACCAGCTGGCCAGCAGCCACCAAACGTCCGTATTCAGCACGGTGGGGTAGACCAGTCATCCCCGGCCGTGCACGCCTCTCCAAATTGGCATCCGGTCAGTCAGTCTTCAGTCTGGGCTGCGAAGAAGGGTAGGGGGGGCCGGCCCCCACGCAACACAGGTCTTGCCAGGAATGCGGACATGCAGTTGGACCCAGGATCGGCCCAGGCGTCTCTCCGACAGACGCGCCGCCTCCCGCGGCAGCTTCGGGTGGTGCGGCTCGCCCATGCAGCCCCCGGTGTCTCGGGCTCTGCAGCGCTCCCGATGTGCCTCAGAATCGGCTGGGATTGTCCTCAGACCTTAGAGGTGGAGGACCCTGCTCGTTGGTGGCGCCACTGCACACGGCTGTCCCCGGCCTGCACGCCCGCTCCATGCGGCGCTCTGCACCGCTGGCTTCGTAGAGGTGCTCTCGGGGGTCAGAGCAGCAAGCCACAGACTTGGTGGTCTGCTGATCCCAGCAGGCCACCATCCTTGGGAGTACTAGCCATTCACAATGGGGTTGCAAATTGTACCTGCCTCATGAATATTAATGAAGCAGGCAAATTGTGACTCTATTAGGAATGTCTGTAAATTCCAATTTGCGAGTCGAGAAATGCGAGTTGCAAAATGATGCAGTTTGCAACTTGCAAATTGGAAGGGTCGTACATCTGGCCCATAGTACCAAAGCCTGAGTTCAGACATGTTTTTGAAGAAGCATGTATATAGTAATATGTGTAGCTCAATGTTTAAAAGATAATGTTTTACTTATTATTTTTAGATGTGCTGGTGGCCGTTAAATGTCTACTTTTGCTTTCAGTTCTCACGACGTATCCATGACCATAGCAACATAATCGCGAAGATTCCCCAAAACTGAAAAAGGGATCTTTTTTAACAAAATCAACAATATTTAAGGGACTAGGGTGGCTCTAACTAGACCCTTTGTGTGCGTATATGACAACTACACATAAGAATGGATGCAGAGTTTTAGGTTACTTAGAATCACCCTGTTGCCTCGTCTGTAAAGTGCACTCCATAATTTCTGTAAATCCCACGCATGTCAAAACGCAGCTTGTTGTTATAGATACAGCCCACGTTATGGTCTCTGAGGAAAGCAGAAACAGTTGTATTAACCTGCTTCCTGGCTTTTTCAATCTGTGGACAGAATTGATTTGACTACTTTCATTTCTGCCTTTGACATATATTAGAGTACACCAAGACAGTGTGAGGGAAAAGTGACATCAGTTCTGCAAAGGTATCCTTCATTAGGATATCCAGCCGTACCCCAGTCAATATGCCTAGGTCATTGCCACCACAGTGCACAATCAAGAGGTGAGGAGCCGGGAATCCACAATGGATGTTACCAAAGCCAGCAACTGATGAACCTTTAACCCTTTCTGGTCAAACCAACTAATCTCCCCATTTGGCAAACCCAAGTCCCTGTCCGTACCACTCTTTTTTGCAGCCTCTTTAGCCCAATAGTCATAGCAGTGACCCACACTCTAAGCATTTTGAAGTGAAGGGAAGGCAGGAGCAGAAAAATGTAGTTTCTCAAATGAAAAGCAGTTAAAATGGAGGTTTTTTTATTTAAAAAAATCTATATTTCTTTGGATGCTGTCAGCATGAGAGTGAATAACATTAGGTAATGCGCAAGATGTCTTAGCAACAAGTCATATTATTGGTTGTTGTTTAAAAAAAGAAATGTAATACTGACATGGATATACATTCGAATCTGTGGAGTAAACCACACTTGATGTGTCTTATTTGGAAGTTTCATGAACCTACTAGTTCCACTGGGTTGCTAGGTACACTGTATTGCGGGGGAACTGTTTATAAAACTTTAGGAGTTATGACACAATGTAAGTAATGTGAAAGGTGGTGGTGAGACGCACACCAGCTTAATCCTGTTCTTCCATGTTGATACCGATTCACAACTTGATAAGCATGCAAGCTTGTCCGCACTCCGCCCCAATGCGCAGCAATAGAAACAAAACACGAGGGGAACCTGTTAAGGTTCCACCAAGCTGCACAGCCGTATGCTTCAATGAATCAAATGAATTAAATTCATCTAATTTGTTCCTATATTTTTCCAAATTTTCACACTTGCATTTAATCCTTTTTAGTTTCAGTTTTTTTCAATCCATTTAACTCATTTCAGTTTTGTTACGATGATGTTCACACAAACACAGGGGCACCGTGGAATTCCAAATGTCACGATTTATTAAAAGTAACCCAATGCATTTCGGTATCACTGTCCCTTCGTCAGGGGCATCTAAAATACAAAAGGATTTGATTTTACAAAATGCTAACAGTACTACTGTATTAATGTTGAACTTCCAATTCATCTAGCAATTCATTTTCTCTGCCGTCTTTACACCAATGTAACGTTAATACCCAATAAATACAGCATTGCAACATGTGTTTAAAGAAACCATGTTTAAATAAACTACATCCAAAGTGAATCGGTTTAAACATTAATGAACAGGATTAAGCTGGTGTGCGTCTCACCACCACCTTTCACGTTCAATATAACTGCCTCAATTTGCTGAGATGGCACCCTTGATGAACATAGTAATCATGAACGTTAAAAAAGAATGTTGAATGGAAACCATTGGATAAAAGATTGTTTATCACGAGGACTTATACAGGAGTCCGTGTTTCTGATGGAAAAAACGCTATCAGTTGTTTGTTGAACTGGCTCGGAATGAATATGTAACTGTTAATTTTGGATGCTAATGTTGGCAGAAATATTACATGGCCAATTGAGAACTAAGGGCCAGATGTAGGTCGCCCAATACCGGTCGGTAACGGCCGAAATTACCGAATTTTAGCCGTTACCGACCGGTATTAGGCTTTTTAGATGTAGGTTGCAATTTTTTTAGGATTCGGTATTTTACAGAATCGGTAATTTCAGTATTCGGTAAAATACCGAATTCTTAACATATCGATTCGGTAAATTACCGAATCCAGGATGTAGGGAGCACTCAAGTTGGTGCATTCCTCAGTTAAGGATTTGTTATTTACCACCAACTACAAGTTGGTGGTAAATAATGAAAACCTTTGAAAACGCATTTTTTTGCTTTTTCAACAGTGCGAAGTGGCAGACATACATGCCCTTAGGGCATGTATGTCTGCCACAAGTGCACCCATACACAATTGAGGGGTGCAACAGGGTGTCAAAGTGACACCCTACCACCCTTCAATGGTTTCCCCCTTTTACCGAATCGGTATTTACTGATTCAGTAATTACCATTCATTCCTATGGGCCTCCAGGCCCATAGGAATGAATGGCAATTACGGAATCGGTAAATACCGATTCTGTAATTACCGAAACTTACCGATTCAGTAATTTTAACGAAAAATTACCTACATCCCATTTACCTATTTAAGAATAGGTAAATTGAGATTACCTACATCTGGCCCTAGATGTGTGGTTTTTGTCCATGTTGGTTACGCAGCATTTCACAACACAGATTACAACAGCTGAATATATGGATATTTTGAATATTAAGCAAGTAACACTTGTTGAGGGATGGAGTGCAATGCATTCTGGGACATGTAGTTTGTCTTAATTGAATGTGGGGAGGAGGGTAACTGAATTCCTAGCCTAGTTTTCCTTGCAGCCTCAGTAGAGATACGCGTGAATAGCCACTTGAGGAAGGGTTAAAAACTGTGAACAAGTGCTGAAGAGTTGATGTAGGTTTTCCATCGTAAGGGTACAGCGTGCTTCCGCACGTAACAAAATTGAACACACAAATTCTGTTCACTAAGTAAATGGGTACCCTAAATGTTTGGTTGTTTTTTGAAATAATGAAGGACGGATTATGGCACATGTCACTGTAAACATCATGATTAATTAAGGGGAAGAGAAAGTTGGTTCACCCCACTGATTTAGACATAAATACTTGTTAAATTAGGTTGCTTTGGCTGAGGGGTTGTTGCTTAATACTTTGGATGTAGTTTATTTAAACATGGTTTCTTTAAACACATGTTGCAATGCTGTATTTATTGGGTATTAACAGTGCATTGGTGTTAAGACTGCAGAGAAAATGAATTGCTAGATGAATTGGAAGTTCAACATTAATACAGTAGTACTGTAGCATTTTGTAAAATCAAATCCTTTTGTATTTTAGATGCCCCTGATGAAGGGACTGTGATCCCGAAATGCATTGGGTTACTTTTAATAAATTGTGACATTTGGAATTCCATGGTGCTTCTGTGTTTGTGTGAACATCATCGTAACAAAACTGAAATGAGTAAAATGGATTGGAAAAAAACTGAAACTAAAAAAGATTAAACGCAAGTGTGAAAATTTGGAAAAATATAGGAACAAATGAGATGAATTTAATTCATTTGATTAATTGAAGCATATGGCTGTGCAGCTTTGTGGAACCTTAACAGGTTCCCCTCGTGTTTTGTTACAATTTAAGTAATGGCAAACTTTAATTTCCAACTCAGGACTACTGTTGTGCAGTACCTAAATAAAAAAAACTGGAGCTAAATATCAGTTTGGACTCCCGTGATTAGCGGCACAGCGATAGAAATCGTCACACTCATGTGAAAAAAGTGGCAATGGGCCAATTAGTGGCCAGGAACGGCAAGCTAATTAGTGTGAGCACACCTTTTTTCACGGTTAGGTGGGAAAAACCACTATCAAATACCTGCTAAGATGCCCAAACACCAAAAAAAAGAAATTAAAGAACAATTGAGAAGAACTATGGAGGAAGCTGGACCCAGTACAGAAGCCAACAACAACCCCCCAAACACCCAGGAGGACTAGCCAGAGACCCAGGGGAAGGGAAAGAGGAAGGAAGACCCTGGTCAGTCCGCAGGAAAACCAGGTCCTAATTGCAGACGTGACAGAACTTTTTCTCAGCTCCACAGTATCATTGGGCACAAAAAATGCAATTTGGCAGTCCATCGCAGCCAAGGTGAATGCTTTCGGAGAGGTGAGGAGGACAGTGGACGGCTGCAAGTAGCGCAGGCATGATGCTAAGTGCAAGACCAAGCAGAAACTTGCAGCCAATCTGAAAGCAGCAATGCAGATTGGAGGTGGGAGTCCAGCACCACAGGAGGAGCTGGATCCATTGGAGGAACAGGTGTCCCAAATCATCAGCGAGGAGTCGGTGGTTGGAGTTTTGGGACAGGATACTGCTCAACATGCCCAGACACAACACTAACAGGGTGAGTAACAACCAGGGACTGGGGGAGATGGGCCCAATGGCACCCAAGCACAGTTAAATATATTGCAATGCACACCCACAATGACTGTGGATCATGTCCCTGATACCCTTGGCCCTGGTGGCATAGACACATATCACCCTACTCAACCAATACATTGCAAGACACATAATGGCGGACTCCAAATACAGCCCGAGTACCATTTCAGATCACAAAATAAGGGCTACATGAAAGAGCAAAGGGTCACTTAGATTGGAGATGTGGCAGGGTGTCTAAATGGCCCCCTTGCCTCAACACCATGCAAATGCATGTTCCTGTATGTCTGAGTTGTGTGCAAGATTGTGCATGTGCATCAAGGGTGACACTACTGCACATACACAACCTTGTACACAACCCAGAAACGCGGGCACAATTGTGAATGTGTGCAGACATTGCGTCAGAGAGATGTGGGCTGCTGCAGACCAGTCGTATATGCGTGGTGTTGAAGCAAGGGGGACATGTAGACATACTGCTGCATCTCCAGTTAATGTTCCCACTTGCTCACACAGGAGATGCAGTCCTGTGTACACCAAGTGAGAAAGCATCTAGTGATTCTGCATACCATAAACACATGCATTATCACAACAAAGGGATCATGTAGCCTACTGCCTAAAAGGTGCATATCAAACAATGCAACCAATCAGCAGACAAGTCAAAATGTGATGTAAAACAATGAGCAGGGGGATATGCCTACAACACTACAGTGCATGGACAATGTATTTCAGGAATGTGTCACCATCATAGGTACCACATTACTTGTCCGTGAGCCATACTCACAGAACTACAATCTCTCTGTATAGATGTATGACAACGTAAGTATGACAACAAGCAAGGATAGCAACGTAGCACCAAATAATGACAACTAGCTAAATTGCACCATCACCCCTTAGGTCAAATAGCACTCCTCCACTATCAAGTGTACACATCTGCCATTCAGAAAGCTGCATTCCACATCAGTCCTGGTGTGATTTTCACATTACACCATTATGTGCATGTATTTGTATTTGTATTTGTATTTGGTATTTGTAGAGCGCATATATCACCGTAAGGTCTCATAGCGCTTGCTAGTGTTCATGGCAGGACAGGACAGAGAGAGCTTTGAAATTACGGAGCTAAGTTAAACAACCAAGTTTTGAGTAGTTTACGGAATTTCTTATGATCAGTCTCCAGATGGAGGGGTAGAGGTAAGGTGTTCCAGGTTTCTGGGGCCACCCTTGAAAAGGATCTACCCCCATTTCTGGCAGTTCGGATCTTCGGCACTGTCAGAAGAAATTTGCTATTGGACCTGAGGGTTCTAGCCCGTTGGTATATAGTGAGTTTTTTCGCTAGGTAGAGGGGCCCTTTATTATTGAGTGTCTTATGCACTAAGCAGCACAGTTTAAAATGGATTCTTTTTTTGATTGGGAGCCAATGTAGAGTTTTCAGACTAGGTCCGGATGGAGAGCGCAAAGGCAAGTTGAGGACCAGCCTGGCCGCCGTGTTCTGGACGACCTGGAGTTTAGCCAGGAGTCCTACATTTGTGGAAGCAAGTAGGGAGTTGCCGTAGTCCAGACGGCTAATAATCAGTCCCTCACAAGGGGCATCCTGGAGGAGAGAGGGATCCATTTGAACAGTTTTCTGAGACTGCGCATAAGTCCGTAACAGATGTGGACCAGATTGGTAATTTGGTTTAGCATAGATAATTTGGAGTCCAAAATTATGCCTAGATTGCGTGCAGCTGTCGTAGGTGGGGGGGAAGGACCTAACATGGGGGGACATCAATCGCTGTTCCATAGTTTGTCTGCATCCCCAAAAAGCACGATCTCTGTTTTGTTAGCTTTTAGGAGAAGATGGCTGTTTGTCATCCAGTTGTTTATGTCTGTAGTAACGTTTATGAATCACTTGTATACGGGACGTACAGAGACGTATTCAGGGCAGATGCCGGTTTTTCAAGTTAAGGAAGGACAAGTTGCGGAGTGACACGAAGTAGAAGTCTGGAATGCGTCCAGTAGGTAAGCTTGATGACTTGGTTGAAAACATGGGGAAGGGAGCAGTTCACAAGTGGTGAGCTCTAGTAAGACTGACACATGCTTTCGTTTATAGATTGTTCGGAGTTCTCTCTGGTGAACGTGCTGCCGTATACAGAACACTGCTTGTTTCGTACACGCCATTTTGGAATGAGGTAAGCAAGAAAGATGGATTGCACAGAATATACGTGTTTTCACGCAACTTACGTGCAGAGGACTAAGAGACTCGTTGTTTTTCAGATTCTAGTGCTTAAGGTCGTCTTAATTGAGGCTGGGTGTAGTTAGTAGCGACGTTTGTTGTTGCACTTGGAGTAGTTGCACACACATTGGTGAGGTGATGGTTTTCACTTGCCTGTTTTGTTTTGAAATATGGTGACAGTAAATTTACTTTTGTCAAAATTATGGAGTACAAATATTAGAGCTGATGTTTCCAAACTACAGTTGAAGAAGTTGTTGAAGACTGTTTATGTATTTATTTGTAGATTCAATAGGCTCCTGACGAAGGGCCAATCCTCGGCCCAAAATGCATTGAGCCGGCAACGGACACCCAAAGATTACGATCGAATTGATTGTTTGAAATGTATTTGGCTTATTGAAAAAAATATGATTTGAAAATATGACATGTTTTTGTGCAATATAAATGAAGTTTCATGAAAAAATTGTTTTGCTTTGTGTCGAATTAAAATGAGTTAAATATGAGATAATGACATTGATTAAGATGAATGTATAGTGATGAAAGACATTACACTCATAGGTGGTATGCACCACAGCTACTGTGCGTAGTGGTCAAGCCCTGAGGGCTCGAGTTACGTAGGTTGAATTGAAGGCACCGTCAAGACAACCGCGCTACAACTGCAGCACGCTTAGTTCAAAAAGTTTAGTTTCGTGTAAAATAAAAGTGAAAATAGCGAATTAAATTTGGAAAACAGGTTCAAATAGGTAGTGCTTCTCTATTTAAAAATATTGAAGTAACTCCAACCCCATGTTTTAGAAAGGGGTGTGTTAGTGACAGAAGTCATGTGCCAGTATGGCCCCCCCATGGACCGTTGTGACGTGATCGCTATAACTGGTGGAATTATAAAAAAATCAGTGTATCATTATACACACTGTTTTAGAGATATTGAGATTCTGATAAATGTTTAAGAAAGGGGTGGGTTAGTGACAGAAGTCATGCGCTAGCATGGCCCCTCATGGACCGTTGTGACATGATCGCAAATATTGGTGGAATTTAAAAAAAATCAGTGTATCATTAATACACACTGTTATAGAGATATTGAGGTTCTGATAAAGGATGTATAGAGTTATTTAGATAGTGAATTATCTAGTTTGAGGCTTAGAATTTTTTATATCGTTATATTTTTGAATGTGGTGGCAGCTATTGAAATTTTGCGTATGCTTTCTGCTTTTGCGCCGTATACGCAGTGACTGTGATACCAACATCATCATGATCTCCTGCCTAATGGCAAAAACAGCAAATAGGTTTTAGAGATGCTTGTTCTAGAAATACACTAGAAAAACATAAGTTTGGAGTGTACAGTAATAATCACCTAGTATGTGAAATACCGCAATATGCGTGCATATATGTGTTTTTCACTTTATTTAAATGGCGTGATCGTCACGGTTAAAGGCGTCGCTGAGATTCCTCAAATAACCACGAAAATGTCAAATAGATCTTAAATATGGATTTTAAAGAAACTTAGGACCATTTTTTGCTCTTGCAAGCGGGAAATCGGCCTGTTTGCGACCGCAAAATAGGTCTGCCCTATGTACAAACCCTATTTTGTGAGTTGGTAACCTATTACCCACTCGCAAAAGGATCTGCAACTCACTATTAGGAAGGGGGTGTCAAGGACGTCCCTTCTTAATAGTGAGTAGCACTTCAATGTAAGTTTGTTTTGTCTTATATTGCACCTGCAAACCACTCACAAACAGGAAGGGGTTCCCAGGGAACCCCTTCCCCTTTATAACTGAGAGTGAAAACAGTTTTTTAAGACCAGTCAGTGGTCCCATGGACCACTGCCTACTCTTCAAAAATGATAGAGAAACATTTCATTTTTCTTTTCTAAATACATACAGTTTTCTTTTAAGGAAAATGGGCTGCATAAAAAAAGAACTGCTTTATGTAAAAAGCAAGTCAGTCAGTCAAGCCACTTTTATTCGATTATTTAAAATCACAAAAAGTGCAATACACATTTAAAAATTGGCACAATCATATCAAATATAAAACATTATGGGCGTAAGTAAATATTTAATTAAAGCGAAAAACAGTGAGGTACATATCGAATTCATTCTATGAAAAAATAGATGATTTCAAACAGGATTTATCAGAGAAAATCTTTTTTTTTAAGTCGTACAGCTGCAATCAGAAAGCTAGTGATGTTAAAAATGTCCCAGGTGTTGCTAAGCATTTGCAGATAAAGAACAGCTGGCTTGAACTGTAAGAAGCCCTTGCCCATCAAAAGAGGGACTAGAAACCTCCTTCGTATTTCTGTATAAAAATCGAAAAACATCATAAAGTACAATGTGTCCTGTGGTGAAAAATTATCACACTGACATGGATCTAGATTCTCTGGTTTAGACCAGCCAGAGATAGTACCCAGGGAGAAATGAATTAAGTTAAAACGGAATCTGGTCAGGAACCACTGAGGAAGGGCTTAGTCACTAATCTCAAGTAGGGCTCCATTGATGGAGAGGATATTATCAGATAATGGGCCCTAACAAGAGGTCTCTGTAGCTCCCGCTCTTCACGTTCCAACATAAATATATTCAATAGTTGTGCTTTAGTCCATTTCACATCTTCCTTTCTGATGCCTTCCGGGAGGGACGGACAAAATGGTTCTTAAAAATCTATTTACCACCTTCTGTATCTCCTTCTGTTGTTTATAGCCCCAAATCATTGAGCCATACGTGGCAATAGCTAAACATTTGGATCTATAAATTCCAAGCATGGCTTCAAAGGGTTTAGCATCTAATCGTTGAGCGAACCCTAAGAGTGCTGTCATTGACCTGACTACGGCATTCCTTTTTGCCTTCTGTTGGGGGACCCAGGAACCTCTTTAGTCGAATAGCAAATATGTAAAAGAGGGTACCCTAGAGACCTCTGCTCCATTACAATGAATCAATTTAATTTTCCTATTTCTTTTACCTGCTATCATAATATGGGGTTCTCCTACACGCGAAATATCCAAACTAGCCTCTGCCAAAGATTTTTCTAAGGCATTGATTTAAAGGGTAAAAAGAATTGGGCTTCAGTGGCTACTAGTACATCAACCATACAAAGCTTGCACACTACCTCACACCAATGCTGAGAAAGAGGACATAAAGGATATAATCCACAAAAATCTATACTAAAAAAGTAATTCATTTTATTAAAATACATACATCGAATATGCTTCAATTAAGTAAAAAGCAGAATACATAGCTAGTTAAAAACAAGAATAAAAACATAAGAATGCAAAGCCAAAATATTGATTACAAAAAACAGTAAGTTGGGAACAAGAGAAAAGAACACTAGTTCCTGATTCTAGAGGAAACTACTAAATCAAGTCAGTACTCAATTGTATCCACAATGGGTAAAAATTCAATATTAATCACTCAAAACAGTTGTCCCAACAGATTTGAAATAGTATCCTCTTCACAAAGCATCGGCGCGTTTTGGTGGGCCTATAGATGAGCGGCCATCACCTTCTTCAGGAACTAACATATGCCCCAATCACAATAAAAGCAGTCTGTCAGAATAAACAGAACAATGAACAATACACAAACCCACAAATCCGGTTACACCCTCATAATCCAAACCCCTCTAAATTCAATACAGCATCCCTATGTCCAATGTCTCAGCCCACTGGTGTTGAAACTTGAGGCACTCATATGTACAACACAACCATACATCATTGCCTGAAAAGTATGTGCCCATAGAGAGCATCAGCATCGAGATTATTATTAAGAGGATGTATTCCTTATTTAATGTTGATTGTTATTTAGAAAAAGGGGGCACTTGCTCACTGCACCATCAGGATTCAAGCAAGCCGGGCCGAAGACGGCTGTAATGCCAGAAACCGGTCCCCGGAAGCTTGTTTCCTTTCCAGTAAAGAATTGGCTTGGTAGTTTGGTCTGCCCTGTTCCCATGATGCACTGGGCCAGGGTCAGACTAATTTGCATGTAGCCAGGTTCTGAGCTGGGATGGTGCAGTGAGCTAAAAAACGGTGATGGATCAAGCTCTGATCTTTTGACTGGGTAGGAGTGTTCTGCTTAATTCAGATACTCTGTCCATCACCACCCCCTTTATGAATCATTTTGGCCACCACAAGTGTGGAAGGGTATGCTCAGATGTGAGTCCCTTGCTCACTGCACCATCAGGATTCAAGCAAGCCGGGCCGAAGACGGCTGTAATGCCAGAAACCGGTCCCCGGAAGCTTGTTTCCTTTCCAGTAAAGAATTGGCTTGGTAGTTTGGTCTGCCCTGTTCCCATGATGCACTGGGCCAGGGTCAGACTAATTTGCATGTAGCCAGGTTCTGAGCTGGGATGGTGCAGTGAGCTAAAAAACGGTGATGGATCAAGCTCTGATCTTTTGACTGGGTAGGAGTGTTCTGCTTAATTCAGATACTCTGTCCATCACCACCCCCTTTATGAATCATTTTGGCCACCACAAGTGTGGAAGGGTATGCTCAGATGTGAGTCCCTTGCTCACTGCACCATCAGGATTCAAGCAAGCCGGGCCGAAGACGGCTGTAATGCCAGAAACCAGTCCCCGGAAGCTTGTTTCCTTTCCAGTAAAGAATTGGCTTGGTAGTTTGGTCTGCCCTGTTCCCATGATGCACTGGGCCAGGGTCAGACTAATTTGCATGTAGCCAGGTTCTGAGCTGGGATGGTGCAGTGAGCTAAAAAACTGTGATGGATCAAGCTCTGATCTTTTGACTGGGTAGGAGTGTTCTGCTTAATTCAGATACTCTGTCCATCACCACCCCCTTTATGAATCATTTTGGCCACCACAAGTGTGGAAGGGTATGCTCAGATGTGAGTCCCTTGCTCACTGCACCATCAGGATTCAAGCAAGCCGGGCCGAAGACGGCTGTAATGCCAGAAACCGGTCCCCGGAAGCTTGTTTCCTTTCCAGTAAAGAATTGGCTTGGTAGTTTGGTCTGCCCTGTTCCCATGATGCACTGGGCCAGGGTCAGACTAATTTACATGTAGCCAGGTTCTGAGCTGGGATGGTGCAGTGAGCTAAAAAACGGTGATGGATCAAGCTCTGATCTTTTGACTGGGTAGGAGTGTTCTGCTTAATTCAGATACTCTGTCCATCACCACCCCCTTTATGAATCATTTTGGCCACCACAAGTGTGGAAGGGTATGCTCAGATGTGAGTCCCTTGCTCACTGCACCATCAGGATTCAAGCAAGCCGGGCCGAAGACGGCTGTAATGCCAGAACCCGGTCCCCGGAAGCTTGTTTCCTTTCCAGTAAAGAATTGGCTTGGTAGTTTGGTCTGCCCTGTTCCCATGATGCACTGGGCCAGGGTCAGACTAATTTGCATGTAGCCAGGTTCTGAGCTGGGATGGTGCAGTGAGCTAAAAAACGGTGATGGATCAAGCTCTGATCTTTTGACTGGGTAGGAGTGTTCTGCTTAATTCAGATACTCTGTCCATCACCACCCCCTTTATGAATCATTTTGGCCACCACAAGTGTGGAAGGGTATGCTAGATGTGAGTCCCTTGCTCACTGCACCATCAGGATTCAAGCAAGCCGGGCCGAAGACGGCTGTAATGCCAGAAACCGGTCCCCGGAAGCTTGTTTCCTTTCCAGTAAAGAATTGGCTTGGTAGTTTGGTCTGCCCTGTTCCCATGATGCACTGGGCCAGGGTCAGACTAATTTGCATGTAGCCAGGTTCTGAGCTGGGATGGTGCAGTGAGCTAAAAAACGGTGATGGATCAAGCTCTGATCTTTTGACTGGGTAGGAGTGTTCTGCTTAATTCAGATACTCTGTCCATCACCACCCCCTTTATGAATCATTTTGGCCACCACAAGTGTGGAAGGGTATGCTCAGATGTGAGTCCCTTGCTCACTGCACCATCAGGATTCAAGCAAGCCGGGCCGAAGACGGCTGTAATGCCAGAAACCGGTCCCCGGAAGCTTGTTTCCTTTCCAGTAAAGAATTGGCTTGGTAGTTTGGTCTGCCCTGTTCCCATGATGCACTGGGCCAGGGTCAGACTAATTTGCATGTAGCCAGGTTCTGAGCTGGGATGGTGCAGTGAGCTAAAAAACGGTGATGGATCAAGCTCTGATCTTTTGACTGGGTAGGAGTGTTCTGCTTAATTCAGATACTCTGTCCATCACCACCCCCTTTATGAATCATTTTGGCCACCACAAGTGTGGAAGGGTATGCTCAGATGTGAGTCCCTTGCTCACTGCACCATCAGGATTCAAGCAAGCCGGGCCGAAGACGGCTGTAATGCCAGAAACCGGTCCCCGGAAGCTTGTTTCCTTTCCAGTAAAGAATTGGCTTGGTAGTTTGGTCTGCCCTGTTCCCATGATGCACTGGGCCAGGGTCAGACTAATTTGCATGTAGCCAGGTTCTGAGCTGGGATGGTGCAGTGAGCTAAAAAACGGTGATGGATCAAGCTCTGATCTTTTGACTGGGTAGGAGTGTTCTGCTTAATTCAGATACTCTGTCCATCACCACCCCCTTTATGAATCATTTTGGCCACCACAAGTGTGGAAGGGTATGCTCAGATGTGAGTCCCTTGCTCACTGCACCATCAGGATTCAAGCAAGCCGGGCCGAAGACGGCTGTAATGCCAGAAACCGGTCCCCGGAAGCTTGTTTCCTTTCCAGTAAAGAATTGGCTTGGTAGTTTGGTCTGCCCTGTTCCCATGATGCACTGGGCCAGGGGCAGACTAATTTGCATGTAGCCAGGTTCTGAGCTGGGATGGTGCAGTGAGCTAAAAAACGGTGATGGATCAAGCTCTGATCTTTTGACTGGGTAGGAGTGTTCTGCTTAATTCAGATACTCTGTCCATCACCACCCCCTTTATGAATCATTTTGGCCACCACAAGTGTGGAAGGGTATGCTCAGATGTGAGTCCCTTGCTCACTGCACCATCAGGATTCAAGCAAGCCGGGCCGAAGACGGCTGTAATGCCAGAAACCGGTCCCCGGAAGCTTGTTTCCTTTCCAGTAAAGAATTGGCTTGGTAGTTTGGTCTGCCCTGTTCCCATGATGCACTGGGCCAGGGTCAGACTAATTTGCATGTAGCCAGGTTCTGAGCTGGGATGGTGCAGTGAGCTAAAAAACGGTGATGGATCAAGCTCTGATCTTTTGACTGGGTAGGAGTGTTCTGCTTAATTCAGATACTCTGTCCATCACCACCCCCTTTATGAATCATTTTGGCCACCACAAGTGTGGAAGGGTATGCTCAGATGTGAGTCCCTTGCTCACTGCACCATCAGGATTCAAGCAAGCCGGGCCGAAGACGGCTGTAATGCCAGAAACCGGTCCCCGGAAGCTTGTTTCCTTTCCAGTAAAGAATTGGCTTGGTAGTTTGGTCTGCCCTGTTCCCATGATGCACTGGGCCAGGGTCAGACTAATTTGCATGTAGCCAGGTTCTGAGCTGGGATGGTGCAGTGAGCTAAAAAACGGTGATGGATCAAGCTCTGATCTTTTGACTGGGTAGGAGTGTTCTGCTTAATTCAGATACTCTGTCCATCACCACCCCCTTTATGAATCATTTTGGCCACCACAAGTGTGGAAGGGTATGCTCAGATGTGAGTCCCTTGCTCACTGCACCATCAGGATTCAAGCAAGCCGGGCCGAAGACGGCTGTAATGCCAGAAACCGGTCCCCGGAAGCTTGTTTCCTTTCCAGTAAAGAATTGGCTTGGTAGTTTGGTCTGCCCTGTTCCCATGATGCACTGGGCCAGGGTCAGACTAATTTGCATGTAGCCAGGTTCTGAGCTGGGATGGTGCAGTGAGCTAAAAAACGGTGATGGATCAAGCTCTGATCTTTTGACTGGGTAGGAGTGTTCTGCTTAATTCAGATACTCTGTCCATCACCACCCCCTTTATGAATCATTTTGGCCACCACAAGTGTGGAAGGGTATGCTCAGATGTGAGTCCCTTGCTCACTGCACCATCAGGATTCAAGCAAGCCGGGCCGAAGACGGCTGTAATGCCAGAAACCGGTCCCCGGAAGCTTATTTCCTTTCCAGTAAAGAATTGGCTTGGTAGTTTGGTCTGCCCTGTTCCCATGATGCACTGGGCCAGGGTCAGACTAATTTGCATGTAGCCAGGTTCTGAGCTGGGATGGTGCAGTGAGCTAAAAAACGGTGATGGATCAAGCTCTGATCTTTTGACTGGGTAGGAGTGTTCTGCTTAATTCAGATACTCTGTCCATCACCACCCCCTTTATGAATCATTTTGGCCACCACAAGTGTGGAAGGGTATGCTCAGATGTGAGTCCCTTGCTCACTGCACCATCAGGATTCAAGCAAGCCGGGCCGAAGACGGCTGTAATGTCAGAAACCGGTCCCCGGAAGCTTGTTTCCTTTCCAGTAAAGAATTGGCTTGGTAGTTTGGTCTGCCCTGTTCCCATGATGCACTGGGCCAGGGTCAGACTAATTTGCATGTAGCCAGGTTCTGAGCTGGGATGGTGCAGTGAGCTAAAAAACGGTGATGGATCAAGCTCTGATCTTTTGACTGGGTAGGAGTGTTCAGCTTAATTCAGATACTCTGTCCATCACCACCCCCTTTATGAATCGTTTTGGCCACCACAAGTGTGGAAGGGTATGCTCAGATGTGAGTACCTTGCTCACTGCACCATCAGGATTCAAGCAAGCCGGGCCGAAGACGGCTGTAATGCCAGAAACCGGTCCCCGGAAGCTTGTTTCCTTTCCAGTAAAGAATTGGCTTGGTAGTTTGGTCTGCCCTGTTCCCATGATGCACTGGGCCAGGGTCAGACTAATTTGCATGTAGCCAGGTTTTGAGCTGGGATGGTGCAGTGAGCTAAAAAACGGTGATGGATCAAGCTCTGATCTTTTGACTGGGTAGGAGTGTTCTGCTTAATTCAGATACTCTGTCCATCACCACCCCCTTTATGAATCATTTTGGCCACCACAAGTGTGGAAGGGTATGCTCAGATGTGAGTCCCTTGCTCACTGCACCATCAGGATTCAAGCAAGCCGGGCCGAAGACGGCTGTAATGCCAGAAACCGGTCCCCGGAAGCTTGTTTCCTTTCCAGTAAAGATTTGGCTTGGTAGTTTGGTCTGCCCTGTTCCCATGATGCACTGGGCCAGGGTCAGACTAATTTGCATGTAGCCAGGTTCTGAGCTGGGATGGTGCAGTGAGCTAAAAAACGGTGATGGATCAAGCTCTGATCTTTTGACTGGGTAGGAGTGTTCTACTTAATTCAGATACTCTGTCCATCACCACCCCCTTTATGAATCATTTTGGCCACCACAAGTGTGGAAGGGTATGCTCAGATGTGAGTCCCTTGCTCACTGCACCATCAGGATTCAAGCAAGCCGGGCCGAAGACGGCTGTAATGCCAGAAACCGGTCCCCGGAAGCTTGTTTCCTTTCCAGTAAAGAATTGGCTTGGTAGTTTGGTCTGCCCTGTTCCCATGATGCACTGGGCCAGGGTCAGACTAATTTGCATGTAGCCAGGTTCTGAGCTGGGATGGTGCAGTGAGCTAAAAAACGGTGATGGATCAAGCTCTGATCTTTTGACTGGGTAGGAGTGTTCTGCTTAATTCAGATACTCTGTCCATCACCACCCCCTTTATGAATCATTTTGGCCACCACAAGTGTGGAAGGGTATGCTCAGATGTGAGTCCCTTGCTCACTGCACCATCAGGATTCAAGCAAGCCGGGCCGAAGACGGCTGTAATGCCAGAAACCGGTCCCCGGAAGCTTGTTTCCTTTCCAGTAAAGAATTGGCTTGGTAGTTTGGTCTGCCCTGTTCCCATGATGCACTGGGCCAGGGGCAGACTAATTTGCATGTAGCCAGGTTCTGAGCTGGGATGGTGCAGTGAGCTAAAAAACGGTGATGGATCAAGCTCTGATCTTTTGACTGGGTAGGAGTGTTCTGCTTAATTCAGATACTCTGTCCATCACCACCCCCTTTATGAATCATTTTGGCCACCACAAGTGTGGAAGGGTATGCTCAGATGTGAGTCCCTTGCTCACTGCACCATCAGGATTCAAGCAAGCCGGGCCGAAGACGGCTGTAATGTCAGAAACCGGTCCCCGGAAGCTTGTTTCCTTTCCAGTAAAGAATTGGCTTGGTAGTTTGGTCTGCCCTGTTCCCATGATGCACTGGGCCAGGGGCAGACTAATTTGCATGTAGCCAGGTTCTGAGCTGGGATGGTGCAGTGAGCTAAAAAACGGTGATGGATCAAGCTCTGATCTTTTGACTGGGTAGGAGTGTTCAGCTTAATTCAGATACTCTGTCCATCACCACCCCCTTTATGAATCGTTTTGGCCACCACAAGTGTGGAAGGGTATGCTCAGATGTGAGTCCCTTGCTCACTGCACCATCAGGATTCAAGCAAGCCGGGCCGAAGACGGCTGTAATGCCAGAAACCGGTCCCCGGAAGCTTGTTTCCTTTCCAGTAAAGAATTGGCTTGGTAGTTTGGTCTGCCCTGTTCCCATGATGCACTGGGCCAGGGTCAGACTAATTTGCATGTAGCCAGGTTCTGAGCTGGGATGGTGCAGTGAGCTAAAAAACGGTGATGGATCAAGCTCTGATCTTTTGACTGGGTAGGAGTGTTCTGCTTAATTCAGATACTCTGTCCATCACCACCCCCTTTATGAATCATTTTGGCCACCACAAGTGTGGAAGGGTATGCTCAGATGTGAGTCCCTTGCTCACTGCACCATCAGGATTCAAGCAAGCCGGGCCGAAGACGGCTGTAATGCCAGAAACCGGTCCCCGGAAGCTTGTTTCCTTTCCAGTAAAGAATTGGCTTGGTAGTTTGGTCTGCCATGTTCCCATGATGCACTGGGCCAGGGTCAGACTAATTTGCATGTAGCCAGGTTCTGAGCTGGGATGGTGCAGTGAGCTAAAAAACGGTGATGGATCAAGCTCTGATCTTTTGACTGGGTAGGAGTGTTGTACTTAATTCAGATACTCTGTCCATCACCACCCCCTTTATGAATCATTTTGGCCACCACAAGTGTGGAAGGGTATGCTCAGATGTGAGTCCCTTGCTCACTGCACCATCAGGATTCAAGCAAGCCGGGCCGAAGACGGCTGTAATGCCAGAAACCGGTCCCCGGAAGCTTGTTTCCTTTCCAGTAAAGAATTGGCTTGGTAGTTTGGTCTGCCCTGTTCCCATGATGCACTGGGCCAGGGTCAGACTAATTTGCATGTAGCCAGGTTCTGAGCTGGGATGGTGCAGTGAGCTAAAAAACGGTGATGGATCAAGCTCTGATCTTTTGACTGGGTAGGAGTGTTCTGCTTAATTCAGATACTCTGTCCATCACCACCCCCTTTATGAATCATTTTGGCCACCACAAGTGTGGAAGGGTATGCTCAGATGTGAGTCCCTTGCTCACTGCACCATCAGGATTCAAGCAAGCCGGGCCGAAGACGGCTGTAATGCCAGAAACCGGTCCCCGGAAGCTTGTTTCCTTTCCAGTAAAGAATTGGCTTGGTAGTTTGGTCTGCCCTGTTCCCATGATGCACTGGGCCAGGGGCAGACTAATTTGCATGTAGCCAGGTTCTGAGCTGGGATGGTGCAGTGAGCTAAAAAACGGTGATGGATCAAGCTCTGATCTTTTGACTGGGTAGGAGTGTTCTGCTTAATTCAGATACTCTGTCCATCACCACCCCCTTTATGAATCATTTTGGCCACCACAAGTGTGGAAGGGTATGCTCAGATGTGAGTCCCTTGCTCACTGCACCATCAGGATTCAAGCAAGCCGGGCCGAAGACGGCTGTAATGCCAGAAACCGGTCCCCGGAAGCTTGTTTCCTTTCCAGTAAAGAATTGGCTTGGTAGTTTGGTCTGCCCTGTTCCCATGATGCACTGGGCCAGGGTCAGACTAATTTGCATGTAGCCAGGTTCTGAGCTGGGATGGTGCAGTGAGCTAAAAAACGGTGATGGATCAAGCTCTGATCTTTTGACTGGGTAGGAGTGTTCTGCTTAATTCAGATACTCTGTCCATCACCACCCCCTTTATGAATCATTTTGGCCACCACAAGTGTGGAAGGGTATGCTCAGATGTGAGTCCCTTGCTCACTGCACCATCAGGATTCAAGCAAGCCGGGCCGAAGACGGCTGTAATGCCAGAAACCGGTCCCCGGAAGCTTGTTTCCTTTCCAGTAAAGAATTGGCTTGGTAGTTTGGTCTGCCCTGTTCCCATGATGCACTGGGCCAGGGTCAGACTAATTTGCATGTAGCCAGGTTCTGAGCTGGGATGGTGCAGTGAGCTAAAAAACGGTGATGGATCAAGCTCTGATCTTTTGACTGGGTAGGAGTGTTCTGCTTAATTCAGATACTCTGTCCATCACCACCCCCTTTATGAATCATTTTGGCCACCACAAGTGTGGAAGGGTATGCTCAGATGTGAGTCCCTTGCTCACTGCACCATCAGGATTCAAGCAAGCCGGGCCGAAGACGGCTGTAATGCCAGAAACCGGTCCGCGGAAGCTTGTTTCCTTTCCAGTAAAGAATTGGCTTGGTAGTTTGGTCTGCCCTGTTCCCATGATGCACTGGGCCAGGGTCAGACTAATTTGCATGTAGCCAGGTTCTGAGCTGGGATGGTGCAGTGAGCTAAAAAACGGTGATGGATCAAGCTCTGATCTTTTGACTGGGTAGGAGTGTTCTGCTTAATTCAGATACTCTGTCCATCACCACCCCCTTTATGAATCATTTTGGCCACCACAAGTGTGGAAGGGTATGCTCAGATGTGAGTCCCTTGCTCACTGCACCATCAGGATTCAAGCAAGCCGGGCCGAAGACGGCTGTAATGCCAGAAACCGGTCCCCGGAAGCTTGCTTCCTTTCCAGTAAAGAATTGGCTTGGTAGTTTGGTCTGCCCTTTTCCCATGATGCACTGGGCCAGGGGCAGACTAATTTGCATGTAGCCAGGTTCTGAGCTGGGATGGTGCAGTGAGCTAAAAAACGGTGATGGATCAAGCTCTGATCTTTTGACTGGGTAGGAGTGTTCTGCTTAATTCAGATACTCTGTCCATCACCACCCCCTTTATGAATCATTTTGGCCACCACAAGTGTGGAAGGGTATGCTCAGATGTGAGTCCCTTGCTCACTGCACCATCAGGATTCAAGCAAGCCGGGCCGAAGACGGCTGTAATGCCAGAAACCGGTCCCCGGAAGCTTGTTTCCTTTCCAGTAAAGAATTGGCTTGGTAGTTTGGTCTGCCCTGTTCCCATGATGCACTGGGCCAGGGTCAGACTAATTTGCATGTAGCCAGGTTCTGAGCTGGGATGGTGCAGTGAGCTAAAAAACGGTGATGGATCAAGCTCTGATCTTTTGACTGGGTAGGAGTGTTCTGCTTAATTCAGATACTCTGTCCATCACCACCCCCTTTATGAATCATTTTGGCCACCACAAGTGTGGAAGGGTATGCTCAGATGTGAGTCCCTTGCTCACTGCACCATCAGGATTCAAGCAAGCCGGGCCGAAGACGGCTGTAATGCCAGAAACCGGTCCCCGGAAGCTTGTTTCCTTTCCAGTAAAGAATTGGCTTGGTAGTTTGGTCTGCCCTGTTCCCATGATGCACTGGGCCAGGGTCAGACTAATTTGCATGTAGCCAGGTTCTGAGCTGGGATGGTGCAGTGAGCTAAAAAACGGTGATGGATCAAGCTCTGATCTTTTGACTGGGTAGGAGTGTTCTGCTTAATTTAGATACTCTGTCCATCACCACCCCCTTTATGAGTCATTGAAGCTATCAAGAAGCCACGCCGGACAACCCGGAGAGTCCCACAGTGGAGACCTAGGATTTGTGGTTTTGTGTAATGTTCATTGTTCTGTTTATTCTTACAGACTGCTTTTATTGTGATTGGGACATATGTTAATTACTGAAAAAGGTGATGGCCGCTCATCTATAGGCCCTCTGAAACGCGTTGATGCTTTGTGAAGAGGATACTATTTAAAATCTGTTGGGACATCTGTACTGTGTGAATAATATTGATTTTTTACCCATTGTGGATACAATTGAGTACTAACTTGATTTAGTAGTTTCCTCTAGAATCAGGAACTAGTGTTCTTTTCTCTTGTTTCCAATTTACTGTTTTTTGTAATCAATAATTTGGCTTTGTATTCTTATGTTTTTAACTAGCTATGTATTCTGATTTTTACTTAATTGAAGCGTATTCAATGTATGTATTTTAATAAAATGAATTACTTTTTTTAGTATAGATTTGTGTGGATTATATCCTTTATGTCCTCTTTCTCAGCATTGGTGTGAGGTAGTGTGCAAGCTTTGCATGGTTGATGTACCAGTAGCCACTGGGGCACTTTTCTCGTGACTGAAGTCCATAACGGTACCCCTCCCTTTTGGCTGGTGGGTCCCTCTCCTTTTCTTTGAGTTTAAAAAGAATTGGGGCCAAAATACATCCCTGTCGGATGTCCCTCCCTAGCTTAAAATGCCTTGTACATTTGCCATCCTGCGTAACCCTTACTGTTGCAGATATATCCCGATGCAGAAAAGCCAAAAATTAGCTATAGAAGGATCAATGCCCACATCTAGCAAAATAGTCCACAGCTTCGACCTGTTAACCAGATCGAACGCTGAAGAAAGGTCCATAAAAAACCCATGTATAAAGAACCTTCTTTAGCTATTGTGTATTTGCTTATTATGAGATGTAGATTCAGACACTGATCCAGAGTACTTCTACCCTGTCTAAATCCATATTGGAGATTAGAAAGGACCTCGTTGTCAATCGCAGTCCGTGATTTTGACCAGAATGACTTTGCCCAATATTTTAATATTTTAACGGCAGAGTCAATTAAGGATTAAGGACACTGAGGATCCCCTCTATGACCCTTTTTAAAAACTGGGTTTATTGTTGATAGGGCCCATGATGCAGGAAATCCTTGGGTACCCGAGGCACTATAGACATTGGTTAATAACCTTGCCCAAAATTGGGGATCACATTTATAAAGATCCGCCGGCACACAATCAGAGCCAGGTGCTTTATTATTAGATGTCTCTATGATTGCCTTTTCTACATTCGCCTCCTCAAATAGCAGTGGGAGCGAGTCTCGGCAGGTTACCAAACTCAGGAGGAGGTTCCCCATCCACATTGAGCCCATAAATTGCCTCAAAATGCGTGAGCCACTGCTCCTCTGTAATATTTCTCTCCATGGGGTCATTCTCTACACCGGAAAAAAAGGTGTGTTCACAATGGCCCAGAATCTCGCACTATCCTTTAAAATTTCTACTGCGGAGAGTGCATTCCAAGCTTCTTCTTTAATCTCCTGTTTATGTGAGTGAATCACCAACTTATACGATTTCCTTAAACTTACTATGCGATCCCTATCTCTTGGAGTATTTTTCAAAGCTTGGAGTAGATCTCGATGGGCCCATGAGCAGTTACTGTCAAACCACCTTTCACCCAGCTGACTTCTTGGTTTAGATTTAACAGTCAGATCGGAAGCTATCTGCCCACTGTTTGATTTGGGGGTCTCTGGTTGGCACAGGTAAGTACTTGTGACAAGCAGGGACCCTCTCCTCTAGTCAGGGCTAGGGACTTACTCTTTAAAATAACCCCTGCTCACCCTCTAGGTTGCGTGGCGCGAGCAGACAAGGCTAATCTCAGAGCGTTATGGGTTAAGCATTTGTAAATACGCACAGTAACTCAGTGACAACACCACACATGGACACCACACCAGGGTTGTATCAAAAATAGGTATTTTATATATAAGGTTTAACACAAGTTCCAATAACGTTTAAAATCAGGCCACAATACTATTCAGGCAAAGAGTTCTTAAAAATGCACTCTTGTCCGACTCTCACAGTGTTAAACAATGTCTAACGGGACTGCACAGGCGATGCGGACTCACCGGTCCGAGGCGCACACTCAGGGGTGCGCGTCGAAGTACAGTACCTTTAGGAATGTGGAGTCTGGCTCGAATGAGGCGTACAGGACGTGACGCGGACTTGGAGCGTTGTCGGCTTCTCAGGGCGGTGATCCCGGCTGGTCGCGGCATCTTCTGGACGAGGTGTAGGGCGGGGGCCACAGGGCGGCGAGGCGGACGATCCGAGTTTTCAGGGGGTCGCCGTGCGGTGCTGCGTTCGAGCCGGGTGGTGCGATTCGATCCCCAGCTGCAAGAGGCAACAAGCAGTGCGGCTCTGAGATGGGAGGGGGAAGCGGGGTGCAGTGCGGCCCGGCTTAAGTACGTGCGAGCTACGGCTCATAGGAGAGCGGAGACACACAGTGCGGGGCGGCAACTGCACGGCTTCAATTGTACAGGGTTTCATGTGGCGCACTCTGCTTATGGCTCCGGCGGCAGAAGGACACAGGCAGTTCCAGCAGCTCTTGGGGAAGGCAGGGGAGAGTCCAATTGTCCTGGGACTCTGTTCAGGGGGCAAGCTCACCCACAAACACTTGGAGATTGTTTGAAGCACAAATTTGCAAAGTCTCTTTCAGTCTTTTTTCAGTCTTTTCCTCTCCTTTAACAGCAAGGCACCCACTGCAGACCAATCCCCCAGGTCAGGGACAGTACTCCTCCTTGCAGCTTCTCCAGGTCCTTCTCGTCGGGCAGAGGTTCTTCGTGGTTCAAGCAGGATATGATTTCTTAGGAGCAGGGCTCCTATATTTATACTGCATTTCTTTTGTTCTTTCAGGCCAGGGGGCCTTTGCCTTGTTCAGTCCAGTGCTCGAGCACTTTGTTGACATGATGCAGGTTACTACTTTCAGTGTGCAGGGCAGAGACATCAGACGTTCCACAGGAGGTGGAGCCAGCATTGTGGTGGCAGAGCACAGCCCTATTCAGAGTCAAGGGGCACTCCTCCCACCCATCCTGGTGTAATCTTTCTATTCACCACCTGGCTGCCCAGCCTGTCTCCTGGAATTCCCCAGCCCTGTCACACACAGAAACCAGACAGAAGATACACATCCTAGCAGAGGCGGCTGAAAAGCTTAGGCAAGCAAATACCAACTTTCTAAAAGTGGTATTTGCAAACATAAAACATTAAAATAAACTTTACTAAAAGATGTATTTTACTATTCTGAGTTCAGGCATACTAAACTTGAATTTCTACCATGCTCCCTAAGTCTGTTAGGAATGTAGAATGTAACAATTCCAACAGCCCATTCTACCCTATGAGAACAGGTAGCCTTACAGTAGTGAAAAACGAAAAAGGCTGTAATTCACTATTAGGACATGCCACACACATCAGGGCTTGTCCTACCTTATGCTTACAATGCACCTGCCCTTGGGCCTAGCATAGGGGTGACTAATATGAAGTTAAGGGAAGGTTTAGGGACTGGCAAGTAGGTGCACTTGCACAGTCAGCATGACAGTACCAGACTGCATGCAGGTTCTGCAATGGCAGACCTTAGACACATTTTACCAGGCCGCTTTTGTGGGTGGCACAACCAGTGCTGCAAGTCCAACAGTAGCATTTGTATTTACAAGCCCTGGCACTCCTGGTGCACTTTACTGGGGTCTGACTGTAAACCACATTAGCCAATCATGGAAACCAATCAACATATACAGTTTCTACAGGGAGCACTTGCACTGTGGCACTGATTGGCATTGGCACAGTGCTCTGAGCAGCTAACACCAGCAAAACACATGAGGCAACAGCAACAAAAAAATGGAAGGGAGACCCCGCGCCAATGGTGCCAGGTCTAACACCCACAAATTTCTTCAAAGGCTCTCACAATCTCCGCCTTTGAGGAAGTATGTTCCACACATTTTGCAAAGTTATCTTTTGCCTTTTCACAGAGGTCGACATGGAAAGATTCAGGAATAACTTTGAACCATTTTAACCTCTTCCCCTGATCTTTTGGTACCACAGAGTTAACTCCCAGCTTTCCTGCTGTTCCTAACAGGCCACATTCTTTGCCAACCACTAAGATAACAGGATTATGATCGCTAAAGGGGGACAAACTAGCTTTATAAGACACTACCTTGGCTAGTAACGGTGTTGATAAAAAAATATAGTCAATAATGGTGTCCCTATCCTTAGCTTTAAACGTAGAGACCCTGTCAATTTGGGCATTAAATCCAGGTTCAAAGAGGTTAGCCCCAGACAGGAGGTCCTCCAAAGCCTCCCCCTGTTGCGAGTGCTCAAAATGAAGCGTCACTGAGTGAGCTGGTCCCAGATGGTCATCTATACAGCAATCCCTTTCACACAAATGAATATTAAAATCGCCCATAACAATGATATAGAACAAAGTGGATTGCTTTGACCTATAATTTTCTTTAAAACTTCCGAGATGTAATAAATGTTGGTTCACCACATCACATTCCCCAGAATTATAAAAATTAACAAATAACATTTTTGGGTAATTAGGGGTGGAGAATTCTGCTATCAGACTGTTATGAGATCCCGACTCCAGCATCCTTGATGTCCCTTTTATCTTTAGTGAGAAAAGGAGCGCTAGGCCCCCCTTGGCTCTACCAGCCGTGGCTGGGTGCGCAGGTAAACAATAACATTCAAAACCATCCAGCCAGAAATTATTCGCCCTATCCCACGTTTCCTGCAAGGCAATTATATCATATTGTTTTATGAATGACAACCACCGCGTGTCATCCCTTTTAGATCTAATACCAGCAATATTCCAACTAACAATTTTACAATTTTGATCAGGTTCAGCTTCTAAAGCCTGTTCAATTAAGCATAGACCAGGAGAACAAACCAATGGGGCCACTAGTTAGTCATTCATGTCAAGGTGAGACAGAGGGAGGAATCTATTTGTTAAAACTAAATCTCGTCTTCTGTTACCTGTCCTTGGAGTTTGTAATTGAGGATCTGTGTCTGCGCGCCAAAGAGGCCAATCTAGACAGGGATCGGGCAACCTATTTCGGGTAAAAGAAGGAGTCTGATAAACCCTCTTCCAATCTGACCCAGTACCGGTATTAGCCTTTCTATTCAATCGTCTTACAGAGGGGTAGAAAATACCCAAAGGCAGGGCCCTAATGCCTCCCTTCACTAACTCAAAGGCATCCCAAAAAGCTATATTGCATTCCTTAAAGTTGACAATGATGCAGTCCCCATCGATTTGTGTAGGGTAGTTAACAATTCATCCCACCCGTCTAGCCATTATTATATTAGATGAGATCTCAGCATTACCACAACAGTGTTGATCGCACCATCTTTTAGTTTTCCGTAGTAGTGCCTGGGGGTATTCACTGTCCTGGGCATCAAGAGGGGGAACCCCTAGAAGGACAGCCACCAGAGGAGTTGTTTCAGGGTGGAGATCAAGTATACATGAATTAGGGCTTCAGCAATTTCCCTGTCTAACAGAGGGCCCATTCAAGATCATCAGTCGTAGCATTGTGTAAAAAATGTAAAGGATTCTGGACAAATACGGAAGTTAATCCTCCCTCTACATGAGACCTCTTTACAAGCGCTGAACTAGGCAAAAGACTAGATTTTAGCCTAGCCTGCGCCTGTAATAAGGGTTGACTAACAGGGTGAGGGTCTCCCACTTGTGGCACAATCTCCTGACAAGCCTCAGATAACACAATAGGAGCAGGTGAGCTCTGCAAGGTTCTAAAGTCCCTGATATAAGAGTCAATCCGCTCACATTTTTTTAAGATACCCGTGACACAGGTATTCAAAGTGTCAATTATATACTTTGGCTATCCCAGTGTGAATAGGCTCCAAATGAGAGCAAAAAATGTTCTCCACCGCATCACACAATGTTCGTTGAGTGCTTTCATTCACAGCAGACCCTGCCTAGGGGTGCTCTTCTTTAAACATATGTCCCGTTTATTACGTTTCTTGGTGAGTCTCCTTTTCCCTGTACAACCTGAGGACAACTCTTTTGGGACTTTATCTGAGGGCATTGAGTATTCATTAATTACAACAACTACCTCCCTTAAATGAGCACCATCATTAATCAGAGCTTCGTTCTCCTGATGGGGATCTTATATCATTACTGTAGGTTCCAGCGGAACCGGGTTCTTCACTATTTCAGTCACTGCAGACCCATCTCAAAGCGATGGAGTGGTACCCAAGCCCAGTTCCTTTTCAGCGTTGGCAATTTCCTTGCTCAATACTCCCACCGCCGAGGTCAAATAAGAAATTATGGATTCAGACTTTCTTGGCATTTTAGATTTTAACCCCTCCTGATCCAAACTACAGAAATGTTTGCACTTACCCATGTTGAATGTAAGGGGGGTGGCCCAGCCCAGCCTCCTCCAGCCATTGACAGACGCGGACAGGCCGCTCACAATTTATCGTGCCTCCTGGCGCCACAATGACGCCCACAGCAGGCAACTAGGAAAGCCTGCTGGGGCTTGTAGTTTGTGTAATGCCGTTTCCATCAGGGCGGGACCTGGAGTGCTGAACAGAATGGACTCCAAGCCATTTCCCTCACTGCTGATGGCAGGATAGAGTGCAGGTAAGTGCAGGTAAGTAATAGAGAAGCTGTTCCCCTCACGGCAGAGCCTGCAGCCTGTGAGCGCAAATTCAAAAATAACAAAAAGTGACAGAGTCCTTGCATCCAGAGTGTTATAACACTTTATTACACTTTGTGAGTTAATTGCCCCACTTGCTCTCTGTTGCGAATGCAACTAGGGCCTCTCAGGTCATCGCCACTCACCCCGGGGCCACAGTGGCTATGGAGGGATGGCACTCCAACAACCTCCGACTGGGCCTGACGCTGCACCAGCTGGCCAGCAGCCACCAAACGTCCGTATTCAGCACGGTGGGGTAGACCAGTCATCCCCGGCCGTGCACGCCTCTCCAAATTGGCATCCGGTCAGTCAGTCTTCAGTCTGGGCTGCGAAGAAGGGTAGGGGGGCCGGCCCCCACGCAACACAGGTCTTGCCAGGAATGCGGACATGCAGTTGGACCCAGGATCGGCCCAGGCGTCTCTCCGACAGACGCGCCGCCTCCCGTGGCAACTTCGGGTGGTGCGGCTCGCCCATGCAGCCCCCGGTGTCTCGGGCTCTGCAGCGCTCCCGATGTGCCTCAGAATCGGCTGGGATTGCCCTCAGACCTTAGAGGTGGAGGACCCTGCTCGTTGGTGGCGCCACTGCACACGGCTGTCCCCGGCCTGCACGCCCGCTCCACGCGGCGGTCTGCACCGCTGGCTTCGTAGAGGTGCTCTCGGGGGTCAGAGCAGCAAGACACAGACTTGGTGGTCTGCTGATCCCAGCAGGCCACCATCCTTGGGAGTACTAGCCATTCACAATGGGTTGCAAATTGTACCTGCCTCATGAATATTAATGAAGCAGGCAAATTGTGACTCTATTAGGAATGTCTGTAAATTCCAATTTGCGAGTCGAGAAATGCGAGTTGCAAAATGATGCAGTTTGCAACTTGCAAATTAGAAGGGTCGTACATCTGGCCCATAGTACCAAAGCCTGAGTTCAGACATGTTTTTAAAGAAGCATGTATATAGTAATATGTGTAGCTCAATGTTTAAAAGATAATGTTTTACTTATTATTTTTCAGTTCTCACGACGTATCCATGACCATAGCAACATAATCGCGAAGATTCCCCAAAACTGAAAAAGGGATCTTTTTTAACAAAATCAACAATATTTAAGGGACTAGGGTGGCTCTAACTAGACCCTTTGTGTTGATTGTGCGTATATGACAACTACACATAAGACTGGATGCAGAGTTTTAGGTTACTTAGAATCACCCTGTTGCCTCGTCTGTAAAGTGCACTCCATAATTTCTGTAAATCCCACGCATGTCAAAACGCAGCTTGTTGTTATAGATACAGCCCACGTTATGGTCTCTGAGGAAAGCAGAAACAGTTGTATTAACCTGCTTCCTGGCTTTTTCAATCTGTGGACAGAATTGATTTGACTACTTTCATTTCTGCCTTTGACATATATTAGAGTACACCAAGACAGTGTGAGGGAAAAGTGACATCAGTTCTGCAAAGGTATCCTTCATTAGGATATCCAGCCGTACCCCAGTCAATATGCCTAGGTCATTGCCACCACAGTGCACAATCAAGAGGTGAGGAGCCGGGAATCCACAATGGATGTTACCAAAGCCAGCAACTGATGAACCTTTAACCCTTTCTGGCCAAACCAACTAATCTCCACATTTGGCAAACCCAAGTCCCTGTCCGTACCACTCTTTTTTGCAGCCTCTTTAGCCCAATAGTCATAGCAGTGGCCCACACTCTAAGCATTTTGAAGTGAAGGGAAGGCAGGAGCAGAAAAATGTAGTTTCTCAAATGAAAAGCAGTTAAAATGGAGGTTTTTTTAATTTAAAAAAATCTATATTTCTTTGGATGATGTCAGCATGAGAGTGAATAACATTAGGTAGTGTGCAAGTTGTCCTAGCAACAAGTCATATTATTGGTTGTTGTTAAAAAAAAGAAATGTAATACTGACATGGATATACATTCGAATCTGTGGAGTAAACCACACTTGATGTGTCTTATTTGGAAGTTTCATGAACCTACTAGTTCCACTGGGTTGCTAGGTACACTGTATTGCGGGGGAACTGTTTATAAAACTTTAGGAGTTATGACACAATGTAAGTAATGTGAAAGGTGGTGGTGAGACGCACACCAGCTTAATTCTGTTCTTCCATGTTGACACCGATTCACAACTTGATAAGCTTGCATGCTTGTCCGCACTCCGCCCCAATGCGCATGCAATAGAAACAAAACGCGAGGGGAATCTGTTACGGTTCCACCAAGCTGCACAGCCGTATGCTTCAATGAATCAAATGAATTAAATTCATCTAATTTGTTCCTATATTTTTCCAAATTTTCACACTTGCATTTAATCCTTTTTAGTTTCAGTTTTTTTCAATCCATTTAACTCATTTCAGTTTTGTTACGATGATGTTCACACAAACACAGGGGCACCGTGGAATTCCAAATGTCACGATTTATTAAAAGTAACCCAATGCATTTCGGGATCACTGTCCCTTCGTCAGGGACATCTAAAATACAAAAGGATTTGATTTTACAAAATGCTAACAGTACTACTGTATTAATGTTGAACTTCCAATTCATCTAGCAATTCATTTTCTCTACCGTCTTTACACCAATGTACCGTTAATACCCAATAAATACAGCATTGCAACATGTGTTTAAAGAAACCATGTTTAAATAAACTACATCCAAAGTATTAAGCAACAACCCCTCAGCCAAAGCAACCTAATTTAACAAGTATTTATGTCTAAATCAGTGGGGTGAATCAACTTTCTCTTCCCCTTCCCCTGTGCAGCTTTGTGGAACCTTAACAGGTTCCCCTCGTGTTTTGTTACAATTTAAGTAATGGCAAACTTTAATTTCCAACTCAGGACTACTGTTGTACAGTACCTAAATAAAAAAAACTGGAGCTAAATATCAGTTTGGACTCCCGTGATTAGCGGCACAGCGATAGAAATCGTCACACTCATGTGAAAAAAGTGGCAATGGGCCAATTAGTGGCCAGGAACGGCAAGCTAATTAGTGTGAGCACACCTTTTTTCACGGTTAGGTGGGAAAAACCACTATAAAATACCTGCTAAGCTGCCCAAACACCAAAAAAAAGAAATTAAAGAACAATTGAGAAGAACTATGGAGGAAGCTGGACCCAGTACAGAAGCCAACAACAACCCCCCAAACACCCAGGAGGACTAGCCAGAGACCCAGGGGAAGGGAAAGAGGAAGGAAGACCCTGGTCAGTCCGCAGGAAAACCAGGTCCTAATTGCGGAGGTGACAGAACTTTTTCTCAGCTCCACAGTATCATTGGGCACAAAAAATGCAATTTGGCAGTCCATCGCAGCCAAGGTGAATGCTTTCGGAGAGGTGAGGAGGACAGTGGACGGCTGCAAGTAGCGCAGGCATGATGCTAAGTGCAAGACCAAGCAGAAACTTGCAGCCAATCTGAAAGCAGCAATGCAGATTGGAGGTGGGAGTCCAGCACCACAGGAGGAGCTGGATCCATTGGAGGAACAGGTGTCCCAAATCATCAGCGAGGAGTCGGTGGTTGGAGTTTTGGGACAGGATACTGCTCAACATGCCCAGACACAACACTAACAGGGTGAGTAACAACCAGGGACTGGGGGAGATGGGCCCAATGGCACACAAGCACAGTTAAATATATTGCAATGCACACACACAATGACTGTGGATCATGTCCCTGATACCGTTGGCCCTGGTGGCATAGACACATATCACCCTACTCAACCAATACATTGCAAGACACATAATGGCGGACTCCAAATACAGCCCGAGTACCATTTCAGATCACAAAATAAGGGCTACATGGAACTCGCTATGGTTTGGGCAAGATGGCTGCCGTGAGGTGGTGGTGAGCAGTCGCTCCTGATCTCTCTCCCCAGGACACCCTGATGGACCTTGAATAAGGATACATACCCCCCTATGGATTTAACCAGCTGGTTGCAGGCAGGTCTGCTCAAGGTGCATTCAAAGTACCCTGCAACTAAAGCACAACTTGGTCGGATACTGTTAAAGCTAACTAAGTGGAGGGCAGAGCTGCGTGCACAACTGAGAAGAATGCCGGCTCGGGCAACCAAGGCGGACAAAGACAAAGAAAAGGAGAAACCAAGTGCCCAACAAGATACACCATTAAAGCTACAAGGACTGAGTGGCAGAGGCGACCAGGTAACTACAAAAGGGAGCGGAAACGATGTACCCCCAGGATTGCAACAGCGGGGATCTGGCATCCTTACGGAAAATAATACCCCCGGCTCAAAAAGCGAAGAGAGTCGAGAAAACGGGGAAAACTGATAAGGCAGAGGAGCGATCAAAAACAGTTGCAGTACCGGCGCCACCAGAACGAAAAGATCGTCCCCGGCCTGGACAAGACTCGGGTCACCCCGCCGAAATCACTGCCACCAACGCAAGGCAAGGCTTAACCAAAGGTAAAGAAGCGGCACTAAGGCAGCCTACCTTGCTAGAAGTGTTTACCCCAAGCAGAAGCTCCCAGCCGGACACGGAGCTAGCCGCGAGCAGAGACGTCCTCGAGGACGCAACAGCAGACGCTCCCGGCGCGGAGGTACTGGTCGCTAGGCAACCTCGGGACTCAGCAGGAACCATCGCCAGTAGCTGCGGAGACGGCGAAGGCGGAGGTAACATGGAAGCCGCGACTCCCAAGGTAAATCAGAGCGGCAGTAGTGGAGCAAATGAAACCAAAAGGCTGAATAATAGTCCATTAATACCAGACATTGGCGGGGGGCCACACAGTCCCGGGGCAGCAGGAAGTGCAGATATGATGGAGGCACTAATTCAATTAGAAGCCGAAATGAACAGCAAAAAAGATAAAGAATTAAATAATGAGGCTAATAAATCCAACACAGCAGGAAAAAATGCTTCAATGACTGGGGAAAAAAACTTGGGTTTGGAGAAAAAAGAGGGAGCCTCAGTGGAAGGGGAATGCTTCTACTCAGTAAATGAAGGAACTGATACTACTCAGCGAAGTGATGGCACGTCAGAAGAGGGGGAGGTAGAAGAAGAAACAAGCTCTGGCTCTGGCTCAGATCTATCAACGAAAGGAACTACGCAGAAAAGGAGAAGGATAAAGGTAGGATCACCCTTGCTAGGAGGAAAGAAGTTAGACTGGGACTACTCTGCAACTTCGCAGACATACCTAGAGGAAGACAATCCTCAGTCTTTAGGCAATACCCCCATGCCAGTACAGTATCAGGCCCCCTTTGACATGATATGCTCCACACTCAAACAGATGCAAGGGGAAGCAAGGACAGAAAGTCGAAGGGCTAGGCAAGCCACAAAAAAGATCCAGAACACCCTCAGGAAGGTCAACAAACTGTATGAAGGTGTCGTTGAGAGAGTAACTGAGGTGGAGGAACGAACGGGGAAGCTAGAGGATGATGTTAGGGGGTGGCAGGGCTTCAAGTCAGAGCACGAGAAATTGACGTCTGATCTACAATGGAAGTTGGAAGACTTTGAAAACCGCCAGAGGCGGAATAACATTCGTATTTTGGGTGTGGAGGAAGGAGCGGAGAAGGATGACATTATGTACTTTATTGTTAACCTCCTAAAAGGAGCCTTTCCTGAATCACAGTGGGAGTGGGAAAGAGAGATTCAACGAGCCCACAGATTTCCCTTTACCATCAGAAAAGGTTGAGGGGGAGAGGGGCAGGCAGCTCAACATGCACTGCCTAGGGCTATCTTGATCTATGTTGGAAATTACCTGCTCAGGGAGGAAATAATGGACAAGGCTAGACCTGACAAAAAAAGATCTTTTGAGGGAATTACCTTTTTTGCCAGGCCAGACTTCTGCCACGTGACGGTGGAGAGAAGATGTAGACTCAGGCAGCTTATCAAACCCTTTCAGGCTCTAGGATCTGAGGCGTTTCTGCTATTTCCTGCGAGGCTAAAAGTGGTTACAAGGGGTAGAACAAATATCTTCTTGTCTGAGATTAAGGCTCAACAATTTTTGGAGGAGATTAAGGCACAGAAAGGGGGATGAGAAAAATTGAGCTGATGAACTCCAGTGAGCTGGAAAGGAGCACATGCGGGGGTATTCACGGTTAGAGGAAGATGTTAACCTTGTAATATTGTTGCTTAAACTATTGTTAAAGGGGGTAGCACACGTAAGAATAGCGGGATATATAAGCGGAAGGTATAGAGGGGGGGCACATACTCTACAGGGTGTTGAGCGATGGGTGAAGAGGGGAGAGAGGAGCGATCCCCACGATCTACTGCGGCTACACATAGGTCTCAAGGACCTATTTGCCAGTAAAGGGGGGGAGGGGGGAGGAACTCAGGGGGGGTAGGGTGGGAGTAGGAGGGAAGGGGGGTAAAAAGAGGGTTAAAAATGTTTAAAAAAGTGAGGAAGGTTGTAAGAAGGAGCACAGGAAAGCGCACTTCATAGCACAGGGAATTCACATTTGTCAGCATGTATTACCCAGAAGGATGAGGATACAAGACAATTATTGGATATATCACCAAAGCAAAGTGTTGGATGGTATAGGTAATGCAGAGTTGGGCAAAACTTATGATGTATTTTAAATGACTTGTAGAATTGCAACTATTAACATCTGTGGTCTGAACGATTCAGGGAAAAGACTGAGAGTGGCGGCATTACTTAGGACCCTTAATTTGGATTTGGTTTGCCTCCAAGAAACTCATGTTGAAGCTTCTAAGGGGTATCTTATGGATCAATTAGGGTTCTCTGTACTGGCAAACACGAAGCAAGGGACGAAGCATAGAGGGGTGGCGGTACAAGGAAGAATCACTGACGTAGAGATAATAAGGAAATCAGAGGATCAATGGGGAAGGTGGGTAATATTGGAAGTAAAATTCAAGGGAGAACAATGTACCATAGTCTCTGTGTATGGCTCGACAGAAGACGATCCTGATCTCTTCCAATTTTTAGATACGGAGTTGGCACTATGGCCCGAGCCAATTATATGCTGTGGAGACTTCAATATTCATGATCCCAGTAGCTCATTTTTACAGACGGGGAGGGCATATGCAGGAAGGAAAAAGAGAACCCATAGGGCACTGACAGATATGGTGTTAAATAATTTGTTAGTGGATCCATGGATCAAGCTGTACCCTGGCGTTGATGGAAGTACATTCTATTCGGCCCCCCACAAAGTGCTTGTTAGATTGGATTATTTTTTGATGTCATCCCCCTTATTATCAAATGCACAAATGGAAAAACAACCCCGAATTGTCTCGGATCATAGCCCTTTGATTTTAACCATTAGACTGGGCCAGGCACGGCAAAAAGGTACGCAGTGGACATTCGATAGAGCCCTTCTGAAGGATGAAGGATATAGGGTTCACATGACAGAATGGATTAGTGCCTATTGGGAGATTAATAAAGGTACGGCTCCTGTTGGAGTGGTATGGGATGCCTTTAAGGCTGGGGTGCGAGGTGAGACAATGAGTTATGTGTTTTCAGCCCAGAAAAGGACACGACTTAAAATTAACGAAGTGTATCAAAAGCTGATTGGAGTTGAGGAGAAATTGGCTGAGGATTTAGAAAACAGGGTACCAATAGAAGAACATCTGCTAAACATAGTGGCTCTAAGAGCGGAGGCGGTAGAAAGTATCTAAAAAAAAGCAGCAGAAAACTACCTAACTAAGAGGGAAGCCGCTTACGAGCTGAGCGAGAAGGTAGGCCACTTACTAGCAGTACGTACCAGACAGAGATTAGCAGCATCAGATATTGTGGAGATAACGGACAAGAATGGAATTATGGTCACTGAAGCAACTGAAGTAAGGGAAGTGTTTAGGCAGTTTTACGAAGAGCTATATACTAGAGGTAGTGCAGGAATATCTAGCGAAGTTGGAAGTTATTTAACTGATATTATCCTTCCGAGGGTATCTGAAGAAGAAAAGACTAGCCTGGACTCCACTTTTACTTTGGAGGAATTTCTCTCAGCATTAAGCACGTTACCTTCGGGTAAAGCAGCTGGCCCAGACCAGCTCCCGGCGGAGTTTTATAAAGTATTTTATCAAACTGTCGGAATTGAAATGTTTAAAGTTATGCTGGAGGCGCAGAAGGGGGATAAGATACCCGAGTCATGGGGGAAGCAGATATCATTGTCATCTTAAAAAAAGGGAAAAACTCGACACTCGCAGGGTCATATAGGCCTATTACACTGATGAATGCAGATACTAAGGTGTATTCCAAGATTTTAGCGACAAGATTGGCGGAGGTAATAGAGGGATTGGTAAGCCATACTCAGCACGGGTTTATCCCCGGAAAAGATACCACGCAGCATATTAGACAGGTGATTACAACTTTTGACGCAGCGGATGTCCTGGGGGACTCCGCCGCGGCACTCTTTTTGGATGCCGAAAAGGCGTTCGATAGAGTCTCTTGGGAATACCTATGGCAAATATTAAAACGAAATGGATTGGGGAATAGGTTTATAACAGCAATACAGACTCTTTATAAGAACCCGTCAGGAAGGATTAGAGTCAATAGAGGTAAATCGGCAGCAGTTAGGATTGAGAGAGGGACTAGGCAGGGCTGCCCATCTTCCCCACTACTATTTGCTATCTATCTGGACCCATTGATAAGGTAATTGGAAAACAATGGTAGGATTCCCCCAATAAGATTGAATGGATGTGAGGTAAAAACTCTTGCCTATGCCGACGATGTGGCCATTTTAACACCTAATCCCAGCGTGGCCATAGGGGAAATCGAGTCCGAAGCACAAAGGTTTGGGCAAATATCTGGGTACAGTTTAAATAGACCCAAAACTCAAATAGTATGTAACCAACATAGTGTGTTTAATGATCAAAGAGTTGTGGACTCAGCGGTATATTTAGGAGTTGTGATTACAGCTAATTTAGACTTGCTGGTACAGAATAATCTAGCGCCCCTGATGTCAAAAGTTAAGTCGGACCTGGATCGAATGAACAATTTACATTTGTCGTTAGTGGGTTGCACCAACGTTATAAAAATGTTAATATTGCCGAAATGTTTGTATTTTTATAGGACAATACCGTTATTTATTGAGGTACAATGGTTTAAAGATCTTGAAAAAATACTGAACAGATTTATTTGGGCACATGGCAAGACCCGTAGGGCATACCGTTTTATGTCGCTGCCTAGAGAGAGGGGAGGCTGGGGGGTGCCTGATTTTAGATTATATTACTGGGCTTCGGCACTGCAATACATGCGTGGATTGATAGGTGGGGGTGGCTTAGACGATAGAACAACAAATGATTCATCCAGGATTTATTCCATCGTGTTGGGACCGGAGGTAGAGAACTCCTTTCTCAAATGTATTGACTTTGCATATTTTAAAAGAACTAGATTCAAGACGGTTCAAGCTGCAATTAAAATTTGGATTGCCGTAATGAAGAAAATTGGATTAGGGCGATATAACTGGTATACAAGGTTGCATAAAAATGTGTCCCTTCCAGTGCAGATTTTTGATGATAGTACAATGGCGGGCTGGATGGAGAAGGGGATAGTGCAGATTGGGGATGTGAGGAATACGGAGGGGGTGTTCCAGTTTACAGATCTGATTACCAAATTTGGATTAGATAGGAGGGATCTTTTTAAATTTTTTCAGCTAAGAAGTTTCTTGGGGAATAAGCAGGGTGGGAGCGTAGGGTTTACTAAGGTAGAAATACTGGAGAAAATAAGGTTAGGGGGAGACTGTTCAATACGGTCGTTCTACGCAAACTTGCTAGCAGGGAAATCAGATGATGTGGACAAGTATAGTCAGAAGTGGGCAGACAAGCTGGAAGGCGAGGCTACCTGGTTTAAAGAGTCACTGGAATTGGGGCAAACTCTCCTCTGCTCAGCACCACTCCAATCACAGCAGTATAAAACCCTTTACTCATTATATTTCACCCCTGCTAAGATAGCAAAATGGGGGGGTAGCGTAGGTACTACATGTCCAAGATGTTGTTCTCTTGATGCAGATTTAATTCATTTATTTGCTGTATGCCCGCAGATACAAACAGTGATAAAAGACATAGAGAGGTTTTTTATGCAACCCTGAATATCCAGATTACCTTAAAACCACCAGAAATATTGCTAGGAATAGTCACGGATACCAATGTTATTCAGAAGGAGTTTATCTTTGTCGCAATGGCAGTTTTTAGATTATGTATAGCCAGGGCTTGGCTGGACAAAAGCCCCCCTACAATGCAAGTTTGGCTGGCTAATCTTTTGTCAACTTATAATTTGGAAAAAAACATCTATGCCCGGAAAGGTAGAAAAGGGAGGAGATTAGGGGTAAGGATATGGGACCCCATTATAAGATGGAGAGAGCGGTTGGGCTTGACGGATTAGGCTAGGAAAATTTGAGGAATGTATGTGACATTTTGCTGTATTATTTTGAGTTGATACTAATTTATGTATGATGCTTTGATGAATTTCGTATGTGATCTAAAACGCTACATGAATTCAAATGTAACTTTGAAGAAAGAATGTACTATGAAGTGTGCGAACTGTGCAATGAGGAAAATAAAAAAGATATTTAAAAAAAAAATAAAAAAAAATAAGGGCTACATGAAAGAGCAAAGGGTCACTTAGATTGGAGATGTGGCAGGGTGTCTAAATGGCCCCCTTGCCTCAACACCATGCAAATGCATGTTCCTGTATGTCTGAGTTGTGGGCAAGATTGTGCATGTGCATCAAGGGTGACACTACTGCACATACACAACCTTGTACACAACCCAGAAACGCGGGCACAATTGTGAATGTGTGCAGACATTGCGTCAGAGAGATGCGGGCTGCTGCAGACCAGTCGTATATGCGTGGTGTTGAAGCAAGGGGGACATGTAGACATACTGCTGCATCTCCAGTTAATGTTCCCACTTGCTCACACAGGAGATGCAGTCCTGTGTACACCAAGTGAGAAAGCATCTAGTGATTCTGCATACCATAAACACATGCATTATCACAACAAAGGGATCATGTAGCCTACTGCCTAAAAGGTGTATATCACACAATGCACACAATCAGCAGACAAGTCAAAATGTGATGTAAAACAATGAGCAGGGGGATATGCCTACAACACTACAGTGCATGGACAATGTATTTCAGGAATGTGTCACCATCATAGGTACCACATTACTTGTCCGTGTCCCATACTCACAGAACTACAATCTCTCTGTATAGATGTATGACAACGTAAGTATGACAACAAGCAAGGATAGCAACGTAGCACCAAATAATGACAACTAGCTAAATTGCACCATCACCCCTTAGGTCAAATAGCACTCCTCCACTATCAAGTGTACACATCTGCCATTCAGAAAGCTGCATTCCACATCAGTCCTGGTGTGATTTTCACATTACACCATTATGTGCATGTATTTGTATTTGTATTTGGTATTTGTAGAGCGCATATATCACCGTAAGGTCTCATAGCGCTTGCTAGTGTTCACGGCAGGACAGGACAGAGAGAGCTTTGAAATTACAGAGCTAAGTTAAACAACCAAGTTTTGAGTAGTTTACGGAATTTCTTATGATCAGTCTCCAGATGGAGGGGTAGAGGTAAGGTGTTCCAGGTTTCTGGGGCCACCCTTGAAAAGGATCTACCCCCATTTCTGGCAGTTCGGATCTTCGGCACTGTCAGAAGAAATTTGCTATTGGACCTGAGGGTTATAGCCCGTTGGTATATAGTGAGTTTTTTCGCTAGGTAGAGGGGCCCTTTATTATTGAGTGTCTTATGCACTAAGCAGCACAGTTTAAAATGGATTATTTTTTTGATTGGGAGCCAATGTAGAGTTTTCAGACTAGGTCCGGATGGAGAGCGCAAAGGCAAGTTGAGGACCAGCCTGGCCGCCGTGTTCTGGACGACCTGGAGTTTAGCCAGGAGTCCTACATTTGTGGAAGCAAGTAGGGAGTTGCCGTAGTCCAGACAGCTAATAATCAGTCCCTCACAAGGGGCATCCTGGAGGAGAGAGGGATCCATTTGAACAGTTTTCTGAGACTGCGCATAAGTCCGTAACAGATGTGGACCAGATTGTTAATTTGGTTTAGCATAGATAATTTGGAGTCCAAAATTATGCCTAGATTGCGTGCAGCTGTCGTAGGTGGGGGGCAGGGACCTAACATGGGGGGACACCAATCGCTGTTCCATAGTTTGTCTGCATCCCCAAAAAGCACGATCTCTGTTTTGTTAGCTTTTAGGAGAATATGGTTGTTTGTCATCCAGTTGTTTATAGCTGTCATACAGAGTTTAAAGCGCTTTTTGGTTTCGGTAACGTCAGGTCCTATGGTGATTAGCAGCTGAGTATCATCTGTGTATGATACTGTTTGAAACCAAAAGACTGTATGAGTTTAGCCAGGGGGGATAAATATAGGTTAAATAGCATGGGCTCAAATTGAGCCCCGAGGGACCCCTTTATTAATGACTTGGCTTTCTGAGGAGAAGTCACCTATTTGCACTTTAGATGAGCGATCCGTCAGATAGCTCCTGAACCAATTAAGGGCCGCTCCCTCGACACCAGATGCACACAGGCTGTCAATGAGGATGCTGTGTGAAATGGTGTCGAAGGCAGCCGACAAATCAAGCAAAATCAGTATGGCTGATTGCCTAGAATCCAGGGAAAGTCTGATATTATCGACCATTTCAAGCAGGGCTGTTTCGGTGCTATGGAAGGCCCTGAAACCTGATTGGGAAGGGTCCAACAGTTTATTGTTTTCCAGATGTTGGGTAAGTTGGCAATTGACCGAAGATTCTAAAATTTTGCCGAAGAGAGGTAAGATAGATATTGGCCTATAATTGGATAGGTTTTTTTTTTTTTTTTTAAACTCTATTTTTGAAATTTTCTTGCGTTCTTACATCATGAATTAGTGCATGTTAGGTACACATACAATCGATTTGTCTTCTAGCATGTATACCACCCAGTCCCCCGTGCAACAGGTCTCCATATAGTGTCACTGTATCATCGTAGGTAGTCTCACCCAGTTGGTAGAAGGGTTCACATTTTTTTGCAAGGCCGACACAATACCAACACATCCCTACATAAAAACGATCTCCTCAAAACAATACCCAAAAGGTGTCATTCCCGCCCCACAATGCCAGATATAATGATATCCTTAAAGTAAATATCCAATGCATGTACATGGTATAAATCGGTAACAGATCCTGAAACAATAAGGGACACTGTATGCATTCAGTAGTTCATGTTTACAGTCTATGCACCAGTCAGTTGGCAGCTACCATATTGCATATAACAGAAAACAACCCCCACGGGGACTCTAGGAGGTCACTCCTCCTCAGTGTCGTTATTCCCCTCCAATAAATAACCTTGCAATGGGGACCATATATCCGTGGGTCTGGAAGCGATAGGTAATAATTCAGAATACGTATGGAACTGCTCTTGATAATAAGTAAGGTCCCGCAGCCAGTCCTTAAATTTAGGGGCCCTGCCCCTACCCCATCTACATGCAACTCTTCCTTTAGCTACTAAGAGGGCTACTGCAACAAATTTGCGGTGTACCGCCTGCACGGGCTCCACATACCCCAGCACCGCCAGAACAGGGGATGGGTCTAGCAATGTATGTACCATTTTGGACAGTGCCGTAAAGACCTGTTGCCAGTACAGCTGTACTACTTCACAATCCCATGCCAGATGTAAAAAATCAGCCCCGGGGGCGCCACACCTGTCACAATTGTCAGTGGCGCGAAGCTGAAACCGACACATACGGGCCGGAGTATAATACAGTCGGTGTACAAATTTATAATGTAGAATTCTATATCTGCTGCTAGAAGAGATACGTTCCGTTTGTTGAAGGCAGAATTCCCATTGCTTATCTGTGAGCGGTGCTTCCAATTCCTGATCCCACCGTAGTCTAGCTGGCAGTGACGCGTATTCTACCTGCGTGTGTACCGATCTGTAAAGCGTCGATACCAACTTGCTAGGAGTGTCATTGAGAAGAATACGCTGCAAGGGCACTAGGGTCTGCGGCTCTCGAGGAAAGTCGGGCGTAATCGCCTTCAATCCCTGGCGCAGTCGGACGTAGAGAAAAATGTCAAGCGGAGACGGTTGTATCCCCTCATACAAATGAGCGATAGATCGAAATTCCCCATTGTGGTACTGGTCCCCCCAGTTCGTGACATGTATACTACGGATCAGTCTACGGAATACGGCTTCTTGTAGGAGTGGCACTTTTGGATGGTAAACAATTGGCAAAAGCGGTGCATAAAGCATATCAGTCCCCAACCTGGCAGCAAGGCGGTTCCAGGCGGTAATGGTACTCATCACTGTTGTAGGCGTCTTATCTCTGCCAGGCACCAAGGCATACAGCGCCCCCTCTATCGGGATCGGATGTGCCAGCCAGTGCTCCGCAGCCAGCTGGGGCATGTATCTAGGTTGGCGTATCCAAAAAAAGGCATAGTGAGCCTGAGCAGCCTGGTAGTATAATTCAAAGTTTGGAATGCCAAACCCACCCTGAGTGTATGGTCTAGTCATAATGTCCCATTGAAGCCGAGGCGACTTCCCGCCCCATACTAGTCTGATGAGCTCAGTACGAAGGTGCTGAAAAAAGTATCTACCTGGGTGGAAAGGGATATTCAAGAACAGGTATAAAAGTTGGGGAAGGATTACCATCTTAATCAAGGATGTCCTACCTGCCATGGAAAGTGGTAGAGTAATCCACCTCGTGATGTTGTCATTGATGCGCGTCATTGAAGTGCCATAATTGGCTCTGAGCAATGCCTCGCGATCTTTTTCTATATGGATACCTAGGTATTTAAAATCACCGTCACACCAAGCAAGGGGGTAGTCAAGCCCAAATCGGCTCGTGGATGCCGTTAGCGGAAATATGCACGACTTACCCCAATTGATCTGTACTCCGGAGAGTCTTCCAAATCTAATAAACTCTCTGAGAATGGGGTTTAAATTTACGCCAGGATCACGGACATACAACGTGATGTCATCTGCGTACATGGATATAAGTATTTGTCTCTGAAAGCATCTGAGTGCACTATCTTTGTGGTGCTGTCTCATTTTAGCTGCAAGGGGCTCTGTAGCTATCGCAAATAGGAGCGGAGACAGAGGGCATCCCTGTCTTGTGCCTCTAGAGATAGGGAATTCAGAGGAGAGTTTGCCATTAATCAGGACTCTAGCCACGGGATTCTCATACAGCAATCTAATCCAGGAAATAAATATGCATGGGAAGCCCATTCGCTCAAGCACCTGAAACACATAGTCCCATTCCAGGGAATCAAAGGCTTTTGTGGCATCAAGAAAGATGGCCGCCATAGGAAGGTCTTCGTGCACTGAGTTAAGGACCGAGAAGAAAGTACGCAGATTATGTGATGTCGCTCTACCAGGCACAAAGCCCGATTGATCGGGGAGGATCAAAGTAGGAAGGAGGAGGCTGATACGTGTAGCAATAACCTTAGCAAGTATCTTTGCGTCGTAATTTAATAAAGAAAGGGGTCTGTAGTAATCACATTTATGTGCAGGCTTCCCAGGCTTAAGAAGTGAAGTAATAAGCGCTGCACGCATGGAGGACGGCAGGTGGCCTACCTCGAGCGCATCCTCGTAGACCTCACGTAGTACAGGAGCCATAAACTCAATATACATTTTGTAAAACTCTATTGGGATCCCATCAAGACCCGTAGCCTTCCCTGACCTCATATGCATGATCGCATCCCGTATTTCATCCAACTCAAATGGGGCACTTAAAAAGGCTCTTTGTGCATCGCTCAGCCACCCAAGGGACAAAACAGCAAGATATTCTTGCAAGTTTAGGTCTCCGGCTCTAGTAGATGTGTAAAGCGTACTGTAGTGCATCACAAATGTATTTAGTATCTGTGCAGTGCTCCTGAAGGCCTCTCCCTCCGGATTTTCGAGCTCTATTACAATATTAGGCGTACGTGTCAGTTTAACCGTTGCAGCTAAGGCTTTCCCTGGTCTCTCACCCTCGCCATATCTTCGAGCCACCCAATATTTGCCTCTAAATTGTGATTCTCTAGTGGCTTCCTCAGCGTACTCCGAGATTTTCTCACGGATCACAGAAAGGGTAGCATCATCAGGACACAATGCCAAGGATGACTCCGCATCTTTGAGTTCCCTCTCTAGTGTTCTCAACCGGGCCATGATGCTCTTCAGGACTCCGGACCCCTTAGCAATACAGACCCCCCTCAGTGTCACTTTGAATGCATCTCAAATCGTTTCTACATCATTAACAGAGTCTTTATTTTGCTTAAAAAATTCTAGACATTCCTCACGGAGTTCTTCCTGAAATGCAGCGTCTAGCAGCATCGTAGGTTGCAGCCGCCAGGCCGTGGCCGGGGGACCCAAATCCACTGATCTCAGAGTGGTCTGCACTGGGGAATGATCAGAGAATGTTCTAGGGAGGTGTAGTGATCTAACCAATGCAGTATACAGTTGTGATGACATAAAAATGTAATCTAGTCTAGCCCAAGAGCGCGCCTGTGCTGTAAAGTGAGAACCTTCCCGCGTTCCCATGTGCAGATGTCTCCAGGTGTCCAGCAAATGATGGCTTTCGACTGCAGCACGCAGTGCCTCCCTTGCCTTATTGTAATGATGAGGGGCCGGGTGTGATCTATCAATTAGTGGGTCAATTGTGGTGTTGAAGTCCCCCCACCAGAGCAAATGTTGAGGGCCTGTCCCTACGATCGCCGCCCACAATTCCGTGAAGAATTGCGGGTCATCGATGTTCGGACCGTAACAGCAAACCAATGTGACCGCAATGTGTCCGAGCCTGCCCCACATCAGACAATACCTCCCCTGGGCATCTACCATGGAACCAGCCATATAGAAGGGCGTACCTCTTTTAACTAATATAGCAGTGCCCCGAGCATACGTAGAAAAAGATGAGAAAACTGCGTGACTGGCCCAGCGCCTAGCAAATGAATGAGTGGTTTGTGCCCTAATATGAGTTTCTTGAAGAAAAGCTATGTGAACCGAATGACGGTCTAGATATTGCAGAATTTGCCGACGTTTCCGGGGGTCTCCCAGACCCCTCACATTCCACGTCATTATATTTAGGTCAGTATCCCCCATGTATAGTGTGTTTTTTAGATAGTAGATAGCTAATCAAGCAACTGCGTGAGGCCTCAGAGTTGCGAACTGCAGCTATCAAGTCGTGCAATCTACCATTGTGCCAGTGATCGATCAAACCGGGTCCTAAAGCAATACACATGCCAATGCAATCTTTGAGAATAATGCTTGAGTGTACAACATGCACTGCGAGAGTGTCCCCTCGCCGGGTGTCCTCACAAAATCCTGGCAAATCCAACCAGAACATCACTGTGTTATATATCGCTTCCAATCTGAACCTGTAACTTAGAAACTCCCCATCCCTCCCCCCCTTCAACTGCCATGTCTCCTCTTCCCGTAGTCCTCCCCCCACCCACTGAAGCAACCCCAACTTGCCAGAATCCCCATCCCACCCACCACCCCGTGCATGAGATAAACAACCCAACATATTCAATATGATCAACAAGTACCGTGGGGAATTCCCTATAGGGGTCATCTGAGGTGCACATGTCTCCACCCCCATACCTCTCCCTCTGTCCCACGTAGCCCCTAGGGCCACATTTTAGAGGAGAGGGGTGGTGCCTGGTATACATTACCACCTACAGTCCAATACCCATCCATGGTATTCTCGAACAGCAGCGCCATCCCTAGTCAGGAGAGCGCCATAGCAGGTCTCATAATGAGTGCACTGGAGCAATATCTACACACCCTTATCCACAACGCCAAGTCAATTGTCCTCATTCTCAGATCGGTCCCCTGCATGTTCTTCGTCTGCACCATTTCGCCGCCCTTGTCTAGCTTGACGTAGAGTCTTCATGAAATCCTCCACTTGCTGCGGATTCGTGAAAAAATGTTGTTTGGGTTGATGGGTCACTCTGAGCTTAGCTGGATATAGGAGGGCATAGTCGATCTGGAGGGCACAGAGTTTTTTCTTGACTTCCGAAAATTGACGCCTTTGCTCCTGCACGACCGGCGTAAAGTCCGGATAAATGGAGAAACTGACGCCATGGCATGTCAAGTTCTGGTTCGTCCTCGCCGCACGTAGTGCAGTATCGCGGTCTCGGTAGTTAAGGAGGCGGGCGATGATAGGTCTGGGTGGGGCCCCCAGCTTCGGGCGCGGTCCAAGCGAACGATGGGCCCTCTCAACAATTAATTGCCCGGAGAACGCTTCTGATCCCACTGCTGCTAAAAGGATCTTTTCTATATAGTCCTCCATCCAACCAGTGTTGGTGGACTCTGGTACGCCTATAACGCGGATATTATTGCGCCGACTGCGCGCCTCCAACTCCTCGTTCTTTGCAGCAATCACTCTGAGGACATTGTCCATCCGGGAAAGGCGTGTGTCATGCGCGGCCGTAGTGTCATCATTTTCAGAAATACGCCTTTCAACTTCTGTGATTCTCTCCTCATGCACATCTATTTTCTGTGTAATGGCGTCCATTCTGGATGATAGGCGATCAACTTTATCCACTATGGTGGCGAATCCCTGACGCATTTCTTGCATCATCATTTGGATGTCCGGTGTGGCAGAGGTGGAGGGGCCTGTTGTAGGCGATGGACTGTGGACGTTTCCGGTATCCGAAGTGCCCCTGGTCCCTTTCTTAGTAGCCGCAGGCTCAAATGTCAACTTGGGTTGACGATTGTCCTGTTTCCCCATGTTCAGTCTCTTGTAAGGGCTCGTAGCAGCAGGTGAGAGACGCTTGCCTCGTTCCTCTTTTGATTGGGAGGGGCCTTTATTCATGAACGCAGGTATAGCAACAAGATATATTGCCAATATCTCACAGGAAATCGAGGGTGTTAATATCAATGGTGCAGATCAACCAGCGGGCAGATCACACCACTGACCGTGCGTTGTATGTTAACGGGTATGTACAGCTATGGCTCCGAGTCGTGAGTCCCAGTCAACAAAATTGCGATATGTAATTGTCACTTCGCCCAAGGCCAGCGAAGCTGCTCACCGCAGTGCCATGCAAGTCCTCGAGTGTAGACCAGTTATACCACCAGTATCTCACAGAGGTATTGTGGGGGTCAGTCGGACTGTAGTCTCTCCCAATATTAACGATAGCAAAGTAGGATAATGAAGTCCGCAGAAGAAGGCAACAATCAACAATGATACCCCCACTGTGCTCCCTTGGTGTCGCGCAATAAGGCTCAGGTCCTATAGCATAGGAAATCAGCAAGGGTGGCACCTCCTCCGATCACAGTCAGCAACACCGCGCGTCTCAGTTCTCCAAACTGTTCCAAAGCCACACACACTCAGCACTGTATTCCGCAGGTGGCTGCAGGAAGTACCCCGCCCAGTAAGATAGTCAGCAGTGGGTCCTATGCAGCCTGCAGTGTCCGTGCAGCACGATCCAGTAGCACATATATTTAGCCCAGTCTCTCACGTGTTGTATCTGATCTCGGCCGGTGCAGTGCAGAGGTACCAATATACAGCTGCACTCAATCCATGTGGATAGGTAACATGTGGCAATGAATTACCTCCAGTAGGGCTCCTCAGGCCGTAGCACCACACAGTCCCACTGTTAGCACTATGTTGGGCTCACTGAGTGCATTCGAATCAGCCTGTGGCAATGCCTGCTCCACGTGATAGGGTCGCAATTGACACACATCCAAAGCACCTCCCAGCCACTGAGTGATGCAGTCCGGGCAATTCAGTGTATGAAGTGTCCATGTGTGAGCACACTGTACAGCAAGGGTGGCAGCAGCTTTGTTCCCTGCAGAGCCCGGGGGGGGCTCACAATACGTCACCGACTCTCTAATGAGACCTCGGTGACCTTTATCTGTGGGGCAGTTGCACCCCCGACTCACCGCACCTAGTTCTTCCAGGCTTTGGGATTATATTTTATGGGGCCGGCAAGGGACCCGAGGCCACCCTCGGCCCCCAGTGTCAGCTGTATCAGGAGATGACGGTTGAAGCTGCACCCAGTGGACGGGCCCCCGGCGGCACGTACCTCTGCCCAGTCGTCTGCTCAGCACGGTCGCCTCTGGCGCCAAACGATCGGGAACAGCTTCAGGAGTCGAGGGCAGTGCTACCTCATTTCGCCACGTCCAGCGCTGTCCCCAGTTCAGCTCAATCGTCTTGTGGGGAGATGATGCCCAGCAGAGACTGCCCGCTGGGCCTACACACCTCGTGTTAAGCCGCAGCGTCGCGTAGTGCACTTCCCCAGCCAGGCGCACTGCAGGCTCCGGTGCTTGTACCGGGCTGATCTTCTTCCTGCACGAAGTCCGGGCTGCGTGGTCGCAGGGCTCCGAAAATTTCACCGGAGGTGCTCAAAGATGCCTTTAACACTCGTCTGCAATTTCAGACGGGTAGGTGCAGGTTAAGCAGGATAAATGACGGATTTACCGACCAGGCTGCTGGAGCCTCACACTAGAGCGGTCATTCAGCTCGTGCGCCCTCTAGCGCCCTGTATAATTGGATAGTTGCTTGGGGTCAGCAGAGGGTTTTTTCAGGATGGGTTTAATGATAGCCTCCTTCCAGAGGGTGGGGACTATAGACTGTGACAGGGAGTGGTTAAATAGAACAGTAAGTTGGGAGAGGAACGCGGGGCCAATTGTGGATAGGACTTGAGCTGAGTCTGTGGGGAACCAAATTTTATGTGGTTAAGGGCTAACAGCATCTCTTTCTCCGTGACTGTGTGAAATTTAGTGAGGTAGGCGGTATAAAGAGATACGGGATCAGGATTAATCCCGCTAAGTAGGATGTTGGATAGTTGTGGAAATGTTTGGTGGATATCATCGATATTTTTAATGAAGAAGGTGGAGAGTGAGTTCACCCACTCCTGGGAGGCAGGCAATGGAGGTTGACAGGAGGGAGGGTTGGTAAATTATTTGACGATATTATACAATTCTCTCTGTGAGTTAGCTGCAAGGGTGATTCTATTGCCTAAATATTCTTTTTTAGCCTCGGCTATATGATTCATATATAGCCGGTGAGTGGTCTTATAATGCTGTTTATCCCTGTTATCCTTGGAACTCCTTCACTTGCGTTCAGCTTTCCTTACGGCAAGTTTGTCAGTTTTGAGTTTGGGGGTAAACCAAGGTGAGAGTTTGGTAGGGCATTTGGTTAGTTTTAGGGGGGCAATGCAATCAAGAGAGGTGGTTATGGCCAGATTAAGGCTTCTGGCGCCATGATTGGGATTAGTTAATTCAGACAGGGGAATGGGGGAAAAGTGTGCGGAAAAAGAGTCAAGATTAATCTTGTTCCAAGACATGTAAACCTATCAGTTTGGTAAGTCAACAGTGTCGGTGAAAAAATATGCAATCATCATCTTTATCATCCACCCGCTAAGCCCTGCATCCAACATTCTGAACCATTACAGCATGTATCATCCATGTGACCATCTGCGTGGCAATAACACAAACACACATCACCCTGCCATGGGCATCTGTTTAGAGGGAGGCGGAGACAGGACCTGAGCACCACTAATACGCTTGAGTCAAGCCACATCCATCAAATCCAGGCCCACTCATACACCATACGTGGGGGAAACGTTGACTGTAATGGGTGTTAACACTGTCTGTATAGCCAGCATAAGCAATGGAAACTCAAACTGCACCATACTCACAACGGGTAAGCCAACAGGAGAGCAGTAAGCAATGCATGCAAGAAAAAACTTGACTGACCACATGGACACAAGAGAAAACACAATAGCCTAAGCTATCTGGATTCACATGTGTACCGCATTGTGCAGCACACATAGAAACAGTAAGTAGTCCTTTGTTGCAAAGGTGCATAAAGGGGTTCCTCCTTACACATGACTATTCTCCCACCAAACCCATGCACGTGTGCAGTACCCAGCAAAGCTGGCTGCCTGTGATCCACACTGACAAAGCAAGTCAGAGGGCATGATGAATAGCATGCCTGCCCCCCAACATATAAACATGATGCAGGCCACATCACTGAAGTGCCTGAGTGTGGACTTCATCCTTAAAGGAGCAGGTCACACTCTGACACTTCCTCGTGTACATACAACCCCTGATGTAAACAAGACATCAGCTGACAAACAATGCACACATGCCCCAACTCTGACCAAGGACCATATTTACCCAAGCTTTCAACATCTCACCCTTGTAAAGGGACATGAGTGAAAGGCCCACTGCCTGAAAGGGATAATGGGCAGCAGTAACAAATCTGCTGGGGCGACTCTACCACAATGCAGTGAGCACACATACATCAATATGAACAACTCAACATTGACTACAATGTGGGACAAACTGCATCACTTTCACAACTTAACCGAGGACACAAATGGTGCTGCTTGTGTGTAGAAATTAACCATTTGCATGTGTCATCGCTGTAAACTGTGAGATGGCATCGCTGTAAACTGTGAGATGGCAATGTACAACTACGTCACATCTGTGATGTTGCACTAATAATCACTATTGGGCAAAAATTGTTAATCTCTTCATAAACTGACACAATGGCCATTGTCATGCAGTCTGCTTGTAAACTCATCCAATGCATGTTCATACAAACACACAATTAAAATGCATCTCACCTTTACATTACAGAGGGAGAATCATCACCTCCTGAACAGCAGCCTGTCCCACTCTTCACTGATGAAGAAGAGGAATTTGCCACCATCAACACTGACACCCTCCAACAGCTGCTAGGCTCACTCAGCACCCCACCTCCCGGAGCAGGGCAATCCAGCAGCATTGTGCAAACTCCACCCCCTGCAAAAACTACACAGCAGCAAGCACCTACCACCACAGCTGTCTCACAGCACCTTGAGGACCCACAACTGGCATTGCAACGCCGTGCGGTAGAGGTCAAGCAGGAGATGGCTGATCTGGTGGAGTATGAAAGCCTGGGGGCCAAACTTGATGCCATACATGGGTGTCTGAGTCCCATTCGGGACCTCCTACAGAACATCACAGACACCCACAGTTCACTCCATGCCCTCCGACATTCCATGGCTGACATTGCTTGAGTCATGACTCAGAGACAAGAACAACTGTCCAGTCTGAGTGGCTCCAGCGATGGCAGCCTGGAGTTGGGCCGCATGCGCCGAATAATGGAGAACATGGAACGGATGCAAGTGGAACAAATGGCTGCCATGACTGCACATCAAAGCAATGTGGCTGGAATCTTCCATTCCCTGCAGATAATCATCACTGCATTGCTGCTGCAAGATTGGGCACAGATAAATGCTGCTGCAGCTTCTACATCCACATCTCCGCCCCCAGATGTGTCAGTGCTTCAAAGTGCTCCAGCCAATCTACCACCAATCCCATGTGAGGCTCATGACACATCAGAGGACGAAGATGTGGATGAATCTGTATTTTTACAAAGAAGAAAGCGGTAGCATTCATCTATGCCAAATGGCCTGTTTCTCCTTGGATCTGGTCTCAGCATCATGGCCCATAACATCCTCTTCCACTGTCCCCGATACACTACGTGACATTCATCTTTGACCTCGACATGGACTGCCATATCATGTCTTGTTCCCAATGACACTGCAATCAGCCTACAGACTGAACTCTGCCTCTTCTTCAGGACAATTCCCCCCAAAATGACTCTGACTGGCCCTCTACTGGGCATCAATGCAATGTGGGGATTGTTTGGCCAAGTACTGGTCCAGTCTTCACCAATGGCATCAGACTTGTAAATACAATTTTAAACTCACACAGATGTGTGTTGTCCATGATCAGTCAAGTATAGGGGTCTCTAAAAACGTATGCACAATGAATCCACCAAAAGGTACTGTGATGTTCTCTTCTATACCCCTTTAAGACTAGAGGGCTCTCACCTGTGTTCTTAGAATGTAGAATGTAATGCCTGTAATATTCTGTTCTTGTCAGTTGCTGTGGGCTGTTGCTGGATGAGGTTTAATAAACCCACCTCTTGCTTCCAAGAACTTGTTTCTCTCGTAATTTACTACTGATGAACTTTACATTGGCGACGATCGGGAGTAAACACCTCAACTCGACAACTCAGCGGGGTAACTGACCTGATTTCTTCTCCAGCGGCTGCTCGAAAAGAAGTGAAGCGTGGTCTTCCCTGCGGCTGCGATTATCTGGTGAGGAGAGCGGGTGGCAGTCGTAATTTAAAATATATTGATGCGCATAATTTAGGAAAGTCAAAGGAGACTTTTAACTGGGTTTTGGCACAAAGCGAGCGTTTCATCGTGCTCGCGCTGAGTCCCTCGCTCGCCTGCTCGCGAACATCGACGTCATCCATCTTGCGCTGTCTGTGTACTCGCGCTGAAGCATACGTCACAGTGCGCACAGTACGTGCCGTCTCCTGACTTCCCTGCGCTTCAGAAAATCGGAACGTTGCGTTCCACGTGTCTTCTTCGAGCGTAGAGTTCCATATTTCTTGCGCAACCTGTCCCTTTGTTGTGCCTGTTCTAAATAGAACGTTTTCTAGGAGAGTTCTATATTGTGAACATTATTACGTTTTGGCATCTCACAGAAAAAAAAAAATAAGGGAAGAAAAGCAGTGTGCTTTGTTCATCGTATTCCCAAGCAAATAAAAAAATAAATAAAAAACATATTGCATTTATAAGTGAAAAGAGTCTACTGGAAAGACCTACAAGGTGTATTCTACTGGAAAGACCTACAAGGTGTATATTTTGAAGTGAGAAACAAAATATAAGTTTATCTACATAAAGGAAGCAGAATTATAAAATATGCAGAATGTAACCCAACCTGCGTTTTTCTTAACAAGTCCGGGTGAACCGAATGTAAAGTGGAAGAAGTGGAAGAAAATCTTTGCAAATTATGCAAGAGTCTGTGGAAGGAACCTGAGTGCTGAAAGAAAGCATTCCCTCTTGTTACATTGTCTAGGAGGAGAAGGACAAGATGTACTTGAACATTTACCTGATCTATCAGCTGCTGAACAGAGGAACTTAAATGAGTATGAGATAGCAATTGTTCAGCTTGATAGACATTACTTACCACGCCTTAGTACAATAATGGAGAGATACCATTTTGGCTTAAGAGAACAAAAGAAAGATGAGTCGGTGGAACATTATGTATCTTCTTTAAGAAAACTTGCTTCGTCCTGTAACTTTGGTCAATCTCTTGATGAAAGGATTCGTGATCAATTTGTGTTAAGATGTGCGCATGATGAGATTAGAAAGGAACTATGGTTGAAAGATGAACCTCCCCTTAAGGAAGTCTTAGAAATCGCAAAACAAGTTGAACATATGACAAAATGTGTTGGGGAACTTAAAAAGGAAAAAGATAAACCTGTAATGTCTGAATTGAAAGATGAAACAAAAGTAGATGAGACGATCTGTCAAGTTAAAAGAACTGTGGGAGATAGTTTAGAAGAAAAACATATTAGGCCTTCGAATTCATCATATAATAGGTTTTCATGCTTTCGGTGTGGTCAATTCACACACTTAGCTAATGCACCTATTTGCCCTGCTTTAAGAGTAACCTGTAATTTATGTAATAAAAAAGGTCATTATGCAAAGTTTTGCAGGACAAGAACACAAGGTACTGACAACTCTAGGAGGAGATGGTCTCAACCACAAGTGAGATCCATTTGTTTTGAAGTGAAGGATGATAAACCAGATCATCCATCGTTCATGGTAAAGGTAGAAAATTCTATGGTGAATTTTAAATTCGATTCTTGTTCAAAGATAACCATAATTGATGAAAAACTGTTTGTTGATCTGTTTAAAAAGAAAGTGAAGATATTTAAATGTGACATTATGCCTCTAGGTTATAGTGAGAAACCCATTTCCCATTAGGATATTTTATGGCCGAGATTGAACTTGGTTCTCACATTATTGTGGGTAAAGTTTATGTGTCAAAAAAGGGAGATGCACTCTTGGGTTGGCTTCATCAACGCCAGTTGGGTGTTACACTGGACCCCAATGCATCTCCTCAAGTTCAAGTTCAAGAAATATCTGATACAGTAAGTAACATGAGTGATGAAAAGTTGTCTTTGAGTTTGGCTAAACAATTCCCTAATGTTTTTAAAGATGATTTGGGTTGTTTGCGTGGTTATAAGCACCACATTAAATTGAAAAATAATGCTCTCCCTGTTGTGGCAAAAGTCAGAAGGATCCCTCTTGTGGAGCAGCCTAGAGTTCAGGAAGAATTAAATAAACTAGTAAAAAATAACATCATTGTGGCAGTTGAAGCTACTGAGTGGCTTGCTCCAGTGGTTATAGCCAAGAAACCCACTGGAGAGATTCGTCTTTGTATTGATCTGAGATCTTTAAATAAGGAAGTTGTAGTTGATAGGTACCCCCTTCCAAATATAGATGAGATGATTTGTACGTTGGAAGGTGCTAAATATTTTACCACACTTGATCTTGCCTCCGCGTACCATCAGGTGGAGTTAGATGACTCTTCTCAAGATCTGACCGCATTTGTAACACCTATGGGTACCTTTAAATTTAAGAGGATGCCGTTTGGCCTTGTGTCGGCGGCCTCTGTCTTTCAAAGAGTTATGTCAAAGATCCTAAAGGGTTTGTTGGGTGTCAAGTGCTACCAAGACGATTTGCTGATTTATGGTAGTAGTATTGTTGAGCATGATAAAAGAGTCTCCTTGGTACTGGAACGTTTGGATGGTGCTGGTATGACTTTAAAAAGGTCTAAGTGTAAGTTTAGGGTACAAGAGGTCAATTATTTAGGTCATCGGATTACTGGTAATGGTGTTTTTCCTAAGAAGGAGTTAGTTGAGGCTATTGACAAAGTAAAAGAACCGAAGTGCAGAGATGAACTTCTCTCTTTTTTAGGTATGGTAGAATTCTACGGTAAGTTTATCTTTAATTTTGCCAACAAGACATGCAATTTGAGGAGGTTAACAGTAAAAAATGCTGTCTTTGACTGGACGAGTGAATGTAAGGAGGAATTTTTGTGCATCAAGAATGAGCTAAAAAGGGCACCTTCTCTTCATGCTTTTGTTCCTGGTCTTCCCACTGTCATGTTTACTGATGCAAGCGATAAAGGACTTGGGGCGGTCTTGGTCCAGAAGAAGAATGGCAAGGATGCCTTGATTTGCTGTTCTTCTCGTTGTCTCAGGGGGTCGGAATACAATTACTCTGTAATAGAGAGGGAGTCTCTCGCAATTTTTTGGGCTTTAAGGAAGTTCAAAAATTTGATCTGGGGCACGAAAGTTAGTGTTTTGTCTGATCATAAACCCTTGAGAGAGGTGTTTTCAAAAAAAGGGCTGGATGCGATATCTTCCAGGATCAGAAAGTGGATTGTTTCATTACAAGAATTCGAGTTTGACGTGGAGTACATTCCTGGCTTAGCTAATAAATCAGCGGATTGTTTGTCAAGATTAGTTGATTCTGATAACTCTGAAGTTGATGACTCAGGTGACTGGGAGGAGTTTACGAATGTGTGTGAGGTGACTGATGGTGCAATTGATGAATCTGAATGGAGAGTAGAATTGGAGAAGGATCAAGAAATTTTTAATGTCATGCAATCTTTGAAGAATAACACTAGGTTGGTTAAGCCTTGGTTGCTAATTTCTGATGAACTTTCGGTTAATAATGGTCTTTTAACTAGGGGGACCAAGCTTGTTCCTCCCGGCACGTTAAGGGAAAAATTGTTAGTACATGCCCATTGTGGTCATTTAGGCATTGTGAAAACCAAGGAGATACTTCGCATGCAATTTTGGTGGCCAGGTATGGATTTAGAAATTGAGAGAATGGTTAGAGAATGTCCTGAATGTTGTGCTAGCGATAAGATTTTAAAAACTAGACACATGCCTATGGTAAAAAGGGCTTTACCGGGTCATCCTTGGGATGAGGTTGCCATCGACATTGTAGGTCCTCTTTCAGGAGTCTCTGATACTCCTTATCTTATTGTGTTAATCGATCTTTACTCCAGATGGATTGAGGTTTCTGCTGTCAGAGATATCACTTCTGAGGCTATCATTAAATTTCTAGAACCTCTGTTCAATAAGGAAAGCTTTCCTAACAGTTTATTGTCTGACAATGGGCCTCAATTCTGTTCTTTGGTTTTTGCTGATTTTCTAAAAAAATGTGGGATTGTTCATAAAAAATGTTCTTTGTACCATCCCGAAACCAATGGTGCTATTGAGAGAGTTAATAAGACATTGAAGGAGTCAATTCAGCTCGCTCGCTCTTCCAGTCTGAATTGGAAGTCCACTCTTCAGGACAGGATCAACACCTACCGCTTTGCTCCTCATTCTTCTACGGGCAGGTCTCCATTTGAACTCTTCAAAGGGAGGGTTCCTAACACTTTGTTGTGCCCTGGGTGGATGTGTATGAATAAAGGTCTAGTGAACAATGACATTGGTGCTTGGAGAGCAAAAGAATTACTCAAACAGGATGCTCGCAAGTCTTATTTTGATAAGGTAAAAAATGTCCGTTATCAGGAGGTCAAGGTTGGAGATTTTGTGAAGATTAAGACTCCTGTGGGATGTAGACCTTGGTCTAAATACACTGATATTAGAGCTGTGATTAAGATCTTTAAAAATGCTGTTAAAACTGATGATGGGAGAATCTGGAATAAGAGTCGTGTTGTTGTTGTTGATCCATATTTGACTTCTCAAAGGTATTCTGTTCATGTTGGTGATTCACATGATAATTTGCATTTTTTGTCTAACTCTTCCTTTGACAGGTCCTCTTCTTCTTCTTCTTTTAGAAGGAGTCAAAGAACCCGCAGAGCTCCCCGTATTTGAGAGATTATGTTTAAATGTGCTTCTTGATTTATTATCCTTGCTAATAGTGTTTGTTTGGGTTGCTTAATTTTAGTTCTCCCATGTTCTCTTAATGTTTTGCATTTCTTTCTCATTTTTTCAAGTGTATGGAAGGGAGATGTGTGATGTTCTCTTCTATACCCCTTAAAGACTAGAGGGCTCTCACCTGTGTTCTTAGAATGTAGAATGTAATGCCTGTAATATTCTGTTCTTGTCAGTTGCTGTGGGCTGTTGCTGGATGAGGTTTAATAAACCCACCTCTTGCTTCCAAGAACTTGTTTCTCTCGTAATTTACTACTGATGAACTTTACAGGTACACCAAGGAAAATAAGGAAAATGCACATGTATAACTGTGACCCAGATAGGCAGTGAGATGACCGGGTAAGTGTGAACTAGCTGTGCCCTCATTTCTCCAATACAACAATCTATGTTAGGACTCCTCAACATATCCTTAACTCAAGGTACGGAACCCAACTCTTTTAAAGAGGCAGTTGTGGTGCCCCTCCTAAAAAAAACAGGTGCGGAGACCACCATCCTATCAAATTATAGGCCAATCTCCCTCCTTCCTTATTTAGCCAAGGTACTGGAGGCCAATGTAACATCACATCTTTCCAGTTTCATCGAACAAACCAACTTCCTGGATCCCTATCAAGCCAGATTCCGACCGGCCCATTCGACTGAGTCAGTCATCACGGTGGTCTTGGACTCCCTGCGTCATAACGCAGATTTAGGAATCCCTCAGGCTTTGGTCCTACTCGATCTGTCGGCTGCGTTTGACACGGTCGACCATGACATTCTTCTCGACCGTGTCGGACTAGCCGGCATCTGTGGCTCAGCCCACGACTGGGTCAGGTAATTTTTCAGTGACCGCACGCAGGCAGTTGGTTTGCTCCCCTTCTTATCTCCCGAACTCCACACCACTTGTGGGGCCCCCCAGGGTTCCTCTCTGTCCCCTATTCTATTTAACATTTATATGCTCCCTTTGCTTCAGTCTCTTAAAACCTTTAAAGTTACCACTTTTAATTATGCAGACGATCTGCAACTTATTTTTACAATCGACAATACCCCAGATTCGATCTACCAATTTCAGAACACCATGCTCCATATACGTCACTGGATGGATGGTAACCAATTACAGTTAAATCCTGACAAGACAGAACTGGTCCTCTTCGGCAAAAGCCAGCTATTCTTGGGCTCTCACTACTGGCCACCTGAACTTGGTCCCCCTCCGACCCCGTCCAGCTCGGTTAAAAGTCTGGCGGTGCTTATTGATAGAGATCTATTATTAAAGCCTCAAGTTAACTCGGTTGTGTCGGCATGTTTTTTCAACTTCGCAAAAAAAAAAAAGATCAGTCGGATGCTCACACAGTCAGCTTTGAATCTGGTCAATTATAAATAAACTGTTAAATCCGAAAAACAATGGTATAACATCTCACATAACGAAATCGTCTTGGGAATCATTTCTCGACGAACATTCCAATCATCAGGACGTCAAAACAAGTGAGCCCTATAATCTTCTGGAGAGCCGACATCCTCCTACACGCTCACTAAGTGAAGATGAAACTATGGCACCCTCTGCGGCCCAAATCAGGAAACTAATTTCCAAAGGTAGGAAAGACGGCGCAGCTGGACCTAACGGTATTCCGCCGACATTTTTCAAACTCGAACCGGAATACTGGGCTGATATGTTGATCCCCTCTACTCATCCGTCAATAACTCTGGGCGCCTCCCTACCTCATGGAGGGGCTCAATCATCTCACCAATTTACAAGGCGGTGGACAGACTTCTTCCAAAAAACTACCACCTGATTGCACTCCTTGATATTGAGGCCAAATACTTTGCCGGCCTCCTATTGACTCAGTTGCGAGAATGGGCTGCAAACCAAAGCTTAATACCATCTAGCCAAATGGGTTTTTTGCAAAGACATGGGAACAACAACTAACCTGGTGGCCATCTCGTTACTTAACGACAAGGCTAGGGTGACCAAACAGGCTCTCCACCTCTGCTTTGTGGACTTCAAGGCATCCTTTGACAATGTCAACCGGGAAATTCTCTGGCGAAAACTGGCCTCCTGGAGGATCCCCTCGCCTTTATTAAGCCTCTTGATTGAATTGCACATGAACACATGGGTTCAGGTAAAGCTTGGCAACGGCTCGCACCTCTCTAGGCGTATTCCAACCACAAAGGGCCTAAAACAGGGGTGTGTGCTAGCTCCAATTCTTTTCAATCTATTCACAGCTGACCTGCCACCTGCCCTAGAGGCTTGTAACTCCCACTCCCCCCGGTTAGGGGGCAAAGGGTTGCCCAGCATCTCCTACGCCGACGACGTGGTCTTGGTCAGCCACACGAAAGTTGGTCTTCAAAACCTTATTAACACGGTTTATGGTTATGCCGCTGAAAACCTACTAGAAGTGAACATCAGTAAGACAAAAGTTCTGTCCATAACAGGGAACAAAAAGTCGCACACGTGGTCTCTTGGCACAAAAGAAATTTCAAATTGCTCTCAATACAAATACCTGGGAGTCCTAGTCGACAAAGGTGGCCGCTATCTAAACCAACTAGCGGCCATCAAGAGGAAAGGCATGTTAATAGCCACGACACTGAAACAGATAAAGCCCAACTTGAGATGCGAAACTCTACTGCCACTACTTCGAGTAGCTAAAATCAAAATAGAGTCTTCAATTACGTATGGCAGTGAGGCGTTAAGAGGAACTGATGCAAAACATCTGGATATAAACATTTCAAAGGCCTATAGACTTCTCTCTAACCTGCCATCGTACACTTCGCAAGCCCAGATTCGGTTGGAATTTGGGCTGATGAGTCAAACTCTTGCACGAAGAGGGCCATACATCAAGTACTGGCACAATTTAAAGAACTCTCCAGAAAATACCCTGGATCGACTGCTCTGGCAAGACATAAATAGCTCATCCAGAATGCCAGCAAAAAAATACTTAGAGGAGTCCCTGACCGCCACAGGACTGAAAGAGCTATGGGAGTCTCCTCTATCACATGCGCAATTCAAGCTCACAGTAAACAAGAGCTTAAAGAGACACTCGCGCTGTGGAGGAAAAAGCCACGTTCTCTCACAGACGCCATGCCTGGATGACCCTGTGTACTTATAAAACACCGGGGCTCCAAGCAAATTTTGGTCTCGAGTATGGCTGGAAAACTAAGGAAGCCCTCTTAAAACACAGGCAAGGGATCCTACCCGCCATTCCTCACCTACCACCGTACTGAGACAGAACTATGGGACTAAATGCCGGCTTTGCGAACGGGGATTGAAGACTTAGAACATCTACTATGCACATGCTCGAGGCTGAACGAGGAAAGGGCAGCCCTGTTGAAAACAGCCTTTAACGAACTAGGAGTCCGCTCACGCAGACAAGCCGTCCTCGCCTGCTTCGACCCTGGTCTCCCGCCACTATATGGGAAGCTGGTGAAATTTCTGAAACCAGCAGAACGGAAACAAACAACCCAGGCTCTTGGCTAAGAGGAAATCTTGGGCCAGGATCATGCTGCCACGAACAAAATATCCCACCCGCACTTTTTACTGTCTTTTATCTTTGCCTTTTATTCAAAACTCTTGTTTTTAAAGGTCTCTTTTAATTTCTCTCGCGAGACTTGTTTTTTAATGTATTCTTCTTTTTGTAATGTTTTTTATTAACCTAAAAACAATCAAATAAAGTACTTACTTACTTAAACACAGTCAGCTTTGACCCAGGTGGTGATGGCCTTGGCATTGTCACACCTTGACTACGCCAACGCCATCTACCTGGGCCTTTCCGTGGGCCTTAGTAGACATCTGCAGATGGTCCAAAATCAGGCAGCCAGACTCATATATCGATTTCCGTGCTGGCAGTCAGCCAGACCCTTAATGAGGCAACTTCAGTGGCTCCCTATCACACAACGTGTTATTTTTAAAGTTGCCTGCATGACTTTCAAGACTCTACATGCTCGTAGCCCGAAGTTCATCCAAGACCTCCTGCCCAGATACATTCCCCCTCGTAGCTTACGCTCTGCCTCTCAAACCCTCCTTTCTGTCCCTCGCTACAAGCTCCAACGCAAGGGTGGGTAAAGGTTCGCTACCTTTGCTTCCAAATTATGGAATTCCCTCCCCATGGAAATTTGCTCCTGTACTACTCTTCTTCCGTTTAGGAGGTATCTCAAAACTTGGCTCTTCATCCAGATCATGGCCTAGCCCTCTTTTAAGTCTTCTAAAACTGTAGTTCCATAGCATCTGTCGGTTAGCGCCATGAAACCTCCGGGTGTGCGAGCGCTTTATAAAACCTTGTTAAGATAAGATAAGATAAGATAGCAACATCCCAATGTAGTCCCACGTCAGTTAAGAAAATAGGCATGTTTGCAAAAATGTCCAAATCTGTTGCAGGCCACAAGTAGTGTCCCCCTTTACAATTGCTAAAAACTATCTATTGCCATATCTATTCACACTCTACGAGGTGGACAAAGCCTGTTGTGATGGTGAGCATTGCATGTCACATCCCAAGATGGTGTACACCATATTCACATTGATGAAGATTCATAAGGGCAGTTGTCTACCAGCCACAATTTGAACCACAATGTCTGCCTCAGTGAAGTTGAGTTGGCAATAGGGATTCACCCAAAAGTGCAAGGCGTCAGTCAGCCCCTTCCTGTGGAGAACCAATGCTTAAGAAATTAGGAACCCTCTCATGCTGTGACCACAGTGACCTGATAGGGCAATGTGACTAGGGATGTGTGTTGCACTGCACACAGCATCTAGGGGCCCGATGTAGGTAAATCTAATTTACCACTTCTAAAATACCGAATCATACCGATTCGGTATTTAAGAAGTGGTAAATTAGAGGGGGGGAAATGTAGGTAATTCTGATTCGGTAAATACCGAATCTGTAAGATTCGGTATTTACCGATTCTGTAAATACCGAATCGGTATCCCCCATTGATTCCTATGGGCCTTGAAGCCCATAGGAATCAATGTGGAATACCGAATCGGTATTTACCGATTCGGTAATTACCCATTCTTGCAAGGGTGCAGGGGGTGTCACTTTGACACCCTCTAGCACCCCAATTACAGGCTTGTGTGCCATGTGGCACACAGACATGCCCCAAGGGCATGTCTGTGTGTCACATGGCACAGATGTGCATGCACAGATGTGCATGCACACCTGGATTCGGTATTTTACCACCCAATTGGATTGGGTGGTAAAATACCGACTCTTTAAGGCCTGTGGCACTCTTCAGAGTGCCACCTACATCTCTATTTACCGATTCTGTACATTTACCGATTCGGTATTTTACCGAATCGGTAAATGTACAGAATCGGTAAAATTACCGAATCTGTACTTATGTAGCCCTCTACATAAGAAAAACGTAATACCGGTCGGAAACAGCCGAATTAGTCCGTTTCCGACCGGTATTAGGGCTCCTACATCGGGCCCTTAGTCAGAAGCAGTGGCAACATTTCAATGGTGACATCACTATGAGCCAATGCAACCCTCTTGTGTGCAGCAGAACAGTGTGCCCGCCCAAATACGTCATCTTTGACAAAATCAAAATTTTCCAACTTTAGTGATTCACAAATAGCATTTAGGAGAAGTGAAGTCAGTATACCTAACTGGACTACTCCTAAACGCCATTTGTGAATACCATACATTGTAAAGTCATGACTTACTCTCAGGTGACGTTTGTGAATCAGGCCCACTGTTCTGCCATATGCCATTCAGACTGGCCCAACAAAAATACTACTTCCTGCATGGCCTGTAGGTTGAGACTCCATGCACAGTAACATATAATTCAAATGAATATGACGCACTTGCACTACGTAGCAAGTGTGCCAAAGTCTGTGCAGCGTAGGTGGACTCTGTGCCAGGTGCATGTGACATGCAGGGGTTTGACAAAATCTGTGGTACCTGGCGCATACGTCCATCTCCATGGTGGATAACAATAGCAACTTCAATATCCTCTCAAGGCCATGTCCCTACATTGTGTTGTAAATGAGCAACAATGTGCTGGCCAACTCCATGAATCACATTTCAGATATTGAACTTCAAAAACTACTGTCCCTAGACTATGTTGTAAATCCTACCTGCAACCCTGTTATCCATGCCATTTTACTGTGCACACATCTATGGTATCCTGACACAATCCATCCCGCTAAGTAATATGATATGACCACACTCACACATTGAACAGATTGAAAGAAGTGGCACTTTCGGGGCTACCCGGGTTACTCACAACCACCTACTATGCCTTCCCAAGAATGAAGAGTCGATCAGACAGTAGAGAATACAAATCTACATTTATTAGCAATACTCTGCAGAGGAGTCCAATCTGGCCTTCACCCTAAGATGTCTGCTGAAGGACTGACCCCTCAACAGTCTACAACACGTAATGATTCTTTCCCACAGCCTCCAACCACACCCACAGTGGAAAGTTACCAGCCTCGGCCGAACATGAACAAAGAGGGCATAGAGGGATAAGCTACCACCTGCCAGATGGGTACATGCTATCGGCAACTCACCAGTACTGTGCTGAGCCTCAGAATCTCCTAATTTGGGAGCAGAACTACACACTTGGATAGGTAGCTGGGGCAGAATGGCCTATTCATTAGTAAATCGAGAAACAGCTTCGAACAGAAAAGAAAATAATAACGAAATACAGTGTTCTGCTGAGGCACGCAATACAAGTAATGAAGCTTTGATCAGGCACAGTCGAAAAAGCCTAATAGGGATTATGAAATAGAAAATGGAGTCACACTCGCTAACTTAAGCCTGCACATTACAGGATAACTCAGTGGGTTGCATAACGTGAATGCAAATGGCGCCTATTTACCCACACACTGCTAACCTGATGTAACATAAAAAGAGTGCATTGCAGAACGGGATTTTCAAACCTAACAAGATTGTCCAGTGATGGTATGCATTGCATAAAAGGTAAAAAGCCACACTCCACCACATCACCCCTAACATAAGTGCAAGCCGAAATGTAAACTAGTTACCCTTTATTTTAAAAGTACCAAATTAACTACCCTAAACTTACACTAATCATTACTAATACTAATCTAAGCTAACTTAACTAGAAAACAAATTAAATACCTAAACTAGCTACCCTAACTAATCCTAAACACACAACAACATATCTAAGACATCAACCCCCCTCCCACCCTAACGCACATCATGAGAGAGGACTAAGTCATCTACGCCATACATACACTAATTACACATTTACCCTACACAAAGATATATATATATATATCACCGTATTTCATCAAAAACATCCAATCCGGAGGAGGAGCTACGCCAGCAACCAAGATGGCCGCATAAACTCCCGCCGACCTCCGCCAGCGGCTCGTATATCCTGCTGTTAATCCTGAATTTGCACCAGACTCCCGGGTTCATGAAGTATTTCTGCTTCTAAAGGCGTAATCCCGAGGTTTTTATCTTATCGGACTCCGAAGATATGCCGTGTCCCCATTCTCGGCCTAACATCGTGTGGAAGCCGGGGCCTCGATTTCTAGACTATCCGGGTTGGAGTTGATCAACAACGGCCGCTGGACCTGGACTGAGCCCGGTCCGACCAAGTGTCTCTTAACCTGTTTGTTTTCAGACGGTGGCATTGTGAACGGTCTACACCGTGAACACAACAGCATATCGCGCCGGCTGCCGTGTCTGGGGGTCCGACGCCCGGAGACCCTGCTGACCTCCCGGGGTTGACGGGCCGGGGCCCTCGCTATCAGCGTCGGTGTCGATCTTACGAGACGGGGAGCGCCCAATGTGATCACTGGACTTGCGTGACCTGTTGCCCCGGAGAAGCCGGCCTCCGGGGTACGAATCCAGCTCTGCCTCTTCGTGAGAGGAGATGGGGCGGACGGAAGGTACGCCATCGCTGCAGGCCATCATGGCCGCCATTGAGGCGCTCCATTCACAGTTCACCGTTGTATTCCGGACACTGAGCGTGCAAGTGGACGGTATCATGGGACCGGTCTCTGACTCTCCGTTAAGTACTCATCCACCTGCGATACCAGCGGTGCAATGTACACCTGAGCCCGAGGTCCCCGGGCATAACCCGGATTTACTGTACTTTTACGATTCCCAATTCACAGTCAGCGAGCCCGTGTTTGTCGCAAGCGTTCCCTGCTTGCTCCTGCTGCCGCCTCATTCAGCTATGGACAGTTTTCTGTGCTGTTACAAATTCCTCAGTGACTGTTGGAAAGACTTGACATCTCTGGACACTTTCCGTTGCTCGTTTTGTGGAACTCGTGAAATTTTCTCCATTTGCCGATCCTGCAACACCGAAGTGAACTTTGACGATCGTCTTGCTTTTTCGATTGAGATGATGGTTCGAGTGGACAAGACTTTCATGAAGTACCGTACTGGCCAGGGTTGATCTTGAGGGCCTGGGTTCGATAAAATAGCTTGATTTAATGCCGGGATTGTACCTGTAACGGGAAGGGAGTTGGGTGGTGCCTTGCTATACCCCCCCGATTGGTTTGTAAATTGCTTATGTCGGTTTGATTGTATCTCGGGGTGATGGCTTCTGGCGGGGGGTACGGGAGACCAGGGGTGTATTTGCTTTGCTTTTTACGATTCTCCTCCTCCATCTTTTCCCTTCCTTGGGGTTAGTTTAGAGGGCGACAGGCACGCTGCTAGTGGGGTTAGGTCGTAGCCATCCGCAGGGGTGCAGGGTGGGGGGTTGAGGTTTTTTTATTTTTTATTTTTCCTTTATTTTGTTCTATGACCAGTCTATTTCCCTTTTTCCTTCTTCACAAGAAATGTGGCATGTTCTCCTGATCATTTAATCCTCATATCCGGGTGTCTAGTTTTGGAGTCTCATATTCTGTATTCTGGCTGGGCGGGATCCGATGATGTTTGCTCAAGGCTATCTGTACCGTATTGCTTTATCTCAGTTCCAATTTATATCGATGTCTTTCAGATGCCTATAACTATTGTGTATTCCTAGACTGATCTGCCCGTTCACTATTATGATATGTTCCTTCAAATGATGCCCGATATGTGTATTTCAATTCTTGTGTTATAATTAATAAATATATATATAAAAAAAAAAAACATCCAATCCAGCCGGATAGAAGAATATTCATAGACCCAAAGTTCTTTGTGCAAATCGATTTATTTAGTTAACACCCTGCATCGCCGCCATGACGGGTTTCAGCCCCACCTGGGCCTTGATCACATGACGCGTTGCGCATGAGGACAAGCCTATTTAAAGTGCAAGTGCAATTTAAAATCAACGTCAGCTGCTCTGTACCACAATGAATAGCGAGACAGACTATTGCACTTTAAATTCATAATGAAATTGACTGAGTATGGTACACATTACTGCATAAATGCAAGTAAAGTTAAAAGCAACCTATGGATCTAGGACATATATACAAATGAATATATATAAATAAATATATATAAAAACAAGTATATTAAAAAGAAACCTAATTACATCAACTATATGAATGCATTAAGGATATCATACAGTGCCATACGCCATCCTGATAAATGTGCGAATGGGTTAATAATAGTATTCCTTCATAAAAATCATGTTAAAAAAACAAAATATGTTTTAAAATGTAAACATGTTTAAATATTACAATTTAAGGTACATTGATAATATCCAATATCTCATTGTGTTATTATAACAGGTCCTACAAGCCCAGTCAAAATGTATAAGCAAAAAGCTCAAAGTGCAAAGTGCTGTCTTATACAATAGGTGAAAATGAATTCATCCTAAAGAAAGAAATAAAGCCCAAGCAGGCAGTACAGGCATCATTATTAGAACTATTCAAAAACAGCCGAACCTATACTATCTACGCCTACCCCGCCGGAAAGGAGAGAAGATAATATTAGAGAACAAACTACATTAATGTGATGACAAAAAATAGTGAACATCCCAAAATAAAATAAAATATAATGGTGATTGATATGATCCATATAGATATTAAAAAAGAAAACCACACATCCCGTAATCAAAAGAAAAGAGGAATCATGTGTAAACATTGGAAACAACTCATATACATGAATGGTAATAAATCCAGATTAATTCAATAGGAACCATAGATAGTTTGTGCAATGTACATCAGGGAAGACGGTGCCAAGTTAAATACAAGTATATAAATCCTCAGTGGTATTTAGCCCTGATGGAGACTTGGTATTAAGTTCAAGAATGCATTTGGTCTCCAAAAGGCGAAGGGCTCCTTCCCTGTTCCCACCCCTAAGCAGTGGAGGCACGCAATCAATGGCAAAGTAACTCAGATGTATTTGATTACTAGCGTGTGCGATTTCAAAGTGCATCGCCACGTGGTAAGTTTGATCTTTGTTAGAAATTGAACGTAAATGCTGAAGAATTCTTTTGTGCACTGGCAACTTCGTGCTGCCTATATATCTTAGTGCACATGAGCATTCCAGCACGTATACCACATAGTCAGTTTTGCAATTGATGCGCTTGGTAATGCATTTTGGTTTAGGTAAGAAGGGAGTAGTGTACTCTTTTTTGTTTTTAGCGAACTTGCATGCTTTGCACATGGCGCACTTAAAAAATCCCTTCTGTGTATATAACCAATTAGATGGTGGTTTAACTTCAGGATTATTTCTGACCAGACAGTTTCCCATTGATCTAGCCTTTCTAAATGTTAACTGTGGCATTCGACCTTCCCGTGCCAAGTCAGGACCTATTACCGGGTCTTTGAGTACCAGGTTCCAATCGATTTTTAAAATGCCCCTGATAGCCTTATGTTGCTTGCTGTACGTCAAAATGACCCTGGTTTTAGGTTTAAGATCTTTACTAGAAATGCTAGCTCTTTTCTTAGGGATGAGTGCCTTGTCCCTCCTTGTAAGCAATTTGGTCTTGTTAATTGCTTTGTCAACAACATTTGTTGAGTAACCTCGTGCTATGAACCTTCTTCTGCTCAAATCCTGAGCTGATGAGCAATCATTATCATTACTGCAAATGCGTTTGACCTGCAGCATCTCCCCATAAGGGATACTCTGGATAAGATGCTGCGGGTGATGACTAGACGCATGCAGCAACGAATTGCCTGAAGTGGGCTTTCTATGTAATCTTGTGGATATCTCATTGTTCTCAATAAACACTTCTACATCAAGAAAAACCACATTCTCCTTGCTCATATTTGCAGTGAATTCAAGGTTCAAACAGTTGTTGTTCAGTTGGTCAACAAAACTTTTAGCAGAAGCTTCAGATCCCTTCCAAATAAAAAAAAGGTCATCAATATACCTTAGCCATAGGGGTATATGTTCTTCCACAGTCTCCTTAAGTTGCCCTCTGAGGACCTGCTCCTCCCACAGGCCCATACGCAAACACGCATAACTGGGTGAGAAGCAGGCCCCCATCGCAACGCCCCTAATCTGCTGGTAAATGTTGTTGTTGAAAGTGAAAATATTTTGTTCAAGACAAAATTTAACCATACTAATTAGCATTTTGTTATGCATAGTCAAGTGAGCTGGTCTATGGTCCAAATAATGTTGTACTGCCTTAATGCCGTCAATATGGCCAATAGAGGTGTACAGTGAGGTAACATCCATAGTAATGAGGAAAAAGTCCTCATTCCATTGGATGTCATGAATTTTCCTTAAAAAATCTGCAGTGTCTTGGAGGTATAAGGGTAAACTGGTGACCCATTCCTGCAAAAAATAATCTATATATTTAGATGTATTCTCTGTGATGCTTCCTAAGGCAGAGGTAATGGGCCTCCCTGGGGGTTTTGTGTTGCTCTTATGTATTTTAGGTAACAAATACAATGATGGAATAACCAGATGTTCATTTTTTAGGTAACAGTATTCATCCTCACAGATTAACCCCCCCACTCTTCCATGCAATTAGTTTACTATAGTAATCATTCCATGAGGTCTTTACAATGTGCAGATTACTGAGTTCATAACAAGAAGGGTTACTCAATTGGAGGTTAGCTTCCTCCAAATATATTGACCGAGGCCACAAAACAATATTCCCCCCCTTGTCCGATTGTATTATGATGACTTCATCATTACGCTGAAGTTTTTTCATGAGTTGAATATATATATATATATATATATATATATATATATATATATATATATATATATATTTATTTTGTCCAAATTCTCTGCAGCAGAGGAGCACTCAACAACAGTAAGGTAAGGTAAAATTCCTTTATTAGTCATGTTGCAAAGGTGGTTTGACAACCGTCATTTTTCTTGCTTACCTACGCGTTTCTGTGCTGTCTGCACCTTCTTCCTGGGCTCATGGCAATGCGGTATTGTAAGGCTGCTGCAGTTCCCTTCTGATGCTGTCTATCGTAGTACAGCATCAGGTGTGTTCATTTAGTAGCGCAGGATGACTCACAATGATTTATGGGAGCTGTAGTTCCTGCCTTTAAACACCCACAGTGGGTACCGCAATTGACACGAATTTGTGCAAGTTCTCAGTGGTTCTTTGAAAATCCTCTGTGATATGAGGCACTCCAGTGTGCCCCGGAGGTCATTGCACCTTCGCTAGTTTCAAACACTGCTGTGCCATTATCAGCTGGAGACTTCTCTTGCCCGACGGCCCCTTCCTCCAGATGCTCCCTCCTCTCTCTCAAGGTGGTGCTCCTCCCACGACGAAGCTGACGTGAATAATTTGTTTTGTCCAAATGCTCTGCAGCAGAGGAGAACTCAACAGCAGTAAGCCTAGGTAAAAATCCTTTATTAGTCATGTTGCAAAGGTGGTTTGACAACCGTCATTTTTCTTGCTTGCCTACGCGTTTCTGTGCTGTCTGCATCTTCTTCCTGGGCTCACGACAATGTGGTATTGTAAGGCTACTGCAGTTCGCCGTGTGGAAGAGCACCGCCTAGAGAGAGAGGAAGGAGCCGCTGGAGATAGGGGCCGCCCAAACAAGGAAATTCTGTTTGGATGTCGGCACAGCAGAATTGCCATCACTGGAAAGGGGACACGACATACCGGAGCACACTGATGTGCTTACAATGTTATGGTGGACTTGCAATTACCACTGTAACTCTGCTGAAATTACGAGGACAAAGCAGAACTCACTATGAGGAATAACAATATATCATAATTACTACAAGTCCCATAAATCACTTGGATGTAAGCTACGAAGCGGACACACCTGCTTCCAATTACTACAAAAGATGGAGGCAGCATGGGACTGATTGATAATGCCGTTCTGTCACTGTGCCCAGGAGGAAGATGCGGACAGCATTGAAACGCGTTGGCGAGCAGATTAAAGGACGGCTGTTGTGTAACCTTTGGTGCGCATTAAAACAGGAAAACTTCCTACCTGCTGTGAGTGCCTTTTCTTTGCAAGAGCCTTTGGAACACAAAAATTAACGCGACTGCTTCGTCGTGTGGAAGAGCACCGCCTAGCGAGAAAGGAAGGAGCCGCTGAAAATAGGGGCCACCCAAACAAGGAAATTCTGTTTGGATGTCGGCACAGCAAAATTGCCATCACTGCGAAGGGGACACGACATACCAGAGCACACTGATGTGCTTACAATGTTATGGTGGACTTGCAATTATCACTGTAACTCTGCTGAAATTACGAGGACAAAGCGGAACTCACTATGATGAATAACAATATATCATAATCACTACAAGTCCCATAAATCACTTGGATGTAAGCTACGAAGCGGACACACTTGCTTCCAATTACTACAAAAGATGGAGGCAGCTTGGGACTGATTGATAATGCCGTTCTGTCACTGTGCCCAGGAGGAAGATGCGGACAGCATTGAAACGCGTTGGCGAGCAGATTAAAGGACGGTTGTTGTGTAACCTTTGGTGCGCATTAAAACAGGAAACCTTCATACCTGCTGTGAGTGCTTTTTCTTTGCAAGAGCATATATATATTTATATATATATATATTTTTTTTTTATTATACAACAAAGACATCAACCCCCCACCCTAAGGAAAATGAAACTTATTCCCCAAATACTATCTATTAATAAATATCTAAAGTTACCTTAAAATCTAACACTGACTATACCTATCCTACAACTATACTTCCTAATACTTAAAATATGAACCTAACACTAACTAAAAGACAAGATACAACATTGGGGGAAGGGAGAAGAGGGGGATGGGGCTCAACATGGATAGTCTTTATGGGATTCCCAGGTGTTTTTAAGGTCCTCCATGTGCCTGGACTGCTCGGCCATTTCCCTCCTTAGCTCCACCAGCATTACATTATTTTCCATCAATGTCTGTGAAGCTGGTATGTATCATGCCTACAAAATCCCAGTGCCGACCTGTGTCTGAGCACGCACGGCTGGAAAGCCACTGCCTCCTTGTGCATGATCGGCCTCACTTGCACAGCCATCTCAGTCAAGAATGTACATACATTCCATGTCTGCTGATACTCATCACCAACACCACGTACATGTCTCTCTCCTATCAGTGCACTCTGGAATCCACATTCATGTGCTGTTGTGACAGAACACATAGCCCTATTTTACATGCGTATCACTTGACTGGAGATGTACTAAGTTACAACTGGTAGACAAATGCATAGCTCCACCTTCACGTACAGATTTGCACACACTTCTGACTTCCACATCACATCATCACAGGCAAGTTACATGTGATATACACCCATACTGCATACAACAATGTAGGTCATTTGACCCAGACATTCATGACATCACACTATGCCAATATATGATGTCTGCACTCACCAGTGGCGTGTGAGTCCTGGAAGGTGTCGATGTCCCCCTGTATGATGAGAGGTCATTTTTCTAAGAAACATAAAAGAGAAATATGTATTGGTATCAGACGTAAAATCACACACGTCATATTCATCATACAAATCATCACCATAGCCGAAAATGCTCCGTAACTGTGCTGTTGTGTTTCATGTTGGCTACATGATTGGGTCTACTTTGCCAGCTATTCACACTAGACCTGTGAATGCTGAGTTGGGCTAAACAACACAATAATGCTAGCAAACTTGCACATACTAGTTGTGTGACACATTCACAAGGCCCCACTTCTACACGCAACCTGATATTATACATGCTCTGTGTACGATTGGTACGCTGCAGATCGCACAAAGCTGTTTCACAGATGTTGGTGGTGTATGACACTCTGGAGATGTCCTATTTCCTTTGAGCAATTGTTCATATCTCACACATTGTCACACAGAGCCTATGTACAAGGGCAGCGTCGCTAACATGCCACAATTTATGAGGACACCTTTTTGACACTTCCTTCTGGGCAGAACACATGTCCCAGTAACAATGCCTTGGATTGTTCATGTACAGTCACCCTTCCTGTATACAAAAAATCTTTATCCTGCACACAGTATTGCGCATGGGTGCCAGCCTTGGCACTACAGTGCTAAGTGTTGCGCCAGCGCAGTGGGCAACACAAACCTGCACACAATGTTTGTCAGTATGATACAGCGTTGTGTTTCTGTTATGCCAACGTAAGACATGAATGCATTACGTCTCACGCCAAAGTCGAGTTTAGCACAAATGACACCCTAATAAGTGACTCTCTGTAGAGAGGAGACATACCCACCATCAAATTACAATTGTGATATTATTACCACTTTTTGTTAAACTTACACTTGCCAGATCGATGTACTTATGCAGAGGATAAACATGCACACAGGGTATGTGTGTGGTGTTTTTGATTTGCACATACTGTGCTTCGGGTACTTTTGAACAAAATATGATTGCTGAAGACATTAATAATAGCCATGCTCAGGTGAAGAAATTGTTTATGATTTGGTTCCTTTGAGCAGTCTCTGCTTCAGAAGCTATGGGATGTGCTCCACCTGCCTCATCTTCGTCATCATCCTGAGCATCATGTTGTGCATTTGGCACTTGGATCCATGGGGCATTGGTGTGTACACACATATATTGTGCAATACACAACATGCTATTATAATCTTGCACACTATTTCTGGGCTATACAACAGTCTGCAACCTGTGATGTCAAGACACCAGAAACGTGACTTTAGCACGCCAAATAATGTGCTCCACAATGGACCAGGTGCGTCCAAGGGTCAAAATATACTGCCTCTGGGCCTAGGTGTTAGTGGTTTGGAGGGGTGTTATCATTCATTCGGTGAGTGCATATCCTTGATCACCTGTGACATGTAATGGAGAGATGTGTCCATTAGCAGTTTTGCAAACTGTGTTGGCAGTGTTAATAGTTTTGTGATGTGGGATTTGTGCTACTTTGGAATTCATGTTTACAAGTGTAGCTTCTGACAGATTACCAGCATCAATGCAGAGTGCATTGCCTCACAGCTGCTCATTCCTCCCCCGAGACTATTTAATTGTGTGTGCTGCACTTTTGTATAACTAGCACTCCAACAGGGCACCAATATCAAGCCTGTCTGTACCAGTCCGCAAGCCTAAAACCAACACCAGCAGTGACCCTGGCTCTCCTAACATCTATCGCTACCACTCATCCACCCTCCTCTCAGTCAAAGCCAGGAGAAGGTTTAAATGCCAATGGGCCACACCAGACATGGATCACGGTCAGTTCTGCTGCTGCCGCCAGTCCTTCCCCACCGCCCAATATCTGTGCTTTCAGATCCAGACCTGCCACAAAGCAACAGTTAGCAGCACCCTCACCTGCAGGGCCCACAAAGGGTGGGACCACTTCACCAACACCATCAACATCATCAGACACCACGCCATCTACTCCATGGACTACGTACTCATTCCACAACAACTCCAAATCCATTACCCTCTAGCAGATGCTTACTAACATTGAACAGAGGCAACTCTTCACCACAGCGAGCCACAAGGCAGGGCACACCTTTGACCCCATATTCGCATGTGGAAACCTCGTCCACTTCATCAACACCACTCAACGTCCATGGAGTGACCAGCACTGCATATGCTTCCTCGTTGAGAAACCCAATGATAGCCAAACCCACAGCCGGCACCCCACAAAGTTACTGGAGCTGAGTCACTGAGGAGCTGGTACACTCCACCATCAACAGCAACACACACACCGCTGCTGCCGACACCGACAGCACTGGCTGGGATTTCCACACATGTATCTCCAACTGTACATACATACTTTCCCCAATATGCTCCTCCAACATACAGCATGCAATGAATGCCACCTCAGTCACCAACAACATCCAAGATGACAGATGCATCTGCAGATGCCTGGAGAAGAACTGGAGCTACATCAAGTGGACCATTTGATATCACCACCTACAAGGAAGCCGCCCACACATACCAGATTGGGCTTACAGGGAGGATTGCAGCAAGTTTTTTTTTTTTTTGTCCTCATTCCACGAAAAGCTGTGCAAATAAACTTTCTCAACCCATTCTGTCGTCGTGGGCACCCGGGGTTGGCGTTCTTGCAAAAGCCTGGGCATGCCCGCCCTGCCTCTTTATACCGAGGCCTGGTGTAATCATAGGGCAGCCAGGCCTTAGACCAGCCTCATTAGTCTTCCTCAGTCTAATAGAGTATCCCACATTGTGCTATTTACTCTTTGTGCCAAACTAAATTCTAACTGTGCAGTGCTCAAAGCCGCCGGTAACCAGTTTTCATATGTGGGGGGGCTGGTGTCTTTCCAGAGTTTGCAAATCTCCCTACGCGCTACTATGATAAGATTAAAAAATAAAGCCACTTGTGCCCCCCTAATAAACTAAGAAGCTGAATATCCATCCCAAAAATGACTCTAACTAAATTTAACGTCAAGGACCCTTGTGTTTTAAAAATGCCATCTAAGGCCTTCTCAACCATAGACCAAAAGGTACCCAAAGAAGGACAGTCATAAAAATGATGTATGTCATCTGCTTCCACTAACCCACATCTTGGACACGATGGAGGGTGAGTCACAAACTTTGCAATTTTTGTGGGCGTGTAGTAGAGCCTGTTGATGGTAAAATAGTGGTTCTTCTTCAGGGAGGCTGATCTGACATATTTATACAAGGTTTTGAGAGATCTATCGTACAGAGCAACCGATGGCTCCTCCAGCCCCGAGGCATTCCAGATTTGATACATTGGGGGGACGCTGTTTCTTCCTCCTGCAACATTTTCCCATACCACATTCCCACTTCCTTCTTCATTGGGCTAGGGGATTGAAGTGCAGACTCAATATCCCAATTCCCACCGATGTTCTCTCTCTCAGCGGCAAACCAAGAACAGATCTGGATATACTTAAATCTAGAAAAAGAATCCCCTATCTTCATTCTCAGGACCTCTCATGGGAGAACTCCCTCTGATGTTACTATATCTGCCCATACTGTTATACCTGCTCTCCTGATAGGAATAGAAAGACTGTCCTTAAAGCATGTCGGCAGGCCCAGGGAGTCCCAAATTGGGGCAAGATCTGAGTAGTACTTTATGCCCCATCTCCCTTTGACTCTGGTCCATACAAAAAGTGCATGTTCCAGTATCTTGAGACGTACCTTTTTATAAAATTTTGGCGCGCCAAATTTATAAAGGAAGCCGGGTCCGACCCCCCTCTTGGGCCACCATTGTGTTCAGTATCCGCCCCCAGTTGGAATCATCAGGGCTAGTGTAGTGATTTTGTGGTCGAGAGGGTGCTTGCCATACCATCCAATGGTACCCCGTTGTTTGTGTGTTCAACATAGTATGAATGACAATGGCCAGAAGCACTACAACTACCAGCATGCTAAGGGGCAGGCACACGGAGTTACTGGGCGGATCATACAAAAGCACCTCCCTCCCAAGAGGAAGGTGCTTGTCAATCAACCTGGATCGCGTGGAGATGGCGGATGGTGATCCCCGCCGGATTTCAGCTGGAAGATAGGAGCCTGCTGTGCTTGGACAACGTTTCTGACTTTGTTTCCTGGATTCCGTGTGCAGTTCGTCAATTGCGCTAAGTACTGACGAAAGGAGCGCGGGCTCGCCTCCTTCGTTTCTATTTTTGTTCCTTTGTTTACTTTGTTACAGTAATAGCTGCGGTGTCTTTTAAACGCGCGGTTTTGCGTTTACTGGGCTTTTGCGGGTAATGGAAGGTCATTGTTAGGGAACGCGTCTGCTGCTTAAAGACGCTCTCTCTGAAATACCTTTCAGATCTAGTAAGAGTCACGTTTTGGGTGTCGAGTTCCTCATTGACTCTGTACTACATTGTTTCGTAAACAGGGGAATCCTAATCGGATGGTTGCAGTTTTCTGTTGTGTACTTCACAGAGGAGCATTACGAACAGACATTACTTGAACTCGTGTTGTGCAATGAACAACAAAAAACTAAACTCTTGATGAACTTCGTTTCTAGTGCGCTCCTGTTGTTCTGTTCTCTGGCGGCATATGTAGACTGTCTTTTGGGAGGAAATATAAATCAGCAATTCTCCTACGGGTTAGCAACATCTTCCCTGTTTGTCTTGTATGCAGTTATGCAAAGAGCCGGAATTACATGGTTGGTTTGTGTAGTTTTCTGGTGAGTAACGGGAGAACGTTTCTGGACTTTATTATAGCTCACCAGAGGATTGGTGTTAATCCTTCTGTTTTGTCATTTCCCTATGCAGTGTGGACACTCCTTCTGATATCACGCAGTCTCTTGGCTCGAACTTCGAGGGACCCCACAGAAGACCGCCACGGCCCGTTTATTGTTTTATCCACTTCCCCTTTTCCCCCCTTGGCACGCAGTCACGCAGAGGGTTAGTAATTCCGCTGTTGGGCTCGTGTCTAGGCGGGACTGGGGGCTTATCGCCATACATCGTTTCTGCTGGTCATCAAAACAAGGTTAGTGGCGACTAACTATTCGTGCGCTGCTGCCAATCCCGACAGCTAGTAAGGAGGCATCTAATGTTTTTCAGTTGGAAAGAAAAAGCATACCAAAGAATGTCAGGGAGCGCAAGACCTCCCTTCAGCAATCTTCTTTTCAGCTTTTTCCAAGAGATCCTTGAGTTTTTATTTGCCCAAATGAAGCTACCAATTTTCCCTTGGATTCTGGCTAAGACCTTTTGTGGAAAAGTCAATGGTATCATGTTAAAAAGGTATGTTAGTTTTGGTAAAATCACCATTTTGACCAGATTGATCCAAACATAAATTGTAATCTGGAGGTTCTGCCACCTCAGAAAAAGGTGGTCGATATCCTTGGCCACTTTTTTTATATTGATCAATGCTACAGTGTTAAGGTCTGGTGTTACTATTATGCCTAAGTATCTAAACTGAGTGCTACGGGCTCCCCCCCAATTGTCTACGCCCCAGCACATTATTTCAGTTTTTTGGTTATTTATCAAATACCCAGAGTGTTTACCGAAGTCTTTCATTATCTCTTCCACTCTAGGGAAGACCTCAGCCGGATTGCTTGTGTAGATTAGCAAGTCGTCGGCATATAACGCCACCTTGCAGCTGAAATTGCCGGCGGTGAAGGGTGTAACCTGATCGTCTAACCGCAGTGCTTGTGCCAGAGGCTCGATGTAGAGATCGAATAGGAGGGGCGAAATAGGGCACCCCTGCCTGGTTCCTCTCTTTTCGCTGAAGCGTGATGTCAACCTGCCACTCAGTAATATTGTGGCGGATGCACCTTCGTAGCATCCCCTCAATGTCTTTATGAAAATTGCGTCGAAGCCCATCGCGCTCAGCACGTCCCACATAAAGCCCCAGTTGACGCGGTCGAAAGCCTTCGCCGCGTCATACGCCGCCACTGCCAAGGGTTTCAACCGCGTCTTTGCTAAGTCTATGCTTCCAAACATCTGGAGGGTTAAGTCGTGTATGTGTCTTCCTGGCACAAAACCTTTTTGATCAGAGTTGATAAGCTGTGGGATTAGCCTTGCCAATCTCCCTGCCAAAACGCTAGTGAAGATCTTGTAGTCCGCGTTTAGCAGGGAGATAGGCCTGAAGGAATCGGCTTTTAAGGGGTCCTTCCCCGGTTTTAAAATTAACACAATTGTGGACTCCTTCCAGGAGGGAGGTATCCTCCCCTCCGGGCTGTATATATAGTTGAACAATTGACAAAGTCGTGACACCAGAGTGTCCTGTAATATTTTATAGAGCTCCCCGGGGAGGGCATCGGGGCCGGCGGCTTTATTGTTCTTTATTTTTTTAATATAAATGCCGATTTCTTCCTCAGTGAATATACTGTTGAGGATATCTAGACCTTTGTCCGTTAGTCTGGGAAGTGCCTTGCTCTTTAACCACTGTAAGGTGTTGCCTGAATCAGGTGTGGGGTCTTCCTCGTCATATAATTCGGAGAATAGTGAGAGTAGGTGTCTTTCCATGTCCTCCTGTTGGCAAGATGTTGTTCCCTGATCGTCAATGGCTAAACTATTTATATTATTCCTGACCTGGTCCGCTCTGATTTTACTGGCCAGTATAGCTCCGGCCTTTTCTACATATTCATAGTTGTCCATTGCATGAACAGCCCATTGTGCCTTCACTTTTGAGTCCAACAGCCCACGATATTCAAGCCGCAGGCGTTCTAAGTCTTCTAAAACCTGTGGCAGGCTATCAGTATTTACCATGTGCCTTCTATTCTCCAACACAGAGATTTTGCCTTCCAGGTTTTTAAATTTCAAAGCTTCCTCTTTGTTATTGGAACTAATAAGGCTGTGGATCTGTCCTCTAATATAGGACTTATATGCGTCCCATACAAATTCTATGGCGGCGGAGCCGACATTATCTGTAAAATAGTTATTAGTTCCGTTGATAACTGCATCGACTATGTCTTTTCAATGGCGCTTAGGTGTGTCTCCTGGAGGAGAATAACTTTGGTCGGAGATTGCTCCAAAAAACACAATATCAGTCTCCTTCTCCTAGGACACCGGAGCCCATTTACATTCCATGAAATGAAAGATATTTTATTATGGGCCATTTATAGTGTCTCCCCCCACCCTTATTCCTGTCCCCCTGTGCCTCCATCTGCACATCTGAAAGTCTCTGGAAATTAAGATGGAATGAGAACTATTTTTTCCCTTTTTTCCCCCTGCATCCCCACCCCTGCTACCCTCCGTACCCCCTACCCCTACCCTTATCTTCTCCCGCCCTCCTTGGGGAGCCCTCCTTTTCTTCTTGGGCATGTGCCCTTAAACGGATGCCCCCCCCTGTGTGTCTATGTAAAAGTGCTTATGTTGAGTTCAAAAGAATATAAAATTCAAGCTAAGTTTGCCTTAGGGCAGTGAGCTCTGCTTTTCTGCCTAATATATGTGTAGTCTCAAGTACTTTTTATTTGCTAAGTCCTTTTCTCTGGGCCCTTCCCTCTTGACAATTTTCAACCAAGCTCAGCCTTCACCCTCTCCTCCTCCCCCTTTACCATCCGTATTGATCTTTTCTATAAGGGAGTTTGCCTCTTCGATCTGTCGTATATTGTACATTTGGTTATTCCACATTATGCGGAGAGTTGCAGGAAACTTCATCTGAGCATGGGCTCCTAAAGAATTGAATGTTGCAAGCCTCTTGCCCATCTCCCATTGCTTGGTGGCAGTTGTATGTGAAATATCAGAGCAGATTGTTAAGGAAAAAGGTCTGGAGAACGAGGTTGACTTTATGGGCCCGGTTTTTAGTGCTGCGGACAGGATCCTTTCTTTAATGGAATTTGTCAGAAAGTTCACCAGAATCTTTCTGGGACGATCTCTCTCTGGATTCCGTCTATATGGATCCCGGTGTACTCTCTGTATATCCACTAAGAGGGCTGCATCTTCATCAGTGGAGTCCTTCAGGATTGTAGTTTTAAGTAATGCCCCCACAAATTTCTTAATATCACCATCTTCCATATCCTCGGGGACATTCAAGAGTCTTAGGTTATTCTTTCTGGCATGATTTTCAAGCCTCTCGATGTCGTCTTTCATTTCCTGATTTTGCTGCGCCAGTTTATTCATACGGGCAGAGGTTGTACTAAGTGCCTCCGTGATCCTGGGCATCTCTGCTTCTAATACCTCTGTCCGTAGTGAGACCTCCTCCACCTTCTTAGCCAGCACCTCACAGGAAGCCTGAATAGCGACCTGATTGGACTCTGAAATTGTGAATCTTTTCCCCATTTCTTCGAATCTCTTCCCCATATCGTCCTTTATCCCCAGCAAAATATCTGCCAAAGAAATGGGGTTAATTGTTGATGGTGGAATAATATTTTTGATTGTGTGTGCCCCTTCCCTGGTTGTTTGAGAACCATCAACCTCCTCCTTATTCACATCATCCTGTGCAAGATCTTGTGCAGAGTCTTGTATCTCCAAAGCAGAGAAGCTGTTTGAGAGTTCTATTGAGGGATGAACCCTATCTTCCACCAGAGACATTGAGTGCTGAGGTGATGGATCTGGCAAGGAGGGGGAAGGGACAATCGCATTATCAACACCGATACTTGGTGGTATACTGATTGGAGTACTACTGGAAGCCATCTTCTGCGCTTTGTCCGCGGTTGACAATGAAAGAACTTTATAAAATGATTTCAGAGAGCAAGTGACCTTAGAAGCTGCCGATGCAGTATTTGTTATCTCTTTCTTTTTCCCTCTCGCTTTCACCGAAGGACTATGACTGTTTTTATGGTTTGTTCTTCCTGCCCGTGGTGTAGGGAGAATTTGTATTACAGATGGGGTAGCCAATAGCTTCTGGGGGGCCGGTGCTATACTAGCAGCTCGATTTCGTAAGGTGTAGCGACTTACTCCTGCTTTAGCAACAGGTATTTTCAGGGGGGGCAGGCATTACTTGCATTTAAACTAGCTTCGTTGATACCCCTCTCCTCCATACAAGATTCCCAGAACTGCTCCCGCTTCCTGCTGCAGTGAACCTGTCTTCCACCGGGTGGCGTGCACACAGTGACCGGGCTAGTAACCTCCTCACACTCTGAGTAATCTTTGAGAGCAGCTCGTTCCCCTGCTTGTCCTTTACTATCTGCTGCGGTAACAATGTTTCCCCCGTTCTTTGTGTCTTTATTGCATTCCCATGCCGTGATCTGTAAGTCTCCGACCCCACCACTCCAGAGATAGTATCCCACTATTGACGTAGTATCTCCGATCTTACCGGGCAAACGCCTTACTGCCTCACTGTGGGACCGTGTCAGTTGTGTCTCCCATCCGGTGAGAGAGACCCGCCTCGGATCTCTCCGCCACTCCCTGGCTGCACCGATCCCTCGGAACCACGCTGAATTCTCCCCAACCATCCTCATTCCTCGTTTCGTGCTCCTGCGTTTTTGAACCGGAAACCCAGGTCCAAATCAGAGGGAAAGTTATGGAGCGGCTGCCTCCGCAGCGGCCAGACGAGGAACCACGGTAAGTACGAAGCCCAAAGAATGCGAGGGTAAACTCACTGCCCTAGAATGCTTCTAACGAACCGCGGTAAATATGAAGCCCAGGAAATGCAAAGGTGGGCTCACCGCCGCTCCGTCTCTAGCATGCCTCCAGCGAACCCGCAAGCTCAAACTGCACACAGACTGCACACAAGGGGTGGAGCTCCGTTACGGCCGTTAGCTTCCGGCCGTCATGCTCCCGAGGATTGCAGCAAGCTGTAACATGGATGATCAACAGTTGTGGGGTGCTCTACAAAGAGGAGACATTGATCCTCATTCTTGTGACCAACCCATCAGCATGCGGCAACACTTGTCAGGCCACCGCCTTCAGCAAGTCCCCCCCAAGACAACTCTAGGTACCTAGGTATCATACTGTAGTCCTCCCTTTCCATGACCAATCAGGTCTATGCAGTGGCCTGCAGCTGTTTCGACAGCCTCTGCATCCTCCATGAGACCTTCACATGGTCCCCCCCATCAGGTAGGACAGTCACCAACGCAGTCATTGCCTTCAGGCTGGACAATAGAAACGCAATATATGCCCACATGGACATGTCTGTGCTCTGCAAACTCAAGACTGTCCAGCACACCACCGCCACAATCGACCTTGTGTACATACTTTCTTCATAGGTTGAGTACCTCCATCACACATACTTGGTTCCCACCTCTCCCCACATTTGCAAATGTGTGGCAGAGGGGCTAGGCCCTTGGGGATGGTTTGTCTACATGGCTAGAGCCCGTTACCACAGTTATTTGTGTTGTGGTGTCTGGTGGGTGGGCATGTTGATTGACATGTTGTATGTGAGTTTGGAATGTGTGCATTCTCACATTTGTGAGTTCCATAATTGTGGAGTTGAGGTGTGTGGTGTGTTCAGTTTGTACTTACCAACAAGCAGTGCATTTCTATATGTCCCATCTTGAAAGCGCTGGTTGATGATGGACTGGCAGAAGATGTAGGAATAATGCACACTTCCTGGGAACTTGTTGACGACATTGGTGAACAGGCGCCGGTGGTCCACTATTGCCTGCACATTGATGGAATGTGTCTTCTTTCTGTTGCAGTATATTGTGCAGTGTCGGCAGGTGGCATAAGTAGGACATGTGTGCAGTGAATTGCCCCCAACACCTGCAGGAAGCCAGCTATGGCATAAAAGCCTTGCTTGGTCTCAAGCTGTTCCAGTGCAGTGTTGGGGAAGCGTAGGTGCTGGGGTATCAGGCGGATGATGGCATCCAAGACAGTTGTGAGGAACGTAGATAGGGATGGCTGTGAGACACCTCCAACTCTGGCAGTTGTTGGTTGGAAGGTACCAGAAGCCAATGGGTGCAGCACAGCCAGCAGCTTTGTTTGTGGTGGGATTTTGATTATCCTCTGTGTTGGTGCTGTCAGCCTGTCGGCTATCTGGTTCAGGATGCAGAGGTCGATATCCTTTTTAGCCTGTAGTAGGCAATGACATCCTCCTGCGTTAGATCTGGGAGGTTGAGGCGTCCGCGATGGACCCGCTGTCTTTTTCTGCGCTGCCTCGTTGGTGGTCCTGGGTAGGTGGAGGTGGCGGTGGCAGTGGAGGTGGTTGGCCTTCTTGATGCTCTGAGCTGCATGAGAAGTACCTCCATGGCATCAGAGGGTCTTCAGGTGGGGCTCTGGGCTAGTCTCCCATATATACTACTCTTTATCACCATTTTTAGGACCTGCTATTTTCTGGTCTTAAGTGCCAGCAGCTGACGGGCCTTAGCAGCTGTTTTTTTATCACATCGTGGGTCCGAGCAAGCGTTGTGAATATCGCAAAGTGGTTTTTGTGTGGGAACGCCTACATTGATATGATTAGCGATAGTGATCGCTGACATCCTTGGCAATGCTAAATGCGGCCACTATCACCAGAAAGCTGTCACTAAGGGCTGTTAGCGACAGCTTGGTAATACGGCGATAAAAATATTGCCGCATTAGTGGCTGAAAAGTGCTGCTAACGTGCCAACAACTCCTTGTGAATATGCCCCAAAGTTTTTACAAATCTTAACAGTGTCAAAACTATCCAGAAAGAGCTTAAACCAAAATATAATTAGGGTCCCTTGTTTTTCATTTTTACTGATTTTACAGATAAATACAGACAGAAAAACATTTATTTTCCTGTCTGTATTTATTTTTAAATGTGGATAAAAACGGGAATTGGGTTGTTTTTTGAGTGATTCTAAATGCTGTTAATCATGACTACCAGGCCAATAGCTCTGTCGATCGAAAGCTAAGGGGTTTAAAAAAATAAAGGAATTTTAGTAAAGAGCATTAAACAGCACAAGATATGCACAATCTTTTAAAAATATATATATATTTTTATTTGCATTTCAGCCAATACAAAACAGCTAGCATGTCATGTCACAATTAGTCACAGTTGTGTAAAAGCAACCACATACTGCCCCTCTCAAAAGACACATCACCCCCCTCATTCCATGAACCAGGGAGACACACAGCCTCTTCTTAGGTCTCAGATCTGGCAGGATCCTCCCCATCTTCCTTGTCTTCCCCGGAGGCCGGAGACACAGGCCCAGTGGCCCCCAAATCCGGAGCTCAGTTAGGTCCAAAATCCGTGTTATGCTAGTCAGCTCCCAGGGCACCATCCAATCCATGATATTTTCTCCATTTCCCCCATATCTTCCAGAACTTCCAGGGGCACCCTCTCGCTTTGTATGTAACCCTTTCTGCCGCGATATACATGTCCATCCCCCTCCTCCAGTCTCCTAATTGGGGAGGTAGCGACACCCCCCATGTATATGCCACGTCTCTTTTCGCATCCACTAATGCCAGTAGTGCAAAAATAAGCTGTGGACGGCCCAAGCCAACATCACCGGGTATGCCCAGCAGCGCAAATGTAGCATCTAGAGGGAGTGTTTCATCCAATACTTTACTCAGTTCTCCCAATACGTGTACTCAATGTGTGTGTATGACGGGGCAGTCCCAGATAGTATGATAAAAGTCCCCCTGTTGCTGTCTGCAACGCAGGCAGTGCGGTTCACTGACTCGGCCCATTCCGTGGAGTCAGACCCTGTCAAAATACACCCTGTGTAATATCTTGTATTGGATGAGTCAAAGGCGGGATTTAATTGCCACCTCCCTGTGGTGCATCAGGGCCGCCTCCCAGTCCACTGTTTCTAGCGTGCCCAGGTTCTGCTCCCATGTTTCCCTCAGTTTCTCCAGTCTGTCTGGCATGTTAATATTCAGTGTCCTGTATGTTAGATCAACTGCCTTGATGGGTATCTGCTCTTGCAATATGCGCCCCTCCAGCGGGGCATAGTCTGGCAGGGGAGGGGAGAGCGAGCTTTCGGCTGTCCAGGCCTGTCGCAGTTGCACGTACTTAAACATTTGAGCAGAGTGCAGCCCAAACTCCGTTGCCAGTGTCCTGAAGTTTTAGTGTTCTCCCTTTGCCACCACATCGCCTAAATTGGAAATGCCAATGGCATCCCAGCCTCCAAAGTCCTGAGGTTTGTGGAGTTCCCTCAACCAGGTGCCGTGCCAGATCGGTGTCTGTTTAGTTGGTTTGCAAGCCCAGCCCAGCCCATTGCCTTAGTTGCTCTGTCCCAGACTTCCAACGTTATTTGCGTGGCAGGGAGTAAGCATTTCCTACCTTGCCCCCATATAGAAAGTATAAGCATGAACGGTGTGCCACGGTGGTGTCTCTCTCTAGCCTATAGGGTGGGTGATCAGCCGGGACATAGATCCAGTCATTCACCAGTGCCAGATACTCCGCCCAGTAATAGGCCTCAATATCAGGCAGGGATATCCCTTCATTATATTGGTTCCGCTGCAGTGTACCTAGGGCGATCTATGGTTGTTTCCCGAGACACAGCAGGGAGCGCAGTTCCGCGTCTATCACCCAGAATGTCTGCCTGGGGAAGTACTCATTTTGGAGGGCATAAAGGAAGTGGGCAAGGTGATCATTTTGAACATCGCAGCTCGGCCAAGGATCGTGAAGGGAGTGCTTTGCGCATCAGCTGCAAAGTTCGTTATGACCCGCTGGATATTGTTTTGATATGAGAGGTTTCATTCTGTGGTGAGATATATCCACGGATACGTGAATCCCATCTGCGTACCTGGAGGGCTCCGGGGAGAGGAGGCCACGTCTCCCTGGCCCGTGGGCTATATAAGACCGATTTATGCCAATTTATATCATAGTCCGAGAATGAACCATATTTGCCCAAAAGCTCGAACAGTGCGGGGACTGAGTCTTCTGGTTGGGTAGCATATAACAAGATATCGTCCGCATAGAGCGAGATCTTTTCTTCCCCCACATCAGTCGGTATAATTTGAACCCCCCGTTTCTCCCCTTTCTGTCGCATCTCACGCGCCACTATTTCGATTGTGAGGGCAAATAGAAGGGGCGACAACGTCTGATGGGGAAGTCATCAGACAACAGTCCGTTCAATTTAACCCGAGCTCGGGGTTCTGCATAGAGGTGTCCAACTCATTGTCGGTATTTGGGTCCAATGCCAAACTTGACTAGAGCTGCCTCCAAAAAGGGCCAGTGTACACCATCAAACACTTTTTCTGCATCTATGGAGAGGAACATGTGGGGATCGTCACGGTCCTACACCGCCATGAGCCAATTGTGGGACCTTCGTAAGTTCTGTCTGGTCTCGATGCACCAAGACAGAGATTACTTGGCGTAGACAGAGGGCTAATATAGTCGCCAGTAGTTTGATATATATGTTGAGGAGAGAGATTGGGCGGTAGGATGCTCAATCTTTGGGGGCTTCCCCGGTTTGTCGATGGGAATAATCGTGGCCATCCTAAGATCTGGAAGCAGAATACCATCTTGAGCCCTGTCTCGAAACATTGCTAGGAGGTCTGCCCCTTTCCTATAAAATTCCGCTGGGAGTCCATTCGGGCCTGGGGATTTCCCAGGATGCAATTTAGTTATTGAGCCTTTAAGTTCATCCACGGTTATGTCGCTTCCAGCCCCTCCCTCTCATCATCGTCTAAGCTTGGGGTGTGGATAGTGTCCAGATATGCTAAAATCTCCGCCTGGGTACCCAGTTCCCAGGCCTCATAAACATCTTTAAAATAGGAAGCGAATGTTCGTACTATTTGTGCGTCTCCCTTTTGCATCTGCCCCTGCTAGTCCACTACGCTTTCTATCCATCAGGCTTCCGCTTCCTTGCAGCTGAGCCAAGCCAAGAGCTTGCTAGACTTATCTCCCACCTCGTATAGCCTATGTAGGGTCGCCTGCATCTGCGTTTTAGCCTTCTCTGTAGCTAGGGCTCTGTAGTGCTGTTACGTGTCTGTCAATTGTTGAAGGATCTCTGGTTCCTTTCCTGCAAGATAGCGGTGTTCTAGCAGCAGAATTTTGGTTTCCAAAGTGGTTAGCTCCTCTTGTGTCTTCCGTTTTTCCCAGGCTATTCGGTTTTAGGCCCTATCCCGGAGCACTGTCTTATAGGCTTCCCACAATATAACGCTTGATTGCACTGAGCCTACATTTTCTGCAAAATACACTTTCGTGTCAGCCCAGAGTCTCTGTAACACCTCTTTGTTCTGCAGGTACCAAGCCAATAGCCTCCAATTCTCCTGACTCGTCCGGGGCCTCCATCCTTCCTTAACTAGCAGGGGAGAGTGGTCAGAGATTCTACATGCTAGGCACTCTGCCTCGTAGATGGTACCACAGACACTCCTCGGAAGGAAGACATAGTCCAGTCGGGAGTGTGCCCCAGAACAGTATGGGTAGTGTCTTATGTCTGGATGTAGTAGTCTAAGGAAATCAAAAAGGGGGGAGTGAAGAGGTGGTGCCGGTGGGCACCGAGGTGGGCACGTCCTCCTCTTATCAGGGATTTTAGTTAATCAAAAAGGGCCACCTCACATTGGGTGGGTGTATATCCGGATGTCATTGGAATACACCTTCTTTGTTAAAATACCCCTCACACACCAAAAGGGCCCTTGGTGTCATGCTTCATCATCGGGGTCTTCCCGTCCCGCTGCGGGGCGGGGCAGTGCTGCGACAAGCGACTACGCTGGAGCACCTTTAGGTGGAGGTGCTATGTGTTGGGAGTGAGTGTCAGTGGGGTCAGGAGTGATATAAAGTGTGAGTCGTTAAAAAATACCTGGCCTGGTGGAAAAAAGAAATTTTATTAAACACTGGCTGGTATTGTTAAAAAGAAAAGTGAAGCGGAGAGATGGAGCAGATTAATGGGCTCTCTCTCCTATGTGGGTCAACATGTTTCGAGGCGTGAGGCCTCTTCGTCAGGACCTAGGGGAAGATCCCCCTGTCACTCACTAGTGTTTCTCCACAGAGGTAGAAAAAAGTGTATATACAAGAAAAGTGAAATACGATTAACTATGTGAGTAACTACAATTAATAATTACGACACATTTTTGCTTTCACACTAATAATGTAGTATGCCTGCAAGATAAGAAAAACGTATTATAATTGCGCCGATCCCAAAGTGCGCTTAACTCTAAGTCACCTGTAAGGGAGAAAGAGACACACAAACATATATACCAGTTGGAATGTTGGGATCATGCATAAGCAGTGAAGGAGATTTGAGCACATCCTGAGAAAACATACACTCACACACAGAAATGTGGCACATGGGGGATGTTAATAGCCAGGAGTAGAGGTATTCAAATGCATACTTATCATTGGAGGAGTCAATGCCTCATGAGCCAGCTTAAGACAGAAGGGTAAAATGGGGTCCCAACTACAGAGGGGAGAGAGAGGGAATGCATTGAATTTCTGTCCCATCAGATGTTTGCCAAGTATCAGAAGGCAAGGGTCTAACTGAGACACAAGGTTCGTCCTATTCAAACGGCTATGCCGTACTTACTGAGCCCCTCGCACGCTCGTGCTTCCTCCTTCGTCTGCGGCTTCCGTGGATGTGAGGGAGGCAGAGGGCGGCGCGTTTTTATAGAGTAGAGTAATTGATTGATTGTTCAATTAAGTGAGGAAAGCGCGCCGAAGTAGCAGGAGCCCAAAGGTTAGTAATGCAGGCGGCCATGTTAGAGTGGTAGGTAGCCACACCCCGCTCCTTTTGATACAGTCTCGGTCGTGGGTTATTAGATCGAGTGCCTGGATCCTGAAAGGCTTAGACCGATATCTTAAATCTGTAGTAGCTTACTACTCGAGAGACTATCGTTAGAATTAAATCCACCCGCACCCGCGCTGTAAGGCACAGTGCATTCTAAGCGTACACGGCGCATGCGCCGGATTGCTCGTTCTACACGCATGTGCGTAGGACTAACACTGTAACCCGCGCGCATGCGCAAATCTTCCCCGGTTACAGTGTTTAAGGAAGGCAAGCGTCTGTAGGGCTAGGGGACCATGAATGCCTCAAAATATAGTCTTATTATGGCTGGAAAAATGGTAATAATGCAGATGAGATATTAAGATGGTAAATGTAGATTGCTGAGCCACATCTATAATGTCTGTAGGGCTAGGGGACCATGAATGCCTCAAAATATAGTCTTATTATGGCTGGAAAAATGGTAATAATGCAGAAGAGATATTAAGATGGTGAATGTAGATTGCTGAGCCACATCTATAATGTTGTTTTTTACATAAATATACATTTCAGTTATTTGAGGACTCGGAGAGGAAGAACCTTGAAAGAATTATACTTTAAACAGGAACCAGTTGCTCTAGGTGTGTATTCACCAGAAGCCCCTAGGTATTCAGTTGGGCCCACGGAATGTCGTCATTAAGGCCTGTGCGGTGTGTTCCCAGACGGTACACCCAGCGTTGTTCTTTAGATAGAAGGTCTTTGTCATTGGAAAAAGCCTCGATGACTGTCCATTTCAGGTCATGGACATTGTGTCCTATGGTGGCAAAGTGTGCAGACATTTTTGTTGTTGTCCTATTGCAGCGTACATTGCTGCGGTGTTCACCCATTCGAATCTTCATGGGTCTGCTGGTCATGCCCACATACTCCTTGTTGCAGGGACATGTGATCAGGTACACCACATTACGGCTATTACAATTAGTAAAGGCTCGTTGTTCCCATGTGGATTGGTTGGAAAATGTGATACTTCTGCTCTTCTGTGTGTATTGGCAAGATACACATGCACCACATGGGTGGTGTCCACTGACCCCTATGACTCTAGAGGGTTCAATTATTCCAGTTCCTTTTGGTCTGGTATGGACCAGAAGATCCTTCAGGTTCTTTCCTCTTCTATGTGAAAACATAGGTTTAGGAAAATTCAGTTTGCCACAGGATAACAATCTCCAATGTTTGTTCACGATCTTGGTGATCTGGTTGGAGTTTGTATTGTAAGTTGTTACGCAGATGGGGCGTGGATCAGGTTATTTTGCCTCCGTGTCTTCCAACAGCACTTCCCTGTTGTTGTTACGGGCACGTTTGAGGCCTTTACGAACAATGTTCGTAGGGTATTGCCTGTTCAGAAGTTTGCACTCCAATTCAGCCGCTTGTGTCTTAAAGTCATTAATGTTGCTACAATTACACCGTCGTAATTATTAATTGTAGTTACTCACATAGTTAATCGTATTTCACTTTTCTTGTATATACACTTTTTTCTACCTCTGTGGAGAAACACTAGTGAGTGACAGGGGGATCTTCCCCTAGGTCCTGACGAAGAGGCCTCACGCCTCGAAACATGTTGACCCACATAGGAGAGAGAGCCCATTAATCTGCTCCATCTCTCCGCTTCACTTTTCTTTTTAACAATACCAGCCAGTGTTTAATAAAATTTCTTTTTTCCACTAGGCCAGGTATTTTTTAAAGACTCACACTTTATATCACTCCTGACCCCACTGACACTCACTCCCAACACATAGCACCTCCACCTAAAGGTGCTCCAGCGTAGTCGCTTGTCGCAGCACTGCCCCGCCCCGCAGCGGGACGGGAAGACCCCGATGATGAAGCATGACACCAAGGGCCCTTTTGGTGTGTGAGGGGTATTTTAACAAAGAAGGTGTATTCCAATGACATCCGGATATACACCCACCCAATGTGAGGTGGCCCTTTTTGATGGATGTAGTAGTCGCCACATGTCCACCTGATAAAGGGTATCCATCAGCCTAGCAAGCTGTGTAGTCAGGGGTAGATCAGTACGATTCCCCGAGCGGTCCATGGGGATGGACATGACATAATTGAAATCACCCCCTATAATGTGTAGCGTACCCGGTGTCTCCAGTAAGATATCAGTTACCCCATGGAGAGTCCTTGCCTGTAGCTTTGGAGGAGCATAGACTGACACTTCCATCTCCCCCATGTGCCTGTCACTCCCACGTATGTTCCCTAGGGGTCCGTCCATGTTTGTGTTACCTTCAACAGGGGGGACTTTTTAATCAGGATGCCCCCCCCCGAAAGCCTGCTGTGTAGCCCACATGTTCTAGGACTGTGTAAACTCCCCTTGCCAGGAACCCACATTTTGTGCCCTTGAGGTGGGTCTCCTGTAATAGGATCACGTCTGGGTGTACCCATTTTACGTATGAGGACACAAACCCTCTCTTGATTTTGTCTCCCAGACCATTTACGTTCCAGGTGAGTAACGTGTAGGAGTCAGTCACCATCACATTCGTGGGGAGCCTATGTTCAGTCAGTGGACCCATAAGCATGAATGGTTATGTTATGCCTCGAGCGGGGGAAGCAGGAGAATATGTGCACTGCAGTGACTGAGTGACCGATGTGCAGTGAACCATAACAAAATAAAATAAACCCAACAATAGGAACTGTTGTATCCCACCCGTTCTCAACCCCCCACCCCACCTCCCTCCTCCCCAATGTCGCATCCCCTTCCAGTTACTGGAGAATGAGCCCTAGGGTGGTGGAGGTATATCGCCCTCCCAAGCCCAACTTACGCCACAAGTTCCAACTCTCAGAGCGTGCCCAAAGTCCTCTGAAAGGGAGCCTCCCTTAACAGGGAAAGCCTATGAAAAGATAACTCCGAAACAGAAAAGAAGCAGAAGGAAGATAGACAGATAGGAGATGAGACCAATAGAGTGTGAAATTGATAGAGAGTAAGGGCTGCAGAGAGCTCGAGTCTATAGCCACTCCAAGCCTCTCGCCTACGATTCCGTGAATGTCTTCTAACACTCCGCAGGTTTCGGCAGAAGGAGCAGATGAATAAAAAGAAAGAAAAAGAGGGGGGTGGGTGTCCAGCATGCATGGTCCGGAGTTTCAGTCTATGTCCACTGTCAACCTCGCTGGCCCCTGGTCATGAATGCGAATCCGGTGGTTCTCTCTGTGACGCCAGAGCGTCCGCTGCTGCGTCTTGTTCCATTGCTAATATTTCAGCCGCCAAGGGGTGCATGGAAGGGCCCTCTACCTCCTCCTCTCCGGGGGAAGATTCTCTGTTTTCAGCCTCTGTGTCTGGACCAGGAAGATGAAGAGAGCGGTAGCCCGCCGAGAGATGAGAGTTCAATGAACAACCACTGCACATTCTGGGTCTGCCAGTGTCTTTTGGTGCATAGGGGGTCGCCTCCATAAGTCGATCTTTGTGAGCCTGTCGGGGTCTCAGCGATCTTTGTGGGCCCGGTGACCGTCTGGCGTCTCCTGCTAATGAAATATTGCAACGGGGTGGTACCTCAGGCCGCTCCAGTGTGGCTCGTTCTTCCAGCCATTACCATGCCTCTTCCGGGGTCTGGAAGAAATGAGAACTGTCTAGGAACATCACTTTCAGCTTTGCAGGGAAGAGTAGCATATATTGGATCTTATGTTCTCGCAGTTTGGCCTTTACAGAGTGTAAGGTCCATCTTTGTTTCTGCACCTCTCTACTGTAGTCGGGGAAGAACATTATGCGTGCATTTTTATGCCGGATCTCCCCGAGCTTCCTGGCTTCCCTGAGAATCATGTCTCTGTCCAGAAAGTTCAAAAAGCGAGCTATTACTGGTCGTGGCTGCGCTCCTGCAGGTGCTCGGGCCAACAACGCGATGTTAGCCCTCTCTATAACAAAGCAGGTGGAGAATTTGTCTTTCGGGAAGATGCGCAGAAGCCAGGCGTGAAGAAACTCAGACATGGTTGTTCCGTCAATTTTTTCCCTAAAGCCCACAACACCGAGGTAATTGCGGCATGCTCTGTTTTCCACATCGTCCACCCGCCACTGTAGGTCTTTATGGGATGATTGCAGATCCGTCACTCCTTTACATAGATCCTGTAGCGTATCTTCCGCCTCTCCCAGCCTAGTCTCTGACTCCGTGACCCTATCTGGCATATTCCGCAGGTCCTGTCACAAGAGCGTCACCTCCGTGCCCACTGCACCTATTTTTCCCTCAAGTGCCTTTCTGGAGGCGTGGATCACCTGGAGGAGGGTGTCCATGTCTGAGCGGGCCGCCGGTAGTTCCTCTGGAAGGGGGTGATGACCTTCGTATAATGGTCCATCTTGCCCTATCGCAGAGGTTTCGGTTCTCTATATTTACCCATGGCCGTTGTTGTTGGGCAGGGGTGTGTAGGGGTTCCTCTTGTTAGTGCAATACCTCCAGGGAGGTGCTCAGCTTATTCAGGCAGGTGCACCCAGCTTTGTCAGGGTCCTCCTATGGCCCCTGGTGGGCTCACCCCTTCAGTTGAGTCCGCAGGCCCAGGCTGGGGAGATGGGGGGAGAGAGCACCTCACATCTTTCTCTAGTCGCTCTCTGATCTTCAAGGCTCACCTCTGCGAGTGCGTATCCGCTCGGACACCTCTCAATCCAGACCCTCAGAGTATGTTGTGCTATGTGGTGCTGCATATAGCAGACCCGGGCCCAGGCCCTAATCAAGGTCATCCCTGACCCGGCTCTGACTGTTCCTCCAGTGGTTCTCAGTCCTCTCCCAGCATTGAAACATCAACCTCCCCCGTCGTCACACACATTGAAAGGCTGCCTGTTTCACCGCAGGCCCTCACCGCCAGATTGCTGGTTCTGATGGTCTAAGGTCTCCAGCCATCTCCCGGGGCTGCAGATCGGAGGGACGGGGGCGCCGAGACCCATGCCTCCTATGTGGCCCCCCCATGCCCCAGGGCACCACCCAGGGTATCCACGCTCCGGCAACTAACTGGCATATGCCACAAGGCGCTCCACGGAGGACGACACACCTCCCGGCCGGCCCGCTCTCAGGGCCTTAGATATCTCCACTGCGTCTCGTCTGCGCAGGCCCAGCACACAAGGCTCCTCTTTCCTGAGGCAGGCCCCTCTGGAACAGCGTTACCCCCTCTTCACCCAGGGCGCTCAGGGTCGTCGGGTACTATAAGCAGTCCGCTCCTTCTGCTGCCTTACCAGGCCGCCGGAACGCGGCCATCCACAGACACACTCCCAGACGGGGAGGGGGGCTCAATCTTCAACTGCACCCCGGCCTTCAGGATCCGCCCGCAGGCATCCCACACCGCACAGGCATCAGGCAGTCCCCGGAGGGGGACAGGAGGACGGCACACCTCCCCAACGTAGTTACAATGTGGCCACTGCTGCATGACCCCATTCCACAGCCGGATATTTCCCAGGCCGAATCAGGCCCTCTTCGGTGCCATCTGAGGGTGCGATCTCGCTCACCAGCTCACCATTGACACAGTGGAAGAGAGGCACAGAAATAGCTCTTATGTTGTGTTTTCAGATTTATCGTATTGAGACACTGTATGTACTTTTACACTTTGGTTGATGTTTATTTTAAAATTGAGTACATAAGGGATAAAGTGGTCGTTTAAAGTGTAGGAGTGAGAACTGAGATATGGTACAGGTGTGTTGTAGGAGAGGGTGATATAATATGAAAAGTAAACAAATAAATTGTGTTTTGGTTTGGGTTTGGTACATTGAAGTAAGTGCTTGCAGTTATTTAGGTAGTTTAATTTGTAGATTTAAAACTGCAAATAACATAAAAACTGTTTTGTGTTATTTACAAGCTAGTAGCACAGTAGTTATTACATTGGATGGGAAGAAAATGTAAATATAGTTATTTTCTTTTACAGAACAACATCTGCATATTTACAGACAGAATGCCTACAAAAACTTGAAGGAAGAAGGAACAGAAGCAGCTACAGTATCTATGGAGAACTGATACTCAGAAGGGGAACAATGAAGACAAAGTAGAAAATGAAAAAGGAGCTATTGGTAAGAGGACAAAGTCATTTCTTATAAATATATGTGGACATTTCCAAACTTTATTGAATAATGAAAATACAATTCATATTATGAGAAAGACTAACAATGGACAAAATGTAACAAGAACAATAACAAATGTAACAGAGATTGACACCCTTAACCAAAATCAGTTTAAGGAAATGAAAGCCAGGATTTTTTATAGTAGAGTAGTTATTAATATACTGAGAACTATGAAAAAGTATAGAAGAAGGAGAGAGGCACTCAAACAGAAAGAACGAGTTGCGGGAATAGTTGATAAGGCTTTTGCTTTGAAGAGGAAGCTTTTAATTTTGATTATAAATAGAATGAAGACTCTTGACAAAATGGTGTTGTGCATGAGGAGACAGACCAGAAAAAAAGATTAGTGAATAGCAGTAACTTTTGAACTGTTTTTAGTGGAAAATGCAGACATGCTTTTAGTACAAAGTCCTTTTTAATGAAGAAAGCAATCTCCAAGATAATAGATTAGTTAATGCTATTGATTACAGGGGAGAGGGTTATGAAATGAAGAATAGCACTCCTATAGCAAAGGAGGTGATGGTTCCTACAAATGTAGAACAAGTTATTGGAGAACAGGTACAAGGAAGGCGGAGTCAGGTGCCTGTATACAAATGGAAGTGTGGTGGTTGTAGTATTTGACAGCAATCCATTGATATGTTAAAGAAATTCCTGGCTATCTTTCCTAGGCAAAGTTTAAAACACAAAATAACCACTTTACAAGGATCGGATTCTTGCAAGATTAAAGAGCATAAAAATGTGCAGGGACACTCACAGCTTGTTTATCAAAGAAAGTGTGCCAAAGTATGTTTCACCATTTCAGGATTTTAGCTTTACATCACGCAGCAATGCAAACTTTAGATAGGAGGCTCTACTATGTAAACACCCCTGCTTTATGTTCAGGAGAAATGAATGGAGCACTTTTGCATGGTACTGTGGCAGACGTAGAAAATGTTTGTGATGATGTGCAGTTTTGTTTCTTTTTCCCTGATCAGGATTCCTGGGAAAATCAAGAGATGTTAAGAGGAGGAGTTGCACAACAGGACACAGGTATTACAGTTGATTGTTTTGAAAACAAGATAACAAAATTTAACACAATGTGGTCTCAAAAACCAGAGTTTTTTTGTATATGTTGTCGACGCACTCACTAGAAATTTCAAACACAGACTGCTGACTTGTATTTAAAAAGTGAAAAAAGTAAATAATGATAACTGGCAAAAGTTAGCTGTGTATTTATTTGTAGAGGAATGCTTTGACTTGTCCATAGGGCAAGTTATATACAAGAAGTGGTACAATAAATTAGAAGATAATAAAATCAAGACCACATTGATATCAGGTACCCATTTTGTAATATAATAAAATGTGTGCTAATGTAGAAAAACTATTAGGGGCAAACAATACAAAAAACTTTTATAATTCTTTGCAGCATTGCAAAAGGATGCTATAGACTGCTATGTGGCCCTCACTCCAACTCCACAATCCATGCAGTATGATGCCATCTGGGGAAAGCCAAATCTTGAAGTTGAGATTGAACCTCTGAAGGGACTCTCTGCCCCTGTGTTGTTGCAGTTGCTATTGAAGTTGAAGGTCCTTCAGTCTTAAGTTAACTTCCTGCTGCTTTTACACTATTGCTGTGGTTTGTTCTTAGATGGTAAAGCATGGACATAGTCCTGCAAGAATATTTTCTTTTGTACCCCTTGACAATGTCTTGTGACATATTGTGCATTGCTCAAATCTGCACACTATGAACTCCTGTTACAGAATATTCAAGACAAGTAAATGAGCATGTTCTTACTTTTTTAGTTGAAAAGTGTATTATCCAATTATATTCCTATATTTCTCCGTGACATGATTTTCTATTTTGTTTATGATTTTGTGTTTTTTAGTGCTATTGTAAACTTGTAAAATGTTTTTGTTCTGTTTTATGGTAACTGAAATGGCAACTGGGACAATAGGAAATAGAATAAAGTGCACTGAGAAATTGGAGAACAGGTACCAGGAAGGCGGAGTCAGGTGCCTGTATACAAATGGAATTGTGGTAGTGTTTGTAGTATTTGACAGCAATCCATTGATATATTAAAGAAATTCCTGGCTATCTTTCCAAGGCAAAGTTTAAAACACAAAATAGGTAATTTACAAGGATTAGATTCTTGCAAGATTAGAAAGCATAAAAATTTGCAGGAAAACTCACAGCTTGTTTATCAGAGAAAGTGTGCCAAAGTACATTTTGCCATTTCAGGATTTTAGCTGTACTTCATTCAGCAATGCAAACTTTAGATAGGAGGCTGTACTATGTAAAAACCCCTGCTTTATGTTCAGGAGAAATAAATGGAGCACTTTTGCATGGTACTGTGACAGACGTAGAACATGTTTGTGATGATGTGCAGTTTTGTTTGTTTCTTTGGTCCTGAGCAGGATTCCTGGGAAAATCAAGAGATGTTAAGAAGAGGAGTTGCACAACAGGACACAAACCAATGTATTTTTGTGTATGTTGTCGACGCACTCATTAGAAAATTCAAACACAGACTGTTGACTTGTATTTAAAAAGTGAAAAAGTAAACAATGATAACTGGCAAAAGTTAGCTGTGTATTTATTTGTAGAGGAATGCTTTGACTTGTTCATAGGGCAAGTAATATGCAAGTAGTGTTACAATAAATTAGAGGGTAATAAAATAAAGACCACATAGATATCAGGTACCCATTTTGTAAGATAATAAAATGTGTGCTAAGGTAGAAAAACTATTAGGGGCAAACAATAAAAAAATTAGCAACATTTATAATTCTTTGCAGCATTGCAAAGGGATGCTATAGACTGCTATGTGGCCCTCACTCCAACTCCACAATCCATGCAGTATGATGCCATCTGGGGAAAGCCAAATCTTGAAGTTGAGATTGAACCTCTGAAGGGACTCTCTGCCCCTGTGTTGTTGCAGTTGCTATTGAAGTTGAAGGTCCTTCAGTCTTAAGTTAACTTCCTGCTGCTTTTACACTATTGCTGTGGTTTGTTCTTAGATGGTAAAGCATGGACATAGTCCTGCAAGAATATTTTCTTTTGTACCGCTTGACAATGTCTTGTGACATATTGTGCATTGCTCAAATCTGCACACTATGAACTCCTGTTACAGAATATTCAAGACAAGTAAATAAGCATGTTCTTACTTTTTTAGTTGAAAAGTGTATTATCCAATTATATTCCTATATTTCTCCGTGACATGATTTTCGATTTTGTTTATGATTTTGTGTTTTTTAGTGCTATTGTAAACTTGTAAAATGTTTTTGTTCTGTTTTATGGTAACTGAAATGGCAACTGGGACAATAGGAAATAGAATAAAGTGCACTGAGAAATTGGAGAACAGGTACCAGGAAGACAGAGTCAGGTGCCTGTATACAAATGGAATTGTGGTAGTGTTTGTAGTATTTGACAGCAATCCATTGATATATTAAAGAAATTCCTGGCTATCTTTCCAAGGCAAAGTTTAAAACACAAAATAGGTAATTTACAAGGATTAGATTCTTGCAAGATTAGAAAGCATAAAAATTTGCAGGAAAACTCACAGCTTGTTTATCAAAGAAAGTGTGCCAAAGTAAATTTTGCCATTTCAGGATTTTAGCTGTACTTCACTCAGCAATGCAAACTTTAGATAGGAGGCTGTACTATGTAAAAACCCCTGCTTTATGTTCAGGAGAAATGAATGGAGCACTTTTGCATGGTACTGTGACAGACGTAGAACATGTTTGTGATGATGTGCAGTTTTGTTTCTTTGGTCCTGAGCAGGATTCCTGGGAAAATCAAGAGATGTTAAGAAGAGGAGTTGCACAACAGGACACAAACCAATGTATTTTTGTATATGTTGTCGACGCACTCATTAGAAAATTCAAACACAGACTGTTGACTTGTATTTAAAAAGTGAAAAAGTAAACAATGATAACTGGCAAAAGTTAGCTGTGTATTTATTTGTAGAAGAATGCTTTGACTTGTTCATAGGGCAAGTAATATGCAAGTAGTGTTACAATAAATTAGAGGGTAATAAAATAAAGACCACATAGATATCAGGTACCCATTTTGTAAGATAATAAAATGTGTGCTAAGGTAGAAAAACTATTAGGGGCAAACAATAAAAAAATAGCAACATTTATAATTCTTTGCAGCATCGCAAAGGGATGTTATAGACTGCTATGCAGCACTCACTCCAAATCCACAATCCATGCAGTATGATGCCATCTGGGGAAAACCAAATCTTAAATTTGATATTGAACTTTTGAAGGGACTCTCTCTGCCCCTGTGTTGTTGCAGTTGCTATTGAAGTTGAGGGTCCTTTAGTCTTGCGTTAACTTCTTGCTGCTTTTACACTATTGCTGTGGTTTGTTCTTAGATGGTAAAGCATGGAACTAGTCCTGCAAGAATATTTTTTTTGTACCCCTTAACAATGTCTTGTGACATATTGTGCATTGCTCAAATCTGCTCACTCTGAGCTCCTCTTAAAGGAGTATAAAAGGGGAGAAAAAACTTAGCATGTATGATTTTTTGCAGCATTGCAAATACCTGTAACACACTGCTCACCAGCACTTATAACAATACTACAGTCCATGCAATACATGCCCATTTTTTAAAACTCTGACTGGACTTTTGTTGCTGCTGCCACTGATGTAGATGGTCCACCAGCTTCCCTCTGGTAGATTGGCAATAGGATACGTTTTCTATGATAGGTTTTAAGATTATGTAAGATGTATGTCTTCCCACATGAATATTTTTTGTTCGATCCTCTAGAGAGGGTCTTGCCCCACATTGTGCATTATACTTGTTTTGTAGCAGTTTTTAATTGCCCATGAGTTTGGTGACAATGGATAGCTTGATGTTTGTTTGGTAGTTATGTTGTATTCGTGAGTTCAGATGTTGACATTTCTTTTTTGAAACTGTTGTTTTTTAGAAACATGTTGTCAAAATAAAGTTAGACCAATATGTCACTAAACAGCTAGACTCAAACTTTGTGAAAATATGTCCATATATCTGTTTTGCAATTTGTCATTTGTATTCATGACAACTGATGTCATTGCAACCTCTAGTGTTGCTATGAAGAAGGAAAATACATTTTTGCTATATTTATTTCGACAAATGAATACAAAGGGAAAAGTTGAATTAGTATCTTAGCTACACTGAAACGTTATGTAATATATTTCTATATATGTTTTACACTTTGTCAAAAACACCCGGTTTTTGCAGTGTGCCATTGGCAATTGCACTCATAGAATCACAAAGGCACTACCTATGCAATCTTACAATCACCCAATGCACTACTTATGCACTTACATAATTACCCAGACATTACACATTCACTCTCAGACCTATACAGCCACTCGCACACCTAGTTTGTAACCTATACAGTGACTCACACACCCATTCTCAAAGTTTTCAGGTTACAGTTAATAAAATTTAAAACATATTCAAAATTCTCTAAAAAAAACAAAGTTTACATAGACGTTATAGTTAGGAATTAGCATTTAAAAAACCTTAGACATTCACTGAAAAAACCAAAGGTTACAGGGACATTATAGATAGGAAATGTAATTTAAAAAACCTTAGTAATTCAGTGAAAACCCCAAAGGCTACAGATACATTATAGATAGGCTCAAGATTCACTCGTTAAAAAACTAATGGAATTCCGTAGTTATAGTTAACTGAGCTAACTATAACTCACTCCCCTGCAATTCACTGCTTATGACCTCACATATTACATCACTCATGACATTGCCAGTGACATCACTGATGACATCACTGATGACATCAGTGATGCCCTCCAACATTGGGTTTATATATTCGAGATAAGCAGATGTGGATTCCAGATATTAAGGGTGTATATGTTCTCATTTAAAGGTCAGATCAACCGGAATGTAGGCACTGTGGTTCTTGTGAGAGGAAGCGCTTCACATTTAGTCCCATTAATGCGATGCCCCAAGAAACTTGAGAATTGCTCTCTTAGCACCAGTAGCCTCTCTGCAGATTGTTGAGGTCAGGATAGTGATATAAGTATTTCGTCCACTTAAAGGAATGCCTTCTGGTCATCTGCTGCAGGATATATGCCTTTAATTCCTTTAGCTTGTTGCATAGCTAGCGCAAACATCTCCAGAGCCAATAGCAACAGCAGATATCAAGGTTGTCTCCAACGCTCCAATGAGAATCAAGCTGATGTAAATCCTCAAGAGGTAACCACAGCTTCTGGGTTCCTATATATACTCTGTATCCATGCCAAGAACTTCTGGCAAAATTGCATCTGTGCCATAGTGTGGAAAAGTTACCCCCACTCCACTCTGTCAAACATCTTCTCCAGATAAATGGAAAGCAGTAACTTCTCATCACCATTGTCCCACACCTGCCAGAGAATATGTTGAAAGACTTTGAGTAGGTAGGTTGAGGATAGCCCTGGGATAAATCCCAATTTTTTTGTGTCAGCATTATTCAAGGAGATAGGTTTATATTTGGTGCCTTACAGTTTTTTTTCTGGCATGGGAATTAGGATGGTCCTTGCTCTGGTAAACTAATTAGGAAGTCTACATGTGGCAACCGCTTTGTGAAAGACCTTGCATAGAATTGGGAGCCTAGTGATTTTGGCCATCTTGCAATATTCAGCTGGATATCGATCTTCCGGGAATTTTCCCTGTTTTAAAGTCATCTCTGGCATGTGACACTTCATCCTCTGTAGGGCAGTTTGTTCTGTTGTAAGTATTGAAAGGGGCAATAAATTGAAACATTGATCTTTCACCAATAGTTCAGCGGGAGGTACTAACCTGTATAGACAGAACTAGAAGTTCTGGTATTCTTGTAGGCCCTCACTAAACTGTGTCAGGAGATCCACATTTCGGATGTGAATCACAGGGAAAGTGCAAAAAGGAGGAGAATTTGTCACCCATTGGGTCGTACTCCGAACCCACAATCAAGTATGTGTCCTAAATGTGAAGCTTTACAAACACATATCCCCCCTCTTCATCTATCTATTTGTTACTCAATCTAAATGTGAGGCATTTAAGAAGGATTATCATCACTCCTTTTGTTCTACAGCACATCAGTGTGGTCTAAGATGTGCTGGTCAGGACATCTAGTAAAAGACAACAGAAGTATAACCCATAGACCAGGTTGAGATCTGGGTAAGTATACGTAATTGACAACAATGTCTCAACCGGATTCAATGAGGAAGGCAGATAGATATAACACGACATTACAAGGTAGAAGCAAAAAGGAAAGACTCCCAGTATTCTTTCAGAAGTGCTCATGGCATCATATATATAAATTCACAGTTTATACAAGACAGTTATAGCAGCACTGTGGGCATAAATTGCGAAGGCAACCCAAAGGAACTTTGTACACGTTGTGCTCGTGATACAATGAGCGACGGCGCAAGTGACAAGTGGAATAACAGCGAAGGACGCAAGGCGACAAGGAGAAGAAAAAATATATTTACAAGAATCAATGGTTCTTTTTCAATGATTGGAAGATATATAACTTTTTATGAACCAAGTTTGAGTATGCGCCGTGAGTTGCGCTGTACGATTGGTCAACGGCGTTTCAATCCTATTTATTCAGGATCATCTTCAGGACCGGGTTGCCAAATATTTTTTGGGTGATGTATAAGAGAGGAAAGGCTGAGTTGAGGGAGGGAATGGGGAATGGGAGGTAGCGCAGGGGCAGAAGAGAGGATGAGGTAGGAGGAGAGGAGCCTACCTGTGCGGTGACAAAGAGAGGCAGGCAAGTGAGTTCACTGCTGGGTCAATGGATCCGTGTGGGAGGAGGTGGCGTGGAAAAGGAAAATCCAGGGAGTGTGGAGGCGGTGTGCAATCCTGAGAATAAAAACCGGATGTTGAAGGCGAATGAGGCGGGAGAGGCAAGAGGGGGAAGGAGCAGGCAAGGAGGCAGATATGACCTACACAGAATAGGGCAAAAAATTAAATTAAGCCGGTGTGCGGAGGAATCACATGTCCGGAACTGCATAAAGTTGTGACTGCTAAGAGTAATCGGTTGTTCTGTGAAGGAGGAGGGGGAGAAGATTAAGTGAGGAAGTCAGCGGAATGGTAGCGTTTGGTGAACTGAAAATGCGCTGGAGAGGGGTAAACTCATGTGGGGTCCACCGTAGAGGAGTAAGGGGAGGAAGGTATCAGGGTCGGGTCCCTGATCCACAGTGTGGGTTCCGGAGAGGGTACCTAATTGAGGGGGAAGCATGGGTTAGGAATGGCGGATGCCTAGAGAGAAAGCTGGACAGGCGGAGACAAGCTTTACGCGGTCATGTGCTTACCTTGGAAGCAACGGTTATCAGATGCAGGGTCACGTCCCCAATCCACTGCATAGGTCCTGGGGTGGGTACCTGGAGGAGGGGAAGCATGTGTTAAGGTGGTGGGGTGGCGTGGCGTTAATCAAGATCAGACTGAGGCTATCCTGAGCTTACCTGGGATACAAGGTATCCCATAAGAAAGTTAAGACCTGGTTATTCCTCAGGATATAATATGCCTCTCCGGGGGGGGGGGGGTAGAAGTAGACTCGCTGGATAACATGCTGCCTCTCTCATAATGTAGTTGACAGCCTCTGGGCTGTATAGGTTCTTTTAGCGCCAGGATGCCCGTGGGGTTACAGTGCGCTCTATAAATGTTTATAATAATAATAATAATACAGGGTAAATGGTCCACAGAGTCAATCCAGAGGCCCTAGAGACACTGAGGTTAGGTCCCGGCCGCCACGGTCATGTGCAGTCTAGCCCAGCCAGTCGAGTGGAGGTAGGGGCCTGTAGCTGTGGATATGCCGTACTCTAGGGGACGAGGCCTGTACAAGTGACGTGACCCAGAGCTCGTCATGAGCCGGGGCGGGGCGTAGTTAGGGACGCGCAAATGCAGAGTGGTGCGCACTGGGAGGAAAGCCGGCGGGGAGGGGGTAGGTAAACAAAGGAGAGGAAAGACTAGGCCGCAGTCCGGTAGACCCTGAAGAATTGTTTATGGGAAACAGGTTCAGGGGTGATAGGGTGCAGCGCCACTTCACTACAATCGTAATCGGCGGACAGTAGAATGACATATTATAACAATCCTACGTGAAAATATATTCAGGAATGCAGAGAGAAGGAGATCATATGTCAATTAAAATATTCGTAAATGTAACACAATTACAATACATGTTTATGTTGTAATAAGTGAAAACAAAGCATAGTACGGAGTGTAGATGCTGGCAATGGGATAAATCATGTGGGGGACTAAGATGGCAGGTAGTCCATACTGTCATCTGATGGAGGGGGCGGGGCAGGAGGGGAAAGTGTATGCAGCTAGGCGATGGTGAAAGATACAGGGAGTATCAACCAAGGTAATTGGGAAGCATATAGTCTCAAAGTTGAGATATAAAATGGTGTCACGTATCAATAGTGTTGGTGTCATCACTAGTGAATGCTGATGGCCTGGTGGGTGTAAAGGGCCGTACAAGTGGGTTGGCGTGCAGAGTTATATTTGTACTGTACTGTTCCATTCATCGATGGTGTTGAGACCCTGGTCTACTGAATTACAGTTTGTGACACATTTACATTTGCTTCGGTTCAGTAGGGTTTGCAGTTTACCACTCCTGATGGATAGTGAAGGTTGGTCGGTCACTTACCAGTTTATTTCTAGTTCATTGTGATTTTCAATGTAGTATGACACCAACGGTGCAGTAAGTACTTTGCAGTGGATTCTGCTTTTGTGCTGTATTATCCTCTGTTTTACTAATTGGGTGGTTTGACCGATGTATACCAAGTCGCAAGAGCACTGGATGGCGTAAATCAGATTTTGTGATCTGCAGTTGATGAAGGTTTTGAGAGGGTAGGTTTTGTTGTTGATTTTGACATCTTTGGTATTTGATGTGAGATCACAAACAACACAGGATTGCCACCTGTAGCGTCCGATCAGTGGTGGTGTTCCCCATGCGGCTGTGATGGAGCTCTGTTGTACGGGTTTGGTCTGTAAAGTGATGGCATGAACAAGATGGTTGTCCAGGTTCTCTCCTTGTTGGTAGGAGAAGAGAAGAGGTTCTTGGAACATCTTTTGAGTTCTCAAAATGGACCAGTTCTGTGTAATGATTTTTTTGACTTGGTTGCTGCTTGGACTGAATTTGGTCACAAAGGGGATGCGGGTATTTGTTTTCTTGGGTTGGGGTGTAAGAATAAAGTCCTGGTGGCAGTACCTTGCCCTCTTACGGGCACGTTTGACGAGGCGGGCTGGGTAGCCTCTGGAGATGAGTTTGTCACGGAGAATATCTGATTCCCTGAAATAGTTTTTCCGCCATTTGCAATTTCTGCGGATGCCCAAAAATTGGTAAGCCATCTCTGAGGCCCTGCTGGAGTAATGTAATAGCGTGTTTCATTCTGTGGGTTTTCGGAATAAGACGGTTCCAATTTTTCCGTCTTCTGCATGGATGATAACATCTAGGATTGGGTCTCCAATCCGTGGTGAATTTGAGGTGAGGTTGAGAATGGTTGAGCCACTCAACAAAGGAATTCAAAGAGTCAGACTGGCCCTTCCACAGCTGTAGAATGTCATCTATGCAGCGTTGCCAGAGACCAATCTGTGTGTGAAATGGATTGATGGGGGTAAGTATGTGTGTAATTTTCAGATTGAATACAAAATTAATAGCAAAATTAGGGGCACATCATGCGCCCCTAGACACAACTTTGATTTGTAAATAAAAAGTGTCCTGGTAGAGAAAGTAGTTATTTTCCAGAGCAATGTGTAAGAGATCCATGATGAAGGAGGTGGGTCGTGGTCTTTCCTCGAGTAGTTTTACAATGACTGAGAGGCCCTCCTCATGGGGGATGTTGGTGTAAAGCAATTCTATGCCGCCATGAGTTCTGTGTTGATGTCAAAGGGCCTCAATGGTTTTGATGAGATCCATGCTGTCTTGAATTAATGTTTCAGTGAGTGGGACAAACTCTTTGATGACAGCGTCAATGTATTTGCCCAGTGGTTCGAGAATGGATCCACATCCGGATACTATGGGGTATCCACGGGGGTTGGTGCTGTCCTTGTGGATCTTGGGGAGAACATAAATCACTGTCACTCGGGGATGCGGGTTGTTCAAAAATGCAAACTCTTTTTGTGTGATGATGCCCTCGGATCTAGCTCGGCTGGTTACTAGCTGGATCTTGGTTTTCAACTCAGGTAGTGGGTCCCTCGTGAGTTTGCGATAATGTAGCGGGTTGGATAGTTGTCACTTTATTTCAAAGTCATATTTATCAACATTCATTACTACAATTCCGCCGCCCTTGTCTGCAGGTTTGATGATGACATCAGTTCTATCCTTGAGATTGAGGAGAGCGTGTTTCTCTGCGAAGGTAGAGGTAGTAAGGGACATATTTAAAATGCTTCTGTAGATCCAGTACCTCATACAAGCAAGTATTTGCCTTGGGCGTTCTAAAGAAGGGGGGGGTGACATGACTTGACCGTATGGGCCCTATGAAATTCCAAGAAAAGTCAAAGTTTAAAGTAAGGAGTTTCAGAAGTAGATGTCTGAGAAAATCCATCATATTATCCTTTTCTGACCTTTACAGAATCTTCGAAATTCTTAATTGTTCTTAATTGTTCTGCCATGTTTTGTCTTCCAATTCTATGGTTCTCTGACGAAATTCCCATATTTCTGGACCCCAATCCAGCATGTTGTGCTATCTGGAATCCATATCCACTAGCCTCTATTCAAATGTAGGCATCCTGGTATATAAGCTATTAATATTTCCACCATAGGGATTGGACTTCAGTGGAAGTGGTCTAGAATATGTCGCTGACTATGCCAATGGACACTTTAATCTCTATCCCTTCCTTTAGTAGCATTGCCACAGCGGAGTCTGACACTTCTAATATTGATTTGGAAGTCTCAGTCATGGCCCCCTTAGGTTCTTTCAACACTATACCTTTCACCTTTCCACCCACTGCCTCAGAGAATGTCATTTGTCTAGAGGGATTCAGTTTATGCCCCTGCAACATGTAATTCTAGCTAGGAGGAAGACGAATGAGCAAAGGTCCTGTACCTCCAATGTTGTTTAGACAGTATCTAGGATGGAACAAAAAACCACATGGGAAATATCTGTGCTAGAGGTGCCTTAGGAAGGCGTCATGGCCTATGTAGGGGCACTCTGGTCTTTATCCCATCCATGTGGGCCTACCATCTTTGGCTTTCTCATGAGCCCATACCAATATGGCGGCCCAGGGCCTTCCCATGCTGCAGCTGCCGGGCGTGGTCAGCTGTGCCCCATGGTTCAGGCCCAACTAGAGGAGTCTCACCTCCGGGTAAACAACCGCTGCTCCTCATCTCTGCCTTCCTCCAGGTTGTGCCTCTTCATCATAACTGGTGGGGCTTACCATGTCACCCAATCCAAAATGGCCGCCCGGGGCATATGCACAATACAGCTGCTGTTCATGGTCAGCCGAGGCCCAACGCTCAAGCCCAGCTAGAGGATTACCACCTCAGGGTAAGCCACAGCCGCTCATCACCTCTGCATCCTTCTTGTTGCGCCTCTCTGGCGCCTCTGGCGGGGTTTGCCGCCTCATCGTCCTTAAAGCGGAGGCTCTCTTTTCTGGGGCATCTCCTAGCATTCACTCCTAGCACCTGAGGCCACAGCCCTCTAGGGACTATGGCCGTTCTTGGAGTGCACTGGTGGGGAGGAGGGGCTATTGCCCATCCTCATCAGTGGCCACTGCTAGTGTGGTCCGCTGCTTGTGTTCTAGGTCTCTCCACCAGGCAGTCACTGCACTTGATCTGCCTAGCCTCACTGGTTGCGACAGATCACGGAGGCTGCAGGTTTGGGGGTGCACTCCCTGGGCCTCCTGGTACCTGACCACCTTCTGTCCATAAGATCTACAGTCCTGAAGTGCCAAGCATGTTGTTGGGCCTTGAGTTGCCACAGGAGATATAGCCCAACAGCACCATGTTCTCTGGCAGCCAGCCATGCTCCCTAGCAGCAAGCTTTCAATGCTGCCTCTCAACCCATAAGCTTTGGTTTCATGGCAGTGTTAAGCACAGTCTCCGTTCACCAAGCATCTTAAGCTGATAACACTGATCATACAGCAGCAATATGCACATTCGGGACACGGAAGCACATTCGGGACACGGAAGAGTTGGTGTAACAAACAACAACAGGATTACTAGATAGTTCTATCTAAACTTGTCCTCTCATGATTTGTGCATTCTAGGTTTCCATGGTTTTGATATGGTTAAGTTGAACCATAGGACTTGACACATCCACTACAAATGTTTTGTAAAAGGAAAGCTAAGGACTGGGTAAGCAATGTAGTCAAGACCTATAATTGTGTGCTAGTCCTATGCAACATGTTCTAAAAAATATTATTATCGAACCATGTAAGTGCCTCTTCGCCTATACAATGGTGCCATCATTCTGTGCATGAAGGTTTGAGGCAAATTCCCCTGCCTTTTAGTTCTTATCCGCGTTATGGAACTAATGAGTGATTATTTTAAACCGCTGCTGACCCATGGGTCGCTACACCCTTCCCTGCTTTATGTACACCAACATTTTATACATACTTCCTTGCTATACACCAACATATATCTGCATGCTTTGAAATGTATGCTAGCCTATAAGTACACACATCTCTGCTCTACACCAACATTCGAATATACACTTCCCTCATGTACACCAGGATTCAACCACAAGGTTCTCTGCTGTGAACTTCAAATTATATAATTTCCCACTCCACACTGGCATTTGACTACACACCTATCAGGAGTACAACAACATTACACTACATGTCTTCTTTCTGTACAGCAGCTATGGCATACACAGTCCCTTGCAATACACGGATATTTAACTTTACACTAGCATAGAGACATTTGTCAGGCCACTCTACACTCCCCAGATATCATAGGAGTCTTGGTAAAAAGACCAGTATATGCTTTTGACTTTTCTTTAGCCCAGTAGAGTACACCAGCTTCTATATAATGCCATATTTTTTACATTACTAATGATTCATAGAGGGTTACATTTTCAGATTATCTGCTGTTTTTTCCCATTGAACTTATAAACGTTCATGTTTTTATATTAATATTTGTCGGAGTCCACTATGGGCCTGATTGAGATTAGAGAGCATGATGTTTACAGCATCAGGGCGATGGAGTGAAAACTCCGTCGTCCTTGCGGGGGAACTTACTCTATATTTAGAGTTATTGATGGGCCATGAAGAAGATTCCAGTTAATGAGTTAAAATTTGATGGACGGCTCCTTCAAACATGACAGCTGCCCATCAAACTTTTAACTTGTTTTTGTTTTTTCGAATACAAAATTCCCAAAGCAAAACTAGTGACCTAACACCATTGGAGTTTTCTCGAATGGTGAGGGAGTCATTTAAACATTTTTACTGTCTGAAAACACCAATTCTTTCGCTGTGGTAAGGTATAGTAAAAACTTTCATTCAACTCCCACTTTAAATCGGGCAGGTGGTTGAATGGCCTAACCTCCAACGGCCCTTACTCAGTTGGAGTATGTCAGTGACAGAGCCAGAGTGTGCTCTGTTGCTTACATACTGAAGGTCCTTCCAACTGTAAATCAAGGAAGCGTACCTTCAGTTTGGCAGAGAGCGTCCACTGTTGCCATTGCGATGGAGTACCCTCTCCCTCAAAGTCTAAATCAGCCGCTATGTGTATTCTCAGTAGAAGTACACCAACCCCTTGGTTCGTATATGCTTCAATACTTTTATTACAACAATGTTTACTTATTACAGGGATGTTTCATGTTTCTACAGCACCTCCACTCTCAAGTTACTTACTTTATGGCTCATTCATAGCTACCATATGGCTCCACATCACGCATGACATCTTTAGTTATACATTTTATTATCTATAGCACTTGACATACTTGCATTTGTTACCCCCTACTTAGAAAGTTAGAAACAGAACAAAAAGTCCCTTTTGGTAAGAGCAGTTAGCTGAAAAGCTAGGAATAGCTGAAAGTATCATACATACATAGCAGAAAGTGAGTTAGTATTAGTAATGATTTTGTGCAAGCACTGGCAAATTGGTTAATGTAAAACTATGAATAAATAATAATGAATAAAGGTGATCCTTTTCTAACATAATGATTAGTCAACAGCTGAATTGCTATGTGGAAGTGATTCTGTATTGATTGGCAAATTTCTGTGTTTTTTGTGAAAAAAGCTGAGCAGGTGGATCTAAGATTGAGTGACTAAATGGATGAATGAATGAGTTCATGGATGGGTGAGTTACCAATTCGATGCATGATTGAATATATCAGTGACTAAGAACTTGCATGAATCAATGGATCCATGAAGGTTCATTAACGCATTGCTTATAAAGGTTTTGTAGTATGCTCCATGGCTCAGATACATCCTAACAACCTGAAAGCTAATTTCTTTTCAGGTCCTTTTGAAACTTCGGTCTAATTATCTTTTTGCTGTCACTCGGCACCCTTTGGCTAAACCCATCCCCTTTATTCACTGCTACAATTAGAGAAAGTAAGTTCAAGTGTACTTTTGGGGGGGTTTGAATAACATGGCTGACACTATACCACAGTGTGACACTGTACAGCTATTGAGATTCCTGTGGACACTCCTAGAATATTAAGAAAGCGTCAGAAAGGCAAGTAAAGACTTAGGGGCCGATTATGATGGCGGACGGACCTGAGTCCGTCCGCCACCATAGAGTAGGAGGGAACCTCCGCATTGCCTGCGGAGTTCCCTCATGTGCAATTAGGATGTGACCGCCACCCTGGCGGTCACATCCTCTATTTTTACCATTGTGGCGGGTGCGGCTTCAAACTGCATCCGCCACAATGGTAAAAATGCATACATTGCATTTGTATGCAGAAAGCGGCAGGCACCGTGCGGTGCCTGCCGATTTCTGCATACAAATGCAGGGTGGTACCATAGGTACCCCCCATGTGCACCCCCCACCACCCCTTCACCCAGGGGGCCTGCAACGGGCCCCCGCAGTGAATTTACACATGCTTTTCCACGGCGGAAAACCCGCAGCGGAAAAGCATTTTTTAAAGCCCTTCCTAATATGGCGGACGGTGTCTGAGAGACACCGCCACCATATTAGAGCTTTTCCGCCGCGGTTGTAAGCCAACCGCGTCGGAAAAGCTGCGGACGGAAACCAGGACCCACCAGCCATCCTAATGTGGCGGTGGGTCTTTGGTGGGTCCGCTGCGGTTGTTCCGCATCCTCCGGGCCGGCGGTGGCTTCCGCCGGCCCGGAGGATGCGGAAAATACGCAATCATAATAGGCCCCTTAGTGTATTGACTACATCCAAACAGTTCTGAGTTACGGTTTTCCTGCAATACTTTTTGGGCCACATGTATAAAAAGTTTTAGTGGTCACAAACAGAGAATCAGGCCGTTTGAGACTGCTAAATAACCCTTTGTTGTGAGTTGGTAACCAATTACTGACGTGCAAAATAGGGTTTGAGTGTCGGTATTAGGAAGGGGAGTGCCAAGGAAGTCCCTTCCTAAAAGCGAGTCACAGGGGCGTGTATGAATGTTTTGTCACCGGAATGCAGTGCCAAAATATTCAGTTTATTGCCTACTTCAAGTAATTGGTAAACCAGTCGCAAACGGGAATGGGAACCCTGGGGACACCTTCCTCTTTGTGAATGGTTGTGAAAACGTTTTTTAAGAGGAGACAGTGGTACCACAGGCCACTGCCTACTGTAAAAAAATTAAGCTAAACCGTTTAATTTTTCATTTTGAAATGCATCCCATTTTCCTGTAAGGATAAAAAGCTGCATTTAAAAAAAATTGCTTTATTTAAAACCAAACACAGATGTGGTGGTCTGCTCTCTCCAGCAGGCCACCATCCCTGTGATTTTGGCTATCCCCAATGGGTCACAAATTCTGACCTGCCTCATGAATACTGAATAGGCAGGTCCATTTGCGACTGTTAGATTTGGGGTCTCTAGTTGGCATAGGTAGGTACCTGTGACAAATAGGGACCCTGGCATCTAGTCAGGGTAAGGGGGTACACTCCTAAAATAACCCCGGCTTACCCCCTTGGTAGCTTGGCATGAGCAGACAGGCTTATCTCAGAGGCAGTGTGTAAAGCATTTGTGAACACATACAGTAATCAAGTGACAACACTACAGATGGACACCACACAAGTTGTATATTAAAAATAAGTATCTTTTATATACATTTAACACAAGACCACAAACAACAAAAATCCACAATACTGTACCTAAAGTGGTAGAATTAGCTTAGTTCTCTCTTGGATGTAAAATGTGACACTTTGAGTCAATGTACCTTAAAATGCGTAGCGCACTACAACAAAAATGTTGCAGGGAAGGTGATGCGCCGGTTCTTCTCTGCAAGGGGAGGCGATGCGTCAGTTTCTTAGTGCGCTTCTGTTGCGATGCGGCGAGCAACGCCGTGATGCGATGAAGATTTTGATGCAAACAAATAAAGATGTTGTCTTCTTGGTGCGATACAATGCGGACCGCGACAGGCCCTGCGACACGCTTTCTAGTGATGTGGCGGCGTCTGCTGCGACTTCAATCCTCTTCTCCGGCGATGCACGGTGTTTCGACAATGATGCGAGCCGCGACAGGCCCTATGACATGCTTCCCGGTGATGCGGCGGCATCTGCTGCAACATCGATCATATTCTCCGGCAATATGAGGTGCTTTTGTGGCCCTGCAATGACTCAGAGGTTCTTTTGGGCCGCGACAGGCCCTGCGACACGCTTCCCGGTGATGTGGCGGCTTCTGCTGCGACATCGATCCTCTTCTCCGGCGATGCGAGGCACTTTCGTGTTGTGAAGCGACAGCGGCAGTTCGGCATCACTCTTCTTGCTCAGGAGTCGCGCTTCCAGCTCCTTGCGACACGCAGTTCTTCAGAAAGTCCAGCACAACTTCAGGCACTTCCCAAATAACTCTTGGGGAGCTGGTGGGTGAAGTCTGTTGTCTCTTCAGCAGGAGGCAAGCTCTTTTCTCAAGCCCTTGGAGATCCTTACAAGTTGATGAAAGTCCACATAAAGTACCTCTCTCCTTTCTTTGGCAGTCAGGAAACCACTGCAGGCCAATCCCCCAAGCAGTACTTCAGCTTAGGGATAGTCTCTCCTCAGTCTCTCTGGTTCCGCTCCTCAGAAAAGGTTTCTTCTTCTTGTCCAAAAGTGATCGAAATTCTCTGGTGTTTGGGTCCGCTCTTTTATACACAGTTTCTCTTTGTTCTCTGAAGGCAGAGAGGCCTTTGCCTAGTCCAAACCAGTTCTGGTCAGTCCTTCTTTCCTTTCACAGAGCAGGGAAGAGACATCAGACTTACCACAGGAGGTGGAGCAAGCATTGTAGAGGGAAGGCACAGCCCTATTCAGGTCCCAGGTGCAACTCCTCCCTCCCATCTAGATGCAGATCTTTCTATGCAGCACTGTGCTGACTCACCCTGTCTTCTGGAATCCCCCAGCCCCTGTCACTCAAACTCCAGACAAGGAATACACAACCTAGCAGAGGCAGGCTTGGAAAGTTAGACACGAAAATACCTATGTTCTAAAAATTGTATTTTCAAACACAGAATGTTAAAACCAACTATACTAAAAGATGTATTTTATCAGTCTGAGTTCAGGCATACTAAACTCGAATTTCTACCTAGTTCCCTGAGTCAGTTAGGATTATAAGATGTAATAATCAAACTGCCCATTCTGGCCTACGGGGAATAGGAATCCTTGCAATAGTGAAAAGCGAAAATGGCTGTAATTCACTATGAGGACATGCCACACACACCAGGGCTTGTCTTACCTTATACTTACAATGCACCCTGCCCTTGGGCATACCATAGGGGTGTCTGATATGAAGAAAAGGGAAGGTTTAGGGAGTGGCAAGTGGGTGCACTTGCCCAGTCAACATGGCAGTACCAGACTGCACACAGACTCTGCAATGGCAGACCTGAGACACATATTTACAGGCTGCTTCTGTGGGTGGCACAACCAGTGCTGCAAGCCCACCAGCAGCATTTGGTTTACAAGCCCTGGGCACACTCAGTGCACTGTACTAGGGTCTGACAAGTAAACCAAACCAGCCAATCATTGAGTCACTAATCCATACATCAATTTACAATAGGGTGAGCATATGCACTTTAGCACTGATCAGCAGTGGTAAAGTGCCCAGAGTCATAAAACAGCCAACAACAGGCCAGAAAACATATAGGAGGAAGGCAAAAAAAGTTCAGGGATGACCCTGCAAAAAGTGCCAAGTACAACAGCGACCCACTGGTAATCGCAAACAGAGTCAAACACACTGTTGTCCATTGCATTTTGCAACTTCCTAATTGTGAGTCACAAAAAGTCACAATTAGCAACTCTCAAAATGTTGCGGTCTAACATGTGACCCTAAATGCCCAAGTCAGCGTGTAACTCCTGTTTCCAGCACTTAGGGGAATGACTGCCCATTCACAATCATGGCTAAAGTAGGGTCTGAAGTGTTGCAGTAGGATAAGGAATGAGAAAACTAAATAAGACTAGTTGGTGTTATTTGCTTTACGGGACTGAATACAAGATTCACAGAATTTGGGGTGAGGATATTGGGGGACCTGAAAATATGATTTCGGCCCCCACTGTAATTTCAGCCGGTATTCCCACACCAACTTCCACAGATTGTACAGTTTGTCTCAGGAATGAGGAATAACTACACAGATCTGGGGCGTACATGTGATTATCAATGATTCCGGGACAAATCCACCAGCAGTTTCTGTCTGCTCTGAACAGAAATATCTATCACATCCCTCTCACTAACACACTTGCACCATGAACAAAACAAGCCCTTCACCTCATGCTTGGCAACACACAATCTGCTCTCCTCCATGCAACAGGTACTACACACATATCACAACACATTCTGGATGCATTTTACAGCAAATAGACATGGCTCACATCCAAATCTGTACAACACATAACTTGATGAGCTGATTTAGTTATACAGACTTTTGGCAGTGTTGTTCCTGCCAAAGGACATTTCACCACATACACTGTAATGCCTAACTAATTAGCACAGCATTTGCTGTTGATGAGATGCCTGCTGTCAGGTTTTGAAGGGCAGCTTATGGGTATTTTGGGCTGTGTTGTTCCTGCAGGGGAAACTTCCATTAAAAAAACAAAGCAGAAATCACCATGGGGCAAACACCTGTGTCAGAGTGAGTGGGTGTTTGCCACACGGTGAAATATCCACAAATTGCTCATTTCACTAGCTATAACATAACATCCAGCCCACCGACCACACAAACCCACCTAACCCTGCACCTTAAGTGACTCAATAACACCAAGTCATTCAAACTGTTGACCTGCTAATTTCCTCCCTGAGGGTCAGAGATAGCCACCTTAAACTTGATCTGCACACTTCCAGGCGCCAACGAGGACTTCAGTGAGAAAATTGTAAAGTTCTTTTTAATTCCCTCTGCTCACTATAAGAACCCCACATTTCTCAGACCCTTAGATTTCTCTGGAGGTTCAAGCATCAGGAAAATAAAAGACTATCTAAGACACCCCTTAGCACTCTGGGCATCAGGCAACATATCACTGCACCTACCCACTCCAATGGCAACAACTTTGGACTGGACCAACCATTTTGCCATCCTGTCCTTCCTTCACACTGCATCAGCACATCAAAGCCTTCTAAATAAGAAAAAACAAACATGTTATTTAAAAGAGTTACCAATGGACTCTTCCCAAGGAGAATCGTGAATTCTGATCACATACTGGCCGACAAAAGATGCCAACACACTCCAAAATATAACCAGAGCTACCAGGTGAAAAAATGTGGACACAACACCTTTGCAAACACGATACTTCAAATCTAATCCCACAGCACCTTGGTACCCCGAAGAGCTCAGCAAGAACAAGCGTTACATACTCAATAGAATAAACAGAGATGGAACAATGTTTCTGATAATCTCACTCTACTTAGCTCTTTTCTTATTACCTGAGCTAAAGCCACATTATGCCACCCTTTCTTGCATGGTGACCACCATTCTAGAATCTTCCAACTTTAACAAAGCACTTTTCTTTTCATATATTCTTTTTATTAACTTTTCAATTATACAACAGTACAGGTCATAATAACGCTTCATATTAAAAATAAGATTCAGTTCACATTCTTTACAAAGAAACCTTCACCAACGGTATTATCGGGGGTACAGTTTCTACTGCCGAACGGCTCCTGTCCCTGCCCCCCCTGCTAGTTTGATCGATGGTGAGATACAGATCTCTCCCTTGTATGAGTTCCAACCACCCCACTTTTTATCCCATTTTTTGGGACAACCTCTTGCATTTTGTAGACCTCCTTTTCGGCACTCATGCATTTGTCCATATCGGGCGCCCATCCCTTTGTTGTTGGTGCATCACCGGCCCCCCTTCGCATAGCTATGTTACGTTTGACTAATGTGAAACCCAGTTTGGCCCATTGTTGTTCTATAGTGGAGAGATCTGTGGCGTCCCATATATTGAGGAGTCCCAACTTTGGTGTTAATTGGATTTCTGTCCCAATTGCATTTTGCAGATGTCGTGTGGCTGGCTTTTTCCCAGAGTGGTGCTATGCTTGGGCAGCTCCATAGCACTGGGTGAAATGTAGCCTCCTCCATGCAATGCCTGAGACAACATGTGTCTTCCCTACTCCCTATTTTGGTTAGGATGGCCCAGGTTAGGTTTGTCCTATGTAGTATTTTGAGCTGGATGAGACGGAGTTTGAATGGTATGGCTGGCTCTCAGATAAACATTAACACTGTTTGCCACTCATCGTCTTCAAGCGGCCCTATCTCTTCCTGCCATCTGTCATGGAGTCATTTGAGTGAGTCAGGTAGGATATTACAAAAATTTTGATAAGTCCTTGAAATGACTGTTTTGTTCATGGGTTCGGACAGTAGCCTATCTTCTAGTTGGGATGTCTCCGACACCTCACCCAGCGCAGGGATTGTTGTGATAAGTGCATGGCGAATTTGCACGTATAGGAACACTTCCTATTGGGCTAGGTCATATTCTTTTTGCAACTCTGAGAAACTGAGAATTTTCCATTTTTTCCATAGGTCACCAACTGTGGAGATGCCAATGGCGTCCCATTTATCAAATCCCGGCTGTGTACTCAGTGTACCTAGACTTTGGGATGACCATAGTGGCGTGGCTTCGGTTACTATCCCTTGCCTTCCAAGTGCTTTGTTTGTCTGATGCCAGATGTCAATGAATCCAAATCAACAAAAGAGTGACAACAAAAAATCAAGTACAGAAGAAAAGGCAGTAAAGCAGTTCAGTTACTACCACCAAAGTGTACAAAAAGGAGAAGACAGAGATCCGGTAGGTTTTGCATGCACTGTGTGGAAAAAGAACCCTCAGGCACCAACTGAAAGTCGGTTGCCAGTTGTCTTCATCAGAGAAATTCTTTTAATGAAGGGGTAGTTCTAACTCCATTAAAAACATTAGTGAAAAACGGACATACAGATGGTTGTGTTAGTTTGAACCAAGGAGTCCTATACATGAAAAAACAACAAAGGTCGACATGTTTCTGCTATAAAGAGCAACTAATCAGCTGAGCATTCATCAGGACCAAACCAGTCCTCGCCTCGTGGCTGGTGCACGCTAAGGCACCAATACCAACTGGGACGGGGCAAAAAATAGATTACAAGCTTGAATGTAACCGATGCACAGGTCCTTCCTGGTACGTCCTCTCCAAAGCGTGATGGATGGAATATCTGTAATGTATCAATAAACATAAAGAAGAAAAAGAAAGGGTAAACTACTAGACATTTCCCAATTTAACTGTTATTGACAAAAAACAATTATTTGCCAAGAAAGGATAGAAAGCAGAACCCACCGAAAAATCAAAAAATATGGTAACATCGTGATATTCAATATATCACACCAAATAATGTTAATTGGCTAATTCCACCCAATAACATTCACAAAAATCATGTGCCTACAATAACCTCTGCATCAACTTAGCAGCGTTTCTGGCGTTATATCCACCTTTGGGATGTCAACCTCATCAATGCACACATAGGGCCCTATTATGATGGCAGACGGACTTGCGTCCGTCCGCCACCCCTGCGTAAGAGGGACCGTCCGCATGGGCAGCGGCGGTCCCTCCACGGCAATTAGGATGTGACCGCCACCCTGGCGGTCACATCCTGTATTTTTTACATTGCGGCGGGTGCTGCTTGAAGCAGCATCCGCCGCAATGAAAAAATGAAAGCAGTGCATTTGCATGCACAAAGCGGCAGGCACCGCGCGGTGCCTGCCACTTCGTGCACGCAAAGGCAGGGGGGTACCATAGGTACCCCCCATGTGCACCCCCCACCCCCCCTTCACCCAGGGGGCCCACTATGGGCCCCTGAGGTGAAGATCCACATGCTTTTCCTCGGCGGAGAATCCGCCACGGAAAAGCATGTTTGCACAGCCATCCTAATATGTCTGGCGGTGTCTGAGAGACACCGCCACCATATTAGGCCTTTTCCACCGCGGTTGTAAGCCAACCGCGGCGGAAATGCGGCGGACAGAAATCAGGACCCACCAGCCATCTTAATGTGGCGGTGGGTCTTTGGTGGGTCCGCAGAGGATTTTGTGCATGGCCCTTTAACACTGTGTTGAAGGCTTCCCATAATGTTTGTGCTGATTTTACCAAGTCTGATTTTTCTTTGAAATAGATGTCTGTATGTTGTATCAGATTTTCCTCTATTCTAGGAATTTTGAGAAGCCATGGATTTAGCGTTGTGTCAGTTCTATGTGTATGTTTGTCGATGGTTAGAGTGGCCCAGACTGGAGAGGGGTCCAAAATGCCATGTGCAAAACATGGGGCTTCCCTGCATGTATCTATGTCTGCTGTGTGCGTCAGAATATAGTCTGTGCGGGACAGGCTATTATGTGCTCCTGAGAAAAAAGTGAATTGAGATGATTGTGGATTGAAGTGGTGCCATCTGTCAGGCCATGGTGCTGAGAAATTCTGAAAGAGATGTAGTGCTTCGGGTTGGGGTGCGTGATGGCAATTTGTGGTAATTTAGGATCATATTGAGGTCTCCACCCAGGACTAGGGTTCCGAGTGGCAGATCCAGGATTAGCTTAGCTAGGTCCGTGAGGGCTGATTTTTGGAGCACCGGGGTACATATGCTGGGAGGATATTGATTTGTTTCCCTTCCCAGATTGCTTCTAAGACAGCAAATCTGCCCTGTAGGTTGGCCCACACCCTTTGTGGCATTTGTGGGAGAGTTTCTAGGATGAGTATACTAGTCCCTCTGGAGCCAGATGTATAACCGGCATGCAATGCTAGTTTAACCCCTATCTGTTCAGTGCTTTTCAATTGTTACATATGAGGTGGGTTTCCCCCAATAGAACTATATCTGGGGCTTGGTGCTTGAGATATTGTAGTACTACCCCTCTCTTTAGCTTATGTCCGAGCCTGTTAACATTCCAAGTGAGGATTTTGAGTGTGGTTTCAGTGAGTGCTATCACCATTGTTCTAGCAAGGGTTTCCGGCAGTGACCTTTATCTGCCGTGACTGGTGTCTTCTTGGTTGGTCTGGGCCCACATGATATTTTTTGTGGTGCCTGTGAGTGTGTCTTTGAGTGGACCCACGTGTGCGGTGTGGGTGTGTGTATTTTGCGAGTGTACGTGTGAACTTCTTTGGTTAAGTCTGAGGTGTGAATTCTGTGACCGATTTTAACTAAGAACTGGCCCCCCAACCCTAACAATTCCCCCTTCCTGCTGCCCAGCATGACGGACTGTGAACTACCCACCTCCCCAACATTGTAGAGTTCCTGTCACCCCCCACAAAAAGAAAACAGAGGTCCATGGCCGTGCCGAACCCTCCCCCTTCCCTCACATACCCGGCTCAAAACGATGGTAGCTATGTGTTCTGGTTATCAGCTTCGAGGCACATTTCCCTTTGTATGGCTTAGTTTATAAGTTACTGACAGTCTTGGCTTGATTTGCAGGGGAGAGTAGTGCCAGAGCTTTTCATGCCCGCTGCAAAGCAGTGGGTGCTAGATCGAGGCAGGCAAGAGTGCCGGAGTTCATACATTAACTTGGATTGTTCAACTGGCGATTCTGAAGTTTAGCAGTCTCTTTATCCTTTCGCTTCTGATTTTGCAATTCCATGATCAGTGTTGTTGCGAGTGTGTTGGGATTGTTTTGTTTGATTTCACTTCTGTCTCAAGCGTCCATCTTTGCTTGAATTCCCGACTTGCCACCAAACATCTATCCAGTCCCAAGTTTCTTCCGGTGTGGAGAAAACCCATGTCTTACCATCCGCCTTGATTCGTCGTTTTGCTGAGAATAGCATTGCATATTTCATGTCTTTCTCCCTGAGTGCTTTTTCACTTCCAGGAAGCTTCATTGTCATTTTTGTACTCTAATCGTGAAATCCGGGAAGAAGGTGATTGTGCTGTTCTTGAATTTTGCAGGTGGGGCAGTTTGAGTCATTTGCATAAAGGCATCCCTATCTCGGAAATTAAAAACTCTTTCTACTATTGGCCTCGGAGGGGCCGCTGGTCTTGGCCTGCCACCTGGGACTCTATGAGCTCTTTAAATCAAGAAATAGTTTGAGAGCTGTTTGGTTGCAGATTTTTGGTGATTAGATCTTCGACAAAGAGGTCAGTTGCTGGCACTTCTACGCGTTCCAGCGCACCAAGGATGCGCACATTGTTCCGGCGTACCCTGCCTTTATAGTCATCTAGCTGCGCCTCCATCATGTCATGTTTGGTTTGAAGCCGTTGCACTTGCTTGTTTGCAATGCTGCATTGCAGCCTTTGCCACAGGCCATCTTGCTATGTGCGGTTTGTGCTCTGTGGTTGTTTAGTCATGGGTATTGTGCGGTAGTTCCTGCCGCCTGTCTTGGAGCAATAATCCCTATGCGGCCTGTCGGGTTTCCCTAAGTTTGATTGGCTGTGTCTCATACGAGGTTTTTCCGGTGGTGATTCGGCTGGGGGTAGTATTTTCACCTCTCTATTTGCTTTTCCCCTTTGATGACTTTGTTGTATGGTGCCTTTCTTTTGAGACACTATGGGGGGGTTTGATCTTGTTGGGGGGAGTCATGTGTTGATACTTGAGCTGTTGCATGATAACGTTGCTGCGAAGGTGAGTTGTTGAGCTTTGTTTCACGTGCCTGATGTCCTGCGTTTCGTGGTTCATAGTGTTACGTACTTAATTTACTCCCTTGCACTGAGATAATTTAGGTTAATTAATGCGCAATTGCCCCCTTCAAATTGCAGCTCTGTGTTTGTGGCGGCATGCTCCCTGATCAACCTGATGGTCTGAGTTTGGGTGAATTCCCCTGCACCTACCAGGCAGTCACTGTTGTATTTGCCTTCCTGATTGCTGTCTTTTTAACGCTGGGTTGAGGCTCGATTGTTGTGCCTTAGAAGGCACCCTTGCGATGGCTTAGCTTTGGGGACGCTGCACCTTGGTGCGGCCTGATTTATTTTATTCCCTTCATTGTCTGCCGCTATTGCCCTTGCCAACCTCCAAATTTTGTGGCACTTCATGGCTGCAGGTATTGATATGTGGCACAGCCAGCGCTTACCTTCTCCACTGCTACGGACTTTGGGGGCTGATCATTACTCTGAGGTATAGTGCGACCGTTGATGTTGGTATGCAGAGCTGTCCTCAGTCCCGGCTCCGCACCGCTGATGTTGACGATTTCTTCCAGCCGCTCCAAAGTTCTTGGCTGCCTCCGATGTGGACGGGCGGGGTGACTTTCACTCCCAGCACCACTCCGCCGCTGCCCCAGGATACTGTTGGCTGCTCCAGTCGCTGGTCTTGACGTACGGAGCAGTTCACACTCACTGCTCTGAGTTGTGCCAGCCTCTGTCAGCGTGTTTTCGGCGGCACGGTGCCTCAGGCCAGGCTCAGGTACTTGACACTCTTGCAATTCCTCCATTGCTCCGGTGTGCCTCTTGCCGCTTGTTGCCCTGTTGTGACTCAGCCTGTAGTCACTGGTCAATGTTGATATGGCTACCGATCCTGGGCTCTGATGAAGGTGCCGTAGTATCGCTGCACAGTTAAGTGAGCGAGTCTTTGGGCAACGCCATTTTCTTCGTGCCTTTCACCTCCACCATGCGATTTTCTGATGCCTTTCTGCTGCAATTTGGCAGAATTAGTTAACTGATATTGTAGCCCATGATGACTGGGGCTTATTCCATTGATTGCACGGGTTTAGAGCAGGATTTGTGGCCGATGTTAGTGGGATAACGGGTTAACGTCTCAGGGCAGCGCTAGTGTGCAGCCATTCCCTTCGGCTGCTGACCACGCCCCCAAAGCACTTTTTTTTAAGCTGGTTAATCCCGTGTTGACCATAAACACTACATTCAGTCCATAAGTACAACACCACCAATCCTTTCTTCACTATGAAGGCAAATTCAGAAACCACATCACTAAGATCACACAGACACCTATCCAACCTCTAATCTCCCATGAAACACCCTGAATGGAGATCCTTCAATCTCCTCTTGCATTCTGATCTCAGCTACAACGGCATTTTACCATCATCTGTTGTGAAGGAGATCTATAGAGGTATATCCATACCACTCAACATCCTCATTGTCCTAAATTACCCCTCATCTAGGAACCTCACCAAACAGCTTAAACACAAGACAAATCCTTCCCTTTGCTTAAAAGTGAACTATTAACCGCAACGACCTAGCAAGCAACCGTCCTGCCCCCACATTCCATTTATCAACAAAAATAATTGAGAAATCAATTTCCTTTCAACTCCAAAATCACTGCAGCCAAACAGCCTCCTCAAGGACTGCTGACCCTGCTTTAGATAATGCTTCCCTACAGAGACAACTCCACTTCAAGTAGTAGACAACATTCTCCTGAGCATGCCACCTTTTTTTTTTAACAACAGATTTTATTGATTTTTTGCAGTACCAAGTGGGCGAAGCCGAACAAGCATCATACATGTATATGACAGATTGTAAATACTGTAGGTACTGGAAATTTCCCCCCCAGGAGGTCTCTGAGCACGCCACCTATGATCATACTCAGCCACTCTGTAGCATGTTGCCCAGTCAACCGGCTGCATTAATCTACACACAGCAAACAAGCATGTATTTCTCCTGCATTGTCCTTCAATGACTCCCCTCCTACCTAATCAGCCACTAGCAAAGTATCTTGAGCCAAATCTCAAACTACCAGAACACGTTAATTTCATATGAAAAAATAACTAAATTGCTCTGTTCTTTATCATCTTCATCCTGTATTTGGAACCCTTCGGAATGTTACCTGCCAGTGGCAGTATCAAAATCTATCAGTACATCAACCTTACACAACTAAATAAAAAAAATCTCCCCTACCATATGTGACTCAGAGACTCAAAAGCTGCTTCAGTCTCATTCAGAATGTGGAGTCCAGTACCAGTAAAACTTTAAACCGAACAAAGTCAGAATTCTTCCTACTCATGAACAGCAACAAGCAACCACAAATGCAAACCTGGCTGAGCCAGAACAGCTCTACAGGGTATCTGAATCTCTCAGATATATACTTAATGCTGACTTCCATGAAGATCTACAAATACCTATACACACATTCCAGTGACAACGCTGCCTAGGCCCCATCCACGGGCAGCATCGCAAGCCATACAATTTTACCTTCACACCTACTCCTGGGTTCCTCGTATTTGAGAGAGAAACCCTACAATGTGACCTATGAAGTGTGTTGTATATCAGTGTAATGCTCAATAATATCAACCTGCGCCTATATCAGTTGTGAATGCCAACTACCAGAATATGATGAACGGGAGCATACAAAGAAAATAGGGGTTTACTTTCTTAATCTCACATCTACTTACCTTGGCAGTATGTTGGCAGTCATTATAGTGCAGTTGATGTAACTGTGGGTCTACATATAAAAACCTCAATATATAAAACCGGGGTGTGCATGTTTGCACTTACAACCTTTGAATAAACGGAACAGAAACATCCCAAAGTTGGGTCTTCTCCTCAATTACATTAAAATCAAAGAACAGAGGTAATAAAACAACGGCTTGTGGGTACCGTCTAGGCTTGGAATCGTCACTGGCTGTTGTGGCTGCGGGCTGATCCCAACATCTCTCTTGTCTCAAGTGCCTGTCTTCCAAATGAAGTTATCACAAGGGCAAATAGAGGGGCTAAATAACCTAAAGATAAAACCTACCATTACAAACAAATGAATAAGACAGAAAAGTACAAAATGATACATTCATAGTGATGTATAGCACAAACATAAAGAAGGTGCGCAGTAAGAAAGAGTACATTGAATATGTTTATTTCATTTGCATAGTTACTGAAAAAACATTGCAATACAAAAAGCATCCTATAAAACTGTAAGAGCACAATAAAATACAGTGCAACACGCACATGTCTAAAAGTAGCACCACATAGAGGTCATAAATATATTTGGAAATTTGCTTAAGTGAAGTTAAAAAACGTGACATTGTCATTTGAAAATCAGATACTTTACATGAGGGACTGGTGCCGAGTTCTTTGCTGGATCCCACTGTGAAGTGTGTAGTTTGGTGTGTACTGGGGCCTTGGGAAGGCCGTGATAAACCCTGGTCGCTTGTGCGGGGGCAGGTCTTGCGCCAGTAGCTACTCAGACACACACAGCGTGATAGTCGGAAGTGACGTGCACGAGCGCCCGCCCTCCTTTTATTCAACCCCGCAGGCCACGCCTGGCCTGCGGATGTAGGGGTGCGTGTACGTGCATAGACTAGACCGTTACAGTACTACATCCCTATCCAACTATATAAAACTTCACAGCAGCTAAACCTTGTATATATCGAGACTTAGAGTTCAAGCAAAATGCCTCTGTACTTGCATGTCCCTTGGTGGCAGCTTCAGGGCCTCAGCAAACAGGCATAGTCCTTTAACTTCTGACTTGGTGGTGGATTAGGCCGCAGGTTGTATCTCTGGACGTTGCCCCAGCCACCTTCTAAGTTTTGGGGTATGTCTATGATGGTATGTGATGCTGTGGGGGATACACACTCCGGCTCAGGTCTTTCCGTCTGGCTCCCTGCTGACGATTTGCTTTCATCCTCCTGGGTCGTGGCCACGGGTGGTTCACTGCTTTCGTCCGTAGTTTCCGGATGTTGTCTCTGCCCAGGGGGTATCACTTTGAACCAGGAGGTGTTTCTCGATACCTCCTCTTCACCCTTTCGTGCGGTGATCATAGTGCCTTTTGTGGCTGTTGTAGTCCAGGTGCCCGGTTCATAGCGAGTTTGGAACTTCCCTCCTGGGCGTCTGTTTCGTAGGATCACTCGGGCCCCCTGGCATAGCTGCCTTGGTGTGGCTCTCCGGCGTCGGCTCGCTCGCTGTTTGTTTTGTCGCTCCTGGGTGTCGTTTATGTTGGTCCTGTCCGGCATGTTGGTCCTGTCTGGCGTCCCCCCCGGGACAGTGGGAAGGAGATCTCTGCGTTGTCCTTGGAACATGAGGGTCCAAGGGCTCCTCTGGGTGGTGCAGTGAGGGGTTCCCCGGTATTCTCGTAGAAATTCGTGTAGTCTCTGGTCAGGGTCGGCTTGTTCTACTACCGCTATCCGGAACACCTTGTTGAGGGTCCGCATAAATCTCTCTACGTCTCCATTAGCCTGGGGCCACTGGGGTGTGATGCGTCGGTGTAGGATGCCCCTGGCTTTGAGGAACGTGGCAAACTCAGCCCCCTGGAATGGCGGTCCGTTGTCGCTCCGAATTTCATCAGGGTATCCGAACATGGAGAATATTTTTTCTAGTGCTGGCCCTACGTGTGTGAATGCCGTGGAGATGACCCTCTCGACTAACGGGTACTTGGAGTAAGAATCGATGGCCACCAGCGTATGTCCTTCCCCCGGGAAACTTCCAAAATCTATGCTGACCTTAGTCCATTGAGTCGTGCATGCTTCTTCCATGATTATGGGAGCAGGTCTCTCAGGATCGCTTGTCAGCTGGCAGGACATGCAGTTCTTCACGTACTCCTCCACCATCGTTTCCAGCTCGGGGAGCCACACCTTCTCCCTCATGCTCGCCTTCATCTTTGTCGTGCCTTGGTGGCCACCATGGGCAAGTTGCGTGGCCCGGTACCTGAGGCTCTGCGGTATCACCAGTCGTGACCCTCTTAGTAGCACTCCTTCTTCCGTGGCACTGAGCTCATGTCGGATATGCCAGATCTTCGTGAGTGCCTCTTTATCTACAGCAGTCCAAGAGTTGGGTGGGTGTAGGTAGTTAGCCCAGGAACCTTCCCGAACTGCCTGAAGCGATCTCGTATAGGTGTTGTCAGCTGCAGCTGCTTCCTTGATTTCCTCAATCGTCATGCATTGTGGACATGAGGTGAGGGCTACCCATCGGGCGTACTCCTCGCAGTCGTCATCCACTGGTTCCGGCTCCTGAGGTGAGGGGTGGCGCGACAGGTAATCAGCAGGATTTTTGGCCCCTGGGCGATATACCACCTCCATTTTGTACGGTTGGAGTTGAATCACCCATCGTTTATTGCGCGGTGGTGGGTGTGGAGCAGTCCCCTTGAAGAGGGGCACTAGGGGCTGGTGGTCCGTGACCATGACAAACGAGTGACCTTGTAGATATAAGTGAAAATGGCTACACGCCCATTTGATAGCGAGGGCCTCTCGCTCTATCTGGGCGTACCTGGTCTCAGTTGGGGTCAGGGCCTTGCTAGCGAATGCTAATGCTGTCCATTGCCCGGGTTCATGTTCTTGGGTCAAGACAGCTCCAAGGCCTACCGGACTGGCGTCGACGATTACCTCGGTGCGTTTCGCGGGGTCAAAATAGGATAGCGTTGCCTTCTCCAGGAGGGCATCTTTGATTCCCTGAAAAGCTTCGTTTTCTTGCGGGCCCCACTGCCACTTGGCATCCGTTTTGGTCAGTGCTCGCAAGGGCTCACTTCGAGTGGCTAGGCCCGGTATGAACCGGCCACAATAAGTAGCCATCCCGAGGAAGCTCCTCACTTCCGTCGGGGACTTTGGCGCTGGGGCGTCTTTTATGGATTTGGACTTCCTCGGGTCAATTTGAATTCCCTCCTGGTTGAAGACATAGCCAAAGAATTCAATAGAAGGTTGGAAAAACCGACATTTGTCTCTGTGGAGCGTCGCTCCATAAGTGCTCAGTCTCTTCAGGACGTCCCGCAGGTGCTTGTGGTGCTCTGACGCGGTGGCAGAATGTATCAAGATGTCATCGCTGACATTTATTACCCCCGGCAATCCAGACAGGAGTTCTCTGATCGTGTTCTGGAACACCTCTGCCGCTGAAGAGATGCCGAAGTTTAGGCGCTTGTATCGCCGGAGGCCAAGATGGGTGCTAAAGGTGGTGATAAACCGGCTCTCCTCTGCTAGTGGTAATTGATGGTATCTGGCGTTGAGGTCAATTTTAGAAAACCACTTTGACCCATTTACATCGGCCACTATGTTGTCCATTGTGGGGGTCAGATGTCTCTCCCTCCGGATGGCTGTATTTGGTAGCCGCATGTCGATACACAGGCGAATTTCGCCCGGCTGCTTAGGCTTCTCTACAATGACCATGGGTGAGACCCACGGGGTGGGTCCCGTTACCTTCTCTATGACGCCTAGGCCCTCTAGTTTCTCAAGTTCCTTTTCCACCAGCGGGCGAAGGTGGAATGGTATCCGGCGGTGACGTAATGCCGTGGGAGTGACAGCCTTGTCAATGTGGAGTTTGATAGGTTCACATTTTATTCACCCCAGGCCTCTGAACAGTTCAGGGAATCTTTCCAATAGCTCATCAACTTGGTGTGCTCGGATGCGATTGGCAAATGCTATCAGTTTCAAGTCCTCCGCTGTGTGACTACTTAGCAAAGTGTCAGCTTCTCGGTCAGTGATGTGGACCGTCGCCATTATTTCCGACTCGTCAGCCTGGATAGGTATTATAATTTTCCCCTTGAGGGGTAGCGGTGTGTCCGCTCCATAGACGAAGATCCTTGTCTTGGAGGGTAGCACCTCAGGCCGTGGGCGTAGTTTGTTGAATTGTTGCAGTCCCATGACATTAACGGTGGCGCCCGTATCAATGACTGCCTTCACCTCGTTCTTCCCCATCTGTACAATGCATGTTGGTTGCGGCCGTCGCCGTCGCTTGAGCTCCCGAGCGAAGGAAATGACATACGCCTCTTCATCCTCCGAGTCCGAGTCGTCATACACCGTGGGTAGGTGTTTTTCTGCCTTCACCAGGGGTGGATCGGTCAGTGACAGTTGGCGAACGGCCTTGGTGGGCGTCCATGATCTTTTGGAATTCTTGGACTGGTTTTTCCTGCGGCAGACGGATGCGAAGTGGTTTGGGATTCCACAGCTCGCACATGTTTGCCCCTGGGCCGGGCAGTCCTTGGCCGCGTGGGGCTCATGGCCGCAGTATCCACAACGGGCTTGAGGCGGATCTCTCCGGGGTCCTTTCTGTGTCAGACCGCGTGGTCGGGGCTGCACAGCATCTGCGCGTTCCACCTTGATGGTTTTAGTTTTGACTGGGGCTTTGTGTAGGGCCTGTTCCATGGCCGTTGCTCTGACGCTCGAGAGCTCGTGGGATCTGGCCAGGATAAGGATATCTTCTAGTGAAATCCCTGGTTTGCGTAAGATTAGACCTCTCAATGTCTTGGCTCGGCACCCCTGGATAATCTGTCTTCTTATGGCCCTAGGTTGATCCTCATCGGTAGAGCTGGCTAGCTCTCTGACGCGGGTGTGGAATTGATCCATCGACTCACCCTCCCGTTGACGTGCTTGCCCCAATTTGAACACTTCAAAGTCCACATTCAACCGGGGATCAAAATGGCCGTTGAGGGCGGCAACCGCTGCGTCGTAGCTGTCTGCTGCACCCGTATTGGGTAGGTGTTTGAATAGTCTAAAGATCTCATCCCCCGCGTAGTGAAGTAACAGTGACCTCTTCACAGCATTGTCCGTCTCCCTCGTGACCATGAAGTAATTCTCCAGCCTCTCGAGCCAGATCTTCCACCGCGGCAAGGCCGTGGACGGGTCTATCGCCTCACTGAATGGTGGCAGCACCCCTGCTGCGGCATGCTGGAAAGGGATGTTGATGATGGGTGCTGGCGGATCACCGTCCCCCATGATGAGGGAGTCTCTGTGGGTAGATAAGGTGTACTCGGAGTCTGTTCTGCCCCCTCAGTAGTCGAAACGGCGTGTGTTCTTGCCTGCGTTCCTCTCCTTTCTTTTTATATATTTTTTTTTTCCGGCCCTTCGCGGCACCACGTGGTCCCTGTGCGGCTTACTTCGGTTCTGCCTCAAGGTCAGCGGGCTGCCGGAGGTGTGAGGGTCGTGGTCCCCTCCGGGGTCTCCTGCCAACCGCCTGCTTGCCGATGGCTTCCTCTCCAGGACGCAGCAGGTTCCTCCAGGCCTTCTTTTGGCCGAAAACGCGTCCCACGAGTGATGCGTGAGATATTGCAGGGCGTTTTCCGCAGCGCACGCAAGATGCGTGAGAGAAGGTAGGGTGCGGCATCGGCCGCGGACCACGCAGGAAGCGTGACAGACGGCAGACAGTCGCACTCCGCGGGGCAGTCGGGGCAGCAGCAGCGGCGTTTCGTCCTTCCCCGAGCAGCAGTGGGGAGGACACCCAGGCCCAGGCAAGGGAGCAGGGGGGAGCGCGCCGGCTCCGAGGAGGCAGGCACCGTGACCAGGAGACACGCGGCAGGCACCGCGGATGGGAGCGGAAGGCTCCGTCAGACCTCCGGTGTACGGGCGAGGGTTGGGCCCCCTCCGCTCGTCGCCAATGTAGTTTGGTGTGTACTGGGGCCTTAGGAAGGCCGTGATAAACCCTGGTCGCTTGCGCAGGGGCAGGTCGTGCGCCAGTAGCTACTCAGACACACACAGCGTGATAGTCGGAAGTGACGTGCACGAGCGCCCACCCTCCTTTTATTCAACCCCGCAGGCCACGCCTGGCCTGCGGATGTAGGGGTGCGTGTACGTGCATAGACTAGAACGTTACAGTACTACAAAGTGGATTCCTAGTGTGTGTCTTCAGCTAGAGGCCTAGCTACCTCTGCAGCCGGAGGCTAGTTGCATTTTTTGTTCAGCTAGCATGAGAAATCTTACCAGTTTGCAGTTCAATTGTGCGGCCCCTGGATCAAAGCATGCCAGCACTGCTTGCCTCCTTGAGTGAATTCCCCACTGTTTGAAGGTGGCCTTGAGCAGCTGTCTCCTTTCTTGCAGTAGCTCCTTGCAGGTGCAGAGTAAATGCAAGATGTCACCTGTTCCAGTATCACACAATCAGCAAGAGGTTTTGTTCTGTGCCCTCCGCCAGGGTGGTAGTAGGGTCTCGACGCAGGCAGGATACCCAGATGGTGCCTCAAAAAAATTATTTTTAGTGTTTTGGGGTAACCCTGGTTGAAATATTTTTGAGGTGCAAGCGTTTTGAAATTGTTTAGGGTCATCCAGGCATGGGATCTGACTGAGAAGGCGGCCTTGTCCTCCACCAGTAAGAAAGAGTAGGTGACTGTCAGATGGAAAGCAGTCTATGAGAGCTGCATCCCCAATCGCGGAGGAAGGACCACCTAAAGGCATAGCAACTTATTGTTGAAGTTCTAAAGGATTGTAATGTTAAGTGTATTTTGTGTGCTGCTGGATCTGTTGCATAAAAGAGCTCCAAAATATGCAGAATATGCAGAATAATGTGTAGAAATATTTGCTTTGTATACTCTCATGGTCAGCGACTAGCTGCCGCCTCCCCCCCAGACTGGCACCCAACACCCAGAAACGTGGACACGAGACGTTTTTACTTTTGGAAGGCGGGCGCTAGTCGCCCGGCCGTATTTATTAAAGTATGAAATTAAAAAAGGTTTTAATTGCATGATCAACCATTTATACAAAAATCAGCAGGACATTATATACAGAATTATTGTCAACAAGTTTGAGAGCCTGACCTTAACAAAACTCTAATACATGTTGTTTCCTAACCGAGTCTAAAACATCCTCGTCTTGATTTTTGTACATTTCTGGCCATATGGCAAGGTCACTACCGGTGTCAGGTCCTACAAGCTGCGCCTCCCCCTGAGACGTGCGCATGCGCAGTGTTACCCCGGGAATTGCCCGGTCTACGCCCTGAACTCCATTTACCCACTAAAGGAGGGCCCTTACTCTGCGCCGGTGGCGTCATGAGTCCACGCGCGCGGGGTGGCTACCAGCCTAAGGAAAGCGTGAACTACTCCTACCCGCGCTCCTTTGCTTTGCAGCATCCTTTACCTTGCCCCTGGAGTTCTAGGAGTGGCCCGCAGGCCCCTCCCCCTGGGCGGGAACCTCCATAGGATGATGCCCGCCCCCTCAGACCTCAAATATGTGCTCACCGATAATGACCTTACCGCATGTCCCATACCTAATAAACACGACGACCTATGGGGAAAAAATTCTAAAGGACAGCTACACCGGCTAATAAATAATAGTATCACAGTACAGCTACAAAGGGAAAAAAGGCCTAACAACTTGGCATCACAGAAAATTACTTCACACACAGTTTGCTAAAAGGGGAAAAAATTCCTAAACAAAAGCATCATCACAATATACCAACAGAACCATTTTTATTACCATGTAAGACATGTGAACAGTCCCTTCAAAAAACTTACCATTATACCAGACATAATGCATGCCACAAGACTTTTGTCCCAAGGGATGGTGGGTGGGAAAACAAAGAAGCCCCGAGCGCGGGGCACACCGTAATGCGGGGGAGCGTCCAGGAACAAGGGGGCTCCTGGGCGCTCCCCGCCTCTTTATTCCCGAGGGGCCAGGCGGGGGGGGGGGCACGCCCCCCCGGCCCGCCCCTCCTGTAGCCCGCCCCCCCTGACCCGGACCTTCTACCTTGCATCCGGGTCAGGGAGGCCGCCGGCCAATCGGTGGTGGGTCGCGCCCCCAGGGCCCGCCCCCACCACCGAGAGACACCCTGGAGTGAGAGGGGGCGACGGTCGCCGCGCCGCCATGCGTGCGGGGGGGCCGAGGGCCCCCCCTTTTCACATGGTCAGCGACTAGCTGCCGCCTCCCCCCCAGACTGGCACCCAACACCCAGAAACGTGGACACGAGACATTTTTACTTTTGGAAGGCGGGCGCTAGTCGCCCGGCCGTATTTATTAAAGTATGAAATTAAAAAAGGTTTTAATTGCATGATCAACCATTTATACAAAAATCAGCAGGACATTATATACAGAATTATTGTCAACAAGTTTGAGAGCCTGACCTTAACAAAACTCTAATACATGTTGTTTCCTAACCGAGTCTAAAACATCCTCGTCTTGATTTTTGTAAATTTCTGGCCATATGGCAAGGTCACTACCGGTGTCAGGTCCTACAAGCTGCGCCTCCCCCTGAGACGTGCGCATGCGCAGTGTTACCCCGGGAATTGCCCGGTCTACGCCCTGAACTCCATTTACCCACTAAAGGAGGGCCCTTACTCTGCGCCGGTGGCGTCATGAGTCCACGCGCGCGGGGTGGCTACCAGCCTAAGGAAAGCGTGAACTACTCCTACCCGCGCTCCTTTGCTTTGCAGCATCCATTACCTTGCCCCTGGAGTTCTAGGAGTGGCCCGCAGGCCCCTCCCCCTGGGCGGGAACCTCCATAGGATGATGCCCGCCCCCTCAGACCTCAAATATGTGCTCACCGATAATGACCTTACCGCCACAGGCCAGCATTGTTAACCGACGATCTGGCCTCCCCCTGCCTAGACCTAACCTAGAAAGTTCTCACTTCAGCAAAACATTCCAACCAGGCCCTGACATCATCAGACCACAGGACCCTTCCCTCCTCCGTCAAAAGGGCTCCCCTCACCAGGTAGAACAAATACCCCCATGTTGGATCATCTGCCACCGAGGGGGGCTTGAAATACTTTTCCCACTGTGTGTTGATCCTCCTTATCGAGTGATTCAACGCCCTGACCGAGTCCCTGCCACCACGGGATAAGTTGAGGCCCTACTACTGTGCCCCCCGGGCAAGTCCTGAAGACCCCCCCACAGTGGAGATGGACTCATCAAAGAGTATTCGCCTCCCCAGTTTGGCCAATTTAGTCCCCCCTAGGTGAAGTATCACCACTGACAGGGGGTCGGGCTGCTGAGCTAAAAAATTCCTGAGAAGATCCTGAACTGACCCTGGCACTGACCCTCAAACAAACTCTTCCCTGTCCTGCGTCCAGCCTGTTGCTTGTGCTGGCACATTGTGGCTCCTCAACTTCTGGTGATGAGTTCCTCCCCTGCGTGACAGGTTTGAGAAACTGCAAGAACCAGGAAAAGACCAAGAAAACCTGGGTGACAAATTCCCACTTCCACCTCAGGGAATGGGTAGCACTTACACCTGCCAGCAATACCTGGGCCCTTGGTGTCCTCTTTCTCGACGTATGCTTCCCTTTTGACGTCCACCAGCTGCTGATGTTGCGGTGTGGAGCACTCCTCAGATATCCGCCATGGACCCAGCCGTGACTGACGTAAGCATCCCTTGGGCTGTCCACCTGTTGCAGCTGTTGTGATGTGGAGCACTCCAGGTATCCACCATGGACCCGGTCATACATAGATTGGAAAGATAGACACACACCATTAGTCTTTCCGGCAATAACTGCTGTACACGCGTCAGACTTACATTACCATCAGTCGCTAAATTTTAGCTAATCTTAATGCCAGATCCGTACATATTAACACGTCGACAGTAAATGTTAAGCATAGCCTCAGTTTGTCTGTTTCCTACCCACGTCTTCATGCATAGGATCTATGTGTAAAACAAGACAGCCTACTTAGCAGTGCAGCATCACAGTCTTTGGCTTAAAAGAATTAGCACAGCCCTAACTCCGCCAGGCCATAAGCTGGCCCCAAGGACCTTTTCCGTTCGCCACTTTGGCGTCTGGGAAATATCATCCCAGCCACCCGGACTTGATCACATGCATCCCCAGAACTATGTGATGCCGCAACTAGGCTCTTGGGCACCTTTTAGGTGTGACATCAGGGTGTGTATCATTATCAGGACCCCAATTAGTCGTTCTAAAGGCTCTAGGCCCTGTCTCTATGCCATTCGTGGTTCCCCCACCATATTATTAATATATGGCCTTGGTGTACCCCTAGAGCTCAACGTATATGGTGCTAAATTATTGTGTGCTATAAAAGTCTTCACACCGGGATTATTTGTCTCCAATCTCATCATAGGCTCAACGTATATTGGCCAATTTACTTGTGTGTTAAATAAGTTTACTGACTTGAACTAAAGGGGTGTGTTCAGTACAAATACATATATTTGTTTTTATACACCTGCTCTTTTCCATTTACTCATTGATGACATTAAAGACTGGTAAAACAAGCAGCTCTATATTCCCTCAAGACTTAGCCTGAAGGCTGCACGCAATACAGCTAACCCTAGGATAGCTTACTAATAATGTTGACTTTAACCTATCATCCATGAAGGGTCGTTTGGACAGGTGCAATGTTTGGACTGGCGCAATGTCCCCCCTATATTAGTGAACAGCACCTCATATGGTGATTACCTCCACAATGAAATAAGTCCATTGTTTGGCTTTCTGCTTTGGCTTGCAAAGGAAAGTGGGACCTGGGAAACTGGCTTTCTCAGTCTCGCCAAGCCCTACCCTTAGATGCCATTAACCCCCAGGTTGACCCCAATAGAAGGTGGTATACCCTATTCGTGAATGGTTCCATGATTGTTCTAACTATCACCTAGCAGACGCCACTGATAGTCGTTCTATAGTGTCAAAATTTGACTTATGGCAATGGCTGTTCCTCGCGTAAGAGAAATGAGCAGCAACCATGGCTTGGATAAAGTATTGCAAGTGCTTATAGGACATCAATAAAGCAGCCCAGGAATGTCACCATCCATCTCCTTCTGTAGGTGAGATTTAATGTCACCCATGTAGCGTGAGCTCTGATTAAGACAATGAGTTTTCCAGAACTGAACTCATCAACTGAATGCCAACAGAGCATTTTTTGGGTAACTCACCACCCATGGTGGGGACCCGTCCCATCAGGGAGCTGCGTCTGCCTTGTGAATTCCACCCAAGTACAACCCGAGCATTTAAAAAACGCCCAAGCTCCATATTGCTGAGTCCCCCCCAGCACGTGGATGCGATCCAGTTGATGGGCATCGGTGACTTTGTGTACATCGGGTCACATTGACTACAGTGAATACTGCCAGTGCTAATTTAAGATAGCGTAAGTGCCACCGTTTTGGGCTGACTGGACTCTTAAATGCTTGAAAAGCTGGGGAAGTGTTACCTTACCACATTTGTGTTAAACTGGTTACTGATGAAGGAAACTTTTAAGGTACAAGTCTGATTTCGGCTAGAAAGGCAGCAGCATGCCCCCCAATAACCTTAATGTAACAATATAACCCAATAATATACACAAAGTAATATAACAAGAAAATTAAAAATTTTCAGGGCACAACATCACGACATAGTCAAAAAGTGCCTCCAACCCAACAGCTATAGCCCAGCGCAGTATTTTGCAATAATGAAGTACAAACACTGCAACACAAAATTTAGCCGAGCACATCGCCTTCATCTTAAAATGTCACACAATTTGGTAACGACCAACCCTGAAGTAATTATTAACACCCACCCGAATGTCTCAATTTACTACGAAGGACATAACAATGTTCTGTGATCTGGGACATTCTGTTTTGTCAGGCACAGGGAGATTACGCGATTTGTCCAGAATTACGGGATGTTGAGCGTCATTGCAGAGTCTCGAACCCAGTTCCCCAGAATTGAGAGCAACCACCCTAGCCGTTACAGCCACTTTGTCTGTGGTTGATCTGCATCCTTCCCAAACTTCCCAAACACCCTAATGGTAGTCCAGGCAGACCCATCATCTCTGCATGTGGTTTCCTAGCAGAACCCTCGCACAATATCTAGACACCCTTTTAAACCGTTTTTTGTACTACTGAGGCATGCATGAGAAGAATCTATGAATTTCCCCAATAGAGTAGAAAGAAAAAGCTTCGATAATCTAGAAGAAATCCTTTCCCGCTTGTGATGTAGAACTCTCTTCTCTAATGTCACCCAAGATGAGACCATAGCTGTGAATAAAGATGTGATGTATGCCGTTTGTGCCTTGCATTGTCAGGATAACTAGAATTATTTCAGGACCTACATAATATGGAATGTGATGGTGTTTTTATGACGTATGAAACATACAAGACTTTACACTAATGCACAAACTGTGATGTTCTGACAATTGCCTAGTTGGCAAAGTGATTATTAATTTATGTTGTTTTGGTCTATGTGTTATATACAATATATGCGATATTTTTATATACTATTGTGTGGAGTCTCTTTTGTGGTGCCTTTCTTGTGTCACTGGTGAGTGTGTGTGCGTGTTGCGCAAATGCCTTACACATTGCCACTGGTATAAACCTGACTGCTCTGCCAAGCTACCAAGGAGGTGAGCAAAGGTTTGCCAATGCTTGTTCTTCCTTTACTGCTCCTAGCAGACTTGTGTTTAAATTTTTCACACTCCTCTACAAAAGTAGACCAGTGTCATTTGTATTGGATCTGCCTGAGGAAGTGCCCATAATGCCTTGCACCCTAGCATCCTAAAACGTGTCAGCAGAATAAGATAATATCTTGATATGACTGGTTGCTATTTTTACGCTCTTCGGAAAGAAGACCGCCCTTTTACACATACAAGTCCTTAAATAATGTTGGTGTACATTAGAGGTGGGACCCTGGTTTAGGAACTAGCTACATCGTAGTCGTGTGCAGCGTGTGCAGAAACACAACTGAAGCCGTAAAAGAGGTGTAGAAACAGAATCAAATGCAACAGCAGAGAACCCACCATAACACTTTAGCCGCAGGAGTGTTCATATCAATATGGCACTGGCCCAGTGTGAAACAACACCAAAGTCACAACACTAAGAAAATAATGCAGCTGTACACTGTATTAAGAACAACTGTCAGTGATACCTACCTCAGATTTAGAAATATACCTGTATCAGAGCGACAGAGGTCTCATTCGAACAGCAATAGGGGAGAGACACCCCCGGTGCTGACGTTTTCGCTGCAGTGGGAAGGGATTCAAGGAGACTTGGGACACAAGGGTAGATGCTTATTGCCTCGATGTGTAATGAAAATACACATCGTTAGTTATCCTGTAGCCCGTGACGTCACTGTGTGTTTTAGGATGGTGGGAACCTGTATAACCACTGCAGTCAAGCTGGTGTCAAAAGATCCTGCATCCTCCATCAGAGTTTCTACTCTAGAAGCTCAGAGTTGGGGTCTCTAAGAAGGGCTGAGAGTCACTGTGACCATGGGGAATGCAAGTGCAGTCTATGCTCAACTCTGTTTAGCCTCGTAAACGAGATTTTGCCCCGAGTCGCATGGTGCTCGACTAACCTGCCGCCGGCACCAGGGATCGAACCGTGAACCCTGCGGTCCAGATGACAGGCGCCTTTGCCGCTGAGCCACACCTCTTCCCTCCGCCAAACTAGCAGGCATAGAAAGCTTATAGCATTTCCTCGGATCCAGCTTTTCAACTGATTACAGTCGCACAATGACTCCTCAACAAAGAGCCACAAAAAGGACTTTAGGCAGATCCATACAAGTGGGGACAATATAGAAAATGATGGCAGAAGACGGCTTAGTAAAATAGAAATATGGCACTCTCCCAAGCTCCCCATCAGATATTCAAAGCATAAGTGTGGGCATGAAAGAGCATCAACACTATCCAACTCTAGAAGGGGCAGAGAGGCGAAAAGTCCAGCATATGACCGAATGTTCTTGGCAGGAGCTCGTCCAAGCTTACACATCGTTTATATAAATAAAATACGTGTCCGCTCCTTACTGACATACAAAACTAACCAAATTCAATCAGATACTAACTCATAAATATACGTTCTCCCTCCGGCTGTTCAGACAATTAGGCGGCACCTTATGCGCCCGTTTCCGACCTGATACTAGCAATAAGACGGAGTATCCATTTGGCTCAGACACCATTCAAGATCCTACACATGGCCCCGCAAAACTGTGCCGTCCCACACTACACATTCTCCATGCATACCTGTGTCTGTTACTGGCTGCTCGTCGGCACCGTCAGCCCCCGATAAAACATTAGCGCACCCATGTTAAGGCCCGCCACAAGCCCCACAGAACTTAACTTTTTTCGTCGTCGCCACCGCCAGGACACTTGTTTATCGCCGCCACTGCCAGGCTACTGCAAACACTCCTGTCCCGCGACGGTGGTGTGAATGCCTGTTCCTCCGTGCGCTTGCAAAACGAATCAGCTCCCACCGCATTCTTCACTTCGGCGCCAACTTCGGCGCCAACCTGCAGCCAAAAAATAAAAACATTAAAATGTTCAAACAAAGAAGCCCCGAGCGCGGGGCACACCGTAATGCGGGGGAGCGTCCAGGAACAAGGGGGCTCCTGGGCGCTCCCCGCCTCTTTATTCCCGAGGGGCCAAGCGGGGGGGGGCACGCCCCCCCGGCCCGCCCCTCCTGTAGCCCGCCCCCCCTGACCCGGACCTTCTACCTTGCATCCGGGTCAGGGAGGCCGCCGGCCAATCGGTGGTGGGTCGCGCCCCCAGGTCCCGCCCCCACCACCGAGAGACACCCTGGAGTGAGAGGGGGCGACGGTCGCCGCGCCGCCATGCGTGCGGGGGGGCCGAGGGCCCCCCCTTTTCATTTCCTCTCTTCGCAGCTGCAGGGTGAATGTTCTACTGACGGATATCTACAAGCATAAATATACAGCTAATATAAAGGGGTTCAAAGACAACACATGCAAGTAATCTGGTCTACAGCTGAAATAGCAAAAATGGGTAATCATCTTTAGCATCCAGCAATGAAGGATTGAGTTAGGTGTGGATTTTCAGCAGAAGCAAGGTGTTGTAAAGTCCCAACTGAGATCTTCATGCAAAAAAGCTGTAGAGCCAAAGAAACAGTTCTTCCCACCTGCACAGTGAGCCTGTGCTGTGCGTCGCCCTCAAGTCATTAAGTGAAATTATTAGAAGCCAGCAGGGCAGTCATTTTAGTTATAGAATTATTAGCAGCCAATATTGCTGGTAAGTGGAAACTGCTGTGAGGAAATTTGCAGTCCACCAGGCAGGTTCTTCGTGGCATGTTCTAATTGCAGATGTTTTTGAGGCCAGGCATGAGTTTAAAATACACTAACGTGTCTGCATGATTAATGCACCGGTGTACAGTTGTGAAGTGGTTGAGAAGGGTTTGAACGCGTTCTGTAGCTTTAAGTAAACAGCTGTGGGGCCTGCAGTGTTTGGCATGAAACTCCCAATCACCTCAGAGGGGGAAGAGTGCATGGAGCGACAGAAGTTTTGAAATATACCTAAACTCGACCCGACCACCCCTCCCGCGTCCCCAGTGCCAGACATATATTTGCTGACATTAAGACGACTCTAACGTACGAACCGAGAAAAAATGACTCACTCCGTACGGAACTAATTTTCAACGGATATCAAGTTAACATTTGTGGAATTTAAAATAGTTGTAAATCCCAAAACAGCTTACAAGTGTAATTTAAATAACATTATGCCTCAGATCTGTTGCTATTTAATATGTGTGTTTTGTTAATGTTTCAACTGACACAGCTTGTAGGGTTAATTAAAAGGGCAGGACTGCACATGCTACACATGTGGGTCACTCACTCATGGTAATGAACATTCAGAGCAGAAGGAACAGATGGCATCCATGTTGGAGGCAGACACGTCCTACTAGATGACCGACCATTAAAAGAAGGCATCATCTTAACTTGAAAACGATAATACCAAGATTACGTTTTGTGAATAATTGTTTTTTTGTTTTTGTACGTGTTTTGAGCAAACTTAAAAAAAATTACCTATTTAAACGCGGACCGTAGAAAGAGGTACAACATATACAATTATATTTCATTCTTTTGTCGCAGAGAGATATAGATTCTTGGGGTATGTATGCACGGCACTGTGGGTTTATTATAGTGATGTCAATTTACGACGGTATGGGTTTAAAGTGGATTGATGTTGGTATGGATTGATGGCATGGATTGTTGGTGGTATGAATTCTGGGCCGGCTGAATTCACAGCGTGCATATTCGCCACTTAGAGGAACACAATCATTAGAAAAATAGAGAAATGATAGCAGCCACTAGTTCATACTTAGAATTAATGAAGTTAAAATTCAAATACCGTGCCTACGCGTTTAAAGTGTGAAAATCAGTTTGAGAACGGCCTGGCAATCTTCAACGCAATGTCCCTGCCTATAAAATCCTTCAGGCAGTAACAGTTGAATAGCAGGATGGGCGTCTACATTGGAGTAGTCGAGGTGGCGCCATCAGAGGTAGGCAACTCTGTCCACAAACTCCTTTCTGCTCTGTTTTATACAAATAAAAAAACAGGTTTCTGGGGGTGGTAATGTGTGATAAGAATGTTTCTGCATATTTATTATGTGCCATTTTGTGGTGGTGATGATTTGTGTTGCTTTTGTGCTGCTGTGCATTTTTTTTGTTTGCTTTATTGCGATTTGATTGTGCTGTATTGTGTTGTGGTTGTTGTGTAGCACTCTGATTTGACTGTTTTCTTTTGTGGTTCCCTGTTTTGTTTTAATTGTGTTGTTATGATGCTTCGTGTATGTTCTATAATGTTGTTTGCTTTATATTTGTCAACAAATGTATCCACATTTCTAACCAAGAGCAACACAAGACTTTAAAGTTCCCTTGACAAGCTACCCATTCACAACAATTTGCAGTGGTAGATAGCGCTGTTCCTGCTCTTCAACTCTTTAAGACACCTGTTGTGACGTCCTTTCCCTTGAAATGTTTGGAAACTTATTTTGATGCCATTGACCTGGAGGAGGAGCGATGGCGCCCCATGTTGTTGCATATGCTGGGGCGGCCATACACCGTTTAGGGTGGTCGGTGGTAGAAGGTGGACCACCGCAAACATATGGGACTTTGAAGCAAGCCCTTACCACCCCTTTTGAGCCATTAGCCAATCCAGGTTATGAGAAGTTTTTGTTTATTCAGGCCCGGCAGCTCCCGGATGAGTCCGTGGACACTTTCAATGCACGTCTGCGTGGGTTGGCCAGCACCTGTACGTTGCCCGATGCTGCAGATGAGATCAGGGCCCAGTTCATACAGGGTTGTTCCTCTAGCAAGTTATGTGAGGCTATCTTACAGGTGCCGGTATGTCAATGGCTGACATGTTGACCCGGTGAAGGTCCAAGGAACTTTCTAAAGTGCGAGCGGCCCACATGGAGGCAGCACTCCAGCAGGTGGTGAAGGTGGAGCCGGTTAATGTTGTTTCAACCTGGGTCCCTGACAGGAGGAAGCAGGGTCAGCTGCTGAGTCAAGGGAAAATGGAACGGACCAGGCATTGTTATGGTTGTGGGGGTCCTTTTCCTCATAAAGGGGCGTGTCCTGCTGTTGGGAAGAGGTGTTCCAACTGCAGCAAGCTCCATCATTTTGCGAAGATGTGTCACTCTGCCCCTGCACGAGGTTCTGTTCCAGCATCGTCTGATCAGGTGTACGTTGCTGCTCAATTGCCAGCGGATGGAGACATGGATGATGATGATGTGGAGGGGACCGTGCATGGTTTTTTTTTTGTTTAAAAAAAAAAATTCTTTTTATTGGTATTTACACATTATATGAGGACACAAACAATGAATAGTATCTATCGATATAGGGCCGCATCGGATGTTATCCATGCTTTGCAACCTGTTCGAAAGGGTATCCCTAAATCTCATGTGATGGTGGATGGTCACACCCGGTGCCTGCCTTGATTGATACAGGTGCTTCGATAAATGTGATGGCCAATTCAATGATGCTGACTTTGCCGATTTCTCCCATTCTAAGTTCGACAACTACAAGGTTTTTTGCCTATGGGTCCTCTGATCCCCTTCCTCTGGCAGGTGTTTTTACTGCTGAGCTGGCACATGGCTCTCATGCGATAAGGACACGGATATATGTCACCCAAGGGGGTCAAGGGATGTTGCTGAGCTGTCGGACAGCAGACAGTTTGCAATTGGTCGCCTTTGCTTTGAGTGTGCATCAGTGGAATGTGGAGGAGTTGTTTGCCCAGTTTTCACCTTTGTTTGATGGGATTGGCTGTTTGAAGGGTCATATGATCAAACTTCATATTAATGATTCTGTCCAGCCAGTAGTTTACGTCATAGGAGAGTGGCGTTCCATCTTCGGCCGAAGGTGGAAGCTGAACTGGTGAAGCTGGAGATGGCGGACATTATTTTTATTTTTTATTTTAGTCCTCATCTCACCATATATCGTCTGCAAATGTAAGCAAGAAACCAATCTTCGATCTTTGGCGCCCCAGGTTCCTGCTATTGCATTGGTTGTAGGCCTGGCCAGGCCAGCTTCTTCGTGTGAAACTTGGTGTAATCATTGGACTTAGGGGCATTAGATCAGTCTCATTTCTTTGCCCCAGACTAGGAGCTATGACCAGATGTTACACCGATCATCATTCAGATGTCCTAAGTCCAAACGGGCCATACCCAGGGCGGCCCTCAGCCAGTTCTCGTAAAGAGGGGGCAATGGATCCTTCCATAGCCTACATATCTCCCTCCGAGCAATAAGGATCGGATACATTAGCAGGCCTTTTTGTGTTGCTGACAATATAGTCGCAGAGTTGTCATCAACACCAAATATTACCACTGATGAATTCAGGTTGAAATCAACCTTAAAATAGAACCAAGCGCACGTTCCACATTCTGCCAAAGCCCTTTTAGGACACTGCATTAAAAAAATATATGTAAATCGTCAGCCAGGGTGAAATCGCATCTAGGGCATTTTGTAGAGGAGAGGGGAGCCAATTTAGCTATTTTGTGGGGGTATGGTATAACCTATTTATTACATAGAAATGGTTCTTCTTTAGCAAGGTGGGTTTAACCACCTTGTATAGCATCTGGAGGGAGGGTTCAGACAATTCTACAGCCATGGTCTCTAAAGCTGACATATTCCATACTAGGTATTGTGGGGGAAAAACTGTATCAGCAGCTTCCAGCATCTTCCTATACCAGAATATTCTGACATTGAAGCCCAATTTCCCAGTTTCCACCTATAGAGGATTTCTCTGCAGTATTCCAGGAGACCGGTTTCAGATATTTATATCTAGAAAAAGAGTCTCCTATTTTCAGCCTTAACACCTCCCAAGGGTGAATCCCATCCGCGGATACAAGTTCGGACCAAATCCGGATACCGGCTTTCTTGATGGGCAATGCTAGGCTATCCTCTAAACAAACAGGTAACCCCGGAGAATCCCAAATGTGAGCAAAATCAGAGTAATAGCCTATCCCCCATATTTTCCTGACCGTGTACCACAAATTCAGGGATGCTTTTAAAACTTTCAGGCAAACCTTGTTGAAGAATCTGGGCACGCCAAACTTATATAAGAGACCCTCTCCACCTCCCTCGAAAGCAACCATTTCACTTAAAATCTTCCCCCCAGTTGGATCCCCCCGCCATACAGGGTAACGCCTGAATATTTTTTAACTGAAAGGCCAAGGAATACCAAAGTATGTCAGGAAGTGCAAGGCCCCCTTTCTGAAGCTTGTGCCTTAGTTTCTTCCATGAGAGCCGAGCCGTTTTATTGGACCAAATAAAACTTACTATTTTACTTTGTATTTTGCTTATGTCCCTATGTGGAAACTCAAGGGGATGGTGCTAAAAAGGTAGGTCAATTTTGGCAAGATGACAATTTTTACCAAATCTACCCAACCATATATTGTAAGAGGAAGATTTGCCCATCTTAAAAACAGACGACCCATCTCCTTAGACACCTTATTTAGATTAATCTTAGGGATGTCGTCTAGGTTGTTTACTATTGTTATTCCTAAGTATCTGAATTCTCTACTTATTTTACCCGTCCAATTGTCAACATTCCAAATCATGACATCTGTCTTAGAGGGGTTTACGAGGTAGGTGCCCTGCATATGAGCCAAATTCTATGTGAAGGGCTTCCGCTCTTGGGAGGACCTCAGCAGGATTGTCAGTATATAGCAGCAAGTCGTCTGCATAAAGAGCTAACTTGCTGTTATAAAGATGGACACTAAACAGAACAATTAATTCATCCAATCTTATTGCTTGGGCAAGGGGTTCTATGTATAAATCAAAAAGTAAGGGCGAGATGGGACTTTCCTGCCTCGTTCTCCTTGCAATATTGAAACTTGATGTCAAAATGCCGTTCAGTAAAATCACTGCTGAGGGACCCTGATAGCAGCTGATCAATGTCTGTATGAAGACTGGGCCTAAACCCATTATTCTCAAGACCTCCCACAAGAATACCCAGCAGACACGGTTGAATGCCTTCGGGAGAGTGCACGCCCAAGGAACCCAGCTCTTGCGAGTATGGGTGTCCCAATTATGGTAACATCGACGATCTGAATACTCATCACGCTACGTCTCTGCCCCGAGAGCTTGTTCACAGGGACGCCCATTTGCTCACTGTGGTTTCATGGAACATAGCAGGGTTAAGGAGTAAAATCCCCATAGCCGAGTGGTCTACCTGGGTGGAGAATTATGACATTCTAGCCTTCCAGGAGATGTGGGCAGTGGATCCCGTGTACCTACATGGTTATCTTAACTTTTATAAAGCAGGAGTTAGAGGGGCAAAGGGAAGACCTTCAGGTGGCCTTAGCATATGGGTGAGGCAAAGTATTAACTGCAGACCCACTGAATTAGTCATTGAAAGTTTAGATCTCTTAGCTATTCAGTTGCACTTTCAGGATTGTCCTGATATCCTCATCGTCAACGTATACAATAGAGGCCAACCCGGAGGGCGTGGTACTGAGACCTTCCTAATACTGGATGGGTTCTTGGATTCAGTTAGCCCGATATTAATGTAATATTAGTAGGGGATCTAAATTGCTCTTTCGAGCCTCTGAGTGAGAAGGGGAAACTCTGCAGACAGAAGCGGATGCCCAATGGAACATCCCCATCCCTGATCTTAAACCCATCAAGAAATGGACCGAATCGGCCCTACAGTGGATGGGCCTCTGTTTAGAGCACGGTTACAGGGCGGCAAATGGACGGACTGTCTCCAACAAAACAGGCAGGAACACCTTTGATAACGGCCTATGTAAAAGCCGAATAGACTACGCCCTCCTAAAAGTTGAATTCTGGTCAACTTTAAGGGACATGGAGATCTTGGACCGCCCGGAAAGTGACCACAACCCGCTTGTGGTCAGCCATCCAGTGTCCCCAGACGTGATGCTCACACAGAGTTAGCTACCGCTGATGCCCTACTTACTAACAACCCACGTAGGGTGCGCTGGGCAAGGGTCGCTGTTCACCCTGGGGCACTAGCAGAGATCAGTAAGGAAGTCACACGGGCCCTGGTAGTTTTGCGCTCTCTCCCAACCCATGAAGACATTAATAGAGAGATCACAAAACTTCATGAAGATCTATTTTCTGATCTTAAAACACGCTTTTCCAGACCCATTAACCCAAATAACAAAATCAGTCAACCAAAGCGCAAACATTGGTACAACAAACAGTGCCGGGATTTCTATGGTAAACTGGCCTCTGCAATTAAATCAAAGAACATGGCCGCTATTAGACTAGCTAGGTTTAATTACCGTAAAGCTAAAAATCGAGCTAAACAAGAATGGGATAATGAACACTGGCAGGACCTTCTTGTTGCCAGCAAACAAAAAAAACCTGACCAAGTTCTGGCACATTGTTAAATGGGGCAATTCTTCCAACATTCAGGTTCCCTTAAACTATGTCCCGGCGGAGACTTGGGTTGAGTATTTTGAGTCCCAGTTACGTGGCCCTCAATTGGAAGTTGAAAGCTCTCTTTTAGATTCCTGCCCTACGGCTAACACGCACGACCTCGTATGTGACTGTAGAGAAGTCGAGGAAGCCTTGAGTAAGATCCCCAGTGGAAAGGCTCCAGGTATTGACTGCATCCCGGCGGACCTCTTCAAATCCAATCTAAATAACTGGGTGCCCTACATTGCTTTCTAGGCCACTGCCATTGCCAAGGGGGCTGCTATCTCAGACACATGGAGAGGAGCCGAGATACTGCCAATATATAAGAAGGGTGATCGTTCCAGCCCGGGGAATTATCGCCCAATTGGTCTAATCGACTGTATTAAAAAAACTGTGGCCAGGATGATCCTGGCTCGAATACAGAGTTGGATGGAGTTGGAGGATATTCTATCACCCCTACAGGCCGGGTTTAGATCCTGTATCAGCACCATCGAGCAGGTCCTTAGGTTCCAGCTGATATATTGGAAAACAGTCAGCCTAGGTGGTGGCACTCTGTTTACTGCCTTCGTTGACCTTAGGTCAGCATTTGACCTAGTTCCCAGGGCCAAACTATGGGGGGTCCTAGATAGCCTGGGGATGCCTCCGGACCTTCTAAATGTCGTAGTTAGGCTCCACGAGGCAAATTACGCCCAAGTTTGTTGGGGCAAACAAGGGCAGGTAACTAACAGATTCGCAGTGTCACGGGGTGTAAGACAAAGATGCGTCCTGGCACCTACCCTTTTTTTGTTATTTATAAATGGGGTTGTGCAGTATTTATCTTCTTTTTCTACAGACGCTCCTTCTTTGGGTGGCACAAAGTATCCGTTACTAATGTTTGCGGATGACACCCTCCTACTCTCGCAGACACAGAGGGGCCTGCAAGCCGCCTTGGATAGGTTTGATGTTTTCTGCCAAGACCATGACCTTCAGGTTAATGTCACCAAAGCCTAGTTTATGGTCCTTAGTAAGGGGAGACCCGTGGTAGGCCATGTCACGCTGAACAACACCAAGCTTGAACAGACTAATGTAATGACCTACCTTGGGATAGTTTTAGAGAGCAAGATGAGTTGGAAGCCCCAAATTGATATTCTATCCCTTAAGTTTTCCCAGCTTTCAGTGTGTTTGGTTAAAGAACAGAGAATGTCCCAGACCAAAAGGATTGGCCCCGCGTTGAAGATTTATAACTCCAGGATAGGTTCAGCGATCCTGTACGGTGCGGACCTATGGGGTTTTGGGGACCTATCCTCTCTGGTCAAAATTCAAAACAAATGTTTAAGGACCCTTACAGGTCTTCCTTGTTCTAGTCACACTGGTCCACTATTAATGGATTATGGCTGTCACTCTATTGATGACATTGCACGATGCAAACCAGTGGTCCTATGGAGGAGGATCTGGACCACCCCTAAATTAGCCCTTTACGCTAAGGCAATACTTGACGTTAGCTCTATTTTGGGTTCGGGAAATTTACAATGGTTTAAGCAAATTAGGTTGCTCTTGGAGTCAATGGGCCTGGGTAATCTGTGGTCTGATCCCGCTAATAATCCTTTCCCCTCTAAAAAACTATACAAAAGCCTATACTGGTCCTTGATAGGCCAGAATCGCTTCAAAGAATCGTCAGCTACCTCGCTTATTGGTATGTTCCTGGAGTTTAAAAGTGACCCTTCGCTAGAAGAATACTGGGACATTATTACCAGGTCCAGCGACAGGAAACTCTATCACCAGCTAAGGGTCGGTTCCCTACCCATTCGAACTTTTACTAAAAACTGGAGGGGACAGGTGACCGAATTCTGTCGCTGGTGTAATGCCCGTAGGGAATCCATTGGACATGCATTTTTTGAATGTCCGGCTTATGAAGCCCCACGTGTTAAATGGCTAAAACTGATTTGTAGAAATTTGGGCACAAGGGTGGGGTCTGTAGCTTTAAGGATTCTGAGGTACGACACGAGCGAACAGATAGTAATTGCTGTGGCAAAATTCCTAGGTTGGGTGTGGATCATTCGGGCCAGGCCATAGTTGTGTAGTGATTCTATTTAGTTTTATTTCCAATGTAATTACTGTATTTTTACTGTATTTGTACTATGTTTTTACCGCATTAATTTTACATTTCTAAGTTAGTGCTTTTTTAATGCTCATGAATTTGTATTTTATTCTATTTCATATCAATTATTGTACTCCTTTCCCCATGGATGTATTTTTTATATGTACAAAGACTTTTATGATGAAATCATCAAAATAAAGACAACTGAATTGAATTGAATTGAATTGAATCGAATGCCTTCGCTGCGTCAAATGCTGCCGCAGCCAAAGGCATCCCCCGCGTCACAGCCAAGTCAATACTACCAATCAACGGCAGGGTCTGTTCCTGTATGAACCTCCCTGGAATTAATCCCTTTTGGTCCGTATTTACCAACTGTGGAACTAGCTTGACCAATCTCCCTGCCAAAACAGACATAAAGATTTTTTAATCAGCGTTGAGCAGGGGGATTGGCCTATTTGAGTCGGCCTTGAGGGGGCGGGCATCATTGAACGGGTGGATGGTCCGACTCCCTGGGTGTCCCCTATCGTGGTGGCCTGTAAACCTAAACAGCCTGACGAGGTCCGCATTTGCGTGGATATGCGGTTGCCTAATCTTGCAATCAAGCGTGAAAGACACCTCACCCCTACCGTGGGTGATATTGTGGTGGAGGTGAGTGGGTCACATTGGTTTTCCAAAATGGATCTTCGTGCTGCTTACCATCAGCAGATGCTTGACCCTACTTCCTGTGCCATTACCACGTTTTCTACGCATGTGGGTTTGTGGTGGTATAAGCGTTTGAGGGGTGGTCATACACCGTTTAGGGCGGTCGGTGGTTGAAGGTGGACCACCGGATATGTATGGGACTTTGAAGCAAGCCCTTACCACCCATTTTGAGCCATTAGCTAATCCGGATTATGAGAGGTTTTTGTTGCATCAGGCCCAGCAGCACCCGGATGAGTCAGTGGACACTTTCTATGCCCATCTGTGTGAGTTGGCCAGCACCTGTACGTTGCCCGATTCTGCAGATGAGGTCAGGGCCCAGTTCATACAGGGCTGTTCCTCCAAGCTTCCCCCATGGATTAAGGAGTGGATCCTGCAGTTGCAGGATTTCTGTTTTACAGTGGTGTTTCGTCCTGGGACTCTAAATCCTGCAGACTATCTTTTCCAGCATTTCCTTCCTGCTACTCCTGGTGAGGAGTCTGATGCTGAGGATACTGAGGAATATGTGCATCTGGTGGTGGAGTGGTCCAGGCCTCTTCCTATTTCCTTGGCAGTGATTCTGGAGTCTACGAAGAAGGATGGGTGTTTCCAGCTTTGTATTTCTGCAGTGGGTACTGGGAAATAGAATGTGCTGGTAGATTCCGCCAAGTGTCATACCGAGGATGCTAGGTCAACCATGGCCTCTCTTTATAATGTACGGGATGAACTGGTTATGTCCCCGGAGGGGTGTTTGATGAGGGGTCCACGGATGATGATTCCTGATCATCTCCAGCAAATGGTGGTGGATCTGGCCCATCTGGCTCACCAAGGGGTTGTGAAAACCAAATCAAGGTTGAGGTGCAAAGTACGGTTTCCGGGCCTGAATGCCTTGCTGGAGAATACTGTGTTGCACTCTGCACTCTGTCAGGCTGCTGGGGCTGGTGATTCTACAGCTCCTATACTCACGTAAGACATTCTTATGTTTCCTTGGCAGCGAGTAAGTGCTGATTTTGGGAGTTTGCCCGATGGGCACCATATGTTGGTGGTTATTGATGACTTCTCTAAGTATCTCAAGGTTGAGTTACTGGATACTACCATGGCTTGTGGCACTTTTCCTTTGTTTGAGAAGATTATGGCAACTCATGATTGGTTCACTGAGCTCCGTACTGACAATGGTCCTCCCTTTTCAAGTCAGGACTTTTCGACCTACTTGCAATCCAGGGGTGTTCATCACAGGAAGATCACCCCTCTATGGCCTCAGGCCAATGGGGAGGCTGAGCGTTTTATGCATACCCTTAATAAAGCCATTCGGATGGCTGTGGCTGAATGCCAGGATTTGGACTGTGCTTCGTATGCTTTCTTTTGGGAATATCGGACGACTCCTCAATCCACTACAAAGGTCAGCCCGATGTCTTTGTGTTTGAATAGACCTTTGGGTGACTTTATCCCTTAGGTGAAGGTGGTGTCTGTCAAACATGCCTTGGTAGCAGATGAGCTATGGAACCGGAAACTGAAGAATGATAAGGTTTCTTTAAGGCGCGGGGCAAGAACCAGTTCCTTTAAAGTGGGGGACACTGTGATGGTGCAGAATCGGCATCCAAAAGGGAAGTTTAGTTTGCCTTTTGAGCGTGAGCCATGGATTGTTCAGTCTGGTCATGGAACTAAGATCACTGCCGTGAGACATGGAGTGCTCATTTCTCGAAATGTGTCTTTCTTTAAAGCTTTCTGGGCTCCTGATGGTGCTCGAGTGGAGGACAGTATGGCACCGGATAAGGGTACTTTGGTTTCTGATGAAGAGTCCACGGATGGCATGGATCTGGATGGTGGAGAAAAGTCTCCTGCTCAGGTGCTGGTATCAGGTGGTGTTTCTTCCTCTGCAATGCCTCCATGTGTGTCACCGGTCTGTGATCCACTGCCTCGACCTGATGAGTCTCAGAGGCCTGAGTCTGGTTCCCAGCGAAAGGGTGTCGAGAGATACCAGCTACGACTGTGCCCTGCCAGGTCTTCGAGACTAAAAAATATGTAACCTATTAAGGTGGACTACAACTCAGTGTCGTGTTTTATTATGGAGCTTGTGTTTTTGGTGGGGGTTTTTGGTTTTTTTGACTTTTGTTTTCTTTGTGGGTTGATGAGGAGAGTGACATCCTCTCCCGTAACCCGGAAGGGGGGCGGTGAACTGCCATTGTATTTATAACCCAGGTTTTGTATTTAATGATTGGGGGTGGGGTTTGCCTGAATAAAAGGTGCCTGGCATGACCAGGAAGTGAAACAGACTATTCCGGTGTCCTGAGTCTACTTACTTCGATATAACACCTGTCGGTCTGTAAGTAATTTGTTTCATACACAGCTTTCATTCATCATATCAAGCGACAGCCACAGGAGAGCAGGAAGTTCCCTTTTTCATTGCATCTAGTTGCTATACATAGCCTTATAGAGTGAGCATACTGTACATGTCACAAAACAGAAAAGGTAGTCAGGGCAGTCAGCTACAGGAGCAGTATACCTATGGAAAAAAGTAAAATGGTGCGTTTCTAATGGATGAACTGGGAAAATAGGGCTTTAGTAAACATAAGAATGGACTACATTTCCCAGAGTGCAGATGAATCCCACCGCTTTATCAAAAGGTTCGCTTTATTCAGTAGTGACATGCACGGGCCATACCTGCAGCCGCGGTCTTCCAGGGACGATGCAGAGGGAAAATGAAATAAATAATCAATTTTTCATCTGCATCATCCCTTGAAATCCCCCCTTACCCGGCCCCACCGCTGTTACCTGCACGGACCGCAGCTGCATACCTGCAATTTTTCTTTGAGCCACATGGAAATATGAGGCTGGTCTAAGGTATCTAAGAGGAAGGATTATAAAGCCACATCAGTAAGGGTTTCCCTCCTGATACCATTTGCAGGCGAATGGGGAAGATGGCTATAGGAGCGGCTGCTGAAAGTTAGATGACACCAGTTAATTGCCTAACAAAAATTCTCATTAAACTAACATTCCAGCGTGGTTTTGTCCAACCCACCCAAAGGAATTCGGAATCTGCCTTCAAAAGCCCTCATCTTTTGCCTTGAGACTTCCGGTTTCTAGACCTGCTGTGGCACTGGACAACCTAATGGAGTTTTACCCACCATAATGTTCTCATTTAAATGGACTATAGCTACAACCACCACTTGCCAATTTATAAAGTAAGGTCAGCGGCTGTGTCCAGCTTGGGTAAGTGACTCGAACCAGATGGTGGTGACATGTCTTATGCAGGTGCACACTTAAAAGCTGAACAAGGAAGACTGCTTTCTGACGCAGCCTGACATCTGCTCACAGGTCGCACTGTGGCATACGGGGCAATTCTATGTTGCAAATCTACACAAAGTCAATAGAGAAAAAAAAAACCTGAAGTAGGGTTACTCCTCATCCTGGATAGAAGTCCAAGATAGGCCTTCATCAGGATCTTTTGTTTCCCTGACTAGATGAGTTGTGTCCATATCTGACAGATAATTCAGACACTTATTCACATTGTGTAGCAGTGGCCATACATGAAGGATTTCTAGCACCTTAATTCCCTCAAGAATAAAAGTTATTAGAGATAATATGATCCTATCCATCTCTACAGAAATCAATATGCTTCTGCCTTTACTTTATTTCCAAGCTATGGTCACCAGGCTTTCATCAGTGCTAAGGGCCGCAAAAGAGTCTGTAGCTATTGAAGTTAGCGAAGCATACAGCATACAGTGTGTTACCTATTGGGTTGGAGACAAAACAACTGTATAATTTAAACAGTGTATAGACCACACTGAGATTTGTGATGACTTTTATCCTGTTGTTTGTAGTAAGGACATTTCTTTTGGTAAAAATGAATTTCCTTATGATGCAGTTCTGGGCGGCTATGCTTCAACTAACACAATAACCCTGAACATTGACTCCAAACCACAAGCACACCACATATTTGTGTACTAAACATAACAAGCAGATAATGTCTATATAAAGTTAATGACCATTAAATGGCATAAATCATGCAGTATGGTTTTATTGGTAATGCATGCTCACTCATTGTGAGTAAACAATGTATATCAATACCGGTGAGGAGCTCAATACAATTTGCAAGTTGTAGCTACATATGAAAGAAAGTGGGGTAAGGGTTAAAGACTCTAAGTGGTAGCAGTGGTGGCCATCACATACAAGAAAGGGGGTGGAGGGGGTGCAGTGGGAGCACTGGAGGTGGAGCGCTGTGGGTGGAAGCAGTGTTAATCCAAAAAATAAAAGCATTATACCTTGGCTCCCCTGATGTTGGGGGGGAGGAGTGGCTGTGCACTCTGTAAAGTGTGCATGAATTTATGACCGACCCTCTCATGCCAGCCAAACATTCATGCGCACTTCGCATGTTCAGTCCCCCATTCCCTGACTGAGCACTGAACCACGGCGCCCAGACCAATCCCAACGCTGCATAGCAGCGTTGTGATTGGGTATGGGGAGCATGGGTGCTTATCAATCATAACACTGCGTTACAGCGTTGTGATTGGCTGGGAGGAGCCTGGGTGCTTTCCGGTCCCTGGAAGAGACTCAAGTGACATGGGAGAGAAGCGGCAAGATCAGGTAAATGCTTAAAAAAATAATAAACCCTCGCCCTGCTACCCCCATACCCTAACGGCCGCCACTGGGTGGAAGTTTAATAGTAATAATAAAAAAGGAAGACTTACCTGAAGCTGCCGGCTGCATGGCGCGTAGTCCTTATGTGTTCTTCTTCCTTCTTCCTTGTCCCAGCAGGCACTTGGACAGCATCACAGACTCCCTGTACAATATCCACTGTGCTCTCATTCTATGAGAGCAGCACAGGGATTGGCCTGAGCAGGCTCGTTTGACTCTCCACTCCGGCACAGGAGTCTGTGCTGTTTCTCCGGCCTGTTGTTTAATACAGCGGGGTTGGAGAAACCTAAGTGGGCATGTGTGTTGGGCCGGCTTGAGACTACCAGTCAAACACACATGCACACTTAGAAGTACACAAACCAATCCTCCTCCACCCTCCCGGGGGCCGGACCCTCCCTTCAAAGGCTGTCTTAGCTAGCTGCTGAAAAATAAAATGATGATAGAATTTTGTTTTATTTTTTACGCTGCTTGCTCTGAGTCAGGGGGTCGACGCTCCTCCGGCATTGCGGAGGAGCCGCCCCTGGATGGTAGTCACATATTCCATTGTATCATGTCAATTTCCTCTTACAATAACCGTAGGTATGGCTTCAATCTAAATATCCTTCCTTTATGCCCTCTCTCCACACCTTTTGTTGAACCTGTGTTTGGGGGTGAACCTCGCTGGTTTGATACCCTTCTAATTCTAGTGAAGTGGAACTATTCTCACTCTTGTTTTTGAACTGGTGCCAAGGCTTCATCAACACATAGTATCACTTGCATGTGCACGTTTTTTTTGATACAGCTGCGGCTGGCACAGGTAGGCATAGTGGGCCAGTGTAGGGCGCGGCAGGGGGGAAGCCGACAGATGATGGAATAGGTATTATTTATTTATTTAATTATACCTTTTCAGTCGTCTGTAGACTTATACTTTCCCACCCCTACCCGCCCCATCGTCCTACCACTTTTACATGTGCCATCCGCCGCTGGTTTCACAGTAACATATTTGCATCAATATGGCATCATGGGCCAAGAGAATAGTGTTTGAAATGCGTATGGTAGAAGTAGCAGGGACAGGGTTACCACCTGGCCATTTCAGATAGACCCAAATTTGAATGTTAAAAAATGAGGAGAATCACCCGAAGCCGTATTTTTACTCTTATCAGTAAAAACTTTAAACAGTTAATTTATGATTAAAACACCTTAAAACGTGTTTTTAGGCTGCCTTAATGATCCGTCACATATAATTATGGTTAGCAAAAACTTAAAGGCAATGTTAAAAATGAATACAGACTATTATATGTAAATTTGTATTTAAGTATTATGTCTGGCCTTCTACATGTACAGCACAATTACCACGTCAAAGCTCACAGACAGGGATAATATACAAAGCTTACTGTGAATGACGATAAAAGATCGATGCAGATTTGACTGTTAACTTGGAACATACGGCGTCTTAATAACCCAAAGAAAATAAGACAGATGTTTGCTTACTTGGATAGACAGCAGGTCGAAATAGCTCTGATACAAGAATCTCAACTGCCTAAATCTTGCAAAAGCAATATCGGTAGTCGATGGGCAGAAGTAGTCTTGACCTCATCGTACTCGTCCTACTCACGGGGTGTGTTATTGTTCATTAAGAAAGAGTTCCAGTTTCAGGTGGAACATACTATCACTGACGAACAAGGGAGATACGCCATAATCACAGGGCACTTCCAAGGGCATCATGTAGGAGTGGTCAATGTATAAGGCCCTAATGTAGAGGACCCCGAGTTTTTTCAGGCAATATGGAGAGCATTAAGAGAACTGCCAGATATGGACCTAATCTGGGGAGGGGATTTAAATGTATCACTCAATAAACAAGTGGACAGATCCGGTAATACGAAAGAGTCACATAAGAAGGCGGCAAAAGCTGTACACAATGGAATGGCTGATTTTCGCATGGTAGATGTATGGCGTAAGCGATACCCACAGCAGTTAGTAAGCACAAACACCTCCACAGTTCATAACAGCTGGTCCTGCCTCGTCTACTGGCTAGCGACAGAAATGGCCAGCACATGGGTACAGGACAACATGCACTTACCGAAAAAGATGTCGGACCCCAATCCAATCCTGCTTACATTGGCACTTCCCAAATATACTCCACCACCCTATGTATGGCGATTCAATGCCAAAGCACTCCTTGACCCATTGTATAAAGAAACAATTAGAGAGGCTATAGTGGACTACTTTTCACTAAATAAACACTCAGTGGAAGATGCTAGCCTGCTTTGGGAGACCTTTAAGGCCATGATACGCGGTATCTGTATCAGCACGAAAGCAGGGATAGTGAAAGATATAAGGCAGCAACTCACTCAATGTGAACAAAAATGAAAAATCCTAGAACAAGGCAATGATCGCACACATAATACCACTATCCTTGCCACCATCAGGGACACGATATCGGATTTTCAAGAATATGCTGAAACTGAGATGAAATATATAAACGTACGGCACAATGCAAGAGTATTTGGTGAAGGGGGCAGAGCAGGGTGTATACTAGCACACAAAATAGACACAGACTGCCCATTGTACACAGTCCTTAAAATACAGGATAACCAAAGCAACACACAATACAGTACCGCTGGCATATTAGGAGCTTTTATGGACACATATAGTAAAATGTATACATCTAGAGGCATGGCTACTGCTAGTGAAATCATAGAATATTTGTAATATATAGCTATAGCATGACTCTCGGACAACCAGAGGGAACTCCTGGTGCAACCAATTACAAAAGAGGAGATACTAGCTGCTATTAAGTCCTTACCTTATCAGAAATCCCCGGGGCCAGACGGCTCCACTGGTGAATTTTATAAAGAATACCAGGAAGAAATATGCCCATATTTAGCAGGCATGTACGATGATGCATATGATAAACAAAGACTCCCTTCCTCTCTACGCAAGGCACAGCTAATCGCACTACTAAAACTATATAAAGAACCAGATCTATGCATATCGTATCGCAAGTTATCATTAATAAATACGGATTCCAAAATATTAGCGAAAATAATAGCGCAGAGGTGACAAAACCTCATGACAAACATAATATTACCCGATCAATCAGGCTTTAACCCAACAAGATCTACTTCACACAATATACGTACCCTATTTGCTTTGTCACACCAACTGAATCCAGACCTAGGGGCTGCGGTAGTACTCTTTGATGCTGCCAAAGCTTTTGACTCTGTCGAATGGAAATATCTTTTCATGGTGTTATCTAAAATGGGTATGCCACTGTGCCTTATGCAATGGATCAGAATCCTGTATACCAAACCAGTAGCATGCATAAAGGTGAACAAGCATATATCGGACCAAATACAAATCACTCATGGCACAAGACAAGGGTGTCCACTATCACCACTTTTGTTAGCAATTGCGTTAGAGCCATAGCATGCAAAATTCAACAGCAACACACAGCCACAGCTTTACAATTCCCACAGCGTCCCTTAAATATCTCCCTATACGCGGATGACATGGTGCTCTATGTGAGGGAACCCACAGTGAACTTATCACCCCTCCTTTGAGAATACATTAAATTTGGTAGACACTGGGGAATACAGATTACAGATAAATTAGAGTAAATCTATTATCATTCCATTAACTGAAATAACAAAACCACACATAACAGAGTACCCGCTAGAATGGCAAGACACACCGCTTAAATACTTGGGGATCCGGTACCATTGATCCAGCCAAAGTAATACAGACACCAGTGTTTCAGAGACTAAAATCACTGCTAACGCGGCTGATATGGGCTGGTAAACAAGCATGCCTTGAACTACAAACGTTAACATTGCCCTACACTAAAGGGGGATTTGCGGTACCAGACTTCTTATTATATTATCTCTGCGCGCAGGCGCAATACACCCATTATTAGTTTCATCCGGTACCATATCTGACCCATGAAGCGGTAGAGGACGGGGACGCCCACCCTATACCGCTCAGTAGTATCCTTGCATACAAACACCTGCACATAGCCAGAAATGAAATTAACATCATATGTACAACCAACGCATCATGGCGACGCATGGGTGCGTCGCCATGCGCCTTGGCTCAGGGCTTGACCTAAAAATCACATGGGATACTAATAGTAGACTGTTTCTAGCAGAAGATGTTTCTCGGTTAGACATTTTGATGGAAAAGCAGCCTTCCACAGTCAAAACTGTATACAAAATTGCGTAATGAGAAATTTTACTTAACACAAAATCCAAGAATGTCGCTATTTTAAACTGCACTATTAAAATTCCCTAAAAGTCTACATGGAGCCCATGATGTGATCTCTAATCTGGACTGGGTTGACACATAGGCTTAAAGCCCGCTGCCGAGGGCTATACCAGTTTATAAAGGCCCTAAACCTGAGTTATAGGCCCAAGTCGCAGGCGAAGGCCTATGACGAGGGAGAGGGCCTTTACCATTCGCTATAGACAGAGGAAGAAAGGCTATAAGGCTATTAGAACATTCCACTTACTAAGGGTAGAATTATCTAAATTAAAAACGGAGAAATAGAAAGACAAACATTGGACTGTTGCTGCTCTGGGCTTATACCAGAGCTAATTCATTGCTTTCAATTGAACTCTGAACATTCCAATGTTCTAATCAAATCTAAGTTTGGCTCTCTAAAACGACGAAATTGTTTGTTCGAAAATCGCATTACTCTTTGAACCTGAGTTCCAATGTTAGAAACATTGCGGTATTAAGTGCTTTATAAATAAACAGGGCATTTACATTTGTGGTTATATCTTCTCTATTAAGAGACGTGCTTGATACTGGGCCTAGATACACATTGAAATGGAGATCGTGATGATTGCACCATATTAAAAAGAAAGTGCTTAAACCGACGTACTACACATTTTTATATGGAATACTATTTTCCATTTGAACTCAAAAGAATTACATTAAAACATAAATGCCTGTAAGTGAAAGTAGCTGCAACTGATAGGCTGTCACTGTTTAACAATGTTTCAAATACCTCCCTCTTCCTCTCCATGTCCTGTTTTTATCATTTATTTCCGTATAACACTGGCCCTAATATATTTTGTCTCGCTTTCAGTCAAACATTTAATCTTTAGGGTTCAACAAATGTGCCAGAGATAGCCCAGTTCTTTTTATTTTATATTTTATATTTTCACATTCACAAATGCAATTTGTTTGTATATGTTTCTATGTTCGGGCAGGCAATGGCACATGCAGGCCATGTTGTGCCTAAAATAATTTATTATGCTTATAGAATGCTAAAGGAAAAGTTGAGTGTAAGAAATTAGGGGCCAGATGTAGGTAGAATAGATTTACCGATTCTTAATTACCGGAAACTACCGAATTTTACCGATTCGGTAATTAAGAATCGGTAAATCTGAGGGGTGGATATGTAGGTATTCCAGATGTGCTGGAATACCGAATCGGAACAATTCGGTATTTACCGATTCGGTAAATAACGAATCGGTAATGCCCATTCATTCCTATGGGCTTTGAAGCGGTAATGCCCATTCATTCCTATGGGCTTTGAAGCCCATAGGAATGAATGGGCATTACCGATTCGGTATTTACCGAATCAGTAAATACCGATTTTCACAAGGGTGCAGGGGGTGTCACTTTGACACCCTCTGGCCCCCCCAAAACAGGCTCGGGTGCCATGTGGCAGGCATACATGCCCTAAGGGCAGGTCTGCCTGTCATATGGCATAGGTGTGCATGCACACATGTGCTTGCACACCGGAATCGGTATTTTACGATCAAATTGGATTTGATGGTAAAATACCGATTCGGTAAGGCTTTTGGGACTCAGAAGAGTCCCACCTACATCTCAGATTTACCGAATCGGTAAAAATACCGATTCAGTATTTTACAGAATCGGTAAATTTACCGAATCTGTAAAAAATTGCCCCTACATACCGAAAACCCATTTACCGGTCGGTAAGGGCCGAAATCGGCCGTTACCGGTCGGTAAATGGCCTGAAACGGCCACCTACATCTGGCCCTAGGTTATTAGTTTAGAGAACTGGAAGCCCCACTCAAATAATGAACATAGCCTTGTCAGGGTGGCCCACAAAAGTAATTGCATAAACCTGTGTTTAACCCTCTGGTAGCCTGGCACAAAAGCAGTCAGGCTTAACTTAGAGGCAATGGGCCTGATTACGAGTCTGTTAGTCGTGCGACGGCCAAACTTGCACAGGCGGGCCACTGTCAGCTGTATTACGACTGTTAAAGTCGTAGGGGTGGTAGACCGCCAGCTGCACCAGGAACAGTTATTCCCTGGCGGTGGCGCAGGAGCGCCACAATGCAATACGCGGAGAAGAGACTGGCGCAGTCCCGCTCTGCATTTTACGAGTTCCTGGACCGCCAGCCTTTACATTACGGAGCGCTGCCATGAAAAAGCTGCCCGTGCAGGAACAAATGCGGCCCTACAGACCGATGCAATTGCGCCAAACCCGTAAACAGGCCGGCTATAGGGACCAAGTTATGCTCACTGAAGAAAGTACCTTAAATCCTGGTTGCAGAGTGTTGCGTGGATCGGAGGTGAAGAAACATTGTGCAGTCAAAGCGACGCATCAGTTCCAAGATGAAGCAAGGCTGTTGTACGAGGTCCTGTTGAGTCACCAACGAGAATCTGGTTGAGGGGCTTGCAATGTGAAGTCCTGGCATCGGCGATGTGGCACCCAGGTTGTGAAGTGTTAGTTCTGAGGAGCTGCAAGGCTGCAATACAGAGGCTGTAGTTGAGCTGCAGTCAAACTGCCGTTGATGAGAGATGCGAGGACCTGAGTTGGAGATGCTCCCTGCTGGTGATGCGGACCTTCTGCACCAAGCCCACCCCATGCAGCAGCAGCGATGTATCGGTTCTTCTCGAGGATGCGTTGCTCAGCTGCTGAGATGTGTTGGTTTAGCTCGATGATGCGCTGTTCAGCTGAGATTAATTACTTCTGTTGGTAAGCACCTTAGGCCCACTTTCAAGGATCCAGGACAGGCATGGCACCACTTTGTAGGGTAGACTCCCAGTTGACAGAAACCAGGTGCAGATACAAGGTTTTTGGAAGTCTGTTATTTCTAAGCATGGGCGGATCTAGCGGATCTCGCGTACGCGAATTTGCGAATTTATGGATTCGCAATATGCAAAATCCGCGAACTCTCGCGGATTAGCGGATTTTAAAGTTTTTTGTGTTGGCGAGCGTTCGCGAGGATTTGTGGACCATTTCGCAATTGCGAACTTACTTTTCGGCTCGCAACGGCCGCGACTATGTTGTTTCTACGTCTGGTTTATCATCACAGGTTCACAGCACCCTCTGTTTCACCACTGCCACCCTCTGGTACACCCATGCCACCCTCTGGTACATCCTCACTGCCACCCATTAGGTTTGTTTATCACTGTAGATTATGGGGGTGAAAAAAAGCAAGCACACCTGCCCTGTTTCAACTGCCATGAATTAATTTGGGGTTGATTAATGTGTCACTTATTTTTAAACTTCCAGTCTGGCTGGCACCTGCTCCCTTCCTTATCTGTAATTTGCTTTCTGTTGCAGTGAAAGCAAGCACACCTGCCCTTCTTCAACTGCCATGAATTAATTAGGGGGTGATTAATGTGTCAGTAATTTTGAAACTTCCAGTCTGGCTGGCACCTGCTTCCTTCCTTATCTGTAATTTGCTTTCTGTTGCAGTGCAATTTTTTTTCACAGGACCTTTATGGTATACTTGTAGCTATTCTATGAGCCTGCTGTTTGGGTCATAGCAGGGTCATGGAATAGTTGCAAATAGGCAACTGAACTCTGGAGGGGCCCCTCAGGAAGCACTAGAGTGAATGGTTACTAATGTTAAGTTTGAACTTTTGCACCTGCTGATTGCTTTCAGTTTAGCAAAAATCATTTTTTCTGCAATTTCGCGCGATTTGCGGGGCGCGAATCCGTGCGAGATCGATTTCGGAAGCCGCGAATGCGTGCGAATATACTATTTTTTTTTTGCGCCGTGTATGTTCGCGTGATTTTTTGCGTGTTCGCAAGGCGCTTGTAGCTATACGTTTGCGAAGTTACCCTAGCGGTCGTACACGGGCGCGGCCATCTTGTTTGCGTGACGTAATTCCGTTTCCAGCCGCTATGTGTAATCTCACAAAGTGTGCTGCCCGCTAGTACAATTTCGCGCGTGATCGCGAGGAAAATCTCGCGCAAACTTACCCACGCGGTCGTGAATGGGCGCGGCCATCTTGTTTCTCATTCATTGCTATGGTTCTGGGCATGCTTTCTGTATCCTCTCTGAATCTCTGCCATCCTTTGCTTGTTTGAAGTTTATTTGATCTATTTTACTTATTATCTATCCCTCTATTTTTCTAGCTCTATATTTTTGTGTTTTCTGCTACTTTTTGTTAATTTTAAACTACTTTTTTTAACTCTTTTCTTTTCTTCTTCCCTATTCTATTTCTTCTTTATTATTTAACTCATTTCTGCCCAGACCATGGTAAAGGGAGCCGGGAAGCACCCTGAGAAGGGGAAGGGTCCCGCACCCCGTGCCCGGCTCCCGTACGGGCGTTTGAGGGGGGAGCTAGTGATGCCACGGGAGATCTTTAGCGCGGAGGAGGTGGCCGCACTCCTCTTCCACGTCCAGCACCGCCGCCCCAAGACCATCCTGGGAGGCGGCAAGATCGCAACCGGCTATGGCATCCGGGAGCGCCGGAAACGGTGGGAGAAGGTGTGCCGGGCCATGTTTAAGCTCTCTGGGGTCCGGCGCACCTATAACCAGGCCACCCACCGCTGGACGGATATCATGGACCGGGAACAGGACTTGCTGGACGCGCTCGGCGTAGAGGTCCCCGGGCTTGGTGAGTAGTAGTAGCTATTTCTAGCTATTTCATCACGAATCTGTTTTATCCGGCTCTGTTATTTGCAAATCGTTGTTCTTTACCAAGAGCAATAATGCTGCCGATTACATTGTAGGTAAATTATATTTCAAAATCTTCTATGCATTTCAGGTGCACTGCTCTCCTTCTCAGTAGCCTTGCTTGCTACTATGCTTATTTGTTTTGTATTTTGTGTTCATTTCATTGGCCTGAGAAATTATGTATGAGTGTAGTGTAAAGAACTGCGTAATGCTAGACACTAAGGGTCATATTTTCAATTACCGGCGCATCCCTGCAAAGTAGCAGGGATGCGGCAGTAATTGTGCGCCATGCCACCACCACCCATTGGCCCAAAACGTCACAGAAGCCTTACGCATCTGTGCCGTAAAGGCGGCGCATTGCTGGAGTTGCGTGCCAACGATGGCGCAGCTCCAGCAATGCTCTGGGGTGCCCTATCTCCCCAATGCTGCATCAAGCCGTACGTCGGCTTCAAGCAGGCGCAGGGTTTGAGTCACGCATCATTGTCCTAAAAGTGACTGATTGACATCTTGTAGATTTCCCTCAGCCACTTTTAGGATTCGTTCCTGCGCAGGAACGCCCTCCCTTGCGCCGGAACGCCCCCTGATGGCGCAGGGCTTTACAACGTGATGCATCTCCCATATGCGTTTTTTTTTATATATACGCCGCACTATGGCGACTCTTTTGTTCTGCCGCTGCGTCACAAAAGTCACGCAACAATGGAGGAAAATGAGCCGCAAGGGACTTCTAAATCAGCCCCAACAGACTGAAGTCTAGTCCTTCCTTTAGACACATGGCTATAAGAAGAAATAGTGGTGGTGGTCGGTGGATTGATAGTTTGAGTATTCACTGATCTGCAAGCAGGATGGACTTTGTCTGTCACTTCGCGTGCTGCGGACTGCTGCCTGCCAGGCCTAGGCAAACCTTTTTAGTAGTCTGTTTAGTGAGTTACATAGAAACTTTCAAAGTCAACGGTCCGCAAATCAGGCAATACGAATAACGTAGTATACCACATGAGATAGGTCAATATATCCCGTGGAATAGTTGTCTATCTATTTGCTATTTCTCCAAAATATTTTGTTATTGTTCTTTTGAAATGTTTGATTTGGTTGACAAATCTCATCCATGTTTTCTGGTCTTTCTTTCTTTCATGTTGTACATCAGCTCCCCCCAAGGGCAAGAGGACACAGGAGGAGGAGGAGGAGGGTGCTGTTCAGGAGGATGCAGGCCAGGATCGGGCAGGCGAGGGCTCCTTTGCTGGCCCCAGTAAGTTTTAATTTTAATATAGAGTACCTATTTTTTCCTAGCGTTCCTCATTCGATTTTTTCTAAATCGTCTTTGATCTTCTTGTAGACTGGATCTAAATTCTTATCCTGCCTCGACTATGACTCCCTGTGGTATTACTAGATTATTCTTATTAGTCTGTCTGTGTAGCTAACTAAGATTGCACATTTGGCAATTCCATTGGACTCCCATTCTAGTCAGCAATAGCTCTATGCACTGAGTGCAGTCCTCTGGGATTGTCCATAATGTCTTTTCAAGTCTTCTAAATGTTTATGCTTTGACAATTGCCAACAATAAAAAGGTGAATGACCACCAAGAAAGAATAAGATACTACTTTACTTTTGGTTTGGATAGGAGGACAATCCATTCTACTACTGTTGCAGGGACAAATCTGCACAAACCGAACTATGAACACTAAATAGTGCATTGTTTATCAATTATAATAGGCGCAGGTAGACTTTCTTTCCACATACCTCAGTGATATCAGACTTTGAAGAACCCCCAATCTCCTTAATGACTAGATAGTGTGGCAGAGTCATTTAGCTCCCAAAGTCATCGATGATTGATCCCCAATGATCATTAGATTATCCAACGCAGGACAAGAGTACGGAGTCAGAGTCAAGAAGTGCCAGAGGCACTCATGCTTGCAAAAATTCCAAAACCTTTAGCTCATCCACTCTAGTCTGGAGGACCAAAAACCACAGAGTCTATTTAAGTTTAAAAGCTTTATTAAAAGTAAACACATTTATTAAAATCAAATTTGTCATAAAAGTAAACGTTTAACTGAAAATGGAAAAGTGCTTAGTGCTAACGATTAATTGGACACATTTCTTGTGGAAAAAGGGACATTTTTACTTTAGAGTAGACAGTTACAAATTATTACATTGTATTTTGTTTTTTTAACATTTGTTTATTCCTCCTAGACCAAATATTATATAGTAGTGAGTGGTGTATTCTAACATTCTTAAATGTACTTTGTAGGTGGAACATCTGGTGGCGGGGCCAGCGCGGAGGTGGTGGTGTTGGGCGAGGACTCTGGGGAGGAGGCGGTGCAAGTGCCGGACGTTCCTGTGAGGGTTCGCACGGTGGTGGCGGGAAGAGGTAAGCTATATATTCCTTACTTATTGAGATTGAAGACTGCATAGTGTGCTTTCTGCACGGGTGTATTATAAATCAACCAGGTAGTAGCCTCCTCTAAATGTACTTCGACTTAGCTGTGAAGTTTTTGGTGAGAAGAATCCCAATAAGATCTTAGATGAACTTGATGGATGGGATGAACGAAAAGCGAAAGAAGGGTGTAAGTAAATGTGGAAGGACGAGAAATGTTATGATGGCTGGCAAAGAAGAATGATATGTGTTTGCTTGGCCCCCGAGGTGGCTGGGAAGGAAAGAATATGGTATGGTGCATGGCTGGGTCAATGATGAAGCAAGGATGGGTGGAAGGACAACAGCCTGGGTGGGTGAAACAGAAACTGTATGTGTGCATATACTTTGAATGGATGGATGCCTGGAGCATGGTATTATCTGACTCTTAGATAGCACATGTGTATCTAGAGAGAGTAGATGGTCACTGGATGAACTAAGTGTTACCTTGAAGAGCATGTAACACCGCACCCGCACGTCCGTTCCAGTGTAGGGAAGGTAAGGAAAATAAATTGTAAATTTGTCCAATACTACCATGAATAGTAGCAGTAGTTTGTATTGCAACTGCAAGCACAGCATATATCCGGTTATTACGGTGGACACTCCGTACCTCTCTTAATAACTTTAGTTTAGTAGTAGTATGTCATTCATGTGTGGGTGTATCACTGTTCACTCAATAATACGCAAAGCACCTAAAGTCATCCCATATGTCATCAAATACATCCCATGTGAAGTGATAGATAATCAAATTATTTAGCTTCTTCATTTTCCTTTTCTAGTACTCATTTGCACTGTAGGGTGAAAGGTAAATTAATTAAGCAGTAGCCCTTGTAACAGAGTATTCTCAGTGCCACCCGTAATAGAAAAGTAATAGCTTCACCACCTGCATGTACTGGACCGGTACAGTAACGCAAGTCTGTCTCACTCATCATGGTGTGCGTCTGTTTTTCTCGGGTGCAAGTTCACTGCGCTGGCATTCTGCCGGCTTGCATAAGATAACGTACCAATTTTCCTAAACAAGAGAGAAGAAGAAGAATAAGACTGGTGTACTGTCATAGTCGACTGTAATGGAAGTCCATAGTGGTCGTAGAATTTGTTCATTAAACTCCCACTAATGTTAGAGCAAGGATGCAGAAGTGGGAGGTTAGATAGATACTGTCCTCAATAGTTATGTACTGTGCTTTCAATTTGCTACTTGTACTGTGACACAACTTTCGGCTCAATCACTTTGTGTTATTAATGTTAAGGAGCATTGGTTACAGACTATGTCTTTCTTTCTTCATATAGTTGCTCCTTCCAAATCGACATCACGGAGGGAGCAGGCTCGAATGGCCCGGCAACGGAGGCTGGATGCCACTGTCGCCGAATATCGGCGGCTGGTGGCCCTGGAGGAGGAGGACACGCAGTCAACCGGTGGAACCACAACATCCTCCACTGGGACAGCTGCATCCTCCTCCGTGCCCCCACGGGCTGCCAGCCAGCGCAGTGCTCCAGCGGTACGGAGCCGGGCTAACAAAGCCAACCGCCACCGCCAAAGCAGCAAAAAGACCAGCTGCCCCCCACAGGAGTTGCAAGGCACGCCAGCGCCACCTAGGAGTCAGAATGTCCTACCTGGAGCAGGCGGTCCTTAGGTACAAGAACTTGGTGGAGGGCCTCCGCTTCGACCATGCCACCCTCCGCAAGGAGTATGATGCCCTGGCCGCAAAATTCACCAGCACCCTCCAGTAGTGGAGTGTCCCTTGCCCTTTTTTTAGAGACTTTTGGGGGGTGGGATTTGGGAGTTGGGTTCTTTTTGGGACTTTTCAAAGACAATCGTTGGGGTTAGGGAGGGTCTTGTGGGAGATTATTTTGTTAGGGCTACATAAATATACTTTTTTAAACTTTATCTGACCATACCTGTTTTTTAATGCCTTTCAGTCTGGTGGGTGGGGGTTTAACAGTAAGTTTGTTTTCCTGAAGAGTCCTAGGACTTTAGTAGTACTACCGTCAATCTCTCGTCTAGTCCTAATACTCCATTATACTACCTCCCACCAAACGCTTATCTTACCTGTAATTTGTGTTAGAAATTAGGGCTAGGCCCAGGGCTGGCTCCACGGGAAATGGGGATTAAGGTTGGCAATCCTGGGCGGATGAAATTTCCTCGTTGCGGTGGTACTAGTGGTGTGACACAGTGGCAGTTGCATGCCTATGGAAAAAAAGAAAACGAAACATGGTTTGTCCTTACTGTAGCATTACAACGGTTACGGTACGATAGAGAATATAGCAGGTGACAGTACACTAGAACAGTGCCACAATGTAGCCTAACAAATGGTAAAGTATTGCAAGTATAACTAGTACTTGCGTTGAATTTATTTGACATTGGCTCCTACTACTACAAGAAAAAGTACTGAATCTGAGTAAGTCTAGAATATATCCTCGTATTCCTTCACCAGCCTGTTGCTATGACCTTATCCTCCCCAGCAAGTGTGTGGAATTATTGATGTCATTTAGTCAGACATCAAGCAAAACCACACAGCCCGGGGGAAGAGGATTAGGGTTTGGAAAATGGATGGGAATGGGGGTTTCTTTTTGGGTAGGTTTTGTTGAGAGAAGAAAGAAAAAAGCACAGCATGGACAAACAATAATTGAAGATAAAGAAATCTTTGGGTACAAACTAAAGCTAACCACATGCAGTCACACTCATAGAAGAAAACAATGGATACTGTATCTGTATTCTGTATGTTGTTGGAGTTGTCCTGTTGAATTTGGTAAGTAAGTTGCATGCAGCAAACAATTCCTCTTATTAGCGGCACTCCTCCATTCCAGCTGACGCTTCGTCCATCAATGTTGGTGACCAGTGACCACTGACAGAAGACACCCTGTCCACTGCCTGCCTGGCAGATGTTGACTGAAACCCGGCCTGTAATTATTGAACGGAAAACAGGAAGTGCTATTACAATACCACTGATAAATAAATATAAGGTATGTACGCTGTGTGGTGCAAAAAGTCACACTTTGATTTTCCTAATAGACAGTACAATATTTTTGAAATTGCGTAATCTGTCTGAGTCACCTTTTTAAGGATAAATAAGTATGGCCAAATTAATTTAGCGGATCTTTCCCCTCAAGCTAGGTGTACTGTAAACTGTGTTTTAGAACAAAATTAGACCTTCCCAGCAATGCTCCCACCAAGACCCTTACTAAAGCCAGTCGCAAAAATGGAGAAGACCCCCAATCAGATCTCAAAAAACGAGGCCGAGCAGAAAAATGGTGACAAAACGTACTTTGAAAGTAAAAGTAGGCCCAAATACACCCTTACCCACCGTGGATTGTATTCAAACCACTTGCAAGCAAGCAAAAGTATCCATAGCCAGCATCGCTCCAAGAGTGCTCTAAGACCCCAGAACTCAGTTGCAAAAATCTAGAACACCCCGAAACACATGCAATCCTGCTGCTAGGGCTAACCCTAACGAACCCTAAGTTACAAAAAGTGCCAAAAGGCTTTTCCTTATGGATTTTGTCCAAACCACTTCTATCCGGTATTAGACCTTCCCAGGAATGCCCCAAGAGACCCGCCAACCCACCCGCAAAAAAGCACGCAACAACACCCCCAAACAGCCAAAAAGCAAAATCTCATACTTACAATATCTCTCGGCCTTCGGTCCAAACGCGCTGTGCAGCTAGGTCATCATCATAACTCCTGTTTTCCACCACGGATTTCCTGAAAAGCAAATGCAATCAAGATTAGACTGTCGCAGCAGTGCTTCGACAGAGACCCCGCAACCCACCCACAAACACCAGGAAGCCCCACAAACAGGCCCCCGAAAACGCTACATTGAGCAAGATGTCAGAACAAATAGCAAAAAAAGGCTTTTCCTTATGGATTTTGTCCAAACCACTTCTATCCGGTATTAGACCTTCCCAGGAATGCCCCAAGAGACCCGCCAACCCACCCACAAAAAAGCACGCGACAACACCCCCAAACAGCCAAAAAGCAAAATCTCATACTTACAATATCTCTCGGCCTTCGGTCCAAACGTGCTGTGCAGCTAGGTCATCATTATAACTCCTGTTTTCCACCACGGATTTCCTGAAAAGCAAATGCAATCAAGATTAGACTGTCGCAGCAGTGCTTCGACAGAGACCCCGCAACCCACCCACAAACACCAGGAAGCCCCCGAAAATGCAACATTGAGCAAGATGTCAGAAGAAATAGCAAAAAAAAGGCTTTTCCTTATGGATTTTGTCCAAACCACTTCTATCCGGTATTAGACCTTCCCAGGAATGCCCCAAGAGACCCGCCAACCCACCCGCAAAAAAGCATGCGACAACACCCCCAAACAGCCAAAAAGCAAAATCTCATACTTACAATATCTCTCGGCCTTCGGTCCAAACGCGCTGTGCAGCTAGGTCATCATCATAACTCCTGTTTTCCACCACGGATTTCCTGAAAAGCAAATGCAATCAAGATTAGACTGTCGCAGCAGTGCTTCGACAGAGACCCCGCAACCCACCCACAAACACCAGGAAGCCCCCAAACAGGCCCCCGAAAACGCTACATTGAGCAAGATGTCAGAAGAAATAGCAAAAAAAAGGCTTTTCCTTATGGATTTTGTCCAAACCACTTCTATCCGGTATTAGACCTTCCCAGGAATGCCCCAAGAGACCCGCCAACCCACCCGCAAAAAAGCACGCGACAACACCCCCAAACAGCCAAAAAGCAAAATCTCATACTTACAATATCTCTCGGCCTTCGGTCCAAACGCGCCGTGCAGCTAGGTCAACATGATAACTCCTGTTTTCCACCACGGATTTCCTGAAAAGCAAATGCAATCAAGATTAGACTGTCGCAGCAGTGCTCCCAGACCCCAAAACTCACCCACAAACACCCGGAACCCCGCCAAAGAGCACCTCAAAGGCAAGCAAGTCAGCAAAAACGGCAAGAAATTTCCGCCTCATATTTGGTCCAAAACACTTTTATCCGTTATTAGAGCTTCACAGCAATGGGCCCAGAGCCGTCAACTCACTCGCAAAGAAGTAGAACACCCCCACAAGTGCTGAGTCTTTCTTCATTGGGCGTAATCCAGCCCTCTGCTTTGAGGGAAATAGGAGGAGGAGGATAGAGGAGCATGTTCTTCTGAACTTGTGAACCTGAGAAATGTAGACTGCGGCACCTTCAAATCAATAAGCAAACAAGTGAAGACAGTTCTGCTGATGGGCTTGTTTTTGGGATTAGGTGATTAAAGTTTGAATTAAATTAACTGTGCAAAACAAAGAAAGACAGACACACAGGAATAAAAGTGAATAAGGACGAAAAAGAAAGTTATTGATTCATTGTCTCATTTTCAGGGCTCGGTGTCAGGGAATAGGAAGAAGATTTCGTCATCATACTCTGCGAATTCAGGCAGGATGAGGTCAGCGTCACCGAACAGAGAACAAATCCCCTCATCTACGTTGCCGTCCTCCTCGTCTTCATGCGGCGTGCTTTCTCGTACTTTGTAATCTGGTGGTATGAGGTGCTGATCCATCTTGATCATTGTTAGCCTCTCCACATTTTTGGGCGAGAGGCGGCTCCGTTTGGGAGTTACAATGCCACCAGCAGCACTGAAAACACGTTCAGAAGACACACTTGCGAGTGGGCAAGACAAATAGTTTATAGCCAGGTTGGAGAGCTGTGGCCACAATTGTTTTTTCCCATGCCAATACTGCAATGGCTCATCATTAAGAAAGACGTCTGTTGAGTCATTCAGATAGTCCTGCACCATCGAGTGAAGGTCCTCAACGGTTCCTCCACTTTGCTTACTTTTTGCTGTGCCTGTGACCTTTTTTCGAGAACCATACCCAAGCAAAGTTAGCCAATCCTCTTCAGCAGCCACTGTTACTCTTGTGTGTGGTGCAGATGATCCGGTTGCCGGTGTCTTTAACGGCTGAGAGGTCACTTGTGCCACAACCACAGGTGCAGAAGTGGATTCTTTTGACTGGGGATGGCCTGCTGATGCTGATGCTGATGTACTGCCTTCTCCTTCAATATCCTGCCGTTCTTTTTCAAACCTCTTGGCTGACCAGGCTAGCCAACGTTTGTACTTTTTAACATCTTCATCAGCAAAAGGAAAGAATGCTTGGCCTGCCAGCGCCTTTTTGTAGCGTGGATCCAGAATAGTAGCACAAATGTAATGCTGTTCTGAGTTGATCTTTTTAAGACGTTCATCACCACGTAGGCGCTCTAATAATTTCTCCGACAAAAGAAAAGGGTCTTTGTTTTTTTCATCTTTTTCTAACTCAGAAGACACCGCCTTCAGTTGGTGCTCCAGCATGCACAACAATGGGATAGCTTTTCACAAATTACAGACCTCCTGGCTGACTGCACGCATGAAGAACTCAAAAGGACGAAGCATGTCTGTCAGGCTTTTAACTATGTCCCATTGCGCCGCACCCATCCGCAGGTCCTTCTGAGCTGTACCCTCTTTTAAGAAATAGTGATCGAGTACCGTATACTGCTCATACAGACGCTCAAGCATGTAGAAGGTTGAGTTCCAACGTGTTGCCACCTCCTGGATGAGTGCTTTCACTGGCATTCGACGTTCAAGTAGCAGGCTCCTCAGATGCTTCCGGGCCTTAAAAGAATGGCTGAAATGGTTGCACATTTTGCGGCAGGTGGCCATTACCTCGCACGCTGGACTGTCTTTATCACTCAAGAATTTTTGAACTACCAGGTTGATACAGTGCGCCAAACACGGCACTCTGAAATAGTCACCCAGCGCCATGGCCTTAACTACATTGGTGCCATTATCCGTGGAAACATAACCAATCTGGCGTTTTTTTGGGGACAGCCAGTGAAAGACCTTTTTGTTAAACTCGTCCAAAATGTTTTGTGATGTGTGACTTTTCTCCAAGTCAAACATGGCTAGTGTTGCATGTTTACGAGCAGCTTTAAAAACTTGGTCCGGGTCAACACCTGCGTTTAGCTTTGCTTTAACACCTGAAAAAGAGACCCAGTGTGCAGTGATGCACATGTAATCAGCGCCTGCGCCACTGTTCCACATGTCTGTTGTCAGATGTATTGTGTGAACAGCACTCTTCTGCAAAGCTGCCCCAATCGCCTCCAGCACATCTTCATGTAGTGCTGGAACCGCAACTCTGGCAAAATAGAACCGGCTAGGAACCTTCCATTTAGGGCAGAGCGTTGCCACTAATTCTAGAAAACCTACCACTTCTACAAAAGAAAAAGGGAGAAGGTCCACAGCTAGCATTTTAGCCAGCTTAGTGTTATACAGACGCGTCAGTGGGTGGTTGCGTTCATATGGCGCGTCTGAAGAAAACATGGTTCTAATGTTGCCCTGGACCAAGCATTTACGGGATGATAATGACTTTGTTGACCCAATTATGCTCGCTGGTGAACTTTTGCGCGTTGATGTCTCACTCGCTCCAACACTCTTAGTGTGCCTCACATGGGGTGTGCTGCTGACAGGGGTACTGGGTGTAAGTGAAGTGTTTGACACATCTTCTTCCTCCTTGTCATCATCAGATGCAACATCAACGTTTTCTTGACTTCCAATTCGGGCTTCCTTGATCGCATTTAGGTGCGCAAACCATAGGACAGTGTGCTGTCTCTCAAGATGACCTCTCTGGCCTGCGGTACCATAGTTGGTACCTGACTTACCACGACTAACTGCAAGCTTACAAAGGGTACAAATGGCGAACTTTTCCCTTTTTGGGCAAACAGTAAAGAAGTCCCAAACTGGGGACTTGAAGTGTCTGTGGGGCCTGGAGGAGGCGGCGATACTGGTGGTGGTGGTCATGCTGCTAATACCAGATGAAGTGGAGGATCTGGATTGCCCAACTTTTGTACGTTGTGCACTTTCACCGCCACTAATTAAGGTCGAGGTGGATGGAGGTCCCTTCTTGTGAGAAAGAAATATGGAAGCGGTACGAGTTGGTGTACTTAACTCCAATGATTGTGGTGTTTCCACTGCCTCCTCGTCGACAACATCATCATCATCACGCTCAGCAGCTTTTCGGGCTAGGGTCAAAATGTCTGTTTGCTGCATGCCCGCTGGGGCTGCAGTGACCTTTATGATGACTGGGTCGTCGTTGTCAGAGTCTTCATCAGCAGCAGTATCCGCCACTTCTTGTTCAGCCTCATCATCACACTCCATAACTCTGAGACTTTGGACGAGCTTCCTTTTACGCTTAACTACCTTTGTCAGATCATGTGCCTCACTCTCAGACGGCAGTGGTGCTGGTTCCCAATTTTGATCCGTATCATCAGAAGGAGGTGTGCTTGAAGAAGATGTAGACACCACCCTTGATCTCTTCCTTGCTAGGGGTGTGGAAGACAATGAATGATCATCAGGAGGAGTGTCTTCCTCAAATGATACCTCGCCTTGATTGTCGATTTCCTGATGTGCCCCTACTTCGGGAGGAACAACTATTGTGGGCACTTGTGACCCTCCATGCACCTCTGCTTGCGCATCTCCTTGCGCTGCCTCTCCTTCCACATGTACTTGGGCTTGTACTTGCACATGTGGTTTTTGTTGCGGCTGTGGTTGTTCAACACTCGTCAGATGAGTTACAACAACCTGTGTTGATTGAGGGACATTGCTGCTACTTTCTTGCGATGAGCCAACATCACTGGTCGATGGTGATTGAACAACTAGACTAAGTGCCTCTGCAGCACTGAAGGGCTTGGACTTAAGTTGGCGTGGTGGTGGTGGTGGCACTGAGCCCAATGGAGCGGGGGTGCTGCTCCCAGCTTGGTCCCCAGCAGATCCCGCTGCTGCTGCAGGCATACTTTTTTTTTTACTCCCAAAAAAAGGGGCGGCCGGCACAGCAGTCTCCTTGGTAACTTGCTTCTTCTGCTCCTTACTGGCAACTTTCTTGCTAGAGGAGCTACGGGTAACTTTTTTTGGGGCCATCTTCTTCAGAACAGCAGGCAGCAGTTGCACGAGTTGCAGAGTTGTCTGTGTCCAGACGTGACGTCGCGTGACGTTATGCTGCACACACACACCGCTGCAGGACTTCTTCCTGGCACTGGTGGTTCTCTAGAGTCTTGTGCACCTAAAAGCAATGGAAGACAGAGGAACATCAGTTCAGTTATACACCCCAAAAAATGGAAAAACACAGAAAAATAAGCACAATCCCATGCCATCCATGATGTTTACATTCAAGACACCCCACAGAAAGACTAGGCTCATGCAACACTCACTACCCCTGGGGATAATGGATGAAAAGTAGGCTAAATAAGTGCCGGCCTCAGACACTGCCTCTCTTCAAAATGGCCCCTTGCACCCCAAGCACATGTTGCCTGTACCAGCCAGCACTCAAGATGGCCACCACCACCACCCACATGGCCAGTCCACATCAACAGTACACCCCAATAAAACAGAAAAACACCCAAAAATCACCACAATCCAATGCCATCCAGGATGTTTACCTTAAAGAGAGTGAGACCCCACAGGCACACTCAGTCCATGCACCACTACCCCTGGGCAAAAGGCCACACCAGCAGCCCCAAAAAAACGACAAAAAACACAAAAAACAGCACAATCCCAGCCCACCCATGGCCTCAATGGTGTTTAAATTCAAGAGGACACCCCACAGAAAGACTAGGCCCATGCAACACTCACCACCCCTGGGCAAAGGGCCCCACCAGCAGCCCAAAAAAACGACAAAAACAACAAAATTCAGCACAATCCTAGCCCATCCATGCCTTCAATGGTGTTTAAATTCAAGAAGACACCCCACAGAAAGACTAGGCCCATGCAACACTCACTACCCCTGGGGATAATGGATGAAAAGTAGGCAAAATAAGTGCAGGCCTCAGACACTGCCTCTCTTCAAAATGGCCCCTTGCACCCCAAGCACATGTTGCCTGTACCAGCCAGCACTCAAGATGGCCACCACCACCACCCACATGGCCAGTCCACATCAACAGTACACCCCAAAAAAACAGAAAAACACCCAAAAATCACCACAATCCAATGCCATCCAGGATGTTTACCTTAAAGAGAGTGAGACCCCACAGGCACACTCAGTCCATGCACCACTACCCCTGGGCAAAAGGCCACACCAGCAGCCCCAAATAAACGACAAAAAACACAAAAAACAGCACTATCCCAGCCCATCCATGGCCTCAATGGTGTTTAAATTCAAGAGGACACCCCACAGAAAGACTGGGCCCATGCAACACTCACCACCCCTGGGCAAAGGGCCCCACCAGCAGCCCCAAAAAACGACAAAAACCACAAAATTCAGCACAATCCTAGCCCATCCATGCCCTCAATGGTGTTTAAATTCAAGAAGACACCCCACAGAAAGACTAGGCCCATGCAACACTCACTACCCCTGGGGATAATGGATGAAAAGTAGGCAAAATAAGTGCAGGCCTCAGACACTGCCTCTCTTCAAAATGGCCCCTTGCACCCCAAGCACATGTTGCCTGTACCAGCCAGCACTCAAGATGGCCACCACCACCACCCACATGGCCAGTCCACATCAACAGTACACCCCAAAAAAACAGAAAAACACCCAAAAATCACCACAATCCAATGCCATCCAGGATGTTTACCTTAAAGAGAGTGAGACCCCACAGGCACACTCAGTCCATGCACCACTACCCCTGGGCAAAAGGCCACACCAGCAGCCCCAAAAAAACGACAAAAAACAGCACAATCCCAGCCCATCCATGGCCTCAATGGTGTTTAAATTCAAGAGGACACCCCACAGAAAGACTGGGCACATGCAACACTCACCACCCCTGGGCAAAGGGCCCCACCAGCAGCCCCAAAAAACGACAAAAAACACAAAATTCAGCACAATCCTAGCCCATCCATGCCCTCAATGGTGTTTAAATTCAAGAAGACACCCCACAGAAAGACTAGGCCCATGCAACACTCACTACCCCTGGGGATAATGGATGAAAAGTAGGCAAAATAAGTGCAGGCCTCAGACACTGCCTCTCTTCAAAATGGCCCATTGCACCCCAAGCACATGTTGCCTGCAACAGCCAGCACTCAAGATGGCCACCACCACCACCCACATGGCCAGTCCACAACAACAGTACACCCCAAAAAAACAGAAAAACACCCAAAAATCACCACAATCCAATGCCATCCAGGATGTTTACATTAAAGAGAGTGAGACCACACCACAGGCACACTCAGTTCAAGCACCACTACCCCTGGGCAAAAGGCCACACCAGCAGCCCCCAAAAAACGACAAAAACACAAAAATCAGCACAATCCCAGCCCATCCATGGCCTCAATGGTGTTTACATTCAAGAAGACACCCCACAGAAAGACTAGGCCCATGCAACACTCACCACCCCTGGGCAAAGGGCCCCACCAGCAGATCCAAAAAAACGACAAAAAGAACAAAAATCAGCACAATCCCAGCCCATCCATGGCCTCAATGGTGTTTAAATTCAACAAAACAGTTGTATCATGCACCCATAACCAACACTGGTCCTACTGGATACTGTGGCTACCCACAATATATTTTATTTAATGTTCTGAAAAAGTTCCAAAATTGTAGTTGCAGCAACTGTAATGCCCCAAACAAACTTACTTGTGAAAGTTGATTTCTAATCCAAAAGTGATCCAAAGAAAGTCAAAAAGGCCTCAAATCCAAATATCCAGCAGCACCCACAAAAAGTTATCCTTCCAGGTCAAGGTCCAAATGAAAGTGACCAGCACATGAAGAAAGCACTGGGAGGAGCCTGCTGGACAGGAACAGGAAGTTGGAGACTGTGGGGCACTTCCTTCCTCCCCCCCAAAAAAATGGACTCCTTGCAAAAAAAAGGCCATGCAAATGTCAACCTGAGGAGTGATTCTGATAAAAATCATCATTTTCTGAAGGTTTATCCTGTTTGCTGGTGGATTTCTTGTGCAGAATTGCTAAATCTCTATTTCGCGAGTGCAAGATTGTTCCTTTCCCCCGCAACTACGTGTTCGCAATTGCGAACTCTCGCGAGGCGTGCTGTGCAAGGTGGCAAGCCGCGATTACGTATTCGCGGGCGCCAAACTCCCGCGGGATCCCGCAGCAAGATCCAAAATGCCGCAGCACTCGCAAAATGTGATCGAGAAAAACAACTCGGCAAACGCTGAATGACGGAAAGTGAACGCCGTGCACCACGCCGCGCGCCGCAATATTGTATCACCAAGCAAAAAATCCGCCGCGAGCGAATTCACTGATTTTCGACAAATTCGCGAGAGTTCGCGGATTGCGAATTTGCCGAAAATTCCGAAAAATCCGCGGGCGGAACGGATTTTACGCCCATGCTTAGTTATTTCCCTGAGACTTCGGATCAGGAGTTTAGCCAACTAGCCCATGAAGTCACTCTGGGTTCTGGGTTCAAGAGATGCAGGTTCAGTCCTTCTGACCCAGGTAAGAGGTAGCAGGCAAAGGTCAGCACAGGAAACCAGGGGCCTCATTTATGAGGCCTTGCGTCAGTTTTGCGCTTCCGATGCGTCACTTTTTGAGACGCATCGGTGGCGTAAAACATGCCTCCTGTTGCGCACTATTTACAAAGTGACGCATCTAAGCAGATGCGTCACTTTGTAAACCCCTGCGCTACATTATACCTGCGTCAGGTATAATGTATGCAGAGGGGGCGTTTCTACACTTGCTAGTTTCTACAACTGTATGCGAGAAGCGGTAAAGTAGACTAAAGGAATTCTCCTAATTTAAATACCAACAAGAATAAAGTTCTCGTCTTTGGTAGGGCACCTTCTATCTGGTGGCCGAATGAACCTAACTCAATTAGGATTGCCAAGAATCTGAGAATGTTTTACGATGATATGTTGGCATATGAGAAACAGTTATATAACATTCCCATGTTTCAACTTTATTGTGAAGAATGTTTTCTTTTTAATCCCCTTTCAACAGAGCATGGAGTCAGCTCTGATCACAGCTTCCGAGTATGTCAGAACAACTTTAGACAGTGGAGGGAATGTTGCCTTAATTTTGTTAGATCTTTCAGCAGCGTTCAACACTGATAACCATGGACTTCTCATCAATTGTCTTTTTGAGTTAGGCATCAGGGGCACTGCCCTTAAGCTCTTAAGATCTTTTTTCAGTGATAGAGTTCAGTTTGTGGAATCCAATGGCCACAGTTCAACATCTTTTACACTGCCCTGTGGTGTACCACAAGGATTGCCACTGAGTCCAACTCTTTTTAATCTATATGTTACATCTCTAGCTTCAGTGATTAAATGTTTGGGTTTCTCAATTATCTCATATGCTGATGACGCGCAGAGGGTAGTGTCGGTCACAGAAGATCTAGATAGGACTGCAGAAATCTTACATGACTGTATGCACCAGATCGGGAGCTGGATGTTTAACAATTGTCTGAAACTAAACTTAGACAAATCTGAGGTGCTTCTCTTTGGCAATCGCCCATTGTTCTGCCGGTTTCAAATGGTGGCCTCAGAAAATGGGAGCTCCCCCAATTCCTGTTCCCAAAGTGAAAAATCTGGGAGTCCAATGTGACAAAATGCTTTCCTTTGTGAGACACGCAAGTGTGATCACCTCCTTGGGCTTCTTTCTGTTTAAATCACTTAGGAAGGTTTTCCTCTATTATGCTCTGGACTAACGCGAACCAGTGATCAATGCACTCGACTTTTCAAAAGTAGACTACTGTAATGGGCTTTTTTTGACTACCTACAAGAAAAACTCTGCATATGCTCCAGATGGTCCACAATGCAGAGGCTAGATTGCTTCTTGAGATACAAAAATATCAGTCGGTCCCCCAATCCCTCCCTTTACTCACTGGCTCCAAGTGAGAAAGTGGGTAATGTTTAAGTCTCTGCTCATAGCTTTAAGGCCCTTCTTCTTGAAAGCCCAGACTCCATCAGACAGCTCTTTCAATGGTACACCCCCTCCAGGACTTTAAGATTTTCCTCTCAGGCCAATTTGGTCACACCTAAAATTAAGAGAGCCACCTGGGGAGATATGAGCTTTGCAGTGGCCACAGCCAAACTTTGGAACTCGATGCCCTCAGACTAAACTCCATAAACAGCCTCCTTACGTATCGTAAGGCTCTTAAAACATGGTCATTTAATAATTACACAAGGATGAGCTGGTTGTAGTGTTCCCTGAAAGGGAAAAACCGCACATCAAAAAACAAGACTAAGTAGGATAACCAAGATAAGGGGCGTATTAAGTATATAGTTGCTGTGTGTACAGCTGGGGTGCTCTGTAAACCAATGTCACTCACTACCAAGGAGTGTCAGTAGCAGGTTTACAAACAACCTAATGTTGCAAATATCCAAAAAGAAGGTTAATGAAGCACACCCTGATTACAGTGTTATGAGATCTTTCTTGACAATCACAAGAATGTGTGATCCAATTAATCCAAGATACACACGTATATGCACAATGTAGTTTATGACATAAGATTGATCCAAAAATTCCATCAGGACAAGACGACCAAATCACGATGCTCGTAAATATAGTTTCCTTTATTCCTTGTTCTTATCAAGCTTAAATTCAGACGTAAACTGCAGCCAACACGTGTTTCGTCTGTACACAATATGTACTCAGACTTTCTCAAGGCTGTAGATACAGACAATAAAAATAATCAATAAAGTGAATATTAAGTATCAATAACCAAAAAAAAACACAACGAGAGCTAAGACTCAAGACCCAAGCTGATTGTATTCACCGAAAAGAACCGTGTTAAGAGGGCAGAGTGATATGATGAAAAAGCATCAAATAGAATAGTAATAGATTTGTGCACGAAGACACAGACCGCGAAATAGAGGATATACACCCTCAGACAAGTACTAAGTAATTTGAAAGGAACTATCAACATAGCTAGTGCAGGTATCAGATATCATCTGCAGTGTCATATTGGAGAACACAAAGCAATAAGAAAAAAAGAAAAGACAGACAGAGAAAGAAAGAGAGGTGCTAATCAAGAAACACCCAACGACCACCAAAAAGTGGGAATATGTCCGGATGAGAAACACGGGTGTGCCTAACTACGAGTCACTATATGGAAGGTGAAGCATTCCTCGCGTGCACATAATACATCTTAAAGCTTATTAAAACCCACCTATGATACGATCCTTCAACAGAATCTTCAATCATGAAGAGTTAAGGCATCTTTAAGGAATGTGACGGGAACCAATCTGCACAACAGGTAGTTGACAGTCTGAGTAATTATGTCTTAAAGCCTAAATAGCATGTATCAGAACAAATACACACAAGAATATACATATTCAAAAAAATATGACGTCATCAGTAGGAGAGCAAGGAGCACTGCTGTGAAGGAATAGGAAAACCCAGCAAAGTCAAGCACATCTAGATCTCACCAAGGGCTGAGATGGTGTAACAACCAGGTATATGAATGAAAATAACAGAATAAGGAGAGCACATACATTTAATAGTGCTAACCAAAATAACAAGAACAAGATGGAAAGCACCATCTCTACTAAATGGGGCTTCACGTACTCTGATAGTCCGCTCCAAAGTTAAGGAGTGAAGACTCCAATGACATATGGATCCGGAGAACAAACTTGTTCTATTTTATATATATAACCATACTGCGTACAAATCCACTGCCATGAAGTGAGTGACTGGCCTACAAGAATAAAAACTCATCTCTCCATAAAAAATATATAGATGGAGATGAGTATGCAAAAACCACTATTAGTGTTGTTCTAGATAAGGCTACATCAATAAGTAGCGTGACCAGAGAGGAGACGATCAAAATGGAACAACAGCAATGGAAGTACATCAGCTGTTATCAAAGGTGTATCACGTCATATTAGTAGTGCTCACCAAAAATATGAACACTGGACGGGTAGAAGCTCCTAGATTAAATGGAGCTGCATAAAGTGTATTTGTTCCTTCAGCACTTCTATGTGTAAAAGCTCCAATATCACCTGAAAAATGAGTAAAGGGAAAAGATAACGAGATTGCATACGGTAACATGGCGTGTATCGGAATAACACATATAAAGCTCGAACTCACATCTCAACATAAGGAGGTAAGCAAGTAGGAAAAGTAGTCCAACTGTCCCCCATGATGAGGTAGTAAAAGTTAAAACGCAACCTAAGAAGTAATAATCACAACAATATATAAAATATCAAAGGCGGCATTAGTATAGGCTATCTAAGAAAAGAACCTAACATAAGCAACCTAGTAAGAAAGCGCAATCCTGAACTCACTCGAACAGAAACTAGTGTGGTGTCCAGGTGAGAGTGGACGACCATATATCCGTTGTATCCATTTAAAAATCGGCCCGATTCCCCCCGTTTAGCTACCAGTCAAACCACACATAGGTATACCTCAATAAAGCTCATCTCAAAGAATCAGGGTAAACAACGCATGATAACGCCGTTCGTCAACACACTAGAGGTGTCGGCAATCTTAAAATAGTGCGAAAGCAAAGTATTGTGTCACGTGAACGGTAAACCCACGTGACTCAGCCACCAAAGTGAAAATAGGTTCGCATGTAGAATAAGTCGTAGTGTCGCCATCTTGCTATAGTGAAAAATACCAAAAATGCAGCTTCACTACAAGAGGATGTATAAAAAATATGGTCCTAGACACAATTTATAAACACGGCTAGTGATGTGAGTATTACTTCTTCACAGTCAACAAAAAATCATACTTAATCTGAACCTACAAATACATGGAGATGTATTATTAGCTTAACTCAGCCAAAAATGCAAACAAAAATGCAGTAAATGCAAAAAACCCAACACAATTATCACAATAAATCCTACTGCAGTTTATTTACAATTTCATAAAATTTCAGGTGAAGTAGAAAAGGAAAAGGAAAGAAATTTGGTGCTCAAGTAAAAGAAGGTGCGAGTATAGGTCTTAGAGTGATTCAGTGCAAAAGAAGAAATTATTTTACATTGCACATATTTAGCCTACCCATTCACAGTCTATATACAATTATTATACAGGGGGGCAGAAGGGGGGGGGGTTTGGGCAGGTGTAGGCTTTTGGTGGGGGGATCGTCGACGTTTCGACCCTGGCGCAATAAGGGAAAGTCACAACCTCTGCTGCGGGTCTTCTTCAGGACGGATGTGGGGACAGGGGACGGGGGAGCACCTGTAATGGTAAGTATAAATATATTTTACAATTTATTAAATCCGGTTTCAGTCTAAAGGAAATTAAAAAAAAAGTGTTGGGTACATTACCAAAGGAATTGAAAAGGTGTCGCAATTCCAGATAAGTTGGGCGAAACACCTATAAGAGGTAAAGACAAACCGGGAGACTGTTAGCCCATCTCCAAAGGCACAGTCATCCCATAGTGTCAAAACAAAGGAGGGGGGGTGGTCAGCAAGGGTCAAGACTCACCTCTGACCGGTGACTTCTGCTCAGTCTAAGGGTCAATTCGTGTATAATAGGCACTCGAATTCAATCGTGCTGTATGGGGGAAAAAGGAACCAATCAGTCCCATAGTACAATTTTATGCCCCATAGAAAGGTTTCATACATGTAGGAACACTCACCCTAATCTGGTAGCACGATGGGCATTGTGCCAATGGACGAGGGCGAGAGAACTAGATTAAGTTCTGGTGTACCTGTGTTGGAAAAGACAAACTGGTGTAATTCCCTGTTGTAAATTACCACCAATACCCAGGTACAGAGCTAGTCAAAAGCGTACTGAGATTGCTCATAACGTCAGCTATAGAAAGAGGCATCTGCATTAGGTGTAATACAAGAAAACCCGTATCACAACAATAAGCCTAGTGGAGTCCAATGTTGAAACTAATACAAACGTGACCTGTGTTATAAAGGATATCCAGGTCAAATATTCAAATTTAATTAACCATAATGAGAGGCAACAGTGCTCCTAAATGTAACGCCAATAGTTATACAGTGTATGAAGGGTGCAATTCCGGTAAACTATTCCCATAGAAAAACGCGATTGAAAATTGCAACTGGGTAACGCGATTGAATTTTACCTTAAATATAAACGTTCTCCCCAGAGGTTCAAAACGGGGGGGGTTTTTCAGACCACCGTTCTTCAATTGAATTCGCTCGGAGTGTAATCCGGCAGCTACCGACTCACAAGGCAGACAGCAATTCATTGAGTGAAAAACGCTCGGCATGTAAACCGGCAGCTTCCGTGTCATGCACCACGTGGTGAGAACCCACCAATCCCAAATGGGAAGGCGCGTAGGCATAAAAGAAGGACTAGGGTTTTTTAATGGAAGTCATAAAGGGACTAAACGCGAGTAGTGTAAACGAAGGACTGGGTACCAGTGGGGCAATAACATGGATACACAGTAGTATTAAAAAACGCCATGTTAATTGATGATTCAGCCCTAAATGTCCAATTGGGACTGTACTAATTCAAACAATTTTCAGATAAAAATAATACATTTTGACTGTAATTATGTCTTAAAATATTTCATGAATGTACAGAACAGAAAAACGATTCAGTCAATGGAATTACAATGGTGTACATAAAAAACACAATATAAACAATCACAAACAGCAATGTGAATCAAATACATATTAATGGGGATGAAGTGTTATGGCTGCTGTTAAAACCCATTAATGATGGATTACAATTCCAATAGAATGAGGATGAGGAGAAAGTGTTATAGCTGCAGTTGAAGCCCATTAACAATGAATTACAATATCAGTAAGTCGGGGAACAAAACAAATGGTCACAGATCGAAAAAGCTCAGCCAGTTGGTAAAAGTGCCATTTGTCTCATAACCTCCTCTTGTTCATTCAGACCCCTATTAACAGTATCGAAGAAATGCATCCACCTGCACTCACGGATGCTCATCGATAATGCCAGGTTGCCCCCCCTGGGATTGGGATTGACTTTCTCGATGACACACCATCTTAAACTTTCAGGTGTGTGATTAAACCTGACAAAATGGTCAACAAGGGGCGCTCCCTGTACTATACACCGGATTCTGCTGCAGTGTTGCAGGATGCGGGTTTTCACCTTCTGGATTGTTTGCCCTATATACATAAAACCACAGGGGCAAAAGATGGCATAAATTACCCCCATGGTGTTACAATTGGTGTGATTTTGTAGGGTATGAGTGTAGTCATTATATGTGCATTCCTTGACTTCCAAGGCCATATCACAGGCCTTACAGGATCCACACTTAAAATGACCTACAACAGTCGGAAGATTCCATAATGTGGTCTGACTCTCCGCATTTTTCTTCTGCAACATAGAACGTACAACAAAATCTCTCACGCTCTTTCCTTTCCGGAAGGCATGCATTGGAGGGTCTGGCAACCCTGTCTCTTCTGCTACCAGGTGCCAGTGATTATTGATAATCCTTTTGATCTCCGTACTCTTGGTGTTAAACGTGGTAACACATATCAGTCTCTCATCTTCAATCTCTTTCCTTATTTTAGGTTCTAGCAATACTTCTCTGTGACAGAACCATGCTCTTTTACGGGCCTTTTTTACCAGGCTCCTTGGGTAGCCCCTCTCAACCAATCGGGTCATCAAGATGGTCGACTCATTAAAATAGTCCACTTTGCAACTACAATTTCTCCGCAATCTCAGGAACTGTCCATAAGGGAGATTGTCCCTGAGATTGCGGGGATGGTGGCTGGAATATCGTAACAGAGTGTTTCTCTCTGTCGGTTTTCGAAACAAGGTAGTATGTAAAACACCATGTTCCTCCTTAATAGTGATGTCCAGGAAATTTATAGCCTGGTTGCTACACTCCATGGTAAACTGGATATTAGCATCTCTCCCGTTAAGCCAGTTATGGAAAATGAGTAGATCGCTCTTCGAGCCCTTCCACATAAGCAGGACGTCGTCAATGTAACGACGCCATAAACTGATGTTACCTATATATGGGTTGTTGTCACAAAGAACCAAGTTGTGTTCAAAATGATCCATATAGATCACTGCCAAGTTTGGGGCAAAGCTAGCACCCATGGCTACGCCATTTATCTGCATGAAGTAATTTCCATCAAAAATAAAGAAATTACGTTTCATAGCGATCTCTAAAAGGTCTACTATGAATTTCGTAGGGACTTGATGTGGCCTAATCCTGTCTTCCAATACCGTTCTTATCACCTCCAGGGCAGCCTGTTGTGGAATGTTTGTATACAAAGAGGTGATATCCATAGTTACCAATAGTTCTTCAGTGGGATTAAATGCTTTCTCATCTATCGACTTGATCACCTGCATAGTGTCCCTAAGGTAACAAGCTGTATTTTCTGCAATGGGTTTGATGAAGATATCTATAAACTTACACAATGGTTCAAGGATTGAGCCACACCCAGACACAATAGGTCTCCCAGGTGGATTATGGAGCCTTTTGTGTACCTTGGGCAAGGTATAAATTGTAGGTAAACGAGGGTGTGTATTATTAAGAAACTCATATTCCAGTTTAGTGATAAATCCCTCACCGAGAACATTATCCGTGACCTTTTTTATCGCCACCGCAATATCCCTGGTAGGGTTGGCTGATAGTTTGGTATAATTTTCAGCCACCGATAGCTGATTACAGATTTCTTTTATATAATCGTCCCTGTTCTGAATTACAATTGCCCCGCCTTTATCGGCGGGCTTGATCACTATATCTTGGTTTAGTTTCAAATTTTGTAGCGCAGTCCTTTCCTGTTTGGAAACATTATATTTCACATATTTCTTGTCCTTCAGTAGTTTATTTATATCGCTCATAACAACTTGCTCATATGCTAACACCTTGTGTGGCATCATATGAGCAGGTGGTGTAAAAGTAGAAGGTGGTCTCAGACCTGTGTTGCTAAATACCGGCTGGTGTGGTATTTTGTTAAAAAATTGCTTCAGGCGAACTTTCCGGAAGAACTGATGAAGCTCCAATTTTAAATTGAAGCTATTTGGCAAATTTGTTGGGACAAAAGACAAACCCTTCTCCAAGATTTTTTGTTCATCATTAGTCAGAGCATGACTGGAAAGATTGATTAGAGGGCTATTCAGGTTGGCTAATGCATTGGGCTCTACCACCTGTAATGTTGTTTGCGAGTTTGAATTTCGCCATGTGATTCCTGTCGGAATTGGACCTGTTTCCCTGAGCGCGTCCGCCCCTGATTCCAATTCGTTTGCCCTCTGCCCTGGTTCCAGTTGGTTCGGCCACGTCCCCTGGGACGACCCCAGGGGCGGCCTCTGCCACGCTGTTCCTCCCATGGATCCTGCTCTAAAAAATCAGATTGGGGGTCTTGCTGCGCAGATGTACTAGTGGAGGGTTGCTCCGAGTCCGACACACTGCTGACGGAGGAATTAGAGAATGTATTGTACCTCCTAAACCCTCCTCTGCCCCTGGTGCTATATCTCCCTTGGGATTCCTGGTTGTAGTACCCCTCTGCTAAATAAGGGTAGACAGTTTTTTTGTCAAAGTATTTGATATCCTTGGACAACTTATCCAACTTAGTGGATTGCGTAAAGATATCAAACTCCTTCAGAGTTACTTCTAGTCGTTCAAGGGCTTCCTTAGCATTAAGCAAGGCCGAGTCTTCTATAATCTCCTTTCTTAGTTCTCCTATTTCTTTCATTAGACGCTCAACCTCTTCCAAAGCAGTCTCCACCCCCAAGACCATCCAATGTCTAGAACAGTTATTTGAGATGAAGCTGAACTTACCCTTAAATTTAGGGTTATCCACAAAGATCGCAGGCTCGTTACGAACCTGCAGACCTATTGGTATAACATTAGCTTGTAGATATTGGGTGAGGGAGTGTCCGTGTAGTCTCGTTCTTATGAGCTTCTTTTCGAGTCTTTCTAATTTATTAACCTTATCATTTAGAGTTGAGTCGATTGGAGTTGTTATGCGACCCAGGAAACTGCCACTTCCTTGTTTATCTATAAGGTTTTTAATGTAGTCTTCGCTATAGGTCAATGTCTCATTCTCTGACATTTCCTGACAGATATACAAACATACAAAAAATGCAAACAATTCAACAAACAAGGACAACCCTCGCAGGATTCCCTGCTCAAGAGATCATTGAAAACAATGGGGTAAACCCAAGAAATCAATAGGACCTGGGTAACTGTGTATATATAAAAAATATGGTCCTAGACACAATTTATAAACACGGCTAGTGATGTGAGTATTACTTCTTCACAGTCAACAAAAAATCTGACTTAATCTGAACCTACAAATACATGGAGATGTATTATTAGCTTAACTCAGCCAAAAATGCAAACAAAAATGCAGTAAATGCAAAAAACCCAACACAATTATCACAATAAATCCTACTGCAGTTTATTTACAATTTCATAAAATTTCAGGTGAAGTAGAAAAGGAAAAGGAAAGAAATTTGGTGCTCAAGTAAAAGAAGGTGCGAGTATAGGTCTTAGAGTGATTCAGTGCAAAAGAAGAAATTATTTTACATTGCACATATTTAGCCTACCCATTCACAGTCTATATACAATTATTATACAGGGGGGCAGAAGGGGGGGGGGGTTTGGGCAGGTGTAGGCTTTTGGTGGGGGGATCGTCGACGTTTCGACCCTGGCGCAATAAGGGAAAGTCACAACCTCTGCTGAGGGTCTTCTTCAGGACGGATGTGGGGACAGGGGACGGGGGAGCACCTGTAATGGTAAGTATAAATATATTTTACAATTTATTAAATCCGGTTTCAGTCTAAAGGAAATAAAAAAAAAGTGTTGGGTACATTACCAAAGGAATTGAAAAGGTGTCGCAATTCCAGATAAGTTGGGCGAAACACCTATAAGAGGTAAAGACAAACCGGGAGACTGTTAGCCCATCTCCAAAGGCACAGTCATCCCATAGTGTCAAAACAAAGGAGGGGGGGTGGTCAGCAAGGGTCAAGACTCACCTCTGACCGGTGACTTCTGCTCAGTCTAAGGGTCAATTCGTGTATAATAGGCACTCGAATTCAATCGTGCTGTATGGGGGAAAAAGGAACCAATCAGTCCCATAGTACAATTTTATGCCCCATAGAAAGGTTTCATACATGTAGGAACACTCACCCTAATCTGGTAGCACGATGGGCATTGTGCCAATGGACGAGGGCGAGAGAACTAGATTAAGTTCTGGTGTACCTGTGTTGGAAAAGACAAACTGGTGTAATTCCCTGTTGTAAATTACCACCAATACCCAGGTACAGCGCTAGTCAAAAGCGTACTGAGATTGCTCATAACGTCAGCTATAGAAAGAGGCATCTGCATTAGGTGTAATACAAGAAAACCCGTATCACAACAATAAGCCTAGTGGAGTCCAATGTTGAAACTAATACAAACGTGACCTGTGTTATAAAGGATATCCAGGTCAAATATTCAAATTTAATTAACCATAATGAGAGGCAACAGTGCTCCTAAATGTAACGCCAATAGTTATACAGTGTATGAAGGGTGCAATTCCGGTAAACTATTCCCATAGAAAAACGCGATTGAAAATTGCAACTGGGTAACGCGATTGAATTTTACCTTAAATATAAACGTTCTCCCCAGAGGTTCAAAACGGGGGGGGTTTTTCAGACCACCGTTCTTCAATTGAATTCGCTCGGAGTGTAATCCGGCAGCTACCGACTCACAAGGCAGACAGCAATTCATTGAGTGAAAAACGCTCGGCATGTAAACCGGCAGCTTCCGTGTCATGCACCACGTGGTGAGAACCCACCAATCCCAAATGGGAAGGCGCGTAGGCATAAAAGAAGGACTAGGGTTTTTTAATGGAAGTCATAAAGGGACTAAACGCGAGTAGTGTAAACGAAGGACTGGGTACCAGTGGGGCAATAACATGGATACACAGTAGTATTAAAAAACGCCATGTTAATTGATGATTCAGCCCTAAATGTCCAATTGGGACTGTACTAATTCAAACAATTTTCAGATAAAAATAATACATTTTGACTGTAATTATGTCTTAAAATATTTCATGAATGTACAGAACAGAAAAACGATTCAGTCAATGGAATTACAATGGTGTACATAAAAAACACAATATAAACAATCACAAACAGCAATGTGAATCAAATACATATTAATGGGGATGAAGTGTTATGGCTGCTGTTAAAACCCATTAATGATGGATTACAATTCCAATAGAATGAGGATGAGGAGAAAGTGTTATAGCTGCAGTTGAAGCCCATTAACAATGAATTACAATATCAGTAAGTCGGGGAACAAAACAAATGGTCACAGATCGAAAAAGCTCAGCCAGTTGGTAAAAGTGCCATTTGTCTCATAACCTCCTCTTGTTCATTCAGACCCCTATTAACAGTATCGAAGAAATGCATCCACCTGCACTCACGGATGCTCATCGATAATGCCAGGTTGCCCCCCCTGGGATTGGGATTGACTTTCTCGATGACACACCATCTTAAACTTTCAGGTGTGTGATTAAACCTGACAAAATGGTCAACAAGGGGCGCTCCCTGTACTATACACCGGATTCTGCTGCAGTGTTGCAGGATGCGGGTTTTCACCTTCTGGATTGTTTGCCCTATATACATAAAACCACAGGGGCAAAAGATGGCATAAATTACCCCCATGGTGTTACAATTGGTGTGATTTTGTAGGGTATGAGTGTAGTCATTATATGTGCATTCCTTGACTTCCAAGGCCATATCACAGGCCTTACAGGATCCACACTTAAAATGACCTACAACAGTCGGAAGATTCCATAATGTGGTCTGACTCTCCGCATTTTTCTTCTGCAACATAGAACGTACAACAAAATCTCTCACGCTCTTTCCTTTCCGGAAGGCATGCATTGGAGGGTCTGGCAACCCTGTCTCTTCTGCTACCAGGTGCCAGTGATTATTGATAATCCTTTTGATCTCCGTACTCTTGGTGTTAAACGTGGTAACACATATCAGTCTCTCATCTTCAATCTCTTTCCTTATTTTAGGTTCTAGCAATACTTCTCTGTGACAGAACCATGCTCTTTTACGGGCCTTTTTTACCAGGCTCCTTGGGTAGCCCCTCTCAACCAATCGGGTCATCAAGATGGTCGACTCATTAAAATAGTCCACTTTGCAACTACAATTTCTCCGCAATCTCAGGAACTGTCCATAAGGGAGATTGTCCCTGAGATTGCGGGGATGGTGGCTGGAATATCGTAACAGAGTGTTTCTCTCTGTCGGTTTTCGAAACAAGGTAGTATGTAAAACACCATGTTCCTCCTTAATAGTGATGTCCAGGAAATTTATAGCCTGGTTGCTACACTCCATGGTAAACTGGATATTAGCATCTCTCCCGTTAAGCCAGTTATGGAAAATGAGTAGATCGCTCTTCGAGCCCTTCCACATAAGCAGGACGTCGTCAATGTAACGACGCCATAAACTGATGTTACCTATATATGGGTTGTTGTCACAAAGAACCAAGTTGTGTTCAAAATGATCCATATAGATCAGTGCCAAGTTTGGGGCAAAGCTAGCACCCATGGCTACGCCATTTATCTGCATGAAGTAATTTCCATCAAAAATAAAGAAATTACGTTTCATAGCGATCTCTAAAAGGTCTACTATGAATTTCGTAGGGACTTGATGTGGCCTAATCCTGTCTTCCAATACCGTTCTTATCACCTCCAGGGCAGCCTGTTGTGGAATGTTTGTATACAAAGAGGTGATATCCATAGTTACCAATAGTTCTTCAGTGGGATTAAATGCTTTCTCATCTATCAACTTGATCACCTGCATAGTGTCCCTAAGGTAACAAGCTGTATTTTCTGCAATGGGTTTGATGAAGATATCTATAAACTTACACAATGGTTCAAGGATTGAGCCACACCCAGACACAATAGGTCTCCCAGGTGGATTATGGAGCCTTTTGTGTACCTTGGGCAAGGTATAAATTGTAGGTAAACGAGGGTGTGTATTATTAAGAAACTCATATTCCAGTTTAGTGATAAATCCCTCACCGAGAGCATTATCCGTGACCTTTTTTATCGCCACCGCAATATCCTTGGTAGGGTTGGCTGATAGTTTGGTATAATTTTCAGCCACCGATAGCTGATTACAGATTTCTTTTATATAATCGTCCCTGTTCTGAATTACAATTGCCCCGCCTTTATCGGCGGGCTTGATCACTATATCTTGGTTTAGTTTCAAATTTTGTAGCGCAGTCCTTTCCTGTTTGGAAACATTATATTTCACATATTTCTTGTCCTTAAGTAGTTTATTTATATCGCTCATAACAACTTGCTCATATGCTAACACCTTGTGTGGCATCATATGAGCAGGTGGTGTAAAAGTAGAAGGTGGTCTCAGACCTGTGTTGCTAAATACCGGCTGGTGTGGTATTTTGTTAAAAAATTGCTTCAGGCGAACTTTCCGGAAGAACTGATGAAGCTCCAATTTTAAATTGAAGCTATTTGGCAAATTTGTTGGGACAAAAGACAAACCCTTCTCCAAGATTTTTTGTTCATCATTAGTCAGAGCATGACTGGAAAGATTGATTAGAGGGCTATTCAGGTTGGCTAATGCATTGGGCTCTACCACCTGTAATGTTGTTTGCGAGTTTGAATTTCGCCATGTGATTCCTGTCGGAATTGGACCTGTTTCCCTGAGCGCGTCCGCCCCTGATTCCAATTCGTTTGCCCTCTGCCCTGGTTCCAGTTGGTTCGGCCACGTCCCCTGGGACGACCCCAGGGGCGGCCTCTGCCACGCTGTTCCTCCCATGGATCCTGCTCTAAAAAATCAGATTGGGGGTCTTGCTGCGCAGATGTACTAGTGGAGGGTTGCTCCGAGTCCGACACACTGCTGACGGAGGAATTAGAGAATGTATTGTACCTCCTAAACCCTCCTCTGCCCCTGGTGCTATATCTCCCTTGGGATTCCTGGTTGTAGTACCCCTCTGCTAAATAAGGGTAGACAGTTTTTTTGTCAAAGTATTTGATATCCTTGGACAACTTATCCAACTTAGTGGATTGCGTAAAGATATCAAACTCCTTCAGAGTTACTTCTAGTCGTTCAAGGGCTTCCTTAGCATTAAGCAAGGCCGAGTCTTCTATAATCTCCTTTCTTAGTTCTCCTATTTCTTTCATTAGACGCTCAACCTCTTCCAAAGCAGTCTCCACCCCCAAGACCATCCAATGTCTAGAACAGTTATTTGAGATGAAGCTGAACTTACCCTTAAATTTAGGGTTATCCACAAAGATCGCAGGCTCGTTACGAACCTGCAGACCTATTGGTATAACATTAGCTTGTAGATATTGGGTGAGGGAGTGTCCGTGTAGTCTCGTTCTTATGAGCTTCTTTTCGAGTCTTTCTAATTTATTAACCTTATCATTTAGAGTTGAGTCGATTGGAGTTGTTATGCGACCCAGGAAACTGCCACTTCCTTGTTTATCTATAAGGTTTTTAATGTAGTCTTCGCTATAGGTCAATGTCTCATTCTCTGACATTTCCTGACAGATATACAAACATACAAAAAATACAAACAATTCAACAAACAAGGACAACCCTCGCAGGATTCCCTGCTCAAGAGATCATTGAAAACAATGGGGTAAACCCAAGAAATCAATAGGACCTGGGTAACTGTGTATATATAAAAAATATGGTCCTAGACACAATTTATAAACACGGCTAGTGATGTGAGTATTACTTCTTCACAGTCAACAAAAAATCAGACTTAATCTGAACCTACAAATACATGGAGATGTATTATTAGCTTAACTCAGCCAAAAATGCAAACAAAAATGCAGTAAATGCAAAAAACCCAACACAATTATCACAATAAATCCTACTGCAGTTTATTTACAATTTCATAAAATTTCAGGTGAAGTAGAAAAGGAAAAGGAAAGAAATTTGGTGCTCAAGTAAAAGAAGGTGCGAGTATAGGTCTTAGAGTGATTCAGTGCAAAAGAAGAAATTATTTTACATTGCACATATTTAGCCTACCCATTCACAGTCTATATACAATTATTATACAGCGATCTTTGTGGATAACCCTAAATTTAAGGGTAAGTTCAGCTTCATCTCAAATAACTGTTCTAGACATTGGATGGTCTTGGGGGTGGAGACTGCTTTGGAAGAGGTTGAGCGTCTAATGAAAGAAATAGGAGAACTAAGAAAGGAGATTATAGAAGACTCGGCCTTGCTTAATGCTAAGGAAGCCCTTGAACGACTAGAAGTAACTCTGAAGGAGTTTGATATCTTTACGCAATCCACTAAGTTGGATAAGTTGTCCAAGGATATCAAATACTTTGACAAAAAAACTGTCTACCCTTATTTAGCAGAGGGGTACTACAACCAGGAATCCCAAGGGAGATATAGCACCAGGGGCAGAGGAGGGTTTAGGAGGTACAATACATTCTCTAATTCCTCCGTCAGCAGTGTGTCGGATTCGGAGCAACCCTCCACTAGTACATCTGCGCAGCAAGACCCCCAATCTGATTTTTTAGAGCAGGATCCATGGGAGGAACAGCGTGGCAGAGGCCGCCCCTGGGGTCGTCCCAGGGGACGTGGCCGAACCAACTGGAACCAGGGCAGAGGGCAAACGAATTGGAATCAGGGGCGGACGCGCTCAGGGAAACAGGTCCAATTCCGACAGGAATCACATGGCGAAATTCAAACTCGCAAACAACATTACAGGTGGTAGAGCCCAATGCATTAGCCAACCTGAATAGCCCTCTAATCAATCTTTCCAGTCATGCTCTGACTAATGATGAACAAAAAATCTTGGAGAAGGGTTTGTCTTTTGTCCCAACAAATTTGCCAAATAGCTTCAATTTAAAATTGGAGCTTCATCAGTTCTTCCGGAAAGTTCGCCTGAAGCAATTTTTTAACAAAATACCACACCAGCCGGTATTTAGCAACACAGGTCTGAGACCACCTTCTACTTTTACACCACCTGCTCATATGATGCCACACAAGGTGTTAGCATATGAGCAAGTTGTTATGAGCGATATAAATAAACTACTGAAGGACAAGAAATATGTGAAATATAATGTTTCCAAACAGGAAAGGACTGCGCTACAAAATTTGAAACTAAACCAAGATATAGTGATCAAGCCCGCCGATAAAGGCGGGGCAATTGTAATTCAGAACAGGGACGATTATATAAAAGAAATCTGTAATCAGCTATCGGTGGCTGAAAATTATACCAAACTATCAGCCAACCCTACCAAGGATATTGCGGTGGCGATAAAAAAGGTCACGGATAATGCTCTCGGTGAGGGATTTATCACTAAACTGGAATATGAGTTTCTTAATAATACACACCCTCGTTTACCTACAATTTATACCTTGCCCAAGGTACACAAAAGGCTCCATAATCCACCTGGGAGACCTATTGTGTCTGGGTGTGGCTCAATCCTTGAACCATTGTGTAAGTTTATAGATATCTTCATCAAACCCATTGCAGAAAATACAGCTTGTTACCTTAGGGACACTATGCAGGTGATCAAGTTGATAGATGAGAAAGCATTTAATCCCACTGAAGAACTATTGGTAACTATGGATATCACCTCTTTGTATACAAACATTCCACAACAGGCTGCCCTGGAGGTGATAAGAACGGTATTGGAAGACAGGATTAGGCCACATCAAGTCCCTACGAAATTCATAGTAGACCTTTTAGAGATCGCTATGAAACGTAATTTCTTTATTTTTGATGGAAATTACTTCATGCAGATAAATGGCGTAGCCATGGGTGCTAGCTTTGCCCCAAACTTGGCAGTGATCTATATGGATCATTTTGAACACAACTTGGTTCTTTGTGACAACAACCCATATATAGGTAACATCAGTTTATGGCGTCGTTACATTGACGACGTCCTGCTTATGTGGAAGGGCTCGAAGAGCGATCTACTCATTTTCCATAACTGGCTTAACGGGAGAGATGCTAATATCCAGTTTACCATGGAGTGTAGCAACCAGGCTATAAATTTCCTGGACATCACTATTAAGGAGGAACATGGTGTTTTACATACTACCTTGTTTCGAAAACCGACAGAGAGAAACACTCTGTTACGATATTCCAGCCACCATCCCCGCAATCTCAGGGACAATCTCCCTTATGGACAGTTCCTGAGATTGCGGAGAAATTGTAGTTGCAAAGTGGACTATTTTAATGAGTCGACCATCTTGATGACCCGATTGGTTGAGAGGGGCTACCCAAGGAGCCTGGTAAAAAAGGCCCGTAAAAGAGCATGGTTCTGTCACAGAGAAGTATTGCTAGAACCTAAAATAAGGAAAGAGATTGAAGATGAGAGACTGATATGTGTTACCACGTTTAACACCAAGAGTACGGAGATCAAAAGGATTATCAATAATCACTGGCACCTGGTAGCAGAAGAGACAGGGTTGCCAGACCCTCCAATGCATGCCTTCCGGAAAGGAAAGAGCGTGAGAGATTTTGTTGTACGTTCTATGTTGCAGAAGAAAAATGCGGAGAGTCAGACCACATTATGGAATCTTCCGACTGTTGTAGGTCATTTTAAGTGTGGATCCTGTAAGGCCTGTGATATGGCCTTGGAAGTCAAGGAATGCACATATAATGACCACACTCATACCCTACAAAATCACACCAATTGTAACACCATGGGGGTAATTTTTGCCATCTTTTGCCCCTGTGGTTTTAAGTATATAGGGCAAACAATCCAGAAGGTGAAAACCCGCATCCTGCAACACTGCAGCAGAATCCGGTGTATAGTACAGGGAGCGCCCCTTGTTGACCATTTTGTCAGGTTTAATCACACACCTGAAAGTTTAAGATGGTGTGTCATCGAGAAAGTCAATCCCAATCCCAGGGGGGGCAACCTGGCATTATCGATGAGCATCCGTGAGTGCAGGTGGATGCATTTCTTCGATACTGTTAATAGGGGTCTGAATGAACAAGAGGAGGTTATGAGACAAATGGCACTTTTACCAACTGGCTGAGCTTTTTCGATCTGTGACCATTTGTTTTGTTCCCCGACTTACTGATATTGTAATTCATTGTTAATGGGCTTCAACTGCAGCTATAACACTTTCTCCTCATCCTCATTCTATTGGAATTGTAATCCATCATTAATGGGTTTTAACAGCAGCCATAACACTTCATCCCCATTAACATGTATTTGATTCACATTGCTGTTTGTGATTGTTTATATTGTGTTTTTTATGTACACCATTGTAATTCCATTGACTGAATCGTTTTTCTGTTCTGTACATTCATGAAATATTTTAAGACATAATTACAGTCAAAATGTATTATTTTTATCTGAAAATTGTTTGAATTAGTACAGTCCCAATTGGACATTTAGGGCTGAATCATCAATTAACATGGCGTTTTTTAATACTACTGTGTATCCATGTTATTGCCCCACTGGTACCCAGTCCTTCGTTTACACTACTCGCGTTTAGTCCCTTTATGACTTCCATTAAAAAACCCTAGTCCTTCTTTTATGCCTACGCGCCTTCCCATTTGGGATTGGTGGGTTCTCACCACGTGGTGCATGACACGGAAGCTGCCGGTTTACATGCCGAGCGTTTTTCACTCAATGAATTGCTGTCTGCCTTGTGAGTCGGTAGCTGCCGGATTACACTCCGAGCGAATTCAATTGAAGAACGGTGGTCTGAAAAAACCCCCCCGTTTTGAACCTCTGGGGAGAACGTTTATATTTAAGGTAAAATTCAATCGCGTTACCCAGTTGCAATTTTCAATCGCGTTTTTCTATGGGAATAGTTTACCGGAATTGCACCCTTCATACACTGTATAACTATTGGCGTTACATTTAGGAGCACTGTTGCCTCTCATTATGGTTAATTAAATTTGAATATTTGACCTGGATATCCTTTATAACACAGGTCACGTTTGTATTAGTTTCAATATTGGACTCCACTAGGCTTATTGTTGTGATACGGGTTTTCTTGTATTACACCTAATGCAGATGCCTCTTTCTATAGCTGACGTTATGAGCAATCTCAGTACGCTTTTGACTAGCGCTGTACCTGGGTATTGGTGGTAATTTACAACAGGGAATTACACCAGTTTGTCTTTTCCAACACAGGTACACCAGAACTTAATCTAGTTCTCTCGCCCTCGTCCATTGGCACAATGCCCATCGTGCTACCAGATTAGGGTGAGTGTTCCTACATGTATGAAACCTTTCTATGGGGCATAAAATTGTACTATGGGACTGATTGGTTCCTTTTTCCCCCATACAGCACGATTGAATTCGAGTGCCTATTATACACGAATTGACCCTTAGACTGAGCAGAAGTCACCGGTCAGAGGTGAGTCTTGACCCTTGCTGACCACCCCCCCTCCTTTGTTTTGACACTATGGGATGACTGTGCCTTTGGAGATGGGCTAACAGTCTCCCGGTTTGTCTTTACCTCTTATAGGTGTTTCGCCCAACTTATCTGGAATTGCGACACCTTTTCAATTCCTTTGGTAATGTACCCAACACTTTTTTTTAATTTCCTTTAGACTGAAACCGGATTTAATAAATTGTAAAATATATTTATACTTACCATTACAGGTGCTCCCCCGTCCCCTGTCCCCACATCCGTCCTGAAGAAGACCCGCAGCAGAGGTTGTGACTTTCCCTTATTGCGCCAGGGTCGAAACGTCGACGATCCCCCCACCAAAAGCCTACACCTGCCCAAACCCCCCCCCCCTTCTGCCCCCCTGTATAATAATTGTATATAGACTGTGAATGGGTAGGCTAAATATGTGCAATGTAAAATAATTTCTTCTTTTGCACTGAATCACTCTAAGACCTATACTCGCACCTTCTTTTACTTGAGCACCAAATTTCTTTCCTTTTCCTTTTCTACTTCACCTGAAATTTTATGAAATTGTAAATAAACTGCAGTAGGATTTATTGTGATAATTGTGTTGGGTTTTTTGCATTTACTGCATTTTTGTTTGCATTTTTGGCTGAGTTAAGCTAATAATACATCTCCATGTATTTGTAGGTTCAGATTAAGTCTGATTTTTTGTTGACTGTGAAGAAGTAATACTCACATCACTAGCCGTGTTTATAAATTGTGTCTAGGACCATATTTTTTATATATACCCAGGTCCTATTGATTTCTTGGGTTTACCCCATTGTTTTCAATGATCACTACAAGAGGAAGCGCAAAGCAGTAGCATTATTGAGGTCTCTCTCAAGAAAAAATTTCAGAAATAACATTGCAACTGCCGAATGGTAACAAACGTCTTGAAAGGCAGTGATGCTAAAAGAGGCAACAAATAATAATACAGTAATCATTCCAGAGCAACAAAAAAAAAACATCTTCAACAACAAATACCGAATATGTTGAGGATAAATAAATGTATCAAATTGGTATAGTTAGACGGTGGGACATGTGACATGTCTCCTAAATTGTACGATATTTAGAAAGCTACAGTAACATATGTAATATGTTAATAAGTATACCTACGATTTTTTTTTTATACTATTGCCACAAACTTAAAAACAGCCATAACTGTTCGGATTATAGTGCAACAATGAGACAAATGTGCGGAATATAGAAACAAGTCACACGTCTCGGTGTAGAGAAAAACATTGTAGACGGTTCACATTAGATGAATACAATTAGCAGTGCCCCAATCTTGACCACATTCAAATACATTTTTGAGAATCTTAACAGAATCAATACAGTGTAGAATATATGTACAATTATGATAATGTCAGTACAGAGCATGGTATATTCATAAGTATACATAGAGTAAGAAAAGCAGCAATAATACTGGGTAGGTGCACATTTAACATCAGGATTTATAACAGGAATAATACCAGATAATGCCAGATTCAACAAAATAGACCTGAATATATGTAAACATGTTGCTAGATGTACCAGCCTACACGCGCTTCCTAACAATTCAGATTAAACTCGTAGGAAGACATGCATTTCCCTATCGGTATTAAATCCTTGGTCCACTGATCTCAGTTTGATGAGCCACTTTGATTCTAGTTTCCTTAAAGCTAGGGTCTTATCACCCCCCCGTGGATCATCTTTAAGTACAGCAATGCCATGGAATTTCACGCACAATATCTCAGACATCTTATGTTCAGTGTTATAATGAATAGCTAGGGAATAGTTCACATTATTGTTGCGTTTGGCTCTAATGTGCTCTTGAATATGCTCTTTAAGAGGTCTTATTGTGCTACCCACGTAAATACGATTGCACTGACACACAATGCAATACACCACCTATTTGGTGTTGCAGTTGATAAAGTTTTGTATGTAGTGTATCTGAGCAGTGTTGTAGCAAAAGCTAGTTGTCTTATTGAGTGCAAATTGGCACACATGCACAATGTGCACTTAAAAAAAACCTTTTGGCACGTTAGGTAGCCAAGTCTGTGATGGTCCCATCACAGTAGTATTAGTGGCAGTGGAGCTGAGAATGTTCCGCAATGTACGTCCCCTTCTGTATGTCATCTGTGGTTTATCCCTATTATATGGATCTAAGTCACTATCCAACTTGAGTAGATGCCAATGTTTGTGTAGAGTGTGATAGACCTCACTACTGTGTGAATGGTATTGTGTTATCACTGCTATATGTTTCCTAGCTTTTCCACTCTTTTTGTTGCCAGTAGGTTTGAGGAGATCTGTACGTTTAATTCTCTTTATTCTGGTTTGTGACTTATTCAAAATCTCTGTGTTGTAACCCCTTACTATGAAGCGTTTACTGAGTCTGGTCATCTCTTGATTAAAATCTTGTTCAGTGCTGCAATTTCTCCTCACCCGGGTCATTTCACCGAAAGTGATTGCCCGAATCTGTGTGGCAGGATGCGCACTAGTGGAGTGCGGCACTGCATTGCATGCTGTGCTTTTCCGAAATAGTTTAGTTTCCAGCACTCCATTCTGGACGAACAATGTGATGTCAAGAAAGTCAATCTTTTGTTTGTCAGAATTGTGAGTAAGCTGAGATTATATATTAATTGTTGTTCAGGTGACTAATAAAATCTGTTAAAGATGCGTTATCTCCACTCCAAATGAGCAAGATGTCATCAATAAAACGACACCGATACATTATATTATTGGTCAGTTCTTGTGGGCAGGCCTTCCAGATATGTTGTTGTTCATGATAGAAGCCCATATATATGTTAGCAAAGGATGGTGAAAACTTTGCACCCATTGCCACTCCTGAGTGTTGCCCATACTCGGTTTTTTGATGTTGAAAATAGTTGTTTTCCAAAGTTATTTTAGTCAGTTCAATAACCATTATCGTATGGTCATACAATGTTGCGTCACGTTTGGACAAAAATAATGTCAATGCTTCCATTCCCTTGGCCAATGCTGGAGTAAAATGTATTCACATCAAGTGCAACAAATGTGAAATCATCTGTCCAGACAAAATGTTCTAGTTTGTTTAACAAATCTTTTGTGTCTTCAATAAATGCTGGTAACTGTCGTACAATTGGTTTAAAAAATATATCAATTTAAACCGATATACGTACAGTTGGTCCCCCTATACTGGAAATAATTGGCCTACCTGGTGGTGTTACCACATTTTTGTGGATTTTCTTTAATGTATATACATATATATGCCACCCTTGGTGTGGGATTGAATAGATATTTAAATTCAATCTCCGACAAGAGTCCTGCATTGAGCCAATACGGAAGGGTCCTCTCAATCAAAATATCGGTCACTTGTGTTGATTTATGGGAGATCTTGATGTGTGCAGTCACATCTGATAGCTGTCCTTCGATTTCTCCCAAATATAGGTCATTATCCATAAGGACAATGTTGCCCCTCTTTGATCGTAAGATGGGAATATTTGGTGAGTTGCAGTAGGGCATTCCTTTCTTGTTGAGATAGATTGTCTTTAAACCGACCAGGTTTGTGCCGTAACTTATCCTCCAACCTATAAAGGTCAGTAGTAACTGCTTTATGAAAACAGTCTATAATGTTGTCTGGGGATAACATAGGAGTAAATAACGATTTTACTTTCAATCCACTATCAGTTTGAAGATTAGGTGTTATGTCAAGTTCTCTGGAGTGTTTCAAGACTGTCATCTAATGCCAACAACATTCAAACACTTCTGTATGTCTTCAATAGTCTGTCCGCTTTCACCCACAGTATAACCAGGTACAGGCAGGACAAAGTTTGTTTTGATTGTCGAAGAATCTCTTTAATTTTAATCTTCATACAAATCTAAATGAATCAACATGAATTTGGGTAAAATCAGGTCTCAATAATGGACAAAAACTAAGACCCTTCTTAAGTACATTGATTTCATTATTGCTCAACATTTGTCTAGACAGATTTACTATGAAAACAACATCATTCACAATTTGTTAAATTTGGTCTTGAGTCTTAGATCTCGTTGTGGTTTGTTTTGGTTATTGATACTTAATATTCACTTTATTGATTATTTTTATTGTCTGTATCTACAGCCTTGAGAAAGTCTGAGTACATATTGTGTACAGACGAAACACGTGTTGGCTGCAGTTTACGTCTGAATTTAAGCTTGAAAAGAACAAGAAATAAAGGAAATTATATTTACGAGCATCGTGATTTGGTCATCTTGTCCTGATGGAATTTTGGATCAATCTTATGTCATAAACTACATTGTGCATATACATGTGTATCTTGGATTAATTGGATCACATATTCTTGTGATTGTCAAGATCTCATAACACTGTAATCAGGGTGTGCTTCATTAACCTTCTTTTTGGATATTATTTAATAACTAGTACAACATTCATATCTTTTTTCATTACGGTCCACGCTTGATGTCTGGTTAAGCTCACTTTTTCTTTCACCGACTGCGAGTCTCAGCGCCTAGACACCCTTAGGTAGTAGAGTGCTGAAAGAAATCATCATTTCAATTTATTACATTTCATGTAAATCGGTGTCCCAGCCCCAATCTCCTCAAAGTTTGATCCTTGTAACACACTGTAAAACTAATCAGCTGTCTCTTAATAAGCTGCAGGCAATGCAAAATGCTTCAGCCTGATTGGTCTTGACTGGTCTTAAACAGTGGCAAATATCAGTCAAACTACAGGAGTTGAATACATTGCATTGGCTTCCTGTCAAAAAATGATTATGTTCAAGGTGCTATGTCTAGCACATAAAGCACTAAATAACTCTGTCCCACATTTTTTTAGATCTAAATTTCAATGGTACATACCTAAATGTTCCCCTTGCTCATCAGCCAGCAGGGTTGTGCTACCAGTAGTAGTACGGGCTAGATGGGGACATAGATCGGTCTCTCTTACTCTAGTCAAGCTTTGGAAGTCATTGCCCCTTTATATCAAATCTATTGAGGATCGCAGGTTATTTAGGAGAAGACTAATACCTGGATTTCTACGTGCTAGCTCTCCTCCTCCTCTAGGTTTTAGTCAGGATGCTCTTTCTCGTCTTGTTTTCTGGTTTTCTGGCTGCTAGCATCAAGATGCCTTAGAGTAAATATGCACTTTACAAGTACATTTTAATTTCATTCAAAAATCCATTAAGCAGATCCGGAGATATGAGTATTTATAATTTTAGGTGACAATAGTGCCAAAAAGAACAACACACCAATTGTGGTTATCTGGTCACACTGGACTGGAGGAAAGTGACAGGTGCAGACTGACTGCGATGGAGCAAGGATCAGATACAGGGACCAAATTCATCCTGCTGAAGAGTTGCCTTCTCAAATCCACGTGAGGAACTGCATTTTTTATTGTCGGGAGTTGCGAGGAGGTCATTCTAGGTGCAAATAGCTGGTCTGGCATTGTGCACAGTGCCTGTTGTAGTGTGAAGAGCTAGTAGTCACTGGAGCTTTGCATTGGCGGTAATCAAGGACTGTCATTGTTGGCCCAAAATGGAGGTTCCTTTGGAGCTTCAGGTTTACAGTCGTCGCTGGAGGTCATTTCTGTGCACACATAAATCACTATGAGGTCATGGAGAGCTCAAAAACATCTGTATCTTCACCTTTTTATCAGGAGGAGTATACTCTGATGCCAGCCAATGATCCATGACATGGGGAGGGCTCGTCTTGGGTCAGGGCTCACTCCAGCAGAGGCCAGCAGCAAGACTTAGGCAGGTCTAGGCAGGCCCATTTGGAGCCGTTCATCAGGGCAGTTGCAGGCAGGCCTCTGGAAGCTTGCTATGTCCCTGTAGTTCAAACAGGAGGTCAACCAAATGACCATTGGAGCCATTTCCGGTGAGTCTGGGTTCAAGGCAAGCAGGTCCAATCTTCCTTTTTTAGACAGCAGGTGAGTCCTTCTTCTAAATCTTCCACAGGCCCATGAGTTTTCTGATGAGAGGTTCTGAAGGTCCCTCTTTTATACATGGTGCCAGCCTTTGTGTGGACAAATTCCCTGGCCTACCCCCAAAACTTGTTTTGGTCAGTTCTTACCCTTGGCCCTGGCTCCAGATTGGCTAGGGTGACAAAGCAAGGACAGGCCTGGTGTCATGTTCCTTTGTGTCTGCAATAGGCAGGACCATTTGAGGGGTAATCCGAGTAGGGCACAGCTCCTCCCCAGCCATCATGTCAGACAACACAATCTACCCACCCACTCCCACCCAGGCTTCTTCTGTCTCAATTTGTTGAAAGAATACACAACCCTCAGCAAGGGAGCCATTATTAGTCCAGGACACTGGAAGAAAAGCACTGTTGGTTTCGACAGAAAAGTGCCAACTTTATGAAAGTGGCATTTTAAAAATTGCAACTTAGAATCCTAGTTTACCAATAAATAGGATCTTCAATTACTATTCATTTGAGTGGAAACAGCATAGAAAAAACAGAGAAATCAACATTGTGCAACATGCACTAATATCAAACTTGCAGGTTACATTGAGGGGCATATGTACAAGAATTTAAGGCCGCCGTAACGTACATTTTTAATGTTACAGCAGCTTTTTTTGTATCGTCTTATTTACAAAGTGCGGCTAACTACAGTTAGCCGCACTTTTCTGGCGTAAACGTGAATTTTTAAGATCCTCACTTCTGTTAGTGGGATTTAATGAAAATGAGATGTAAGGTGGGCGTTCCTGTGCAAAAACTGCCACTAACCTCACTCTGCGTTATTTACAATGAAATTCCCATAGGGCAATAAACCCCCAAAACTGCTGCTAAGTCCAGTTAGAGGCAGTTTTTTAAGACCAGAAAATAGCTGGTCTTAAAATTGGTGCAAACACTTGGGTCCACATATCAGATGTTTGGGTGCTGGACAGAGCTGCAAGTAACATTGCTGCACTGCCCTGTGCCAAAACAAAAAGACAGGGATGCGCCCTATCAATAAGATAGGGTGCATTCCTGGGCCCCGTTCATGAAAAGTGTTGCATTGCTGCAATAAAACAGTGTTGCAACAATTTTCACTTCACCATCCTTGCAAAATAATGGATGCTCCGTATTCAATGTACTGCTCTCCATGTCCCAATCAATGACACATACGTCTAAAATGCTGATGTATCTGGCACTCTAAAGTCATGCGTTGCTACCGGTGTGTTGCAAGCATGACACAACTCCATCAATGTATTGGACCAGCCTATCCCTATGGCACTGCGTCACCCTTACGCCTGCCTCATGCCCGCCTGCAGGCATAAGGATTTGACGCAGTGGCGTCCTAGAATTGTCGCAGTGAAATCTGAGAGACTTAACTGCGCCAATCCTACAAGGCTTTGTTGTGTGGGAACACCCACCCTGCATACATCATACCTGATGCACTTATAATGTGGCACAGGGCTTCACAAGGTCACGCATATGCCAAGATGCGTCAACTTGTAAATACGGCGCAACATTGTGTAAGATTGATGCAGCAAGTACATCAAGAAAATTATGCACAGGCAGCAATAAACTGCCACAAGGGGCTCAGAATTAAGTCTCCCCTGTGTTTTCCCCCTACGATGGCACACAATTTCTGCAAACGCAGGCACCATTGCGCCATGTTGCAAGGGTGACTGTGTTGTGGAATTGATTGGTGTTGTGGCTCCATCTCTACTGCAGATGTGTCTGGACTAGTGGAGGGCGGGAGTGAACCAGTTGGCCTTCTTGGAGTTTTGTTTGCCTGGTCTTTTCTTGAGGGGTGCCAGGGTGGCAACGCATTTGGAGATCCATCATTGGAGGTTGCACGCTGCATTGTTGTTGCCTATAAGCATTGATAGAGTGGTGGTGCTGAGAGGTTGACAAGAACTTCTTAGGTGGCCTTGATCCAGCTGCGACTGGTGAGGGGCGATGATGGTGGTGGTGTACGGAGGGCATGGTGAAGGCGTGATGTATAAAATGATGGTCGTCCAGGAGAGTTCTGTGGTGTGGCTGTAGTTAAAGTTCCCACTGGCGGAGAAGAAAGGCTTGAGCGTGTGTCTGGCTATGTGGGTTGGTGTGGTGACAAGCTGCTTGAGTTAGATGTTTGCGAGATTCCCCAGGAAGGGGGTGGTGTTCTGGTCACTGGGGTTGTCCAGGTGGAACTTGAGGTCTCCGAGTAGGATGTAGTTGGTGGATGGGAGAGTCTGGGGTGCGATGAGGTCTCCAATTGCATCAGTCAATGGGGGTTCATGGCCCCGGGGCCCTGTAGACAAGGATGCCACGGTGGGTGGTGTTGGAGTTGGTCTGGTTCTGGTTCTGGAAGTGGAGATGTTCTATGGTCACTGTCAACGACGCGCTGCACTCGGTCTTTTGAGTCGGGCACGTACGGACTTAGCGCAGCAGGTCCCCAACCCAAGTAAATGTGTGGAGCTGCCGTGTTGTTTAAGAGCTTTGGTGTTCTCGGATATATATTAGGTAGATGCAGGAAGCTTGTATTCACTTAGATATTGTATGTTTCATTACAGGCTAATAGACGCTGGTGTACAAATAACTTTGTGAGTATCTCCCTTTATCTTAACACACGTGGTGTTATTGGGTTGAATAAGGGTATTTTTTCACGGAAATGGAAGGCAGAGTTAATGAAAACTCTATGTGTTTCATTATGTTTTCAGGTGATGATATGTCATTGTTGAAGATATGTAAGTACTGTCTCTCAGTTTTGGTAGTGTTGGGTTAAAGGTTCCCTAAGCTTTAATAGGAGCACTGATTATGGGACGCTCATATTATTCTCTTGATTCGATCCATCGTATTAACATCCCATAGAGTATATTTCTCCATTCACACTTCCTTGGAAGTATTGTGATTAAGTGAGTAGGGATTTTAAAGTTTTTTGGTATAATTTTAGGTGATTTAGTGGTGTCACAAGGATTTGGCACATATATATATGTGGTGGCATGTTTTTAGGTGTATATACTTGGAATTGACACTTTTTTGTTATGTTCTCACCATAGTGGGGTTTTTTTTTTTTTTGTGTTGAGCAGACGATACCCTATTGGTACAGGGATGACGACTGTATATTTTTTATACTAGATATATATGTGCAACAACATCGTCCTGATGATGGTCCTGTGGATCTATTAGACCAATGGGGGACCGAAACGTCGACGCCTAACATTGTTTTGCTTATATGTCTATTATTTAGACTGCATATTTTGATGAAATGTTATGTTTGATCTTCATTTGATATGGTATTTTGTTTGTCCACAACCTCAGCAAAAGGTGTTTTTTACACTACTGTTATTAAAAGTAGTAAGGAATCACCAATGTTATTGTCTGGGAGGGGTAGGCCTCTCTGTTGTGAAAAAACAAATGTAAGAGTTTTTCACTACCAAGACATGTACATTTTAAAAAGACATGTCCAGAGAATTTAATGGCACGGCGCCCTGCCTTATGAGCTACCTAGGGCCTACCATAGGGGTGATTTATATGGAATAAAAGGTGAGTTTAAGGCTTGGCAAGAAGGTTTAAATGTCAAGTCGACTTTGCAGTGCAATGCTGTATTCAGGCTGCAATTGCAGGTCTGGGACATGTTTTTGAGTGATACTTAAGTGGGTAGCAAAATAAGTGCTGCAGGTCCACTGGTAGTATTTAGGGGCATATATTATGAAGCTTTCATGCAGCGCAGCAAAACACCTTGCTGCCCTCCACTGTGTGAAAGGGAAAGGGCAAGATTGAGCCATATTTAACATAAAATGCATTCCTGTCCTTTCCTTGCCCCCTTTTGGCAGCCTAGCACCCACTCGGGTACCCTTGTACCACGGTCTAAGGGTGCTTGTGTTGTAAGCAGGATTGTTCATAATCCCTTGAGGCATTTTCCTCTTTCCATGTATGCTACAGAATGCATTACACATAGAAAGTGAAAGTAAAGAGGAGAAATACAGATATTTCTCCTTGTTATGCCTCGCCTGGGTTTTAAATCTGGGAATGTGCCAAAACCTATGTGTGGATGCATGGGAATGCACACGTTCCACCCATGGAATGCCTCCATGGGGCGGAGTAACTCAAAGCAGCGATTTGCGCTGCGTTGCTATACACTGAATTCATCAAGCCACGCAAGACCACACAAGGTGGCCTTACATAGCTTGATATATCAAACTAAGGAGTAGCATCACTCTTGCGCCCTGTTGAGTGATGCAATGGAGATGTAACTCCTACACAAATACGGCCCTAAATTTACAGACTCTGGGTATATGGTATACCACTCTACAAGGGACTTATAAGTAAATTGAATATGCTAATTAGGTATAAACGTCAGTCAAACCATGTTTAGGAGAGTGAGCACAAGCACTTTAGCACTAGCAGTGGTAAAGTGCACAAAGTCCTAAGGCCAACAAAACGAATTTCTGCAAAAGTGAGAGGTAAGAAGGCAAAAGGCTTGGGGGAAGACCACCCTAAGGCTGACAGGTCTAACAACCATGTTTCAAGAAGAGAGCACAAACACTGCCACTGGTTGTCAAGGATAAAGTGCACAGAGCCCCTAGGTCAACACAAACGTGTTCAGCAAAAATCAGAAAGTGAAGGCAAAATGTCTGAGGAAATACCATGCCAGGGAGGGTAGGTCTAATAGTGAGGTTTGTATGTTAGAATAGCATTCACAAATATACCATTTGACTGTAGATTAAGAAGTGTAAAAAGTAAAAAGAAAGCAGCATGCCTTTTCCATCTGTGCAGCCAAGATCTGGAACAACATACCCATATCCATTAAGTCACCCCAAAGCTGCTCCAATTTAGAAAAGATTTGAAGATGCACGTCTTTGAAGAAACATTTTATTGCAATGCTTTAACACTCCATAAGGTTAGCCTTTTCACCTATCACTTGTTAATTGTATTCTTGTCTTTGACCCAGTACAGTGTTCTGCTTACTTTTGGTTGGGGTTATGCTATAGAAATGCCACATACATGCATGCATTCAAGAAATATAATCTGACATAAATGTCATGCCCGTCCCATTGGGTATATATTTTCTGTTATTAACTCGAATGGGTTGATATTTTTCTAAACTATGTTTTGGACATAAGATTTATGTCAGATGATATTCTGACCAGTACTTCGCATGCAGTCAGTTGCATTAGATAGAAACACTTCACCATGCTCTCTGCAATGATGCTAGTACAAAATGTTCACAATTAGGGATGAATTGTCATTTCACATTTCAATACATGGACATTATCCGACTATGTAAATTTTCCTTGTTATCTTTGTTTATCTATTTTTAGAACGTAGTGCTCACAATGCAACCATATGTAAATTATTTGATACTATGAGTAACAATCACATTATATTCTTCAAGGTTTATTTTCATTATTTTTTTCTATATTTCTACACTTTCAAAAATAGTGCTAAAACATATCTCCAGTACATGTCAAGAGAGTCCTTGTTTACTTTATAAAGAATAACATATTCAATCCGGTGTTTTATTTGTAATCTGAGGCCATTAGTCAATCAAAAGAGTCTAATGGTTAGACTCTGGGCCTCATTTATGAGTTTTTGTCGAAGGGCAGCACTGCAGACCTTCCTGCAGCGCTGCCCTACGGAAAAAGAAAAGGGCAGGAATGCGCCGTATCTATCGGAAACAGCACAGTCCTGTCCTTTTCCCCTGCACTCTTGCACAATGGGCTGCGGTAAGCCCTTGCAGGCAACTTTTCACCATGGTGCAAGGGTGTCTGCGTTGTAAGCAGCATTGTTTTGTGCAGAAGGGAAACCTTTCTATATGTCCTGCAGAATGCTTGACACATTGGAAAAGGACAAACGAGAAGAAAAAAGTTATTCCTCCTCGTTGTGCCTCCCTTACGACTAAGTTTTTGGCACTGGCTCAGAGTTATGATTTCTCATGAATCTGGGGCAGCATCAATGCTGGGGACGCCCCCAGCAACACCCATTGCACGCGCCTTTAACGCAGAAAACTGTGTTAAAGGGAACAATATTTACAAGGCTGCATTATGCCAAAAAAGGTGGCTTAGTGCTGCCTGGTAAATATGGAGCAGGCTCCTGCACCACGGGAGTGTCACAAAAAGTGATGCACCAGCGTCTCAAGGGGCTTAAAAATAAGCCTCTCTGTATGTGGGGACAAAGAGCAAACAGGGGTTGTGACCACATTCGACTCTGTTGTCCCGGAGCCTGTCCTACTATGGCACTGCAAACTGGCCCAGCTACAAACCTTTCTACACTTGATTCTTAGGGTAGCAACGGTGAGCAGTCATATGCTTCTCAGGGAGATAGTGTGGGTATACCAAAGCTTAGCTTACAACCATCATCCAATATGGAGCCGCAATCTTCAATTCCAGCTCAGTGCTTGTCTTCACAAGAAAAAAAGTACTTTAATCACTCTGTTGTATTAAATACTACACAATTCAAAGATTACAGAGCTCACAGTGTTACAGAGTGCGATCCCCTGAAGAGATCTAACTTGCCCTGCTCCCTCTACTACTCCTTGTGAGTCCTTGTTAACTGCTTCGTACCAGGGGCAACCTTGCTATGTATCCAACAGGAATATATGATGTTTTTCCGCATACAAATACCCCGCATACCATCACTTCGCAAAAATGATCCCGCAAATACTAACACTCCGCAAATTAACACAACACAAACTTTTACAACGAATGTGCCTTTACCACGCATGCCTTTACAACGCAAAGGCATGCATGTTAAAGGTATACTCAATGTAAAAGTTTAAAAGGTAAGTAAGAGTACCCTGCTGAAAACACTAACCTACCCTATACAAACACTACCCTACACTACACAAAAACGACCCTAAAACCTAAAACATTACCCTACACTACACATACACTACCCTACACTACACAAACACAACCCTAAAACCTAAAACACTACCCTACACTACACATACACTACCCTACACTACACAACCACTACCCTACACTACACCCACACCACAACACTACCCTAATCCCTAAAACACTACCCTACACTACACATACACTACACTACACAACACTAATACCACCCTAACCCCTAAAACACTACCCTACACTACACATACACTACCCTAATCCCTTAGAAATTAACGCCCACCCCAGGCCCATTCCCCCTTACCTCTCTCTCCTCGTGGTTTCTCCCTTTTTCCTCTCATATTTTCTCTCTGCTTCTGCTTACTCAATCACGTCCTCTCTCTGTCAGGGGCGGTGCACGTTGATGTGAGGAAACGGAAAAGCCTGATTCCTCACAACGACATGGATCGCCCAAATTCTTTTTTTACATCGTATGTGCATTTACCAAAACATACCTTTACAACAATTTTCGTTGTAAAGGCATGCGTGATAAATGCACATGCAATGTAAAAAAAATGCGGAGTAATGGTATGCGGGGTAGGGGACAATGCGGAGAAAAGGTATGCGGAGTCAAAGTCCGCGTGATAAAAAAATCGTTATAAAGGATATTTACCATCCAGCAGGGGTCATGAAGAGCCCGCAAGTCCAGTCAGTGACAGGGTTCATCTTACAGTGCATTCTAACAGCTGCTGCTGGGGAAATCATGGTGGCAGGGATTGTGCAGGTGGAGGTGGGGGATGAGATGTGGCAGTCTTCATTTGATGCAGTGACCCAGCCCAGCTTGAGACAAAACAGTTACAGCTTGAGGGTCAGGCAGCAGCAGTTATTGAGATTTCGGTCTTGTTTGGACGAAAGGTAGATGCAGCCCCCACTAGTCAATCAGGCACCTAATCCCTTAAGTTGCCTAAAGCAGTCAGGTAGTTATATCTCTTTTCTAGATGGATGGCAATATTGTCATTGCAGCTCTCGTCCAGGTCTTCAGCAATCACATATGTGTAGTTCTCATCCAGGCCAATAGCAATCATGCAGTTGCAGGCCTCGTCAGTCCTCCAGCATTCTCACAGTTGCAATACTAGTACAAGTGCAGGAAAGTAGGATCTGTTTCTTATGGTTAACCCCACTTTTTTCTAATGTAATACTATTTTGACTAATCTGACTGGGATCCTGCTAAACAGGACCCCAGTGTATCTGCTTTTTCCCTAAACTGTTATTCTATGTACTTAAGTACACTCCAGATTGGATACTGGGATACCCTTGTCAGTCCCTAGTATATGGTACACATGTACCCAGGGCATAGGTACCCCAGAGGCCTCTCATGGGCTGAAACATGTATTATGCCACCCATGAGAGGTCATGCAAAATGGAACTACAGGCCTGCCATTGCAGCCTGTGTAAGATGATGCATGCACCACTTACGTTAGATATAGGTTCACTATATCTAAGGGTCACTGCACTTAAAACCTATAAGTCACCCCTATAGCAGGCCTTAGCAATCCTAAAGGCAGGATGCTGAGTTCTAAGCAAGAGGGTGTCCTAGCACAAGCTGGACACCCCTGTAGTCTACGGAGTCCAATCTCCCGGGTTAAAAGTGATACAGCCATATGCGACATATAGAGTGGCATTATGGGACTGCGTACTGACTAACTCTAAAGTGTCTGAATCAAACCCTCTCATGTTTGGTATGAAACATGTTGGAATCATACCCCCACACCGGTAACCGTTGTGGGAGGTATAATTCCAACCCTCAGAAGCAAGCTTCGTGGGGTCCCTGGTGTTTCCAGTACCAACATTCTAGTCCCGAACAGCACAAAATGGTTGCTGTCGACCAGAGACACATTTCTGCCCTCCTGCTGCTGAGCCAAACTCGAGCAGGGGAAGGCAGAACAATAGGCATCCTGTCACAGGGAGGTGCTGAAAGTCTGCATGAGGGGCACATTTGGTGTCCCTGTGCATAGTCTAGGTCAAACCAGTCCTGGGAGCCATCGGCTCACGCTCTGGCATGGAACTGGACAAAGGACATAGGAGTAACCTCCCCACTGTCCAGACTCTCCCTTGAGAGGGTGCCCTGAATCTGTCCAACCCTTTCCTGTGGGTACAAAAGGGCTTACCTGGCTGTAGGACCCTAGGTTTGACGTGGACAAGATTCTGAACCTGAAACCACAGATCTTTGACCGTCTGGACACTCTGGAATTCACTGGAGACTTTGTTTGGGCCCGACTTTGTCTCCCTCTCAGTCCAAAACAATCTCTGTGCCAGTGCACCATATAGGTTCCATACAGGACCTGTAGGCCATCAAGGACAACTGAAGATTTCTTCCTTTGGGTGAAGGAGTCACTCCCCTGCATCTGCAGGCACCACATCACGACTGACCATTCTGCCGCTCCTGAGGTCCTACGGACTCTAAAGCCTCCAGCAACACAGGAGGTGGATCCCTATATCTCTTGGGGTCTGAACTGCCATCTTACCAAAGTTGAGGCCAGAATCCCTCATGGTGGCTGTGATACCTGTCCCCCTGTACACCGTGTTAATTTGCAAGTGCATATGCTTGTTGGTGTTTCCCAAGCAAGTGTATTGGGCTGCAAATAGCCTCAATCTCTGGCACCATTTTCTATCAAGAACTCCAGCCTCCTCGGACCGAGTGCTCCGTCGGCTGCTGTTTGGGGAAATAGCTCAAGGTCCTCTTGCGACTCCTGTGCTTCCAGCCGGTGGGTCCACTTGAGGGTCAACTTTGCTTTTCTTGGGCTCCCCTGATTTCTCCAGGCCTGCCCTGACTCCAATTGCTGTGGTGAGTCTCCTGAACTTTGCTGGTCCGAACCATAACTTTCTTTGTCCTTTTGCATGGGTTGCCGTGGCCATGGCATGTTGGTGCTCCCACCAGACACTGACCCCGCAGCACTGAACATCCTTTGTGGGACAGTTTGAATATGGCTCCTGGTCATCCTTGACATCTCCTGGTCCCTGTGGCTGCAGAGTCAAGAACCCCCTCAATGCACCTGAAGCACCCAACATCGGTGGGCATTCGTCTACCGAGCCCCTGGTCACTCGCCTCTGCTTTCAGGTCCCACCTCTAGCAGAATTCATCTTTGGATTCCAACGGACGCTTTTCTTCCTTCCAGCAGTGGCTCTTCTTTGAAGTCCTCCATTGAGATCAACGTCAGTTTCCGACACCACTTCAGACCTTTGCCCACAGCTCCCCTGGTATAGGTAAATCTGGTACTATGGTATCCACTAGTGGGTTGGCTCTCCAACCTTCTGATTTCCACAGGGTTTCTTGGAGGTCCACTGGGAAGGGTCCTTAAACTCTTAAACCTCAACTGCGACTTTCCCATAGAATTGTACTGAGCACGTGGTCATGTTTCCACACTGCACTCGGCCACTGTGGGGTCCCTACTTACTCACCTTGGGTGGTTCCTTGGGGTCCTAGCGATTCTACATCCTCTAGATACTGTCTTGACTCGAGTCGTGGTTCTTATACCACTATTTTAGTACATGGTTTGGTCCCCCCCGGGGCCCGCTGTGTATTTGTGCTATTTACAATTGTTTCTGTGCAACAACATTATGTGCTTTGAGAGTATCTCTGTGTAGAAGATACTGCGACAAACTAGAGAATGTTATATTAAAAAATACATATTTTTATAACTACCATGTGCTTCTCCTATATTTAACCAATACTATAAGGTTGCATACTGGTAAAACAAGCTGCTTAACATTCCTTCAAGACTAAGCCTGAAGGCTGCTCTCCACAGCTACCACTTGGATAACTTCCTAAGGCTATCTTTCACCTCTTAAATCACCATAAGGGTTGTTTGGACTGGTGCAAGGAGCCCACTTTAATTTGTGGATAGCATATACCAGGCCAACTTCTCACAACAAATGTTTAGCAATCAGTGAGTTACAGTCCTAACTGGGTCAAAAGTACAATGGCTCCTTCCAAGATCTGAAATGAGAGATCTTGGAGGCCACAGGGAGAAGGGGCCTCCTGCATTCACTTTTGAGGAGTCTGCTCCCCTTGAACATCCCACAGCCACAGGATGCATGTTGGACTTGCTCCTCCTCAACAGTCTTTCCTCATGCAGGGCCATGTTGACCCCTTCCCTCTCTCAGCAATCCAGACATATTCTAGGTGATTCAGGGTAGATCCACATCTTCTTCATTAAAAAGTCACCTCACTTCTGAGAGACTGGCTGTCAGGCAGCCACCTGCCCCCTGCTCCTTTGTGTAGTATGCAGAACACACCTGTCCTTGGTCATAAAGAAAATAAAACTGGAACCAAGTGGGGTGATTTGGGTGCTGCGTTCATATGGAGCTTCTAGACAGTGGAAGTTAATTCACTATATCAACCTGTAGAATCCGTTTGGGGTGTTCTCCTTTCACATATCTTCTTCTGGCTTCTTCTGGCTATTCTCCAGACATAGCTTTTGTGCAGGGTGATACTTCTCATACACAGCCAACTTTTTCCAGGACCACCCCCGTGTTTTTTGGGGGTGGTCCAGGAAAAAGTTGGCTGTGTCTACTACAGGTTCTAGTCTTGGTACACCAGAGGAAATTAGAGGGGGAGCAGAGGAGACAATGCAGTGGAAGCTCCCTTCATTGTCCATTGAAAAGGTTCAAGATTCTATGTCTCACATTATTCTACCCATGAGCTTAGAGAGCCACCAAAATATTTACCAGGTTCTGGTGATGAAGATGTATTCAGACTCTTTCCGCCACAGATGCCTCTCTGTTGCCGCCTCTGACTGGTCTTTCAATCTTGTCAATAGCAAAGAAAACAAGAAGGTCAGCATTCTATTTGTGCATTCTAGCCCAGTGCCTAGCAATCGGGTGTGCCTGGTACAAGTTCTTTATAGCCCTGTAGTGTACCAAAACCCACTTTATAACGGGGCCACACAGACATGTGAGGACAAAGATACAAGAGCCACTACCACAGGTCATGAATTTATTTATTTGTCTTTGTTTACCAGTGGCTGTGGTAAATGTTCTGGTATTGCTACTTCTCAAGACTTGGCTCTTTGGAGAATCACCGTGATTACCCAGGAGCAGCGCCCCTTCCCCTCAGCGCCTTGAGACCCTTTTGGTTGTTAGTTGAGCCTTGTCTGTTTCTCTGTATGAGCATTGTTTTATCAAGATGAATGTCTCTAAATCACTTATTTGTTACTCTTATAGTTATTATTGCTATTGTTATTGTAGATTCCCCTGACGAAGGGCAAGAACCTGCCCGAAATGCATTGGGAAAGGATTTAATTAGTGTTACTTGATTCATCATGCTGTGTCAAGCAATGTTCTCGTTTCTTTTGGAAAACTCGCTATGGACTGAATAAAACAGAGTTTGGATACTAACTTTGTTTGTTAATCATCATCAACTTGATTGAGAACTGAAGTTGAAACATTTGATTCATTGATTACTCATTTCAGATCGTGGTTAAATTATTTTCTAAATGTATTTTGATTATTATTGGTACACTTGTAATCTAAGTGACATTATAGTAGTGTATCTTGAGTTCCTGGATATCCATCCAGGCCGATTTTGTTTACTGTTGTAACAAGGTGGCTGGCAGAGCCACCTACAGGGTGCACACTCTAATATTTAAACTTTGGTAGACCAGCATATTGTGTCTAACTAGCATAATTGAGTGCACATGTGCTGTATTTGTTCTAGTTACACAAACTTTCTAATAGTGGCATTTTCAAAATTGTAATGAGAATCCAACTTTACCTTTAAAGAGAGTTTGTCTTTACAATGTCATTGACAACAAAAATTAAGGGTTTTCCTGTTCTCCTTTAGAAATTACACTTATTAAATGGTATAGGATAAACGTCATTGTTATCCTAGGGGAGAGGTAGGCCTTGTAAGAGTGACAAATGAATTAAGGAATTTTATATTACCAGGGCATGAACAATTGTAAAGTGCATTTCCACATTTTTTAATACATTGCACTCTGGGCTTTCAAGGACGGACCTTAGGGGTGACTTATATTTAGTAAGGGGGGAGGTTTGGGCCAGATAAAGGGTTTATTTTTTCATGCTGACATAGCACTATAAACCTGCACACAGGATCTGCAATGGTAGGCTTTACACATGTTTACAAGGCTACTTAATTAGGTGGCAGATCCAGTGCTGCAGGCCCACTAGTAGCATTTAATTTACAGGCCCTAGGTACATGCAGAAACACATTACTAGGGACTTACAAGTAAATTTAATATGCCAATTGGGTATACGCTGTTCTACCGTGGTTTAAGTAGATAACACAAGCACTCTATAATTGGCTAGCAGTGGTAAAATGGACAAAGTCCTAAGGCCAACAATAACAAATTCAGCAAAAATAAGAGGAGGAAGGCACAAAAGTCCGGGGATGACCCTGCAGAAATGGCCAGGTCCAACAAACATCTGATTAAAAAATAGGTGGAAACTCAAATTGAAATTTATATGTGGTGCTTTGTTATGTTAATAATGCAGCTATTATGGAACTTCAGCATTGTCAATTACTGTGATGTCATCAAGGATGAGGATGTGTGACATCACTTCACGAGGTCAAAAGACCACGTCCTGTGGTGCCAATGAGGTCGAAGTGTGTGATGTCAATTCCGTAACCCTTTGGATTTTGATGAATCTATGCCCAGGGTGACCAAAAATGCATTACATACTTTCCTGTCTCATTTAAAACCAATGCAGATAAGGACCAAAATAAGAGTGGAGTTTAGTAAAGTAAAGTTGATTGGGAAGTTTGTGTTCACACAATTGTAAATAGCTGAAAAATACACAATAACAAAAATTGAAGTATTGTCAAAGTCCTTTACCCTTGAAATCTGGGTGGAAAAGCCTTGTGATGCTTGACTCTCTGGTTAGCAAGAGATGCTTTGAAAGCTGCAACATTTGGATACTGAACACATATGACAACATCTAAACCTCAACAGATGTCATCTCTTCAAGTACATGTAAATAAACAAGCATGGGGAAGTTCTCTCTGTTGTGTTTATAGCACAGGAATTGGACTGCTGGACTCATTTTTTTGAGTCTGTATCATTAACAATCATCGGCAAAGCCAATTGGTCTGACCTTTGGAGGCCTGTGAAGGTTTTTGTGTTTATTATTTACAAACATATGCAATAGGCATTTACAGTTTCAAGGTGAAAAAAAAAACAAATTAAAGATGGCATGCCTATGATTCCCAAAAAATAAGTAACAAAAGCCCATTGCAATAGGAAATGCTTTAAAGAATAAATGAAAATAGAGATTGGCCCACCAAGTTTGGCACCAAAGTGAACAAATTCCTAGGCAGATGTACACAAACATTCTGTCATTTAGTTAAAAGAGCCAGTGGGCTGACATGGGCTGACCCATTGTCCTATCCTCCATGCTGTGGTGGGCAGAAGTAAAATATGAATGACACTTCTATTTCTATTTTCATGGATTTATATAGCGCATGGCTACCTAACAGGCCACCCAGTGCTGGTAAGTGAGTCACAGGAATAGAAGGGTTGTCATAGTTTCCTAAAGGAGATTTCTGATTTCTCCCGTCTAATGCGGAAAGGGAGCTCGTTCCAGAGTTTAGGAGCTAGAAATCTGAATTAACTTTTGCCTCCCCTTGGTTTCTTATTCCTAGAAATTAGATGAAAGCCTTGAACCTCAGAACATAGGGTTCACTTGGGGCCATAGGGAGAGGTTAGACGTTGAATTGGAAGGGGTTCTTTTCTGTGCACAGTTTGATGCTTCAGGCAGAGGGACTTGAATTGTACTCTTTTGGACTAGCAGTCAATGAAGAGCTGTGAGAGCTGGGGCAGCTGAGGTGCGTTTGGGGATTCTTAAAAGCATGTGTGATACTGCATTTTGTATTAGTTGCAGTCAGTTGGCAACATATTTAGGATTGCGTAAATAAAAGGCATTCCCATTGTCCAAGCACGAGTTGATGAGGCCCTGAACTACTGTTCTGCACAGGTTGATAAGAAGCCAGCACAAGAACTTTATTAAGGCGTGAAGAAGCTGCGAACTTTTTTGCCCGGATTTTCATAGTGAGCCTTTAATCAATTCAGAAATCTAAACTCTTCACTGATGGAGCAGGTGCCAGGAACAACCTTAGCTCATTTGGCCAGCTAAGTTCATTCCAAAGGGAAAGGTTGTTTCCTACCACCAGCACCTCTGTTTTGTCACCATTTAGTTGTGGATGACTGTCCGACATGAGGCTAGTAACATGCTTGAGAAAAGCATTTAGCTGCTGCGAGGTATTCTTAATGTCTGTTGAAAGCAAAACGAGAATCTGAGTATCATCTGCCTACGAGACAAGCAATAACCCATATGTTTGCACAATTTCTGCCAGAGGGCGTCCATAAAAATTAAAAAGTGTGGGACTCAACGAGGATCCCTGGGGTAAACCACAGTTTAATGCAAAGGTTGTAGATAATGAGGAAGCCACCTGGAATTGGAAGTTTCTGAACTTTTAAAATCAGTTAGCCATTTAAGGGCATTACCATTTATTCCTGCCTCCTTCATTCTCAGAATGAGGACTGCGTGCGATATTGTAGCAAAGGCGGCACTCAGGTACAGCAAGATCATTATTTCTACTCCACCCTGATTCAGTATTCATCTTAGTTCTTCAGTTGCCACTAAAACGACTGCCTCAGTACTATTACCTGGTCTAAATCCTGTCTGGATAGGATGCAGGATTGAATGAGTTTCCAGGTGGATGGAGAGGAGCTTGTTCCTATATTTCCGAGAACCCTACTCACCCCTGGGAGTAGTGATATGGGGCAGTAGTTTTTCACCCTCAAATGACTGGTGGGGGGCTTTTTCAGAAGAGGTTTTACTACTGCATGTTTCTATGCTCGAGGAATGATGCTGCTCTCTAGTGAGTAGTTAAGAATATAAGTTAGTTAAACTAATATTGTGTTCCCTCCTTTTCTTAGGATGTCAGGAGGAGCTGTATCCAAAGGAAATCCTGATTTGATAGTGTTGAGGATCTCCTTAGTTATCTCCGTGTGTAGTTTGGGGAAGGCTGTAAGGGCATGGCTAGCAGAAACACTCAACGTGTTGATAGTATGTTGATCAGTGTTAGTATTTGTAGGAAGAGCAAGCAGGATATTATTCACCTTTCTTTTAAAGAATTCAGCTAGTGTATTGCACCACTCAAGTGAGGGTGTGGGCCAATGTTGAGTTTTTTCTGGTTTCATAAAGTAGTTTACTATATTAAACATTTCCTTTGAAGTACTGGAGCTATTTTCTGTTTTGCTACTAAAGTTTGATATCCTTGCTACTCAGATGGCATACTGATATTGTGTTTGTACTCTTTTGTATGATGCCTTACTTAGCCCATCATACCTTTTTCTCCAATGTCTTCCAGCTTGTTTTGCTTCTTGTTAAATCATTAGGTTGGTTGAGTACCAAGGAGTGCGGTTTGTAGGGCGGTCTGATCCTGTCACTTTCATAGGAATCCGGGCATCCAGAAAACCTCTAAGCAGGCTCACACAGTTTTTGCATATTTCATCTAATACACCTTCTCTTGTAAATGTTGAATCTTTTAATGTATTTTCCCAGTTTTTGGGATCTAATCTAGACCAACATTTCTCTAATTTTGCTGAATACATTTGTTTCCCAATTTCCCTTGTGATGTTAAGGGAGAAAGGCAATAGATACTATTTGGATCAGCACATGGGGATCGGAGTATCTATAATGGACCCCTTGATATTAGAAAAAATATGATCCAATGTATGACCAAGTTCATGGGTAGAATGTTTTGCTACTTGAGCCATCTTGATTGTTGCCATGTCCTGCATTAGGTTTTTTTTATACTTGCAATGTTATCCTTATCGAAGTGAACGTTTAGGTCACGTAGAACTGGAAAATTAGATTTTTTCCAAACTAAGTTCAGCAATTAATTTGGGAACCAATGACTAAAGGCTACTGCAGCTTGAGCTGTCCCTATGGCAGACCTAAAAATCAGCAGTTGTCGGAACTCATAGTTGATTTTTGAAAGACACGCTAACAGTTTTAACACTTCGGGCCTAATTTATGAGGCCGTGCGTCACTTTTACGCCGCCGGTGCGTCACTTTTTGTGACGCACCAGCAGCGTAAAAAATGTGCTTTGTTGCACCATATTTACAAAGTGACGCATCTAGGTAGATGCGTCACTTTGTAAACCCCTGTGCTACATCATACCTGCGCCAGGTATAATGTATGCAGGGTGGGCGTTCTGACGCAAGAAAAGGTCATAGAAGTGACGCAGTGAAATCTATAAGATTTCACTGCACCACTTCTAGGACACAAATGCATCAATTTCTTACGCTTGCCTCACAGCAGGCGTAAGACTGCCGCAGGCCCTTTCACATCGGGCTTGCTCCATGTGAAAGGACACATTTCTGGAGTTGCGTCACTTTTGTGACACACTCCAGCAATGCGTCACTTTTGCGCCATACAGATACGTCAGAAATACTGACGTACCTGTAACTCCTTGCGCAATGATGCGTCACACTGTAAATATGACGCATCATTGGTGTCGCAAGGAGGGCGCAATGAAAAGTGACGCATTTCTGTTTTCACACAGCGATGCGTCACTTGTTATAAATGAGGCCCTTGAAGTGCTAAACTCGGGCGTGTACCCCTGCATTCACCTTTCCCTATCAATTTGTCCATGTTCCTCTACTCAGTGCTTACTTCCTGAGGCGGTAATGCGTGACCCTTTGATTAACATCCCCCATTTAATTCTTAATTTACCAATATAATATATATCAGACGTAAATAACCTATCTCCTCAATCTGTGCTCTCTGTCTCCAGACAGTTACACGCCTTGACTCACGTGCAGACTTCTGACTGCTTCTGCAATTCGGCGTCAGTGCATTACACCTCAATTACCAGAATACTTGGGATTATGTACAAACATGATGTGTACAGGGACTTTTCATTTGAAACGTCATGTTTACATTGGTCAATTTTAGGGCCATTACTACTGGAATATGGTTTCTCCATGTGCATACTCCTACTAATTGGGGACGCTCACGTTCATCTGTGCTGTTGAACGTCATCCCTTACCGTTTATTGAAGACGAATATTTTTTTAATATTGGCCCAACAAAAAGGGAGATAATGGTTGTAGGTGCCCACGACAGCTACGTTTTGTGAGAAATCTGTCATTCAATACAAGAAAAATGTCCTGCCACGGTGCCAATAGTGAAGAACCTGGGTTTATTAATGGATAAAGAAGTCGCATTGGCACCAGAGATGAGTAAGGACGTGGAAATTCAACTTTAGTGCTCAAAAACAATTGAGGGGATATTTCCAAACAGGTGCCAAGCAATTACAGCGCAAGTGGAATCAATCAGGGCAGAATTGGCAAGAATTGAGGATTACATTCTGGCCGAACTACAAAGATTGTAGAGCGCAGCTGAACACTCTGCTTTGCCTCAGATTGTGAGTTCTTGTTCACACGCTTTAAAGGCACATCATTGGCTGTCTGGTAAGCAAAGAATGTTTCCCAAGTCTGCATGTGCAGGAAGCGGGCTGTGTGTCACAAAGGAGCAGCATTTATTGGAATGTGCACCCAACCGCAGTATCCAGCCACAACAGTAAGGTTCTCGCGAAGGGAATCGAGGGTAGCCCCAAATATAATGAAAGCCAGATCTGGTATCTAAGTTTATTCTGGCCGGGTGACTATAAAATAGAGGTGCATATTACCAACAAGTAGCGATATTTATTGCTAAATAGGATTAGCGGCAATTTTTTTTATCGCTGCCTATCGCTGGATATGTTAGCGGAGAAAACATGCTATTAGAAACGTTTTTCTCCATTGTGCTAAAATATCCAGCGATAGCGGCGAAATGCGTGAATATCGCTGAGAATACAGCGATATTCACGCATTAGCGACAAAATGCTCTTAGCCATGTTATCCACCTCCCATTGGATAACATGGCTAAGAACTGGTCTGAGCAGGCGTTAGTTTTTGGCGATAGCGGGAATATTTCCATCGCCACGCCTGCCTTGCTTATAGGCGATAGCGACGTTAGCGACTGCTTTCAGTCGCTAACAGGTTGGGTACGCCCACTTTGCATGTCATTAGCGATAAATATCGCTAACATGCAAAGCGGGCCCCAAAACGCTCGCTGTCGCTAACATCAGTTAGCGACAGCTTGCTAATAGAGCGATAGAATTATCGCCGCTTAGCGGTCGAAAACGGCCGCTATACCGGCGATAATTGCCTATCGCCCCCCTTGGTAATATGCCCCAGAATGCACGCCCTCTCATACTGAAGTGCAAGGAAGATGTTTTTTGTATTCCTTGGAAATCTTTAGCATTTAAACACATTTGCACAGGTAACATCTGGATTATCTCTTGCACAGGCGTTATACTTTAGCTGTCTGGCATCACCAGGCCTTATTCGTGGTATGTCAATTCTTATTTTTAAAAAAAAGCATGTCATAACATTAGGTTCCAAAAAGGACTGCAAAGGATGTGACTGCTCGAGTAAAATCTAGTCACAGACGAACAAGGGTAGGGGAGAGAGGGCAGAGGGGGCATTGTGCCCCATACAACGTGCTTCTCAGAGTTCTGCTCTCCTTCAGAAAAATGTCTTCAAATATTTTTAATTGCAAACATGCCTGCCATTGTATTTAATAATGAGGCAGGTTATGTGACCAGACCATTATATGATGGCAAACACCTTCTTTTCTCTAGCCATGAGGTACAATTGCTTTATTAATGCTTAGAAACAGGTTCAGCTTATCCCACCTGACCAAAATGGAAGCAGCATCCAGACATGAACGTCAATTCACCAAACTGACGGAGGTTGTAGAAGTGATATCACCCTCCTTTGAACCAATGACATCATAGGAAGTGACATATTTTACATTGTTATGTTATGTTAAAATAAAATTATAAAGCGCACGTACACGGGGAGGTTTCATGGCGCTACTTTAAATGATACCCAAGTTCTAATGCATGTTAAAAGGCTTGACGAAAGAGCCAGGTCTTAAGGACACCTCTGAAACTGAGAAGATTGGTACAAAGGCGTATTTCATAGGGAAGAGAATTCCAGAGCATGGGAGGCAAAATGGCAAACCTGGCACCTCCAGTGCGCTTCAGTTTAAAAGAGGGGGTGGACAAAAGTGACTTGTGTGCTGAACGAAGATTGTGTGAGGGAACGTGCTTATTTATCAGATTGTTCACAAATTTGGGACTTTTCCCATTGAGTGACTTAAAAATAACGCACCCAACCTTGAAGTCACAACGCTGGACTACAGGAAACCAGTGAAGTTTCTTCAAGAGAGGAGTGACATGAAGGTGCCTAGGTTGATCAGCAAGCTGGTGAGCCGCCTGATTTTGAACCAACTGTAGGCGTTTGGATAGATAGAGGGAAATGCCGAAGTAGAGTGAGTTGGCATAGTCAATATGGGACATGACCATGGTGATAATCACCTGAGTCCGGGCTTCATATGTAAGAAATCTGCTGATCTTTTTTCTTTTACAGAGAAGATAAAAACAGGTAGAGATCACTGACCCTATCTGTGGCTTAATTGTGAGATCCTGACTGATGATTACTCCAAGGCTCTTGGCCGAGTTAGAAGGAGAAGGGGGCTGACCCAACTCCCTGGGCCAAAAGTGTGGGCCCCAAGGATTTTTGGCAATACCACCAGTCAGAACCAGCTCCGTCCTGTCCTGATTAGGCTTAAGATGATTGCTGTTCATCCACTGACTGATGAACAGCGACCTCTGACCCTGTCACCAGGCAGGTCGCTCCCCTCACCACCACGCAGCCCCCTGTGTGACCGGATCCGCTGCCTTTGCCTGCATCCCGGCTGTTGCTGTGTTGCCTAGGTTCTGGGCTGACTGCCCCTGCTTGATTTCCTTCCCGTTTTTGCCTCGTTTTTTTTCCCTTCCTTTTGTGCCTAGATTGCTTCTGTTTTGCCTCTGTTGTGCCCTTAACCCCTTTTTGCCTCCACCAGTTCCTTTTCCCCGCTTTTCTTTCTGTTATCCCCTTCCCTCCGTACCCACGCCGTTCCCGCCGCTGTGCCCCGCGGCACCACCCCCTTCACTCCCATTGGCCGCCCCGCTCCCAACTCCCAGCTGCTCCGCCCTCCCTCTACCCTCATATGGAGGCCGCGAAGCAGCCACGCAGCGGACAAGCGCAGCGGACAAGCGCAGCGGGGGCGCCGCTGGCGCGCCGAAGGCACACCAAAGGCAAGCCCGTCTGCGCCCGTCCGCGCCTGGACCGCGCCCAGCGCCAGGACCCCTGGCCCTCGATGATGCCAGCTTACGAGACGGACAGACGACGCCGCCACTATCCACGCACTCAATGCCGGCCGGAACCCCACCTGCTACCGAGCCACCCCGAAACGCACCCACGGACCCTTCACCTGCCAAACCTGCAACTTCACCTGCCTCCGACCCTGCCCGGCACCCGCCAAGCCTAGCACCAGCAAAAATCACCTCAAATGCATCCTGCTCAACACCCGCTCCGTCCACAGGCATGCCGTCGAACTCTGGAACCTCCTCGACACAACATCACCAGACGTTGCCTTCCTCACAGAAACCTGGATGAACGCCTCCTCAGCCCCCGACATCGCCATAGCCATCCCGGATTGGCTACAATATCACCCGGAGGGACAGCGGCAACCAAACCGGAGGAAGCGTCGCCATCGTCCACAGAAACCCCATCCGAATCACGACCAACTCCGACGACACCCTCACCACCGCCGAGCACCTTCACTTCCAGATACACACCGACTCCAAGACCACCCTTAGAGGCACTCTGATCTACAGACCCCCGGGACCACACACACAATTCAGCGAAGCCATCGCAGACTTCGTCAGCCCGCAAGCCCTAACCTCCTCAGACTACATCCTCCTAGGGGACCTCAACTTCCACCTGGAGAACAACAATGACAGCAACACCGCCACCCTGCTGGCAACCTCGCCAACCTCGGACTCAAGCAACTGGTGAACACCCCCACCCACTACGCCGGCCACACGCTCGACCCCATCTTCTCCTCCAGCAAGCACATCTTCTTCAGCCACTCCACCGGACTACACTGGACAGATCACAGCTGCGTCCACTTCAACTTCAGGAGAACCACGACCCACCACCACCCGCAACAGGTTCCCCGCAGAAGCTGGAGCAAGATCACCGCCGCCCAGCTCACCACCTCCCTCAGCCAGAACCCTCCCACCAACACGACGACCCCAAAAAAGCAGCCCGCAACCTCACACAGTGGCTCACCAACTGCGCCGATGACCTCGCACCACTGAAGAGCCCTCCCAGCAGACCCGGCAGCAAGAAAGCCTCGTGGTTCACCAACAACCTCAAAAACTCCAAGAAAACCTGCCGCATCCTCAAGAAAGCCTGGCGCCTCGACCAGACAACAGAAAACATGACAGCCCTCAAGAACGCCACCGCAAACACCACCAGCTGATCCGCACCAGCAAAAGGACAACATTCAAAGAACGACTGGACAACAACACCCACAACAGCAAAGAACTCTTCAGCATCGTTAAAGAGCTCTCCAACCCCAGCGCCTGCAACAACGACATCACACCCTCGCAAGACCTCTGCGACTCACTCGCCTCATTCTTTCACTGCAAGATCGCCGATATACACAACAGCTTCGGCGCACAGACCACGCCCCCAACCACCGAAACAGCGCCCCCCACTACCACCCTCTGCACCTGGACCTCGGTCAGCACCGAAGACACCACCCGCATGATGAACACCATCCACTCCGGCTCCCCAACCGACCCATGCCCGCACCACATCTTTAACAAAGCCGACTCCATCATCGCACCCCAACTCCGGGACATCATTAACAGCTCCTTCGCATCCGCCACCTTCCCGGAAAGCTGGAAACATGCCGAGCTCAGCGCCCTCCTGAAGAAACCCACCGCGGACCCCACGGACCTCAAGAACTTCCGCCCCATATCGCTCCTCCCTTTTCCTGCCAAAGTCATCGAGAAGACAGTCAACAAACAACTCTCCGCCTTCCTCGAGACTAACGGATCCCTCGACCCCTCGCAGTCCGGTTTCCGAGCAAACCACAACACCGAGACCGCCCTCATCGCAGCTACCGACTGCATCGGGTCCCTGCTCGACAATGGGGAAACAGCTGCCTTCATCCTCCTGGACCTCTCAGCAGCCTTCGACACCGTATGCCACCGCACCCTGATACAGCGCCTCAGCAACACCGGAATCCAAGGAAAGGCCTTGAAGTGGATCATCTCATTCCTCGCCGGAAGAACCCAGAGAGTCCGCCTCCCCCTGTTCCGATCCGCGGCCACCGAAGTCATCTGCGGCGTACCGCAAGGATCCTCGCTCAGCCCCACCCTCTTCAACGTCTACATGAGCCCCCTCGAAGCCATCGCACGCCAACACAACCTCAACATCATCTCCTACGCTGACGACACCCAGCTGATCCTCTCCCTCATCAACGACCCTGCCACCACCAGAGCCAGCCTCCAGGAAGGAATAAAAGACGTTGCGGAATGGATGAAGCTCAGCCGTCTGAAACTGAACTCAGACAAGATGGGCCCATCCCCCTCTGCCTGGGATGACTCCTGGTGGCCCCCGGCCCTGGGCACCGCCCCCAAGCCAACGGACCATGCGCGCAACCTGGGCCTCATCCTGGACTCCTCCCTCACGATGACCAAGCAAGTCAATGCCGTCTCGTCATCCTGTTTCAACACCCTGCGCATGCTCCGAAAGATCTTCCAGTGGATCCCCACCGAAACCAGGAAGACGGTCACCCAAGCCCTTGTCACCAGCCGTCTGGACCACAGGAACATCCTCTACGCTGGAACCACAGCCAAACTCCAGAAAAGACTCCAGCGCATACAGAACGCTTCGGCACGACTCATCCTGGACATCCCCCGTTACAGCCACATCTCTGTCCATCTGAAAGTCCTGCACTGACTCCCCGTCAGCAAGAGGATCACGTTCAGACTCCTCACCCACACAAACAAGGCTCTCCACGACATGGGCCCCAAATACCTCAACAGCCGCCTCACATTCTACACACCCACCCGCCAGCTCCGATCCGCCAGCCTCGCCCTCCCCTCCATCCCACGAATTCGCAAAGCCACCGCCGGAAGAAGATCCTTCTCCTACCTGGCGGCCAAGACATGGAACTCCCTCCCCACCCACCTATGGCTGACCCAGGACCACCTCTTCTTCAGGAAACAACTCAAGACCTGGCAGTTCGAGCAGTAGCGACTCCCCCCCCCCAGCGCCTTGAGACCCTAGTGGGTGAGTAGCGCGCTATATAAATTTGTATGATTGATTGATTGAACAGCATGGTGGATTGAAAGGTGTGGACCGACTCTGGAGTGTTGCTAATAGGAAAGATGTGTTGAAAGTCGTCAGCATAGATAAATGTGCAGACTTGACGCTCTTTCAGAGCTGGGACAAGGGGAAAATGGTATAGATTGAATAACAAAGGAGAAAGTGAGGAGCCCTGAGGGACTCCGCAGGGGATACTGACTCTGGGGGCAGTGAACAGTGCTGTGGAGACTGCCTGCAAACGCTTTTTCCAAAAAGGAGGTCATCCAGCCCAAAGCAGGGCCCGTGATTCCCGTGTCTCTGGCCCTGTCGAGCAGAAGGTTATGGTCGACCGTGTCAAAGGCCGCGGAGAGGTCAAGCAGGACAAGAGCCTGCGATGAACCGCCAAATACCCTGCAGCGGAGAGTGTCCAATACTGTGAGGATCACGGCCTCGGTGGAGTGGGCCTGGCGGAACCCTGCTTGATGAGAGTCCAGAAATTCCGATTCTTCCAGGAAGTCAGTAAGACAGCACGTGACATAAGCTTCCAAGACATTTGCTAGGTAAGGAAGCAGAGAGATTGGTCTTTTATTTGGTAAGACTTGCGGATCTGCACCGGGCTTCTTCAAGAGGGGGATAACGATTGCCTTTTTAAACGTTCAAAATACCGGGAGGGCAGCAGTCAGTGGGGGAGCCAGATTTAACTTTAGAGAGAAGATTCACAAAGGTATGTTCACAAATTTTAGGGAATTGCTTAAAGGTGCTGAGATTTCAAATGGTGTGCGGACTAGAGTCCAGGTTTTTGCAAGCCGTGACACTGGACTTTATTTTTATGATTTTATCAATGAAAAATGAGTTCAAGGAGTTACAAAAGGTTTGGGAGGGGGCAGACTTGATTGAAAATCTATCAGGATTAGACATCTCATTCACTATGGAAAAGATTTCTTTAGTACGATTAGTTGCGGACAGAATTTTTGAGGAGAAGTATGCTGCTTTGTCAGTCAGGATGGGTTTTATATATGTTTTCATGGTGTTTATGTAGAGACATTTGTCGTCGGTTGAATAGTTGCGTCTCCATTTTCTCTCCAATTTTCGTAGGGCTAGTTTTTGATTTTTCAGCTCAGAAGAAAACCGTTTCTGGGCATCATGGCGACGAAAGGCATGGGCCTTCCTGAGGGGCACAAATTTGTCACTAGCAACCAATAGCCAGCTGGTTAGCTGTTCATCAGCCAGGTTGATGGAAGAGTTGGTAGGGGGAATAGAGTTGGCAAGTGAATCAAGAAATAATAATTTCTCGACTTTATTCCAATTTCTGAGTGTGCCACCTCCTGGGCAGGGTGATTTGGCGGGGAAATGTTCAAGGATAGTGAATTTGATTAGATGGTGGTCTGGCCAAGTACACAGTGACACTGATACAGGGGATATAGTAATATTAGTTGTCCAGATCTGGTCACGCATATGTCCCTTGATGTGAGTAGCAGCGGTAACTTGTTGTACAAGGTTTAATCCTTAGAGTAGCTCTGTAAGTACAATCGATTGTGGGCCGCCTGAAGTGTCATTGGCCCAATAGTTGAAATCACCAATCAACAAGACCCTCCCATGGTTGGTAACTAGATGCGCAACCTGTTCAATTAAAGAGTGAGGGAACTAAGGCATCCTTTGGGGAGGTCTATATAACAGGACGCACACTAACGGGACAGTGACCTGTTCAATGTCGAGTTTAATCACCAAATTATCGACTGAGGGTAGATCAAGAGAGGATAATAAGGAGTATTTGCAGCCATGGCGAGTGATAATGGCTACTCCTCCGCCAACTTTCTCCTGGGGGCAGTTGGCTTGGATGATTTGGTAATCTGAGGGGAGTGCAGCTAGGATATCTAGGGATGATTCCTGGGAAAGCCAGGTTTCCTTGAGCAGAAGGAAATCTGGCTGCTCAAATTTGAGTAAAAGAAAAATATCCATTTGGTGCTTGACCATAGAGCGGGTATTCAAGTATATAACAGAGATCTTCCGAGTGTCATTGCACTCTTGGGTCTTGGGGGGAGTAGCTCCATGGATGTCACATAGTTCAGGAAACACTGCTCTAGGCGACAGGATCTCCTGTGCCCTCAGGATGGAGATAGTAAGGGGTTTAAGGGTAGTGGGCTGTTTATGCAGCGCTATTAATTCAGTGGCGCTGTAGTAAATTTGATTCTGGATATAATGACAGGCCCCAGGCCCGAACGGTTGCGGACGGGCACAGACGGGCTTGCCTTTGGTGCGCCGCCGGCGCGCCCGCTTCATGTGTCCACTGCGCTCCCGTGCTGTGATTGCCATTAAATAGTTGGTGGTAGCCTAAGCTCCGCTCCGCCTGCACTGTGATAGGCTCTTGTGAAAGCCAACAGCAGCAGCTGGTCCTGCCTCGCTAGTAAATCAGCGAAGTCAGGTATTCGGTTTTCAATTTTTAACAAGCATTTACAATGCAATGGTTTTGCCTTTGTTGGGGGTTTAATAACTCCCTTACCTCTGCCTCTGGCGCTGTTTACTCCGGCGGTGGGTTCCTTCCTCGCCTTCTTGCTGTGCGGTCGGACGCTAGAACGCAGAAAGTGTCTCTGGTCCGGGGAGGGCTGCACGGATGGCTGAAAATCCTGCTCGCCCTCCTCCTGGGGGTCCCGGGAAGCTGCCTCCTCCTCCTCCGTGGGCTCCTCTCCCAGCGCTGCGGCCGCACACCTTTTGCCCAGCAGCTTCTTGGCGGCCTCGTCCTGGCCCAGCTTACAACAAACCGCAAACCGAGGGGAAAAAGGCAGCCAATCACCGCGCAGGTCGCCCGGCGAGCCTCCCGCAGCCTGAAGCAATGGCAGCGCGGCTCCCGGGTGACGTCAGCGGTTGTTCCCTCGGCTTCTCCGCGGCCGCGAGGCCAGCATCAGGCAACAAGCGGGAGGGGGCGGGAAAGGGGGGTGGAGAGACGCAGAAGTGCCGGCAATGCCGGACCAGATTCGGGGGCGTTCCCGGCTTTCGCGTGACGTCGGCAAAAGCCAAAGAATGTCGGGAACGCCCCCGAATCTGGTCCGGCATTGACGGACAGGCCCCTCGTCCAATGGCTAGGCTCCATTTATGGAGCCAGCCAATGAATGACGAGGGCCGACCCAAAGCCACACTACAGAACTCATCAGGATTTCGCCTGCGCGAAAAATTTCTTTTTAATACAACAAATGTTTTTTCTAGAGTCATGGTATTGTTTCAATGATGAGCCAGTTCTTATCCATGATTCTCTAAAGTCCATTTGTTACACCGTTAGAGGTATTTACACTAACAGAGCAGGTTTATATTCCTTATATCTAGGTGTTAATGTTCTATGGGGTTGTACCAGGCATATTTAAGTGACCCTTTCAAGAACTGTTGTGCGCAACTCATTTACGATAATCTCTTCATCAATCACTCTGGTAAATCAGTCTTCCATGCATATACAGTTTCTCCATAATTGTAAGAACTCCCCAAATAGCAGATTCTCCTACATACTACTACTTGGGTGGAAGCTTCTATACCTAAGTAGACTATTCAAGACTTTTGCCTTATGGTGTGCAAAATAATGCTTCTTTGCATGCATCTGTAGAGTACATCATAACTGAGATGACAACAACAATCAATACACATTTAATGATGCCTTCTTCAGGTGTATACAAGTGGAGTGAAAATGAAACAACCCCAGATTATTAATTGTTCCACTTTTATTTCACACATTAGGGAGATATGTCAAAGAGGATACAGGTGCTGATGAAGACCTCAGTAATTTGTCAATTTTTGAAGGTTGAAATATAAAGAGTTGATATAAACTGGGGAGTGCAGAGAGACAAGGCCGATTAAACCACATAATGTATGCTGAATAATGCATTGGTAATACTGCTTGCTGCCAAGGGCACCGCCATAAAGGCAAAACAAAAAAAAGATTGAATATATTTGATAGGGCATTTCATCATAAAGTAATAAACCTTATCAAATGTGAGCCTCATTTTTAAGGTTTTTTTAATATTTACTTTATTCTTGATTGCAAAATAACAAATAACTGTCAAGCACAAAGGTATACGTGTGGCATCTGGGTGATGGGAAGAAAGATTGTAAAATATTGAGCTGGAATGGTTACTCAGTTTTGTGTACAGAGAATAAAGGTAACTGAATGTGTTTAAAGTAATAAGTCAATAAAAAATAATATTTCTGACACAAAAAAACAAGTTAGAAAACTAGTATTCATAAAAAGGTTTGCTTTATGATTGATGGTCAATTAGAGATTTATTTATTTCGGTTGGTTCCACGACACAAGTCATGCAAGATACTAAAAATATATATTTTGTTCTTAAAGTGTCATTCTGCAAAACATTTCATGAAATTTCACAAAACAATTACGCAATTTCGTACACGCCATACGCATTCGTTTTTCCTCTCCTAAATGTTTTAGGGAAGATCTAAGATCAGCGATACAAACAGCTATGGCTTACAGAGAAGTGCCCACCAGATGCAGGAGTCAGAAAAAGCACATATTGTAATGAAATACATTTCAGCCAATTAATGGAAATTAATTTCCCATTTTTTTTCCCTAATGTACCATTGAAAGAAAGAGACATCGCATGTTATGTGCAATACTTTCACGAATATGCCAAAATACCCATTTCAGTGGGAAGACTCCGGATTTGTATAGCTTAAACGTATTTAATTTAGGGCTTTCCTACTTAAAATTGTTTCTCGTCATTGGAAGTTAATGGGGAAAATAAAGTTTACATATTTTTTTTTTTCAAAATCTCTTTAATTTATTTACAAATGCGGTTAGGTATGCCTTCAGACAGATGTTGCTCTATAATAAAGAGAACGTGACTTGCACTTTCGCTTTTTTTTGAAGTATGAGATAAAATAGCTCAGCATGCCAAAGACTAGAAAGCCCGGACTGGCTAAAGGGCAGCCAGGCCATACAGTAGGCAGTTTGTGACACAATGCCATTTTCTTCTAAAAGCACAGAAAACTACTTTAATGGTTTTCGCTTTACCTGCTCCAGCTGTAGATAGCTCCCGTAAGCACAAGGCGAGCTCCTTCCTACCTGCTGTGTATCGTGTCTTCTCTTCTCGCGCTAGACTTACCCCTTTTCAGACCTGTCAGCACCACCCCTTCACTGGAGCGTGAAACGCGCACTCGTTATTACTACTGTAAGGTGAAGCTATTGTCCTAAGTGCGGTGATCCAGGCCACACCTAGGAGAGCGCACGTGCACTAGCAAGAGACTATTTCGCCGCTGTACACTGTATTGTGAGACTCAAAGTGCATCGTCTTTACGCACCTCTGTTTGCTGTCAGGTGTGCAGGTCGGCTGAGGTGAAAGCAGCGGGAGTTTTTATTTTGTTGCGTTAGATTGGAGGAGTACCTTCATACTAGGCGTCCATGCTCCGAGGTATCATACTAACAGTAAGGAAGGACAACCAGCCGGCATGTGAAACCCTGGGCAACTAGAGACAGTGATGTAGGACTAAGGCTTGGGGTTATGAAGACAGAAGAAGGACACTGAGTAGTCCTAACTAATGATGGGTGACGGAAGCATTCAGCGCATCCTAGGCATTCAGTAGAAGGCTGTTTACGGAAACTGGTTTGGTTATATTAAAGCCCTGCACATAAATGGCGGACGTGCCCTTCTTTAACCGCACCTAACTCTTCAATTGCATGTAAAAAGTGTTTGGCGATCTACGCAAAATAACGCCTTCCTTTTATAGCGTGTTTATTTGTTAGTTGACTTCACACACAACAGGAGGGCTATTGGATAGAACGTATTGACAATCCCTTCTCGCGCATTTGAGGTCGTTACAGCATAGGGGATATTGTAATGCAGGTGACGTCAGCGGTTGTTCCCTCGGCTTCTCCGCGGCCGCGAGGCCAGCATCAGGCAACAAGCGGGAGGGGGCGGGAAAGGGGGGTGGAGAGACGCAGAAGTGCCGGCAATGCCGGACCAGATTCGGGGGCGTTCCCGGCTTTCGCGTGACGTCGGCAAAAGCCAAAGAATGTCGGGAACGCCCCCGTGTCTGGTCCGGCATTGACGGACAGGCCCCTTGTCCAATGGCAAGGCTCCATTTACGGAGCCAGCCAATGAATGAGGAGGGCCGACCCAAAGCACACTACAATTCTCATCAGGTTTTCGCCTGCGCGAAAAAGATGCGCAGAGCGCATCTTTTTGGCGAGGCAAAACCTAAAAAGCATTCAGATTCAATCAACAAACAATTTTAAAAGGAAGAACACAGAATAGCAAGTGAGCGCTTGAGAGCGTGGGTGTCTGGCAAAGTAACCTGTTCCCCGCGCTGCAGTCGGTAAATATAGCCGGTGGTAGCCTAAGCTCCGCCCCGCCTGCACTGTGATAGGCTCTCGTGAAAGCCAACAGCAGCAGCTGGTCCTGCCTCGCTAGTGAATCAGCGAAGTCAGGTATTCGGTTTTCAATTTTCAAAAAGTATTCAGATTCAATCAACAAACAATTTTAAAAGGAAGAACACAGAATAGCAAGTGAGTTCTTGAGAGCGTGGGTGTCTGGCAAAGTAAACTGTTCCCCGCGCTCCAGTCGGCAAATATAGCCGGTGGCGGCCTTAGCTCCGCCCCGCCTGCACTGTGATAGGCTCTCGTGAAAGCCAACAGCAGCAGCTGGTCCTGCCTCGCTAGTGAATCAGCGAAGTCAGGTATTCAGTTTTCAATTTTTAAAAAGCATTCAGATTCAATCAACAAAGAATTTTAAAAGGAAGACCACAGTGAGCGCTTGAGAGCGTGGGTGTCTGACATTATAAACGAATTATGCGCACAATTACATAATAGCACAACAGTTACTAACCTGAATAACTATATATTCTATTCATCATCTATGTATTAAATAAGGTACTGACACGTTAGGAACATTGCACATTTCTGCATGAAATATATTTGGTTTAGCTCAAATAAGAAACATTGGGAACTTAAATTTTTTATATCACAAGCTGTCAAGATAAAACAGTTCCTCTAATGTATACTCCTAATACCCAAGAACCTGCTGTAGTTGTAAATTATTGTGAGACCCATAAAACAATCATGGGTTTGTCCATCTGTGTACAATCATCTAGGATATATGTTGTATGTGAATTATGCTATTAAATTAATGTATTCCTTATCATAATTAATACATTTCCATAATGATCACTTGTAATCATTATTACCCATACAATGAACAGAGATGAAGTGCTTATTCAAACACATCATACATGTTTAAACAATAATGACAAATCAGAATCATGTTTATTTATTCATTTATTTATGGGTTTCTATAGCGCTAGACTTGATCCCGAAGGAGTATCTCTGCGCTCAACTCAACTCCGCTAATAGATAGAAGGCCGGTGCTAATATTTTCAGAGGGGGGATGCTAAGTTAGAAACAGGAAAGTTTTTAGCATTTTCCTAAATACGAAATGATCTGTACTGCGTTGCATTGGAGATGGAAGTTTGTTCCAGAGACAGGGGCCCAGGTAAGACAGGGCCTTTCCACCCAGTCTTGCCCTTCTAATGGGGGGAATTTGAAGTAGGGGCTGATTGCTGGAACGGAGGGCACGAACAGGGTTGTAAGGGACAAACTTCTCTGCCAGATAGGTGGGACCTTGGCGGTGTATGCCCTTGTGGATAACACAACAGATTTTGAATATAATCCGTTGGCGAATTGGTAGCCAATGAAGTTTGTCCAACAAGGGACGTGAGGGAGTCCTGGGTGGGGCATTCAGAACTAACCTTGCGGCAGTATTTTGGACCACCTGCAGCCTGCTAAGAAGGGAGTCGTTAGCAGATATCAATAGCCCATTACAATAATAAAAGCGGCTGAGCACCAGGGCCTGAACAAGGGTTTTCCTGGTGGGATCTGGTAGTAGAGGAAACACTCTACAAAGTAATCCGATAACATGTAAGCAGGATCCCGCTATTTGATTGACATGCACTTTTAAAGACAGGCCTTGATCCAGACGGATACCCAGGTCTTTCACCACTTGCTTAGGGCTGGGGACGGGGCCCAGATCTAATGGCCACCAGTCCGGCGTCCACAACAGTGTGGCCTCTCCAAAGAGCATTACCTCTGATTTCCCTACATTACACTGCAGGAAATTTGAGGCCATCCAGTGTGCAACCGCCCTCATCCCCTCTGAGAAGGACTGTTTGACTGCAGTGTTCAGAGTCTTGAATGGGAAAAGGAGCTGTGTATCGTCCGCATACGACACAGGGATGAATCCGTATGATCTCATGAGTCCAGCCAGGGGTGCCACATATATGTTAAAAAGTGTGGGACTCAAGCACGAGCCCTGTGGCACCCCCTTGGTGAGCTTTACGGGTGCAGAGCGAAAGGCGCCCATGCTGACACTCTGTGTACGGCCTGATAGAAAGCTCCTCAACCAAGGCAGCGCCAAACCCCCGAGACCCACCTCCTTCAAACGACTGAGCAAGATATCGTGAGATATCGTGTCGAAGGCTGCGGACAGGTCCAATGGCACCAGAATCATAGAATTCCCCTTATCCTGGGACATTCTGATGTTATCAGTCACTGAAAGGAGAGCTGATTCTGTGCTATAGTTGGGCCTGAATCCAGACTGGGAATAGTCTAGACCTCCGGTTGTCTTGATAAATTTCGACAGATAGGTGTTTGGATTATGTAATTTTTAAATTTAATCGCGCAAAAGAGTGCATTGCACTGCTGAATGTATTTGTTTAACTTATCTAAAGGTTTAGGCTCATATTTATCAATATTTCATGCAATGCAACAAAGCAAGCCACCTTTCTGCGCTGCACTGTATGAAGGGGAGAGTGCTAGAATGCTCTGTATTTAACATTATACTGCACATTCCTGCTCTCTGCCTGTACTGGCACACAAACTGCTCCCTATTACAAACGCAGGCACCATGGTGCAACGATGCCTGCATTGTAGGTAGGATTATTTTTGTGCAGCAAGGGACACCTTCCTTCACAAAAGCAATCCTCAGAGAGGATATATGACATTACAACGCATACTTTTACATCGCATGCGTTTACAACGCGGTTTTTACAACGCATACCATTACAACGCATAGTGCTTTGGGGTGCTGGATAGTGAATAGTTTAATTTACTATTCCAACTCCAGTCCCCGTGGATAGTAGGGAAGGTGTTGGGCAGTAAATTAAACCTATTCCCTATCCTAGAGCGCCTCCCAGCGCAATGCGTTGTAATGGTTTGCATTGTAAAAGTTGCGCCGTAAAGGCACTGAGTGGTAAAAGTTGCGTTGTAAAGGATGTTTCCCCTCAGAGACATTTTCCTCTTTCTACTTGCAGCACAACGCGGTATATAATGGTATATGTGCAACAGCTATGGTGGTGGAAGCTTTCACAGAAGGAAGGAGACAGGTCTAGATGCACCCCTGGAAATTGAAAGAATCACAGAAAAACATTGGCACATCCTAGGTTTCAAATTATTCGGGCTTCAATTTGATACCATTTTGAAACAAGCATTGGAAAAGCCAATAGGTCTCTCTTATGTAAGACCTATCAGCTTTGGCAATGTGTTTTTTAGCCATTATGTACACCAGTGTTGCTGCAGTTCGATGTGGCTAAAGGTTTGTAGCATAGCGTGGCATGTAATGGGTAGGGTAGATTGGGGTACATTGGAGTGGGGTGGATTGGGGTAGATTGGAGGGGGTTGGAGTAGGGTAGATTGGAGTAGGGTAAATTGGAGTGGGGTCAATTGAAGTGAAGGAGTTGATTAGATTAGTGTGGTTGATTGGTGTGGTAGATTGGAGTGGAGAAGATTGAATTTTGATAGATTCGGGTGGAGTTGGTAGATTGGTTTGGAGTGGGGTACGACTGAAGTGGAGTAGATTGGGGTAGATTAGAGTGGGGTAGATTGGAGTAGGGTATATCGGAGTAGGGTAGGTCGAGGTAGAGTGCAGTGGGATATTTTGGGTGGATTGGAGTGGAGTGGGGGAGATTGGGAAAGAATACAGTAGGGTGGATTGGGGTAGATTGGAGTGGAGTGGGGTAGACTGGAATGGAGTCAGCTAGATTGGAGTGGAGAAGGGTAGGTTGGAGTGGAGTAGATTGGGTGCACTATAGTAGGGAAGAATGGAATAGAGCGGGGGTAGATTGGGGTAGTTTGGAGTGGGGTACATTGGGGTGGGGTGGAGTGAAACAGAGTTGGGTAGATTGGAGTGGAGTTGGGTAGATTGGGATGGGGTGGGGTAGATTGTAGTGGGGTAGAGTGGGATAGATTGTAGTGGAATGGAGTGGAGTAAATTGGGGTGAAGTAGAATGGAATTTGGGGAGTGGGGTACATTTTAAATTGGAGTAGATTGAAGTGGAATGAGGTAGATTAGAGTGGGATAGATCAGGGTAGAGTAGAGTGGGATATATTGGGGCAGATTGGAGTGGAGTGGGGTTGAAAGGAGTGGAGAGGAGCCGTTTGAAGTGGAGTGGGTTAGATTAGGGTAGAGTGGGGTAGTTTGGAGTGTGGTGGAATGGAGTGGGATAGATCGGGTGGATTATGGTAGTGTAGATTGGAGTGAAGTGGGTATATTGTAGTGGAGTGGGTTAGATTGGATTAAGATAGATAGGAGCGGGGTAGATTGGAGTGGGGTGGATTGAGGTAGATTGGATTGGAGTGGAGTTGAGTAGAGTGGTGTGGGGTAGATTGGGCTAGGGGTGGGTAGAGTAGAATGGATCAGATTGGAGTGGATTATGGTAGTGTAGATTGGATGTAAAGTGGGTATATTGTAGTGGAGTGGGTTAGATTGGATTAAGATAGATAGGAGTGGGGTAGATTGGAGTGGGGTGGATTGAGAGAGATTGGTTTGGAGTGGAGTTGAATAGAGTAGTGTGGGGTAGATTGGGCTAGGGGTGGGTAGAGTAGAATGGATCGGAGTGGAGTAGATTGGGGTAGGTTGGAGTGTGGTAGATTGTGTGGGGTAGATTGGAGTAGGGTAGTTTGGGGTGAATTGGGATAGAGATGGAGTAGAGTGGATTGGGTTGGAGTGGTTTAGATTGGACTGGCGTGGGTTAGGCGTTGGTGTCATATTGGAGTGAAGAGGAGTGGGGTAGATTGGGTAGAGTGGAATGGAGTGTGGTAGATTGCGGTAGAGGGGAGTATGGTAGATTGGATGATTGGAGTGAGTAGATTGGAACGGGCCAAATTGGGGTGGACTGGGGTAGATTGGAGTGGGATGGAGTGGAGTTTATTAGCTTAAAATGGAGTCATGGTTGCTGTGGAGTGAGATAGATTGGAGAAGAGTGGACTGGGGTAGATTGGAGTCTAGTTGGGTAGGTCAGGGTGGAGTGGGGTGGGTTTAGACAGGGTGGATTAGAGTAGGGTAGATTGGAATGGAGCGGGGTAGATTGGAGGGGGATAGATTGAAGAGGGATGATTGAAGCGAGGTAGTTTGGAATGGGTTAGATTGGAGTGGAGTTGGGTCGATTGGAGTGGGGTAGATTGGGATAGAGTGGGTAGATTGGAGTTGAGTGAAATGGATTATATTAGAGCAGATAGGGTTAGACTGGAGTTGGATAGTTTGGTGTTGGGTAGATTGGAGTGGGTGGAGTGGGGTGGATTGTGGTGGAGTTGGTTAGATTGGAGTGTGTTGGGGTAGATTCGAGTGGAGTGTGGTAGATTGGAGTAGGGTAGATTGGAGTAAAGTGGAGTGGGGTAGATTGGGTGGATTTGAGTGTGGTAGATTGGAGTTTAATGGGATGGACTGTGGTAGATTGGAATGGGGTAGATTGTGGTAAATTGGAGTGGATTGGGATATATTAGAGTGGAGAGGAGTTGGATAGATTGCAGTGGAGTTTGGATTGAAGTGGTGCAAATTAGAATGGAGTGGGGTAAATGTGACTGGGGTAGATTGGAGTGGAATGGGGTACAGTAGAGTGGAGTAGATTGGGGTGGAGTCAGGTAGACTGAAGTGGAGTGGATTGGATTGGGTACATTAGAGTAGGGTGGACTGGGGTACATTGGAGTGCAGTAGACTGGAGTGGAGTGGGGAGACTGGGGTAGATTGGAGCAAAGTGGGGTAGATGTGAGTGGGGTTGGGTAGATTGGTGTTTAGAAGGGTAGATTGGAGTGGGGTAGAGTTGAGTGGGTTAGATTGATTGGAGTGGGGTAGATGGAGTGGAGTTGAGTAGATTGAATTTGAGTGTTGTTGATTGATATGGAGGGGTAGGTTGAGATAGAGTGATTAGATTAGTTTATTGTACAGTCAGTAAAAACTCACAATTTAAAACGTACAAATATATAAAAGATGTCCATAGTTGCATTTAAAACATAAAAGGAGCGGGTTGGCTCGCATATTAAGATAATGAGTGTCACAATTTGAATTTAATAAAAACCATGAGGATTAGAGAGACTAGGGGCCAGATGTAGGTAAATATATTTTACCGACTCATAAATACCGAATTTTACCGATTCGGTATTTATGAATCGGTAAAATATAAGGAGGGAGATGTAGGTAAATCCAGATGTGGATTTACCGAATCTGTAAAAGTCGGTATTTACCGATTCGGTAAATACCGACCGGTAATGTCCATTCATTCCTATGGGCTTTGAAGCCCATAGGAATGAATGGGCATTACCGATTCGGTATTTTCCCGAATCGGTAAATACCGAATTTCACAAGGGTGCAGGGGGTGTCACTTAGACACCCTTTAGCACCCCCAAAACAGGTTTGGGTGCCATGTGGCAGGCATACCTGCCCTAAGGGCAGGTCTGCCTGTCATATGGCACAGGTGTGCATGCACACATGTGCATGCACACCGGAATCGGTATTTTACCATCAAATTGAATTTGATGGTAAAATACCGATTCGGTAAGGCTTGTGGGACTCAGAAGAGTCCCACCTACATATCAAATTTACCGAATCGGTAAAAATACCGATTTGGTATTTTACAGAATCGGTAAATTTACCGATCGGTAAATTTACCGATTCTGTAAAAATATGCCCCCTACATCTCAAATTCCATTTACCGGTCGGTAACGGCCGAATTCGGCTGTTACCGACCGGTAAATGCCTACCTACATCTGGCCCCTGGTTCTTACAGATTTAGAACACAGAGGTCTCCGGGGCGGTTACAGCGGCTTTGGCTCGGCAAGTACTTCGGGTAAGCCCTGTAGCTGTTTTGTTAGTCTGCTAGCCACTATGTCGAAAAATGTTGTTAAGCTGCAATTTAGCTGGATTTCTTCTGGGTTAAAACATAGCATCACAGCCTGCCTGCAGGTTGTTATGCCCTTCTGGTTCCATGGGGCCCGAAGTAGGGAACGCCTTATGTCCGAGAGGTTTGTGCAGATACAGATGATGTGTATGAGGTCCTCTTTTCCAGATGAACAGAGTCGGCAACAATTTGCTGGGCTATCCCTTTTCCAAGGTGCCAAGTGGGGTGTTATGGGTATGTTGCCGAGGCGCATGTTAAGAAACTTGTTTCTTATTTTCTGTGTGAGGCCCGTTGTTAGGTACTCTTGTGGTTTAAGAGCGTTGTAGCTTGTCAACACTACCCATCCATGGGCTCTCTTAGCCAAGGTGTCTTTGTCCTCAATAGTTGAAATCTTCTTGGTGGCTTTCGATACCACTTTTTTGAAGGTGCCAAGGTCAGTCGATGACTCCCAGAGGTGTGTTAATTCTAAGGTCTCCAGTGATTCCATTAAGTAATTCCTTTTGGGTGAATTATCTCTAGTGGACAGTTTGGTCCAGAGTTGGGCGTTTAAGGATCCATGGTCGGTGTCTCTGATTTTTCGCCAACTTTTTATATATGCGCTTCTTCTCTCCACCGTTTGCTTCTGTAATCCGAATTCGAGACGGATTTGAGCGGGTGATGAGTAGGCGGGTAGATGGAATATTGCCCTGTATACTCGACTAATGGTGTTGTACAATATCGTTGCGTCTTTACCTTGCATGGATTCACTGCCATAAATGAGCATAGGCTGTAAGCGCGCTACGATCACCTGCAGGAGGGGGCCCAATGACCGGTCTGGGAGGACTTTCTGCAATGGCTTTATAGACAGATGAAATGTCGTACCCTTCCGATGGATGGCCTCTAGTTGGTGTTTAAAAGAGCCACTGCCGTCTAGTAGAACACCTAGGTATTTGTAGGAGGCTACCTGGTCTAGACGCTGTCCATCCAGAAGCCATGCAAATTTCCGTTTTTATGGTAGTTAAGTGTCATGACTTTTGTTTTGCTTAAGTTAATTGTTAGTGAGTTAGTTGTGGAAAATGCGTTAGTGTTGTCCAGAAGATTGAGATAGAGTGGAGTGGGATAGATTGGACTGGGGTAGATTGTAGTGTAGTGCGATAGACTGGATTATAGATTTTGTAGATTGGAGTGGAATGGGGTAGATTGGTTTAGAGTGGGGTAAGCTGAAGTGGGGTAGATTTTAGTGGGGTAGGGTATATTGGGGTGGGGTGGAATAATGTTAATATTGAGAAAGTTGATGTCAATATTAATAATACATTAATGTATAAAAAATAAATCAGGTCTCTATTATGAATTAGCTCATTATGAACTCCACATCAACCCCAGACTCAGAAATGCGTGGGTAGGCAGTCCCTAAGACCGAGGCCTGAGGCTACTGACAGACAGATCACAGGAGGTGTACCAAGTAGCCAGCATATAAATGCACAAACTAGAAATCCCAGATTGAGCCCTGGTGACACCACTATGGTCCACGGCTATTGGCCCCCAATAAAGCACACATTGCCAAAGGGGTACATGCATTTCCAAAACGCTATAAAGTCAGATGCCACATGAAGTTAGGAACACTTAGCCAATCAAGACATACAGTGTTCACGTGTTCCCCATGCCGAACATTTGGACTTGTAACCCACTGGCTGCATTGTGTCCATACAAGGTATAGACACCACATGATTCCTGACCCAATACTCCAATTTATGGCTTCAAAGACAGAGGTACACATTCCTTACCAAAAACGGATCACCAGAAACATTTTATTACAGTCGATGAACTGTTTACAAGTCTGTGGTAGACCAATTGTAAATTGAGACAGTCCTCAGACCCTATGCCTGTGACTGTGCTCCCGGCCATATTGCTGAATTAAACAATCTGTTCCTGTTTTGTCAAATGCCTATTGTTTCTTGTTTTTTCAAGGTATTTTGTATACAAGCAACATTTTGTCTGGCCAGATTGGAGTTGATTGGTACCTCAAACCCGACTGCAGCCCATTTGCTCAACAAGCAAGGTGAGCAGATACTGCAATTGGTTAGAAGCTCTGCTAAATCCGAGGGAGGAGGTCTGTCCTGAAGCAGTCATCACAGAGAGTAGGAGACTACATCAGAACCTTAGAAAAGCATGCAGCATATGGCAAATTAGGAAGAAGCATAAAAAGATAACCTGAGTGCCCTCCCACTGACAGAATCTGGCATTACCTATTTTATATGTACTAGATGCGGCAAGGCGGCCTCAGATACGATCCTGCGGAAGCCAAATTTTTTAGATAGTTTGCATGCTGGGAAAGGTGAATATTTATTGTATTTATTGTCAGTCAACACCTTAATCTTATTGTTTAGTCTAAAAGGGTTTCTCAGCGCCACAGGTTTTCCAATGCCGTTTGTATCTGTAAGAAGTGAGAGGTGTTGGTCACTTGGACCGCTGAACGTAACATAGATGATACACTTTTTCTGCTGGGTCTGGCACAATTGAATTCCTTGGACCTTTGGGCGTGACACAGATGGTACGCTTAGCCTCTGGGTGTGATACAAGGTGTGATTTGGACATTTAGGAAAAAAGATTTGGACATGGGAGATTAGGTGTAATTTGTATTTGGCCAAGAGGGGCCTGTGGTTTTCGAGTTATTACCTTTTTCCCAAAAACTATTGTTATTTTCTTTATCCCGGAGCCGATATTGACAGACTACCAGCTCACTTAGTGCCGAATACAGCACAGAGCTTCCCCTGGTCACAGGAGAGCATGCACTAGGAGTGGGCTAAGGAATTGTTTTTGACTAAGTAATTTTTTCTTTGTCAGTTTTTTAGGTGTTGGCAGCTTGGAGCACTGGGTGTGATACAGGTGGCACGCTTAGCCCCTGGGTGTGATGCAGAGTGTGATTGTTGATGTGAGGTATATGTGTGATGTTGTGGTGCTGTTAAATTACTGCAAATTTCATTTTGTCCTAAGTATTGTGTTTTTGTCAAACACTCAATGTTTCACATGAAGAAGCTGCTATTTTTTACCAACCGTAATTCATGCCAGGAGACATTATTCAGATTCTGTTTTCATTGATACTGTTTATATTGACAAATTGCAACCCTTTATATGCATTATTTGTGTTTATGAAATATTTATTTGTTGATGCATTGGTATATAGCACTGAGCTCTTAGTTACATAATTAGAAACAGTAAACCCTCAAGCATATTTTCCCACAATTTAGATTGAAACCAGGAGTCCCTAAAACAAATAAGCTAAGGTATCTTGTCCACTAAAACTACCAAATCAATCATGTAGACACCATTAAAACACATGCAAATCCAGTTCCCTACACAGGCAAAAAACTTAATAAGGTTTGCCAAGAATGACACACACACCCCTTGGCCAAAGGAGGGAACTTTGAACACCAACATACTTGAACACATGGAAACATACATACAAACCAAATACACAGGCCCAGGCAATCACATAGCCCCAGTCTGGCGCAAGGGCTCCTAGAAGTTTAATGCCCCAGTCCGTCACGCCAAACACATAGAGCCACAGCGGTGCAGAGAACACACACCCTCACTGATTTAGGTGAGCACACAGGGAGTGACAGGGAGGGTTGTAGCTGTTCTAGATGGTGAAACAGCTAGCGGGACTGAGGAAGGGAGACTCAGTCCTCCGGAATCCAGTGACAAGGGTGGAGCTACAGGTAGCCAAGTAACCAACAGTGAGCAAATTTGAGGGCAAAGCAGGTCTGAAAAGAACAGCACATAGATCAGAATGAAAGAGGCAAACCCGGTGGGTAATAGAAGAAAGGCAGAAGCTAAGGAGGGCAAGGGAAAGAGAAAGAGCGCAGGGGTCAGCACAGAGCACTGATCGGGGCAGAGCCAGAGGTAGAATTAGATAAGTGACTTTTGACTGGGATCTGAGCCTCATCAAGTTTTCAACGCAGGAGAGGGGCTGACTCAGACATCACGGACCAAGGTAGCCTGGTGTTGACCCAACCAAGACATAAGAAAAACAGTATGGCACCTTTGAGCATGCACAAGGGGAGCAGCGATGAAGATGTACGCAGCGACGAAGATGTACGCTGCTCCACCCTAATGTGCAATATAGATAGACTGACCCCAAGGGAGATGGTGGCCAGAAAGGGAGGTGAGATATTTGTTTGGCTTTTCTGCCACCTACTAGCCCACTGAACTGAGGGAATAGACCAGTACAATAGACCCTGGTTGAAGGAGGATCATTCAAACCAGAGAACATGGCCATAGCGGAAGACTGCATCCAGCATGGAGGTGGAGATCCCAAGTGGAACTTCACCTACTTGCAAGAATGCCTAAAAAGTTGGGAACACAATGTTAAGGAGAAACCAGTAGAGCAACCCAAAGCAAAGATATAATTGTTACTACAGAAGGACACGTCTGGGACCATCTATGTGCCATGGGCTCAAATGGCTAAAGAGGGGCTAAGGACAAAGTTACTGCCATTTCTGGGTCGAGTGGGAAAATGGATCTCATGCTTTGAGAAGAACACCACAGGAATAAACATAGCAATAGGCGATATCAAAAGGCCGCTAAGCAGTCTTATTGGAGAGCAGACCAACATGGTATTGCCTGAGCTTGCATCCCAGCAATTATGCTGACAAACACTGAGCATGACTGGGCTGTATTCAATTCATACAGGCACCAAATATGGACAGCCCTGAGGGAGATGTTCCTTGACCGCCCTAATGTAGGAGGGCTAATGGCAGGGATTGTGAAGCCAGGAGAGACAATAGCTGATTTTCTGGATAGGATTAGGGAACTATGGGGACAGGAGACAGGACAGTCGTGGACTGATATAGGCCCAAAAGTTGCATTCTTTTACAATATTCTCAAAAAGGGACTGCCCACCAAGATACAAAATGGATTGGACAGCGGGGTTGCGTTAGAAACCAAGCCCTTGCTGGAAAAACCCATATATTGCATTACAGCAAAAAGAAACAAGAGAAGGATAGGGAAAAACCACAGAGAGACACAGCTAAATTGGTCCAACACAAATTGAAAAAGGCCACACTTGAGGGGGAGTGTTGGCAGTGAACGTGCAAATGGCACCAGTCTTAAAGGGTGATCCCCCGCAAAACCCCAGAGGGTTTTAACCTAGCTATAGTGGCAGAGATCAGGTAAGTTGACAGCAATCAAATGATAGGGAATGTTACTATTGCCACAGGATGGGCCACATGGCAGACCGATGCTAGTTAAAAGCATACCATGAATAGAGATTTAAGCACCACGGTCAGCCACCACAAAATTCTAATCCCCTAGAGTGCACCAGAGAGCTGTGCGAAGACGTCAGAAACGCCATTCAAAACGGGCTGCAGCGGCGAGAAGGCTGTCGGTTGTGTGCTGCGAGCAGGCTGTTCTCTGTTCTGCTCTGTATAGCTCTGTCAAGCCATTTAGCCGTCCAGCTGTCGCCGTTGCCTTGCCTTGAACCCCCTCCCACCTAAGCTCACGGAAGCTGAGGCTGAAGCTCGTGGAAGCCCCCCGTCCGGCCCCGTCTGGCCCCGTCTGGCTCCCTCCTGTTTGGCTGTTTTCACCTGTGCCTGTGCGCTTGACTGCGGAGCGCGCGGCAGGTCTGGGAGGTCCGGGTCCGGGTCCGGCTCCACTCTGCCCTGCGTTGCTCACAGCGGAGTTGCGGCGGTGGAGTTGTAGCTTACGACAGGCAGGCAGTGGCGGAGTGGTAGTTCACGGCAGGCGGGAGTGACGGGCTCAGGAGAGACCGGCTTGTGAGCGAGCTGTGAGCCGGTGTGCTGGTGAGCTGGTGAGCTGGTGGACATCCCCGTGGGGCGGAGAAGGCGCCGAGAAGGAGCTGAGGAAGAGTGAGTATGGGGGGGTGAGTGGTGGAGTGGCAGAGGTGGCTGCAGAGGCTGTGGAGGTTTTTGTGGCTGTGGCTGTAGCTTTGCTGTACTGTGGCCGTGGAACCTGGGTGGCTTGGTTGGTTACGTCGCCCACACAGCGGCACTTAAAGCCTCATCCCCCCCCCCCCTGCATAAAAGGGGAAAAACCGCTTCTGGCCCTGTTCACGGGCTCCCGCTCTTGGAAATGCCCTGAAAAGACCTGGATAAGCACCTGCTGGTGGTTAATAATAATTAAGTGCACTGAGTACAAGCGTGCCTGCCAGCTGTTTTTACTATCTGTAAAGCGGCACCGGAACTGCTGAAAGAGCCCTTCCGTCGTGAGACGTCCCGCAGGTAGAAAAGGGGCTTCAGCAGGGGGCACTGCTTAATCTCAAATACTGTCTGCTTAGGTTGGATTAAGGCAAGAAGTTGTCTGGTGCATTAGCACCATCAGGACTCACCATGAGGTCTGGTAAAGTGAGGAAGGCACTAGGTGACAAGATACCATCCTCAAGAGGTGTACTTAAATAGAAAAGACTTGACAAAATGAATGCTAACAAGGCAAACAGCCCATTGCAAAACCCAATAATATCACCAATTCCCTCCCTATTTGAGCAGTCCATCCTAAACAAAAACTCGTCAATTTCACGATTCCAGTTTCTGAAAGACCCCGGGGCAGCATTGTTTTCCTCAACGGAGGGAGTCTTGGACTTATCATCTCCTATTGTCCCCAATATTATGACTTCCCCGGGGGAATATGTGGCGGTTAAGCCGAATGAAGCTTTTTCAACATCCACATCTACATCTGCCCCTGGGAGCCAAAGTCTTCAAACAAGCGATACTCGTGAACCCTTTAAACAAACCGAACAATTGGAAACCACTGACAATATAATAGGCCTTTGGGGGAAAAAATGTGGAATAATAACAGCAGCATTAGTACACACTACCCCCGAGGATACATCTATGATATCATCAAAACCGCAGTTTCCAAAAACTCCAACAATTGACAATCCAAGTTCAGTTAGAAGAGATCCAACAGTAAATCTGGATCACGATTGTACGGCATCAATGGAACCGAGCTCCGATGAGATGGCCCTCTTCTGTTCTACCACAAGCCGATCAATTGACAAAAGTAAAGGGAAGGATGGCTTGGCTGAGTCTTACCCAGGCAACGGAGAGGAATCTGTGGAAGCCGCAATGGAGAGTCCCAAAGAGGCCAAGCAATTGGCCAGTGTGTGCCTCACAGAGCACTTACAAAGGCCAACGGGCCCCAGGAAGGACCATATACCATCAATTAATACAAGTTACAATGAACCATCAAAAGAGAAACTCATGTCTAAGGTCCTTAAGGATGCGGCGTCTGTGAATCTGGTTGCTCCTCTTTTATAAGCATTGCAAACGTCAACAACAACTTTGATAATGCAATCTGACAAGTTGGACATTCAAATTGATTTAATGAACATTATTGCTTCCTATATTGCAGGGATAAATACAAAGCTGGACAATTTGAATAGTCTAATAAATAGAGCACAAGCACATACATATCATTCTCAATCCTCCTGCACCTGTGGACCAGTCTTGGACAACTTGAGTTCTCTTCCTATCATTTTAGAACAGATTTTTACTTTAAACCAAAGATTTATCAATGCGGATCTGAAGTCGGATGGTCTGATCAGTCCTAAACCTGATCAAAACTCACGGGATGATAAAAATCCCTCAATTGCGTTATCCACCAAAGAAGACAATCTGGCACTTGGAAAGACTAAAACGAGTGAAGTCTCCAATACAACAGCTGAGAAAGAGACAAGAAATGATGAGCCTTTAAAGCAAATTTTAACAAATAGACAAAGGAAAAAAGAGCGGAAAGCCAGAAATAAGAGAAGCGAGGCAGCCCCAAACTTAGGTAATGTAATATATACCATTTTTTCAAACCCAAACCAAGGATCATTTAAAAATGCTTGGACCAGTAAAAGTCATTCTGACACGTTAGTAAGTGATGACATGTCTAATAGAGGAAAGTCGATGACCAAAAAAGCCCCTAAAAGCTTCCAACTATTAGGCACTATGACTAGTACCTTACACACTGCAAAAAATCAGCGAATTGAGAAGTTAAGCATTAATCACTTGTCCATTTCAACTCCATGACAAAAAGTGCAATAAAATCGGCGAACAGTGTACGCAGTCAGCAGTTAATTATAAGATCAAGTCCTCTGAAGATTTAGTCCAAGGCTCGGATAATGATAACAAGGAGGGGCAATTGCAATCAAGTGGCATTATATTGAAATTAATGCCACCAACATTGCAAGTGGATGATCAGCCAGTAGGTAAAAATACTGCTTCAGATAGTACAATCAGCCATGCACTAATGTCATTGTGTAGCGAAGATGGGGCAAAGGCAATTTCAGTCTCTCCTACACAAACAATATCAGATCCGGACATTCCAGTAAGTATGGATAATCTTTACTGTGAGCGTCAAGGATTCACCTCAGAAACATTAAGTATTCCGACACAGGGACCTTTGAAATTTTGTGTAATTAATACAGATGTGGTACAAGTAAAGGAGGCATCTGGCATCGCGACACGGACAAATAGTTCTAAAACCGGCTAAGAGCTGCACCAAATTATTTGGACTCCAGAGTACAAGATACATGGAGGCCATGACATATTGAATAGGAGCAATATCCTGAAGCTTATGGCTGATTTTGAGGAGCTAAAAAATATTAAATCAACTGACCTTGAACAGGTACAATTTCTTAAAGGCCCTAACGACACATTAAATGAACAAAAACTGACAATTTGGAAAACGCCAGCAATAGCTAAAGCAATCATGGGGAGATCAGAAATTTTTCAAACATGGGGCATCCAAATATTACATCCTACTTCCCCACGCTATCCGCCTCCTCTGAAGAAGCCAGGCAGTGTGTCAACTTATCAGGAAAATCAATGAGGCACATCCAAACCTACAAAAGCCAGTCTACTCAATTCTACATAATGCAAAGGGTAGAAGTGAAGCCCCCCTCGCATGTGTAGGAACGGAACTTGGTAATGGGGAGACGCAACATACTAAGGATAACTGGAAATGGCTTCCTAGTATGCTAAATGAAAAACGGAAGATCTGACCGTTTAAAGGTAAACCGAATCAAAATACCAACAAGGACATACATGTGTTATCTTGGAACATTGCAGGTGCAAAAAGATTACTGGAGGGTTGATTACCATTGGATGAATGGGGTTGATGTGACATAATCGCGCTACAGGAAACATGGCTACGAGAAGAAATTGCTCTTGTTGGCTTTATACATCATAGTGTAGCGGCTGAAAAATGTAAGACCTATGGCCGTGCCATCGGAGGCCTCTCAGTATATGTGTCAACATCTTTAAAAATTAACTTGAAACAACTACAATCTCCAGATCCAAGTATCCAACTAATTAAACTAACAGATCAAAATACTAGCAATACCAAGTCAACAATCTTGATTAATTACTATACGCAACTCAAATTTCAGGTGAAAAAGACAAAGAATGCGATATTGTGCAACGCTATCACGGACCTACGCACTACAGACCCATTGTCTGTGTTAGACCTGGCATCTTTGGCGTGGTTTCCCCTATCTTTTTGCCTCTACCTCCTGTATTTTTGATGCTGTGCTGGATTTCGTTTTTGCTGGTTTAGATGCTTTGGACACTCTGCCACTGCTGATCAGTGCCAGAGTGTAAGTGCTCCCTATGTAAATTGCTAATCTGATTGGATATACATGTTTGGCATATTTGTATCACCATGAAGTCCCTAGTAAAGTGCACTGGGTGTGCCAGGGCTGGGGATGACAAATGCTACTAGTGGGCCTGCAGCACTGATTGTGCCACCCACAGGAGTAGCCCTAAAATGATGTCTCAGGCCTGACACTGCAGTGCCTGTGTGCAGTTTAGAACTGCCATGTCCTCCTGGTCAGTGTCCCCACTGACCAGGCCTAACCCTTCCCTTTTTGTGCACATCAGTCACCCCTATGGAAGGCCCAAGGTACCCCCCTGGGCAGGGTGCAGTGTATGTAAAAGGTAGAGCATGTACTAGTGCAGGTGACATGCTCTGGTAGTGAATGGCAGCCATTTTCGTTTTTCACTACTGTAAGGCTATCTTGCTCCATAGGTTAACATGGGGGATGCTGGATACAGTGGTTAACAGCATTTCTTCCCATAGGAACAAGATAGGACATAAGTATCTAGTATCCCTGAACTCAGAATTTAATAACACATCTTTTAGGAAAGGATGTTTTTAAATCCTGTGTTTGAGAACAGCACTTTTAGAAAGTTGCTGTTCTCTTGTCTGACCCTTCTGTGTGCCTGGGCCTGTTTGTGTATTGACTGTCTGGTTTGAGAGTGACAGGGGCTGGGGATTCCCCAGGAGGCTGGATGAGTCAGCCCTAGGCTGAATGACTGCATTTGCAACTGGAGTGGTGGGAGGAGTTAGCACCTGGGCCTGAATAGGGCTGTGCCTGCCTTCCACAATGCTGGCTCCACCTCCTGCTGGGCGGCTGAGGACCCTGCCCCTCATTCTGAAAGGAAAGAAGAAGCCAGCAAAACAAAGTACTCAGGAAACACCCAGAACAGGTTCAGACCGGGCTCAGGGCCCACATGCACAGAGAGAACAAAGACTTTAGAGGTACAAGTACAGGACCCCTGACAACAGAAAATTAGATCATCCTGGAATCAAGAAGGAACCTATGCCAAGGAGAAAGCTGAAACTGAAGAAGAAAGACTGTCCTGCTGTTGCTCTGCTGGACTGACCTGTTGCTTTGCTGCCAAGGAGAGGGGAAGGACTTTGCTGCTGAGCTGTGTCCCCTGTCTTGAAGGAATCTCAAAGGGCCTGAGAAGAGCTGGCTCCCTGTTTTGAAGTCCCAGGAACAAAAGGACTTCACCCCCAGCTTCCCTGAACTCTGCTGAGAGAGTTCTGTCCTTCCTAGAGTGCTTGATCCAGTTGTGGGGCCTCTGGAAGTTCTACCTGTACTGGGAAGCTTGAAACTAAGCTTGAGAGACTTTTGAAATTGAAAAGTGTCGCATCGCTCACTTGCGGAGCGCATCCCCGACAGTGCGAGAAGTTTCCCGCCGCTACGAAGGCCGAGATCGTCTCAGCGCCTGAAGCCGCTGCCAGAACCGTCGCATCCTTCGTTTGCGGGACGCACCAGAGCGGTGCGGGAAAGTCGAACATCGCTGCGAGAGTCGTCGCAGAGCCTGTCGTCGCTGGGTGAGATCGCCGCACCGCTTGCTTGCGGACCGCATCAGGTCCCTGCGAGCATCGTCGCAGAATCATCGCATCGAGGAGCTGCGAGAGAGACGATCACCGCTGGACCGCGCATCATCGCCCCGGAGATCGTCGCAGCCCCTACGAGATCATCGCATCGTGCCTTTTGTGAGAACAGACTTCCTACGGAACCTATTCACCGGAATCCATACAAGTGGCTGTCCTCCCCATACAGACCGGATTCGTCGCAACACGCCCGCTGCTGCAGCGGGGCTGTCGCAAACCACTCCCCAGGGTCTCAGGAGCAACACATCGCTTGTTTTCCACCGCACCAGCTTCTGCTTTTGGAACTTTGTTGCAACTAAAAGGTACTGTGAGTAAACGTGACGCAACTGTGAACTTTTCACGCATCTGTAGAGAATTCTATCACAACGTAGAGAATTCTATCGCAACCTAAAAAAATTTAACACAACCTTAAGAACTATTTTTGAAACCATATTCTTGAACTGTGTATGTTGGATTTTTGTCTTTTTGGTCTTGTGTAGTTTAGATTAAAATACCTTTATTTTTCTAAACTGTTGTGGAGTCAGTTTGTGGTGTTTTCACTGTGTTACTGTGAGTGTTGGTACAAATACTTTACGCATTGCCTCTGGGTAGCCTAGACTGCTCGTGCCAAGCTACCTAGAGGGTGAGCAGGGGTTATCTCAGAGGGTTATCTCCTTGCCCTGACTAGAAGCAAGGGTCCCTATTTGGACAGGGGTTCCTACCTCTGCCAACTAGAGACCCCCAGTTCTAACAGTCTAATATTATAATTACTGGTGATTTTAATTCCATCCTGATTCTAACTCCAGAGGAAGATGATATATTAACAGCTGATAACATCCATTGGGGTGTTCCTCAATAGACACATGGTGGAGTAGGAACTCGGAAGGATCTTCTAGCAATCCAATTAGTGACAGAACTAGAGTTTCTCGGTATGCATGTCATGAATGGGAGGACTCCGGAACATCAACCCCCTAGTAAAACGTATCATGGTCCACATGCTCAATCAACCTTGCACTTTACAATTGTTAGTCTTTCATTAATCCCTTTAGTAATTAGCTTTTATATTGAATACACCCCGATGAGCGATCATGCAATGCAACATACCAAATTCAATCTTAACACGGAAAGATTGCAACCATCGTATATACTAGAAGGTCATTTATGTTCAGCTAATTTAAAACGTATAAACTGGTTCAACTCAAATGAAATCGAGTGGTTTACGATAATGAAGGCCACATTGAATGTTCCAGGGAATGCAGCAATGAATGCGATCCAAACATGGTCTCTCTTTTTGGAGAAATTAAAACAAAAAATGAAGCTACCTGTCATGAAAACCAACACTGACGGTTCGCAGAGAAAACTTTCGAAAGAGCTACAAGACCTGCGAAGGTTTCTGCGAAGAACTCACAAGAAGTTGCAGTCTGCCGACAGTGGTGCATGTCAGTTGGTCACCTTTCGTGCGCAAAGAAATATATACAAAAATAAGGTCTGGGAATTTAAAAAGAGGACTAATGAGAGCTTTTGGTCCAAACTGATTTTTAGTTCAAAACTCCAGAACCGAAATACATTTTGGAAAATTATAAATCAGTCAACAAGACCTTGTAACGCTCTTACATCGAATGTGCAGGAATCTGAGTGGGCTACGTTTCTTGCGACAAAATTTACTGATACCTCTATAAAAATTCCAGGTAGTGATCTTTTCCCAAAGAATCATAATATAATGTACACAGTTAAAGAACAAGGGAGTCAGCCTTCGACTAGTAATCCTTGCAATGCATTAAGTTCTGGTGTCTCGAATAATCCATATGCGGCAGAAGAGATAATAAAAATAATCAAAAAAGGCAAATCTAATGGGGCGCAAGGCCCGAATGGCATCCCTTAAGCAGCGTATAAATATGCACCAGAATTCTGGGTTCCACGACTGGCAAAATTGTTTGCAGACGTGCAAAGTTGCAACCAAGTACCAGAAAGCTGGTAAGGATATATATTTATGCCAATCTACAAAGGTGGTGAAAGATCAAATCCGATCAATTATCGTTTAATTGCGTTGCAGGACGTTGAGGCAAAATACTTTGCATCGCTTCTTTTAAACAACTTGGTAACTTGGACAGGTGAAAGAGAGTTGATCCCCATTAACCAGACAGGGTTTAGAAAGGGGATCGGAACAACATCAAATATCTTATCCATCAGCATGATAGCGGAAAAATGCTTTAGCAGTAAACAGGACTTGAATTTGTGTTTTATTGATCTTCAAGCTGCCTTCAACAGTGTAGATCGACACTTATTATGCTCGAAATTAAGAGCATGGGCCATACCAGAGAGCATTTTAAGGGGCCTGCTGCTATTCTATTCTGATACCTGGTCTCAAGTCAAAATAGGGGATGGTTCCCGGCTATCGAGAAAAGTCTTTACATCGATTGGCCTTAAACAAGGGTGTGTCCTTGCGCCTCATCTATTCAATCTTTTTATTTCAGATCTTTCCGGGAAATTGAATACTTGTAATGCACCTCCTCCAAAACTAGGCGACTTACAGTGCACACATCTGGCATATGCTGACGATATAGTTCTCATGAGTCTAACAAAGGTGGGACTAACTAGACTAGTAACAGAACCCTCAGTTTTCCTGTTGGCAAACAAGTTGGCTTTAAATGTTACAAAAACGAAAACAATGTTAATAACCAACTACCGTGTATCACAACACTATATCTGGCTAGAAGGAAAACCATTGGAGAAAGTCTCAAATTATAAATATTTGGGCTTCTATATAGATGATAAGCTTGACTTAATAGACCAGAAAAAATATCTGACGCAAAGAGCAGGAGCCTTAATATTCGGGTTAAGCACTCTGTCGAAGAAATTGGAAGGTCCATCATTAAGACCCCTATTAATCGTGATGGTGAATAAGGTTCTTCCAACCCTGACATATGCAAGTGTGGCAATGCATGGAAAGGATGCGGACCTATTAAACTGCTTAATAACTAAAATGTAAAAAAAGGTGTCTTCACCAGCACAAATGCGCCTCGAATTTGGCTTAAAAAACGAAACACTGGGTAGACTATATTCATATATCAAGGTGTGGTACCAGATTAAGCAAAAAGCAATGGACAATAATCTCAATACCTTCCTATGGCAAGAGTTGAAAACACATAAAAAATCAAAAGCAAATCAATTCCTTACGCATGCGTTGGAGGTCACCTGCTCGGCAAATCTTTGGGATAAAAATATGCCATTTGCAGCACTAAAACAGGCACTAAATAAAGTGGCCAAACTTCATTCTTTGGTTACGGACAAAGACATTTTTTCCCATCGTTCCCACTCTTGGGCTGTGATCAACGGTTATAAGTCACTAACCCTAGCACCTTACTTGGAAACAACGTTTTCTATCCTTATCAAGAAAAAGCTGATGGCACTGAGATTTGGCAAATTTCCGACCTTAGCTGAGGAGCCCGCTTGGAAACAGCATGAAGCTGTCACATGTCGACTTTGTGGTAGTCCCAAAGAAGATCTATTTCATATAATTTGTCATTGCAAGATGTTGACCAAGGAACGGACATACTTTTTAAAGCATACTTTTCGGATTGAGAGACTACGGACATGTAGATCTGCCATTATTGGAGGCTTGGACTCAACTGCCCCTCGAATACACTGCAAGCTGGTAAAGTTCCTGCAGGCATTCGAGAAACGCCTTAAAACCACAGGAAGTCTATAATTGCTAATGGTTTATCTTCTTGCCTCATTTCCTTTTATCATGATTTTAATAATAGGAGGAACATAATCTAGTTTTTATTCTTGTTCTTACTAAATTTTTTATGTGACTGTTCTCTTTTCTTCCTTCTTTTTAATGAGCATCTTAAAAGTTTTAATATTGGTTGTGTGATGTACATCAAATTGTTATGGTTTTAATTAACTAAACAATAAAGTTCAAATTTTTCAATAATCCCCAGAATCAAGCACAGGGAAACCCGAATACACCCCACATTCAGCCGCAGGGTGGCCAGTCAGCTGCCACAGCCTTGCAACAGGATCAGGTAGTTTGACAAACACGTGGCAACAGCAATTGCAGACAGGGAACTCAGCCCAACAGGGGCCGAAGCCACAGCCTCAGCAGGGTGGGGTAATTGTCTGGGGAGGTAATGCCTTCACACAAACACAGAGTCCACACGCACAGTAAAATAAAACCCCAGAGTAACATAACCCCCCATATGCCTAGATCCCAAGAATTAACTTACCAAAATCCAAAAGAAGGACCAATGGGACAATGTTGGGAATACAGACTTTAAATTTCATGAGGGGATTCAGGGCTGCCACATGTGCTCTGCCGGGTATCCTCACAAAAATCTGCCATTAAGGGAGCACATGGGAGTCAAGGCCTCACTCTGCTGCTGATCCCCCAAGGTGGGTTTAGCTGGCCATGCCTCCATTATAGGGCAGTTTGGTGAGGTTGGGGCAGCTCCCAAAGCAAGGGCCTCACCACCGGAATGTCACTTTTTGTGACGTTCTGTGGCACAGAAGCCTACTCCATATTTACGAGGCAGCACTAATCCACTTTTTTGGCTTAATGCTGCCTCGTGAATATTGTTCTATTTAACACACTTTTTTTGCGCTTAAGGGGTGTGCAATGGGTGTTGTTTGGGGTGTTCCCAGCAGCATCCAAGGCTTTTTGACACTGCCTCAGATTTAAGAGAAATCATAAACCTGAGGCGTCGTCAAAAAAGTACGCTGCCCCAGGAAAGGCCTAAGGGAGGCATGATTGCAGCGCACCTAGAAAGAGAAAAAATCCTCTTGTGATATTTTTTGTGCAGGAAAGTTTCCCTGCCTGCACAAAAAAATAATAATTCCTGCAATGCATGCACCCTTGCACCATGGTGCAAAGAAGCTTGCGTTGGTGCACGGCAGCCCATTGGGTGCTGGTGCAGGGGAAAAGGACTGGAATGCTCTGAATCATATACATATGGCACATTCCTGCCCTTTTCTGTTGCCGTAGAGCAGTGCATCAGGAAGGTCTGTGGCCTTGCCTTACGACAAAACCTCATAAATGAGGCCCCAAGTATTAAAGAAGCAGGCGCCCAAGTGCCTGCATCCAAAGTCAAATGGGACAGGTTCCAATAACCAGGTGGAAAGGTCCCCATTCTTGGGTACTCAGCCTGGAACCCATGTTTCCATCATGGCGTGCTGTTCCAACAGCACCCCCAAAAATTAGAACCCTCTAACAAGATAGAGGCCCCTTTCAGTTCTAAAATGAAGCTGTCCTCAAGTAGCTGGATGCAGGATTTCCTGGGATAGTGAAGACTCCACAGCACAAGCACAAGAGCCAATTAGTTGTGAAGAGCCCTCACGGCGTCTGGTCCATCAAGAGGTTCGTTGGGTCAGCCAAACATCCCAGAGTTGTAAGGCAGTCCCAGTCCAGTCATCATTCCTAATCTCGTTCTTATGATCTTGATGATGTTTCTGTTATTTCCTTTGGGAATAACGCTATAACGCTGCAGTGACTCCTCTTGCTTTGTAAATGTCAATTACAGGTGCCACGGACTGTTTAGATGAGGCGCGATACTCCCTTAACAGCGCACCCCCCACCCTTTTATGGCTAAGAACCATCTTGTTAATGTGAGGTGTCCAGCTCATAACATCGCTCATACGTATTCCCAAATAGTCAAACTCGGAGACTTTCTCGAGAAAGACAGAGTTCAAGACTGGAGCGCGTCCTAGTTTCCGTGGTGGGTGCATGATCAGGTATTTTGTCTTGTCCCCATTGATCACCAAACCCCTTGCTGAACAAAATCCCTGGAAACGATTCAAAAGCTTCTGGAGACCCTGGGGAGTCTTGGCAATGAGGAGGGTGTCGTCTGCAAACAGCAGGGTAGGGATCCGTACGCCCCCCAGGGAGGGTGCATCTGCTGGTTCTTGAAGCAGGTGCTCTACCACACCATTTACGTACAAGGAAAATAGTGTGGGAGCTAGGACACATCCCTGTCGGACACCCCTGCAGACTGGGATCCTGTCAGTCTTTTCCCCATTCTGGCCCCAACGCACCTGGGCATAGTTATCTGTGTGGAGTTTAATCAGGAGCGACAGAATGTAAGGGGGCAACCCAAGACCCTGCAGAACCCTCCAGAGTTCCTCCCTAGGAACCAGGTCAAAGGCAGTCTTCAAGTCAATAAAGGCCAGATAGAGACTGCCTTTGCCCAGCACCACCACCTTCCAATGCAATAGCATCAGTCTGAAGACCTGTTCAATTGTCCCCGTTCCTGAGCGGAATCCCGCCTGAAAATCAGACAGGATATGATTTTCGTCCACCCAGTGGAGAATCCTCCCCAGAATCGCCTTCCCTGCCACCTTTTGTGTCGAGTCAATCAAGCTTATCGGCCTATAGTTCCCCGGATTGTCCCGACAACCCTTTTTAAATATAGGAACAACCTCTGCCCCTTTCCAAGATTCAGGAACAGGTCCTCCCTCCAAGATGGCATTCAGAAGGGCGGTTACTAATTTGCCCCATTCATTCAGGTAGGCTCGGAGTAGGTCCCCTGGAAGCCCATCAGGACCGGCTGCCTTCAAGGGTACCAAGGACTTAATTACATTCACGACCTCCCGTAAAGTGAAGGGGTCGAGAGCGCTGTCCTCTGCCAAGAGGGCCGGGGAAAATGGCTCATTGAGGGACCCTTCTACCGGTGAATATAAGGCCCTGAAGTGGTTAAACCAGATCTGGGCCGGGATAGTGCATGTCCTCAACGTGCCATCGGGTCTGTTCCTGGATCCCACCAAATTCCAGAAGCCCCTAGCATCCTTTCCTTGACTAGCATCCAGAAGGTCCGCCCAGAATTTTTCCTCCCACTCCTTTTTCGCTATTTTTAAGGTTTGGGTGTAGATCTTCCTAGCCGACCTGGTCCTAGTTTGGGACTTTGATTTAACTGCTTCCACCAGTGCTTTCTTACTTGCCCCACATTTATGGGTATACCAGCCCTGTCTTTTCAATGGGCGGGCCCGTGTCTTAGCCCCAGTGTGTCTAGTTGAGACAATAAACAAATTGCTTATGGCCGTGGTCAAGTCACAAAAGGTCCCAAACACCTCCTCAGGCCCGCCCTCAAGGGAGTCCAAATTACATTGGGCTGTGGCCAGAAGTAGTGTTATAGCTGCAACCTTCTCCGCGGATAGGGTGAGCTTTGCCCACTTCAGCCGCCTACCACAATTCTAAACAAATGTTTCCCCAAATTTAGCGATGGTACGGGGCCAAGGGCCCCCTTTACCCTCCGACCACCAGGGGGTCAGAGCGAGAGAGAGCAGGTTGTGATCGCTCTCAACGGACGCGATAATTTCCATATCCCTCACCGAGCTACATAAGCACACGTCAAGCAAGATGTAATCAATTCTTGACGTGTGGTTGGGCCTGTTGTACGTATGGGCTCCCGCCTTATCAGAGCTTGACCTCCCGTTGAGGGCCCTCAGATCGAATTCCATGCTAAGGGTGTTAATCTGGAGTTCCACTTCAGTCCACCTCTTGATCGGGGTTAGCTCTAAAGCCGGAATCCCCCTCCTTTGGTCCTCCTCCTCCAGATCCAAGGTGTCGTCTGAGCCCAAGGGCTCGAACGTACAGTTTAAATCGCCCACAACCAGGGTACATGATTTAAATGGAGATGACCTTAGCAGGCCCCCTAGGAAAGCAATAGTGGGCGACTGTCTACCACCCTTTGTGCCCCGAGCATAGATGTTATAAATGTTCAAGATGACACGACCCCGGGCATCTTTTAGAGTGATGTTAAGGAGATCAGGGCAATTGGTCTGGTGCTCCTCTACTCTACAATTTAAAGAAGTTGCCACCCAGATGAGGAGACCAACCGAGGGGCGTCCCCTCCCAGATGCCGGATAGACAGCAGAAATAGAGTAGGAAGAATATCCCACCTTGTGGGTGGGCTCCCTGCTCCATGTCTCCTGGAAGATGCAAATGGAGTACTCTTCCACAAGGGCATTCCAGTCCGGCAGGGCCAGCTTCCTGTCAATTCCAGCCACGTTCCAGCTGAAAATCCTAAGGACTGGATCCGTTACAGCTGGGACGTGGCTGGGCACGACATCGCGGCGGACATCTGCCCCGATCGGAACGAGAGGTCCACTGCCCTCTCCATTGTTACCCCGCCCCCCACCAGGTTCCCGGATGACAGATGGGGCTATATGGTTTATTGTTGGGGTCGATGAGCTGGTCAACAGTGCAGTAGGATGGGCAACCCCGCCCGCTTTATGATCCCCCAAGGCCACCCCACAGACATCAGCAAGTCAATAACCTGTAGAGCCCCAGTTCAAACCTGACCAGGCTGCCTGTGGGTGGAACTGTGGTGCCACCAAATTCCCTGGGCAACCACTATTACTATGTTGTATCTCAGCATAGGGTGGGCCGATGTAATTCATAACAGGCCGCGGGTAGAAATAAGTTAAATCCACCACATCAATGCCTGTACCGCCCGCTACTTGGTTATGGTTACAGATTGTGTGTGCAACTCTGTTGTCTTTAAAGTTGACTACCACACAATCTCCTTCTAGGCGTTTTTTGCCCTGTCCTACCCAGCCCACCCTACACACTCCGAGAATCAGCCCATCCAGCCCCCTAGGTAGCGGTTTGTTGGATTTCAACCAATGCAGAGTTTTATTCTTTAAGGCCTGGTGGGTTTCAAGAAGAACATCCTTCAGAGGGGGGACATTAATAAGAACAGCAACATATGGGTGGCACTCTGAGGGGAGATTTACTGGTGGGCTCTTTGGAGTCGCTTTCAGCTGTATGGCTGCTGAAGAGCCAACTCCGGGGCGGCTCGCAGCGGGTTTAGCCTGGGGAGCTAGGCCGACTCCCCTGCCATTGGCCGCTACCTGAACCAATTGTTTAGACCTAGCCAAATCCCCACCAGCTGGTAGCTTGGCATGGCCGGGTTTCATATTTGAAGTTGTTGGTGTCTCAAGGGTGCTTGAATGGACCTGAGCAGTATGGGTGGTGGTCCCAAGTTTGACTGCGGTAGGAGCTACAGGAGCAATGGTTGAGTCCTTACAGGCTGCAGTAGTAGGTGCAGTCGTTATCAAGGGTGGAGCCTGCACTACATCAACGGATGCCCGCTTACCCATATTCCCGCCCATGCTGTCCTCCCTGGCTCTTGACTGGAGTTGAATAAGGGTTTTCATTGAGAAAAAGTTGTCCAGTGTAGTCTGCTCGAACCTGTCTAACCTTTCCCCCAGACCCTTAACTTGATCAATGAGCGGGACTAATAGGGAATTAAACAGGTCCTCAATTTGTTTGAGAGAAGCAGGGTCATGCAATATTGCTGGTTTGTCAGGGGAGTAGTAAGTTTAGGATTTAGTCTTAAGTTCATTCTGTGAATCGGGGCCAATATCCTTCACAACAAAGACTTACAAGTATTATAATCAAACCATGAGAATTATTAAAAGTTAAAATCACAGAAGGCAAAATAAATGGTTAGAAGTCAGTAAATTAGTCATTTAAATGTACAAATGGCAAATAATGAAATGGCAGAACAGAGAATAGTCCAGCTCATGTAAAATAAGTAAATAAATCAGAGGTTAGTCCAACATAGTGTTGCCTTCTAAAGATGAGGGGAGAGTGAGCCACCAACCCTAAAGATGCAGCCTATTTTATATGAAATTACACAATGAGAACCAAACATTTGCTGTAAATGTGCAAAGGTCCCACAATCTCATCCAATCACATTAAAGAAACAATGATTCAGTATGAAATCTTATCACTATCCCAGAGTTTCACATAGTACAGTTCTCATCCTTGGTGCCGTCAAGACATCCAATGACTAGTACATGATTCATTACGCAAGTTATATAAACAGGTTCACACAATACAGAGTCACACCGTGATCATACTTGATGAGGCCATGGGACAATTTATTTACCTAGCACATCATTTTATGAAGATTGGAAAGGGAGCAACGTTTTATCCATGATATAGAAACATCATGATTCAAAACAATATTTACAAAATAGATATTCTGTGCTTTGTGCATGGTGAGTAAATGACAAAGAGATGACTGCATGCTGCATGCTGGAAGAGATGGGTGCAAGCAATAACCATTTTGAAAACAAGGCCTGTATTCCCCAATATTAAAATTAACTTGTTCTAAATAGAATATCTTGATTTCACTGTATGTTAACACATTGTGTTATTAGATGTATCATTTTTATAAAATTCCTCAGTGTCCAACTTTTAAAATAAGGCAGCTGCAGTTCAGCTACAGCAAGAGGCACTGGGCTGGTTACATGAGAAACTGTGTCCACCAAGGTGTTCTCACGTGTGCAAGATGCATGTGAAAAACTACCATTATGCACAGCCTAGTAGCTGCACATAGGTAACGTGCCTGTGGCAGTTTTAAACTACAAATGCGTCTTGTCACAATAACCCCTTTTGACAGGCCTAAACTTTCCTTTTGAATATTAATAAGCCTTATTGCCTGTAAAGGCAGGGTGCATGTTAATTAAAGGTATGACATGTAAAAGTTAATGTTGAATATGTCCTTACAGTGAAATATCCCAAAAGGTATTTTCACTGCAGCAAGACTAGATGCTTCCATAGGAAAACACTGAACTGCACTGTTACATTAAAAATGCTAAATTTGGATTGGTAGCAGCATTCAACTGTCACCTGGTAGCTGGATAGTTCCTCTATGGTGAGATGTGTATTGCTCCAGACAGTGAAAAAATGACCCTGGGTATGGGGAGGAAGTTCCCCTCCTTGACAGGATGGTCTGGAGCTGTGCACAGTAACTTGATTAACTTCAAAAGGGTCTTTCCCGTCACAGGCAGATGTCATTGAAACCTGGAGGACCTATCCCCTCACTTGCCTTTCTAGTAAGAGTGTCAAAAATATCAGTGGGTGAGGTTGAGGTGCCCAGAACCGGTTTGTAGTGAACAACTTGTTTGTTTTACATCAAGAAACTTAACGCTCAAACGAACTTCTGTCCTGATGATGACCGCACAGTAATCTAGCGGTTGAAAAGCCGTCAACGCTTTTTGTGGCCATAATCTGTGAAGGACACATCATTTTGTATTTGTTGTTCCTTTTTTGTACATATAATGTTTGTTTGTTAGCCACTTGTTTGGCATGTGAATTGTTTGTTTTTGTTTTGCCAACAACCTCCTTGAGCGCTATTGTTATTTTTTTAACCTGTTTTAAAAGTATATGCTTAGTAAATTATAAGTGTTTTGTAAAATTGTCTATGTGTGCGTACAGGCTTCTTCACTCCTCTTTCTTTGTATATTTTTTTACTTCAAAAGTCTGATTGTTTAAATTTGATCTGTTCACCTGAACCGCTTGTTAGGTGGTATTAGCAATTGTCCCTGGTTCAGGGTTGTTGGACAGCCCCTGTAGTCTGTCAAAAGCTGTTTGTATGCAGGCACAGGGGAGAAGGACAGGAATGTGCCATATCTTGTAGATACCGAGCATTCCTGCCATTTAATTTTGACACATGGCAGCACAGCAGGAAGGCTTCCTGTGCTGCGTTGCATTACAATCTAGTAAATGAGGCCCTTTATTTGTGAAAGAATAAGTTCTGGGTCCCAAAGTTCTGCTTAGAAGGCAGTGGCCAGCAGTAGAGGCCATTCCCCTGCCAAAGTGGTGAGGCGGGCCTAAGGAGGCCTAAGGAGGAGGGAGATGGGGAGGAGGTGGGGTGGGGTAAAAAATAATAATAACACAAAAGATCTTAACGGATCGCTGCCGCCGCCCCCTGCATCGCGCTCTTCCATCTTTTGTGAACAGGCTCCCAGAATTTACGGCGGAAAATCATGGTGCTGTGTGAAAGCAGCGTCAGGATTGGCCTGAGCGCTGGGACTTTGCGCTCCCAAGCAGACTGGGAGCCTGTGCCTGCTTTCTTCTGCCCCAGCAGCGCAGCTGGGGTTGGAGACATTTTCATTATGCATGAGGGTTTGGCCGGCCTGAAATGGCCCTTTTATACAAGCAAAAATGGTATGAAGGAAAAAATATCAAACAATTTATGAGTGGAGCACATTTAATTACCCTCTCCAAAATGTTGTTATTATTAAGAATATATCGCAAAGTATTTACAAAACACATAAACAAGGGTACCTAATCAATGAAGACAGAAAGTGACATACAATACAACATTATATACATAAACACAGTTATACATTGCACGAACCCTAGAATATTATTCTCACTAGTGTCCACCCTAAAAATCTGGGTGAACCAGAGGTAGTCTCAGTGAAATACCTAAGGCACAGGGGATTATTTTACTAGCTCTAGTGTAACACCACACAATTCAAAAGACAACTGTAATTTCGAGGACTCCTCCTTAGAAGTGTCGACATGACCACGTTTCAGTCTTTACTTCTTAGGCCTCCTCAGGACAAGGGTAATACATTAATCATACATGCTAGACCGGGATAGAAAGATACTGGCACTAAAATACTGTCTCTGAACTCGAGGCACATTAACCTCTCTCTCCATCTGAGAAAACCATCCAAGGTCTAAATTATACTAGTTCCGTTCTGCACAATCGGGACCAGTCTCCTTATCTTTACGTCCTCTCTGTCTGGTAGGGCCGGACTGGCCGTTGCGGGCACCGGGCAATCCCCAGGTGCGCCGCAAGGGTGGGGGCTGGTTTTGGGCCCCTGCAACAAAATCGGCCGAAAACCGGCCTCGGCAAAGAGCTCAGACCTCCCCCCCGGGGGCCGGCCGAGCACTTCGCCGTGGCCGGTTTTGGTTCCCAGTCCGGCCTTGCTGTCTGGAAACGGCCCAGCAAACCCTCATGCCCAGCGAAGGGACAAGGGAGTGCAATACCACTCACCACCACATTGTTATCCCTCTGGACCCGCCCCCAAGACTCCTCAGAGTTCTAGGGAAGGGACCAAGGGGATTAAAATAAAACAAAAAAACAAAATGTGTTTAAAAAACCCCATTTTATTATTGTTTAATTTTCCGGGTGGTGGCATTTGGGCGGCGCTCCTCCGCCCAAATGGAGGGGCGCCGCTGACAGTACTATTGAATGTCAGTGTCCCAAATACCTTGGGCCTCATTTATGAGGCCTTGCGTCAGTTTTGCGCTTCCGATGCGTCACTTTTTGTGACGCATCGGCGGCGTAAAACATGCCTCCTGTTGCGCACTATTTACAAAGTGACGCATCTAAGCGTCACTTTGTAAACCCCTGCGCTACATTATACCGCAAAAAGCCTCGTAATAGTGAGGCAGTGAAATCTATGAGATTTCACTGCGTCACCTTTAGGACGCTGTTGCGTCAAAATCTTGCGCCTGCCTCACAGAAGGCGTAAGCCTGACGCAAGCCCTTTCACATGGGGCTTTCCCCATGTGAAAGGACGCATTGCTGGAGTCGCGTCACTTTTGTGACACAATCCAGCAATGCGTGACTTTTGCGCTTACAGATACGTCAGAAATACTGACGTATCTGTAACTCCTTGCGCCATGATGCGTCATACTGTAAATATGACGCATCATTGGTCTCGCAAGGAGGGCGCAGTGAAAAGTGACGCATCGCTGTTTTCACGCAGCGATGCGTCACTTTTCATAAATGAGGCCCCTTGATTCCACCTTATGCCTCTTTAATTCATCCCCCCCACATTCCCTGCTTCCGTATATCTCTTGAAGATGTCTACTTTCTCCCTCTGTAATGGTTTTGCATCTTTCCCTTTCTTTCCCCCTTGTGTGTTTTTCACTGTCTTGCTCTGGGTCAATGCCTGCTGAGATAAAATAACGATAAGAGCAGGCTACCAAAAATGAGTTCCAGAGGGCCCCACCTGCAACTACGTGCTCAAATTAAGTACTGCCTACAACATGGTTGAAGCAATCACCTCTACACGTTGAGATATTGGCAAAAAAAAATCCATTATAAAACACCTTTGTGTCTGCTGTCACACATATGAAGAGAGCGATTTTCCAATTAGTAGTTTAAACCGTTAGAAGAGATGTAGATATGACACGCACGATGCATGCCAGACATTTCACGCGGGCGAGCCACAAGTCAAACTCCCAGGACATCAAAGCACATCTCGTGCAAGGTCTTGTGTTCACTAATTCAGTCTCCACAACTGTTTATTTCGGAAAGGGAATCCAGTTTTCTGACATCAATGACATATTTATGCCACAGGCACACAATACTACAAAAAAAAACGTTTAACCAAATTGGCCCTAGCGATTACTTATAATACTTAACTCGGTAAGACCCAGTGCTGAGAGCAAAGCATCGTTACGGTTCAGACCCGCGCACTTCGTAATAACAGGGCCGCTGCAAGGAAAAGGAATGACCTCATGTGTGCCTCGTGAGGAGGAAACCATGACTAATGCGCCGCATTTTTTCTACAGTAAATCAGTGAATCGGAGAAAGGCTGGAGTGGCATAGTCCCAAACTTGGTTTTAGAAAATGAAAAATACTGTTTATCTAATTTGTCACAATGTAAATATCGGAGAAAATCCCTACACGAAAGGCAATGGTGTCCCATTCTCTCGAGCTAACTCTTTATGTTTAGTAGAGTATAGCAATGCATGTAAAAGGGATTTGTCTTCTATTACAATCTGAACGTCATATTGGTATTCCCGTAGAATATATTCTTATTTAGAGAACCTAGGGCCGGAAGTTCACACCTGCCTGCCTCTGGGTATTATTACCTAGTTCCAAGCTACTAATCTTAGTAGCATCCGTGCGGACTAAGATGAAGACCTCATTTAGAGATTGGTGGAAGGCTCTCTGCCTTAATTTGGCAGAGCGTCTACATTTCCAACCTTTTTGTACCCCAGCTCTAATCAGAGTCAGGGGAAGCCCTGGGTTTACACCAGAATAACCTGAGAATGCTCGGTAGGGTTAAACCTTTGACCCAATAACCCATCCAGCACAGTGTTGGTCGTCCAGCCATATTTAGAATGGGAAATGCCAAGCATGGTGTTCCCAAACAGGGACAATTCTGTGCGCGTCGGTGCCATTGTGTTTTTTGTTTTTTCGGGAACCAAGTCCCACTTTCGGAGTTTCTTCCTAACCAAAGTCCCACAATTGCGCCAGGTTGGTAAACTCTTCTGCCTTGAGAGTAACCACATCAGCAGTGTTCGCCCTGGAGGTACAGAGATCAGGTGATCTCTAAATCTGTTGGGCAGTCCTCTGCCAGGACAACCAAGACCTTGGATTATGATGGCCTGGTGGGGTCACTAGGACATAAATTACCCCATGTGTGGACCATGGAACATTATGCAAAATATCGCTGCTGGTTGTAAAACAGCTTCTTCCTTCCAGCATTTTGGAAATGTCCATTCCCCCAATATTTCATGGGGTGGTATTCAGTTGGGTGTTGGCTGCCATCTCTAAGAGGCCTCTTCAGATGGAGCTAGAGCATGGCAGTGAGTGGGCTACCGCCACTGTGCCATAGGGTCATCCAGAACCCACATGATGCAGAAGCCCGCTCTTAAGGTTGCGATACTTGTGGCAAAGGTCCTTTAATCTGCCAGAGTCACTGATTGGCATTGATGTAGTGGGGGATTTATGTTGATGACCCATTACCACACACCATTTCAAGTTAGCCTTATTTTGGTTGTCAGTCTCATATGGATTGATGATCTTGTAGGGGGCCCTTCTGCAAAGTGATCATGGGTTCCGCCCAGCAGCCACCCTACTGCCATAAAGTGTCACCAGTTTCGGTGCCTACATTTAACCTAGACTACGGAGATGTCAGTGCTCACACAGGATCCTGCTGGACAAATCTTCCACTAAAGGCTCCTGGCAGTCCCTGCATACCCTTAAACAGCAGCATGTGCTCTCTTTACTATGAAGTTAGGAAGCTGAACACATTTTACCACTGGTTTACGTGGTACAGTAGCACACTAACAATAAGAGTTTGGGAAGGACTTGACCCAGGGGAGGAGGTGAGACAGCAACAGGCTGACCTGCATCTGGAGTATAGGGGGAGGAGAAGCCCTTAGAGGTGAAGAGGCCTGGGTTGCTGCTATAAAACAATTGTCCCATCTCCTGCTGAATGATTGAGAATCCAGACCTCCACTAATGAAAGGAAGAAAGGTACCACTGGCTGGGGGCACCCAGAACTGGGTTGAACAGGGCTCAGTGCCCCCTGAAACAAAAAGACTTCAAAGCCATTGAGGGGTATAACTATGAGAGCTAAAGCCCCTGAACCTTGGAGAATGGCTTGATCAAGTGTGATCAAAACACGAGCTACTTCGTGGACAAGAGGACCTTTGCCAAGGAATAAACAACTGAAGAGACGGAAGGATAGGACGGACCCTTGCTGTGTGTTCTGGGGTTGGCCTGCAGTTTGCTGTTTTAACCAAGGAAAGGCTAAAGGGACTTTCCCGTGTGCTGTGTCCCCCTGCTTGAAAGGACTTTGCTGTGTCCCGTGTCCGGAAGTAACTTATTCCCAAGGGCCCGAGGTGAGCTGGCTCTATGTTTGAAAACACAGGAACACAACATTTTCCATGAGAGTCTCAGTGGCGGTATGTGTGCATGCTTTTTGCAACTTGAAACACTCGTAAGGTGTGCCCTGTGATCGTGGGCACCTGGAGTCCAAGCGCGGATCAGCGACACAGTGTGCATGTGCTTTGTGCAGCCTGAACCCCTTTGTGAGGATTGTCCAGTGATCGTGTGCACGGGAATCAATGTGAGTCTCATCGACGCTGTGTGCGTGTGCGTTGTGCACCGTGAGATCTTCATGAGGATTTGTCTTGTTGTGTGCACCGGAATCCAAGTGAGTCTCATGGACGCTGTGTGTGGGTGCGTTGTACACCGTGAGATCTTCGTAAGGATTTGCCTTGTTACAGTGTGCACTGGAGTTAAAGTGAGTCTCAGCGACGCTGTGCGCGTGATCTTCGTGCAGCCTGAGACCTATGTGTGCAGTGCCAAGTGATCGTGCATCCGAAGCTTATGGAAGACTCAGCAATGCTGTGTGCATTTGCTCTGTGGCAGCTTGAGATCATCGTAACTGTAGCGGCCTTATTTCTGCATACCGACATACCTGGTGGTTCTGTTACGCATTGAATTCTTTTCACATTGCAGAGTGTCTGATTGCTGAGTTACGCCTTACAGTATTTTTACATTGCAAAAGTGTCTGATTCTAGTATTACGAACTGTATAACATGATACTAGGATTACAGGAGATGTTTAGAAGTGCTCATTAATACCGCCAGAACTTACAGGGGCTGGCTGGCCTAACAACCGGCCAGGAGAAATAGTACACAACCTCATATGTTGGATTTATATAGTGTGGTCTGATCGTATATCTGTTTACATAAAGTTTATACTCGTTTCTATAAAACTCGTGTGGAGTCTATTTGTGGTGTCATCATTGGGTTGTTGTGCGCGTGGTTGCAGATACTTTACATATTTGCCTGGAGGATAAGCCTGGATGCTCGTCCAAAGCTACCGAGGGGGTGAGCGGGGCTATCTAAGAAAGTGAACTTCCTTTCCCTGACATTGGAACACGGTCCCTACTTGACCTAAGGTACCTACCTCAGCCAACCCGGGACGAGGTTGGCTGAGGACGAGTAGGACTAAGAGTAATGGGGATTTCCTAAAGTAATCATAGCATTACCTCTACGTCCCTCGTCCTCGACCCAGTCATCACACATAAGGCATATCAAAGCAACGCCCAACAAGGCATTTGGCACACCCAACACAGCAAACACAGACCAGACACAAAGGAGTGCAGCAAGTGAAAGTTTAATAAACACACAGACTTAGAGCGAGGGGGCAACCCCCACAGCCTGCAAAACCCCACGACCAAAATTGGTCCGGTCAGAAAGGGCACAATTCAACCGGTAGTGCCTCACAAAAGTGGATTTGGAGGCCTAAGTCCCAGCCCAACAGATTTTTTTCAAAACAGATTGAGCGATTGCACACCAGGCGCAGCTCTCCGTAACCCGGAATAATCTGCGAGCATTTATACAACATCAGTCAATTGGCAATCTGGATATCATTTTAGAATAAACAACATTATCAACTCCCCCTCTCTATCCCCCCACCCCTTATCCCCCCCTTGCCCCAAACTTCCCCCTCCCCGGTCCCTCCCCACCCCGCCGCACGATAGCATCTCACATTCAAAATACAGTGTCCAATCAAATGTGTATAGGCACCAACAGTGTCAGTCCTTTAATGTCATCCCCGGAGAATCCTCCTGTTCCACAGGGGGGTCCAGCCACTGGCCTCTGTACTCTGCCCAGCACTTCCATATTTTATAATGCTTCCTTGGGCATCCCCGGGCCTCAGCCCGACAGATTTCATCAAGAGAAACACCATGAAAAGCAGCCCAAGAAGCAGACACGCCCGAGTGGAACGCGCCCGAAGCCCAGCAGGACAAGGCAAACCAGCACCAAGATAAGCCAGAGAGATGACCGCTTTTATCCAGCGACCCAAAGTAAACCGGGAGGCAGCCTTACCCCGGCCAGCCAAACCAAAGGTCACAAAGAGGGAGTCAGAGGAGCGAAACCCCGCAGATCTAGCCACATAAACAGACAAGGCACGCTTCACATCCAAAGAATGAAGTAAGAGCTCAGAAGGAGAAGAAGGAGAAGGACACAAAGAAGGAAGAACCACTTCCTGAGAGGAATGAAAACGAGAGCCGATTTTGGGGAGAAAACCTGGATCCAAAGAGAGGACCACAGCGTCATCCAGAAACTGCAAAAATGGGGGAAAACAACGCAAGGCCGTAAATTCCCTCAGCCGTCTCGCAGAAGTAATAGCAACCAGAAACGCCACTTTGTAAGACAGGAAGTTAAGGTCCACAGACTCCAAAGGCTCAAAAGGGGAGGACTGCAAAACACCCAATACCAAGGAGATATCCCAAGGGGGCACCAGAGACCGGACAGAAGGAGAAGAGAGAGAGAAACTTTGAAAGAGGCGAGAAACCAGCAAGCCATCTGAAGGTTGAAAAGAATCCGGATCCCAGAAGGCACGGATAGCAGACCATTGACCCCGCAAGGTAGACAAAGCAAAGCGCTTCAGAAAGCCATCCAGAAAAAACTGAAGAACAGAAGACACAGGGCAAGAGGTAGTAGACAGAGGAAGGGAGGAACACCACCCAGAAAAAGAAGTCCAGTGTTTGGAATAAGAAGCCAAAGTAGACGGCCTACGAGAGGCCTGCATTACAGATATAATGTGGTCGGGCAGACCACGGACACCAAGAGACAACCGTTCAACCTCCAGACTGCCAAGGTGAGAGGAACCAGAAGGGAGGGAGACAGAGACCTCAGAGGAGAGGGGTAGCGGGGCAGGATCCAAGGAGGACCCACAGCCAGACCCAGCAACAGAGGAAACCAAGACCTCCGCGACCAGTGCGGGAGAACAGTCACCACCTGGGCCCCTACCCGCTGAACCTTCAGCAAGAAGGCAGGAATCAGAGGAAAGGGAGGAAAGGCATAAAGAAGCCAAGGAGGCCACAGGAGAGACAAGGCATCCACCCCCCGAGTGCCCAGTTCAGGAGACCTGGAGCAGAACAGGAGAACCAGGGCATTGGACCGAGAGGCAAACAGGCCCAGAGCTGGTGTCCCGAACCTCTGGCAAAGCAACCGAAAAGTCAGGGGAGCCAGGCACAGAGACGAAGGGAACCTCCGACTCAAGGAATCCGCCATCATGATGTCCACACCCCGAATGTGCTGAGCAGAGAGGGCCAGAAGATGGTGATCTGCCCAATCCGAAATGGAGCAGGACACAAGATTCAGGGAAGAACTGACGGTCCCGCCCTGGTGATTTACGTAGGCCACCGTCACTGCGTTGTCCGATCTCACCAGGACATGGCAACCCATCAGATGAAGATGGAAGAATCAAAGTGCCCGCTCCACGGCAGAGAGCTCCTGCCAATTGGACGGCCTGCGCGACTCCGACGGGAGCCAACGGGCCTGCACCATCCAATGATCCAAAGTCCCAACCCAGCCGGACGCGCTGGCATCCGTGGTCAAAACCAGAGGGGGAGGCAGATGAATACACATCCCCTTGGAAAGGTGAGAAGAATCCAGCCACCATTGGAGAGCAGCAACAATGTCCAGAGAAACAGGCACAGGAACAGCATAGTCCAAGACAGGAAAGGGGACCCACCTCTGAACATGCCACAGTAGAGGATGCATATGAACCCTGGCCCACGGGACAGTGAAGACAGGCGCAGCCATGTGACCTTGAACCTCCAGCCACTGCAGGAGGGGAGCCGCAGCTTGGGACAACAACTTCCTCAACAACGACTGGAGACGAAGAATCCGGGAGTACGGCAGAAACACCTTGTCCAGCACCTAGTCGAACACGGCTCAGATGAAGGTTCTCGGGGTGGCAGGCACAAGGTGACACTTCGGCAAGTTTATCAAGAAACAATGATCCCTGAGTGTAGTCATGGTCAAGAGAAGGTGCTGAGACATGATCTCCAGAGATGGGGCCTGGACCATCCAGTCGTCCAGATAGGGGAATACGGACACCCTCAGGAGATGGAGATGCGCCACCAAGGAAGCCACCACCTTGGTGAACACCCGGGGGGCGGACCGGAGACCAAAAGGAAGGACGCAGAATTGCCAGTGCTGACCCTCCAGGCAGAAGCGCAGGAAACACTGATGCCCCACAGCCACGGGAAAATGCAGATAAGGGCCCTGGCGATCGAGAGTGGAGAACACCCACCCGGACTGGATCAGTGGAATCACCTTTTGTAGAGTCTCCATCTTGAACGGGATCTTCTTCACAAACAAGTTCAGACCCCGAAGGTTGATGACCACCCTGAAACCCCCCGTGATCTTCGGAACCAAAAAGATGATGGAGTAGACACCCATCCCCAGTTCGCTCTGTGGAACAGGGACAATCGCATGCTTGCTGACCAAAAGATGAACACCCTCCAGCAAGGCTAGATGGCGGGAGGCGTCCCGAGGAGTCGGAGTCACCACCCCCGGGGGGAGGGGGGGGGGGGACAGGAACTCGATCCGGTAACCCCGAGACAAAAAATCCAGCACCCATTTGTCGGAGGTCGTCAATCGCCAAGCAGGAAGAAACAGGCAAAGTCTCCCACCAACCACAGGTGGACCACCAGCGAGACCAACCTCCTGGACGGCATAGTCAGGAACGCTGCGGGCCAGACCCAGCACCCCGCTGGGATTTCTTCTGAAACGGCCGTGGAAAGGACCGGCCAGTACCACGCTGACTCCTGAAGGAAGACTGCTGAAACCTGGAAGGCTGGCGGAATGACCTGGCACTGGAGAAGGTGAAACCCCCATGGGACAGAAGCTGACGAAAAGACAAGGAATGCTTGCGCTCCTTAAAGACCTTATGCAGCTTATCCTCAAGAGAGTCACCAAACAGACGGGTACCAGTGAAAGGCAACCTTAAAGCCATGGAACGTTGAGCCACGTCCGTCTTCCAATCCCGTAGCAACAGGTTTCGACGGGCAGCAATGGAGGAACCACAGGACATAGCAGAAGCCCTCACTGAATCAAAGGCGATGTCCGATAGGAATTCAGTCTGGCGCTTCATGGACTCCAGCAAGTCCGGACAGCTGCCACCCTCCTGCATCGTAGAAAACAGGGTCTTGAAATCAGACAACAAAGACTGGGCAACATAGGCCCCATAAATACCAGATCGAATAGCAAGTTGAGAACCAGCACAAGATTTCTTTAAAGCTGAATCGATCTTTTTATCCACACCGTCTCTCAGGATGTTATCATCCGCCATGGAAGGACGCCCCACAAGACTGGCCACAACGGAGTCCACCGGGACAGAATCAGGCAAGGAGTCCGCCATATCCTGCAAAGGATAAAGCTTGGACATAAACCTGGGCATGGCGATGTGATCCGGGTCCTTCCATTCCTTCAGCAGGACATCCAACGCAAAAGGGTGTACCGGCAGAGAAGAGGCAACAGACTTCCTAAACTGCGGCAAGATCGAATCCTGAGAGGTACTGATTCCTGCCTTCTTGCTGAAGGTTCAGCGGGGTGGGCTCAGGACATCAAACTTCGGGGTCTGAACTTGTTTGTGAAGAAGATCCCGTTCAAGAATTACGGGGGGTTTCCGGGTTCTGGGACTCATGGGCGTCTCTGGTGAGTAAAATCATGTCTCGCCATGAATGTGCCGGTCCTGCTGCACAAATGATCGGAAGTGAGGGTAAAGGCGGTTGCTATCTTAGCGCTTGGCCGTGTCTAGGGCGCGCTTTTGATCAGTTTCCTCCCACTGCGGCGTTCCATCCCTGCCTTTCCGACGGGCGCCTGGGTGGGCTCCAGCGCACCTGTCATTGCGATGGGCACTATTCCTGTGCGGGATGCCTTGGTGGCCCGTGCTTGCTGTTTGGTCGCAGGTTCCCTTTGGGTGACGCCCCTTCCTCTAGCATCAATTTGCTACGGCCTCCATGGTGGTTGGCCGGCGACTTGGTTTGTCGCTGCTGGAGATCGGATTAACGCTGCTGGGTTTGTTTTTCCGGTTGCGGTTTTTCATGCCTGCCCTTCCCTGGGAGTTTTCCGGCATTGGGATTGGTCATTTTACATTTATTTTCTGCCTTTTCGGTTCCTTCCTCCACGGACGGCTGATTGGTTTGTTTGCTCCTTAACATTGAGCATACAACGATGTGCAACATAACACTGATCTGAAAATTAATGACAATTTTGGTCGATAACCTAATCCTTTGCTTGAAGACTTATCAAAGCTGCAAAAAGAGATTCTGTCCCCCAAAGACTACATCTGTGCCACAATACTGAATTCACAATACAAAAAAATGCTGCCCACTTTCATATATTTTACTGAAACGTATGTCTTAGTTTAAAAGACTTGGATTGTCAGTAAAGCGAGTTCTCTAGAAGTAGAACAACTGCAGATTTGAAGTCGAGCCATACGTTCTGAAGTGCAGCCTTCAATCTCCACACAGGGCGGAGCTTTGGCTCACCATTTCTGCAGCAGCAGTCAGCACAACTGCCAACTACTCCAAAAGCCACAGCCACAACCGCTTAAAGTTCACAGCAAATCTCTGCAATGTGTTGTGGTCATTCAGCAGGACTAAAGTGAAGTACAGAGGTGCTGTCACAGTAAGAGTCAGCACAATGACAATTATTTTTAATCTTGTTAGTGACTGTGATGCACTAGTTTACCTCATCAGATTAATTTCAAATAAGAATTATGTCCTTTTGCGAGTCCTGTGAGGTGGTACCTGCTTGGCCATTGGCCACCACCACTAGAATTAAAAAGGCCTTTTGCAAAACCCTACATTACGGTATGGACTGATTACAGGAGAGGTAGCAGACATCGCTGTATGGTCTCTGGGAAGAAACAAAGCTCTCGGGAAGGAGGGATTGTTGTGTTTGCTGTATGTTGAAATACCCCATTAGAAGTCACTCCTTATATAGGGTAGGGAAGGTGAGTAAGTAACATATGAATATTACTGGCAGTGACGGGAGGGTGGGTGTTGCTAAGCCTAATCAAGCAAGGGTGAGAGGTTTGGTTATGGTTACTCATATTCTGTTTTACAACACTGTTTGTGGGGGTAAGGTAAACAGTAGAGTAGTTAACAACATGTGGAAAGGGAGATCTGCTAGGAAAATATTAAAAACATGAAGGACACAGTAGGACAATGGGTTTGCAATGGGACAGGTGCGGAAAACAGCCTGTGACGTCACTGTGTTAGGAGCAGTTCCTCTATAACTGTGTGTAATACTACTCTAACTAGTAATACTGCAACAGATATTCCAACAAACCCATTTATTTAACAACAAATTATAAAAGAGTATCCTCCCACAACAGGCCCATCCCCTCACCCAAAAAAAAAGAATCTCTAGCTGTACTTCCCACCCCTTCCTCTCACATAGGTCTACCTCCTCACCCAAATCTAAAAAAGACAAGATATCCAAATCCTGTACCCAACTGTCCTTCATACCCTCAACTCACACGAAAGTACACCCGTCCTCATAAAAAAAAGGTCTGTACAGACTCTACCCAGCACAAGAGTTCCTGCTGACTATGTTTTATCTCCACCAGGGTTCTGTGAAATTTGCTGTAGAAGGGTAGAGTCCCTGGTACTGGTGGTAGGGGGGTTGGCTAGAGATCCTTGGCTGCTTAGTGGTGATGTTGTTGCTAGAGTCTCTCTGGCTGTTGGCCCGAGGCAGCAGCCGCTGCCTCCTCCTTCTCCCCCTCCTCAAGCACTACCAGCCAGTGGTTCTACACCACAATTGTCTCTACGTTAAGGAGGCACACCCATACCATTGTGTCCCCCTGGGAGTGGGCCTCTAGGGCAGGAGTAGCAAGATTGTCCAAAGAAATTGGAAAAGAAAAACATTAATTGTAGTATTGACTGCATTGTGCTGTAGCCAAAAACATTACTCTTCCCCAAGGGCCATTGTAGGTTTTAATGTGATTCTTGGTCAGAGGGCATCTTTTTTCCATACAAACTTTTCATAAGGCAGTATCAGTGTGTGGTATGAATAAATCCATGATCACCATCATTATCAAAATAGATAGTTTCACTAAAAAGATGTCCATTTAAAATGATTACATATGGTGACACCTGCAACACACACTTAATGTATGTTAATTAATTATTGACCTGCCACATATAAATATGTATTACCATTGATTACTATAGCACATTAAATTAATGCTTCACATGAAAAGTATCGCCAAAAGCAGGAGCTACAAGTAGCCGTGAGGGCCTGGTGGTAAGCCAAAGGGACTCAGGAGAAGGTGATGTTGAGGTGGATGAGGATGGCCCAGGGAATGGATTTGGTCCACAGGATTTGCCAGTGGAGGGACCAGCTTCAGGGGCTGGTAGTGGCAATTCAGGGAGTAGTTTTTCACCAGAGGAGCTAGAGGAAAACCAAAGGGTCAGAGAGCATGAGTTGGAGGTATTAAAACTTAAAGCTCAAGCAGAGGAGAAGAAGCTGCTCATTGAATGTGAAAAGCGAGCAGAGGAGAGCAGGAATGCTCTCGCTTTGGAAGAGAAAAATATTCTCTTAGCTCATGAGTTAAGCATGAGGGAACTGGACATTAAGGTTAAAAAGGCAGAGTCCATTTTGAATGGTGGCAGCGTACAACCAGTGCCAAGTGTGGATAAGTACTAGCGTGCACTGGATGACTGGGTGTTGGTGAGCATGGCAAATGATTTAAAGGGGGTGCTCAACCATATGCCTAGGGAGCCTAGGCGCAGTAATTGTTTTCCAGGATTGCGCCAAAACGTGTTAGGGTGCGAGCTCTTTGATTCAGACGTCGCCCCTGCTAAGATCCTTAGAAAACACCTACAGCTACTGGGCGATCATATAGGCAATCTAGTCACTTTATCATTTCAAGAAAGTCGGGTGCCTGAGGAATGGAAGCTGGCCCAGGTCGTTCCGATTAAAAAGAAAGCTAGTATGAGTATGTCCCAGTTAGATAACCTCCGTCCCATATCTCTTCTGCCTTTTTGTGCTAAGGTAGTTGAGAAAGTGGTGAATAATCAATTGGTCAGCTTTGTGGAGGATAACCTCCTTCTCCACCCCTCCCAATTGGGTTTTAGGGCAAAGTATTCTACGGAGACTGCTCTCCTCTTTTCCACAGAATTGCTTCGCCATAAAGCTGCTGATGGTCACACTGCAGCGCTAATTCTATTGGACCTGAGTGCGGCTTTTGACACTGTGTCGCACTCGGGTCTTCTTGCTCGCCTCAGTGAGATGGGAGTAGTGGGCCGGGCCCATGATTGGATTAGCTCCTTTCTGGCGGACAGGAAATTTCAAGTTCACTGCCCCCCATATAAATCCACACCAAGATCTCTTAGACAAGGAGTTCCGCAGGGCTCTATATTGAGCCCTACATTATTCAATGCATACATGGAGCCCCTTGCAAGGTTAGTGGAGTCCTATGGGGTGGATATTGTCTCGTATGCAGATGATACCCAACTGGTGATCACGCTATCTCATGACCCAGTTGGGATAGCAGAGAATTTTTTCTCCTGTCTTGTAGCGCTCGATGGCTGGATGAAGGGCAATTGTTTGCGCCTTAATGGCAACAAGACGGAAATCCTTATCATCGGTCCATCTCCGTCAGTATGGACCTCAGCTTGGTGGCCTGCCGACATGGGCACTATGCCCACTCCATCTGCCACGGTGAAAAATCTGGGGGTTGTTTTAGATTCTAACCTCTCTTACGCCCAACATGTGAGGAGTGTAGTTGGGAAATGCTATGGCACACTTAAGGTGCTCCGCAAGATCTTAGATCTTCTCCCGTTTAAAGCTAGGAAATCCCTAGTGCATGCTCTAGTCACCCCCCACCTTGACTATGGGAACTCACTGCTTTGTGGGCTTAGTAAAAAGGGCCTGAGCCAACTGCAATGTGTCCAGAATGCGGCGGCCAGGCTAGTACTGAAAATGTCTAGGAGATCCTCTGGTAAGCGGGCACTTCATACCTTACACTGGCTTCCCATGCAAGAACGCATTCGGTTTAAAACATTATGTATTACCCACCGAATTGCTCAGGGCCATGGTCCCTCCTATCTCTAGAAGATGATGACCTTATACCGCCCTAGACGATCACTGAGATCTCTGGGGAGCATGCAGATGGTGGTCCCCCGCATTCGTCGCGCTAGGATGGGAGGGAGATCCTTTAGGTTCCTCGCCAGTAAATACTGGAACGAACTTCCGCTTGATTTTCGGATGGAACCTTCAGAATCTCGTTTCAGGCTGAAACTGAAAACGTACTTATTTCCCAAGGTCTAGTCGCCTAGTGCCTTGTGGCCTCTCCCCTTGGGGCTGTTGGACTTTCTTTCGGAGCTCTGTCGATATGCATCCACAGCACCGGGACGCACTGTTTTTATGTGTAACCAGCCGCTTAATAAATGTTTTTATTATTTTATTATTATTATTCCCGGGAGCTGGCGCAAGAACCGGATTCCTGGTCATGGGTCTGGTGGCCTGAAAGGGCGCTAGGGAGGGAAGAGAGGCACAGTAGTACCGTTTGGTCCAGAGTAGTGGGGGCATGCTGGCTAGTGTCCTGGCTCAGAAGAGAGGGAGGGAGTGGGAGCAGCATCCCCTGGAGTTTACCACTCCACCCCAGAGACTAGAGAGTTCCTTACAGGAGCACCCGGTGGGAGGCCTAGCGCCTACTGCCAGCTGTGCGAGGAAGAACACCTAGAGTCACCAGAGCTCCCCCAGTCCTGAAGTCTGTGGGTGCCATTCCTAAATGGCAGACACAGAAATCTAAATGGAAGGTTAATGGAGGGAGGTATCCCTCAGTGGAAAAACCCGTGGGACTGTGTCCAGCGAGTAGGGCTGGGTCCCCTAGGAGTGACCAGGGTACACCCACATCTAACTTGGAGGACAAGATAACTGGGAACAATGTCCTGACTGATGGGTCTTCCAGAGATACCGCTCTAGGAGGTTGTAGGCAAGGGACCAGCAGCCCTAGAGAGGCCTCAACTGTCTGGAAGTACCCATGGAGCGGCATAGTTGGCCCAGGGAGTAGTGACCAGAGAATCCCCTGGGATCAGGAAGGCATAGAATTGGATGGTGTCCTGTGGTAGCAGGCCTGCGTCCGTGTTCTATCACCCTAAGCAGGGAAGTCCATCAAGGTAGTTGATTGGTCTACCCTGGCTTTTGGCTGGGAGGGGTATGTTTAGGACTTGGCCCTTTTTGGCTAAAGTTACGCAAACCTTTTGCTTTCCCCCTAGACTTTATTTTTTTTTACATGGTTTTGCCACCCTAGAAGCTTTGGAAACTTTCCACTGCTAAACAGTGTCAATGTGCAAGTGCTCCCTGTATAAAGTGTAATGGTAATTGGTTGTCCATGATTGGTATGTTTGCCTTACTAGTAAAGTCCCTAGTAAAGAACACTATATGTGCCAGGGCTGGTAAGGCAAATGCTACTGGTGGGCCTGCAGCACTATTTGTGCCACCCACACAAGTAGCTTTAAAAAAGGGAACACAGGCCTGCCATGGCTGGGCCTGCACGCAGTTTGTTAAACTGCCATGTTGTTCTGTCAAGTGCACTCACTTGCCAGACCTTACCCTTCATTTTCTATGCACGTCAGTCACCCCTATGGTAGTGCCAAGGTACCCCCCTGGGCAGGGTGTAGTGCATATGAAAGGTAGGACATGTACTAACCCAACTAACCCAAGGTAGGACATGTACTAACCCAACAGCACTAATAGCACCTACTTTACAATAACCTGACCACTATAGATTATATTCTATTAAGCGAGAACCTACAAAAACACATGCTAAATTATGCTGTTCAATCTCGGAAGGAAAGCGACCATGCAGCTCTAATCTTAAAGTTGTCCATTACTTATAGTCTCCTTAGAAAAATAAAATGGGGGCCCCTCCCGAATCATAAGTTTGCCTCATGGAAAGCAACATGGAAAGGCTGGCAGACAGGCCATAACGACAAGGGTCGCATAGGGGAATGGGGCTTACTTGCATATAAATTAGCATCTCAGCTTCGGGGGAGCAACAACACTAGCAACATCGATAGAACCCAAGGTAACCCCGCATATAAATTGGGACATCAACCAGCAATTAAGAAATCCTCCAGACAACTGAATTTCAAACGCAGGGCCTTTCGAGCAAGTAGATCTGAATTTGCAAAAAAAGAACTAAAACTAGCAGCTAAAAGACCCACAATATTGGCCTGGCAGGTCAAACGCAAACTCACAGAGGAAAAATGGCTGAAGATCTTTGAGTTGCTTGCACCCAGCAAATCACAAGAATTTTGGCAATACTTAAACAAAGTAATCCATGAGACCACCAATAGAGGGAACCCACTCGACGCAAGCACTTGGGTAACCCATGTAAAAACTCTTTACACCGATGACTCAAAGACAAATATAACAGAAAGTTCAAAAACCTTTGGGGATCAACCAAGGGAAGCGTCAACTGAATCCATGGACACTGTGACCATTTATACCTCACCAGGTACATAGGCAATAAGAACAATTAAAAACAAAATACGCCATAATGGAGCCCCTGGTCCAAATGGCTTGCCCAGCTCACTTTTTAGGGAGGACATTAACTTTTGGGTAGAAAATCTGGCACAGTTGTATGCAGAGTGTAGGCTCTTAGCAGATATTCCAGATTCCTGGAGAGGATCATTATTACATACAATTTACAAAACAGGGCCAAGCACCGACCCCAGGAACTATTGTATGATTGCCATACTGGATATTGAGGGCAAGGCTTACGCAAGCACTCTCCTGAACGAGTTAACAGTCTGTGTTAGCAAGGAAAATTTGCTTCCTTTTTACCAGACTGGATTCCGAGCAGGAGCTTCCACCTTAGATAACATCATCGCCCTCTCATACTTAGTACACCAAACGACGGCTCATGGCAATCAACCGCTTTTTGCCTGCTTCATTGATTACACAGCAACATTTGATGGGGTAGACCGTAACATCTTATGGAAGAAATTGGCGAGCTAGAACATCTGTCCAAAATTGCTACAGGCCGTCAGATCACTTTACTCGCATACTTGGGTAAGAGTCAAACTCTCAAGCGAATCTTCTACCGCAAAAATTAACACAGATCATGGCCTAAAGCAGGGCTGTGTCCTTGTTCCACTGTTCTTCAACTTATATACAGCGGACTTGGGTAGTGCTCTGCGCAGAGCCACTTTAGCGATGCCAAGGATTGCGAGAACCAAGATCCAGCTGATGCAATATGCAGACGACTTGGTGCTCTTGGATCACACCAAAGTCGGCCTTCAAAAAGCTCTAACAGCACTCTCACATTATAATGCTAAAAACAAGCTGGTTGTAAATCCAACAATATACAAGATAGTAATCTTTGGACATCACCCGAAAAAGAAATGGACGAAATGGAGCTTGGGCCTATTAACACTGCATAGTACACAAACATAGAACTATCTTGGAATTTGGTTCAGCGAAACTGGGCGCTCACAGGTCCACCACCACAAGCTTAAGCAGGAAGGAAAAATGGTCACCTTTGCCATCTGCAAACTTCATGCCGTTTTAGAAAACCCAACAACTACGGCTATTCAGCGAGTCCTGAGGGCAAAACTATTACCGTCCCTTAATTATGCGATACAGGCGTTTCCAGGCACCTTTGCGCAGGATCTTGAAAAGATCCACTGCGCAGCTTATAAAAAATTATTTAGTCTTCCAGCATGCACTAGGAATACTTTAATTTGGCTGGAATTTAACCTCAATCGACAATCCCTGGAAGAACCGCGAAAACTCAATGAAGAGTGTTATAAAAAAAATTCCAACAATCAGGCAACCCGTGGTCTATTGGCCTCGCCTCAGCCAAAGATCTGCTGAACTTAGCCATTGAGAATTGGGATCCTAACATAATCAAGTACACCACAATTAAAACATCAATAAAAAAGCAAGTAAGATCATGCTCTCGTATACTGGACATCGAAGCTCTGTCACCCAGAGGCTTTCATGAGACCCAAAGCTCCCTTTATACATCACATGGCCTTAAACCACATCTCACACAGCCGGTGGGGAGGCAAGCCCTACATATGATACTAGCAGCCAGACTACACTCGCTCCCCCTAAAATATCTGTATCTCTCCGCGAAAGTAAATCCAGCCATTACAGAGTGTCGCCTCTGCTACTACAAGCGGGAATCGCTGGCTCACATCTTGCCATATTGCCCTGCCCTGCTGCCAGCCCGCCGTTACTTCCTAAGGCCCATTCTTCTTCAACTAGGGACAGGGACAGCAAATTAGGCCGTTCAACAATTATTTTTGCTGGACACAGTGAAGCATATGGGCAATTTTGCCAAGTTTATATATCACGCCCGCCAAGCACTTATGGACAGGCCAACCTTGGCATTACCCGGGTTCCATTCCGCGGAGGGTCCCGCACAGGCTGGCCCGCACTGAAACTCTGCTTTGCTGCATTAAAATAAACTATATTAACTGCATTTAAAAAGAAAAAAAAATGGTGCTTTTTATGAATCGAAGATATATCATTCTATTTTAACTAATTCTTTTATACTGACTGTCTTTTTGTATTGGTTTTTATTAATCACACAAATAAAGTCATTGCTTGCAGTTCCATTTGATCAACTACTAAGGTGTGTGCCATGTCCTGACAGTGAAATAATCTCCATTTCATTTTTCACTGTTGAAAGGCCATCTTGCCCATAGGATAGAATGGGAAGGCTGTGCAATATGTTTTCCAGCCTATCTTCCCAAAGGGCTTAATATGGAAAGGTGAAGTTTAGTATGCCTGATCTCACAATGTAATAACACATCTTTTTATGAAGGTGGTTTTGCATTGTGTGTTTAGAAGCCGCCCTTTTGGTAGTGGCTGAGTTTTTGTGCTCTATCAATTCTGTGTGCCTCTGCCTGGCTGTGGATTGACTGTCTGGATTTGAAAGCGATAGGATCTGGGGAATGTCTTGATCCAGGGGAGGAGGTGAGACAGCAACAGGCTGACCTGCATCTAGAGTGTAGGGGGAGGAGAAGCCCCTAGAGGTAAAGAGGACTGGGTTGTTGCTATAAAACAATTGTCCCATCTCCTGCTGAGTGATTGAGAATCCAGACCTCCACTAATCAAAGAAAGAAACGTGTCACTGGCAGGGAGGCACCCAGAACTGGTTTGAACAGGGGTCAGTGCCCCCTGAAACACAAAGACTTCAAAGTCATTGAGGGGTTTAACTATGAGAGCTGAAGCCCCTGAACTTTGGAGAATGGCTTGATCAAGTGTGAACAAGACTGGAGCTACTTTGTGGTCAAGAGGACTTTTGCCAAGGAAGAAACAACTGAAGAGATTGAAGGAAAGGACTGACCTTGCAGTGTGTTCTGGGGCTGACCTGCAGTTTGCTATTTTAACCAAGTAAAGGCTAAAGGGACTTTGCTGTGTGCTGTGTCCCCCTGCTTGAAAGGACTTTGCTGTGTGCTGTGTCCTGAAGTAACTTATCCCCAAGGGCCCGAGGTGAGCTGGCTCCCTGTTTGGGTAAACAGGAACACAAACATTTCCATGAGAGTCTCAGCGGCGCTGTGTGCACGTGCTTGTTGCAGCCTGAGACCCTCGTAAGGTGTGCCTTGTGATCGTGGGCACCTGGAGTCCAAGCAAGGATCAGCGATGCGGTGTACGTGTGCTTTGTTCAGCCTGAACCGCTTTGTGAGAATTGTCCAGTTATCATGTGCACCGGAATCCAAGTGAGTCGCATCGACACTGTGTGCATGTGCGTTGTGCACCATGACACCTCCGTGAGGATTTGCCTTGTTATCGTGTGCACCGGAATCCAAGTGAGTCTCATCAACGCTGTGTGCGTATGCATTGTGTTCCTTGACGTGAGACCTTTGTGAGGATTTGCCTTGTTGTCGTGTGCACCAGGGTTAAAGTGAGTCTCAGCGACGCTGTGCACCTGATCTTCGTAAAGCCTGAAACCTGTGTGTGTAATGCCCAGTGATCGTGCACCCAAAGCTTAAGGAAGACTCAGCGACACTGTGTGCGTGTGCTCTGTGGCAGCCTGAGATCTTCGTAACTGTAACGGCCCAAACCGGCAGTCATGGAGGAGCTGAGTTGCCGGCCGAGCCCGCTGTTGCCAATTCATAAAGTTGCATTGGAGGCCCAGCCGCTAAACGAGAAGAGGAGAGTGGGTTCGCGCCCCCCATGTGTCAACTCCTATGGCGCGGGCTCAGAGGGAGATGCTCTCGGCCTCTCTCTCGTGTCGGAAGCGCGAGCCTCTGCTTCGGCTCGGATCGCAGCCCTTATTGCCAAGGGAGTGGCAGTACAGGGGCCGGAGTGCGGAACTGCACTTTTTGAGTACATCTTACCCGTGTTGGGGGCAACTGTTGAAAGGCTGACTGCAAGTCAGCAGGGGAGAGGTGGAGAGACCGCCTAAGGCACATTAATCGGTGCCTGGGTGTATTAGGCATTATTCCATTTCAGGATAACAGAGTACCTGACTATCCTATTACACATTGCATAATTTCTGCATAACTGAGTACCTGATTAGAGTATTACCCATTGCATTATTCCTGCATAACGAACCACCTGATTTGTGTATGATGCATGGCATTTTATCTGCATAATGAACTACCTGATTGTCGTATGACACATTGCATTGTTTCTGCATAACGACGTACCTGATTAGCGTACTGCGCATTGCATTATTCCTGCATAACGAATGATCTGATTAGTGTATTACTCATTGCCTTATTTCTGCATAACGACATACCTGGTGGTTGCATTATGCTTTGCATTCTTTTTACATTGCAGAGTGTCTGATTGCTGCATCACGTCTTACAGTATTTTTACATTGCAAAAGTGCCTAATTCTAGTATTACAAACTGAATAACATGATATTACGATTACAGGAGAATGTTTAGAAGTGCTCATTAATACGCCAGAACTTACAAGGGCTGGCTGGCCTAACAACCGGCCAGGAGAAATAGTACACCACCTCATATGTTGGATTTATGTTGTGTAGTCTTATCGTATATCTTTTTTCATAAAGTTTGTACTTGTTTTAATAAAACTCGTGTGGAGTCTATTTGTGGTGTCATCATTGGGTTGTTGTGAGAGTGGTTGAAAATACTTTACACATTTGCCTTGAAGATAAGCCTTGCTGCTCGTCCCAGGGCTACCGAGGGGGTGAGCGGGGCTTTCTAAGAAGGTGACCTTCCTTTCCCTGACGTTGTAACGCGGGTCCCTACTTGGCCTAAGGTACCTACCTCAGCCAACCAGGGATCCCGGGTCTAACATCGAGCATACAAAGATGTGCAAAATTACACTGATATGAAAACTAATGACAACTTTGGTGGATTACTTAATCCTTTGCTTGAAGACTTATCAAAGCTGCAAAAAGAGATTGTGCCCCCCAAAGACCACATCTGTGCCACAATACTAAATTCACGATACAAAAAAATGCTGCCCGCTTTCATTTTACTGAAACATATGTCTTAGTTTACAAGACTTGGATTGTCAGTAAAGCGAGTGCTATAGAAGAAGAACAACTGCAGACTTGAAACCGAGCCATACGTTCTGAAGAGCAGCCTTCAACCTCCACTCAGGGGGGCGCTTTGGCTCACAATCTCTGCAGCAGCAGCCAGCACAACTGCCAACTACTCCAAAAGCCACAGCAAGAACTGCTTAAAGTTCACAGCCAATCTCTGTAATGTGGTGTGGTCATTCAGCAGGACTGAAGTGAAGTACAGAGGTGTTGTCACAGTAAGAGCCAGCACAATGGCAATGATTTTTAATCCAGTTAGTGACTGTGATGCACTAGTTCGCCTCATCAGAATAATTTCAAATAAGAATTATGTCGTTTTGCGAGTCCTGTGAGGTGGTACCTGTTAGGCCATTGGCCACCACCGCTAGAATTAAGAAGGCCTTTGGCAAAACCCTACATTACGGTATGGACTGATTACAGGAGAGATAGCAGACATCCCTGTATCTACTCTGGGAAGAAACAAAGGTCTCTGGAAGAAGGGATTGGTGTTTTTGCTGTATGTTAACAGACCCCATTTGCAGTCACTACTTACATAAGGTAGGGAAGGCGAGTAAGTAACATATGAATATTACTGGCAGTGACGGGAGGGTGGGTGTTGCTAAGTCTAATCAAGCAAGGGTGAGAGGATTGGTTATGGTTGCTCATATTCTGTTTTACAACACTGTTTGTGGGGATAAAGTAAACAGTAGAGTAGTTAACAACACGTGGAAAGGGAGATCTGCTAGGAAAATATTAAAAACTTGAAGGGCATAGTAGGACAATTGGTTTTTAATGGGATGGTGGCGGAAAACAGCCTGTGCTGACACACTGTTATAAGGAGCACTTCCTCTATAACTGTGTGTGATACTACTCTAACCTGTAATACTACAACAGATATTCCAACAAACCCATTCATTTAACAAAAATATATAAAAGACCCACAGTATCCTCCCACAACAGGCCCATCCCCTCACCCCAAAGAAAGAATCTCTAGCTGTCCTTCCCACCACTTCCTCTCACATAGGTCTACCTCCTCACCCAAATCTAAAAAATCAAGGTATCCAAACCCTGTCCCCAACTGTCTTTAATACCCTCAAGTCCCACCACAAGTACACCCCTCTTTATAAAAAAATAGGTCTGTACAGACTCCACCTGGCACAAGAGTTCCTGCTGACTTTGTTTTATCTCCTCCAGGGTCTGTGATATTTGCTGTAGAAGGGCAGAGTCCCTGGTACTGGTGGTTTGGGGGGGGGGGGTTTGCTTGGGATCCTCGGCTGCTTAGTGGTGATGTTCTTGCTAGAGTCCCTCTGGCTGGTGGCCCAAGGCAGCAGCCGCTGCCTCCTCCTTCTCCCCGTCCTCAAGCACTACCTGCCAGTGGTTCTCCACCACAATTGCCTCTGTGTTAAGGAGGCACACCCATGCTATTGTGTCCCCCTGGGAGTGGGCCTTTAGGGCAGGAGTAGCAAGACTATCCAAAGAAATTGGAAAAGGAGAACATTAATTGTAGTATTGACTGCATTGCGCTGTAGCCACAACATTACTCTTCCCCAAGGGCCATTGTAGGTTTTTATGTGATTCTTGGTCAGAGGGCATCTTTTTTCCATACAAACGTTTCATAAGGCAGTAGCAGTGTGTGGTATGAATAAATCCATGATCACCACCATAATCAAAATAGATTGTTTCACTAACAAGAAGTCCATTTAAAATGATTACATATGGTGACACCTGCAACACACACTTAATGTATGTTAATTAATTAATGACCTGCCACATATAAATATTTATTACTATTGATTACTCTAGCACTTTAAATTAATGCTCCACAATTTACTTGACTATAGTGTGTAATATAAATGGAGACATCCTGTAGGGGCAGCATGTGGTTTTTAGGATTGATAGCGGCATATCATCATAAATTCCAATAACCCTGCTTTCATTCTTGAGTTCTACACCCTCCACCCAGAATAATGCTCTACCGATACTGTTTCCTTTGGCTTTGGGGCAAAGTGACAGTGTAGGGCAGGATAAGGGTGAGTAGACCTTGGGATATGTTTATCCATGGTTATGGACTGGCTTGGTGTCATAAACTAGCAGGCTTTGACGTATGGTTAATGAGCGGTAGAAGATAGAAGAGTAATGGAAGCAATGAAAGTAGTCACCTAGGCAGAAATTGTGGGAGATATGTGACACAGGATGAGATGAGATGAGATGAGATTATCCATGTATGGCCTGGGTGGGACAGGAAGAATGGGATGAGTTGTATGTGAGTGGGTACTGGGCATTGCAACTACTCTTCTAACAACTAAATGGTAGAGAGGCTAGAGAAACATAGGAGGATGGATAATTTATAAAAGGATTGCTATGTGGGCTTGGAAGAAAGAGAAGAATACCTTGAAAAATACAGTAGCTGACACTGAGAAAGAAAAATGACTTACTAATTATTTTTTTAAAGGTTTAAGGACCAAGTAGTCAACCATTCAACTCTATATATTATTTTTTCCCAATTTAAGAACATGGTTCCAAAAGGATTGGAAAATTAATGAAGGGATGGAAGGGAATAGAAAGGATATATGATGGTATCCTGCCATGCTGCGCTGTCATGGCATAATGGAACCTTGTATGAAATGGCATCCTGTCCCATTGGGGTCCACGATAACCATTTCTGTATGTGTACTAAGGACTTTTTGCTCAATGAAGACTTCTGTCAATCTACATGCTGTGAATACTTAGGCTCTTAACATTACCTACAATCTTCTGTTGACACAAGACATGTAAAAGAGGAGCAAGGGAAAGGTTACTAAACAAAGCGATGGGGTAAGAAAGCTAGAGACAGGAAAGAGTCTGCTGTGGAAATTGAGGGAATATAAAAGAAAGCACAAAGAGGCAGGTATGCATGGTAAAAGTGGACACTAAAGTAGCTAGGGGAAAGTTGAAGAAAATACAGCGGACCCCAAAGCACACTAGTTTAAAAAAAGAAAATCTTCAACATGACTTAACAGCCTTTCCAGTAGTAATTGCAGTGGCAGAAGCTGCTTCAGTCCTATAGGGTAAAGGGATGTTGGGGGTGGGGGGCTGTACTGAAATGAGAAAATATAAAGGGGAATAGCACTTATTAGTAGGAACTCGTTAAAAAGGGCATTTTAGAGGCAAACTGTTAGACTTGTCAGTCTAACGGTAAGCTTCCCCCAAACATTTGGCCTTCCTCCTCTTATTTTTACTGATCATATTTTTGCTGGCCTTAGGACTCTGCACCCTTTACCACTTCTAACCAATGCTAAAGTGATTGTGCTCTCTCCTTAAAACATGGTAGAATTGGCTTATACCCAATTGCCATATTTGTGAGTGACTGTATGGGTGAGTGAGTAAATGTGAGAGTGGCTGTATGGGAGAGGGTGTGCCTGTGTCAGTGACTGTATAGGTGAGTGAGTACATGTGTTAGTATATGTATAAGTTAGTATGTGTTTGTGTATCTGTATGTGTGAGTTAGTGACTGTGTGAGGGTATGGGTGATTGAGTAGGTGTGTGAGTAGCTGTATGGGTGACTCACTCAGTGTGTGAGTGGCTGCATGATGTATGGAGGCGTATTAGTGTCTGTATGTCTGAGGTGTGAGTGGCTGTATTGGTGAGTGAGAGGGTATATGAGTAGCTATATGGGTGAATTAGTGGTTATGTGAGTGGCTGTATGAGTTAGTAGATGATTGACTGGCTCTATGGATCAGTGAGTAGGTGTGTAAGTACTTGCATGAGTCTGTGAATGGGTTTGTGAGTGGCTCTATGGGAGTGAGAGTAGGTATATGCAAGGTTATATAGGGGTGTGAATGGGTGTGTGAGTGGTTTTGTGGATGATGTCATCAGTGATGTCCTTTAAGATATCATCAGTGCATTACAGGGGTGTAAATTATAGTTAGCTCAGGTAACTATAACTGCTGAATTTCACTGGTTTTGTGCTAATGAAACCAGGACCTAACTGTAACGTCCCTGTAAACTTTGTTCTTTTTCATTGAATTTCTAGAGTTTTTTAAATTCTGTTTCCTAGCTATAACATCCCTGTAAACTTTGTTTTTTTAAGTGAATATATATAGTTAGAGTTAGGATGTAGTTTCCTGAGGAATTTGTAATTTGTCAATAACTTTGGCGTTGTTTGACGAATCCTTACAAGATTTTCAAAACTCCTTCGCTGCTCACTTCAGCTGCTGTCTTGAAACTTTAGTTTTTTTCTGTGAATTTCTATGGTGAGGAGGGTGGGAAACAGATTTAGGGTGGCTAAGAGGATAGTCACGGGAGAGGTCCCCGGGCTACCAAATGCAGCGTTTCTCACCAAATTGCAAAGCCTTTTAGTACTAAAACAAAGTAGGCCCCTGGGTTAAGGGTCAGCTGGTTAATTCTCCCGCCTCACAAGAGCCAGGGTGTCTGGTGCAGGGTATGTAGCCAATAACCATTTATTTACCACCACATATTTTCTTCTGCCGAGGGCAAACCGGTGGGAGATGGAACCAAGGAAAACCAATCAACCCATCAAGCATCATACTGTTTCTGAAGAAAATGAGATTGTCCATTACTCTCTCTCTCTCTCTCTCTCTCTCTCTCTCTCTCTCTCTCTCTTTTCTCCTCTATCTCTCTCTCTCTATATATATATATATAAGCTCAGAACAATCACATGGAGTAAAAATTCTTGTTTCATTGTTATGGACATATGTGCGTTATATACCAGCATTGATCATGAACAGGGTTTAGAAGCTACCAAATGGTATCTCTCATATAGGGATATCACATTTTACGAACATAACAAGATGCTGCTAAACATGATTAACATTTGTCTTAAAAACAACTATTTTTTATTCAACTCTATGGTATATCAACAACTCCGGGGCGTGGCAATGGGGGCATGTTTTTCCCCCAGTTTTGCATGTTTACATGTAGGTTGGTGGGAGGAGCATGTCCTTCGCCATGTCCTGGAGAAAGATTTTACTGATAATGTCATTGCATGGTGGCGTTTAATTGATGAGGTCTGTGTAATTTGGCAGGGCTCTGTCAAATCAGCACGCAGATTTACTGACATCATCAATGACAATTTGAACCTGAAATTTACTGCAAACATTAATAAGGAGAAGGTCGAGTTTCTAGATGTAGAGATCTATATCCTCAATGATGTTATCAACACCAAACTACATAGAAAGGAAACTGCGGGGAACTCGATCCACCATGCAAGCAGTACCCACCTGAAGTACTGGGTTTTTCAGAACCGGCACTGAACCGGTAACCCAGCGGTGCCAGGGACAACACCCTATGACTTCGGGTCCTTCCTGTTTCAGACACAGAAACTCAGAGTCTTCTAGGTGAAGTCAAAGATCGAGTTTATTGGCTGCAACCAAGTAACAGGCGTCCTAGAAGTACAACACGGTGTATATTCTCCGGAGACTGCTCAAACTTACAAAGCCAGCCTTCTCTTTTTATACAAAATATTATGCTTTAGGCAAACATTCTTTACATTACAGTTGACCATTCACATATTTTCACTACAAAGAAAAAGCAGAGTCATGATGACAAGCCCGTATTTCAGTTTGTTCAGCCCACAATCAATTACCCGCAAGGCCCAGTATTTTCATCAGATATCGACGAAACCCCAATAAAAACGGACGTCTCCTCCTCGTAAAGCAAGTCATAAAGAAAGAAACAGAGGCAGGTTGTGTAAGATTAGGAAGGGTTTGTGTGTGGTGAAGGGTTTATGGCATGTTGTGCCTTGATACTATCTCGACCGGCCACTGGGAGAGGAACTGCCCAAACAGGTTTGGCCTTGGGCCGTGGAGTCAGCTTGCCCAGGTCGCAGAGAAGTCAGCAAAGGTGTACGTGTCCTTCAGAATCATGTAGTGGCCTTAGTCACCGGCCTATGTGAGGGCAATCACAAAATGGCTGCCGTACACAAAATGGAACCCAAGGGTTCAGGACGAAAATGACGTTTTCAGGGTGAAATCGTCACTCGAATATGACGAAAATGCTTGTGCATAGTATACTGGCCATTTTCGGTCTGCTGATATCAAAATCGTCATGATAGGATGATGTTTATAACATAGGTCCAAAATGTTCAGTACCACACACCCTAGGCACCTTGTCAAGAGTATCCCCTATGGGGAATTCTTGCGTATTAAGAGAATTTGCAGCAATACAGAGGATCTGACTATCTGTCTCGAGGAGGCGGTACAGAGATTTCTAGCAAAGGGATACAGTATGGCAGACTTGAAGATGGCTTTATCCAAATTAGACAGCTCTGAAAACACAGAAATTACAAACGACAACCATGCACCTAGTTTGAGAGTACAGGGTGAAGTGACTGGAACTGATAAGGCACCTATCAGACTTATAACAGCATATAATTGTCAACATACCATGGTCAGACAAATTATAACTAAAAACTGGCCTATTTTAAAGTCTGATATAACAATAGCACCTGAAATTGAGGACTCTCCTAGTATAACTTTCAGGCGAGCGCCCTCTATGAGGGATTCTCTAGATAGACCATGTCCTGAAGTTCGAAAGAGAGAGGATTGGTTGTCAAAGAGAACTGGTTTTGTAAAGTGTAGCTCTTGCAGAGCGTGTAAATTTGGTATCAACAAAAGGGAAATACAAGATGCATTTTCCTTAAAGCCTTTCAAATTAAAAGGCTTCTTTACATGCAAAACTGAGTTTGCCGTGTACATCTTGGAATGTACTTGCCAACTGAAATATATAGGCAGTACAAAATTACCAGTTTGTAATCACATTTTACAACATCTCCGTGCCATTGTCAATTCTGACCCCAGCTACCCCGTAGCGCGGCATTTTAAATTTGTACATCAAAATAATCTTAAGGAGGAAACGGTACACAAAGACATGGTGATTGGTTGGCGGCACAGCACACCTGGGTAAGGAGAAAGGTACAAGGTTTACAATACATGAAAGATAATTCATGGTATCAACTGGTGTAATTTATTCTTAATGAGCTAGCAGTACTATTTGTTGGATACAGGATGTATTTCGATGACATGTAGAATAGCCTCGATAAACGTCTGTGGGCTTAATGAGATAAATAAAAGACTCAGAGTGGCTGCACTTCTTAAATCATTACATCTGGACTTGGTTTGCTTACAGGAAACCCATATTGAGGGCACCAAATCATATCTGCTGGAGCAGATGGGGTATGAGGTGTTAGCAAAATCTAACCAGGGGACCAAAACTAGAGGGGTGGCAGTGCTCGGTAGGAGTAGGGATACACTGGTAAGAAGGAAAAAAGAAGATCAATGGGAGAGATGGGTCTTGCTGGAAATAGTGTTTAAAGGGGAGATTATCACATTGGTTTCAATTTATGGGTCCACAGACGATGATCCGGATGTTTTCCAATACTTGGATGCGGAACTGGCACAATGGCCGGAACCAATCATTTGTTGTGGTGATTTTAACCTGCATGACCCTGATAGTTGCTTTTTGTATTCTGGGAGACAGTATTTAGGAAGGAAAAAGAAAACTTATAGAGCTCTTTCGAGTATGGCGTCTCATAACTCCTTGGAAGATCCATGGGTAAAGTGGTATCCGAATCTAGATGGAAGTACTTTTTTTTCAGGCCCCCACCAGGTATTGGTTAGACTCGATTATTTTTTAATTTCAAGAAGCTTGCTTGATAGGTCAAAAATTGAAAGACAACCCCGTATTGTCTCGGACCACAGTCCATTATTATTGACACTAAGAGTGGGGCAAGATCAGAGAAAAAATATACAGTGGACTTTTGAAAGAGCATTGCTGCAGGATCAGGAATACCTGGTACACATGATGAAGTGGATTAATGACTTCTGGTACATAAATAGAGGGACAGCACCACCAGGGATAGTATGGGACACCTTCAAGGCTGGGGTTAGAGGGGAGACATTGAGTTTTGTACTGTCCACTGAAAAAAAGGAGAAGTCGAAGGCGGAAGAGCAACGGAAAAATCTTATGAAAGCGGAAGAAGAATTAGCTATAGCTATCCGGCAGCATTCTCTGCTTGAACAGTGTATGCTTAAAGTTATTGCACTTAAAGCAGATGCCCTGGAAGGCATGGCCAAAAAAACAGTTGAGAAGTACCTGGCCAAGAAGGAGAATGCTTACGAGCAGAGCGAAAGAGTGGGTCATATTTTAGCCATCCGGACTAGGCAAAGAGGAGCGACGTCTGATATTAAGGAAATCGTGGATGCTCAGGGTAATGCGGTTACAGAAACAGATCAGGCGAGGGAAGTGTTTAGACAATTCTACTCGGATCTTTATTCAGCTGATAACTCTGGAGATGAGGTGGAAATAGATAGATACTTAAGGGAGGTGATGCCCTCAGAACTTTTAATGGAAGATAAGGTGGGGTTAGAAGCTATATTCCAGCTAGAAGAATTGGTCTTGGCCCTGGGCAGTCTACCGTCAGGAAAGGCAGCAGGCCCGGATCAGATTCCGGTGGAATTTTTAAAAGTATTTCAAACAGTGCTTGTAGAAGACATGTTTAATACTATGCTGCTGGCGCAGAAGGGGGAGTCGATTCCGGTGTCCTGGGGAGGGGCGGATATCATTGTAATAGCAAAGAAAGGTAAACCTCTAACCACTCCAGGCTCATACCGCCCGATTACATTGATGAATGCTGATGTTAAGGTGTACTCCAAAATGCTTGCTAAAAGATTATCACGGGTGGTTGAATCTTTGGTCAGCCCCTCCCAGCATGGGTTTATCCCAGGTAAAGGGATGACACAACATATCAGGCAGGTGATCACGATGTTTGATGCAGCAGGTACCCTGGGAGTCCCTATGGCAGTGCTGTTTCTTGATGTGGAAAAGGCATTTGATAGGGTCTCCTGGGGCTATCTATGGTCAGTTTTGAGGTGGAGCGGCATAGGGGAGGGTTTTATAAAGTCCATACAGACTTTATATAAAAACCCGACAGCTAAGATCAGGGTTAACAGGGGACACTCTGTTGTATCTTAGCAATGATGTCACTGTCTCATGGTCACTATGCTCACTGGATTCCAGAGTGTGGAATCCAGGGAGCAGATCAGAAATGCACAGATACTGAGGAAGTTGGTCCTTGAATGCTCCTGGGGTTGTTAATCCAATAAACTACTTATATACTACTCTCAACCACTGTCTCCAAGTCATTTCAGTGGCCACGAGGATGGGATACAGTTAAAGAAGAAAATTTGACTTGGATTGAAGATTTTCCTGACTTAGTTGAAGATTTTCCTACAGACTGAAGACTTCTCCACACAACCCCAGGAAGCCTGAACATTCATAAAAGTTTCAAGGTACCTTTATCATATGTTATCGTTTTGAAACAAATAGACTCTTGTTTTGCGCTTAATTTGGATTTTTTTATTGAAATTATTGAAATCCAATTTTTGAACCGTTTTTGGCATATCGACATTGCGCGCAGCTTTATAGTTTTAATGCCATTTTAATTACGAAGGATCGTTTCATCTTAAGAATTTCAACACTGTTGTTTATTTTGAAAGATACGGCCTATATCACCTTAAGGATTCCTACACTGCTGTTTATTTTGAAAAATGCCGCCATGTTAACAACTTCGTTCTACTTACTTCGTTTCTTCTTTTAAAAAAATGCCGCTCTGTTGATTCCTGTCTTCGCGTGCACATCGCACTGCCACGTCAGCGTCCAACGCAGCATCCAACGCTCTGACATCAATCAACGTGTCATCGCGTTGCTACATCAGCGCGTCTAACGCTCTGACATCAACCACCTACATCATCACGTCTGACGCTCTGTTAAGCGGCCATCTTGAATAACCATAGCAACTGATGCTATTTCTATCGTAAGCAGTACAGACGTCGGATAAAAACAAACAAGGCTATTTTCACTCGTCAGACACAAAATACTTCGGCAAGTCTACAATTTATTACTTCTAAAATCATTACTTAATATTATTAAACGTCCTTCAATAAACTGTTCATTCTTTGTATACATTTTCTACGAGATGAACCTAGAACATGAGATAAACTTTAAACAACAGTGTATACTTAATGAGATAAACGCCTGACAACAGTTTTTCAAGCAAATACCAGCTATTGACAACGGTGACCACATTAATTATTTTAGTTTATTTATTTACAACCTACTGTGACAACGGTGACTACATTAATTATTTTAGTTTGTTATTTTTATTGCATTTACAGTATTATTCTAATATATATAATTTAAATTTAGTCATTATGGATGTTTCATCTTCTGTAGTTGCTCCTCCCAAGTTCTTGCAGTCTCCTGGTCCTCCTTCTATGAATTGGGAAGATTGGTCAGAATCCTTTGAGACTTATTTAGAGGCCATAGGCGGTGATGTATTTTTACCTTCTAGAAAATTAGCATTACTTAAACACAATTTAGGTGTTGAAGGCAGAAAAGTTTTAAAAACTTTACCTGTAACAAATCGTGTTGTTTCAACGGTTATTGACAATGATGAAACAAGTGAAACTAGTGAAACCAGTTCTAATGATACAGCTATTGATGTATTTTCTGATGCTTTAAAAGCATTAGAAGAAAATTATGGGAAGAAAACGAGTATTGTGGTTGAAAGACACAAATTTTTTTCTAGGGCACAACTAGCTGGTGAAAATGTGCAACAGTATGTGGCATGTTTAAGAACCTTAGCCATTACATGTAAGTTCAAAGACTTACACGAAGAAATAATAAGAGATCAGTTTATAAATAGAATAAAAAACATCAAAATTCAAGAACGTTTACTTGAGCTAAAAAATCCATCTCTACAAAAAACTCTTGACACTGCTAGGAAAATGGAGAATACGTCCCATTATGTCAAAGAGTTAAGTTCTAAAGATGAATCTAGTAATGTTAATGCTGTATCTACAGGTTACAAAAAATCTGATTATAAAAGCGATAACAAAGAAGTCAAACCTAGTTTTTCTAAAAATAAATCTAGTTTTACCAAAAGAGTTTGTTATAGATGTGGTAGTCAGAAACACACTGCTGATTTCATCAAATGTCCTGCTATTAAAGTTACATGCATTAAATGCAAAAAAAAATTTCATTTTGCCAAATGGTGTAGAACTGGCGATTACAGTAATTGGAAGCGTTCTGTAAATCTTGTAGAATCTCATCTTGACAGTGATGAGGAAGTATTTGAAGGCAATGAGAATGACATTGAAGTGATGATGTTGCAAGATGACTTTGTTAATGACATCTCTGAAGATTATTGTCCCCCTAAATGTGAAGTACTGATAAATGATGTCTATATGATGCTCTGGGCAGATTCATGTTCACCGTACACCATCATTGATAAAAACATGTGGGAAAATGGAAACATGTACACCTTAATAACACCTGATGCACGACCTAAAGGTTACTGTGGTGTTAGACTACCAGTTGTGGGCTATTTTGATGCCAAAATAACTTTCAAAGGTAGATCATGTTCGACAAAAGTTTATGTTGTCAAACAAGGACGTGCTTTATTGAGTTGGAAAGATCTTAAAAAAATGGGGTTAGTACTAAATCCTAATCATCCTGACCAAGTAGTTTTGGCTAATGACTATCTTGAACATGTATTGGTAACTAATGAGATTCATCCTCTAAATGGGAAGCTGTTTTTCCCAAATTATTTAGCAAGGAGCTAGGATGTTTAACCAAATTTGAACACAAGATCATTTTAAAAGCAGACAATACTCCATCTGTCCATAAAGTAAGAAATGTACCGTTCGCTCTACGGAAACCCTTGAAAGATGAATTAAATAGATTGTGTGATGCCAAGGTAATAGAACCTATTGAAGCTTCAAATTGGCTTAGTCCCATTGTTTTGGCTCGCAAACCCAATGGAAAAATTAGGATGTGTGTGGACCTGAGGGACTTGAATAAAAATATTTGGGTGGATAGATATCCGCTGCCACACATCAATGAAATGATTTCAAGCATTAAAGATGCCATGTATTTCTCGTCGATTGATTTGTCAAATGCATACCACCAAATCAAATTACACTCTGACTCCAAGCATTTAACGTCTTTCATTACACCTGAGGGTGCCTTCCAATATCTCAGAATGCCATTCGGACTGGCATCTGCATCCTCAGTTTTTCAGAGAGTCATGTGCAGCATTCTAAAGGGTGAAGTGAATGTGAGAATTTTTCAAGACGATGTTCTTATTTGGGGGAAAGATGTACCTTCTCATGATCATGCAGTACACGGTGTGCTGCAGAAATTACAGGATGCTGGTCTAACTGTAAGTGGTGAAAAGTGAAAGTTTGGAGTGAAAGAAATTGATTATCTTGGTCATACCATTTCCAACGAAGGGGTTAAACCTAAAATGAAGTTATTAGATGCTATTGAAAAAGCACCCCACCCCATTAATAAAGATCAGTTACGATCATTTTTGGGACTTGCGGAATACTATTCTAAGTTTGTTCCAAACTTTGCTGACAAGGTGTATAATTTAAGATTGTTAATGAAAAAAGGTGTTTCTTTTGCTTGGTCAACCTTGTGCCAACAGGCTTTTGAGAACATCAAAAAAGACATCACTAAAGCTGTAGCTCTTAAACCTTATGACCCTGATCATATCTCTATAATTGTTGTGGACTCAAGTGCTTATGGTTTAGGTGCTGTCCTTATGCAAAAGCACAATGGGGCTGAACGAATTATAGCGTTTGCATCTCGCACACTTAAGGGCGCTGAACCTACATACTCCGTAATTGAAAAGGAGGCTTTAGCATGTTGGTGGGGCGTAGACCATTTTAAAACTTTTATTTGGGGCACTTGTTTCGAATTAAGAACGGATCACCGTCCTCTTATTGACATATTCACAACAAAAGGTGCTTCAAGAGCCACTCCCAGAATAGCGAAATGGTTATATAGATTACAGGGGTATAATTTTCAAATAAATTATGTTCCTGGTCATAAAAACATTAATGCGGACTGTTTATCACGTCTTCCTTTGCCATGTGATAAAGATGATACTACTGAGGATAAAGATGAATGGTTAATTGCCAGTATCGAAGAATCTTGTAATAACGCAATCAGTGAACAAGAATGGGTTCAAGCTGTGACTGATGACAACTTACTACAACAAATCATTAACAACTTACATGTTGGTGTAGATCTGTCATCTTTGGATAAGTCCATTTTGGCCGATTTTAAGATGGTTTGGCCAGAATTATCTTTTTATGATGGCATTCTTAGGAGGGGCGACAGATTAGTTGTACCTGCACTTCTGCGTGAAAAACTATTGAGTTTATTACATGAAGGACATAGTGGAATGACTAGCATGAAGAAGAGAGCAAGGAATGATTTTTGGTGGGCTGGAATGGACAAGGACATAGACAGGTGCGTTAGGAATTGTCTAGCATGTATGTCTAGTGACAAATCTCACAAATCACAAGAAACCACTATTTCGGCAACTCCTTTTCCTAAAAAGCCTTGGGATAAAGTTGCTATTGATATATGTGGTCCATTCCATGTCAAAGGCATAGAAGATAAGTTTGCAATTGTCTTAATGGATTTTCACTCTAAATGGCCTGAAATAGCTTTTATAAAGGATATCAAAGCATCCAACATTATTGAATTCTGCGAAGGTATTTTCCGAAGAGAAGGGTACCCTAGCACTATTTTATCAGATAATGGCCCGCAATTTATAGCCGTGGAATTTTCTGCTTATCTAAAAAAAGTGGGAGTAAAACACATTACCACCTCAGTATATAATCCTAGAGAAAATGGTTTAATAGAAAGGTTCAACCGGGTGTTGAAGGAGTGCATCCAACTCGCTAGCAACAATAATGATAACTGTAAGGATGCTGTCAAGGAAATGTTATGGTGTTACAGAAATACTCCCCACACAGCCACGGGAATATCTCCGTTTTCTTTATTAAAAGGGCGTGAGGCTGGATCTAAAGTTAAACCTGTATGGATGTCTAAAAATATTTTGAAAATGACTGATGGTGAGAACCTTGCAGCTAAGGTTCGACTATATCAAAATAAATATATTCAAAATCACAATTCCAAGATCAATTGCAAGGCTAATGCATTTAGGGTTGGTGACTGGGTACGCTCCCAATTAATGGGCAATCGGAAACCTGGTTCCTCTAAATGGTCTAAACCTAAACAAATTATTTGTGTAACTGGTAACATAGTGAAGTTAGATGATGGTAAACAGTGGAATGTAAGGAGCAATACAAGATGTAATGACCTGGAGTGCAAACAAATGAGTGGTCTGGTAGACAGTTCTCCAAAAACATCTGTGGAGAAAGGAGATGTTGTACCTATTTCCATGTCTGTATCTACTAGACCTAAGTGTAAACCAGTTTGGATGAAGGATTACATCTGTCCGTGATTGTATATTGCTTATATGCTTCGGTATGAAATGTTTTCTTTATTTTTATTGTTTGTTTTGTTATTTTATAGAAAGGGAGATATGTTGTATCTTAGCAATGATGTCACTGTCTCATGGTCACTATGCTCACTGGATTCCAGAGTGTGGAATCCAGGGAGCAGATCAGAAATGCACAGATACTGAGGAAGTTGGTCCTTGAATGCTCCTGGGGTTGTTAATCCAATAAACTACTTATATACTACTCTCAACCACTGTCTCCAAGTCATTTCACACTCGACAGCGGTTAAGATCAGTAGAGGGACCAGGCAGGGGTGCCCGTCATCTCCCCTGTTATTTGCGCTGTATCTTGACCCGTATTTACGAAGGTTAGAAAGAAACCGAGAGATTCCAGCAATGAATATAAATAGCTGTTGATAAAAACGCTAGCGTACGCAGATGATGTGGCCATTTTGACACCCAACCCCATAGTCGCTATTAGGGCAACCGAAGCAGAGGCTTATCGTTTCGGACAGGTTTCAGGGTATAGTCTGAATAACTCCAAGACGCAGATCGTGGAAAATGCCTACTCCAGATGTAATGATGTTAGAGTTGTGGGGTCAGCGATATACCTGGGAGTGGCCATATCAGCAAGTTTGGATACGGTGGTAGGAAATAATATGGCCCCTTTAATGTCTCGAGTAAAAGCAGATCTAGAGAGGATGAACAATTTACATCTGTCACTAGTGGGCTGCACTAATGTTATTAAAATGGTGATCCTCCCCAAGTTTCTTTATTTATTTAGGTCCATCCCTTTGTTTTTTGAAGCCAGTTGGTTTAACGCGCTGGAGGCAATGTGCAATAGGTTCATTTGGGCGCAGGGTAAGACCCGCAGGGCCTATAGGTTTATCTCACTCCCAAGAGAGAAGGGTGGATGGGGAGCCCCGGATTTCAGACTCTATTATAAGACAGCAGCTTTGCAATATATGCAGGGGTTGATAGGAGGGACCGACCTTGATGAAAGGGTTAACAATTTTTCTACAGAAGTTTATGTTGCTGTACTTGGGGCAAATGTTGGCAATTGTTTTTTAAACTGTATTGATTTTGGTTATTTTAAGAGAACAAGGTTCAAGACAATTACGGCTGCTGTGAAAATTTGGAATGCTTTTTTAAAGAAGTCTAAGCTGGGGAGATATAACAGATATGTCAGGTTGTATAATAACAGATCATTCCCTCCTGCAATATTTTCAGATCAAACAATGTTAGAATGGGTGGCAAAGGGGATTCGACAAATTGGTGACCTACTCAACTCTGAGGGGATGGTACAGTATGTAGATTTAAGGAATACATATGGTATTAATAATAGAGGTTTTTTTAAGTACCTTCAGATTAGGAGCTTTTTAAATAACAAAGTGGGAGGGCCAGCGGGTTTTGATAAGAATGATATTTTGGAGAAAATAAGATTCCTAGGGGATCGCACAATCCGGACCTTTTACGCAAGTTTGATAAAAGAAAAATCTGATGACATGGAAAAACATAGTAACAAGTTGGCGGAGAAACTAGGTGGGGAAATTGTTTGGTTTCACGAATCATTGGACCTAGGACGAACAATTCTGTGTTCATCCCCTTGCAGTCTCAACACTACAAAACATTATATTCCCTCTATTTTACCCCTGCTAGGATAGCAAAGTGGGGTGGCACTGCAGGGATTACCTGTCCCCGTTGCAACTCCGTTGAGGCCGATAGTGTGCACATATTTGCTACGTGTCCCCAACTGCACACATTGCTTAGGGACATAGAGGGTTTTCTCACGAGGTCATTGGGGATCCAAGTTATACTTACTCCATCTTGGATTCTTTTGGGGGTGGGCAAAAAAAAAAAATGAATGAGCGGCAGCGGGAATTCTTGTTTGTTGCAATGGCAGTCTACAGACTGACCATCGCCAGGACTTGGTTGGACAAAAATCCGCCGGTAATGCAAATCTGGTTGTCTAACCTGCTGGCTGCATATAATATGGAGAAGAATATTTATGCACGGAAAGGTAGGAGAGGAAGGATCCTAGGTTTCAGAATATGGGAGCCCATAAACAGATGGAAGGAGGGATTGGGGATACACCATAGTTGTTAAAAGGATTTATGAACTTACGTCTTCAATGGAATGGTAATTGAGGAGGCTGGATTATCTATGGAAATGTATTGTAAGTATATAAAAGATATGAAGTAAAGAATTATGAAGTTATAAATGTATAATGTATAAAGTGTGCTAAATGTTAAAAAAAAGAAAAAAAATATATTAAAAAAATAAATAAATAATAATCTTAAGGATTTAACTTATTTTGTGATTGATGCCGTGCCCAAATCCATGAGAGGGGGTAATAGAGAAAGAAGATAACGTCAGCTGGAAAGTCAATATATAGTACAGTTTGACACAAAAAAGCCAAATGGTCTTAATACAGGAGAAGACTTATATAACTTTTTATGAATAATATTTTTTATATAAGAAACTTATTTATGTATTTATGGTCATTCTTGAATCTTGTTTAGAGTTTGCTGTGCTGCTATTTACAAAAGAACATTTAATAATGAATGAATTGTTTGCTGTTCAAATTATAAAGAACAATTTTTTGCTTGTGCGTGGAGTTTTATGTGGGCTTTTTACCTTATTTATACTGGATTTTAACTGGTTTTACTAGTCCCCTGGTTTTTCTAGTTTTTATCTGGTGTCTTTGGGTGGAGGGGCTGCATATTGCTGTTTGCACAAGTTCATTAAATCAAGATTTATGTGTTATACATTAATTGGTACCGTTTTGAGTACTATGAATTGTTTACAGATCTTATTGCACTTTTTTCTGCACATGTCACTTTATAAGCATCTTGCACTCTAATGAATATGTACAATAATGATTGACATTGTGGTTATTCAAAACCATTTATTATTGATATATAGGAATTCATTTGATAAGTGCAGGTTGTGCTTTACAACCAATGGATGAATATAAGGTTATTTTTTTGTTTATTTTATTAATTGTTTTGCACAAATTGGGTTCAACACCATGAAAATTGAATGTAAGTTCATCATTGATAACATGCCATCAGCAATGAAATAGGAGACAACAGACGTATAATGAGATTTAACTATATAACAGACCATAGGGGCACTTGCCCAGTATACCTAATCTGTATAAATTTCAGAAATATGTTTATTTGAAAACAGCTTGTTACTTATAGCACTTTATGTGGATGTTTTTTAAGGCATTACTAGTCTGTTTACCATATCTATTCTAAAATGGGAGGAGCATGTTACACGATGAAATGTATTTAATCACTTAAGGGGTCACAACATGTCATGTGATCAAGACCGGGTTCCCCGGTCGAAACGCGTCATGTCTGCTTAAGGAGGAATAAAGCACTGAATGATTTACTTCACCGTCTGTGGTCCGTTTCCTGATTAGTGCCTGTGGGAGAGAGAGGTGCTGCGCAGTCGGGAGCTGTGTGTTCATATATATATATATATATATATATATATATTCACTGAAAAAACCATAGGTTTCACACCAGTTATAATTCAGAAAAGGGGGTGGTGATGAACAGAGTGCCTGAATTAAGCAGACCACTCTTACCCAGTCCAAAGATCAGGGCTTGATCCATCACCGTTTTTTAGCTCACTGCACCATCCCAGCTCAGAACTTGGCTATATGCAAATTAGTCTGTTCCTGTCCCAGTGCATGATGGGAACAGGGCAAACCAAACTACCAAGCCAATTCTTATACTGGGAAGGAAACAAGCTTCCGGGGACCGGTTTCTGCCATTTCAGGCGTCGTCGGCCCGGCTTGCTTGAATCCTGATGGTGCAATGAGCAAGGGACTCACATCTGAGTATACCCTTCCACGCTTATGGTGGACAAAATGATTCAGAAAAGGGGGTGGTGATGAACAGAGTGCCTGAATTAAGCAGACCACTCTTACCCAGTCCAAAGATCAGGGCTTGATCCATCACCGTTTTTAAGCTCACTGCACCATCCCAGCTCAGAACTTGGCTATATGCAAATTAGTCTGTTCCTGTCCCAGTGCATGATGGGAACAGGGCAAACCAAACTACCAAGCCAATTCTTATACTGGGAAGGAAACAAGCTTCCGGGGACCGGTTTCTGCCATTTCAGGCGTCGTCGGCCCGGCTTGCTTGAATCCTGATGGTGCAATGAGCAAGGGACTCACATCTGAGTATACCCTTCCACGCTTATGGTGGACAAAATGATTCAGAAAAGGGGGTGGTGATGAACAGAGTGCCTGAATTAAGCAGACCACTCTTACCCAGTCCAAAGATCAGGGCTTGATCCATCACCGTTTTTTAGCTCACTGCACCATCCCAGCTCAGAACTTGGCTATATGCAAATTAGTCTGTTCCTGTCCCAGTGCATGATGGGAACAGGGCAAACCAAACTACCAAGCCAATTCTTATACTGGGAAGGAAACAAGCTTCCGGGGACCGGTTTCTGCCATTTCAGGCGTCGTCGGCCCGGCTTGCTTGAATCCTGATGGTGCAATGAGCAAGGGACTCACATCTGAGTATACCCTTCCACGCTTATGGTGGACAAAATGATTCAGAAAAGGGGGTGGTGATGAACAGAGTGCCTGAATTAAGCAGACCACTCTTAACCAGTCCAAAGATCAGGGCTTGATCCATCACCATTTTTAAGCTCACTGCACCATCCCAGCTCAGAACTTGGCTATATGCAAATTAGTCTGTTCCTGTCCCAGTGCATGATGGGAACAGGGCAAACCAAACTACCAAGCCAATTCTTATACTGGGAAGGAAACAAGCTTCCGGGGACCGGTTTCTGCCATTTCAGGCGTCGTCGGCCCGGCTTGCTTGAATCCTGATGGTGCAATGAGCAAGGGACTCACATCTGAGTATACCCTTCCACGCTTATGGTGGACAAAATGATTCAGAAAAGGGGGTGGTGATGAACAGAGTGCCTGAATTAAGCAGACCACTCTTACCCAGTCCAAAGATCAGGGCTTGATCCATCACCGTTTTTTAGCTCACTGCACCATCCCAGCTCAGAACTTGGCTATATGCAAATTAGTCTGTTCCTGTCCCAGTGCATGATGGGAACAGGGCAAACCAAACTACCAAGCCAATTCTTATACTGGGAAGGAAACAAGCTTCCGGGGACCGGTTTCTGCCATTTCAGGCGTCGTCGGCCCGGCTTGCTTGAATCCTGATGGTGCAATGAGCAAGGGACTCACATCTGAGTATACCCTTCCACGCTTATGGTGGACAAAATGATTCAGAAAAGGGGGTGGTGATGAACAGAGTGCCTGAATTAAGCAGACCACTCTTACCCAGTCCAAAGATCAGGGCTTGATCCATCACCGTTTTTTAGCTCACTGCACCATCCCAGCTCAGAACTTGGCTATATGCAAATTAGTCTGTTCCTGTCCCAGTGCATGATGGCGAAATGTCCTGACGCGCTTACGCTACGCACCCGCGGGCGCGCCCCAGAGCGCGACTAGGGTCGCGCCCCGGGGCGCGTAGCGTAAGCTCGTCGGGTCATGTGACTTGAAAATAACACTTTCTATTGGTGCAGAACAGTTTTGGTTTCTAAATGAGTAATGCCTGGGTCTTGTGACCAGCCTGGGTCTTGTGACCTGAAAATAACACTTTCTATTGGTGCAGAACATTTTTGGTTTCCAAATGAGTAAAGCCTTGGTCTTGTGACCTGAAAATAACACTTCTGATTGGTTCAGCACAGTTTTTTTTCCAAATGATAAAAACCCCCACCTTTCTTCCTCACTCTGACTTTGTCCTTTGACTGAGGAAGACCTGTTTCATGTACAGAGACAATTCTTTTGTACTTTGAAATGGCTACTGTAGCAGCAACAGCTGGAGCATCTGCACCACCACCACAACCACCAAGAGGACCACCACAACAATACATTGCTGGTGAAGAAGAGGAGGAGGAGGAAGAGGAAGAGGAGGAGGGGAGCAGATGGTTGCCTGAAGAAAATACCCCATACAAGCCAAAAGAACACATTGTATGGGAGTTTTTTTCACTTCCAGAGTTCAAGAAAAAAGTTAATGCGGCTAAGGTAACATGTCGAATCTATTGTGCAGAACTCTCAAGGGGCAATCCAGATAAAAATTATTCATTTGGTAATAATACCATGATTCGGCATATGACCCGGAAGCATCCTGCTAACTATTCTCGTGCAGAGATCAGGGAACTGGCCAATCACCTCCCCCAGTGTTCAAGGACCAGCTCCAAAAGAAAGCAATCCACTCAATCGGGACCAGAAACATCAGAGGTGATGCCTTGTATCCAGGAACGATTTGGTGATTTTAAAGTCACTTGTACTGGATGTGGCAAGCTTATGTCCTATGGAGAAAAGAGTGTAAAGCTCATCGTCATTGCTGGTGACAATCACGATTGCCCCAAAAAAAAGAAGTAATTTTTTCAGTTTTTTGTTTTTTTCTCCAGTGGAGCCATTTTCAATTCCCTTTCTCTTTGTTTCTTCCTATAAAAAATACAAAAAAAGTAGAAAACTGTTTTGAAAAGCCAAACAAAATACAAAATGTTCAAAAAACAATAAAAAAATATAAAACAACAAAAAGAAGAAAAAAACAGTTATTTTTAGAACTACCTTTCATATATAAAATTAAACCTATATTTTTAATGAATCTCTGTCAATTTTTTTTTCTTAGGGTACGCGTACCGGGGCGCGCCCCCCAAAAAAATAGAAAAAAAAATTAATGAAGGAGTTAGCATGAGGGAAGAACACAAAGAGAGTAATGTTAAGAGAAAGAGAGCTACAGGGAGAAACACAGAGGGATTGTTTATCACATAGTAAAAAACAGAGAAGGTGTAATAGGGTGAAAGTGAGAAAAGTAAAGTGACTAAAGGAGCGAAATAAAGGAAGAGAGAGGAAGAAGACTAAAGTAGAGATAGTGGGACAATGTGACTGGCTGCTGAAAGAAAAAGAAAGGACAGTAAAAAATGGGGAATGAAGGGTAGTGGCGGAACCGGAATAAATGAAGAACGATGAGGGAAAGTGAGAAAAGACCAGGTAGTATAAGTAAAGAGGGGTGAAAGAGGGGGAAAAATTGAATTAGGATAAGACATGGGGAGTGAGAAAGAGAAAGGACAAAGAGAGTAAAGGAAACAGTACTTGAATGGGCTTGAGTGAAACAGCAAAGAAAGATAAGTAATGCAGTGTGTGTGACTTATAGGGAGTCAGTGGGTGTAGGTCGGGGTGTGGGAGTGTAAGGTGTGTCTGTGGGTGTGGCTGTGTGGGGTGTTTCGGTGTGGGTGGAGGTGAGGGTGTGTGAAATATGTGTGAGGAGTGTATGAGTGTGGGATGTGTATGTGTTCGATGTATGTGTGTGTATAGAATGTGTGTGTGTGTTTGAGGTGTGTGTGTAGGAGGATTTTTTGTGTGTATGAGGTGTGTGTGTGGTGTGTGTGTGGGGGGTGTATGTTAGAGGTGTGTGTATGTGTTGGGAGGGGGATGAGGTGTATGTGTAGAAGTAAGGTAAATAATTAAGAAAAAGAGAATGAGTGAAGAAGCAAAGGAGGGTAAGTGAATTAAAGAATAGGGATTGAAAGAAGTTGAATATGAGAGGGAAAATAGGGAAATGGGAGTAAACATGTAGAATAAGAATAAGTAAGGGAAGCAGAGTAAAGACACAGGAGTGAGGTTGATTGAGAAAATGTTAGTGAGCTTAAAGCAAAGGGTGATGACAAACTACATTTTTTTGTCATACTTACCATATAATAAATGTAACTTTAATTTTTTTTTACTACAGTTTGTATCTGTGACAGAGAGAGAAGAAAAAATAAGTTATAATTAATGAAATAGGTATTTTAAATTAAAAGATACAAATGAAGAGGTTAAAAATCATAACACTCTATTTAGAAATAAAGTAAGAGTGAAGGACACAGAAAGGGAAATAAAGGAAGGTAGAAGGACAAAAATAGAGACAAAGAAATAGAAGGAGAGCAAATTACAAAGAGTAAGGCATATAGATTCACTGACAAAGAGAGAGAGAAGAACAGAGAAATGAACTGAAGGTAAGAAAGATACTAAAACAATGTGAGTTAGCAAAACTAAATCAGGAAACAGAAGTAAGTAAAAAGATATTGACTGAGACAGAAAACAGTCTAATTAAGGATGCAATTAGAAGAATGAGGAATAGAAGATAACTGAGAGCAAGTAAAGAACAGTCATAGAGTGAAAGGATGAAGGGATAGAGAATAATATACAACGATTGAGGGAAATGGACTGAGGAAGTTAGTAGGCAGACACACTAGAGAAAAACTGAGTGAGGTGGAGTACAATGAGTGAGAAAAGGAAATGAGTAAGAGAGCAAAAAAAGGGAAAGAGAGGAGAAGACGACTAAAACAGTGGTACTGAAAGAAAATAATTTGGTGATGAAATTAAGAGAAGAACATTGAAAGAAAGGAAATGAGGGATAGTAATGGAACCAGAGTAAAAGAAATGGGATGAAAAACGATGAGAGCGGTGCAGTGAAGTTATTGTAAAAGAAGTGATAGAAAGAAGATAAACACAACTGAACATAACACAAGGAGAGTGAGGCACTGAGGACATAGAAGTAGTGAACGAAAAATAGAGAGAAGAGGTCAAAAGTAAGGAGCAAACAAAGATAAGCGAGGGAGAGTGGGTGATTTATAGTGATAGAGTGCAATAATACTGCTGAGTGAGTAAACAGGAATTACTAAAAGAGCAAAGGAGGAAAATACGGAAAAGGGAAGTAAAGCAGAGAGACTGAAAGCTGAAAAGTTATGCAAGGGAGAGAGGGGATGCACACAGTTGAAATGAGAATGAGGTGTTGTCAAAGAAGTGGAGTAAAGGAACGGGGCTTACAGAGAGTGAGAGAAAGACATTATAAGTGAGTAAAAAGAGCTGAAAGAGGATGGAAAAAGGAAAGTGAGTGTTAGAGAATGGTAATACAATTTAAATTACACAATCCAAAGTATAGAATAACTTGTACAACATGTTACATAGTTTAGTTTTGCTGTTCTCAGAATATATTGAATTTCACTTAAAACAGTGAGTTCAAATTACTCATCATATGACAGCGGGAAAAAAAAACACCAGCTAAAAGATTGTGTTTTAAAAAAAACCTTAGATACTGACAAATGACAAATGAACACTAATCTTGGATTGACTTACTTTTCCTTGAGGCCAAATAGTATATCATGGAGGTCCTTTTCTTGTTACAAAGTACTTTGCTGTTCAGTAAAAAATCTATTTAATCGACTTTCTAGAGGAAAAGCTCCAAGAACATCTGAAATATTTTCATTATTTTCATATACTCCTTTGTTTCAGTCATGACTCTTTACTCATTCCTGTACCTTTCCTTTTGGCCAAATAGTGTCAGATGTATGAGTATACTTTCAAATTAATTCAAAGAAAATCTGAAATGACCTTTTTCCCGACGTTCTGAAAGAAAGGCTCTACAACATTTTCACAATATTTAAGTACTTGTAAAAGCATCTCTGACTCACTCATGTTCATCATTTTCTATAATACTAATATCACTTACTATGAGATCCACTTACATTACCTATATGACAAGTCAATTTTTAATATTACCTGATTCACTTTTATTCAGAATATATTTTTAAACAGCAAAATAACCTTTATTAACTGCTCCCGTCTTCATAGGCCAATTACCTTTACCTAAATTTTGGTTGTAAAAACACTAGGTATGAATTTCTTAAGCCAAAAGGCAAACGTTGTTTGAAAGTCAAATGAGTGTCATTACATTGGGTCCAACCGTTACAACTTTTTAAATAGCATGTGTAATGCCCTGATGTTGTAGAAGGACCATCATGAAAAATAATAGCTGCAGTTGCAAAGGTTCTTCCTGATATCGATAACTGTGAAGCCACAAAATTTTTAATAGAAGTTGTCAATTTAGTTCCATCAGGTCTACATCGTTGGAACATTAAAATGACATACTGACCATAATTTTGTAGAAATAATGTGGACAGCATTGTAGACTTACATTGGGGACACACCATATTGTGATCCGCTGCTTTAACTAGATTATTAAAAGGCACTGATTTGCAGTCTGGTAAAGTCAAATATATAAATCTTTCAGTGTCTATTCTAGTAGTACTTGATAAAGTACAGTTGTCGCAGTCATGCTGCCATTGATAAGAAAGGCTAAAAAGATTTTTAATATCTACACCTTCATCTTCCAATACATCAAACATATACATTAAAAATTCCTGACAATCCTGCTGAATATTCTGTGAAAATTGATTTTGACCAGTAGATATGAATTCTGAAACACTTTCTATTTTTGCTCTATCACTTGTACATTTCTCAAACACGGAATTCAACAAACAACAGAATCTTTGATCCCGATTTTCAACAATCTGTTCTTGTATATTTTGAAGAAAAAAAACAACATTAACCACTACATTAGCATAGCAGTTGACACCAGAACTGTTTTCAAACTGAAATCCAACAACATCTTCAACAGATTTTTTTTCCCTTCTGCTTACAATTACAGTTTCGTCTACGTTTTGTCTTTTTGCTACTACCTCACTGCAATTACTCTCATTTCTTCTTTTTCGGCCTACCACACGTTTTTCAATCAGAGGATATTGAGGCAAATGTGGAGCATACTCTCTTCTTAACCTATTGTATTCTTTAACACAATGTAGATCTGCACAAATCTTTGTTTCATCACACTCAATCAAGTACAATCCAGATAAAGTTCTGACTCGTGATAATGCCACATATGCCATACCCTCTTTAAACACAGAACTTCCAATTTTCACCAAAGCGCTATCTACACTTAAACCTTGAGACTTATGAATTGTCACCGCATATGCCAAACAAATAGGAAACTGTTTTCGCCGAACATATAAGTCTTGCACGAGCAAAAATCTAGCTGAACAACGACAAATTTGTTCTATTTCATCAATGCCATCAAATTTAATTTTTAAAATTTCAATTCCATCTCTATTTTTGTAATTCACAAAACCAACAACATGACCCATTGCTCCATTTACCAGACCTCTTTCGACATTTAAATTCCTTCTCAAAATGATACGACAATTTAAACACACATTCAGAGTCTTTTCAAAACCGGCAGTTTTAGATATAGTCTTCTCTAATGAATCCAATTTTGATTTCAAATTTTCAGACAAAATAATTGTTGCTCCCATATGCTCTGTTTTATCTGTAGCTTCCAGTTTCACTATCTCTTCATTTTCTAACTGTAACATTTTGTTGTTGAACATGGAACATTCTTTCAGAGTTGGCATCAAACATATGCCAGATTTCTTCTCATTAATTTTCTTAAAAATATTCTCTGGAAGAATCTTTTCATTTGGGTACAAATTTGAAATTAATCGTCCATGTAAAGCTTATTTCCCTTGCTGACTTACTTTTACGATTCTTACATCTTGTAAAATATTTTTATAATCTTCATCCTTTGCCTGCCGCATATTTTGAAGCAGTTCTGCATATTTGAAGTTTAACCATATATTAACGTTTCCAATACTTCCTAAGCACTTCCTGGTATCTTCATGCGTGAGCATTTTGAACACAGGTTGTCCTTTCACTGGACTCAACTGCAGTAGATCTCCAAAAACAATAATGTGTTTTCCTCCAAATAAGACATCATAGTCTGTTCTAAGAATTTCTTGCATTCTCAAATGCACAAAAGCAAGCATTATATTTGACACCATGCTTACTTCATCAATGATAAGAAGTTTCATTTTCTTCAGGACTCTCGAAACTTCGGAACACGCATCTCCAGATAGCTTGTGGTACTCCAATTTGTTATCATGCTCCACTGGCAGCATCAGTAAACGATGTAAAGTAATCCCTTTAATGTTATGTGCAGTCAGCCCAGTTGGAGCAGTGACAACACAAGACAGCGGTGATTCAGTCCTTTTCTGCAGATAAGTTGCAATTGCTTTAATCAGTTCCCGCTTCTCCACTAACGTACAGTTGCACAGGCTTAAATGATGTACATGAGCACTCTTTCTTCTCATGACTGAATCCATGTTCAATCTGTTCTGTGACTTCGTCATATATCTGTTTCTGCTCAAGGTTTAGTTGTTTCACCAAATCTTCTAAGTTAACTACATCATCTTGAGCATGTTCCATAGCTCTTTCCACCTCATCCATGGCAGTGGCAGCTTCATTTTGTATAATTGGTCCTCCAAGTGGATCCTAACTCAATGAAGCAGAACTCTGATTGTCTTGAGAACTGTCTCTAGCAATCTCTGCAGCAATTGTGGCTTCTTGCTCTATTTCTTCATTCAACATTTGCAGATAATTTGGAAAAACAGGGCATTCTATGGTATCCTTGATTGCATTAAAAGAATCTTCGTAACACAGAAAATCTCCAAGTAGTTCCTCTTCTGTACGCCATGGCTTAAAGAGTTGCAAAAGAGCTAAATAGTAAAATTCCCTTTTCTATGGATTTTCGCAACTCAATTTTCGATGATTAATCAAATGGCCCTTTTCTGTCTCACTAGACACTAGACATCCTTCACACCCAATGATAGCATATATTCCATTGTTGATATCTTCTCTGATGGTTCTCTTATAAATATAGTTTTGCAGAACTTCATACAAACAACTATTCTCAAGATGACTACTTCTATTTGGATAGTATGTATCCAACATGTTTGTCTTCAAAATATATGTACTTTCTGGTTCTTTCTCCGCCAAATACTCTATTTCTTGTACAGATTTCAAAACTCGGTTTTGTGTTGCAGCAAGACCTAGACTCACCCAAATGATGGTTCTAGATTTGGAATAGAGACTTGCTGACGACAATCGATCAGAACATTCATATGCTCCAATTTCTCGATGCGACAACATCTTCAGACTGTAACTGTATAATTTCTTGCTTAGACTCTTTTCATGTGAAATGTCCTCCCACATTACATTCAGTTCTGTCTTTTCTTTTTTTGTGATGTAAGACGTCACATATCGAGCCACAGCAATAGAGTTGTCAGCAACGAACTGAATATCCATGTTAGCATTCCACATGGACAGAATCACTGGGTTGTAGTCGTTGATGTACTTGGACTCTTTGTTTCTTTTTAAATTGTATGTATTTTTTGGTGATTTCCTCGTCACAGTATGTCGCAGAGAAGACATCAAATTATTTACTCTTCCTTTAGAAATCACTGGTCGTGGAAAGCCGAAATGACATTTTGTGTAGAACTTGTCCTTGTTTCTGAAATTTCGACGACAGTACTTTCCACAACGATGGGATTGAAAGCGTAAAACTTGCTGCCTTAAACTGTTTTCCTCTGTAGTTTTCGGAACAGCACATGTTGAATACTCTTCAATGAAACTCATCACTGTTTCATCCGAATCTGTTCCAAATTTGGGTGCATCTTTAATCCACAACAGCATATGTATGTGAGGAGCACCTCTCGCTTGATACTCCTTTCTCCAAAAGAAATCCAATACCTCTCCAAGAGGAGGATTTTTTTTGTTGGTAATAAAAGACATCATAGCTTCAAATCTATGATTGAAATATCTGCATACATTCACTGGATCCAAAGAACACAACTCTCCAGGTGTTTTGAATTCTATATTTTGTATATTTGCATTTGCCTCTCGTAGAAATTGAAGTAAGTCGTCCCATGCATACTCAGCACAGCTAAGAGTGAGGAACCATGTAGGAGTTCCTAAGTTTCTTAGCATACATTTCAATTCCCCATGACGACGGTACCAATACTCATTTGTACCACGCTGACATGCCATGAGATTGGTTAGATGAGATTCCAAAATATTATCTTGCAGATTGACTTTCTCCATAAAGTCCCTCGCCGAAACATTTTGCAGATGTGCTCCACTTTTCAGTATATGGTTTACTGCATAAGAAAGCCCAGACAAGTCACTTTCATACAGTAGATGAAATAAATAAGGAATGCATTGACGAAACCTTGGATCTTCAGCATATGATCTTACGGTTCGATATTCTGATGCAGGAATTTGAAGTGGACGATCATCATATCGTCTACCTCTACCTGTTGGAAATAGCTGTGGAAAACAACGAGCTTCCAAACTTTCTTCCCATACACTAATGGGACTTCCTTTTGCTGCTTTCATTTGAAACAATTCAATTGCATTCCCCATTACTTCTTTGGAATGCAAAGGATGAACAGTATAATGTTCATATATTTCTTCACTTCTAGACACATCAACTTTTTCAAGTTGGCCGCCTGAACAATCACTGTCTTCATCTGCAGCTGTTTCCTCTGCTGCAACACATACATCTTTGTAATACTCATTGTTTTGACTAAATACAACGTTGCCTTTTTGACTTTCCTAACATCCACTAAATCTTGCCAGATTTTCTTACTCTTTGTCGGAACCCCATTAACTAGAATAACTAAAGGTTCCTCTTCTACTTTTTCTATACCAATTGTATCAATATTTTTTTTCAAATCAAGAGGCAAATAAACTACTCTTCCCTTTAATCCTCTCTGCAAATCTGTAGGAGGAAATTTCCCTATCTAAGGCTCCATGCGAACAATTGCCTGAAAAGGATGGACACATTGAATCAAAATAGACTCATATGTATTTAAATCCATCAATTCACGGGGAATGTCTACCAACTCCAAATTATTATGAACACCTCTAGCAGGCAGTGTGTTTTGATTTAATTTATCATAACAATATTTACAAATACGCTGATCAGAACTCAAATCAAAACAATTCTCCACCCATAAATAAGTTGCAAAATCCTTCCACTCATAATTATTCATCTTTTCACTTTTTACGTATAAATCAACTAATCTAGTTTGATGCTTATAATGACTTCGTCGACAACACACACAAGTAAAATTCGGCCTTTCACTTGATTTCACCTTAAACCTGGTAATTTCCTGCTCAAACTTTTCTGTACTTGAAATCTGTACATTGTCTTCCACATTACCTTGAATTGCTGTGTCAATTTCTACACTATCCTCTTTTCCACCAAAATAACAAATCTCAATTTCTTCACAAATCTTCTTCACATCTAATTCAGTTCCATGCAAAAGAGCACTGTTTAATTGTTTAAGCTTAAGTGCTGGACTTTTTGCATAATACAACATTCTCACTAATTTCCTCATTTTGGTATGATGCACTGCTAACATCCTAAAATGATGAAAAACACTCTGACAGACTTTTCTAGAAAGACAAGCCAGTGAATGCCCTTGCAAACCTGTGTTTTCTCTCACTCTGCAAGGATCTAAGGGCCAGATATAGGTGGCCGTTTCAGGCCATTTACCGACCGGTAACAGACGATTTCGGCCGTTACCGACCGGTAAATGGGATTTCGGTATGTAGGGGCAATATTTTACAGAATCGGTAAATTTACAGATTCGGTAAATTTACCGATTCTGTAAAATACCGAATCGGTATTTTTACTGAATCGGTAAATCTGATATGTAGGTGGGACTCTTCTGAGTCCCACAAGCCTTACCGAATCGGTATTTTACCATCAAATCCAATTTGCTGGTAAAATACCGATTCCGGTGTGCATGCACATGTGTGCATGCACACCTATGCCATGTGACAGGCAGACCTGCCCTTAGGGCATATATGCCTGCCACATGGCACCCGAGCCTGTTTTGGGGGGGCCAGAGGGTGTCAAAGTGACACCCCCTGCACCCTTGTGAAAGTCGGTATTTACCGATTCGGTAAATACCGAATCGGTAATGCCCATTCATTCCTAATGAATGGGCATTACCGATTCGGTATTTACCGAATCGGTAAATACCGAATTATTCAGAATCGGTATTCCAGCACATCTGGAATACCTACATATCCACCCCTTAGATTTACCGATTTTTAATTACCGAATCGGTAAAATTCGGTAATTAAAAATCGGTAAATCTATTTTACCTACATCTGGGCCAAAGTCTTGCAACAACTTCACTTTCTGCTTTAGACTTTTCTTACTATATGTACGTAAGAAATTACAAAACAAATCAATTGATTCCTGTCGCACACTACAAATACGACTACACTTCCAAGTGTACACTGGACCCTTAGTACGTCTCCCTAAAACTTCATCAGTTAACACCTCTTCTGGTTCTCTAGGCACAAGTTTCTCTTTTTCAATCGGACAACCGTCTTTCACTTCATACGCTCGACCACTGGTGTCAACTGCATGCACTAAATCATTCTCCTGGAAGTAACTCTCCTCATTAAAAAAATGGCTCACAACTTGAACTGTGCATCCATTCTCCAGAAAAAACTTTACAAAAATGAGTCCGATTAATTACTCTTTTCCATCTACTGTTTGATTTGAAAACATCAATTGTCTTGTTAAGTGTCCTGATTCTATTGATTATTAAAATAAATAATTTTTTCTTAACTTCAAAAGCCTGATCAACAATTTTCTCTACACTTTTCTTTTTCTTATAAAAACCAGCTCTCTGTTCACCTTTCCTAATGTTTTTGAACAAATTTAAAACCACCCTATTGCGAAACATTCGTTTACGAATGTCTCTAAACTGATTCTGCCTTCTATTCCTATACATATTATTCTCTCCAGCTCCAGTTCTAGGATTCTTTGAGGTTCTCTCCTTCCTTTTCAAATTTACTCTCTCATTCTCTTTTTCTACATGCTGTCCAACAGTATTTTTTGAAGTACATATGTTCCGTATAAAAGACTTAGTTCTCTTACCAGGAGCTTGGTTCCTGTTTTTTGAAGTATTTGTTGTGGAAGAGTGCTGTAATTCCGTTGCTGTTTTTGTTTTTTGACGGTTATGTTGTTTTCTTGTCCTTTCCCTTGAGGGCATCTTTGCTTACTCTTGAAATCTTGATTTCAATCTGTGTTAAAAAAAAAAATAGCACATTATAGACCACTATTACCAAACAACAAAGCAATGACAAAAAGCAAACAATCTATTCAGGGTTACAGATCAGGTGAGGATTCTCCAGGGGTGCACAAAAGGTGAGGCCTGTATTGAAGAGTATAGTGGAAGACAGCTCTGTCCACAGGTACAAAGAAGATGTGACTTGTGTCTAAGAGTCCAGTAGGGGATAGACTTCATAAAGTCTAGTCCACTGCACTCTTATACACAGCCTTCATCACCTATGCTTCCCGGGAAAGGCCTCTCTCCCACTACAGTCTTGATCATAAACCTCACCTCCTCTGTTCCTCTGCACATGCCTCACCTCATCTGCACAATCTACTTCCTAATCTGAGGTAACACAGGTGACATCATTGTGAAAGGGTCAAATTTATGTCTTTAAGCATGCAAACATTCTTTATTCCTCCTCAAAAATGTAAAACCCATTCATTTTCTCCAAAATCGTTTTTGACATCACATTTCAGAAACACAGCACAGATCCTATGTACAAGCATTCCATGTCACTACTGAAACTTCACAATTTTACAAAATAAAATTCCTCTATGAAAGAAACTCAGGGGCATATTATCAAGGGGGTTTATCTCCGCATTTTTGGCTTTAAAAGCCAAGAAAGCGGAGATAAAATTATCTCCCTATTACCTAGCTGTCGCTAACACCAGTTAGCGACAGCTAGTAGGAGATAGCGACCATCTTGGGCCCCACTTTGCATGTCAGTGATATTTATCACTAATGACATGCAAAGTGGCCGTGCCAAGATGTTAGCGACTGGAAACAGTCGCTAACATCGCTATCTCCTATTACCAACTTTTGGAGATATTCGCGCTAAGCGCAAATATCTCCAAAAGCTAACACCTGCCCTGAGCAGTTCTTAGCCATGTTATCCAATGGGAGGTGGATAACATGGCTAAGAGCATTAGCTCGGTAATGCATGAATATCGCGGACTTTTCAGAGATATTCATGCATTGCGGCCGTTTTTTATCGCATTTGCGATAAACCTTGGTAATGCCAAGGTTTATCTGCGATAAAAATCTACGCAGCGCATCGGTAAAATTTTGTCTCTAACCAAGCAATAGCGATAAATATCGCTATTGCTTGGTAATATGCCCCTCAATGTGCTTCCTACACTGAGTTAACACAGGTAAGACTGTCCAGGGGAGCACAAAAGGTGAGGCTTGTGTCCAAGAGTGCAGTGGACAGGACTAAACTGGAGTAGTGTGCAAATAAAAAGAACCTCATTTATGAGGCCCTGCGTCAGTTTTGCACTGCTGATGCGTCACTTTTTGTGACGCAACGGCGGCATAAAACATGTACCTTTTTGCGCCATATTTAAAAAGTGACGCATGTAGGTAGATGCATCACTTTTTAAACCTCTGCGCCACATTATACTCAAAAATGTAAAAGCCATTCATTTTCCCCAAAATCGTTTTTGACATCACATTTAGGAAACACAGCACAGGTCCTATATACAAGCATTCCATGTCATTACTGAAACCTCACTATTTTTCAAAATACAATTCCTCTATGCAAACAAACTCAATATGCTTCCTACAGTTTTGCACTGCTGATGCGTCACTTTTTGTGACGCATCGGCGGCATAAAACATGTACCTTTTTGCGCCATATTTAAAAAGTGACGCATGTAGGTAGATGCGTCACTTTTTAAACCTCTGCGCCACATTATACTCAAAAATGTAAAAGCCATTTATTTTCCCCAAAATCGTTTTTGACATCACATTTAGGAAACACAGCACAGGTCCTATGTACAAGCATTTCATGTCATTACTGAAACCTCACTATTTTTCAAAATACAATTCCTCTATGCAAACAAACTCAATATGCTTCCTACAGTTTTGCACTGCTGATGCGTCACTTTTTGTGACGCATCGGCGGCATAAAACATGTACCTTTTTGCGCCATATTTAAAAAGTGACGCATGTAGGTAGATGCGTCACTTTTTAAACCTCTGCGCCACATTATACTCAAAAATGGAAAAGCCATTCATTTTCCCCAAAATTGTTTTTGACATCACATTTAGGAAACACAACACAGGTCCTATGTACAAGCATTCCATGTCATTACTGAAACCTCACTATTTTTCAAAATACAATTCCTCTATGCAAACAAACTCAATATGTTTCCTACAGTTTTGCACTGCTGATGCGTCACTTTTTGTGACGCATCGGCGACATAAAACATGTACCTTTTTGCGCCATATTTAAAAAGTGACGCATGTAGGTAGATGCGTCACTTTTTAAACCTCTGCGCCACATTATACTCAAAAATGTAAAAGCCATTCATTTTCCCCAAAATCGTTTTGACATCACATTTAGGAAACGCAGCACAGGTCCTATGTACAAGCATTCCATGTCATTACTGAAACCTCACTATTTTTCAAAATACAATTCCTCTATGCAAACAAACTCAATATGCTTCCTACAGTTTTGCACTGCTGATGCGTCACTTTTTGTGACGCATCGGCGGCATAAAACATGTACCTTTTTGCGCCATATTTAAAAAGTGACGCATGTAGGTAGATGCGTCACTTTTTAAACCTCTGCGCCACATTAAACTCAAAAATGTAAAAGCCATTCATTTTCCCCAAAATCGTTTTTGACATCACATTTAGGACACACAGCACAGGTCCTATGTACAAGCATTCCATGTCATTATTGAAACCTCACTATTTTACAAAATACAATTCCTCTATGCAAACAAACTCAATATGCTTCCTACACTGAGTTAACACAGGTAACATCATTGTAAAGAGTCAAATGTATTTCTTTAAACATGCACACATTCTTTATTCCTTTTAAAAAATGTAAAAGCCATTCATTTTTCCCAAAATCGTTTTTGACATCACATTTAAGAAACACAGCACAGGTCCTATGTACAAGCATTCCATGTCACTACTAAAACTTCACAATTTTACAAAATACAATTCCTCTATGCAGTAAAAACTTTTTACCAAGCATTATCAAAAAGCATGACACAAAGCAACATTAAAAAACCACAATTTGCTTCCAAATCTTCTCCATAGAGTATACAAGTCTCTATGTATATTAAAGGAATCATAACTCACCTTTACAAATGCTTTAGGAGATTCAGAACAGTGTCAGATACACACACCATTATTCTTTAGCAGAGCAAAAGGTATGTTCTCCAGGCACTGCAAACCTTAATGGCACAGAAAACCTCTAATTCTACACACATATTGCTCATAGTAACCAATCAAAACTCTTCCCTCTGTATTTTCAAACCAACACCCTTCCCCCCTCAGCCCTTTCTACCTGTTACCATAGCAACTCCCTCCTCACTGAGCTCTCAGGTTTAAAAGTTTATTCTACAATGTTGCAAATCACCTCAGCAAGGATGTTTGACCTGCGAATACACCAGCTTATCTGGTGCAATGTTTCTTTAAATGACTTTTTTTAACCATTCAAGTTACTTCTTACACAGAACACAACCATGCACCCTAACTCTCAGTTTTCAACTATGTCAATCTACCAATCATTGCTTGTCATTCAAGAGCACTGAAAGTCTACAGTTTTTTTTTGCAAACTCCTATTGTTCCAACTGCCATTTCTTTCCCACACTTCATCTGACTGCACCAGAATCTCCTCTCACCATGTATTCTGTCTGGATTATTGGACATAGCTATATCCACTGGGCTCAAAGGTATGCAGCTACCAGAAATTTTCACAACCTTGATTTACAAAATGTGAACATTAAATGGATTGGCCAGAGAGGATTGAGATGCCACCAATTGATTCCATTGGCGAAAACCTTTTTGCATTTGCCACACCCTAACCTCATAATTCTGCCTTAGGCACTTTGACTGGGGTAGGTCTGGAAATGCTTTTAAAGGACACCTTTGAACAATTGATGGCACTTTTTCCTCAAACTGCCTTGGTATTTTCCAATATATGCCAAAGACAGAAATGGAACTGGTCCAACCAATTTTGTCCACAATTTGAGAAAGCACGGAAACATGTGAATAAATCTGTTTCTGCTTACATGAGAGACTATGGAATGGGTTCAATATACAACAACAACTTGCGTTACAACATGCAAGATATCTACAGAGGAGATGGTGTGCACTTCTCAGATGAGGGGAATAGAATATTCCTCCTGAATTTAAGACTGTGCATTGGTACCTACTTGTAGGTACCTAAATCAGCCACAGAACCCAAAAGCTCTTTTCAGAGCTACCCTACCTCTGATCACTCCAAATGATTATCTTTTTATAACTTTTTTCACTATTTTTCACCAAAGTACGCTCCCCGGTACGCGTACCGGGCGCTCCCCCCGCGAACATTTTAAAATATTTTTTTTTTTGGTCTATATGGGCCTCCTAACATTCCCTCAGAAAACCTAGGGTGTCAGGGAGTGCCTACCGTGCCCCCTTATACCCTTTTCCAAAGTTGTTTGTCCTCCATTTTCTGTCTCAAATCTACCGAAACACAAAATGGAGGACTCCCGTAGTGCTGCCGGTACGCGTACTGGGGCGCGCACCGGGAAGCGCTCCCAAAAAATGTGAAAAGTTAATTTACATTAAAACCACTAGAGACACTTTCACCAAATATACAATAGCTCATACTACATACCAATCCCTACCATTTTCCCAAATTTGGTGGAATTCCATTGAGCCATTTAGCCTGTAGACCTCTCTAAATATCCAGAGGTAAATTACTTCACAAAAACACATCTGAAGTATTAGAATTGACAACCAATTAAAAAGTTACTTTCATTTTCTACTATTATTTCATGACATTTGATTGGTTATGTAACTGAATATATATAAAGAAAGAGAGGGAAACACATCCATTTTGACTACTACTTCCTGAAGTACATTTCAAGAGCATTTTCACTGACAACTTCAACTTCTTTTTGAAAGGTAAGTTGTTATTTTGAAAACTGAAGTATGTTGTGCACTTTAAGTTAATTTGGAAAACTTTTTCTGATAATTATATACTATCCCTCTGTAATAGTTATAGATTGAGATAGACTTCTCTGTTATAGTTATGGATGGATTTAGGCTTGTTTTGTATAATTATGAATTTACTTAGGCTTCATCACATACACTTTTTTATATTTCTACTTCCAGTCTGATACCATACACTGCCCAAAGATAAATTCACTGTTAAAAAATCCAAACTACCTGTCTGAACTTAAACCCAACAGTGCCCTATCTCTACTGATATATTTATTTTTTATGCAAATTTCAGCACGAAAATGGAAGGTCAACAAAACATTTCCTTTGAAATTGTCCTAGAGAGCAACAATGAAGAAATTATAGAACCCAATGATAACTTGGAATTCATGGATGAATCAAGGGACTATGAACTACTACAATGTGTAGAATCAGTGGATTTGCTCATTCAAAATGAGGATATTTCTGACAGTCAAATGATAGAAGTTATGTTTAATTTGGAAAAAGAATCTGAAAAATAAATTTATATTTAATAATTCTAAAATTGTTTGAGACATTATTCATTTTTATATGTAATTCTTAAACTAGTACCAAATTGATTATAAAGTAAAGTCAGACTTATAGTATACTGCGCAACTTTTTTATGTTACATAGTAATTTTGCTCATAGATACTTCCTTTCTCCCACTATATTATCTCCAATGTGTATTTGACATCTGTTTTTCATCTCCTGCCTCCATGTTCTTTCTGCTTTCCTGACAGACTATGATATAGATTCCATATAGCACAACTTCTGTAACAACATGCAAGATATCTACATCGGAAATGGTGTACATTAAATGTAAGACATGTTGGTACTTAAAACACCCAAACAACACAACAACTCTATTCAGACCTACCCTACCTCTAAGCACTTTAAATTATTATTTTAGTGTTTCACTGAGTTTTCCCCATGTGTGGGGCGGGGAGGTGTGTGTGGGGGATGTGTGGGGTGTGTCTGTGAGGTGTGTGTGTGTGTGTGTCTGAGGGGGGATGAGGTGTATAGGTGTGTGTAGGTGTGTGGGGTATGTGGGTGTGGGTGGGGATGTGGGTGTGTAAGGTGTGTGCGTGGGTGTGGGTGTGTGGGGTGTTTGGGTGTAGGTGGGGGTGTGGGGGTGTGAGGTGTGTGCGGGGTGTGTGTGGGTGTGGGGGGTATGTGTGTAGGATGTGTGTGTATGTGTGGGATGTGTGGGTGTGTCTGTGAGGTGTGCGTGTGTGTGTGTGTGTTTGTGGGGGGGGAGTTGTGCGTGTGGGATGTGTGAGGTGTGTCTGTGAGGTATCTGTGTGTGCGTGTGTGTGTGTTGGGGGGGTGAGGTGTGTGTGTGAGTGTGTGTGTGTGGGATGTGTGGGTGTGGGTGTGGATGTGTAAGGTGTCGGTGTGGGTGTGTGGGGTGTTTGGGTGTGGGTGGAGGTGTACGTGTGTGAGGTGTGTGTGGGGAGTGTGTGGGTGTGAGGGTGTGGGGTTGTGTGCGTGTGGGTGTGTGTGGGACGTACTTGTAGGTACCTAAAACAGCCACATAGCAAAGGCACATCGGGCTACCAGTCCCTACAATTTTGCCAAGTTTGGTGAAAATCCATTCAGCCGTTCGAGCTAAAAGTGCGACAGACCGCCCTATGGAAATTAACATGGGGAAAACACGTTTTGGGACCCCCCTTTTATCTCGGCCCCAGCTTGACGAATCCCCCCAAACTTTCAGGGAAGGAGCGGAGAGCCGCGAGGCAAAGTTGCTGAAATATTCAGGCAGATTCCTCAACCGGCGCCAAAGTTATTCCCAATAGAATGTTGCGATTTCCCTATGGAAATCAATCCTAACTATAACTACCTACTGGCGACCGCCAGTAGGTAATATATATATATATATATATATATATATATATATATATATATATATGTAGTGGTTTTTGCCATAAATGTAGATAAATATCTAGATAGCACTGCCTCTGGAAGCCTTTATCATGCCACAAGCTGCCAAATTCCTGCAAGTGGTGGAGAATGTGGGCAGGAAATATCCTCTGGTATAAAACATGAAAACTCATCAGTTGATTGAGGGACAACAAAAGCTTGAGTGGGCCATGGAAAGGTACACGTCTGCCGCTGACATAGACCAGACAGAGTTTACAAATGCCATAAAAACCCAGGGAGAACATGTAAGCAAGCTTTCTAAAGGTCAGTTTCATTTAACCATGGGACTAGTACAAGGAAAAGCCCCATCCCTGCAGGACCCAATGTTCCGTTTCAGAAAAAAGTGACATGCGACGAGCCTGTGGCTTTCCTTTTAAACTTTGAACGGGCTACTAATGCCAGTCTATAGCCTCCTGAAATGTGCCCTTTCTCTCTTGCATGACTACTAACTGGTGAGGTCCAATCTGCTTATCAAGTACCCTAATGCTGATGGCTCTAGTACTTATATCGAGCTATCCTTAACAGATTAGAGATTGATGACAAAACCTTACAAATGAGATTTAGGAAGGAAAGAAGGGGACCGGGAGACATACCAAAAACCATGCTTTAGAAAACAAAGTATGCAGCCAAGCGATGGCTGAAACCATTGGAATCTAGTAGATCATAACTAAAATACATCTGGACCAGCATATAGATGCTTTACCGTATCATACTCAAAAATGGCTACAACATCACAAAGGTTTAACGTTGGATCAGGCAGTGGAAATAGTCACTATCTTTTCTCTGGCTCAAGGAAGAGGTATCTCTGTAAAAAATGAAGAGGGGGAACAAATCAAGTCACCTGGCCACTGCTGGTAAAAATTAGAAAACGCCCTGGAAGATGCTCGTTCATATGCCCAAGGGTCATCCTCTTCGCTCTGAGTAACCACCCAATACTGGATCCCATAGTGGACCCCAGTTCTTTGAATGCAGAGAGTGAGGCCACATGACCAGGTTTTGTAAATATAAGAAGAACTCATGAATGTTAGCTATGTTCCTCGCTCCGCGTTCTTCTCCCAGGAAATGGGGCCTATATTATATTATTATATATATACGTCTTTTGGTGAATGGCTGCTGGGTAAAGACCTTGTTGGACTCTGGGTGTCCACAATCTGTTATCAAAGATGAATTGGTCTATTTTTCTCATCTGATTCCCGACAAACAAGCAGGAATTTGGTGTGTCCATAGGGATACCAAAATCTACCCCTTAGCTAAACGTATTGTAAAAATCCAGGAAGAGCAGGAAAGTCAAGTGGAGTTTGGAGTTCTCTATAATCTTCCAGAAGAACGTATTCTCAATCCCAATTTCTTGGACCTTTTACAAAATAAACATCTACAAAGAAAAGAAGGACCTTCCCTACCACATACCCTCAACACCCCCCCCCCTTCCAGGACTGTCAGAGGGAATTTCAGTAGATGCCCTCCTTACACCAGACCCTTGGGAACTCAATCATAATTTCAAGGTAACCCTGATGAATGATGCTTCACTACGCAATGCTTTCCAAGAAGCCAGGCTTAGGAACAACAATAACCCTCCTTCCTATCCCCGATCGTTTATTAACAAAGGATTGTTGTATAGAGTAGATATGGATGCAGGTAGAGAGAAAATCTTGTTCTGTGCACATTTCCACTTAATGGCCGAACATGTTGGCTTAGGAAAAAACAGTCAAGCCATTCTAAATAATTTCTTCTGGCCTGGCATATATGCCCAAATTAAAAAGTATTGCCAGGAGTGTTAACTATGTCAAAAAAGGAATCCTTATCAACCCCCAGGGTTTCCCCTTTAACTGTTTGATAGGCTAAGGATGGATCTAATTGACCCCCTTCCCTGCTGAGTGAGGGGTTAACAATATGTTATTGTCCTAGTGGGCTAGTCAACTAGATATCCTGAAGCCATTCCCTTATGGTCAGTGACCTCTAAAATCATTGCACAACATCTTGTCGAAGTATTCTTCCGAATGGGGTTTCCCAAGGAGATACTCACAGATCAGGGGACTCCTTTTGCTTCCGGTCTGATGAAACAGGTATGTTGACAATTAAACATCAAACATCTAACCGCCACTGCATACCACCAGCAGACCGATTGTCTCATAGAGAGATATACCAGGACCCTAAACATGACTCTTAAAAAAAATATTGCTTGGGGAATGGTAAGGATTGGGATAAACAGTTGCCTCTGGTCCAGAAAAGTCCAGAAGAGTTTAGAGGTATCCCCCTTTGAGCTCCTTTTTGCTACGAGACCCTAGAATGTTTTGGAAATGACAACGTAGGCCTGGAAAGGGTTAGTGGCGAGGAAGCAGGGGATCTCATTGTATACACCTCCCAAATCAAAAGACCGGATAGGCAAACTAAGGGAGCTTGCTCATCTCAATCTTCAGAAGGCTCAAGAAAAACAAAACATTTTTATGACTGAGGGTAAAAATGACGAGAATATAGGGTCGGAGACTGGGTGTTGGCCCTACTTCCACATCTAAGATAAAAAAGAAGTGGTAAAGTCCAACATAAAATAGTTGAGAAGATAGGAAAAGTTTCCTATAAGATGCAGGTGACCAGACAGCGTCAGGTAGTATACCATATCAATCTACTAAAAAATGCTTGGGACACCCTCCCCAAGCTGTGAAATTAACTTACCTTCAGGCTCTCATAAGTCCACCTGGACCAAATCTGAGTGAAGACCTCTCCACCAACAAGATAAAGCAATTAGTACACACCCTAGAGGACGTCTCACTCATATTTTCAGACACTCCAGGGAGAACGACTCTTGACGTTCATTGAAAGGTGCTAACCACAAGTCGTCTACTTTGTTGCTAACATTCATGTGCATTAGATTCACTCTGAGTTCACATGAGAACCCTGCAGTCTAAATTATTAGAACTCCACTGCGTGATAATGAACTATTCTAAAGCAGAAACATTCTAGTTGTAACTTTACTTTATTGAGTCATGAGATTCACATTTTCATGCAGGCACCATTGTTTTAATATACAGGTAGATGCATCAAGCATTTTTGCGAGCGCAAACGGTGCAAATCGCAAATTTCGACCGTTTGCGCCCGCAAAAATGGCATTTGAGCTGCATCAAGTGTTCATGCACTCGCAATTTAAGAATTCGCAAATAATTGCGAGTTCTCAAATTGCGATTGCATTTAAGGAATCGCAATTTGCGATTCCTTAAATGCAATGCATGAACCATTCCAAGATTGCGAATTCGCAATCTGGGGCCGCTATTTACCGCGAAGTCTAACTACGTGGTAAATAGCAAAAACTTAGAAATATGCACTTTAGTGCATTTTTCTAAGTTGTATGTTACACACACACATCCTTGGGACATGTGTGTGCGCAACACCAGTGAGCATTACCATTTCAGGGGTGCAACAGGGTGTCCTTTGGACACCCTGGCACCCTTGAAATTGCTTCCTTATTTGCGATTCGCTAATTGCTAATCGCAAAAAAGGAATGACTCCCCATTCATTCCTATGGGCCTTTAGGCCCATAGGAATGAATGGGAAAGCCATTCCTTATTTGCGATTAGCAATTAGCGGATCGCAAATAAGGAATCAGTAGAAATCGTAAAAAATATTGCGATTCCTACATGCATCCCGTTTTGAGAGTCTTTAAAAGCGAATCCTTAAAATTCGCTATTAAGGACTCGCAAAACATGACTTTGATGAATCTGGGGGTTAGTGCTTAGCACAATGCCCTGCAATCCATTGCCTAAAATCACACATTTCCCTCACATATCTGTGACATACATTTCTGGAATCTGCTGGGATCCACAAAATTCCTACTACCCAGAATTCCCACACTTCCTCTGAGAAATACAATACCCCATCTGTTTGGCTCAGCAGAGGACAGGCCTAGCAGTCAAGTCGTTAGGAGAAGCAAGACTCCTACAGGTGTCTCTTATAAATAAATGTGTTGCAATAATAGGAACTGTATTCAAGCCTCCATGAGTAATTGCTTTCCAGTCAATGTTATAGCCAAATGAACTCACCACATGGACGTTTCTTTCTCTATAATAATTCTTCCCTCTAAGAGAAAATATTTACTTAATCCCATTGAAGTCTGATGTGACTGTAGATAGAGTAGCCACCAAGGAAGAGTGTATTCAATCTCTAGTACTTTCCCAAGTGATGTAATGTTATGTCATAAGTATATAAATATATGTACTTGTTGAGTATACTCTTAGGCCTCAATTTCAAGAAGGGGCCATAGGGTAAGTTGTGTACCGGGCTTGGTAAACACCATTACCCAGAGGTGACATACTTTATTGGTGTAGTAAATAGTTCCTATTCCAATTGTTCACATATAATTGAGCCATAACATGTAGAATGTGTTTGGATGCGATGATGAGCACCTATCTTGAAATTCCCGTCCTTTTGCAAACTCGAGTTACAAAATTTTTTTAAAGTACCAAGCCTCATGCCCATGGGTTTGGTCTATCACGAATGTGTATGCTGCTAATGACATAGTGTGTTTGTCTAGGTTATGTACTCTCTTTTCTGTAATTGAATTAAAAAAAAAACTCTTTTAACATTGTTTTATGACAGCGCAATTTGTAACAGAATGTTTTTGGATTATGTCAATTGTCTCTTTTAATATTGTGTTTTTATGAAATATTTTTCAATCAATAAATCGATTTATATATTTCTAGAACTGCAAGTGTTCAGATTATCTGTGGATGATATATGGTTAAAACTTCTTGAGTATGTACTGTGTGTAATGGTATGAGAGGATTGTGGGTTGAATGAGAAATTAATAGAATACATGATGTCTCTATGACATGATTCTGCCCAAAGGATAATGCTTTTCCACTACTGTATAATACCCTATTCATTTGGTTGAAGGGGTTCCACTTTTGTTCATAACATTTTTCGTGGAGTGCACTGGTATGTGAAGGATAGCAGATTTGAACTCTGATTGTACAAGTCTGCTAGAAAGTTGAACCAATGAAAGGTCAAAGTTATCTGAAACCAAGATTTCTGCTTCTTTGTCCTTAAATCTTTTGTCTGTGCTCCTTAGAAACATCTTTACAGTCTGCCCTCCAGAAGGGAAATGCTCTCCTTGCAAATGCTCCTTCTAAGAGTTGGGCTAAGTGACCTGCTAATTAAGGCTCTTGAGGGGTTTTCACTGACAGAGCACTGACAAAATTTCATTTTACGGCACCATTTTTAAATATATTGGCTAAAAGTCCTGGGGCTCTATGGGGCAGTAATGAAATATTCTAATACGTATGTGTTTTGCCAGGGAAGCCCTAACTTCTCAGGAGGTTTTGAGGCTCATTGACTCCAGGAAAATAAAATTAGTCAGGTTACCCCTATCATAAAAATTAAAAACTCCAACCAGGCCAACCCTAACAACTACCAACCCACCTCTAACATACCTGCTCTAACCAAACTCCTAGAAAACGTGTGCCTTTACAGTTCCTCAATCATATTGAACAATTCCAAGTCCTCGACCCGTGCCAATCTGGATTTTGATCAGGCCACAGCAATGAAACAGCCATGGTCCATATTGTCAACAACGCCTTACGCTCGCTTGATCTGAATTAATCTTTCCTCTCGATCTTATTGGATCTTTGAGCAGTCTTTGAAACCATCAATCATGCTACCCAGCTCTACATTCTTAAACAGAGGATGGGCCTCTCCAGCATTGTACTAAAATGGTTCTCCTCCTTTCAACTCAACAGGTCTCAGCACTTCCTTATTAATCACACTCTATCCAAGTTAGCTTCACTGTCGCTAGGCGTCCCCCAAGGCTCAATTCTCCCCTGACATTGTTCAACCTTTAGATGGAGCCCCTAACTGATATCCTCAAATGCTCCCATATCTCCTAGCATGTGTATGCTGACAACACCCAACTCTACATGAGAATATCCCTGCTGGAGGACATCCAAACCCTTAACAACACCCTAACACTAACTCAACTATGGCTGACTCTCGAGCCCTCAAACTCAATGTCCTTAAAGTGAATTCCTACTTTGCGCTCCTCCCTCCTTCACCTCTAACATTAAAGAATGGCTCTCTCTTCTCTCAGTCTTGAATTGCACCACACACATTACTGATTCAGCTAAATCTCTAGGTATGACCCTAAGCAAAGAACCCTATGCTAAAACACATCAGTGCCATCAATAGGAGGAGCCAACCATCAGTTCCATATCCTTAGGAAACAAAAAAATAAAACCCTTACTCTCTGCAGCTGACCTCTTAACTGCCCCTCATGCACTTGTTCTTTCAAAATGGGACTATGGTATTGGTACCCTTGTAGGCCTCCCCAAAACCTCACTTGCTCCTCTCAAGACCCTTCTTAATGCAGCAGTCATGCTTATCACAGGATCTAAAAAAAAGTGGTCGCATCACCCCTGACCTTCAAACTCTGAACTGACTACCACTTGAGGCCAGAATGGATTTTGAAATTGCTGGCATGACTCATAAAGTGCTGCACCAAAACACTCCTTCCTACCTGTCCCCAAAACTGCCCCTTTTGGGTGGGAACAGGTCCTCCAGAAGTACAAGCTCCTTACTGCTCAAGCCACAAAAATTCAAGAACAAGAAAACCTACTACCATTGCTTCTCTGGATTGGCCCTTAATATCTGGAACTCTCTCCCCACTGAGATCAGATGTATCCCATCCTCATCCTTCTTCAGGAAAGAAGTAAAAAAAATTTGTATCCAACAAATTCCTCTCTCACTGAGGCCATGCTCCTGCTCCCTGTCTGACCCTGTCCTCCCTTTGTTCTCTGCCTCCCATCACTCCGTGACTTGCCTGAGTCCTGGGCCTTTGTTTTACCTCACCCCCTCATTCTTCTGCACATCACAACCTACGGCAAAACTGTGTTTCTAGTCTCCCCACCCTTCATCCCCTTCGATAGCTACCTCAGTACTCTTATGTGTACTGTTGTTCATACTCTTGTTAGATTTATTGCTGACTTGTATGGTTGCTTAGACTTTTATGCAACTCGGGTATTGCAGTTATTCTCTTTACATATCCCTCTATATATATTGTAAAAACAAGGAGAGTTAGGCTAATCTTACAGTCTTATTCAGCAGTGCTACCTCAAATTACATAGACTTCACAGGTCACTCCAAACTTATATGCTCCAAGTGTAGACAGCCATAGTGATAATAGAATAAAATCTATATAAATATTGTTAAAGAAATATTTCTAGACAAGTCCTAAAGCAGCAACCACTGTTAATATGTGCCCCTGGTACGAAGGAATCAAATGTAATAATGTATTCACCAAACTCAGCATGAATTATCACTCAAATATCAGCTTCAAATATATATAACAAATTCACCCGTTTTGTGTGAAACATTTATACTTTCCTCCATTAAAAACCCTCATTTTTATTTATTTTGGCCCGAAATACCAGATTTTCATTTTTAGTACATTCAACTTTGTTCCTCAAACATCAGCTTCTCATTTTTGCCAAGCATTCACATATAGTACAGTAAAAGAAGACAAGTTTGCCTTTCATGCCCATTTACAATAGTTTCAAATGCCAGGGTTCTCAATCATATGCTGAAGATTTTCAACACCGTTATGCCGGAGAAAGCTAAAATTATGTGAAGAGTTGTCATTATAAGTCAGGGATGGGATACTTTTATGCCTAGGATTGCCAGAATGTTGCCAAGATTTTCAAAATTGCCTTCAACATATCAGGAATTTACCACTATTAAGCAGTGTTTGTCAGCATATTGACCACAATGGAAACAAATTTGTCACTTATGGGGGTTTATGCCTGGGAGAGCCAACATATCACCAAGAACTACCACAAATATGTCACTGATGGGCCAGTATTAGGCTGAGATAACAGCATGATTCCAAGAGTGCCCACAAATGCATCATTAAAGGGTGTTTCAAATGGATTTTGCTAATTTAATCTGCTTGGATTTTTGGCTTTTTGATCCCCCGTTTTTTGAACTTTTTACTGTGGGTGATTCTCACTACTTGTGTCTCATCCATGGTAATAATATGGTAACAGACTGCGCCAGTTTGCTTTCCATGCCCACCTTTTAAGATAAGGCCATAGCAATGCAGCAACGCAGCTAGGGTAATAGGCACTTGGCTGGATACACATTAACACGTGTGCACACCAAGCCGGCGTTGATGATTGTTACACCATCTTAATGAACCCCTTGGTTGCCAGAAGGGGGGATTTGTGGATTTATTGTTTGTGCAGGCCTCACAACCTGCAGAACTAATAACCAGGGATCTTAGTAATGGGACACTACAATAGATTTATAATAGGGGTGTTTCCATGATTTGCTATGAAAAGAACAGTGGTTCCTTCCAGAGGAACCCTTGCAAACACTTATAGGGTACTTGAATTTTTGATACCATGCAATAATAAATATTTAAGCATATTACAAGCAACACTTTATTTCAGAAACCATAGCATGTATGGTTACAAATGTTTTCTCCTTGTCATAACTATACTACATATATTATTATCAAAAACAACTAGTAAAAACAAGGTTCTACAGCACTCTCTAAAGTGAACAGTGCGGCGCTTAGGGCAGTGACTAGTGTGCAAAAAATATTATGAATAAAACACTACAAGTATAACATGGATGTCCAATTCATAAGGAAGAGCATATGTTTTACTATGCCTCAATGCAAGTGTCACGTGCCCAGTCTTTGGGAGAGAGACAGTCCATTTTTGGAGAATAGGTTTCAACGAAGAGTTTCTGGTATGGCAGAGCATTCTAAGATGTTTTTAAAGGAGATCGTCTAAGTAGTGTTGGATAAAAAAAAGATGAAAACGTGGTTATGGGGTAGGAGGCTGAAGAGGGAATTCCCAACATAAACAAAAAAATATTTAAACGAATATTGGACAGGAAAAGGGTTAACAGAGGGAATGGAGTGTATGGGGTGTACTTTCAACTTTTTAATTAGTATATGGGAAAGAACATTTTTAAAAATGAAAATAACAAGTCACTGTAGCCCTTTGCCTGAGTTCGAGAACACATGGATAGTTAAGAGGGTTTGAAAGGATAGAACAAACTTCTCCAAGTAGGATTGCAACACCCATACTGATAACTCATCATTCTGCCATTAATTCAAATCTTTCCCAATTGTCTTGTTCTTTCTTTTAGCTGCTGTGAGCTTGTGGAAAGACTAAGCAATGAAATAAAAATTAAGTGTCTCGTAATGTCATCGGAATGGGGGGAACAGATGTATGATCTCAATGCCACCTATCTTTTCTTTAATAATTTAGAATGTATTCTTACACATCATTACATCTGTTCTCCTGCAAACTCATCTGTTTATCTGTATCGTCCAGTTCATTTCAGGTTTATTTTATGGAAAATCTCAAGGGACTGGTGAAGAGATTTAATAATGTTTAATTTATCAAATGAAACCAAGCTTTTTCACTCCTGGACGACGGGAATTTATCCATCCAGGATGTTCTAAGAGCAGGGTGGAGTGCGAGCTATAAACACACTTATGGCACGGTTACTTGTTCTCATGCTATCAATCTTTTCCATTTATTACAGGTGTCTATGACCAGATCCCAACCACTATTAGTCACACCCCATAAAAAAGAAATATTGAAATAAGCCCTTCTGTAAATAACGTGCATCACCTCAGTGCTTTTGTGGAATTCAAATCATTCTAGATTACAGTTCCATTACTTGAAAACGTATCCAGGTTCCTATTCAAGACAAAACACTTTCATTTTTTGGCTACATCGCCTTCTGTCTGTAGCTGAAGCTCTCTCTTTGCCTAAAACATCTTCTCTATTACTTCAGACATACCTCGATCACATAAAAAGTCTGTTGGGAACAGAAGGCGAATCAGGAAGGAATGCTCCATTAATAGTGAAGCTAGAATATCGAGTTATATAAATATTGAGGACAAAATATGAAATTCAAAATATGGGGTGAGTAATACCTAATTTCACATATATGTTCATTAACGATTTAAATATATCCTGAAGGTACGTAGATGTGGATTTAGGAATAGCAAATCGACATTTCCTCCTACTTTTACATTTTTGGGTCTTCAATGTTTTGCCCACAGTATTCTTGTGATGAAGCGTACTTTCCTGTACCTAAGCATTTTAGTGTGGTAATTGTGCAGGAAATCCAATGGCTGTCGACGGATAGCATGTTGAAGGAGCTAGCATCAGCAATACATTTCAATTACAATGAAACCAATTTGGCTCCACAATAACAACAGAGAGGATGGTGTGCAAGCCGCAAAGGGTTATTAGCAAACGTTTGTAAAGATTACAAAACCATTATTCACCAAAATAAATGCATCCAAAAGTAATGCATGTAAATATAACTGTGCAGTCTGAATTTGTATATTATAAATAGGATGCAAATAATAAAAAGGTACAGAGTAGATGGAACTTCCATAATTTAACTAAAGCTTCAAAAGCGACAAGGGAAAATTTAATGAGGAGTGTGTCAGAATAAGAATACCCAAATGAAGGTTTGGGGAAAGAACCATGCATTCAAGCATGACACTAAACAACATGGGCAGGGGAAATCAGAAGATTTCAACTAGGTCTTCTTTCCCTCAAGTCAGGAAGGATCTGCTCAAACAAGAAAATAAAATTATTATATGGTGGAGGTTACTGGTAGCTTCATTACACCAACTTCCGCTTGAGGGTCAGATCAGAAGACGAGATTCTCTGAGATCAGGTAGACTCAGCACCAAACAAATAATGCACAGCTGTGCAGCCTTGAAGTTAGCAACAGTTTGTTTCAGGAGACTCCTTCCCATGTCTTCACATTATATGTCCTTGACCAATTTTCAATTAGGCAAACTTAATCTGACAGTTGTCTACAACAAACAAAGACCTTATTCTAACTAATGAGTCCTTGATAATGCACCTGCAGAGGAGAGAAAGCATGACATTTGCATTGCGCTCCTTAAGGAAATAATTCAAGAGACTTGGAAATTCCCAGTACGGGATACCCCAGCGAAAGCTCGGAGGATGGCACTATCTGTGTGCAGAATAGAGTTCCCAGCTGTGGTTTTCCTAAACAATTCAGTACGCAAATTCCCCTCATTGATGGTTAATCTGCGATATAAGAAATCAGTAGTTTCTCTGCTATACTGCATGGTGAATTTCAAATTCATTTTGTTCTCATTCAATTTTCCTAAAAAAAGGTATTGAAATCAGTAAAACATTTTGGGTAAAAATAAATTTTAAAGAAAACACCCTTCCTGAGGTGGGCATGGGCATGAGGATTGGTGCAATGCTTTTTATATGGTCGTGGGGTGTGCAGCCCACCTCCTAGAATCACCGGAAAGCCCATACCATGCTCCAGTTTCATAATTAGGGGAGGCGGGCATGCAGTCCCCCTTCCCAAGTCTCTATGAGGTCCCCGGGACTCAATCCCCAGGGCTGGTATTCATATAGTGGCGAGGGGACATGCGTTCCCCTCCCTGAGCCTCCTAGAGGTCCCAATGACCCCATCCCCTTGGGCTGATAGATTTATTTTGGGAAGGGGCATGTTTGGGGCCCCTTTCCCCAAAGATCAGCTCAGGGACATCTTTCCTTGGAGCTCGATGGCAGTGTCCCTGGGGGACCCCATCCCCTGAGACACTACAGTTACCTGCCTGGAAGAGTGCAGCCAGGGAATAGACATGTATTGCCGCCTGCACTCTTCAAGGCATGGAACACAATTTTGCGCTTGGAGCAGTGAAAAATGCTGTTCCCACTCAGGGAGGAGAAAAGTAATGGAGCCGGCACATGCCAGCACAAAGTATAGTGCTGGTGGGAGAGCTGGCTGGAGCCACAGGGGTCTGGTGAGTACCCTGCAGCCCCAAACAAGGGTCTCCGGGTGGGCACCCATCAATATCAAAAGTGGCTGGACCCTGCCAGGGGAGTCCCCTGGCAGGGTCTTCGAAGGGAACCAAAAACGAGTTGTTGATGCCCCGGGTAGGCACCCATTTAAAAAAAACGTGCCAACTCCAGCTGTTGCCGGATTGGAAGCGGACAGGGGCAGCAAGGCTGCGGGGCTCCCCCAACAGCACCTACATTATAAAAATTGAGTGGGTGCCCCGGGTGGGCACCGGGGCACTAACATAATAAAAAAATAGAATAATAAATGAGCAGCAGCAAGAAATGCCCCATAATGCCCAAAGGCATTTACACATTAATATTAAACACTGTGTAGGACTTGGCCCTTTTTGGCTAAAGTACCTAAACTTTTTGCTTTCCCCCGAGACCTTTTTCTGACATAGTGTTGTCAACTTAGATGCTTTGGACACCTTGTCACTGCTAAACAGTGTCAAAGTGTAGGTGTTCCCTGTATAAAGTAATGGTAATTGGTTGTCCATGATTGGTATGTTTGCCTTACTAAGTGAAGTCCCTAGTAAAGTGCACTATGTGTGCCAGGGCTGGTAATGCAACTGCTACTAGTGGGCATGCAGCACTATTTGTGCCACCCACACAAGTAGCCTTAAAATGTTATGTTATGTTATGTTATAGGTTTTTATTATGCGCACAGCTACTCCAGCTAAGGAGCGTCCTGGCGCATTGACAAGAGAGTGCCTAAAAAACATAACACAACTAAAAGGGAACTCAGGCCTGTCATTGCAGGGCCTGCGCGCAGTTTGTCAAACTGCCATGTCGTTCTGTCAAGTGAGTTCACTTGCCAGATCTTACCCTTCCCTTTCTATGCACATTAGACACATCTATGGTAGGTCTAGGGTACCCCCTGGACAGGGTGCAGTGCATGTGGAATGTAGGACATGCACTAAGGTGTGTGTCATGTCCTGACAGTGTAATAATCTCCAATTTCGTTTTTCACTGTTGAAAGGCCATCTTGCCCGTAAAATAGAATGGGAAGGCTGTGTAATATGTTATTTTCCAGCCTATCTTTCCAAGGGCTTACAATGGAAAGGTGAAGTTCAGTATGCCTGAACTCACAATGTAATAACACATCTTTTTATGAAGGTGGTTATTGCATTGTGTGTTCATTGTGTGTTCAGAAGCCACTCTTTTAGAAGTGGCTGAGTTTTGTGCTCTAACATTTCTGTGTGTCTCTGCCTGACTGTCTGGATTTGAAAGCGATAGGATCTGGGGAATGTCTTGATCCAGGGGAGGAGGTGAGGCAGCACCAGGCTGACCTGCATCTGGAGTGTAGGAGGAGGAGGATAAACCCTTAGACGTTACGAGGCCTGGGTTGCTGCTATAAAAGAGTTGGCTCATCTCCTGATGAGTGATTGAGAATCCACACCACCACTAATCAAAGAAAGAGAGGTGTCACTGGAAGGGAGCCACCCAGAACTGGTTTGAACAGGGGTCAGTGCCTCCTGAAGAACACAGACTTCAAAACCATTGAGGGGTATAACTATGAGAGCTGAGCCCCTGTACTTTGGAGAATGGCTTGATCAAGTGTGAACAAGACTGGAGCTACTTCATGGTCAAGAGGACCTTAGCCAAGAAAGAAACAAATGAAGAGACTGAAGGATAGGACTGACCCTTGCTGTGTGATCTGATCTGGGGCTGGCCTGCAGTTTGCTGTTTCAACCAAGGAAAGGCTAAAGGGACTTTGCTGTGTGCTGTGTCCCCGTGCTTGAAGGACTTTGCTGTGTGCTGTGTCCTGAAGTAACTATCCCCGAGGGCCTGAGGAGAGCTGGTCCCCTTTTTGGAAACACAGGAACATAAAAGTTTCCAGGAGAGTCTTGAAGGTGCTGTGCGAGCATGCCTGTTGGGAGTCTGAGACCCTCGTAAGAACTGCCTGTGATCGTGGGCGCCTGGTGTCCAAGTGAGTCTCAGTGACACTGTGTGTGTGTGCTTTGTGCAGCACTGAGACTTTCAGGAGGATCGGCCTGTGATCAGGGGCAGCTGGAATCCAAGCAAGGATCAGCAACGTTGGGGGGCGCTAGAGGGCGCACAACAGTATGGCCGCACCTTCGTGAGGCTCCTGAAGTCCGGAGCATATATCCGATAATTATCCTACCTCCGACTGGATATGCACAATAAATTTGCCAGGAAGTCGTACCTTGCAAGGTGGGGAGCACTCGGTGAGATTTCTGGGCAGATTGTAAGCACGGCGGGACGATGAGAGCTGATTGATGGTGGCCAGACACAACGAGGAGAGCCGTCGGATAGAGCTAGCTGGCTAGGGCCGCTGGGAAAACCCGAGGCTCGAACGGCGGAGATCGGGCCCCAAGGTAGGACGCAAGAAAAAACTCTGGGATTGGCTGTGGCGAGGTGCTCCATCTGGCCGGCAGTGAGGAAAAGCGGTGGCAGCTCCTTGATGAGGAGAAACGGTCAGTGTGTTTACCGGAGACTTGGCTGCACGGAATGAAAGTGAAATAAACGCCACGCATGTGGCTTGCTGGAACTGCTGCGACGCAAGGACACTGCAGGCAAGTGAAGCAGGAGGCCGGTGAGAAGGATCCCGATGGCGGAGCATTAGAGCACACAGGCGATCATGCTAACACCCCAGGAAACGACTGCGGGTGGGCTGGAAACACCTCTAAGACCGCTTTGAGAGATCGCGGCGCCATATTACACCAGAAAAGCGCACGCAGGCCCCTAGAATCCAGGACTGCTGCTCAAATCATTTGAACTCCTGAGAACAGACATTGGCAGGCCAGAAATTACTTTAAGACTCACAGAAGGTGAGGCGGAACACAGGACACGGTGGAAAGCTAAGGTACTTGCAGCTTTCTGAGGCTGCGTGACTATTGTCTAGCATTGTGGAATGGGGGCTCTGTGACCTGCAATGAAACTATCGAGACTGGGCAGCCATCGCACCACGATGGATAAGTGCTGAGGAGGGTGCCTGGAGAAGACAGAATAGGCTTGCGTCACGATTAGGAGACTTACCCCCCCCCCCAGCCTGATACAGGACTCAGCACGACCAGGGGCGGACGTACGCGGTGGCATATCAAGCTGCAGGCTCTACTGAGGCGCTTTTTGAAATCCTAAATGACACTTGGGATCGCGTAGAGACACGTGGAGAAAGGAACTAGAAGCAATGTTGGGGGTACGTCTCTGCGTGCTGGACCACAGATCACGCGGGTACCGTGTCGGAGTGTGTATGCCTAGACCCCAGGACGAGTGGCTGACCACGGTGACCTGGAGGTGAGCCCCCCGAGGCTTGACAGAGATCGCGACTGCCCCCGCGTGGAGTGGAGGGGCGCAGAACGTGAGAAGCGGCGGGAACGGTGTGAGACTCCTCCTCCTCAGGCCCAGAGTAGACGCCGGAGAAGATGGGTAAACCGGACACCAGACAGCCGAAACTCTCCTTTGACAGCACCAAGACAGGAGCTAGAAGTAAGCAACCTGAGAAGGGGTCTGCGGGGGAGGAACGCGCTCCGGATCGCAAAATGCGGATTTGGAACATATACTGCAGGAGATGAGGCAAGGCTTCGCCACGGTGGTGGAAAAGGTAGATCGCTTGTCCTCAAGGATGGACGCAATTGCGCATAAGCTGGATGGGCACGAAGAGCGCATAGTGGAACTAGAACGGCGGGTATCAGGTGGAGATGATGCCGTAGCTGGGCACTCGACCCAATTAGCACGTATGGATAACATCCTCGAACTATAGCGGCCAAGAATGAGGATTTGGAAGCGCGCAGTAGGCGCAATAATATTCGCGTGGTGGGAATTCCGGAATCTACCAACACTGGCAAAATGGAAGAATATGTAGAGAAGATGTTGCTCTCAACAGTGGGGGAGGATGCATTCTCACTGCAATTTATTGTCGAGAGAGCACATAGATCACTGGGCCCGCAACCTGTCCCTGGAGCAACACCCCAACCCATTATTGCAAGATTACTTAACTATCGTGATAGAGATGTGGCCCTGCGAGCAGCCAGGAATAAACAAGCTTTGTCTTATGAAGGAAACACCTTTTCAATCCTTCCCGATTTTACGCCTATGGTGCAAGAAGAGCGCAGAAAATTCATGGATGTCAAGAAGAAAATGCGAGATGCACAGATAGACTACACCTTGCTATATCCAGCACGGTTACGTGTGACGCACCAGGGTAAACAGAAATTCTTCACCAACCCGAGCCAAGCGGAGGACTACCTTCGATCAATAAAAAGGCAACAACGAGATCGGGAGAGTCATGGTAGTTCTCAGAGATCATCGCCAGCCAGGGAAGAAGAGCGTCCGCACTGAATATCCAGAGACGTACAGACAGATGACGCACAGGTGGCAAGTATGAGAGCGACAAGGGCTATAGAACCTATGCAAAACCTTTAACTGTGCACCAGACGTTGGTTTTTCTTTTAAACTCCGGACCACCTCTCCGAAAGGTAGTAGACCCTGTTACTGTCCTGCAGAGGTTCTCAATGGGAGAGGGGAACTTGTGAGGCCCTCTAGAATAGGCCCCCGGAGGGTATAACCCATTGATGTTTGAATTTTGTTTCATTGCCCCGGAACTGATGACCTAAGGGCATGTTGGTTGAGGGGGAGGGAGGAGGGAGGGGAGACGGGTACTGGCAAGTTTGGGTTGCTTCAGTGGGTGGGGGGAGGAAGGGAGGGGTGGGCGATGCCTCAGTGGGTGGAGGGAGGGACGTGGGGGAATGTGTGGGGGTTGAATGGTTTGACTTTGGTAGGACGACATGGCCTTGCTCCCAAATTGCTTTTTTGGCTACTGAATGTGGTGGACTTGATAACACAGCAAAAATCCATTTCAGGGGCAAGCACTGGCTGGCTCGTCAATAGGGGGAGGGGGAACGCCCCGGTAAAGCGCTCGCTGATGTTATCCGTAAGCCCCGATATTCTAATTATGTGCTGGAACTGGAGACATCTGAAGGCACGCGGTGCTGTGACACGGAAAGTATTCTGTCAGAATTTCTCGCACATTACAAGGGATTATACACTACCTCCGGCACCCCACGCGTCAGTCTGGACGACTATTTGGGGGATGTAACCCTAGGATGGCTCGGTGACGCAGATTGCAGGTTTCTGAGCGCACCTTTTGAGCTGGATGAAGTACGAGATGCCATTATGGGTTTACAGTCAGGTAAATCCTCTGGGATGGATGGCATCCCAGTTGAATTTTATAAAACATATGTGGATATTATGGCGCCGGTTCTTTCCGAGGTCTATGAGGAATCGCTAGAAGTGGGCTCCCTACCTCCATCCATGAGGGAAGCCCTCATCATATCCCTGCTGAAGCCGGACAAAACACCACATCTATGCGGCTCTTATCGACCGCTTTCTTTACTTAACTGCGATGCAAAGATTCTAGCGAAGCTCGTTGCTAACCGGCTGGCATCCCGGACCAATCTGGGTTTGTTCCGGGGAGAGCGACCTCCCATAACTTTAGAACCCTTTTCACGATTATGAATAACGTCACCCCCGAATTGCCGCTGGCTGCGGTCTTCTTAGATGCGACCAAGGCCTTTGACTCTGTTGAATGGCACTATATATTCGCGATTATGGCCCGCATGGGTTTTCCCCCGCTTTTTCTCTCCTGGATCCGACTTTTGTACCATCAGCCGGGCGCTAAGATACTTGTCAATGGCCAGATATCACAAAGGTTTCCAGTCACTAGAGGGACACGACAAGGTTGCCCCCTGTCCCCATTACTGTTTGCACTAGCCACAGAACCCTTGGCGGCCCGACTGCGGCAACACCATAATGCTATGGCTCTGCAATGCAACATGCGCCAGATCCTTGTCTCCATGTACGCGGACAACATCATACTTTATGTATGTGATCCGCAGACCAACTTGAACACTCTATTACGGGAGTTTATAGTGTTTGGGCAACTATCTGGAGTTCAGATTAATTGGGAGAAATCATGCCTCTTCCCCCTGACGGATGCGGTGACTCGGTTCCCACTGGACTTCCCGCTGGAGTGGTGTACACATGACCTCCGCTATTTGGGGATTGGCATTACTAGGACCAAGGAAGATTTGATGAAACTTAATTATGGTGTGGCACTTACCCGCATCATTGACAGGGTTTCCAGGTGGATTAGACTCCCACTGTCAATGGCAGGGAGGGCGTCGCTGATCAAGATGGTAATCCTGCCCCAGCTGCTGTACTTATTTTTAAATATCCCTTTTTCTCCGGGGCGTTATTTCTTTAAGGCCCTCAGGTCGGAAATGATCCGGCTGGTGTGGGGAGGCAAACAGGCTCGGCTGCAGTGGACTATACTGATCAGACCCTACACAGCTGGGGGATTCGATATACCCGATTTTGAGAGCTATTATACTTGCGCTCAGGCCCATTACTTATACTTTTGGGTGAATCAGCGCAGATACATGCCGCAATTGGCGGCGGAGCATTGGCTGGCCCACCCCATACCTATTGAGGGTGCTGTGTATATGGACATAAATGCTAGGGAACGAACTCAAACGACTGTAAACGCCATGGTCACGGCATGGCGAAGCATTGCGGACCGCTTGGACATTCCAGTGCTATATGCTCCCAGTTTGCCTCTGGTGTACCACACTGCGATGCCGCTATTACAGGAAACTATCTTTCATAAACTATTGCAACGCACGTCCGTTAGGACATGGGGAGACTTGTATGAAGATGGGAGGTTCCGTACTTCTGATAGCATGTTCCAAGGAACCCAGAGCACATCAATGGATTTTTTTTGTACATCCGTCTTCAGCAAGGGGTGCGCTCTCTACATCCAGATTTCCCAGCTGAACCTCTGCATATTACCCCCCTGCAGATACTACTGCAACAGCCATCGCAGAGACGATTAGCATCTCTACTCTATAGCACAGTGCGCAGCCAGGGTAATTTCGATGACGCGCCATCCCGCTCCAAGTGGGAAACTGACCTAGGCGCTCCTATGACAGACGAGCAATGGGAATAATGCTGCTTGCAGACCGAGAGGATCTCGGCCAGCAGCAGATTGAGGATCATACATTTCAGATACCTCCATAGGCTATATCACACCCCAGTCAGAATGCATAGATTCCATCTCCAGGACAATGATAGGTGCGATCGTTTTCGCACCTCACAGGCTGATTTTTTGCATTTGGCCTGGACCTGCCCAGCCGTACAGGATTACTGGGACCAAGTTTTTGTGGCCCTGCGACGAATGACTGGTGTACATATAGAATACTTGCCGTTGGTCACTTTGCTGAGTAATTTAGCACGTATAACCGATTGCCAGTAGAAAATACACTGCTCTAGCCTTGCTGATCGCAAAAAGACGTGTGGCTTGTAGGTGGGGCAGGGGAAGGGCACCGAAGTTCAAGGAATGGCTTGATGATTTAACATACTGCCAAGACCAATCTGTGCTACATGCGGAGCTACTGCCTGTCTCCTCCAGACCGCGAGACATTTGGGCGCCACTAGTTACTTATTTACAATCAATAGCTCAGGAAACGGGCGAGTGATACATATGGACGCACAGCTGTGTGATCCCTAGATGGGATCGGTTTGCTGCCTAGATAAGACTGGTGTGCACGGGTGAGACTGTCTGCTTTGAACTCTAGGACGTATCTGAAACTGCCTGCTATAATACAAAGGAGATACCTTGATATGCAGCACCCCTCTCCTTACATCGTATTCCCTGTATACAACTGTACTGAAATGTGTAATAACACGGCCGGCCCAAAGTGGTTGTAGGCGACTTGCTGTGTTGTCATGTAACTGAGTCCATCACTGCTGTCATATAATATGTTTACTTATTGATGCCGCTGGCCACAGATTGGTTGTAAGCAAATGGCTGTGTGTAAGTCCAACTACCAATAAAGTTGATCAGCAACGTTGTGTGTGTGTGCTTTGTGCAACCTGAACCCCATTGTGAGGATTATCTAGTGATCATGTGCACCGGAATCCAAGTGAGTCTCATCGACGCTGTGTGCGTGTGCGTTGGGCACTGTGAGACCTTTGTGAGGATTTGCCTTGTTATCGTGTGCACCGGAATCCAAGTAAGTCTCATTGATGCTGTGAGCGTGTGCATTGTGCACTGTGAGACCTTTAGGAGGATCTGCCTGTGATCAGGGGCACCTGTATTCCAAGCAAGAATCAGTGATGCTGTGTGCCTGTGCTGTGTGCAACCTGAACCCCGTTGTAAGGATTGTCCAGTGAATGTGTGCACTTGAATTGAAGTGAGTCTCATTGACGATGTGTGTGTGTGTGCGTTGGGCACTCTGAAACCGTCGTGAGGGTTTGCCTTGTTATTGTGTGCACCAGAATCCAAGTGAGTCTCATCGACGCTGTGAGTGTGTGCACTGTGAGACCTTCATGAGGATTTGCCTTGTTATCGTGTGCACCAGAATCCACGTGAGTTTCATCGCCGCTGTGTGTGGGTACGTTGTGCATCGGGAGACTTTCCTGAGGATTCGCCGTGTTATTGTGTGCACCGGAGTAAAGGGAGACTCAGCGATGCTGTGCGTGTGATCTTCGTGCAGCCTGGGACCTGTGTGTGGAGCGCCCGGTGATTGTGCGCCCGGAGTGAAGGAAGACTCAGTGACGCTGTGTGCGAGTGCTTTGTGGCAGCCTCAGATCTTCGTAAGTGAAGCGGCCCGTACCGGCAGTCCTGGAGGAGCCTGAACCGCCGTTGCCATTTCACAAAGCTGCTTGGAGGCCCAACCGCTGGACAAGGAGAGGAGAGTGGGTTTGCGGCCCCTAGGTAACGTGTGTCGACTCCTTGGGCAGGGCACGGGCTCGGAGGGAGACGCTATCGACCTCTCTCTCGTGTTGGCAGCGCGAACCTCTGCTACAGCTCGTGTCACAGCCCGTATTGCCAAAGGGAGTGGCGGTACAGGGGCCGGAGTACGAAGCTGCACTTTGGAATTACATCGTACTGTGTTGGGGCAACTGTGAGAGGCTGACTGAAGGTCAGAAGAGGAAGCGGAGAGACCACCTAAGGCCCGGTGATCGGGCCTGAGTGTACTACGTAGTATTCTATTTCTGAGAGCAAAGTACCTGACTGACGTATTACACATTGCAACATTTCTGTATAGCGAACTACTTGATTGTCGTCTGACACATTGCCTTGTTCCTGCATAACTAACTACCGGATTAGCATATTGCGCATTGCATTATTTCTGCATAACGAATTACCTGATTAGTGTATGTGCATTGCCTTATTATTGCAGAACAACATATCTGGTGGTTAGATTACGCATTGCATTGTTTTACCTTGCAAAGTGGCTGATTGTTGCGTTACGCATTGCATTCCTTTTATTGCAGAGTGTCTGATTGCTATGTTACGCAATACAGTATTTTTACATTGCCAAAGTACCTGATTCTAGCATTACAAACTATATGACATTTTGTTAGGAGTACAGGAGAATGTTTAGAAGTGCTCATTGACATCGCCAGAACTTTCAAGGGCTGGCTGGTCTAACAACCAGCCAGGAGAAATATTACACAACGCATATGTTGGTTTTATATTGTGTGGTCTTATCGTATATCTTTTTACATAAAGTTTATCCTCGTTTTATAAAACTTGTGCGGAGTCTATTTGTGGTGTCATCATTGGATTATTTTGAGCGTTGTTGCCAATATTTTACACATCTGCCTTGCCGATAAGCCTGGCTGCTCGTGCCAAGCTCCTGAGGGGGTGAGCAGGGCTATCTAAGAAGGTGACTTGAAACGCGGGTCCCTACTTAGCCTAAGGTACCTACCTCAGCCAACCAGGGATCCCAGGTCTAACACATTGCAATGGGTGAATTTAATATATACATTTGATTATGGTTATTGGTTACTTTCTGAGAAACCCAAACTGTCAGCTTTATATGTGTTGATGTGCTGACCCTTTCACAAAGCCAATAGGCCCTGCCACTATTATTTTGGTATTTTGAGACTTTCATGAAGCCAGTAGGACTGCCTTACTCGAAATTACAACTTGTATGTTGTTACATGACATAGCTAGTGTTGGACTTTACCCTCTCTGTAGGGTCACCCCCAACATTTTTTCCTACACCCCTACTCATTTTTGTTGGCTTTTAGAACTCCTTGCACTTTGTTACTGCTAACCAGCATTAGAGTGCTTGCTCACTTTCCTTTAAACATAGTAAAATTGGCTTACACCCCATTGACATATTCCATTTACTTATAAGTCCCTACTAAAGTGGCACTATATGTACCCAGGGCCTGTAAATCAAGTGCTACTAATAGGCAGGACTACAGCACTTTTTATGCCACCCACTTAAGGCCTCAGGCCTTCCACTGCAGCCTGTATGACATGTTTAGACATGACAATTCTACTTGGTAAAATAAACATTTTGCCAGGGCTAAATCTTCCTTTTTTAATACACATGAGCCACCAATAGGGAAGGCCCTAAACAGCCCTTAGGTAGGGTGCAGTGTATTTATCAATTTTGGACAAGTACTTAAAAGTTGTATATGTCTTGGTAGAGAAAAAACTCTTAAATTAATTTTTCAATACTGTAATGACTACCTCTCCTATAGAATGATATTGAGTTATCTTCTTACATTTAACAAGTGATAACTGTAATATCCTGTTATTCCCAATGTGATGCATTTCTACCATCTATGGAATGTTCATAAGTGCAGCTGTCAGAATGTTGGTACTCTACCAAGATAGTGACAGTTGGATAGGCTGAGCACCTGGTTAGATGCTCCTGGTGGGGTCTCCCCTAGGTCCCTTAAGTCTCCTGTTGAGCTTGTACCTGACTTAACTTATCTGCTCAATAAAACTACATGAAAACTACCTTCAAGCGTGGACCTAATTACTACATTATTTTGGCGACGATCCGGAAGAACCTGCCTGTGCTGCCTTATGGAAACAGAAATTTAAGATGGACTAAGGTAAAGCACCTGTCTTGAAACTGTAATTACGTATTTACGAACCTGACACTTGGGACCCCACCAGTGACCTCCATCTGTCGCCCACAAAAAAGTGTCAGTACTTGTAACTTTTACACAAACTTGCCCTATTACAGTTTGCCGACATCTGCCTTCAGATCTATCAGAGCTATTTGAGGAGAAGAAGTGCTCAACGATCAAAGTAGCTGAAAACGATCTTCATGTTTGGACAGGTCAGTGAGCTGGGTGATTTACTCGGGAGTTAATGGTTGACAGCTACCTGCCTTTCATCGAGCATAAAATGAAATCTATTATCTATGCGTAATCAGCGACCTTCTAGCAGCGTAAGGATCAAACATCAATTTACTCACAAATAAACTTTCTGCCTTCGAACAAACAAATGAATAGACAGTTTATTCATATTTGGACATTGAATTTCTAAAACTGACAGAGTAATGATCAAGCGCCATCTAGTGAAATTTTCCGAACATTTCGCCCTACTTAAAATAGAGGTTTATTCGTCACTTTCATCTGTAAAACGACAACAAGATCGGTGTTCGGAAATCAGTGCCATCTAATACAAGTCAGACAGAGTTTTAATTCATAATTGGATGGCTTTAATAATATTGATGGGCTCATCCTCAGCGTCATGGGAACTTGGCAGTTGCAGGCATGTATCATGCGTCATTCAAATTAACCACGAGACTCATTCTTACCTCGAGCCTCAGTCTCATGAACTAACATCGTCACAAGAGTCTCTACACAGTCCATATCGACGTGGTTAGAATCCGTAAGAGCATGCACCTGCCGAGAGCCACCCGGTCTAAGCGTCAGAAGACGTGATGCCAGCTTCAATGTCATAACCATTTTCATGGGTTTGCCTACCACTTATTTTGGTGTTAAATGACGCTCTGCCCATTTTAGAAATATCGAGTGTCACCTCATTACCTTGTGAAAAGAAACCCTTATTGTGGAGCCCACTTTATTGATGAGAATTGATCGAGGGAGGAACTCACATCTTATTTAAAAAGTATTCCCTCACTGACACAACGGACCATTCTCAACTATCTACACATCGCATGAAAAGTCAGTAGAAGATTTGTTCACAGAACTTTCTTCCTTGACAGAGTTCTCGGGTGAGAGAGTTCGCTCACCGGCGTACTTTTCTGTTTTCTTTTGCATGTATAATTATCATTCTTGTTCCATTTGACATCATTTTAGCTTGAATATGTTTTTCTAACATTCTGGGTTGGTGATGTAACTATTTATAATGTTCACTGCTATTATCTGACTGTATTTATGGTAGTTATGTGAGATGTCGTAATTTAGTGTTGTTTGGACACATTTATTGAGTGGGTAGTGGTGTATGGAGCTGGACTCCTTTTCCTAGTTTATCCTCAGTGTTGAGTGGTGCGCACACTCTTTCACTAGTTCCCCTCTTTATGTGCCTAGTCTTCCTTGTTTATACTTTTCACAGTGTGGCTTTTGTTCTTCTAGGCAGTTGTTTTCTCATTGCAGTGACCTTATTTTCAATACACTTTTATTAGTGTAACTTGATTAGATACCCAACTTTTTTTTAAATATTACAACATGTCAAATTTTAGTGTTGTGTAGGGTTTTAGTCCCTTTAGTTTTCTGTTGTGCACGTCAGATATCCTTACACAGATCTCTCTTGTTTTAGGTTGTCTGTAATTCGTTTAGGATTTTACGCCCTTTAGATTTTACCGTACACATCTAATGTCTATACACAGATCTCATAAAGTTTGTTTCTCTGTGTTTTGCTAAAGATTTTGGTCCTTTTGGTTTCTAACAGCTCCACAATAGCTGTCCTCACATGGACCCCACATAAATTCTGTAGGTGCTATTTTCGTTTCCTTCCAAGGAGTTATGCTTGAGATACTGTCCCTTGATATTATCATAGTGAGTTCCTTCTCATACATAATATTGTATTTCAAAATTTTTAGGAGTTGTATTAGTCTGCAACTCTCTTGTGAGATATGGGTTCCCACCCATACTATGTCTTTTCAATCCAAATAGAAGGAATTTATTGAAAAGTTTAAAGTTCTTTACAATTATCTTGTGTATTATGGGTTCCCACCCATAATATCTCTTTTCAGTCCAGTTTGAAGGAGTTTATTGAAAATTTTAAAGTTCATTACTTTTTCTTGTCTTAAGATCTACTCATTTCTGCTGAGTATTTTCACAGTTTTGTGTCTTGATACTTGCAACGCTTGTAAGTTCTGATCATATTCTCATGCACTGTGCAAATGAGATTTTGTGTTATTATTATATTTAGCTTAAGTTTGGTTCTATTTAAGTGCTTTCATACACTTATTGCTTAATATGTTCCGTTTTATCGTATTTTAATTATTTTTTCTCACGCTATTACCTTTGCATTACTAATTAGTATTTTGTTTAAGGTCAATAGTGTTCTAATGAGGTTTCTACCTATTTGTTCCTCATATTCTTTTCTATTATAAATATTTTTTACTTTTCTGTCCTGTAATTTCAATTTTCTTTCATTCTCCATTCATTCCTGTTCTGGCCAGTAGGTGTGCGTTGGAGTTGTTTTTCATATTTCTTCTATTCTTTTCTTTTATGCTATGTAAGAAGGGAGGATGGATTGTATGTTTAATTCCATTCTTCTATTCCTATTTCTGGATTTCTCTTTGGTTCATTTGTTTAATTCCTATTTCTTGCGTGTTTCTTTATTTCTCTTGTTACTTTCCTCTTGTTGTTTTGTTTCTGTTTAATTCCATTCTTCTATTCCTGTTTCTGGATTTTTCTTTGATTCATTTGTTTAATTCCTATTTCTTGCGTGTTTCTTTATTTCTCTTGTTACTTTCCTCTTGTTGTTTTGTTTCTGATGGTGTTCCTCTTTCGCTAGTTCTTTTCCTTCTTTTGCTTACTTTTCTTGTTTCATTTCTCTATTTCTTATATGCTGTTTCTAACTTTTGTTTTCTATATAAGAAAAGGGGATATGTAATATCCTGTTATTCCCAATGTGATGCATTTCTACCATCTATGGAATGTTCATAAGTGCAGCTGTCAGAATGTTGGTACTCTACCAAGATAGTGACAGTTGGATAGGCTGAGCACCTGGTTAGATGCTCCTGGTGGGGTCTCCCCTAGGTCCCTTAAGTCTCCTGTTGAGCTTGTACCTGACTTAACTTATCTGCTCAATAAAACTACATGAAAACTACCTTCAAGCGTGGACCTAATTACTACATTATTGTTTTGGGGGGGACTGTCAGAAAGTATATCTTTGTGTATGGTCATCACCCAAATTATTTGGGGGGACTTATACTGCTTGTTCTTTCACTCTTAGAGAGCACTACTGCCTGCTAACCACACCTCAGTGCCTGTGCCTTACCCTTAAACTGGTATGTCAAATTGGCTCTTACCCGATTGGCTAAGCTAACTTACCTGCATGTCCCTGGAAAATGGCACCCTGGTACCCAAGGCATGTAGGTTAGAGGGGTCCCCCCGGGACAGCAGCACTGTTTGTGCTGTGGTAAAACATGACTTACAGCCTGCCATTTTGCAGGCTGGAAGAGCAGTTCAAAATGTTAGCCTGACTCTGCCATTTAAAGTAATACCAAAGCCAGACTTCCCTCTGGTAAAGGTGTAAGTCGCCACTATGGCTGGCTTACCGAGTCCTAAGGCGAGGTGCAACATAAAATTTCATTTTCATTCATTCAAAGACTTTATTTCGGTTAGTTTTAACCATCAAAGGACATAAGAAAACATAAGCATTTTTAAGGCAGTTCATTGGAATTATATATACTAAAATACATCGTCTAAAATTCAGAGGGGATAAGACAAAAGGTTAAGACTATAAGACTTTAAATTACTTAAGAAAAATTTAAAAAGTTAAAATTTCACATGTTCTGATAGGAAAATGTGGAACTGATGTTTTTACTGTGAAAAAGCTTGTTCACCCAATTGACAAGTACAGTTACACACGAACCATCATCTGAGCTTAACTCTGGAAAAGTATGACCAAAGTGGGTTGTCCAAGATATCAAACAACTTGCTATATGAGGCCTGACTTGATTTTTGGGTCGAAATTTACGTAACCAGTTTCAGTGAGCAGCTTAAGAAAGTTGCCACTTTGTTGCCTTTAGTCTCCTGTGCCCATATTGTTTGCACACGGGGTCCTGTCAACGAGACAGCTTTCTGCCATCCTGGGGAGATGTGTTAATAACTTCTACAAAAAAAATAAAATATGGTCCTGTTCTGGAAAGAGGCATCATCTCCCTCCTGCAGGAAGCCACATGGGTGTTGGCCCAAAAGGCGAGCTTCAAAGGCGATGCCGCCTTTGAAGGGAAAATGGGAGAGGGGCTGCTCTATTGTTCAGGCAGACAGGCTGGCGCTTTAGACAGAAGAGGGCAAACCAGTTGCCAAAGCGTTTTCCTGGGGTATGTAGCCCCCTGGTTATCCAGACATCTGGGTTGGGCTAGAGACCTCAATGGGCCAGGAGAGGGTACTTCCATATTGGATATGGGAAGAATGGTGCATCCTGGGATGCTGAGATGCCATACATCACAGGAAGTGGTCATCATGTGGGAAGAAACCTAGTAGCCCATTGCCTACCAGCTACATCATACCCTGAAGGCATTTTCTGACCAGGAATAGGGCACCCCAGGCACCCCAAACTCAAATCTTGACTGGGAGAAGGACCAAGTCAAGACTGCCCTGCTGTATTGCAGAACCGGTAAAGAGAGGCTGCACTGTCATGGACTGTGCTTGCTGCACCTGGTAGATAGTATAAGAGAGGGCCTGTGCCGTTCGTGTCCTGAACAAGAAGAAGTCATCTCCGAAGCTCAGCTAGTGCCAAGTGACTCCAAGAGCCAGCTTTCTGGCCTCCTGCTTGCAGCAAAGGGATTCAACAGCTAAAGAAGCCTACTGGGGCAAGTTGGTAGCCCAAAGTCTTCAACCCGACACCAACCACTGACGTGCAGCACCAGAGACCAGAATCCAACACACAAACCTACATCCGAGTTGGCTGAACACAGGAGTGCCATCAGAGTGCAACTGGGACCTCCAGAGTAATAGTTATTGACTCAGGAAGTATTGGCCTGTTACAGGGATACTGGGTGACTGGACTTCCGTCAGTACCAAGTGGACTTTGAGGGACTTAGACCCAGTGACCAAGACCAACTCACCCTCTTCCAGGAGTGAGGAGCAGTCCCAGCGAGACTCCCATCGACTGTAAAACATCTGCAGTATCCTTTAAGCATCTTTAGCATCCTTGATCCCTTGCAACAGGACCGCTTCCATAGGCAAGCCCAGTAAAGGATAAAAGTGTCTGGAAAAGACTGAACATACTGAGGTAACTGTTTCTGTAGACCTTGCTGGAGTTGGTCACCTGAAGGGACTCTATGTGACCGCATTACACCTAGCCTAAACGTCTTGCTGAAAAAGTTTCTAGGTGTAAAATTCATTGAACTTGCCAATTTTTGTCCGCAGTTGAGTGAAATGTTTTGATGAATTATATCTTGAATATTTCACATCTGTGGAACCCTCCAGTGGATATTTTTCTTAGTGGTGTCTAAAAATACATAAAAATTCTTTACACTTGTTCCTTTGTGTGAACCTTGCTGCTCAGAGCCACAGCGCCCAGGGTTGAGCTGAAGGTTTGACAAACACAATGTAAAGGTCCTAAAGGGGTTAGCAAGTGTATTACATGGTAAGTTAACAAAACACTACCATAGAATATACCCAATTTCCTGAAAGGGACAGGTAGAAGTGTCATTTTTGGTCTCTAAAGAGTTGCAATTTCAAATCCTCTTTAAGGGTAAAGTCAGATTTTAAGTTGCAATTCTGAAAATGCCACTTTTAGAAATTTGCCATTTTCTACCTAACCATTTGGTGTCTGCAGCCTGTACCCTGGGTCACATGACCAAGTGTAATTGGCAGTTGTCCTTGTTGTGTTCTTCCCTGATAATGGCACAAAGAGGAGCTAGGTGTTGGCGGATGGGCTCTCCAAGGGTGGATATCTACATAGCTCTACTTAAATGTCAGAGTAGCTGTCTCAGTACACTCATAAAGCACTTCACATTATCCTTTTGTCACCACAGGTGGTCTGACACCAAGGCAAGGAGAAAATACATTCCAGAAACATCTGGGGGCGGGGGCTGCAAATGTTTCTTCACTTCAAAGCTAGCACTAGGTGTTCAAAGTAGACCATCAGACAAAACTCTTCAGTGTCCCCTCTTGTCTGAGGATGCTATAGAAGAAGGACCACCCTGCTGCTTGAGGCCTGTCCTACTCTCGGATAAGGAAGACTGGACCTACTCCCTTCATTCCAGACAGTGTTACTTTAACGGTCAGCTGGCTGCCCCCCTGTTCTGAGCTACAGGGACACAACCAGTTCCAAAGGCCTTCCTGCAACTGTCCTGCTGACTTACTGCAACTGGATCTGCCTGGACCTTCAACCGGACCTGCCTGAGCCCTGCTGGCCTCTGCTAGAGTGAGTGTTGGCCTCTTCTAGAGTCAGTCCCTGATCCCCAAAAGGGCGCTGACCCATGTCCTGGGCCTTTGGTTGGCATCAAAGTGCAATCCTCTGAATAAAAAGAGAAATCATGAAGTTCTACGCTCTTTGAGACCACAAATGGGATGTTTGCACCAAACATTTGCCGCCAGTGCAAAGCTCTGGTGGACCCGACTCTTTGCGCTACAGTGACCAGCAGCGCCAACCGGCAATGCAAACTCTGCACTTTGTGCTACAGCATCGACAGCCTGCAATGACCTCCAAAGTAAAGCTCCAGCAATGACATTCTCAAGGCCCGACAGGATATTCATGCTACAGCGACTGCCAACGATGACCGCCACACAAGATCTGCAGTTCACACTATAGTATCAACAGCCCACGAAGACTTCCAGCATGAAGCTCCAGCAACAACCATTCGCATCATCAAACAGGATCTTTGCACTTCAGCAACGCCATCCGTGATGCTCTACCTGCTCCTCGGTACCTCCCCCAAGTGAAGTGGTTTTTTCACGTCAGACTTTGAGAAGGTACCTTTTTTCAGTGAGACTTACCTAGTACCCAGGCCCACACTCCATCACCGTCGGCCTGAACTTTCCTACAGTCTAGCATGACCAGATAACTGCGAGTGACGCTTTGTGCTTTTGGTCGTTATACCTACCAAAATATTTAAAAATTAATATCTCTGGTTCTACTGATTGCATTTCTGTTGTTTGGACTCATTTTATTTATTAAAAACATTTGTTTTTTCCAAATTGGTGTTGGATTTTTTTCTTGTGCTGTGTTTTTCACTTTAATACTGTTTGTGTGTTGTAGAATTACTTCTCACACTGCCTCTAAGTTAAGCCTGACTGCTTTTGTTCGAAGCTACAGGGGGTTAAGCACAGGATCATTTTCTAACTTTTGTATTTTACCCTAACCGAGATTGTGGTTTCTGTGCAAAAAGGGTTCCCACACCCGGGGCGCTAGGGGGTGCACACGCAAGATGGCCGCACAAGCGTGAGGCTCCTGGAGCCCGGTGTAATTTATCCTGAAAATATCCTGCCAAATGAATAGGTGCAAACCTGCAAACTCGCCTTTTGAGAGAAATATACTGCCTCTGGCCTCCGTGCGAAAATCTGACTGAACGGTGCTGAGCTGAGCCTGATGTGAGCTGCTGAAGATCTGCTCGAGAGTGCTGTGGAAACACGGTGGTGCTGAGAGACGGCGGAAGCAACTGGGACAGTCCGCTGCTGCAGGCGAGTTAACTGGGCCGCGGCCGCTACACGTGGGACAAAGTCAGAACATCCCCCTGGTCGTTGGTGTGGAAGTATTGCCCTACGAGGCTTCCTGCATAGCCGTGGAGATCTGAACCGGAGGATGGTGCGCGCCATGAAGGTCAGGCTGTGAGGTGAGAGGTAACGGCAGTGACAGAGCGCTGACGGAGCCGCGCTCGCAGACAGCATTGAGGAGCGAACCGCACACCGTATCGAGGGGGCACATGCTGTGACCGCAGGGCCGAGGAGCCGACTGTGGCACCCCCCAGAGGCCCGCACTTCCCACAACGTGAAAGCTGACTGAGACAAAGCCCCATGTGAGGGACTAGGAGTGCTGGAGCCCCCGGTACATAGATCGGGAAAAGAGTGCTACTGCAGCTATTAAGCACAGCGGGGGGCAGGGGCGTAACGGACACCCCCGCAGCCCCCGCAGTGCGGGGGGCCCCACTCTTCTATATATGAAGGGGGGGCCCTGGGCTTGTTCCTCCAGGGTGTGTGTCAGACACAGTGTCTCTCATAAAGCACATGATGTTTGCAGCCTGCTTTGAGCTGCTCTGAGGGCTGACTCAGAAGTGAAGAGAAAAAAATAACAACTTTGTTTCTCTTTCACTCTGAGCCTGCCAGGCCCCTTACAAGAGCAGATCCCCCCTCCCACTCCTCCTCACAGACAGCGTCTTCCACTGCTTGCCTGAGAGGGGAAGAGGCTGCACAGGCCTTATTAGCAGGGGTGCAACAAACACACCTGCCAACCGGGTGGAGGGGCAATCTTCAGGACATTAAGGGGGCCCCTCAGCTCATCCATAGAGAGCAGAACTGTGGGAGGTTTTCTCTAAGGCAGGGGCAAACGCCCACAGCCCCCGGGCCCCACTCTCTCCAGTAAATGAAGGGGGCTCTGGGCCCCCTCAGCTGGCAGAGAGCTGTGAGAGAGGCTTGCGCTAAAGCAAGCCTCTCTCCCTCTAAAGCAGGTGCAGGCTGTCCGCAGCCTGCTCTGAGCCCCTCCCACTGACTGAAGAGAAACAATGTATCAAACCAAGTTCCAATGTTTCTCTTCAGTCAGAGCCACAAGCGGAAAGAGGATGTGGTGGGGGCCCCAGAGAGCAGGAAGCAGCACAGAAGAGCATTGCTCAGGACCCTGACAAGGGTGGGAGTGGGGGCCCCCAGAGAGCATTCTCCAGGGCAAAGCTCATATGAGAAGGGATGAGGCAGCAAAATGGTGCCCTCAGGTGAGCACTCTTGTTAGAACACACCATGGGCATCCACAGGGGGGCAAGGGTGGCCGAGAAGGGTGCAAGGTAGAGAGGAGATGGGTGCAAGGCAGAGGGGAGAAGGGTGCAAGGCAGAGGGGAGAAGGGTGCAAGGCAAAGTGGAGAAGGGTGCAAGGCAGAGGGGAGAAGGGTGCAAGGCAGAGGGGAGAAGGGTGCAAGGCGGAGGGGAGAAGGGTGCAAGGCGGAGGGGAGAAGGGTGCAAGGCGGAGGAGAGAAGGGTGCAAGGCAGAGGAGAGAAGGGTGTAAGGCAGAGGGGAGAAAGGTGCAAAACAGAGAGGAGAACGGTGCAAGGCGGAGGGGAGAAGGGTGCAAGGCAGAGGGGAGAAGGGTGCAAGGCAGAGGGGAGAAAGGTGCAAAACAGAGAGAAGAAGGGTGCAAGGCGGAGGGGAGAAGGGTGCAAGGCGGAGGGGAGAAGGGTGCAAGGCGGAGGGGAGAAGGATGCAAGGCAGAGGGGAGAAGGGTGCAAGGCAGAGGGGAGAAGGGGGCAAGGCGAAGGAGAGAAGGATGCAAGGTAGAGAGGAGAAGGGTGTAAGGCGAAGGAGAGAAGGATGCAAGGTAGAGAGGAGAAGGGTGCAAGGCGGAGGGGAGAAGGGTGCAAGGCAGAGGGGAGAAAGGTGCAAAACAGAGAGGAGAAGGGTACAAGGCGAAGGAGAGAAGGATGCAAGGTAGAGAGGAGAAGGGTGCAAGGCGGAGGGGAGAAGGGTGCAAGGCAGAGGGGAGAAAGGTGCAAAACAGAGAGGAGAAGGGTGCAAGGTGGAGGGGAGAAGGGTGCAAGGCAGAGGGAAGAAGGGTGCAAGGCAGAGGGGAGAAAGGGGCAAAACAGAGAGGAGAAGGGTGCAAGGCGGAGGGGAGAAGGGTGCAAGGCGGATGGGAGAAGGGTGCAAGGCAGAGGGGAGAAGGGTGCAAGGAGGTGGGGAGAAGGGTGCAAGGCGAAGGAGAGAAGGATGCAAGGTACAGAGGAGAAGGGTGCAAGGCGGAGGGGAGAAGGGTGAAAGGCAGATGGGAGAAGGGTGCAAGGTGGAGGGAAGAAGGGTGCAAGGCAGAGGGGAGAAGGGTGCAAGGGGGAGGGGAGAAGGGTGCAAGGGGGAGGGGAGAACAGTACAAGGCAGAGGGGAGAAGGGTGCAAGGCAGAGAGAAGAAGGGTGCAAGGCAGAGGGGAGAAGGGTGCAAGGCAGAGAGGAGAAGGGTGCAAGGCGGAGGGGAGAAGGGTGCAAGGCGGAGGGGAGAAGGGTGCAAGGTAGAGAAGGGTACAAGGCGGAGGGGGAGAAGGGTGCAAGGTAGAGAGGAGAAGGGTGCAAGGCAGAGGGGAGAAGGTTGCAAGGCAGAGAGGTGAAGGGTGCAAGGCAGAGAGGAGAAGGGTGCAAGGGGGAGGGGAGAAGGGTGCAAGGCAGAGGGGAGAAGGGTGCAAGGCAGAGAGGAGAAGGGTGCAAGACAGAGAGGAGAAGGGTGCAAGGTAGAGAAGGGTGCAAGGCAAAGGGGAGAAGGGTGCAAGGCAGAGAGGAGAAGGGTGCAAGGCAGAGGGGAGAAGGGTGCAAGGCAGAGAGGAGAAGGGTGCAAGGCGGAGGGGAGAAGGGTGGAAGGCGAAGGGGAGAAGGGTGCAAGGCAGAAGGGAGAAGGGTGCAAGGCAGAGGGGAGAAGGGTGCAAGGCAGAGAGAAGAAGGGTGCAAGGCGGAGGGGAGAAGGGTGCAAGGCAGAGGGGAGAAGGGTGCAAGGCGGAGGGGAGAAGGGTGCAAGGCGGAGGGGAGAAGGGTGAAAGGTAGAGAAGGGTACAAGGCGGAGGGGGAGAAGGGTGCAAGGTTGAGAGGAGAAGGGTGCAAGGCAGAGGGGAGAAGGTTGCAAGGCAGAGAGGAGAAGGGTGCAAGGCAGAGAGGAGAAGGGTGCAAGGGAGAGGGGAGAAGGGTGCAAGGGAGAGGGGAGAAGGGTGCAAGGCAGAGGGGAGAAGGGTGCAAGGCAGAGAGGAGAAGGGTGCAAGGCAGAGAGGAGAAGGGTGCAAGGTAGAGAAGGGTGCAAGGTAGAGAAGGGTGCAAGGCGGAGGGGGAGAAGGATGCAAGGCGGAGGGGGAGAAGGGTGCAAGGCAGAGAGGAGAAGGGTGCAAGGCAGAGGGGAGAAGGGTGCAAGGCAGAGGGGAGAAGGGTGCCAGGCAGAGGGGAGAAGGGTACAAGGCAGAGGGGAGAATGGTGCGAGGTAGAAAAGCATACAAGGGGGAGGTGGAGTAGGAAACAAGGGGGAGGGAGAGATGGGTGCAAGGGGAGGGGGAAGGGTGCAAGGGGGAGGGCGAGAAGGGTGCAAGGCAGAGGGGAGAAGGGTGCAAGGGGGATGGTGATGAAGTTACAAAATTGCCCCCCCCCCCGAAACATTTCTGTGGATGCCCATGGAATGCACACTACTTTGTGAGAAAGAGTGGGAGAGAGTGGAGAGAGAGTGAGAGTAGAGAGAGAGTGGAGAGAGAGAGACAGTGGAGAGAGATTGGAGAGAGAGAGAGAGAGAGAGCGGAGAGAGAGAGAGTGGAGATGGTAGAGAGTGGATCGAGAGTGCAGAGAGACAGTGGAGAGAGAGAGAGTAGAGAGAGAGGGTGGAGAGAGAGAGTGGAGAGAGAGAGAGTGGAGAGAGAGAGTGGAGGGCAACAGTGGAGAGAGAGTGGAGATGGAGAGTTTGAAGAGAGAGAGAGAGTAGAGAGAGAATGGAGAGAGAGAGAGAGTGGAGAGAGAGTGGAGAGAGTGTAGAGAGAGTGGAGGGAGACGGTGGAGAGGGAGTGGAGAGAGAGGGGAGAGAGAGAAAGTGGAGAGAGAGACAGTGGAGAGAGAGTAGAGAGAGAGAGTGGAGAGAGTGTGGAGAGAGGAGAGAGGGAGAGAGAGAGAGAGAGTGGAGAGAGAGAGAGAGTGGAGAGAGAGAGTGGAAAGAGAGAGTGGAGAGTGAGAGTGGATAGAGAGAGTGGAGAGAGAGTGTAGATCGACAGTGGAGAGAAAGAGTGGAGAGAGCATGGAGAGAGCGTGGAGAGACAGTGGAGAGAGTGGAGAGAGAGAGAGTGGAGAGAGAGAGAGTGGAGAGATTAGAGAGAGAGAGTGGAGAGAGAGTAGAGAGAGAGTGGAGAGAGAGTGGAGAGAGAGTGGAGAGAGAGTGGAGAGAGAGTAGAGAGAGAGTAGAGAGAGAATGGAGGGAGAGTTGAGGGAGAGTGGAGGGAGACAGTGGAGAGAGAGTGGAGAGAGAGTTGAGAGAGAGAGAGAGGAGAGAGAGTAGAGAGAGAGTGGAGAGAGAGAGAGAGGAGAGAGAGTAGAGAGAGAGAGTGGAGAGAGATTTGATAGAGAGTGGAGAGAGAGTAGAGAGAGAGTGGAGAGAGAGTGGAGGGAGACAGTGGAGAGAGAGTGGAGAGAGAGGGAGTGGAGAGAAGGTAGTGAGAGGGTAGTGAGAGAGTGGAGAGAGAGTGGAGAGAGACAGTAGAGAAAGAAAGTGGAGAGAGACAGTGGAGAGAGACAGTGTAGAGAGAGAGAAGGGAGAGAGGGTGGAGAGATAGAGAGCAGAGAGAGAGTGGAGAGAGAGTGGAGAGATAGAGAGCGAAGAGAGAGCGGAGAGACAGTGGAGGGAGACAGTGGAGAGAGTGGAGGGAGACAGTTCAGAGAGAGGAGACAGGGGAGAGAGTGGGGAGAGTAGAGATAGAGAAAGTAGAGAGACAGTGGAGAGAGAGTGGAGAGAGAGACAGTGGAGATAGAGTTGACAGAGTTGAGAGAGAGAATGGAGAGAGAGAGAGTGAAGACAAAGTAGAGACTGACTGACTGACTCAGAGACTGAATACTGACTGACCGAGAAACTGACAGAGATAGAGATAGAGAGAGAGCGAGACTGGCTGACTGTGAGAGTGACTGACTGACTGACAGAGAGAGAGAGACTTATTGAGAGAGAGACTGACTGACAGAGAGAGAGACTGACTGACAGACAGAGACTGACTGAGGCAGAGAGATACTGACTGACAGAGAAAGAGACTGACTGAGAGAGGCAGAGACTGACTGACTGACTGAGAGAGAGACTGACTGACTGAGAGAAACTGACTAGGAGAGAGACTGACAGAGAAAGAGAGAGAGAGAGACTGACTGAGGTAGAGAGAGAATGGCTGACTTGGAGAGAGAGAGACTGACTGGGATGGAGAGAGAGACTGACTGTCAGAGAGAGAGAGAGACTAAGAGACTGACTGACTGAGAGAGAAACTGACGGACAGAGACTGAAGGAAAGAGAGAGACTGAGAGACTGACAGAGAAAGAGAGACTGACTGACCGAGAGAGAGAGACTGACTGACAGAGAGAGAGAATCACAGAGAGAGACACTGACTGAGAGAGACTGGCTGACTGCGGGAGAGAGAGAATGACGGACTGAGAGAGACTGACAGAGGGAGAGACAGAGAGAGAGAGAGAGACTGTCTGGAAGACTGACTGACAGAGAGAGAGACTGACATAGAGACTGACAGAGAGAGGGACTGACAGAGAGGGACTGACAGAGAGAGGGACTGACAGGGAGACGGACTGACAGGAAGAGGGACTGACTGAGAGAGAGAGAGAGAGAGACTGACAGAGTGAGACTGACAGAGTGAGACTGACAGAGAGAGACTGACTGACTAAGAGAGAGAGACTGGCTGACTAAGAGAGAGAGACTGGCTGACTAAGAGAGAGAGAGACTGACTGACTGAGAGAGACTGATTGAGAGAGAGAGACTGACTGAGAGAGACTGGCTGAGAGAGAGACTGACTGGGAGAGAGAGATTGACAGAGAGAGAGAGACTGGGCCTCTGACAGAAAGTGAGACTGACAGAGAGAGAGAGACTGACAGAGATGGAGAATAAGAGACAGAGAGAGAGACTGACTGACAGAGAGAGAGACTGAGAGAGAGAGACTGACTGACTAAGAGAAACTGACAGAGAGAGACTGTGAGAGACTGACTGACACTGACAGAAAGGGAGAGACTGACTGACAGAAAGAGAGAGACTGACTAAGAGAGAGACTGACTGACAGAGAGACTGACCGAAAGAGAGAGATAGAGAGACTGACAGAGAGAGAGAGAGACTGAGAGAGAGACTGACAGACAGAGGGGCTGACAGGGAGAGAGGCTGACTGAGAGAGAGACTGACAGAGAGACTGAAAGAGAGAGGGACTGACTGAGAGAGACTGACAGAGAGAAACCGACTGACTGACAGAGAGAGACTGACTGACTGACTGACAGACTGAGAGAGACTGACTGAGAGAGATAGACTGACTGAATGACAGAGAGAGATAGACTGACTGACTAGGAGAGAGAGAGACTGACTGACTGAGAGAGAGAGAGAGAGAGAGAGAGAGAGAGACAGTGACGGAATTGGGGTCAAAGTGTGTATGAAGCTATGCAATGTCTCTTAAGATTGCTATTGTCTACTAATAAAAATGTATTATCAAAATGTGCTCTTTGTAGTTACATCTGCTTTTTAAATACTGCATTGTCGCTTTGCCTAATGTTTTAAAACGGAAACCAGAAGGAGCAGTGGATGCACTTTTGTCAAAACGGAACGATGAGTGGGCCTGATGTTGTACATCATGACAGGAGTCTGCATCAGGAAACCCACCTAACATTGGGCAAACTTCCCCGGTCTACCGATGGCAGGGACCCTGTAATGAATGGGCCACCACCTATGATAGCCTACGGGCAGACTAAGCCCAACCTTTGACTCCACCATCCAGTGTTACTTATAACGGCTGGATTGGTGACAGTGGCGTAACAATCGCCCCGCATCCCCTGCAGTATGGCGGGTCGCTGGCCTGAGAGCTCTAGACTGGCACGGAGAATGGGGGGGGTCCCTCCATGTAGTTTGCAGGGGGGCCCCCTCAAGTTTCGTTACGCCACTGGGGGGGGCGCGCCTGATTGAGAAATTAGCAGAGGATCTCCCCCCCCGAAAGGAGGGGGGAAGCCACAAATATAACTGCAGCGCACTGCACTGAAGATTAGCTGGCTGCCCATTGAGCTCCATTATTAGGTGCCATCTCGAGAGGAAGTTGCGGCTGCTGCCATATTGAGAAGCTCATCGCAAAGGGGAACACATGTGGGTGCAACTGCTACGTGAGGCGCCATAAGAGGTCCCATAACATCAGAAACGCAGTATGTCAACTTCCAACACCCCCCCCCCCGGTGGTGAGATTGTCAATAGGGCATCTGACTGGAACAAATTGAGAGCTAGCACTCACACGCACGGAGGAGAACTGGTAAACTACAAATCAGCACTGGGGAACAACTGTGGAGGGTTTTGAAGTGCGGCTGGAGGGTTGCCTTTGGAAATACACTACGGGGCCCAGTGCGAAGTGACGGCGGGCCACCCGAGACGGTGGACACCCTCGCTACATAGACCCTGGGGCTGGAGGGAAGTGCTGTGCCAGCTGCAACTTGGTGACAGATGGCAGATGTTAGCCGGGTCGAAGTTGGCAGCGCACAGTGAGAGAAGACGGCTGATCTTGCGAAGGAGTGGGCTGGTGAAACTGCAGCGCAGTGCGAGGTGAAAGTGCTGGACAGTGACGTACGCCTCAACCCCCCCCCCCACATTTGCGCCAGAATGGGCAAACCAGACACGAGGCAGCCAAAATTGAACTTTGAAGGTATGAAGAAGGGGGCGCGCAGCGTAAACAATGGTCAGGACCTTGAGAGGAGAGAGGAGAGCCAGAATGAGGCCACATCACAAACATCGGATGTGCAGAGCATACTGCAGGAGGTGAGACAGGGATTCACCACAAAAGTATATAAAGTAGATCAAATGTCTACAAGAATGGACGCCATCGCACATAAATTTGATGGACACGAGGACCGCATTAAAGAAACTGAGAGGCGCATATGTGACACTGAGGTTGCTACCACCAGGAATACGACTCAAATCAATCTCATGGATAAGCTTTTGAAAATAATTGCAGCCAAGAATGAGGACTTGGAAGCGCGCAGCAGACGGAATAATATACGCGTCCCAGGTGTTCCGAGTCAACCAATACTGGGAAGATGGAGGAGTTCATCGAGAGGCTGCTAGTGGCGACCATAGGAGCGACTCCTTCTCCAGCCAGTTTGCTGTGGAAAGGGTGCATAGAACCCTTGGGCTGCGTCCGGCTCCGGGCAACACTCCGCATCCCATTATTGCTCAGCTATTGAACTTCAAAGACCGAGATGTGGCCCTTCGTGCGGCAAGGAGTAAGCAATCCCTCTCATATGATGGCAACACGCTTTCCATATACACGGATTTTACACCCGTTGTGCAGAAGGAGAGGCGTAAATTTATAGATGTGGAGAAAAAACTGCGAGCTGTGCAGATTGACTATGCGCTGTTATACCCGGCGCACCTCAGGGTTACACACCAGGGGAAGCAGCGATTCTTTACTAACCCGCAGCAGGTCGAGGACTTCCTACGTCACATGAAACGCGCAAACCGAGCTGATGGAAATCCGAGCGCTTCCCCACAAGCCGGAGCTGAGGCGAGGGAAGGAGAGCACTAACAAAGGGACGTAAGATGCGCTTAACTATGATTGAGATACCAATACTGGACTGGATGTATTCTTGTAGACTGTCAGGCAAAAGGTATGATTGCTAATTATTGAATGCGTCATTTGGGTAACATATGTAGCACGCCGGGCCCCCACTTCCCCCCAATTAAAGAGCCCGGGAGGCATAACCATGGAGGGCCTGGGGTGACCTGACCCCATGACACCCCCTAGCCGCACGGCTCGCCAGCTGTGAGCGCGCCCCTACCCCGACGCCACATGTTCGCCCGTGGCCTCAGTGCCCCCTCGCTGCTGCTCGTTTTTCTACTCCGCTGTTGACCTCATTTTCGTGCTTCATCGTGACTGTACTTTCTCTTTTTCTGGTAAAGTGATATTGTGCTTATTTGTTCTGGCAAAGCGATATTGTGCTTATTTGTTAGTATTGTACCTGCTGGTGTGCCCCCCCCCCGCTCCCCGCTTCCCGCTGCTGCTCCCTCACGGCCCGCCCCCTTTTTCTCTTCTGTACCCCCGCCCCACTCCCGCCTCCCAGCGGCACCTCCCTCCCACTTGGCCTCATATGGAGCCCGCGCGGCGCAGGCGAGTGTGACCTGACCCCAGGACACCCCCTCGCCGCACGGCTCGCCAGCTGTGAGCACACCCCTACCCCGACGCCACAGGTTCGCCCCTGGCCTCGGTGCCCCCTTGCTGCTGCTCGTTTTTCTACTCCGCTGTTGACCTCATTTTCGTGCTTCATCGTGACTGTACTTTCTCTTTTTATGGTAAAGTGATATTGTGCTTATTTGTTCTGGCAAAGTGATATTGTGCTTATTTGTTAGTATTGTACCCGCTGGTGTGCCCCCCCGCTCCCCGCTTCCCGCCGCTGCTGCCTCGTGGCCCCGCCTCCTTTTTCTCTTCTGTAGCCCCACCCCGCTCCCGCCTCCCAGCTGCTCCTCCCTCCCACTTCACCTCATATGGAGCCCTCGCAGTGCAGGCGAGTGTGACCTGACCCCAGGACACCCCCTCGCCGCACGGCTCACCAGCTGTGAGCGCGCCCCTACCCCGACGCCGCAGGTTCGCCCCTGGCCTCGGTGCCCCCTCGCTGCTGCTCGTTTTTCTACTCCGATGTTGACCTCATTTTCGTGCTTCATCGTGACTGTTCTTTCTCTTTTTCTGGTAAAGTGATATTGTGCTTATTTGTTCTGGCAAAAAGATATTGTGCTTATTTGTTAGCATTGTACCCGCTGGTGTGCCCCCCTCGCCCCCCGCTTCCCGCCGCTGCTCCCTCGCGGCCCGCCCCCTTTTTCTCTTCTGTACCCCCGCCCCGCTCCCACCTCCCAGCTGCTCCTCCCTCCCACTTCGCCTCATATGGAGCACGCGCGAAGGCGCGTCAAAGGCAAGCCCGTCTACGCCCGTCCAGGCCTGGACCGCGCCCGGCGCCAGGACCCCTGGTCCTCAACGATGCCAGCGCACCCGAAGAACTTACGACGCCGCCAGCCTCCACGCACTCAACGCCGGTCAGAACCCCGCCTGCTACCGAGCCACCCTGAAACGCACCCACGGACCCTTCACCTGCCAAGCCTGCAAATTCACCTGCCTCCGAACCTGTACCGCACCCGCCAGGCCAGGCACCAGCAACAATCACCTCAAGTGCATCCTTCTCAACACCCGCTCTGTCCACAGGCACGCCATCGAGCTCTGGAACCTCCTCGACACAACATCACCAGACGTCGCCTTCCTCACAGAAACCTGGATGAATACCTCCTCAGCCCCGGACAGTAGTAGCAAGCTTTATTTCGATATATTTCACATATCTTAAAAAGCATTACAAAACATTAAAAACAGTGGAAAGTTCATTACATTGTTAAAAACATACATTTCATATTTAAAAAAGCAAGGGATTACACATGAATACAGACTAAAATAAATATTTATGTTAGACACAAAAGCCTAGCGGATCTAACTCGCCATGCCCAGCCAAGAAATTTGGCCAGGGCACAAGCAAACAAGGGACAAGGATCTGATCTTAAAAGTCGTAGGGCCTCCTTATGTGATCTAGTACCAAGGCTCCTACAGAGTGGCTTCAGCCATTTGCAGCGTGGAGCAGCATAGGCCGGACATTCGAACAGTAGGTGGGGAACTGACTCAGGCCTGTTCGGGCAGAAGGGGCAAAAAGGAATTGTCTGTGCCGGAACCTTCCAGCTAGCAGTCAGTGTCCCCACTGGCAATAAGCCCACCCTGAATTTAAAGAATAATGCCCTATCCCAGGTTTTTGTAACCATATCCAGGTACGGTTCGCAAAAAGGGACCTCCTTAACCATCAAGAAGTCTACAGTTGTTCTGCACAGGTTGGCCTTGCTATTTCTGCCATCAGTCACCCAGGTCCAATATAACTTCTTCAGGATCAGCTTGGGCGGGGCAGATCTGTTTAACCAGGCATCTTTAAGGCCCAGGTCGAAAAGAAGGCGCTTGACTTCTTTTAGCCAACAAACCTTGTGCCAACCAGGTGTTAAAAGAAGTTCCCTTAAGCCTTCGGTATAACTAGACAATTCTGGGACCCTCCAGATGCGTGCCCATAGAAGGAGGGGGCGCAACTTCGCCAGGTCGCTAATTGGGCGAGTGCCAGCATCTAGAAGGAGCGGGAGAGATGGTATACTATATGGTAGGCCCATGAGGTCTTTATGAAATTTGTTCTCTGAACGAGTCAAGAAATCTACATTCTGCACGCCCCATAGTTCTGACCCATACAGGGCTGCACTCACCCCTCTTGCCCTGTAGATGTCCAATACAGGAGCAATAGGTTTAAGTGAGGAGGCTCGTTGTTCTTTAAGAAGGGGCCCTCACCGCCCTCTTGTGGGTCAACAACATCTTCTGATGGTGGGGTTTCCAGCTCATGGAGTCACATAGGCGAATGCCTAGGTAATCGAACTCTTTTACCCTCTCGAGTGGGACAGAGTCCAAGGAGGGTGGGTTGACAGTCTTCCTCGGGGGGTTTAAGACCAGGAACTTGGTTTTACCTACATTGATAGCAAGTCTCCTGCAATCGCAAAAGTTCTTAAAGCTGGTAAGGAGACATTGCAGGCCTACTGGAGTTTTTGAGATCAGGAGGGTGTCATCTGCAAATAGGAGGGTGGGAATTTTCCTACCAGCCAGGGAAGGTGCGTCTGCTGGATGTTTAAGTAGATGCTCCACCACTCCGTTAACATATAATGAGAACAGAGTGGGGGCTAGCACACAACCCTGGCGCACACCCCTATTTACAGGGATACGTGATGTTTTTTGTCCCTTCACCCCACCTGATCTGAGCAAAATTATCCTCATGCAGCTTAATGAGCAAATTAAGTAAATATGGAGGAATTCCCAGTTCATCTAGGACACTCCAGAGTTGGCCACGTGGGACCAGGTCAAAGGCAGTCCGTAAGTCTATAAATGCCAGGTACAGACTTCCCTTGCCCAGTACAACCACTTTCCAGTAGATCATTAGTAACCGGAATGTCTGTTCAATGGTCCCCATGCCAGTTCTAAAACCCGCCTGGTAATCTGAGAGTATTTCCTTTTCCTCAACCCATTGTAAAACCCTTCCTAAGACTACCTTACCAGCCACCTTCTGCGTGGAATCTAACAGGCTAATAGGGCGATAGTTAGCGGGGTCGTCCCGACTACCTTTCTTAAAATTCGGGACGACCTCCGCGCCTTTCCATGAGTCCGGGAAACACTCACCATGCAAGCCAGCATTCAAGAGGGAAGCAATAAGTCTGCCCCACTCTTCTGGGTTAACCCGAAGTAGATCGCCTGGGATACCATCAGGTCCCGCAGCCTTATTTGGAACCAGGCACTTAATTGCCCCCTCTACTTCCTTGGACAGAAAGAGACTATCCTCAATGTGGTCAGTACATTTAGTAAGGGGCTGGCTCATCAGGCTAACAGAGGGATCCGCAGATAGAGAATAGAGCTGGGAAAAGTGGGTAAACCACGCCTCACCAGTTATATTACATGTTAGTAGAGAATCTGTGGATTTGTCCCTAGCCCTCAACAATTCCCAAAAACCCTTCGAGTCTTTCCTAGAGCTAGCCGCCTTTAGGTCGTTCCAAAACTGGGTTTCATGCTCAGCCCTTGCTGTAACTAGAGCCCTTTTGTAGATTTTCCTAGCAAGGCTAATCTGAGCGCCATCCTTAGCCTTCACTGCTTTGATTAGCTCCCGTTTGGTCGAGCGGCAGGCAGAGGAGAACCAACTTGCGCTGCCCTTAGGTACAGCTCTTGTCTTATCCCTCATACCAGCTGGGTGGACAGTAAACAATTCACCTAATGCATAGGTAGTTTCTAAAAACAAAATCGGGACATCATGCTTACTGAGGCCCGAAGAGTCTAAATGCGACATCACATTGGACATTATGGACTTTACTTCTGAGATCTTAGCCTCATTAGCAGCGATTTTGTTCCACTTCAGCCGCCTGCCACAATTGGACGGGCGTACTTCATGCGTTGTTTTCCAAGAATGCGAGGATGGATCTGGAGTCATACCCTTCCAAGGGGAGGACAAAGTTAAAGCTAGAGGATTGTGGTCACTATCAGTAGATGGCAAGATCACCATATCTATCAGATGAGCCCAGAGCCTATAATTCAAGAATATGTAATCAATCCGTGAGGAGTGACCCACCCTATTGTATGTGTGTGCCCCAAGGGAGTCGGATTTAGATCTGCCATTGGTTGCCCTAAGACCAAATTCCAAACAGAGTGCATTAAGATCTATGGCACTTTGGGTCCAGCTTCTGATAGGTGTGAGAGTGAGCGGGGGAATACCTCTCCTAGCGTCATCTTCCCTGATGCCTAATATATCCTCACGGGCAAGAGGTTCGAAGGAACAGTGAAGATCCCCAGCTAGTAGAACAAGAGAGTCAGTATTACAGGAACCAAGTTCCTCCTCGATTCCTGTAAGTGGCAGCGTAGAAGCACCACCCCTTGCCCCTCTTACATAAATGTTAAAAACTTCAAGCTTCTTCCCCCAAGAGCCTTTTATTAATACTCTCTGCAGGTCAGGTGATTTTGTTGGTATGGTCCTGATATTTAGACCCAGGGAGATGCTAACCCAGATTAATAGGCCGCCAGACGGGCGGCCTTTACTACCAGGTGGTTGTGCCGCGGGCACAAAGTGGGTGGAGTAACCCACCTTGTAGCGTGGTTCCAAGCACCATGTTTCCTGGAAGAGACAAATCCCGAAGGATTCAACAAATAAATTCCAATCGGGTAAGTCGATGTTCCGTGCAAGGCCCGCTACATTCCAACTAAGCACCTTCAGCGCTGAACTACCAACATCCCCCGACCCTAGCATAAAGGTAGACATAAGGGGATCAGGAGTGATGCTAGGCTTCCTAGCCATGGGCAACGGCAGTAAATCCGCCTCAGTTACCCCCGAGGAGAGCTGTATAATCTCCGCCCCTGAAGATGTAGTTACAGAGGAATCAAGGACAAAGCCAACATTGTTTTTATGGTGGATTACTGCATCCGGTGACAATGATATCGGGGGAATCTGGGACAGGATGCCTGGAGCAAAAGCCGCCCTTTGGATAGGATTGTTCAACACACCCTGCTCAATTGGAGCCTCCAGGAGTGTTTTGTCGATTGGGACTATTGTGACTGGGTTAGGATCCAAAACTCTAGTAGCTATCATTCCTATGTCCCTTTCCGTGTTTACAGGTGGACTACTCCTACCTATATTACACTTGATGGGCATAAATTCAGTGGTCGACAAGGGCGGTATATCTTTAACGTCAGTCGGGGGTGCCAGTAACGTAAGGAGTCAATCTACCTCTTCTAGGCAGCCAAACCCATTAAAGGTTGGTACCCCATTCCGCCATCTATTTGTGCCTTGCCAACCATCTCTGTCACCTCCCCGAGCAGGATGTCTGGCCAATAACCAGTCCCCCCCGTAATTTATGGTAGGCCGAGGGGAAAGAAAAATGTTAGTGGTCTAACTGCGATGGAAGAGTTCTCGCCACAAGTATTCCAAGAACATAGGTGTTGTGCCGTATGTGGATCTTCAAATGAGACTACAATGCAGTCACCAGGAATGGTTTTGGATGACGGACCTATCCAGGGAACCCTTCGCACCATCAAGATTTTGCTTCTCAGATGGTTGGGAAGCGGTCTATTTACATTCAACCAATGGATGACCTTGTTTTTAAGAGACCAAAAATGTTCTTGATGGTGGGTCCCAACTGTGGGTACTCCAGCTAGCACCACCACATATGGCCTTACATCTGGGGGGAGATCTATATAACCCCCACGAAAATTCTCTATGATTTGTGGCCCCTGCGAGGTGGTTCGATGTGCCTTAGTTTCTTTCGTCAACGGGGCAATAATTTCTTTATGTGGTGGTATTGATTGTGGAGGGAGTTGTTTCAATATCTTCGGTGTGGATTTAGTGACTTTATGGTCGTAGGCCTTCATACGTGGCTTGGGTATTGGTTTAATTGGGGGCGGTACTATTGTGGTAATGGTAGGTGCCATTGCAATTTTGTCATCTTCCAATGGAATATTGATTTTGTTTTCCTTAAAACTAAGGCTTGCTAGGGTTAGAATACTCTTTTCTACCTCTAAAAGATGGTTTTCTATGCGTGAGAGCCTAAGTTGTAGGGGGGTTATAAGCTTTTTTAGAGTCTCACATACTATTTGTAAAAATTCCTCATCTTTTCCCTCGATCTCGCCTGGGAGTACCCCATTCTTTACAGCGCCTTGATATTAGTCATTTTCCCCCTCTATAATATCTATCTTGGTGGCATCTATGATTAGGCAATTCTCTTCAACGATGGGAAGCTCCTGCACTGGAACTACAGCCCCACCTACCCCACTTTCCACAAAAGAGTTTCTATCATTAGGATAATGTGCGCTAACAACTTTAGCCTTCTTCCTCGAGTAGGCTGATCTTATGTTACGTTTCCTTTTTTGTACTATGCCCTTCTTGTTAGAGCACACGTTATTCTCATAAACCTCATTAGTTGGTGGAATTCTTTCAGAAGGTGACCCCAATTCTGTATCAAGAACATTCGAGGTGGGGCTCTGGTTGGAATGCAAATGGGCGTACCCTAGAGTAGAAACTGTTACAAGTGGGGTTGTGGGTGAGGTATGGTGGACATCAGCCTGTGTAGTAATTAGTCGTAGGCCAGATGAACGCTCGGGGTTTTAGCAGTTGCTATATGGCCCAGGGATGATTTTTTAGACATAGCAATAACCTGGGACAATCTTCTAGCTGCGTCTAATTCTGTAGAGACTCTCTTTTGCATTTTAGTGATTTCAATATCTATCGCAGAGTTGGTCCTAGTGATAAAATCATCGAGAGTCCCATTCAGCATCTTCCCTCCTTTAGCAGCCCTACTACGGCTTGAACGTGAACACATGTTATCTATGGGACCTGTCCAAACAAAAAATGCCAATACCAATAAAGCAGGGGGCGACAAGGGAAGGGCCCAGTCCAGTCTCTCCAGGCCTCGAAGGGCCTCAAACGGCCCACCCTTTGCCCGGGCTTATCCCCGGGCACTCCCGCGCAGCGGGCTGCAGCGTCAGTTATAGGGAGACGAGGTTAGACTGGGGGCGTGTCAGCATGGAGAGCGGGCCAGGTGCAGGTGGTTCCACCCTGCAGGGACTCCTGGGATTTCGAGTCCCTGCGTCTCCGCTCGCAGCCCTGCAGATTACTCAATCCTCCCAATCAGTGGCTCAGGTCCGGTGCGCAGAGAACGCCCCTTCAAAGAGCGAAGCGGGACCCGCGAAGCGGGTCCTGCAAGCTGTGGCAGCTGCTACGAAGACAGATAGCAGGCAAGTCAAATCCTATCAATGCTTCCGTTTGGCCCAAGCAATACTTCCTTTCAGTGTCCCACGTCGTTCTGGAACACAGGGCGGTAAATACTACTCAGACTGGGGGCGTGTCAGCAGGGAGAGCGGGCCAGGTGCAGGTGGTTCCACCCTGCAGGGACTCCTGGGATTTCGAGTCCCTGCGTCTCCGCTCGCAGCCCTGCAGATTACTCAATCCTCCCAATCAGTGGCTCAGGTCCGGTGCACAGAGAACGCCCCTTCAAAGAGCGAAGCGGGACCCGCGAAGCGGGTCCGGCAAGCTGTGGCAGCTGCTACGAAGACAGATAGCAGGCAAGTCAAATCCTATCAATGCTTCCGTTTGGCCCAAGCAATACTTCCTTTCAGTGTCCAGCCCCGGACATCGCCATAGCCATCCCGGAGGGCTACAATATCACCCGGAGGGACCGCGTCAACCAAACCGGAGGAGGCATCGCCATCGTCCACAGAAACACCATCCGCATCACGACTAACTCCGACGACACCCTCACCGCCGCCGAGCACCTGCACCTCCAGGTTCACACCGACCCCAAGACCACCCTCAGAGGCACCCTCATCTACAGTCCCCCGGGACCACGCACTCAATTCAGCGAAGCCATCGCAGACTTCATCAGCCCGCACGCCCTCACCTCCACAGACTACATCCTCCTAGGAGACCTCAACTTCCACCTGGAGAACAACAAGGACAGCAACACCGCCGCCCTGCTGGACAACCTCGCCAACCTCTGACTCAAGCAACTGGTGAACACCCCCACCCCCTACGACGGCCACACGCTTGACCCCGTCTTCTCCTCCAGCAAGCACATCTCCTTCAGCCACTCCACCGGACTACACTGGACAGTTCACAGCTGCGTCCACTTAAACTTCAGAAGACCACGACCCACCACTACCCGCAACAGGTCCCCCGCAGAAGCTGGAGCAAGATCACCGCCGACCAGCTCACCACCACCCTCAGCCAGAACCCACCCACCAACGCGACGGACCCCAACGAAGCAGCCCGCATCCTCATTGCAGAATGGATGAAGATCAGCCGTCTGAACCTGAACTCAGACAAGACGGAAGTCCTCATCCTCGGACCATCTCCCTCTGCCTGGGACGACCCCTGGTGGCCCCCTGCCCTGGGCACCGCACCCAAGCCAACGGACTCCTCCCTCACGATGACCAAGCAAGTGAACGCCGTCTCGTCATCCTGCTTCAACACTCTGCGCATGCTCCGAAAGATCTTCCAAAGGATCCCCACCGAAACCAGGATGACGGTCACCCAGGCCCTCATCACCAGCCGACTGGACTACGGGAACACCCTCTACGCTGGAACCACAGCCAAACTTCAGAAAAGACTCCAGCGCATTCAGAACGCCTCAGCACGACTCATCCTGGACATCCCTCGCCACAGGCACATCTCCGCCCACCTGAAAGACCTGCACTGGCTCCCCGTCAACAAGAGGATCACGTTCAGACTCCTCACCCACGCACACAAGGCCCTCCACGACACGGGCCTGAAGTACCTCAACAGCCGCCTCACATTCTACACACCCACCCCCCAGCTCCGGTCCGCCAGCCTCGCCCTCGCCTCCGTCCCACGTTTTCGGAAATCCACCATCGGAGGAAGATCCTTCTCCTACCTGGCAGCCAAAACATGGAACTCCCGCCCCACTCATCTACGGCTGACCCTGGACCATCTCTCCTTCAGGAAACAACTCAAGACCTGGCTGTTCGAGCAGTAGCGACCCCCCCTCCCCTCAGCGCCTTGAGAACCGTACGGGTGAGTAGAGCACTATACAAATTTATTGATTGATTGATTGATTGACTGTGCTGCTGCCTAGACATGACCCGCAGAGGGTATCCCCCATTGATATACCACAACATGACTCGTGCGAGGTTTGTGGTATTATTGCTTTTAGTTCAGTTGGGGTTTGGGGAGGATAGGAGGGGAACGTATTCTGGCAATTTGGGGTTGCTTCAGTGGGTGGAGGGTGGGAAGGGGGAGAGTTGGGTTGAGAATGTCATGGTGATACAGTATTGTGTGGCTGGCCACCAGAGACGTGCGAGGCTGGCAAGGGAGGACAATGGTAAGCATCACAAGAGCGCTACATCAGGTTATTTTGACAACATTGCAGATTTGGGTAACGTCACAAGTGCATTAATAGGCATAGGATCATGCTCTCCTGAACCATGGCTTGAGTAGATACAGGGACTATGAATATTATAACATGGAATGTCAGGGGCTTGGGAGATCCAAGAAAAAGAAGGAATATACTGTTGTATTTAGATAGACATAATGTGCATATTGCGATGCTTCAAGAGACCCACTTTACGCCTCTGAAACCAAATGGCTTTGCCAGTAAATGGGCGGAGCATAGACTCTACTCAGATCATTTGGGGTGGCGATTTTAATGTCACACATAATTCTAGACTAGATAGATCACACCCCTCCACCACCATTATACCAAAGCAGGTGCAGTAGTGCAGGACACAATCACTACCTATGGACTAATTGACTCCTGGAGGCATACACATTCACAAACACGAGAAGACGCACTATACAGCTCAGGCAGCGTCATGGGCACGACTGGACTATTGTTTTGCATCCCGAGGATTAGCTCCGGCAATAGCTCGGGTGCAGCATTTGGCTAGAACATACTCGGACCACGCCCCAGTGCTTCTCTGGCTTTCTTCCGCTGATCTGAAGAACCCCCACGGGCACGGGAGGCTGCATGGACCTATCTTATTAGACACAGTCTTTCAGGAAGAATTACGCGAGTAGATCCAGGATTTTTTTGTGCGTAATAAGGACTCAGTGACTAGTGTGGAAGTTATATGGGAGGCATTTAAGGTAACGATTCGTGGAAACTGTATGTCGAAAGGATCAGGGGTACTTAGGGACATACTTAACACATTGCATAGATTAGAATTAGACCTTAGAGCTTTGGAACTGGAGGTCACCAAGGGAAAGGATAAAGCCGCTAGAGCCAAGTTTAGAGACAAACTCACAGAGTACATGGATGAGGCACAACGAGAAGCGCGGTTCTGGGGTAGATACTGGGTAGCTCATAGCTACGGAGAAGGGGAGAGGCCAGGCAAGTCATTGGCACACAAAATAAGACAACCTCGATGTAACAACTATGTACTGGAAGTCGGGGATTGGGAGGGAGAGGTGTGCCGGTACACGGCCAACATACTTAATGCCTTTCTAGAACATTACAAGAGGCTATACATTACGAATAGAAAGGATTAACTAAACCTAGAAGCATTCTTGGGTGACAAAGCATTAGGCTGGTTGAGTGATGTACAGAGGACCTTCCTGTGTACTCCGTTTGAGATAGATTAGGTAAGGGAAGCTATAATAACTATGCAATCTGGGAAGGCCACTGGTGCAGATGGCATTCCGATCTAATTCTATAAGACCTATATCGATCTGATAGCCCCCATACTTCAAGAGGTCTATGAGGATGCTTTGGAGGTGGGACGCCTCCCTGGCTCCATGGGAGAAGCTCTTATACTCTCCCTGCTGAAGCCAGGGAAGTCGCCTATAAAATGTGACCCCTACAGGCCGCTCTCATTGCTTAACTGCAATGCCAAAATATTGGCCAAAATGATAGCGACGAGACTGAGCCTATTGATGGAGAATTTAATTCTCCCTGACCAGACGGGATTCGTACCTGGGAGAGCCACCTCCCTTAACTCGCGAACACTTTTCTCTATCTTAAATAACGTTGCACCGGACCTCCCTCTTGCCGCAGTATTTCTGGATGCTACCAAAGCGTTCAATTCCATTGAGTGGGACTATATTTTTGGAGTCACGCTACGCATGGGATTCCCACCACTGTTTTTATCATGGATTAAGCTATTATACTGTTCACCGGTTGCTAAGGTGCTGATTAATGGGCATACGTCACAGTCATTTAGCATTACTAGGGGGACCCGACAGGGGCGCCCGCTTTCCCCATTGCTTTTTGCTATAGCAGTAGAACCATTGGCGGCCAAAGTGCTTCAACACCACAATGATAAGGCATTGCGATGCAATCTGCGCCAAATACTTATATCCCTCTACGCAGACGATATTACTCTTGACATCCGAGACCCACAGTGTAATCTGAACCCAATCCTAAGAGAATTTATAGTGTTCGGGAAACTGTCAGGAATCCAGATAAACTGGGGGAAATCCTGTATCTTTCCATTGACGGCCGCAACTACACGCTTTCAGCTGGATTATCCTCTGGAGTGGTGTGAGGAAGAGCTAAAGTACCTGGGGATAAGGATCACCAGAGATAGGGAGGAGCTTATGAGACTGAACTATGGAACAGCCAATACAAGAATAGCGGATTGTGTCAAACGCTGGAAAGCACTGTCCCTCTCAATAGCAGGGCGGGCATCCTTAATAAAAATGGTGATACTCCCACAACTTCTCTACCTGTTTTTTAAATACACCATATCACCCGGGAACCTTTTTCTTAAAGACGCTGAAATCGAAATTGATACGTCTGGTTTGGGGAGGCAAGCAATCGCGATTGCAATGGGATATACTGATTCGGCCTCATGCTCAGGGAGGGTTTGGTATACCGGATTTTGAGCTACACGAGCGCGCAAGCACACTACGCATGGTTATGGGTGGAACAACCACGATATATGCCTCAAGTTGCAGCCGAACATTGGCTCGCACACCCCATTCCACTAGATGGTGTTTTATTTGACCGAGTGGTGATTAGAGACAGAAACGCATCTGCCCTCACATCCACTGTAGCAGCATGGCAACGAATAGGACAAATGCTGGATGTCTTTCTATTATACTCACCACTGTTACCTCTCACGTACCATCCGAAAATGCTCTTGCTCCAGGAGGCCATTTTTTATACTTTCAAATAGCGGACTCGGATCCACACCTGGGGGGACCTGTAGCATAATGGAAAATTCCGCACTGCGGACCATATATTTCAGGGCACACAGCAGACACCGCTTGATGTTTTCTTATTCATTAGACTTAGACAGGGGATCCGGGCGCTTACCCCGGAATTTCCGGTGGAACCGCAAACTCTTGCACCGTTACAAGTGATCCTGAAGGCCGGCACGGCTAGACGCCTTGTATCATTGATATACAGTACGGTCCACACTCACAGAGCCATTCCGCCCGCACCATCACAAGTTAGATGGGGGAGGAGCTGGGATTTGCTTTAACTGATGACCAGTGGGAATTCTGTTTTATGCAGATGGAACGTGTCTCAGCCAGTGTATTATACATGATAAATTTCTTCACAGACTGTATTTTACGCCAGCCAAGATGTGTAAATACAAACTGAGAGACTCTGATAGATGCAATAGATGTGGCGCGGAAGGTGCAGACTTCCTGCACTTGGCGTGGGAATGCCCAGAGGTGAAGTTGTACTGGGAGCAAGTCTTTCACGCTATACAATTGATGATTAACGCGAAGGTAGACCATGCCCCTCTGATGGCGCTGTTGGGATTTGTCAAACCACTAAGGGCAGAACACTGGAAGTTTGTAGCATTGGCACTACTAATGGTCAAAAGGAGAGTGGCTTGCCGCTGGGTTGGAGGAAGGGCACCTAAATTTAAGGCCTAGATAGATGACTTGATTATTTGCCAGGAGTGCCTTGCAACTTATGCCGAACTGCTGCCTGTGGCATCGCGACCTAGAGATATTTGGATCCCCCTGTCATGTTATTTGCTTGCGCATCCTAGAATCTAGCAGCCGACAGGGCAGACACGGAATGGGCGACGTATTGAAGAAGTGATGTCTGGTCGGGAAAGGGAAAGGAAAGGAATATTGCGGTCAGGACTGGGTTGCAGACTGACCTGTAACTCATGGGGCTGTCCTGGTGAGAGGGATCGACAGCACAACATGCCTGTGGAAAAATGGGACTGAATAAAAGGAGGAGGTGGGGAACGTTGGCAGGGTTGTATGGAGAGACACGTTGTACCCAAGTACTCTGTATGGTTTCCTGATTGTCCCCATGATGTCTTGAGTCCATGTATTGAGTGAGAACCTTTAAATGTATCTTATGTACTGTGGATTGACCCAGATTGTACTTAGACTTAATTGTCATGATGCAGTGTTTGAACTACTGTTATCAAAAAAGTCAATAAACAGAGTTTAAAAAAAAAGGGTTCCCACACCCCTCATAGGCCTCAAGTAATCTACACTCCCACTTGCTATGGTGAGTTAGATTTTAGCAGGGCGTGCTATTTTTAGGCGCCTACTGGCCCATTCTGGCGAGTTGCTTAAGAACAGGTGTTCTGTTCACCCAAAAAGTGAATGAGTAATAATGATGCCTGTAAATCTTTTTATCTTGTCACATTTGCTATGGTTCGAAGACAGAGGTCAAATGTCACCTTCCGTCTTTTACAATTTGCTGCTTATTTTATCCAGGAGGTTGGTGTTTACTTTCCTTTCACTGACTGCTAAGTTAGGAATTTGGAAAGTGAACTGGCTGACAATCATGCTGTCCATAGAGTGTGAAAACAAAGGCTGTAGGATGTCACAGTTTGTCTGGTAACACAACACAAATATTTCCTTTTTTAAATTTATTTTTTAAAGACTTTATTTTTCCCATTGTGAGCAAGAGCAAATTACAGCAATTATATATATTGTCATAGGCATAAATACATTACAGAAAATAAATATTGGCAAGATTAATCATGAACAAAATACAGCTGTAGTAATTCTAACAGGGTAACCGCTAGGGGAAAAACACAAGGTCATAAATACTGTGCAAAGGTATAGTGAGTTTCATTTAGCAAAAACAACCACAAAAAACAGATCATAAAATATAACATCTACAATTCTGGTAGGACTTCTTAAAAATTTCTAGTATGCTCATCCTTTCTTAAACTTAATTAACAGCTCGCTCATTCTGCAGGGAGATCCAGGCTGAGAGCGGCCTCCAGATCCTTTTCCCCTTAATCTTTCCCTTCCTGCCCCTTTGTTCATACAATGCTGTCTCTCACTTATAAATATGTAGGAAACGCCCTTTCCATTGCTGGAAGGTAGGTGGTAACGGATCCAGCCATGCTGAGGCAACACACAGCCTGAATACTGACAGAGCTATAAAAATTAGCTCCTTTCCAATCCTCCTATCATGCTTGGCAATTCCCAATACCATAATCTGAGGTGATAGAGGGATATCCGCCTTCAGTATAACACGTAAAAATCAATTATTTCCTTGGCTGTTAATTCTATATTGGAGCAGGTGGAAAATATGTGAACCAGGTCTGCTTCTTCAGCCCTGCATCTAAAACACTGAGTCCCCTCCACTCCACCCCATTTCATGATTTTTGCAGGTGTTATATATAAATCAAAAGACACACAATTGATGGACGGAATGCAGAACAAATCAAAACATTCACCCCCAGTCAAGAGATCTCCATCATTCTTTTGCTCACCATGCCACCCCAGTTTAGACATGGCGATATGCAAATCAGTCTTGATCCTGTGCCTCATGGGAACAGTCCAGCCCGAACTGCCACCTCTAGCACCAAGTTTGGAAATTGCCCAGACTCTATACACCATCTCTTCCTCTCTCAAGATTGTCCTTTTTGTCTTACAAATGTGCAGCACCTCTCCCCATTATGGGGAGAGGTGCTGCACATTTGTAAGATGGGGTGAGGTACTGCACATTTGTAAGAAAAATAAGGGCAATCGTGTGAGAGGGTGAGATGGTGTATAGAGACTGGGCAATTTCCAAAATTGGTGCCAGAGGTGGCAGTCTATTGTGGTCGGAAACTTTTTTTTGTTAAAGATATCACATTCAGTGAATTTAAGAGATGGAGCTCTTGAAATGTTTTGTGTCCTGAGGAGAACCCTTAAAGAAACACATAATTTCAAAACGCGTCGACAGCTTCTTTTTTTGGCCAAATAAGTGTTCAAATGTATGTATTACCTCTGTGGTAATCTCACCCCTCAATAATGTATTTCCGTGGCCCAAGTAGAGCCACTATTTGGCCTCTACCCCTACTAATACTTATAAAAAATATTTTCCAGTGAGATAGCAGTCAGGGGTAGTATGCCATTAGTGATTTTTTGACATTATACAGAACCTGAGCCAAAAAAAAACTGTTTATATGTTGTTTTGGTCTTACGTTGAACATGTATTATGTGATGTGATTTGTACATTATTTACATTGATGCCACTGTTGTGATTCCTGTGTATATTGAATAACAGAAAAAACATTTTTATATATTTATCAAATTTTCAACAAAGAAATATTCAAAGAAACTTTATTTAAAAAACAAAACCTTAAAACAATTTTTTTTTTAATTTAGTTTGTGGATCATAGCAATTGGTTTGTGTGATCTTCTTTTGATTGGATGATTGAATGGAGATCAGTATTTGCATTTCTCTTGTTGATCAGACTAACTAAGATTAGCAGGATCCAGTTAAAAGAAATACCATTCTTTTACCCGGAGCAAAAATAAGAACAAGCGACCACAGGGTTAGAGGTGATTTCTAGCTAGATTGCCCCACAGAGGGTAACCACCCAGAAGAAAAAAAACACCCTCTAGCTTTTTTTCGTTTCAGCTAAAACCTGATCCAAGTACTCTCTGGCTTTTATCTCAGAGGTAAAAAACTTAACAGCCCCTCTGATTATTGTTTTCAACCTAGCCGGCACGAGCAGAAAAGCCTCAAAACCAGCCTCCTGATAAGGCTGAATTACCTGCCTTAGGCGCCACCTACGTTCTACCCTTATGTGGCAAAAGTCAGGGTGGACAAAGAAAGAGATCTCCTTATACTGCCTTTTAAAATAAAGTTATATAAAAAAAAAGGACAGCTCCTGGTTGCTTTTTGTCTCTGCAGGGCTGTGTACTTTGATAGTGAGTGAATGGGAACCGGTGGGCCCTTTGAACTTCACATTCCCAGTTCCAGCCTATGAGGTCCGGAAAGGCTTCCTTAAGTAAATCCAGAATAAAAGCACAAATGTCCTCTCCTTCCAGACCCTCCTCAATGCCAATAAAGCAGAGGTTATTTCTTCTTAGACGATTTTCCATGTCCTCCAGCTTCCACATAACATCAGTTAGTTGGGCTTCATGAGCACGTGTCTGCTCTCTCACAGCAGACAGATAGGTCTCTACAGCAGTAGTTCTTTTATCTATATTGTTGAGTCGCTCACCGATCTCTGTACAAGCTTTCCCTACTTTCCGCACCTACATTTCCAGTTTGTTAGTAGCCTGTCTAGCTCTTTTTCCTCCCCAGGAGTCTCTACACATTGTTCCTTGATTGACTCTAATATCATACCCAGAGCAGGGTCTATGTTAGCTGTCCCCTCATCCTACTGGCTATGTTGGTGATTTCCCAGCTGAGCAGTTCTCCCCCTCCAGTGATCCCAGTATCCTGGCGTGGGAATAATCCCACTTCAGTCCAGTGCCTGTATTACGCCTCCCTCTGTTTGAAGGGTCAGTGTGTCCGTTTGATCCCTTCAAACTCCTCTGGTGTATTTGACATTTAGGAGTGGTCTCGGGCGCTTCCAATTGGCTGGAGTAAGAAGTCGTTGCGTAATCCTCTATTCCACTGTTGCCAGAGCTGGTGCCGTCTGAATGGGAATCCTGCATGAGAGAGAAAAATGTGTCTGTCCCATCTGATATAGCATCTGTGACAGTCAGCACTTCACTCCCCACTGTAAAGCTACCAGCTAAAGCAGGTTGATATTTCAATTGAGAGTCAAGTAGATTCTTGTCCCCCTGAGTGGGGAGCCTGTTGCTTATACATAGATTCTAAGATGGGCTCCTGAGCCTTTGATGGCGATTGTTTAGTTTTCTCTGGGTCTGGTTCGCACAAATGCTCTTTGGATGTATGGCTCATCCTTCCTTCTTTGACTTTGAAAAAATCTCTAATTGTTGCCTGGGGAGGGGCGGTGGAGTTGACTGGATTAGGTGGTATGGGTAGGGGGGCCATACTGTCCCCCTCAGGGGTGCAGAGTTACTGCCTCTCCTGTCTTCCTCACCCCACCTTGCTTCCTCTCAGTCAAATTTCTCCTCTTCCCAGCACCTGTACTTTCAAACTGATTTTTTACATTGCGGGAATCGCTAGGCACTCTCATTATTAGTGCCTAGGGGAGACTTCTGTCTCACCCGCTGTAAGTGCCCTGCTGTCCTTGCAGCTAGCTCCCTAGCTTGTTTAGTTATTTTGTAAGGCATCTCAGCAATGTATTTTCTCAGCAGTGGACTGGTTCCTGCTTTCCTCACCTTCCAGATGAGTCTGAATTTCACAGCAGGGTGTCCCGCCCACTCTCTCAGCGCGGCACATTCTAACCAGGCAGCCCTCACAGTCAGCCCGTAGAACCCTGCAGAGCTGCTCCTCCTCTGTATTTCCTTCGTTCTCATGCTTGCGCCGCCGTCGGGGATTTCCTTTTCACCAAATGGAGGCGTCGTCCCTGCGGCAAGCTGCAGAAGCATCCAACGGTATCCAGTGGCCACCAGTGTAGACGCCGCAGATGCTGGGAAAAAAACACCAATTCAAGCACCGGTAAATCCAATCAGGGGCATTAGGACAGGAGCGCTAACATGGCGGTCCTATGCTATCGCCATCTTGCTTTCGAGTGAGAGTACACACCACAGCACAAATATTTCCATCGTTATGAAAACACATTTTTTGTAATTCTACATGATGAAAACAAAGATTTTAATTGGATCAAAACAAATCAGAACCCTTTACTTAGTGATGTGAAATAGATGAAAATATTTGTTGAAACCCAATTTCCACACATTATTGTTTGTATGCTGTACAGTTTTATCAGTACAACAGCATGTTATTTGGAATGTTTGTGGCCATTTCAATGGGAGATATCCATGAAGAAACAAGTCAACGCCATCTCTTCCACCTGCTTCCAATCCCTTTGCATGCTCTGCAAGGTTTTCATGTGGCTCCTGGTAAACATCAGGAGGACTGTCACACAGGCCTTCATCACTAGCTGACTGGACTACTGAAACACACTCTATGTAGGAATCACTGCATGCCTCCTGAAGAGATTCTAGACAATAAAGAACTCACAGCAAGGCTCATACTCAACCTCCCCAGAAGGACCCACATCACACCCCATCTAATGAAACTACACTGACTCCTGCTGCAGAAGAGATGCCAATTCAAGATGCTAACCCATGCCAACAAGGCCCAGTACACCGAAGGACCAGCATTCATCAACCAATGCTTGACCTTCCACTAACTGACCAGGCTCCTCTGATCTGCCTCCGTCTCCCTCACAGACCCCCACAGATCCAAAAAGCCAACAGCAGAGGATGCTCCTTCTTGTACCTGGCAGCCAAGGCTTGGAACAAGCTCCCCTACAGTACTATAACCGTCACTCAAACTATTCGGAGGAGAACTAAAGACCTGGTTGTTTGAACAACCAACCAACATGCAGCAGCGAACAGCTCCAGCGCCTTGAGACCCTTACAGGTGATTTGCTGCTCTCTAAAAATGTTTGATTGATTAATATGTGTGCAATGCTGTCATTTAAGAAATGGAGTGTGTTTTATGGTGTGGTATGCAGGAGAAAACAATTTGCAATGCACATCAGGTGTATGATGCTAGTATCTGTGAAAAAGGCACAGGAATAGTAAAATATTGAACGCTTCCCACAGCAAAATCCCTCCATCAGGAATCCACCTCTAGGTCTACGCCAGAACAACTGAGAAATTTAAATAGGTTTGGTGCAATCCCACCACCCTGATGGAGTAATGGTAGCCAGCAGAGGAGTCTGCCGAGTCGACAGTGGTGAGCTGTTTATGTCACAGAAAATACTCTGTCATCGTAGATGGAAGATCAGCCAGACACTATCTAATTAGGGTGGGTCGGAATCCGCCAGCATCGCAGAGTACTTGTTTTATGTAAGAAGGGCAGAATCAGCAAGAGGAGAGGGAAGGTGGAAGGGGAGAGGAATATGTAATGGGGCAGGCACAGCAAGAGAAGAAAAAAGGAAAGGGGAGAAGGAAAAGGCATTTAGGATGGCATAACCAACAGAGAAGATAAAGACTGGGTGGAGAGTTGAGAGGTGAAGAGTAGGGCAGGCAACAGAGATGTGAATGTAAGAGGGGCAGAATAAGCAAGACAATACTAGAGGAAAGGTGGGAAGATGAGAGGTAAAGAGTAGAGCATGGAGGTAATTAGGGCCAAGAGCAATGTAAGAGTGGCAGAACTAGAGAGAAAAAAAATGTGATCCTTATCAACTGTTTTCCCTATATTAGTTTATAAAATGTGTACTGCAGCTTTATGTTCATGAATGTGGTCTTTTAAAACCATACTCCTTATGATTTGTAAGGATTTAAGCAATGGACAGTGACGTACTTGCTTTTTGGAGTTGGTTTACACCTTTTAGATACAAAATGTTTTGCTTATTTTTGGTATCCTCAAAGTGTCTGAATGATAAATTGTTTATTTAATTGGGGAAGATGCCGATTTTTGTTAAAGTACATCTCGGACTGTGTGAAATATTGGTACATAGAGGAATGCTATGCTATGTATTAGGGCTAAGGGTTTCAGTTGGTTACGCAAAACTTGCTAGCAACTGGAGAATTATCTCTTTGGAATCAAACTAATTTGTCATTGAAGGACGAAAATGAGCAATGAAATCAGCACAGGCAAACTTTAAAGTTAAATCAAGTTCATGTTATTATTGAGACAAGAAAAAACTAAAAAGAATTCCCCACCCCATTAGTTTATAAACTAATAAAATGGTCAATGAAAAACTAATACATCATACCATTACCATCTACTATGCAATAACCTAGCCTGTATTTGACTCTCGGCTATCTCTCACACCACTTTACCTAGTTCTTTGGGTTCTAGCCCCTGTCCACTTTGCATTGGCATATTGGTCTCGGATCACTGAAATAATATCGACTACCAAAATATCGACTACCCAAAATATCGAGGAAAAAATATCTACAACCAAAATATCGAGTTTGTATGTACAAACAGGTAAGTACAAAAATATCGAGTACAAAATATCGTTTACAAAAATATCGTTGTAAAAAATATCGACTTTAATAAAAACAATGTTTAATTACATTAATATAAAAAATTAATTACTAAAATATAATTAACAATACTTAAATTAACTTTTAATAATTAAATAATTAATGAAAGTAAAAAAATAATATTTTTTTAATCATATTTCTTAAAACATATATATATATAGTAACAAAATTTAATTAAATAATAGCCAATATTATTAACGTACAAATACAAAAGAGTAAAAATTACTATTCCCACTGCAAAGAGTGCAACAATGGATATATGACGTTACAACGCAACTTTTACAACGCACTACCATTACAACGTAAGTATTGGTAAGTATATAATAATTTTTTTTAATTTAAATTATTTAGAATTATTTAAATATAATTTAATTTCATTTCATTTCATTAAATTAAATTAATGTAAATTTAATTTTACTTTATTTTTACACTGTACCCCTGTACCCCAAAACTGACCTTGAACCCTAAAAAAAACCCTTTACCCAAAAACCCAAAACTGACCCTGAACCCTAAAAATACCCCTTTACCCAAAAACTAAAAACTGACCCCGAACCCTAAAAATACCCCTTTACCCAAAAATTAAAAACTGACCCTGAACCCTAAAAATACCCCTTTACCCAAAAACTAAAAACTGACCCTGAACCCTAAAAATACCCCTTTACCCAAAAACTAAAAACTGACCCTGAACCCTAAAAATACCCCTTTACCCAAAAATTAAAAACTGACCCTGAACCCTAAAAATACCCCTTTACCCAAAAACTAAAAACTGACCCTGAACCCTAAAAATACCCCTTTACCCAAAAACTAAAAACTGACCCTGAACCCTAAAAATACCCCTTTACCCAAAAATTAAAAACTGACCCTGAACCCTAAAAATACCCCTTTACCCAAAAACTAAAAACTGACCCTGAACCCTAAAAATACCCCTTTACCCAAAAACTAAAAACTGACCATGAACCCTAAAAATACCCCTTTACCCAAAAACTAAAAACTGACCCTGAACCCTAAAAATACCCCTTTACCCAAAAACTAAAAACTGACCCTGAACCCTAAAAATACCCCTTCACCCAAAAACTAAAAACTGACCCTGAACCCTAAAAATACCCCTTTACCCAAAAACTAAAAACTGACCCTGAACCCTAAAAATACCCCTTTACCCAAAAACTAAAAACTGACCCTGAACCCTAAAAATACCCCTTTAATTTAACATTATTAGCAATTAATCAAATAAATTAAAATAATTACCAATTACATTTTAATTAATTAACAAATATTATTTAATTACCAATTAATTAAATATTACTACCAATTAATACATTTACATATTTAATAAATAATAATTACTTCCCACCCTATTCCCCTATAAACCCACAACCCGCTACAGGAAATACATTATTTTAATTTACATAATTAGCAATTAATAAATTAAATTAAATTAATTACCAATAACATTTTAAATAATTAACATATATTATTTAATTACCAATTAATTAATTATTACTACCAATTAATAAATTTACATATTTAATTAATTATAATTAAATTACTTCCCACCCTATTCCCCTATAAACCCACAACCCGCTACAGAATAAAATTACACAATAATTAAAAAAAAATCATTAATTAAAAATAATTATAACATAAAATGACACTTTTCACACATATTATAACATAAAAACACTATAAATAATTACATATTATATAAAAAACGATATTTTTTACTTTCGATATTATTTACAGTCGATATTACTTCACTTAGCTTAAAAACGATATTTTGGCTGTCGATATTCTGTCCTGTCGATATTTTCTCCAAACGATATTTAAAACTCGATATTCTGTCCAAACGATATTTTGGAGTCGATATTATGTCTGTGTACCATTGGTCTCCTGTCAGGCCTACCAGACACCTTCTTCACACTGATCGTTTAGTCCTTTCTTAAACTTACCGGTATCAGGCCAGCAGTGCCATATCTCAGTGATTCCAGGTTATATTATGTCTGACCCTGACCCTCTAGACAAATTAAGAGGTAGAATGTTCACTTGACTTGCTACCCCACCTCCTTTTTCTTAAAACTAGAAGCAACTGTATTCGCCCATCTCCACCATTTGGTCATCCCCCATCAATCCCGAGCAATTCTTACTTGATATGATTTATTGCTTCCGGCCCTGCCTCTTTAACATATTACTTTTCTCCTAAATGTATCTGTTAGCCCTGGGAATCTGTGTCCTAGCTTTAGCAACACCAGAAAGAGCTGGGGCTACCTCATAACCCGCCCCCAATCTACAGTACTGTTTTACTCTCACCACATCACCTTTTTAGCACCAAGCTCATCCTCCATTTTCTTGCCCCCTACTCCTAGCTGAATGTAACTCCCAAGCTGTCAGAACTCCTTCTCACCAAACCCATAAACTCCATTTTGTCCATCCTTATTGTTTGCCTTTTGGTCTCTTCCTCTGTTTGAAAGAGGTGTGCATTAGAGGACATGTAGCCTTGCCACGTCTGTGTTCAATGACTTGCAGAGTACACCTAAAACCTACCCATTTATTAGTCCCCTGCTTTCCTCATTTCAGTTTTCCTGCACCTGGTCTTTATTTCTGCACTAAGATCTCCCTCTCTTGCTTTTCCACAGACTCTAAAGAGGACATTCCTCTGTCCAAGTAGATAGATGGAATCAGTTATGGCTTTGGTACTTAATGAGTTGCTTCATTAATATTGTTCTAAACAATGTGGCTTAGCGAAGCTGATCCTACTAGCTCTTGAATTTGACACAATCGTCCACTGTATCATCAATGAAAGGTTTGCTGATGTGGATCTCTCTAGAATCACATCAATTTGGCTCAGATTTCTTTCTCCGGCCATTTTCTGTTTTTTCCTCTGTTTCATTGTAGTTGCCAGGTCTTTTGCTGTGGCGCCTCACGAGATGTTTCTCTCCCCCCCCCCTCCCATGGATTTCTTTGTTTATTTAAGCTCTTTGTCTTATCAGATTTTTTATTTATTTATTTAATACTTGTGCTCAATCATGTCGGAGGATGGTGATGAAGTAAAATGTTGCGCCCCCCCCAGGAAAAATTTCTGCGGACGCCCATGCTTCCCTCTGTTGACATTACTTAGAACAACAAAATGGTAAGTGATCCACTTATTAACAATGACTTATAACTAGGCTGTGGGGTTTTAGGTTTAAACCTATAATAACTGATAAAACCCCACTGAAAGAAAAATAGCCCTCACCAGTGAAAACATATAACACTGAAAAAACACCTGCACAACCACAAACTAAATGCCAATCAAAGAAAGGAAAAAGAGAGTGAAAGAGTAATTTTTTTCTTCCTGAAAAGGTCAATACAATTTAACTTTGTTATACAAGCTAGCAGTAAGAAAGACTGGCTAACATTATTCTGCTTGAGTTTTGTTCTTTAGGGATGCCACTAAAATATTGTTTCTTCTTCCTTTTACTTTTTTCAGTTTTGTGGCCTTTGGTCTAAAGATGCAGGGTGTAGTTTAATTATTTTATAAACTGTAGAGATTCAGGAAATATCAAACTCATATTTGATATTTTGGCTGCATTTGATTATTTCACTGATCGGTAAAATGGCTGGTTTCATAACAATCTTTCCCAATATGTGTCATCACATTTACCCACAGAGAATGGGTAAAAACCCTTAATATATCAGACCCTAGTTTCTAGTGGGTCAGTGTTGATAGTAGGTGAATTGCCAACACCTCAGGCTTTAAACATCCAATGCAAGGTATAGTGACAAGTATATATATCACCAAGCATCTGGGATAGTGGTGAAAACATGACACCAGACTTTTGGAAAACATGGAACGCAGTATCACTTATAATGCTCTGTAAAAAAGGTTCTTTACAAGTTCAACAAAGATTTGAGTGATATTGTTTGTATTTGCAGTGATTCAACTATGTATATAAAAAAGTTGTGTGATGACCTGTCCAATTGATACCCGAGCTGAAGTGATTCCCTGTAGGAGATCCTTGCCACTTGTTAGATGGTATGCTGAAAGCATCTTTACAGTCTTCAGAGTTAATGAGGGATGCTAATGACTTTTTAGTCCATTCTGGTGCACTGTTTTCTTATGCACAGAAACTAAAACGCAAATATTTATCATTTCGTCTGGTGCACTGTTTTCTTATGCACAGAAACTAAAACGCAAATATTTATCATTTCGTGCTTTATGTGGCATCAAAGAAAGAGTCATCCCAACTGTGTCCCTTAGCTGATGGTTCTCATCCCAAGGGGCTATGAATGCTGAGAGGGCCTTTTCACAGATGTTTACATGGGAAGGAAAGAGCGAGCGCACATGACCCAAAGACTCACTGAAGAAGTATTGCATGGTGTACTACAATAAGATTAATTTGCAAAAATCTATTTGGACCTCATATACACTATACATACACTGTCTGTATACCATGGGCCCGATTCACAGAACTAATTGAAGACAAAATCCTAAACTACTTTTGGTATTCACAGAAGTTAGGATTTTGTCTTAAGTTTGTCTTAAGACAAACTTAAGACAGACTTAAGACAGACTTAAGACAAACTTAAGACAGACTTAAGACAGACTTAAGACAGACTTAAGTTAGGATTTTGTCTTAAATTTGTCTTAAGTTTGTCTTAAGTCTGTCTTAAGTTTCTCTTAAGTCTGTCTTAACTTAAGTCTGTCTTAAGTCTGTCTTAAGTTTGTCTTAAGACAAACTTAAGACAAAATCCTAACTTCTGTTAATACGGAAAGTAGTAAGTTTAGGATTTTGGCTTAAGTTAGTTCTGTGAATCGGCCCCCATGTTCTTTCAGTGCAGAAAGCAAGCGATAATAAAAGCAAAATGTTCCATAAATACCGGAAAAACACTTTTTCTGTTGTTTTTAGTGGTGTGAAAATGTATAACCACTGATAACAACTGTTTTTTAAGATATTGAAAACACTGAAAAAACCCCACCGGAATTTACCAAAAATAGAAACTGAAAACAGGAAAGCCTACTTATAACTGAGCAGGCTGGATAGGCTTCATGGCCTTGTACAGTTCCACTTTACTTCCCATTTTTATTTAAATTATGTGTTTCGTTAAAACCCACTGATACATCAGAAATTTAATGTGTCACAGTCTTCAAGGGTGCTGACTGTGTAATTTTCACCAAAACACTATGTGGCTTTCAAGTTTGTCCAGAGTGTTTCTCAATTATTTGTACTAAGTGGTTTAAATCTTCTGTCCAAACTTGGCATCTCTTTATACAATGAGTCACCGGATGGAAAACTTCCTTATGACTAAGTATGTAGAGTTGGTAGGCATGTTTTAAGTCTTGGTAATGTGTATGTTTTGTAAACCAGAGTCACGTGCCCAAATTTATCTCGACAGTAAGAATTCTGCCAGTGATTTCTACTTCTAATTTTTTAATGTCTAACTTTCTTCGCTTATTTTTGTAGGCTCCCAAACTGAGTAGATTACCTCTAATTACCGCTTTGTATGCGTCCCATATTACTCTTTTAGGAGCTCCTACATCATTATCAGTGAAATAATTGGTGGTAGATGTTAAAAGTTGATTCACCATATCTTCCACCGTTAGTATCGACCGGTCCAGTGTCCATCTAGTCGGAGTTGGAATTTGTGGTAATAAGAGTTTTAATAGGACTGCTGAGTGGTCCGATAAGTGTGCCGGTTGATGCTCAATGCTTTTAACCTTATCCCGAAGCAAATTATTTATTAGGAAGAAATCTATTCTGGATTTATGCCCTAGCTTCTTATTGTGAAAAGTGTAAGGGTAAGTTTTCTCTCCTTATTGTTTCCACATGTCATCCAGATGTAAGTCTTTTTTGTATATTCCCAGCCATTCCCTCATCTTTGGTGAGTTCATTTGTTTAGAAGGAGGCAGTCTATCTACTTTCGGATCTAATATGATGTGGTAATCTCCTCCTACAATTATCGGGGCTGAGGATGACAGAAGTTCTGAGTATAATTTCTTGAGAGGAGCAGAATCATCAATATTTGGTCCATAATATCCTGCGATCGCAAATATAAATCCTTCAATCCTGATTTTAGCCACTGCCCATTTACCCTTAGTATCCACTACTTCAGACTCCAATTTAGCATTCAGGGATTTTTTAATAATGATTGCTACCCCTTTTATATTACAGTCTTGTGATGTGTGGATACTTGAGCCTATCCATCGTAAATTTTTTACCATTTGGGACCATTCTGATTTCACCAGATGGGTTTCTTGGAGAATAATAATCTCACTCTCAACTTCTCTCAGATATTCTAATATTCTTCTTCTTCTTTTAGGAGTTCTAAGTCCATTGACATTCCATGAGAGTATTTTTACCATCTTTTCTCCTAGATGATGGGATACCTTCGGAGTTAAGAGAAAGACTAAGAGAGAAGAATCGCAAGTTAAAAGAGGACCTGACAGATTATTTGGAAAGTATTGTTCAAGAGAAATGGGAGAACAGTAAATTGGCTAACTACGAGTATGGGGAAGGCTGCGGAAAGATGTTAGCATGGAAACTGAAAACGGACCAGACAAGAAATACTATATCAAGTGTTCATTCCAAAGACCAATCAGCATTATGTGTGGATGATGCCTTAATAAGACAAGAGTTCCTAGACTTTTTCTCAACGATTTATAAAGAAGACACAAACCCCACAGAAGATAACATCAAGAAATATTTAGATGGTATACCTTTGCCAAAATTGACTGAAGAGGAAGTGTTTTTTTTTAATAGCGAGATAACAACAGAGGAAGTGAGAACTGCTATAAATAGTTTAAAAAGGGGGAAAGCTGCTGGCCCCGACCACTTCCTAACGAAGTCTACATAGCTCTAAAAGAGCCATTAATTGCTCACTTGACAGAGGTCATGAATAAGACCTACATGGATTGTGAAAAGATCCCTGATTCATAGAATGACGCTACAATAAGTCTAATATTAAAACCAGGGAAAAATCCAAAGCTATGTGAGTCTTATAGACCAATATCACTTCTCAATTGTGATTATAAATTGTTTATGAACGTAATCGCAAAAAGACTATCAAAAGTAATACTGAAACTGATTGATCAGGATCAGAAGGGATTCATAAAAGGCAGACAAATTCAAGAAATTACACATGAACTATTAGCTACGATTGATGTAGCTAGCTCGGAACAATTACCTCTTACAGTCATTACGTACGATGCGGCGAAAGCCTTTGACCGTGTGAATTGGGCCTTTCTAAATAACATCATAGAAAAAAACAATCTAGGGAGTAAGTTCAGTCACATGGTGAAGGAAATCTATATGAGCCCCAGAGCAAAAATAATAGTGAATGGAAATCTGACAAACAATATTACTATTCAGAGGGGCACGAGGCAAGGTTGCCCCCTGTCCCCATTGCTTTTCAATTTATATATTGAACCACTGGCTTGTGCGATCAGAAATCATAGACAAATAACACCATTTAAATACCGGAATTGGACAAAGAAAGTGGCACTATATGCAGATGACCTTATGGTGTTCACGGATAATTATAACTCTTCAGAAAAAGCAATTAATGAAATAATGACTAATTTTGGCAAGGTCTCAGGATATTTGATAAATAATAGCAAGACAGAGGCAATGAGTTGGAACAGCAATCCAAAGCCAGCCTTCTCAAAGGATAAAATAAAATATCTAGGAATTACGCTAATCAAAGACCTGGAGAAAATACCACAACTAAATTTAAATATAGTAGTAAAAGAAATGAGAAGACTTTTTAAAATCTGGTCCGGTCTACCATTAAACTTTTTGGGCAAATCAAACGCAGTCAAAATGACAATTATCCCTAGATTTACGTATCTTTTTAATGCCATTCCGTTGGAATTTAAAAAAGTAGCTCTTAAAAAAATACAAGGAGAAATATCCAGCTTTATTTGGTCGGAGAAAAGCACAAGAATTGCTTGGAAACAAACTTAGGAAAAGAAAGGAACAAGGCGGCATAGCAAGCCCAGATGTGTTTGAATATTATAGAGCTTTCCAGTTTAAAAATTTCAGAACGCTGCTAAGAAAACACTGTGTATACCCAAACTTCCTACAACATCTTACAAATGGAGAAGACTATTTTCTCTTCAAATTTGGCCATCCAAAATTTTTTAAGAAAGTAAAACTGAAGATTCTAAACAATGCGGTCAAATTGTGGACTCAGATTAGAAACGTAGTGAAGATCCCATATTACAGTAGTATGGCCCCAATATGGGACTCACCTGGGACACCGGAGTGTTTAAAGGATGCATTAGCAAGACCACTCAGACAACTAGGATTTGAAAAATGGGGTCAACTTCTATTTGAAAACGCCTTAATATCTTGGGAACATCTACACACAATAACGGAAGGGAAGGTTTCGAAATTTAAATATTATCAATTGAATAGCTGGGCTAATACCATACCAAAAGAAGCAACAAATAAGGGTAACTTTGAAGAAGAAATGGTAAAGGAATCCACAATAGAAAAAGAAGTATCAAAATGGTATTGGGCGCTAATTGAGGCTGGAGATGAAGATTTACCAATATCAGAAAAAATCTGGAGAAAAGATTTCCCTAATGAAGATATTGTCTTGAAAGTAATCTGGAAAAAATCTTCGGAAAAATGCTGGGCGTGTGTGAAATCGGCAGCTTTAAAAAGAAAGCATCTGCTCTCAATTCATAGAACGTACTGGACGCCAAAAAGATTATCGAAGTTTAAAGGTGCACCAGTAAAAGCATGCAGTAAATGTGGTGAAGATAAGGCGGATGACATTCATATGTTCCATCGATGTCCGGCCCTCATGTTTTATTGGCAAGAGATTGGTAAGACAATATCGGCGGTATTGGGAACACCAATAACTGTAAGTACGTCTTTAATTATTTTTGGGATCCAAACAGATGTCCTAAACTAAGTAAACTTCAAGAAAGCCTAATTTTTGTCTTGCTACTATTAGCACGAAGAGAGATCTGCATAAATTGGGTAAAACCAGTAGCACCGACACATGAGGACTGGCTAAATTCCGTTATTAAAATATGTAGACTAGACAGGAAAGGGAAACGTACTAAAAGATCGCTGTTCTGGGAGATATGGGAAAACTTTACTATCTCCAGTTGATAACCTAGATTCCTTTGTCTCTCTCTTCTTCACTTTCCATGCTCTTCTTTGTTCTTTTCTTCCTCTTTGTTCCTTTGCCTTTCTCCTTTTTTTTTTTTTCTTCTTTTTTTCTTTTTGTTTACCAATGATTAAAGCGGAGACAATAATTTCCAGGCAAGATCGGAAATCTGCCGAGTAGCTATATAGCTAGCTCATCTCAAGAACGTTGGAATTATTGTGTAGGATAAAGGTATAATGGAGTACGTTGACTGGTCCCAAATGATAGCTGGAAATCGACAACCATATGGAGCAATGAAGGCACACAACTTGGAAGGACCGTCAAATCTCTCAAATACCTTTTTATCTACTCTCTCGCAAATATGAGGTTAAAAAAAAAAAATAATAATTCTGCCAGTTGCTTTGAATGGACAGCTGCAAATCTTGGGGCATATTATCAAGAACTGCGATAAAATTATCGCTGTTTTAGCGGCAGTAAACTGCCGCTAAAATGGAGATAATGGGCTTGATAATATGTCCTTGTGAATTCCCATAGCAGCCCAGGTTAACACCAGAACCTGGGCTGCTATGGGAATTCACAAGGACATATTATCAAGCCCATTATCGCCGTTTTAGCGGCAGTTTCCTGAAATAATGATAATTGTATCGCAGTTCTTGATAATATGCCCCCTTGTTCCTTTACCATTGGGTTTTGTGTCCACGGTAATGAGGGTTAATTAGAGTATGTGTTTTATTGTCCTTAGCATAGACTTTGACTATGTATTGCAATGCATAATTGTTCTGTGTCTGATAAAAAACTAAACTGCCAATAAAGTTCGATAAAAAAACAAAACCGTCAATAAAGTTGATTAAAAAAATTAAAATCTATCTATTCTGAATTAGTTTTAATGTTTAAATGCTTTATTTTTGTAAAGTGCAGCTAACTTCATGGAGATTTCTTCTAGGGATTTGCATGGCCCGTTAAGTTGAACCCTGTGCGTTCAGAAAATCATTGGTTAATACTGAGCCACAAAGTAAGATTACAGAAGACACAGAAGCATTCAATACCAGATTACGCGCCGTGGTATAAAAAAACCGTAAAGGGCCCCCATGCAAGGTATTGCGAATTGGTCCCTTACCAAATTCCCATCCATACCATTCCCCCCCCACATGTTCACCAAGCCACCACATACAACTGTATGAGTCCCTGTCTTGGTTGTCACAGTTTTCTCGACAGTAACCTGTGGCTACTATAGATTACCACTAGTATCCCAATAATTAAAAGTAATTGCATACCAATTGTACAACCAGGTTTGTTTAATTGTAGCATGTATGTAGTGAGGCGGCGCAGTTAAAGCCTACTCTAAGGTTTGCTATGGTTAGCAACTCAGATACAGTATGATCATTTTTCGTTCCTTTTGCTGTAAAGCCGCAGATTTGTTTACATTATTATTTAGACTAATTTAGACTAATTACATGTTGATCCATGTGTTAACGTGTGCGGTTATGAACCTATACCAAAGGTGCACTTTGTACATCCAAAAGATAATAATTACTTTCACAGTGTATTTACAATAAACAGCATGTATTTTTTTAAACTTAGCATAAGTGTGGGTAGGCCTAAAATGCCACTTGCATCATTTTTTTCATATTTCCCTTATTGTTTCAGGTGCAAGGTAACGTGTTAGTCAAAAGAGAAGCTCAGTGCTTACTTTTAGAAAATGTTAGAGCAGATAGTACTGACTGACAATTGGTTGTGATTTATACTGTTAGTGGTGGGTGAGAAGATACCTCCTGTATCTGGTTCTCAGACGATGATGCATCCAAGTTCATGCTGCTGTGTGTGCCTTTGTTTACAACAATCGGAAAGAGGGGAGTTAACCTACTCCAAGAAAAACTCTGTGTTTTAATAGGTCACCATCTTTCGGGAGTTGGTAAGAAGGAGTTCTAGTTCAAATGAACTGTATTAATCGCATGTTCTTAGAATAGCCAGATTCAGATAGTTTTTTCTTACTTTGCCGAGGGAAGATGTTTTCCCTGACTTTGAGGCAGATCTCTCATACAAAAGATTGTTTTACTCTTGCTCTAGAGTTCGACACTTGAACATTTACTTTCCTTGCTTTGAACCTTCATTTGTTTAGGATTTCGAACCCTATCGATTGATACCTTTTTCTCAACATTTCCCAGCATCAATTTGGATACTCTTTTTTTTTTTTTTTTTTTTTTATATTTTATTATTTTATTGCAAGGAAATACAGCAGTACATAGTTACCAGAATAAGTCATTATCCTCTTAAGGTACATAACAATTTATAGCATAAATTTAATTCAATCAACATAAAAAGTTTAAATCCATTCGGCAATTGGTGCCCAAATTTTCTCCCCCAATATTCTCTTTTTAATCCCTTTTAACTTATATATAGCAGATTCCATATTGTACATAAACAGTAATTTTTCCCGCCACATAAAAAAAGACGTGGGAACAAAAATAGGGCTGGCTCTAATCAGCAGGCCTGAGCCTATATAGCAAATGACAAAAGAAACTGCCAGTGCTGATAATTTTTACTTGATACTCGGACTAATCAACCACAGGCAGAAAATTAATTCCAGAGAGGGTACTGCTGTTTAGTCGCAATTTTATTTTGTAGAAAATCAACAATTTTGTTATAAAATTTATCTTGACATTAGAGAAGAAACCATTGAAGAAAATCAGGAGATGGACAGACACATTGAATTATATTCGGCTGAACACATCAAACATTCAAAACTTCAGTCATATCACATTCACAACACATTCAGACTTAACTCAAGCACACTACATATTACTGCTGAAAGATAGAAAAAAGGTTGATAAGAAGAATACAAAACTCGGTCTGCATCAATTCGATGAAAATTAGAGACAATTTTTTGAAAATAGTACAAAACCATAAAAGTTTTTTCATTTTAAACATTCATTATGGGTTGATACTGCGAGTGATTAGTGCTCGTTTTGACGCCGCCCGGACCCAGCACGATGGAATAAACCCCGGAATTCGTTTCCTCCGCACACGCGACTAGACTGCTTGTGCCGACGCTGACACGCGTCTCCCGCAGCCAGGTTAAATTCGTCTAAAGCCTGCAATCTCGACCAACCTTAATAGGATCCGGAGTTGATGTTAGAAAGCACTCAACGCCGCCCCCTCACAACAATGATGCTTCCACTCATCTTTTAAAAATCTACGCCTTATCTCAAGGTCCACCCAACTGTGGCATATTCATTTCATTTTGAAGATTGTTTACCTGGTTATTCTTATCCCGCTGCCGCCTGTGTTCACAGATTTTCACAGAGCGGCCTTGTACCTTAGAGAAGTTCTTCTGGTCTTCTGGACCCACATAGGTTTCCGGTTAGCAATATCTGTGCCGCCTGAGGCCCTGATGAGAATCTCCGATGAATTAAAGGAGATTTGAAACGCGTAGGCCCAACATCCCATTGGTCTGCTTATGTGTATAGGAGTTGATTTGACTTGCATACCCCTTACAACCTTTTGTACATTAACCTCGTGTATCAACCCATAATGAATGTTTAAAACGAAAAAACTTTTATGGTTTTGTACTATTTTCAAAAAATTGTCTCTAATTTTCATCGAATTGATGCAGACCGAGTTTTGTATTCTTCTTATCAACCTTTTTTCTATCTTTCAGCAGTAATATGTAGTGTGCTTGAGTTAAGTCTGAATGTGTTGTGAATGTGATATGACTGAAGTTTTGAATGTTTGATGTGTTCAGCCGAATATATTTCAATGTGTCTGTCCATCTCCTGATTTTCTTCAATGGTTTCTTCTCTAATGTCAAGATAAATTTTATAACAAAATTGTTGATTTTCTACAAAATAAAATTGCGACTAAACAGCAGTACCCTCTCTGGAATTAATTTTCTGCCTGTGGTTGATTAGTCCGAGTATCAAGTAAAAATTATCAGCACTGGCAGTTTCTTTTGTTATTTGACATAAAAAAAGACGGCGGATCCGAACTAATCCATTCCTTAGTAATACAGGATCTAACTGCAGCCATACATAAAAATAGAAAATAAGAGATTGGTGTTGACCCAACAACAGTATGATCAATACCCAACAGCACTAATTCCGCCGTTAACTTAATCTCAGTCTTAAGAACAATAATTAAAAATTTTTCCACATGTTGAAACAAAATAGAAAGTTTGGGGCAAGAAAAAAACATATGCAGTTCATCAGCTGCATATAGCCCACAGCGGCTGCAATTCGTGCCTATTGTTGTACTCCACTTAGCAGCTTTGTTTGGGGTGTAATATAGATTATGAATGCACATAAAATGTTGGGATTTCATCATCCCTGTCATTAGGCAATCTGAAGCAATTTTATTCGATAACAGAATATCCACATCATATACACCTAAACTATTAGCCCATTTCCGCTGACATTTTCCCAAATCATCCCCAAATTCCTGAATTAAGCTTGAATAGATAGTACCTATGCGGGGTTTTTTTGCAAGATTTCTAACATTGAATTTTTCGTCATTTTAACTGGGGAAAGTAAGGATTGGTTCTGTAGGAAGCTTCGAATTTGGAGAAACTTAAAAAAATCATTTCTACCAACAGAAAATGTATTCATTAAATCCTGAAATGACACAAATTGATCTTCACTATATAAGTCTCCCAAATACCGTATTCCTTTCTGCTGCCATCTATACATAGTTAAGTCACAAACAATTTCAGGTAAAAGGTCATTTGATATAAGGGGAGTGTAAGCATTTAATTTATATAATTTTATATGTTTACGAATTTTTTGCCAGACTCCAAAAGCTGTCTTAAGTATCTTATATTTTGTTTTCTTGTAATAGCTGGGCTCTACAATCCTCAAAAAACTGCCTTTAACTTGCTCGCCCAAAATCATTTCATAAATTGAAGGAGTTTGACATTTCAGAATTTCTACCCTATCTCCCATAATTAAAGGACTTATGTATTGCAATGCAGCAGATAGGTAATAAAAAAGAAAATAAGGAACATTCCACCCACCTTGTTCATTACTTAATATCATTTTCTTTGATGCTTTCCTATGACGTTTATAGCCCCATAAAAAACGAAAAGTACTTCTTTCTAAATTTTTCAAGCAAAGCGGCTGAAACTCTAATGGTATTGTGCGGTAGATATACAGTACTTTTGGTAAAATCATCATTTTTAAAATGTTAAGTCTACCATATAATGATAAGTGTAGGTGATCCAAGCGCTGTAGTAAAGCATTAATTTGAGTTATTATGGGATTTATATTGCGTTCTGGTATCTTTTCTATGGGGAGGGAAATCTTTATTCCTAAATATGTAACCTCTAAAGTAGTAGATATGTTTGAAGATGGATTATCTCCAGAGCATAAAATTTGTGTTTTCTCAAGGTTGAGTTTGTAGCCGGAGAAAAACCCAAATTGTTTGGCAAGATCATCTATCACTGGTAAAGCTGGCTGAACATCAGTAGTGGTTATCACTATATCGTCAGCGTAGGCTAAAACTCGATAATTAATATTGGCTAAATAAATAGGTTTAATTTTTTGTTCCAAAAAAAACGATTAATTAAAGGATCAATATAAAAAGCAAAAAGTAAGGGGGAGCAGGGACATCCTTGTCGAGTGCCCCTGGTCACTGGAAAAGGAGGGGAGATGTGTCCATTAATTCGAATACACGCTTTAGGATCGGTATGCAAAGTTTTTAAAGCTTTTATAATTCCAGGGCCCAATCCCTTCCTAGATAGAATTTCCCACAGATAGTCCCAGGCAACTCGGTCAAAAGCTTTTTCAGCATCTAGAAATATTAATCCAACATTAGACCGAGTTGCTTGGGACCAATCCATGAACGAAATCACCCGTCGAATATGATCAGCAGTATCTCTAGCAGGGATAAAGCCGTGTTGATAAACAGAAACTAAGGGAGAAATAATATTAGATAATCTTAAAGCTAAAATTTTTGAAAAGATTTTACTATCAGCATTTATGAGTGATATGGGACGAAAAGATGAGGGTAATAACGGAGGCTTCCCTTTTTTAAGAAACACAGTTATTATTGAATCATGCCATGATTGAGGGGCAATACCTTGTTGAGCTCTCAGACATAAATCTACTAATTCTATTTTTAAAGCACTCCGAAACTGTTTAAAGAACTCTAAAGGGATAGCATCAGGACCAGCTGCTTTTCCTGAGGCTAGAGACATTAGAGAGAGTTCAATTTCCTCCCAAGTAAATGGTAAATCTAACTTCTCCTTCTCTTCGCTAGATAAGGTGATATTTAAAGTTGATTCGATAAACTGAGTAGTCTGATCTAAACAGTCTGACCTCGCATCCTCAGTATATAGTTTAAAATAAAAGTCACTAAATACTTTAAGAATATCCTCCATTTTATAAACTGTTGTCCCTGTCAGATTATTTATTTTATCAATGCTAGCAAATGCCGCTTTCTGCCTAGCCCTCTTAGCCAAGTGTTTGCCAGAATTCTCACCGACTTCGTAAACCTCTGTCTTGAAGGCAGTAACTTGCTGAGCAAACTTTGTCGCATACCCCTGATGAATCTTAGCTTTAAAAGTCACTAGCTCCTTTATAATACTTTCAGTAGCTAATCCTCTATTACACGCCTGCATCAGCTGAATCTCTAGCACTCTTAAATTTTTCATTTCTAATTCTTCTCGCATTCTGACCTCCTTTTGTTTTCTTATTGAGTAGCTCAATGTTTCTCCCCGAACCCCGCATTTAAAAGCATCCCAAACTATTTCAGAAGGTGCAGTGCCTTTATTATTAGAAAAAAATTCGGGGATCCAGATATTCATGTGCTCAGCGTAGGATGAGTCATACAAGTTATGCGGATGGCCTGCGGGAGATAATGTTATGCGGATGGCCTGCGGGAGATAATGAGATCGACAGGTTGGGCGAAAATAAAGTGGCTAACGGATATTAAAGCACTACTCACCAATCTGGGGCTGGAAGAAGCATGGCACCAACAGTCAGCCCCGCCCAAATCAACGATAAAACAGCTTTATTGGAATTGGGTGGTAAGTAGAAGGAACTCTTCTGCCTCGATTTGTAAGTCGACCAGAAATTTTATGGAGTCCAAAGATGTCCCCATTAGAGAACTGTATCTGGACATAATCTCAGCCCCTTGGGAAAGATCCCTGTATTTTAAATTTAGAATTGGTCTTCTCCCTGTAAAGGATCTTACTAGCCACTGGAAAATTCCCTACCAGACTGCTCCATGGTGCCCCTTCTGCCCACAGCGCCATGAATCTGTCCCTCACTTTTTATTTGAGTGCCCTGCCTATAAAGTTCCAAGGATGAAATGGTTAAAACCCCTGTGTCGTACACTGGGAACTAGACATTGCAATGAGGCACTAAGGATTCTTGTTTCAGACACTCGCACTTTTTATGCATGCGCCACCTCGAAGTATCTTGGGTGGGCATGGCGGATTCTGTCAAAAAGACTTAGACAAATTGTTTAATTATGTTTTTATTTTTACGGCCTGTTCTATAACCATGCCTATTTTAGGTAATTTAAATATTCTTCCCTTAAAATAAAAAAAAATAATAGTAAAAATTGCAGACTTAGATCATGCAAGGGGTTTCTTTTTAAAATACGTTTTTATCTTTAAATGCTTTGAAATGAATTTTACTTGTATGTATGCTTTTAAAGATATTCTATATGTCGAAATAAAGCCTTTTTGACTTGACTTGACTTGACATACAATAATTTGCGGTCAAATGACCATGCCCGAGGGGTATATGAAGTAATTAATTCGAATTTAAAAGTAATAGGATTATGATCCGAAATAATTTTGGGTAACACCCCATATTCCACTTGAGTAAGTTCATTATATAAGCACTTAGATACAAAAAAGTAATCCAATCTAAAAGATTTTTGGTGCGGGGCAGAAAAAAAAGTATATCCAAACATTCCCCCCCTTTTCTCATACCCTACATCTAACATTCTATATTCTTGAATTGTCTCTTTAAGTGCCCTAAATACCTTTTTCTTCCTACCTTTATATGGGGTACTACCATAAATGTCAAATGTTTCCTCCATATGTAAATTAAAATCTCCACATAGTACAATGTTAGATGACCATTGAGCTAACTCCACAGTTAGATGATTAAGGGCAGTGGGGTCGTCAACTACTGGTGCATATAATGAGCAGATAGTAATAGTCAATCCTCCAACTTTAAGTTCGGCAATGACCCATCGGCCTAATAAATCTTCTTTGACTTTTTTAATTTCCCCCAATCCAAACCTCTTAAGAATTGCAACTCCTCTTATTGTAGAGCTCTGACGAGAGCACCCTACAACTTCCAATCCAAGATCTTTTAGCCACCCTCTATTAGACCAAGCAATGTGAGTCTCCTGTATACAGACTACGTCCAACCGCATAGTTTTTAGCATCTGAGCCATTATTCCCCTTTTTCTTTTATCGTTTAGCCCACAGACATTAATAGAACATATCGACAGCTTAGCCATTATGATCTTTTAGTGATTTAGCACAGCAAATCATATAACAGTAAATTACAAAATTCGGCACCTGCCACAGATAACTCATAACCTTAAATGAAAACATTTTCTTGCTGTATGTCCTTGCACCCCAAAAAAAAAAGAAATGTTCCCACCCACAACCCCCCCTGCTAAGCCCTCCCAACCCACCCTTTCCCCAGCACCCCCCCACCAGAAGCGTAAGGGCTAATGCCCTCATTGATGGTAAGTGAGTAAGGCTGTTTGTTCCGCCCAATCCAGCCCGACCTGTAAATAATATACATCTAGCACCAAGAAAGACAAAAAAGACTTGAAAACAATCAAAGCTAGGAGGGTCACCAATTCAAGCCGCATTCAGATATTATCCTTCATCTCTGCCTACATCTCTATCCTGAAAAACCCTATTACATTGTTTCTAGAAATTGTTGTGCTTTATTCTCTGATACAAAGTAGATAGTTCTCCCCTTATGCACAACCTTAAGCTTAGCCGGATTTAATAAAAAAGCTTGTCCCCCCTTAGCTTGTATTGGTGCCATTAACTGTTTAAGTCTCCAGCGTTGTTGAACTGTTGCAAAGCAAAAATCTGGTCGGACAAAAAATTCATGCCCCAAACCCTTTCTAGTTTTGGATGGCCTTGCCAAATCATATAGAATCTCACGAAGTAAGTCATTCTGCAAACTTATCAGGATAGCTCTTGAATTTTTACTTCCCCCTTCCTGGCCATTTTTTAGATTAAAAGGAAAACGGTGAGCTCTTAAGACTTCTTTATCGCAGTCCCATCCTTTAAGATCCTGAAAGGCATCTGAGAACATCTCAACAACAAATCGTCGAACGTCCTTTCCCTCCGATTTTTCTGCCACTCCCAATATACGTAGGTTGTTACGCCTTGCACGATTTTCCAAATCGATTAACTTCCAATCGACATCTTGTCTAGTACTGTCAAGATCTTTAATTGAGGTTTTTTGTAAAGTTAGTTCATCCTCTATTGCAGATATACGAGTCTCAGTCTCCTGTACTCTTAAATTGGTATCTGTATTTGATTTGGCCAACCGACGAACAACATTCTGGAGCTTACGCACAGCTCCTTGAGTACGAAGTCCCTCTGCTTTAGTTTCCTCTCTGTGAGTCATGATCATCCTGTACATTGATGTTTGTAATTTATAGATTGACTTCAATGTGACCTCTTTGTCTCCCTCCAATATCTCTAAGGATTCGGAATCAGTTCCAACGTTCGTGCCAGCTCCTTCCCATTGCGGCTGACTTATAGAACCTACATTTTCACCTTCTTTAGCCTCTATGACCCTACGCACGGTATTTGGGGCTCCTTCTTTCGATAAAAAGTTTGATCCGAGAGGGTCTTCTTCTGAATCATCATTACGATCATCCGCCCAATCTTTTACAAGTGGATGACTGTCACTAGATAACTCCTCATCAGGATCCCCTTCAGATGCTAGCGACACATCAGACATGGAGAAAAATTGGCCCCCTGATTCAACGGAGTCTGCATCATATTGCTCACTCGCCCTGGGTGAAACTCTGACTTCTTCCACAGCATGACAGAGTTCAGCTAGTGCATCATCTATCGCTCCCGCTCCTGCTCCGACTGCTTCCTCAACTGCTCTCGCTGCTACGTTTACAGGAGATTTGGCTGATTGGGTTGCATCAGGTTTTTTTGGGATAGCACCAGATAAAACTTTAGAGGAGGTCTGTTCGTTAGTACTGATTTTAGAAGAGTTAGCTATATATTTTTTTCTAAATAGATCGGGTATTACAGGCTCTTTGGTAAGAGCCCCATTCACCTGATCAGCCCGATTTTCTAATTCTGGCACTGATATAGTTGCTGTTCTCTCTGTAACTCCTGGAGTGGTATTGACAGAGTTAACTGAGTTGGCAACATTTTTTTAGCTCCTCTACCTTTGGGAGCCATGACTTTATTACTTTACTTTATGTAGCTAATTAGAGAAAGAAGAACACTCTACAAACAGATTTGTAATCCTGTAGAGATTTCAGTAAGCCTCCAAAGCTCAATCTTCCTGTTTCACTTATTATTTAGTTCAGTTCAAACACAAAACCTTCAAACTTCTTTTACTTCTGGCACCTTCCCTTTTTTTTTCTCTCTGTTTCTCACCACGTTTTTTTTTTTATATGTTGCAACTCTTACCTACAGTTTCTGTGAATATGTCCTGCCAAGTCACATTATATCGGGCTCAATATTAAATATTCTTGCCAGTAGTGAAGCAGCTCATCTCTCGAGCTGAGCACAATGTCCGACGGTTCCAGCAATCCCTCGAGCAATACAATGTAGCGAAAATGTAGCAAAAAAAAACCAACCACAATGAGCGATAGACTCAATCCACCGGGACCTGCCTGTGTCTCTCACTTCTCCCGCAGAGACGCTGTGAATCGCGTCTCCACTCGCAGCAAACAGGCTCCACACCACACTGGTCCCAGCCTCGGTAGTAACAATGGTGCACACAAAGAAGTGCTGCGGGAGAACTTTTACTCGCAGCCCGTAACAGCACCCAGCCGCCGCACCTTCCAGACGGCAGCAGCGTAGAAGGGAACACACCAACACGCCGCGCCGGTCTCACTCCTAGTCTCAGTCTCGGTGGAGTGCCGAATCTCAGGAACCACCTCCGTGGACCACGGAGCTCACACCAAACACCAGGTATTTATTGTGGCCAAAAGCAATTGTAAAGCGACGGGAAGCGGGGAGCAACGCCGATTAGAATCAGGTCCAGGTCGGGTCGGTCATTAGGCAGCGAACGCCACAGCTCCTCACACGGCTGCAGTAGCAGCCGCCATCTTGCTTCTCCAATTTGGATACTCTTAGTTTAATTTCAGGGAAGTTTCTACAAGGAGATGAACTTTCTCTTCTTTGCATTTGATATTATAATTATGAGTTGTGCTACAAATACTGAATTCAACACTGCTGGATTGATTATTCTTACTGAATTGTAAATGGTTTATCAACAAATGATTAACTGGTTGAATAACTTTTGTAACTTGGCTAATCTGTTAATAAACCATCATGGTTTGGAAGCCATCCTCTCTTTCATTCTTGTGGAAACACACAGGTTTCAGTGTACTAGGAAAATATTTTAAACAGATGCTCTCAGAATACACTCTCAGCTGAAATCTAAAAATCCATGGGACCAGTGGCTCAATTAATTTAATATTAAATCCAGAGACCTTAGGAATAGAACATTGTGTTCCATCAGTTGGTAGCGAACAAGGATGATTTTCTTCTGAGGTGTAGGGAGCTAGAAAATACCCACGAAACAGTTAGAATTATCCCCACTAAGTTGATGTTCCAGAGGTGCATGATCCACTTCAGAGCATTTGCGGTATTCTGGTGATCATGAAGCGGTTGCGGTATTCTGGGTGTGAGAATAAGCAGCTCTATGCATTGTTGATGATTTGTTGTCATGCTTTGAGGTGTTTGTGATGACTTTATTTACTTATCAGTGTGGTGTCCATTTTGTGCCCAGGAAGGCTGCATATTGGACTTGAGAATTAATGTATTTTTAGTTTTATAATACTTACGCTTCTAAATGTAAATGCGCTTGTTGCTAAGAGTTGCGGTTTATTATTAAACTTGTCAAAGTCTAAAATTCTGGCATAGATATTAAGTATATTGTGGTTTAACATGTCTGTTGAAGTTGTAGCGTCGGATTGTAGGGTGCCTTCCGTTACACCAAGATAGGGATCTTTTAACTTCTGTTGAGAGTGTGTATTAATAGTGATTTGTGTTGGAGACCTGCACAATTCCAAATTATTTCTCACTGGTCACAGTTGAATTTCTGTGTGTGTGATAACATTAAGAAAGATTCATTCCCAGTTCTTCCTTTTGAATGAGTGTTAACTTTGTTTTCTTTAGTAGAACACACAAGAGTTTTTTGTTTCACTTTAGGTACTTGCAAAATGTTGCTTGTGTGAACCTAATTGTAAAGGAGGGAGAGCCACTGCAACGTGCTGCTTACTATGTCATAGGGTGCTCGGCTGGCATTGGTTGGTTGGTGCAAGTGCCGCGCTGAACATTGGGGAAAGAGTGTCATCTAAATACCATAGAGGGTATAAAATTATACAAAGTGCTCCCTTATAACAATCGGGCAATGTCAAAAGCTATATTTAGACAGATTTGTAAAAATATTTTACAGAATTTTAAAGTAACTACTACTGTGGGGAACTCAATGTCCATTACTTATCACAGACCACCGGAATGTAAATAAATTGTCAAGTTTAGCAATATTACTAATTTTAATACATTTTAGAGAATTTTACCAATTGTAACAAGTCAAAATTATATCTCAGCATAACAGTCTTTCAACAAAAAAGTGGGCTTTCAAAGAATAATTGGAAGACACCCTGCAACAGACCTCATGTCAAATGTTGTACACTGTCTAGAGTGAAAATTGCTAATGTAAATCTGACAGAGTTTAACTAACATCAGGTGTTGGACAGTGACTGAGGAGCCAAATTCCTACTCAGACTCCACTGGGGGCTTACCTCAGGGGTAGGTGATGGACAGTGACTAAAGGGCAACATTACTATTCTAACTCTGCTGGCAACTTACCTCAGGGCAGGTGCCAAATTCCTACTCGGACGCCACTGGGGGCTTACCTCAGGGTTGGTGTTGGACAGTGACTGGGAGCAAAATTACTATTCCAACTCCCCCGGGTACTTACGTCAGGGCAGGTGCTAGACAGTTAGTGGGGGCAAAATTACTATTCAAAGTCTGCTGGCTACTTACCTCAGGGGTAGGTGCTGGACAGTGACTAGGGGCAAAATTACTATCCTAACGCCACCGGATACTTTCCTTCAAGGAAGGTGCTGGACAGTGACTGCAGGGTAAAATGAGTTTTGCTACTCCACCGGATACATACTTTAGGACAGGTGTTGGAGAGAGACTGTAATCTTAAGTTACATTATGAAATATTACAGGATCTAAGCATTTTTTCTTTTTCCATAATAGAGATCATCTTCAAAAATACCATTGGAAAAACACCTGAAAACATAACAGATTTCACAGAAAATGTACAAAGTATAATGTAAGCATAGCAAAAAAGCCAAGAGCAGGGAAACAAAGCCACTTTATATTATCATGCATGTTTAAAAAAATAATATAAAATTTTTCCCTTTTTCCACCGAACAAAGTATCCAAAGGTGCCAGTTTCACCCCCAAAACAATGAACAACTCAGAGAACCATGCATCACTTCATTCCTTCTACAAGACACAATTCATTTCATCCTCAGGTAATAAAATATCCTGTAAATATCCAAAAGCTTAACCCAGATAGTAGGCAAACCATCAAATGGGACAACATACCATATTATGTTTAAGTCCAGCAGTTTTTTTTAACTGTACCCTTTCTCTACAGGCTACAACATATAACAAATGCATCTCTTTATCTTATCAGGCATACATGTTTTCCCTTTTTCAACAGATATACCAGCAATGGCCTCAGCCTGTCAAGCAGGTTTTGTAAAGTTGCATAGAGGAAACAAGCTATTAAGGTATGGTGGCTATCTCTTTTGTAAGGAATTGACTGATGCCGGGAGTCATTGGAAGCGTGTGCAATATTTCTCTTCCCGTTGCACAGACGAAGCGGTTACTCTGGCAGGCGCCGTTGTTAGGACAACTGAGCATAACCACACTACCACTGCAATGGAAATTGAAGCACGTGAAGATGCACAGCACATTAATCTACTAGCATACACCTCCAATCTGCCCTGTGGCTCAGTTTGGAGGCAGGTTGCTCAAAACATTAGCCCTGTGGCTCTGTTTAAAGAGAGGTTGCCCAAAAGATTCCAATGCACATTTAAAGTAGCATGCCCACCATACCCAACCTTAGGAGAATGGTCCAGAGACAACAACTGTCAAGTAATCCCCATCGTGTAAACCCCCCCAAACCTATGGAGATATTAAAATCCACCATGAGTTAACTGTGACTTTATCTGCAGAACTTTTCTTCCTGCATGCACAACAAATAAAACCCTCATATAACAATGAAAGGAATCTTACATTTTATCACAACCCATAACCTGGCTACCCTTGAGAATACACACTATTCAATCCAACATAAATAACACAACTATTCCATTAGTATACAGCTTACTCCCTGACAAACAATCTTCAACACACACTGAGTTTTACCAGTGATCAAATACAAAGCAACGAATAAAAGCCCTAGAAAAGTGATAATTGATTTTGAGTTGACAATGATTAATACAGTCACAAAATTGTACCCTGAAACCCAAATTCAAGGATTTGTTTTCACTTTTCCAAGGCATATCGGCGAAAAATTGAAAAAACATCCTCAGTTGAGGATTACATGACAAGCATTAAATTACAGTATAAGTTAAGAAATTTAACTGTGCTATGCATTGTACCACCTAACAGTGTAGATGAGTTTACTTCGTTTACTGAATCAGAATTTCTTAAAGAAAATCAAGGCAAATTGGCACCCTTACTAAATTACTTGGAAGATACATGGATTGGTCATCTAAGCAGGTTGGGTCACAGGAGGATGCCAAGGATGTGGAAATGCTACACAAACTGTTTAGAGGGTGGTGCAAAGACTAAAAATGCCAAAGAGGGATGGCACATTTCCTTTAACTAATCAATTGGCAGATATCAACCGAACCTATATCATTTCTGGGACATTTTTAAGAAGGAACAACGTTTTCATATAAATGAGAGTTGCCCAATCACTGTCATGTAGCCTGAATCCATGTATGCCCAATAAAAGTACAGAAATGTCCGAGCGACTATTGGGTAAACTGCAACAATATTCATTGATGGTGGCTTCAGACAACCTAGACATCCATATTACATTTGTAACCCTTCCTAACAACTGCCTACATTACTTGCCACTTTTAAAAACACATGTAGGAAGCTGGCTCTGAATAGACAATACATAAGTAAGGTATAGCGTGCACAGAGTTCAGTGGATCCTCAAAGGTAGGCAGAGGTAAAAGTAGATAACACCTTACTTCTATTTATGGTAGTGTGGGCGAGCAGTAGGGCTTTATCAGAGAGTAGTGCTACGCATTTATTGTACACACTCAGGCAAGAAATTATGTCACACACTCAAAGACTGAACTTGGACTCATTTGTTTCTATAAAAATATTATTTAGTAATATTTATTTTCCAAAACCAAGCCAGGCCTGGTACAGGGAAGTATGGAAATACTTTGCAAACATATGGAGTTTTAAATACAGATTGAATGCAAGGAACTGATTACAAAAGGATTACTTTTTCATTAGCAAACAGTCAGAAATACTTTTCATTTACTTTTCTTCCACAGCCAGGTATCTCTAGATACTAAGATGGTGCCTTTCCTGTGAGTAGGAGTCAGTCAATTGAGCACCTAAATCGCACCACCAGTGGCACAGAGACAGCCAGGTGCAGAGCGCTGAGACCAAGTTAGCCAAAGAGCTAAGCACGGTCGGGAGATTGGGGACTGTGGCAGGCCACCAGATTGGGAAACAAAACCTCTTGAGGTCAAGGTCAGCATGGTAAGGCCCAATGGCCAACACAAGAACTACACTGCCAGTGGCACAGAATCAGCCAGGTGTAGGATGTGGTCTTGGCTGAGGCTGCAGATTCGGTCAAGGATTCCTCAGAGTCGGTCAGCGGCTGTTGAGGTGAATGGGGTCTTTTGGAGTCATCACTTTGTGACGCCAACCGTTCGGAGAGAGAGATGGTCGGACGGTCACGGTTGCATTTTCTGGGCCGCGTTGGTTACAGCTTCAGTCAGTGGGTCGCCTTCACTGTTGAGGGGGCCTTTTAGTTGTTGGCTGCAGGTTTGGTCATGGAGCTTGTAGAGGTCCAGTGGACCCTGGGATCCAGACTAGGATTGTGAGGAGGACCTGCTGAGTTTATTGGGTCACTCCAGCTCCGGCTTGGGGAGCTGGGAGCCGAGTGGTGGGGTCTCACAGAATCAGACAGAATCAAAGTCGGTTGGGTTTCAGCAAGTCCAGTGCTCACGGGAGACAGAGTCTGTCTGGTTTCTGAGGCAGAATGAGTTCTCTGGGTTTTTGAGGACTGCTGGCTGCAGGACACTCCAAGGTTTTGCAGGGGGAGTCTGCGGTCGGGACCGGCCAGTATGGCTGAGGCAAAGTCAGTCGGTGTCCTCCTCTTCCTTTCACTGCGTGGCTGTTCGGTCTTTCTTCTTTGGGTTTCTTCTTTTCCGCTCTGATCTGAGGAAGCAAGGATCAGAGTTGCCCCTAAATACAAAATTTAGGGGTGTTACAGGTAGGTACAGGTCGGGACCAATGAGTCCCTATCTTGGGGTGGGCACACCTCCTATTATGCCACCCTCCAGTGGGAGGGGGCATAGGCCTCACTCTGGTTGGTTGGGTCCCCATCAGCAAGATGGTGGGGACTGAGAGTTTTGCTTCACCTAGCCTCCCCCACCAGAGGAATGGGGTTGGCAAAGGAGGGCACATCTCTCCTCCTCACTTGGTTTTCCTGCTGATTCTCCTGCCCAAATTGGGGGTCAGAACTGGTAGAGGTCCGTTTGTTGGGAGTAACAAATGGCTGTGGGAGCTAACAAAAATGACAGGCCGTTGAACCTTCCCCTTTATGGACCCTGCTCATCCGGGGGGAGGAGGCTTTGTTTCAGGACCTCACGAGCGGTAGGTTCTTGACCCAGGGGTCCAGAAACCTGTCTGGTGGTGGCAGCTGGCGAGCACCTCTAAGGTGCACTCTGAATGCATTTTTTTTATTAAATCTCACACTGGTGTCAGTGTGGGTTTAATGTGCTGAGAAGTTTGATACCAAACTTCCCAGTTTTCAGTACAGCCATTATGGTGCTGTGGAGTTTGTAATGACCAACTCCCTTACCATATACTCTTCATAGAAGTACTAAACTTACAGTGTCTAAGAATTGATTTAGCCACTGTAGGGGTGCAGTGCTCATGCACCTGTACCCTTACCACTGGTACAGTGCACCCAGCTATAGGGGTGGCTTACCTATGCCAGGGCAGTGGGCGGTAGGCATGGCACACAGGGATGTGTGCCATGTGGACTCTTCAGTTTGTTCTGCACCAACACACGCAGCCTGCAATGGCAGTGTGTGTTTGTAAAAGGACAGGACCTTTAAGGGTGGCAAAATAAGGTCTGCAGCCCTTAGGGTCTTCCCTGGTTACAGTGCCCCTGGTACCTATGGTACCTTCTACAAGGGACTTACATGTGGCCAGAGAGTTGCCAATTGGGTTGTGCAACAGCACATTTAAGGGAAAGAACATAGGCCATGGGTACCTGGTTGGCAGGAACCCACTGCACACTCAGTCAAAGTACATCAACATTAGGCAAAAAGTGGGGGCAACCCCGCAAAAAGGGGCACTTTCCGACAACACACTACAATTCAATTGATATTTTTGCAATTTATTTTCATCTAAATGAAAGGAATTTTGGGGTTCCTACCTGTAGCTGTCTTCTTTTTTTCAATCCTTGGAGGGTTCCTAAAACCACCTATCACCAAGAGTCCCATTTAGTCAATACTCCATACAGGAAAATCAGGAAAATCAGCATCCAACAAAACAAACAAGTCCTGAAAAATATGGTTACTCTGCTGCAACCATCTTCATAAAAAAAATGCAACGCTCAAAACTAAAGTTCCCCAAATAAACAAAAAGTTTGTGAAACCAGTAGCCATTTAAAAAAAAAAAAACTTTGTTACAAAAATAATTGTTCAATCACAGTCATCTTCTCTCCATCGGAAAGTCCTCTTTTCCAAAAAGAAATATATGGAAACCAAAAAAAAAATGGAACACAATTTCCCAAACAAAAAGTACTTTGGAGATATCCAAGCGCTTTTCTTCCCAAAAATGTCTGAAAAGAGTTCTCCCAAGCAGCCACAAGCTCTTTGTTTTCCAAATAATACTGTACATAATTTGTAAAAACATGTTACAGAATAACCATCAGCATGTTACTTTTATTCAAAATAAACTTAAAAATAGCCACATTTCTTTACCCACTTTTTTAAACCTACTTTTGAAAAAAAGCAACCATCTCGACATGCTCATATAAACACAATCTGTCTGGGAATGAACATGTGGTAAAAACAACACAGACACATTCCCCGATATCCTTGCATTAGACCTAGCCACTTAGATATTTAAAATTATGAGTAGAACCATTCCTACCTGACCGCAACTCTTCCTTGCTTCCAATCTTGACCGCAACACTACACCGACTGTGAAAACAGAAGAACAACTGCGTACATGAGGCCTAATAGTAGAAACAAAAAAATTAACTTTTTACCACTGAAACTAATATAAAAGCATTGAAAACAACTTTCTACAATAGTTAAAAAAAGGTATCTATTGCAATAAAATGTTGTACTATTTTTAGAAAATGTTTTATACATATTTCTTTTTTTAAATGTTCGGCAATTTTTTACTATTTGTAAATACATTTAAAAAATATAAAAAATTGTGCTTTTCTTTTTCTTTTACAGCTTACTCTAAAATGATGGGCCTTATTATGAAGTCGGCCCCATCGCTGTGGGTAGGTTTCCGAGCAACAACGAGTCGGCATTCCCTCCTGCCCTATCACATTATGACCGCCATGCAGTTGGTTGTAAAATTTATTTCTTTACTGCGGTTTCTGCTGCGGCCTGCAAAAGGGCCACAGCACAAGCTGCAGTAGAAAAAGGCACTTTTCAGACATCCATGCACCATGTGCCAAGCTCCATGTGAGGCCTGGCAAACGGTGCACAGATGTTTGGGGGGACAGCACATGTGCTTCCCTGGCCACTTAGAACAGGCCCATTGGGGACGGAGGCCCTGCTTGGGGCCCCTAAAGTCCCTTCCTGGCAGCCTTTTCATGGCGGTGTGACCACCATGAAAAGGCAGTCTTAAAGGGGCATCTTAATCCCTAGGGCGGTGCCTTCAGAGGCACTGCCCATAGGGATTAGAGTCCAACTGCTGCCTTGAATAGCTCCTTGAGATAGTTGAATGTGGCGGTCTTCTGACAACCACTGTGCTCCGACAACTGGTATTCTAATCCGGCAGTTGGACCGCTCCCCTAGATGTCGGTGGGAACGATGGCCTGTTGGTGGCGGTCTCACCAAAATCATAATCAGGGCCAAAGTGCCTACCACTAATTATTATTTTTAGTTTAAAATTGTACTTTAAAATTAAAATAAGGGTCTTATTTAGTCTGTCATAATTAATACACAGGTATTAAAATTAATACCTGGTTATTAATACACTTCCCCACCCATTACCCATAAATATCCCTTGGATCACATCCCTAAAGTTGAGCACTGCAGTATTTTAAAAAAAGATTTAAGTTTAGTGATAATATTACATTTAAATGTATTTCTACACCTAAAATTTAAAACGTAGGCATTAAAATGAATACCTGGGTATGTAGACCCTTCTCTACTCATTACATATATATCCTTTGCATTCCATCCCCAAAGTACAGTGCTGCTGTATTTTTAAAAATGCCTAGAATGTATTACTCCAGAATTAAAATAATACCTGAGTATTAATACACTTCTCCTCCCATTACCCCTATATCCCTTGAATCCTGTCCCTAAAGGTGAGTGTTAGAGTTGGTTAAAGATATGTTTACATATATTATTACGTTCAGAAATATTTTAATTCTAATAAATATATACACAGGTATTAAAATTAATTAATTAATATATGGGTATTTTTACACTTCCCCACCCTTTATCCCTATATTCCTTGCATCCCGTCTCTGAAGATGTGTGAAAAATGCAATCTAATTAAAAAAATACATTTACATATTTAGACACCTAGCTATTAATACTCAGGTCTTAAAATTAATATCTGGGTATTAATACATTTCCCCACCCATCACCCCTATAACCCTCACATCCTGTCCCAAAAGATTGTTTTTACTGTGATTAAAAGAAAGATGAACCACAAATTTAATATATTAGAAAAAGAGCAACTAAAAAAAATAACTAATAAAATATTAACTCAACATTATATAGTTACCAATATGAACATGCTTACCTAAATACTTACATATTATATGTGTGGTAAAGGCATGAGTGGTAATTGTCCAAACCTTAAATGCATGGTAAATACATTTGTGGTAATGGTGTATGCTTTGTAAAGGCATGCATTTACCCGTGATTTAGACTTCATGGTAAAGGCACTGCGTGGGTAAGACTTTGTGGAAAAGGTAGGTTCCCTAATACAGCATTTGAAACAGAAATAAAGTGAAACACAACACAAACGAAATCCCATACCAAGTTGGAAAAATAGAGTACATTTTGATTAAATAAATCAAGACCAAAAAAAATGCCGAAAGAAGCAACAAAAGTCCACAAAGAAAAGTGCAGGAAGAAGCAAGACATGCAGAAAGAGCAAACAAAGGAGCAGAAAGAGACCTTGTTGCAAAATCATTCGGTACCCACAACTTTTTCAGATGGGCACTGGTGGTAACTGACTATGACTAACCTGGCCTAGAGCCAGTGCTATGCTAAAAGACACTTAGGATACAGTGAAAACACCTACATACACTAGCGAACACTATGCGTTGTGGTACCCCTGTGATTAGCATGACCTCCTCTGTAAGGCCCTAGTACATACTAGGGCAGGGGGATTAAAACTACCTCTAAGTCAGAGGTGCAGAGATATGCTACTTTAACTAGTAGTTGCATTTGCAGAGTGGTGGAGAAAGGGTGCTGGGCGTCCAACCAATGCTCAGGAATTCCGCTGCGTAAGACTTACTGGAAGTACCAGGAGGGATTCTTAGCCCCCATACTCCCTCAGGACTAAAGTGGACTTCATCCCGTAGTCTGCCATGAGGCACGTTTGCAGAGTGATAGAGCAAGGGGGCCATGGCCTTCCAAGACATCTTAGCAATCCCACTGTGTGGGATATACTGGAGGTAACAAGAGGGGTAGTTGGCCCTGAGGACATCCTTGGGGGCCAACTTCCCAAACTATTACCTCCAGTCAGTCCCACACAGCAGCATTGGTAAGTACTCGTACCAGGCAATGCCCACTTTGCCCACCACGCTACAAACACACTCCCTGGGACGCTTTTGGATGGGGATTGAAGCCCCCTTCACTGCTGGGGGTCCTTTTTGGGCCCTGGGGACCCCAACCCCCAGGGCCTTACCCATATGTTTAAAAAAATGTGAACAGGAAGGGGGCTGCTTGAGCAATCTGGTTTGGATTTTGGAAGAGAGAGCAGGTTTCCTGCTCTCTCTTCCAAAATCCAAACCAAGTTCCCGGGACATGGGCATGTTATTTATTATACAGATGAATTGCCATCTCTTTGCCGATGTTGAGTCTCCCGGGTATCTGGTTCCTAGATCAATTATGTGTTTAGATTCTCTTTTCCCCAGTGTGAGCTCCCTATTGTCACCCTGGATCTTGGTGAGGACCTGTTCTATGATGAAGTATTTGAGTTTGGAACTGCCCGAATAATGAAAGGCTTCAAAGTGTCTGGCAATGGGGTAATGTTGGTCTTTATTTCCGATGGCCCGCATATGTTCCAAAATACGTTTCTGGGACATGTGTTTGGTGCTCCCTACGTACTACAGGTTGCACGGACATACTAAAACATATACCACATAGGTGGAACAGCATATGAGAAATTGATTGATCTTAGTACTGGTACCTCTTGTTTTGTTGGGGTATTCTTTATTCATCATGCTGTTGCGCCATGCCTTGCGATGACCCTGCAGGCAAATTTGTTAGTAGTGACAGTGGTGGTGATGTCACTGTGTCCAAAGGTATCTCTTAGGTTGCGTCCCTTGTGATAAGTAATGTGTGGTCTTTCCGTGATAGAGTTCCCAATAATGGGATCCTTGCTAAGGATTTCCCAATTTTTGGCCAGTATTTTCTGGACATCGTATGCATTGCTGCTTTACATGAGGATAACCCTGGTAATATCATTGTCACCTTGTGAGGGAGTAAGCTTGATATCTTGTTCTTGCGCAAAGGCCTCCTCCGTGCTACAGTTGCATTTTGCCCTGAAAAGCTCCCCATAGGGGATGCTCCATTTGAGGTTTTCAGGGTGGCTGCTTAATGCATGGAGTAAACTATTGCCCGCAGTGGCCGTTCTAAAGAGTCTGATCTGAACTTCATTGTTGGTAATTTGGACCTTGACATCTAAAAACTCAACCGAAGTACTTATATTGCCTGTGAGTTTGAGATTGATCTTGTTAGTGTTGAGTTTTCGTATAAATTATTTGACTTTATGTTCGGTATCATCCCAGATGATGAACAGGTTGTCAATGTATCTGAGCCATACGATGACCTGTTCAAAATCTTTGGCAAGGGTGGGATCGCTTCTGATGACATCTTCCCATGCCCCCAGGACAGATTAACGAAACTGGGGCCAAAGCAAGTACCCATTGACGTTTCAAGAGTCTGCCTGTATATGTCCCCATTGAATAAGTCCCCTGATCCCCTGATCATGTCAAGAAACATGTTTGTATGATCCAGGAATCAGACCAAATATTTGGGCAAATATTTGGCACAGGCAAGGCGATTAGTGGGAAAGTTGTGTGCCAGGGTATGTCAAGGATTTTAGAGAGAAATTCTTTGGTGTCTCTCACATAGGAAGGTAGGAGTGTGACTTCATCCCGTAGAAAATTGTCAACGTACCGTGAGACGTTTTCTAGTGCACTCCCTCTGGAAGACACAATGGGTGTGCCAGGAGGGTTGGTGGCTTCCTTGTGTATTTTTGGGAGGAGATATAGGCTCCAAGAGGTTCGGGAAGTCCCTTTTGAGAAAACAAAATTCTTCCCACTCCATCAAACCCCGGTCCCTCCAATCCACCACGTGACTCCAAATGCCTGTGACACTATTCCTGTAGTCATCTTTAGTTTCTTTGGTATAGAACATGGGATTGTTCAATTGTCAGGTGGCTTCACTAATGTACTTGTCTTTGTCTAGTATGACCACATTGCTCCCCTTGTCGGCAGGTCTAATAACCACATTCTCATCATTGGCTAAAGCTTTAATAGCTTCTTTCTGGGCCAAGGAAAGATTGTATTGTGGAGGCTGTCTCTTATTGGCATGTTCCGTGCGTCTGAGTTTGAAAAGTTGGCTAGACACCATGTCTTGGAATGTGTTGATGTTATCATGAGGCATCGTGGGTAAAAAAGTAGACGAGTTTAAACCTGGAAGTGGCAGTCTTGTCATGTACAATGTACAAATAATTTAAAATGTCATTTATATTCACATTGGTATTCTCAATATTACCCTCTAATGCATGCATGGTAACCACAGTATCAAAGTCACTGATGTTCTAATCGTCATTAAGACAAGTTTGTTGGTTCTTCTCCCTTGTCTTGCCGATGGTGTTGTCCCATGGCTTCAATTTGTGCAATTTTTTCAACTTTAGTTTACAACAGAACTTAAAAATATTGATGTGTGTATTTACGTAGTTAAGTGGTTGTGTGGGGAAAAAGGAAAGGCCAAGGCACAGTGTTCCCTTTTCTAACTGGTAGAGTGGTCTATTGGAGAGATTGATGATGGTTTCATTTACCTTTGTTTCCTCCATTATGGGGTTGTGTTTGAGCGAGTTGCTTTGTTTCCCAGGCGCTCTGTGTTGTTCACATTTCCTCCACCTCTGCTGGAATCTCTTCCTCCTCTTGCGTCGCCGCCCGGCCTCTTCCCCTTCCTCTTCCTCGTTGGTTGGTATTTTTGGTCTTGGGTTTGGGAGTAATTCTCGTAGTCCGACGTCCCCGGTACTCGTCTAAAAAAGTTTTTGGTCTTTGGTCAGTGTCAGTACCTGATGTGGAACCGCCTGAGGCAATAGAAATTGCTGGTGTGTCAATATGCGCTACCCTGGAAGTTTCTCTTGTGTTTTCAGGTGATCCTGCGGCTCGTTCTCATGGATTCTGTAAATTTGACTAGTACATATGATCGTATGTCCTACTGTATGTGAGAATACACCCTGATTCGTAATCTACACAGTCATGATATAGTTTCCTCTGTTTCCTTTGATTGATGTCGTCTTCGTAATGAGTGAGTCTAACTTTCATGTCACTCATGAATTTGGATACAATGTCTTGTTCTTTACTTTTGGCAATGTCATCTTTAAGTTGTTTAATGCTGTTCAAGGTTGCCTATCTGTCCTTCCATGCATACTTTATGAGTATCTCCCTCATAGTAAGCTAGCTCTTTGCAGAATTCATTGCCCACTCATCCAGCATACCTGGATCAGGTGTCTCTTAGGAAGGAGTTATGTATATTCGTAATCCTCTCTGGACCATCTCCTTGTCTATGTAATCCTAAAGGGAGATGGCCTCCCACCACTTGGGTATTTCATTTTTGCTGAGATTCTCTAGATTTTTTAACAGATCAAAGACTGTGGATTCACGTGGTTTTTCTTTGTGATCCTTTTGCCCTTTCCACGGGGATCTCATGAATAGTGTACTTGCCACCGCCCTCCTGTCAGTATCATCTTCCATTATGATGTTGTGAGTTATTGTTGGTTGAATGTGTCCTATTCTATATAACCAAACAATTTCTTCATCCTTGATGTCTCCCTCAATAAATTTAGAGTTCCTCCCGCTGCCCTCTCTGAATGGTCCGTGAAACCTACACACGTCATTGTATGCGAACTTAATAGCTGTTAGATACACGTTGTTGGAACATAAGTGGCATTTATTAAACGTAGCTAACAGTGACAAGAGCTATGAGTCCATCAATGTGCTCATATGCGGTTCGCATTGCCCATGTATGCGGAACAGACTAACTCCGGTCAGAGATGTGCGCTTCCCGAGCAATCAGTTGCGAACTTACCCTCGGCATACCCAGATGCCGAGAAAGCCCCGCGGGGCCGAAAATTTCGGAAACGCTTACCCTCTGACATGCGTAGCTCATTTCCCTCGACGTCAGTTGTTAGGTTGAAAGTTTTATGTTAAATAGTGATTTTTTTTCCCAGGTAATGTATTTTATAGAGCAGATATTTTTACTGCTTTCTCTTAAACAATTAATGCAGTTTCAAAGCCTCTCCTTCAGGAGACACTGAGCATTTTGACTTTCTAAAAGTGGCATTTTTTGAATTGCAATTTAAAACTTGAGTTCACCACAAGGGAAGATTTTTCATTACATTTCCAAAGACACCAAACATGATTTGATAACCTGCTACCATCTAGAAATGATCATCTATTAGATGTAATAAGCTAACTCCAAGATTAGCTTATGGTAGAGAAAGATCTAGTAGTAGTGAAAAATTAATTTAAGAGTTTTTCACTTTCAGGATATGTAAAACTAAGGCGTACATGTCACACTTTTTAAATACACTGCGCCCATCCCTCTGGGCTGTCCAAGGCCTACCTATGTGTGACTTGTATGTGTTGAAAAGGAAGGTGTTGGCCTTGCAAAAGATTTTCTTTAAAACTGCACATGCAGGCTGCAATCGCAGGACTGATGCATGTTTAAAGGGCTACTTAAGTGGGTGGCATAATCAGTGCTGCAGGCCCACTAGCAGCATTTAATATGCAGGCAATGGGCACAGGTGGTGCCAATTTAGCAGGAACTTACAAGCAAAATAAATGTGCCAATTCGTTGTAATCCAATTATACTATGTTTTAAGGAGAGAGTAAAAGCACTTTCACACTGGTTACCAAGTAAATAAACCTTTTCATCGATGGGTCCTTACAAGATTTCGCTTCAATTTAGCTCACTTTCTCTTAGGAGAATATGAGAAGTGGTGTAAGCCCCACGAAAATGCTCCCTGCAAATGTGATGACTTTTCTGACCAGGACCTATTACATTTTGTGTTCTTCTGCCCTCTTTTTAAGAGTGGGAGGGGAAAGTTCATCAAACCAATACTGAAAAAACAAAGGTTTATGCAGGTTAAACCAGCCTTATTGTTCCTGCAGCTTATGGAATCCCCATTGGTTATGTATGGGGTAGCTAATTTTCTGATTATGTCTATTCGATCCAGACAAAATAGATTGCGGATAACTATGACCTTGAACCATTAGTAAAAATTAATTATGAACTATGTAAACTTTATACATTTTTTCTTGCACTTAGCACTTTGTATATAGAACTGTAATAACCTTAGAATCTATTAAATTTTGTAGGATTTGCATATTTTTTTCTGCAGCTGTAAAAATGGTTGCTTTCAACTCTGATCTGAAATGAAGATGTGTACATTGAATTCATGTTTTTTCCCTTTTTTATATAGGTTTTAAAATTGTTTGTCTAACTACTTGTGTTTGTATGATCAAAAATGAATGTATAGTATAACATACTTTTATGATTTTAAAATAATCGAATAAAGTGTATTTGACTCTGACTCACTGGTTAGCAGTGGTAAAGAGTGCACTTTACCAGCAAAAAAGGTTCAGAAAACAGGATGGCGAAGGCAAAAAGTTTGGGGAGGACAATGCAGAAAGGGATTTGTCCAATAGTCATTATAACAGCAAGTGGCACACTTTGAAAGGACAGTGTAGTTGTGCCACGCTGAGATGGGAATATTGGAATTGCTACGTATTGTACTGTGATTTGTTGGCACTGCCCCTTGTTAATATTGAAGTTACTGACTTAGGTACACCGAATACTAAGCAAAATGCTGCAATGTTTTGAGTAACTGAGAGATTTCTACAGAACTGATTTAAAAGTACCTGTCCTTGAGGACAAAGAAGCTTCTCCAGAGGGCACCTTTGGTCAATATATGGCTACCAATGTCTGACTCCATACATGTGCCTGGCCTAAACAATGAAAAGGATCACCGGGAAAGAAGGGTCTTTTCAGTTTCCTCAATATGCAACTTTTAACTTGAATATAATAGACAACTTGAGGTGAGTACTGTATGACATGAAACCCCAACATAGACCAGCACAGTATGAAGCTTTAAATGCATGGGAACATGCTGCTCATGTAAAAGACAAAGGGCCATATGTATCAACACATTTCCCCATAGACACAGAATGGGACAAACCCGTTGATACATCTGGCCCAAAGAGAAATGTCAGACCAGAGCTAAAAGGAGAGTCCGCAGTTGGATGGAGGAAAAGTGGGGTGCTGATTAACAGGTGTGGAGGAGAGATATCATTGAGGGAATCAGAATGTATCTTACACTGACTAAAATTAAATCAGAGGGAAGAAAGAACAAGAGGGAGGTGGTATAGGTGCTCAGACATAGGCCAATACTGATAGTGATTCTAGCAAAGACTTTTTAGAAGATTTGTTGACTTCTCAACCACCTCCATATAATGTAACTTAGCTCACCAAAAGAAACAAACAAACTGATGGAATTGCAAGAGTGCTCCAAAAGGCTAGCTCAAACAGGGGGAGGGTTACCTTCTGTTGTCCCAGTCCCCGTGGAAGGACCCTAGTTATTACAACTATCCCCCCAGACCTGAGTTCACCTGCAATTGTATGGGTTCCAAGAACACAGGGGGAGGATCTACTCCTGACCAGTAGGTAATTGTCTCAGAGCTTACTACTCTGGGTTTTGTAGGGCTTCTTGATTTGGGATTTTGACCTGCGCCAGAGGAGACCCAGTAGTGGGAGAATCTCCACTGATGAGATTAGTGATAGCCTCATTGCACAAGCTGCCCTTAGAACCTTAGTTATTGTCAGGTTAAATGTAGAATTGTACAAACTTATCAAGAGAAATTTTGATGCAAAATACGTGCATGAACACCACAGAGAGGAACTTGTGTTCCTAAGGGAGGAAGTCACCCAACGCACCATAGAAGTGTGTGTGGTGTTAGAAGGAATAGCTGCTGAGTTTGGAGTTGATCTATTTAAAAGTCAGACTTTTCAAAAGAATTTCAGGCTACATACTGGAGGCAATACGCTTTCTATTATGAGGACTACTTGGTAAAAGCAGATTTGAGGGAGTTAGTGGCCAGCATACAGAGGTAGAGTAACATCGAGAAAAATCAAGGTCAAGTGGGCTCAGAGGGAAAGGAAAGAGAAGGAGGACCCACGGAAGCAGGAAAAGAGGGTACCCCGGATGACTTTGAGGTTAGAACTTACCCTTTGAGAGAGGTACACGAAGGAGGATAGGTACAAGTGCTTAGGAGTCGTGATGATCTTTCTGAGGGAGAGTCCTGACTTTGTGAGGATTTTGAAGGTGTTGTGGAAAGATCTAAATACTTTCTTCAATATTTTGCTTCCCCGTGGTTTTTAGGCTGAATATTAAGAGGCTTTACTGGGGCCAGGCACTGAGACCCAGAACATGAATATGATGCAGGGGCAAAATATGCAGATGTCAAGTCCTCAAAACCCATTGATTCAAGAAAACTTACAAGCCACAAGGTTTAATGCAAACAAGCCCCTAGAGCTAATCCAAACCCCTTTGGGTACAATGAGGATTTCCAATAGTTCCCTTTCTTCAATATTTCTTGAGACTATGGGTCACACCAATTATAATGACAGTGCCTGAGAGTGCAGGAAGGCTGCCTGCTTGGCACAGTCTTATAGGTAGGCCAAAGTGGGTCATTTGTGGGTGGTGAGGTGAATGGACACCAATTGTCCTTTATCATCAACACAGGTGCTACCTGTTCTCCTGTAAGGACAGTGGAAGTTCCAAACCTACCCCGCTCAAGAAAACAAGTCTAAGTTGTAGGTGTTGTAAATAAACAAACTCTGAACCCTGCATCAGCTAAAGTCCATGTAAGAAGGTTTACAGCCAGTGAGAAATGCAATCAAACTGAATGCAGAGTATCCCTCCACACCCCAGTACAATCTCTCACCAGAGGTTGTGGATGGAATCGCTCAAGTGATTGAGTCCAAGGTAGAGAAAGGAATTTTGAAAGAATAAAATCCTAGGGAGGCCATGTAATTCCCTAGTTATGGGCTTGCAGCAAAGAAATGGGAAGTATAGAATATGTCCAAGACCTTAGAAAGATCATTGATATCATTCCATATTTCCCTGAGTTACCAAATCCTGCTGTGATATTTTTTCATATACCCTAGAAATCTGACTGGTTCACGGTGCTTGATTTGTATAAAGTATCCTTTTCTATTCCATTGCATGAAGAGAGTCGATTTCTCTTTGTGGCCACTTCCAAAATAGAATTCCTTTATAATGCTGAGTTACACAAGGGTATACAGAGAGCCCTTCGATCTTAAACCATATCTTGAAAAAGAATCTGGAGACCCTCAATTTCCCATGCTGTTTAGTCCCATTGGCCTATTGGTGGCATTCACAACACAAGAAGAGAGCAAGCAAGACACTATTGCTCTGTTGAAACATTTGGCTTTGAATGATGGACATAAATTGTCGCCGAGCAAATTGCAAAACTACTAGAATGAAGTCTTGTATCTAAGACATCACATTGAGAAAGGCGCTAGGAAGGTATCTCAAGAGAGAATATCCGCTATTCTGAATTTAAATTCACCTACTACGCAGAGAGAAGTGAAGTATGGATGTTTATGGGAATGGTGGGCTACTGATTACATAACTGGTGTGTAGAATGCACAAGACACAGGATGTGACAACCATCAGATCCACAATGTGTCAATCATCAATTGTATACCAATATAAATTTAATCAGTTTACGATTCATTTTGCTTCTTTCTTCAATAGTTTCTTAGAACTTGATGCTCAGACACCGTAATTCCAATGTTCAAATGCATATAAAAGGCCAACCCAAGCTTCTTTTTACAACATGTTGAAATTCATAATTCGTCAAGTAATGAAAATGTTTAAACCCAATGCATTTCAGGCTTGGCCCTTCTTCAGGGGTAAGTGCAATGTATAAAAAAGGCAAATCAGCAATAACAGACAATCTGTGCCTTACGCTAATGGACATTAAGCCCTAAGTTAAACTATTGTAACATTTGGTTCCAAAGTGCTATCACTAATCACACAAAGACATACACCTTAGTAGAAAATAAGTGACAGCCTCGAGTTTTGTGAACACCTCATGTTCCCCATGTTGAACTATTATTAACTCCGCTATGAACTCTGTGCCAGCCACTAAATAAAAAACAAAATAAAAAACTAAAATCACATTCAAAACATTCCTGAAATTGTGTACATTGTAAAACCATGCTTCTATAAAATCTATTACATGCCCAAAAGCACAGAACAGAAGTTCACAACCTTTCCACCATGTTCTCTGTAACTCTCATACTGTGCATAAACACCATATTGTGCGACAACAATATCTCCAACTGATAGATAACAGGTTTGACAAATACACTTTTATAACATTTATGTTTTTTATATCCAAATAACCAAATATATATATATATATATATATATATATATATATATATATATATATATATATATATATATATATATATATCTTCCAACACAACCCAGTTTAGGAAAATAAATAAATCCACTGGTGCCGTGGCCACATTGCATGAACGGTTTTTATTTTTAGGCTTCGGGTAGACCCGACGCGTTTCGCAGTTACCTCACTGCTTTGTCAAGGGTGATTCAGTAAAGTGAAATACACACATTTAAAGGTGCAGGGTTCAAACTTAATAAACATAGTAAAAATACTTCAGTTTTTAGTCTCAAGCAGAGTAAACATACTTAATTTCCCTTGTTTGCCCATTAGTACATTCTAGCTATTCATTAGCTGTAATTTATAAACAAGTCTCGCCCAAGTGGGCTGGTGTAATACTGATGTTGATGATCCATCAATAAAAAAAAAAAATTACATTTTTTTATAAACAAATAATACATTTCGACCTTAACACTGTCGTAAATTTCAAAATAGTCTCTTAGTAATATAGCTCAAGTGAGCTAGTACACCGTTCAGGGCAAATCATCCTTGGAAAATACGTCTTTTTGTCTGCAAAGAAACAGATGAAAAACTGACTTTAAAAACTAGTTTGAACCCATAGTTTCCAAAACATTCAAAGTTTAAACTTTTAAAATCAAACAAAGAAATGCAGTAAGAACGAGGTAAGGGTACAGAACATGATTCATCTTAGGTGTATAGAAATCTCATTGTCCACATTCAAACCATAAGGAATCACGGTGTTATATTTTATGATTGTTTTTGACTCAAGCTTTCTTAGTTCAAGTGTGCGGTTCCCTCCTCTCTCCCTCAGGGGTACTGTATCTAGCACACAGAATTTCAGCAGATTGGGATTTTGGTTATGTTTTTCAAAAAAGTGACGAGCAACTGGGTATTGCCTATCATTCTTAGTGATTGCCCGCATATGCTCTAAGATACGCATTTTTGCCTTTTTGATTGTACTGCCTATATAAAAAAGGTCGCAAGGGCATCTCAGAGCATAAATAGCAAATTCTGTTTCACAGGATAGGTGTTTCCAAATTTGAAATGCAGCAAGGTCTTTATTGAGTTTCACACTTTTACAGTTCTGGCTAAAACGGCAAGCTTTGCATTTAGAACATGTAAAGAATCCTTGTACTGGGTTTCTTTTCTTGGTTTCTCTAATCTCGCCTTTCATCAATATATCCTTCAATGATTTATTTCGTCTGAACGTTATAGATGGTTGATCAGACAGATTTTCTTTCAAATCTTCATCGGTTCTAAGAACCTCCCAGAACTTCCTCAAACTCCTACGTACCTCCCATGCTTGGTTGTGGTATGTAGTGATAAATCTCATCTTGTTGTCACTTATCAGTTCTTTCCCTTTGTGAATGAGCAAATCCTCTCGCTTCACTAGGGCAACTTTGTCAACAGCAGTTTGAATCGTTTTAGAGCTGTATCCCCTCTCTTTAAATCTAGATATCATCACTTGTTGCTCTGCTTCAAAATCCCCGGAAGAGCTGCAATTGCGTTTGGCACGCAGCAATTCCCCATAGGGGATACTATTGATAAGATTTCTCGGGTGACAGCTCTGAGCTAGCAGCAAACTGTTGCCAGCTGTCTTTTTTCTGTACAATTTACTACAGATAATGTTGTTGACAATAGTGAGTTCTAGATCCAGAAATTCAATTTTCTTTTTGCTCATTTCGCTAGTGAATTGCAAATTGTAGTCATTTTGGTTTAGTTTGATAACAAACTCTTCTGCCTGGTGTTGCTCACCATCCCAGATGCAGAATACATCGTCAATGTACCTTACCCAGAGGACGACATGATCTTGGTACTGATCGATCTTCCGGGCAACCTGCTCCTCCCACCAGCCGAGGTATAGACCTGCAAAGCTGGGGGCAAAGCAGGTTCCCATTGCCGTCCCCTGGGTCTGTTTGTACAAAACTTTATTGAAAATGAAGAAATTATTCTTCAAACAAAGTGCGATCATTTCAAGCACCATGTCTGAATGTAACAGAAACGATAATGACCTTTCCCTTAGGAAGTGTCTGCATGCCTCTACACCAGCCGCCTGAGGGATGCTGGTGTAGAGACTACACACATCCAAACTCATAAGCAGATAGCTCTCCTTCCATTCTATTCCGTTAATTGTTTTCAAAAAGTCTCCCGTGTCTTTGACATATGCAGGTAGACCCTGTACATACGGTTGAAGAAAGTAATCTACGTACTTTGATATATTCTCAAATGCACACCCTCTTGAAGATACTATAGGTCTCCCTGGTGGTATAGTGGCATGTTTATGGATTTTCGGCAATAGATACAGAATTGGGATTTTAGGGTCTTTACATTGCAAAAACAGATATTCATTCTGTTCTAAAATACCATCATCCCTCCAACACAGCAGTTTCTTAGATACTTCATCAATAGTGTTATCATATTCATTTCTAGTTGCTACATTGTATTTAGTACAATCTGATAGTTGTTTCAAACCTTCATCCAAATACATTTGTAACGGCCAGACAACTACGTTTCCCCCCTTGTCCGCCTTTTTAATTACTATGTCTCTGCGATCTTCCAATGATTTAATCGCATGTCTTTGATTTTTCGAAAGATTTTGTCTGCTTTTGCAGCCTTTTTTCTCAATATTTCTGAGGTCTTCAATCATGCCTCTCTCAAAACAATTGATCGCATCGTTATTAATTTGGGGGATAAAGGTGGATTTGGGTTTAAAACTAGTTCCTCCACTCATCCCAATATCAATGTCTGTATTTATGAGGTTCAAAAAGGGATCATCACTGAAATTTTCTACATATATATAAACAAACAGCATCTCCTTTGCAAGAAACCGAAAGGACACAGCGGGGATTAAAGGAAGATCGTTTTAATGCTGGTAATTGCGGCATAATGCATTTCGACTTTTACGTCTTCTTCGGATGCCATATGTGAATCGGAATTGGGTTCTGCTCTCTTTTATCTCCGTAGCTCCTCCCATTTGATGGAGCACAGCAATATATATAAATATCCAAATAACTTCTGTTTTAGGAGCTTCAGGATATGGCACACAGATATTTTGCTTTGCAGTCTAGGAATATTTGCTTGTCCGCAAAGATTAATGAGTATAGTTTAAAACATGTTAACAAAAAAAATTGTTCTTCACGCATACTGCTCAAAAGTTACAAAAAATGCAGACACATGTGTTGCCGTGCAGTGGAAGGCTCTTTGCAAAGGTTGATTGGTTACCTTCCTGTTCCTTGTTACTATATTTGGATGGTTAAACCAGCACTAAGGATGTGCAACCTTTTCCCAGACAGTGTTAGCAAGTGTAAAAATATGAAACTTATACTATCACTGAACGTGACGCATTTGCCTTGTCCTGTCTTCATAATTTAGGCAACTCTGTCACATAATTTGACCCTCTGCTACTGCATAATTCCAGTTACCCTTTCTAATGTTTTATTCACTGATGCAAATACATTGATGTGTTAGTGTTCATGATTCTCCTTTTGATGATATTTGAGAGCTGGCTCTTTTTGAGCTCCTTTTGGAAAGCCTTGTGCTAGGATTAGACCTCTTTTTAAACGGGATTGTGTTTGCTTAGTAATTCAAATCTGGCACCACAGGAGCAGTCGGCATGGCCACAGCAAAAAGGGAATACAGACAGATAGGTTGTATCTGGGCCACATAGGGAGGGATACTTACAGTAGACAATTAGGGCCTAATTCACAAAGGAAAACTTACACTTTTGTGTAAGTTTATGACTGTTTGCTATTCACAGAGGGATTTACGAGTAGTATCATTACGAGTGTGGAGTTTCTGCAAATAAAAAGATAGGTCTTTTTATTTGCGGGGACTCCATACTCATGAAGATACTACTCGTCGTAATAACACATGATTGTAAACTTACACAAAGGTGTAAGTTTACGTTTGGAAATATGGCCCTCAGGGCTTGGAGAGCACAGTGCTTGAGACATTTGCAGGAGGCAAATTGAGTAGGACACAGCAATTGGACTTCTGTGCAATAGGGATGTGAAAGGAGTTGACAGGTAAGTAATGCATCTGGGTAGTTTACTCAGCTGACTGCTTAATAAACACATTTTTTTCGTATTATTAATCTAGCAGAGATGCCTTCAGGCATAGATGCTCATTAGTCCCATGTCATGAGTGGCCATTCAGCCACACTCAAATTTTAATCACCCACACAATGTATCTTGGGAAAGGTAATTGTTATTTTTTCATGTGCTAAGCATGTTCAAATGAGCATGGTTATGTCTTTACTGAGCCCTCATTTCTGCCCTGCTGTCTAAGTTAAAGAAATCTGGATGTCAAAAAAGCAAAAAACTGGCATGCTTGGAGTCTGTACCTGACTAAAGACTGGGGGGCATATTAGCAAGAACCTCATTAAAATTATTGCAGTTTTAGCGGCAGGAAACTGCCGCTAAAACGGCGATAACGGGCTTGCTAATATGCGTTAGAGAATTCCAATAGAAGCCCAGGTTAGATGTCCTGCACATCTAACTTGGGCTTCTATTGGAATTCTATAACGCATTAGCAAGCCCATTATTGCCGTTTTGCGGGAGTTTCCTGCCGCTAAAACGGTGATAATTTTAACGAGGTTCCTGCTAATATGCCTCTGGGTCTGAGCACAATTTTGATTACTCCAGAGTAATTGGAGTAATTAGGAAATTCCGGATTGCAATACCATGATGCCATGTTGCGTAACTGATTCTACCTTTCAGGGAAAATCAATCCACTGGGACCACAAGATGCACTGAAATAAGGCAAGAGCACGAACACTCGTGTTCATTTTTGGTGAATGCGACCAGAATGTTCAGCAGTCGTTTCTAGAACAGGAGCTGCAGTACTTCGCTGTGGGTGGTCACCGGTCATCATGTTGAGTAGATTTTCTAATTGAGCAGCTGAAAAATCAACTCAAAATGCATTTCCGAGTTGAAATTTTACCTTAACCGACGGTTTGGGTATTTTATCAGCATATAATGCACCTTTAAAAAAAAAAAAAAAAAAGACAAATTAAGAGGCATAGAGACTAGGAGGCTAATGTACATGCAGTAGCAACTCCCTCTTCCTATCTTGAAGGCTTCTTCTTCTAGTTTATCCCGCCCTAGGTCATCTTTTAGTGGGGGATTTTGGAGGGAAAGCATCAATCTCTCTTTGTCTACAATCCCTGTTGTATCCACACCATATGAATCTTAACATTTTGGGAAAAATCAAGTAGTTTCAATGCAGCACTTTAGAAAAAAGTTTGTTATTTGAGGGAGGGCATGCACCAGTATTTGCTGTTCTTTTTTCTTTTTCTTTTTTTATTGACAGTTGGCTCGGAGTTTGGGCTGGCTTTAGGCAGGGTATGTGGGATTAGGTTTTTAAGTGGAAATGTTTTCACTTTTTATGGTGGCCGCCTAGGGTTAACTATACCTTTTCTTCATTTTTTGTGTTTTCTTTTACATTTTAACCAGGTTTGTTTACCATTTTACTGTAACGTTGTTTTACTATTTGGGGCCTACTCTCCATTGCACTAAGCCTTCGGTGTATTTTTGAGGTATGTTTCACATTCTCATTGCTACTGTGCTTTGTGCTTTTGAAAATCATTTAAGGGGTTGTGGATGGCTGTGGATTACATGCAAACAGTAGGGTATTTTATTTTGTGTCTATATGTGCCTGTTGCTGATAATATCTTTGCAATCAATTCCCTGCAATGCTATGAGATTTTCTGAGGGCAAAAGGTGCTCCAGGCAGGACAGCGCAACTGTCTTCTTTGTTGTACAAGCCAGTTTCTTTGCTGGCTATGTGGCAGTGACCATCATGTCTAGCCATTGTGTGTGTGTGGTTGTGTTAGCCATAGCCTGCCATGAATCCTTTGCTCTCCATGCTCCTTCTTTGCTGGTCATGTTGTGGTAGCTAGCTTGTGTAGCAAGTGTGTGTGTGTGGTCATGGTGGCCATTTTGTCTTAATTCTCTATGCCTCCTTCTTTGCTACCATATGAAATGGTTGCTCATTTGTTTTTCTTTTTGTGTGTATATTTATATGGCTGATTGTAGCACAGTGTGTTGTTGGTTTTTAATTTTTTTTTGTTTGCCTGTCTCCCATAGAGCCCCCATGGGCCCCAGGGCCTTCTTGGGCACCAGCAAATATTTAATGCATTTTTTTTATTTTTGCTTGCCTCTCCCCATCTCTCATAGAATCACCAGAGCCTCTAGGACCTGGTGGGGCACCAGCAAATATTTGATGTTTTTTTTGCCAGTGTGTGTTTGTCAATTTCAAAGGCTGCCATTTGTTCTGTGTTCTCCACGGCTCTTCTTCACTGGCCATAATGCTGTGGCCGTTGTGTGTAGCCAGTGTGTGTGTGTGTGTGTGTGGTCATGGTGGCCTTTTTGCCTTATTTCTCTATGCGTCTTTCTATGCTGGCCATGCGGCGCCCACTATTGTTTGGAGCCAGTTAGTGTGTGTGTGTGTTTGGTAGCCATTCAGTCTTTACCCTCCATGCCTTCTTCTTTAGTGGACATGTGGTGGATGAGGTAGATTCCACCATGTTGTGCAGCCAGTGTGTTCCTCAATCCCTTTATTCTACTTCTAAAAGCTATTTTCTAGGACCAGTGATAGAAAAGGCCAATGGTATTTTTGCATATTTGTTTTCTTTTTCCAGATTTATTTAATTGTGCTTGTAGCTGATTGTAGTACAGTGTGTGGTTGGTTTTTTGATCATGTTGTTATGCCTGCCTCTCAAGAGACCTAGGGCCTAGTGGAGCACAAGCAATATTCAATGTATTTCTTTATTTTTGCCTGCCCAACCACCTCTCATAGAGTCCCCCTGGGCCATAGGGCCTGGTGGGGCACCAGCAATTATTGAATGTATTTTTTTTCTTGACTACCTGCCCCTTCCTCCTATAGAGCCCCATGGGCAGTGGGGCCTGATAGGGCCCAAAACAAATTTGATGATTTAAAAAAAAAAATAATTGCCAGTGTCATAGGATGCCATGTGTTTTTTGTTCTCCATGTCTCCTCTTTACTGGCTATGCAGCACAGGACATTTTATGTAGCCAGTATGTGTGTGATCACAATGGCCAATTTGTCTTTGTTCTCCATGCCTCCTTCATGCGGCAGGGACCATTTTGTGGAGCCAGTTATTGTGCGTGTGTGTGTGTGTGTGTACGTTTGGTGACCATTTTGTCTTTGCCCTCCATGTCTTCTTCTTCAGTGGCCATGTGGTTGTGCAGCCAGTGTGTGCATCAATCCCTTTATTTTACTTTTAAAAGCCATTTCCTAAGACCATTAATAGAAGAGTCCTATGACATTTTTGTTAATCTGTTCGCTTTGTCCCTGATATCCTTATTTGTAATTGTGGCTGATTGTAGTACAGTGTGTTGTTGGTTTTATAATCACTATTTTGGCTGCGTCCTATGGTTTCCCTCTGGACCCTAGATCCTGGTGTGGCCCCAGCAAGTATTACATTTTTTTAAACATTTCCCTGTTTTAGAGGGTCACGAACACACACACGCCGAAGAAAGACACCATCCTGTCTTCAGAAGTAGCAGAGAGATGTTATGACGATGTTCTATAGCAAAAGAATAAAGACTTGAAGTGATACATTTAAAGACTTAATTGAAGGTGATCATTTAAAAAGATACCACCTGAGATAGAACTTTATTGACAGAGTGCGTGATTCGAGTGGAACATAGGAGATTGGCTGATCTTGCAAAGAGTCAAAGGTCCTGAGGAGAACCCTATGAATTGCTATTTGGGTTTGAAACACGTCAACCATTTATCATATTAAATGAGTTCTATGTAAAGGAAAGCAACCCCTGATTTTGCTCAAGCATAGAATTCTTTGAAAGAGTTTATGAGATTTGGTTGTCATGCTTGGACCAACAAGGGTTTGTTGTAAATAGTGTATAGTTTGGTTTATTGGCCTAAATTTGAGGCTTTTGAAAAAAGTCAACTAAGACGATCTTGTTGTCATAATTAAGTGTTCTTTATGTTTTGTGTCTGTGTCTAAAAATTGTCATTAATTGTTACATGTTTTATGTTTTGTCTGAGATATTTATAATGCTTGGTACATATTTGTGATCAGAAAATATATGTTTATAACTGGTGGCTGTGGATTGTAAATAGTGTGATGTTTGTTAAAATCCAAATAGATTTCTTATGATATATGAAAAAAGGAAACAATTTCCAAAAAAGAAAAATGAATTGTAAAAAAGAAAGAATTCTTCTTGGATCACATTGAGTTTTTTCCATGTGTTATCCTTACCTATAAGTGACTAGAAGGATACCAGTATTGGCATTTCGTGGTTTTTTAGAGTCCCAATAGCCATGATTTAATGTACTGTTTCCCTAAATCTCCTGCTGCCTATATACTTCCCATCCATGCGCTGGAGCGACAAAACTAACCTTTTTTCTGTAATTTTGTTGTCATGTGAAAACTTATAGTTTATGCTTGTTTTTGGGTGCAGTATTGTTAAGCATTTTGGGTGATAACAACTTCACTTGTGTTAGATTGGCTAGATTCTTCTGTTTGCCCACGTTTAATATATTTTCTTTTGTTCCTTTGCTTGCATGTGCTGCAAAAGGCAGCATACATGGTTCTGAAGTCCCTGAAGGAATCAGCTGACAGTGATACAGGAGTCCTCCACTAATAAGTGCTTCTGTTCCTAGCGCTAACTGCTAATGCTAAGAAGTTGGCCCCAAAAAAGGAGATTCCTGCCAAGAAAGTGGAGAGTGAAGAGTGGAAGCAAGTTGTCACCACTGGCATCAAGCCTCATCCTTTTTCTGGAAGTACCTCTAGCAGCCTCTACTCTTCAGAAAGAGATTGAGAGTCCTGTATCAATGGCACCACCACCACCACCACCACCACGCCTAAGGCCACATCTTTCAGCATAATATTGACTGTAGTCATAAGGAGCAATGAATCTGAAATGTAATTATCTCAGCCACAAACATTATCACTGTACAAAATTGGGCAACAAGATCCGCAGTCAGCAACAAATCTTCTGGATGTAGGAGCAGGACAGGAGGTTGATATTCTTGCTGAGCCAAATATTGTTGAGAAGACTTCTCAAACAGACAGCAGGTGCCAGCGCATGATAACTTTCTGTGTGTTGCAGCGGTGCCCTTTTTTTCAAACATCAGTCCATAGCAATGATTTCATGCCATGAACCCTGTTTCGCCTAGAAACTCCACCTTTGGCTTGAAACAGTATTCCAAATCAACTGAAATAATGGGAAAACAATTATCAGATATGAAAACGGGATGCCTTTAATCTGATTTCTGGATGGTGTATTTCAAACTGCTGCTCTGTGCTGGGGTGGGACTTGGTCCCCCCAGTGAACACTGCTCATCGCTCACCTGAGAGAGGTGGGAGGAGCCTCTCTGTGCCTCAAAGTCACACTCTGTTTCCCGCAGCATGGGATGCGCACCCGTCAAAGCCCGGAGGAGACTGGGCTGGGAACCCCCTCTAACACATGGATTTCCAGTGAAAGACTCAGGAGGAAAAAGTAAAAATGGGAAAGAAGAAGACCAACCCGTTAGCATCAGAGAGGTAACCATTACTGCCATAGCCTCTTTTCTAGCAAATCCAATGACAGCCATTGCAAAAGAGATTGCTATAATGGAGAAACGACTCTCATTAGGGGGAGCGTGATCAGCGAGCATCGATCTTTTCTAATATCTGAAAATATAACCCAACTGGTGCTATCACAAGAGGTGACCCCAAAACCTCTGCTCCCTGCGTCATTGACCTGTATTTGTCTCATTCCACTCCCAGTATTGAAACCCTTGGAACTCCTGCTGCCAAAGACACTGTGAAAAGGAAAAGTGAACTTACAAAGGAACATCCCCCTAATACTTCGAAGAGGCCACTGGGGTGTCTATCAACGATGCCTAACGCTACTACTCGAGATCCCCCGATTAATGTAGCTTTGTCGCCTGAGAATGGGGGTGAAAAGTGGGATAATTTTTGTGACAAGCTCTGTGATAAGCTGTCTTTGCTACTGCAACCAATAACACTACACTTGGATCTGTTAAAGCGTATGTTGCAGGATGCTGTATATAATAAATGAGTTAGAATGGGGGGAGAAGGTTCTATGACACAATAAAAAAAAAAACAAGAGAGAACCTCACTGAAACCCTTCAGGTTGTAGGTGCATAAATAATGCCCCCACCGGGTCCAAAGGAGGCCAGACTCACTAGTCCCATCCAGCCTAATTAACACATGTTACAGACCTTTTAATACTATATAGGTACCAATAAGGGGTTTGTAACTGAGGATCTGGTTATGACAGCGCCACAAGGTTCTAATACATTGATGGAAAATGGAGATGGTCTTCTTGGGAGTGACCCACAGGGACCTGGGAGGCGGACCCATCATGCAGATACTTTGGGGAGAGAAAGTAATTATATAAACATACCCCCTGCTGCATGCCCATACGTCTTAATAATGCTAAATGTTCAGGCCCTAAGAGAAAATCAACAACAATTCACAGGCCAACCCATAGATAAACCACAGCACTGGATAACAAAGTTCACAAGAGCTGTTCCCCTGATACAGGACCACTTGATTATGGCCAGGAGAATTCCATGGGTAGGGCCATCATTAAAAATAATTGAGGGCAATCGCATAATCCTTAATTTTGATAACCCTTGTTTGGTGGGGGACTTGCTAAATCAATTACCATCAGCACCCTCCCTATTGTCTAAGATCTATTTCGTCCCATTGGGTTAATTTTACAAATGACCCCGTAAAGATCTGCTTAGATCTTGTAGGCCACCAGGAAAGGTTGTGGGCAATTTCTTTAGGCCGCTACTGAGCAATAGTCAGTGTATTCCTACAGAAATAGATTCTCTGTACTAGAAAGTATGGACAGTTGTGATTGACTTGTAGCTCCCGGCCAGATCTCGCACTATGCAAATCAGGTAAACCAGGGTGAGGATAAAAGAAGACACCCCAGAACTTATTTTATACGACAAAATGACACAGAGCCTGTAGTTACGAGACCGGAGGCACATTTGAGTAATCTAGGCCCGAATCAAACAGAGGAAAAATTGATAAAGATAGTTGAAAATGAGCTCACCGTCCTCACGTGTAATATAGCTAGATATAAAAATAAAAGGGACAATATTGAATGGCATGAGGAACTGATAAACTCACATATAATATGGTTGCAGGAAACATGGGAGGAAGACATTATACATCTAAATGGCTATCGGTCTTTCCATACTCTGGCACTACCATCAACAAGCAGTAGAGCATAGGGGGGCATCCTAACTTTGATTTTAATACCATAGTATTTAAATTACTGTCTTTCTGGAATAACTCCCCTTATTTCCACATACTAATTGCAAAGGGTGACAGCAACAGAGACCTTTTGCTAATATATTTTTATAATAATCATTTTATGAATCTAGTCTCTGTGGTGGAGGATCTTTGCAGAACTATGAAAGATTTGATATATAATCACCCTAAACCCTTAATAATTCTTTGGGTAGGTGATTTCAATGCCAATAATTGCCCTAAACTTGAGCCACGATAATGCCGGGTATCGGACCATAATGGCAAGGCAATTAGCCATTTCAACCACGTTGGATTTGGTAATGCCCTAAACAAATTACTGATTTCTTTGCAGCTTGAAATCAGAAATGAATTTAATTTATTTACGGGCGAGCTGGACACTACTTTTTATAGGACTGGAATGTACTCAACTACCGACTACATAATCACCTCTGATACTTTTAGTGGCACCTAAAAAAAAAACAATGTTAAGATGTCTGGTCTCAGTAACCATGCTTTAATGGCCTATGGTTTCCTATAGGGATCACATAAGAATGTAAAATGCACCCCAAAGCCAGTTCTACAAAGTAAGAATGTGTATACCCTAAGATGGAATAAAGTGGAGGTGAATACCATACTAAATGAGATTGTAATGGAAAATAAAAATGAGGTTTTGTTATGTTTAAATCCCCAAGCAAACGAGCGACAGGAGATCAAAGCATTTGGAAAGATTATGGAGTGCAAACAACTCTATTTAATGGTCCCCTCCCTCAAAAAGTTTCGCACTACAAATAGGTGGTTTGACAAGAATTGCTCCCTAGCGGCAGCAAATCTTACAAAAGCACTAAGAACCATACCAAGAAACAGAAACCAAATTAGTGGCTGCACAACTGCATATAAGCTAGCTAGAATAAAAAGAATTAGCAAACTTAAGACAGAAACCTGGAAGAATCTAATCCAAGCATCAATGACTGGGGATAGCAAAGCTTTTTGGAAGGTAGTTAACGTCCCCTTCCTGCAGGTAGAGGGAGGTACATCAATAGATTCATATATAGATGAAGATTCCTGGGTACCCTACTTTCAGTCAATCTTGCAAAAGAGGGGAAAGCAGAATGATGGAGTCATTATTCTAGATAAAGGGGAAATACCCAAGTTGTCTTTTAGAATTAAATACATAGACTGGCCCTCTCTCAGTCCTCTACCATGAAGGCAGCTGGACTAGATGGGATCCCGGTAGATCTTTTTCTTGCAAACAGAACCTTATGGGCTCCCCTGCTAACAATTGTATTTAATGCAATTAGTAAAACAGGCCCCATACCCTCTTGGAAGCAATCAGTGATCATTCTGGTATAGAAGAAGGGGGATGTGTCGAACCCAGCTAACTCCCACCCTATCTCCCTAATAGATAGCACAGTAAAATAAATGGGAAGACTTCTGCTAAATCGATTAGAGGAATGGGCAGAGGATAAAAATATCTTAGCTGAGGTCCAATATGGCTTCCGAAAGGGCAGGGCGACACTTGATTAGTGCTTAAACTTAACCCTAATAGCGTCAAAATATGCAATTGTAAAAGAAGGTCAACTCCACAAGGTCTTCATGGATCTCTCAAAGGCTTTTGACTGCGTGGCCGCTGACAAATTATGGCCCATCACAGAGGCCATGGGAGTTGATGCAGGGATCATTTTATTTAGTAGACAACTATATGCTCAGGCAGTAGCGAGGGTATGCTTTGGAAAGCAGGGGGAGTGCAATAAACCTTTAAAAATTCAGAAAGGAGTATGGCAGGGGTGTTTCCTAACCCCATTTCTCTTCTCACTGTTTACAAACAAATTAAATAAGGTGAGGGTTGAGAAAAGTAAAGATGTTCCCCATATCGCTTCTACAATTCTTACAATTCTGCTATATGCAGATGATGTGGTATTGATGGCCAGAACATCAATGTCCCTACAAAGTAGAATACTTACATATTCGATTTCTATGTCAGAATTAGATTTACAAGTGAATAAAAGAAAGACCTTTGTTCTGACAGTCGGTGGGGATAAGGAAACATTGGGAAAGCTTTATATAGAGGGCAAAACCATAGATCAGGTGGACAAATTCGCTTTTTTAGGTATACTATTTGATTCAAAATTAGAATGACTGAGATGGTGTAAAACAGGGCAAATCTCATCACAAAAAGTATGGGCGCCCTATATAAATTTGCTAAAAATTTGGGCTGTAAACCAATTAAAGAATTGATCAAAGTTTACTTAGCAAAAACCATCACTATAGCCACATATGGGGCTGCAATATGGGCCACCACGCATGTAGATGAGCGACTAATCATTGAGGATAAGTTTGCTAAAAGTCTAGTGCCAATCTGAGGAACTTGCAGCAACTTTATTGCTCATAAGGAATTAGGACTGCTTTACATTAGTGATACGATCAAAATGGCCCACTACTGTTGTGGCTGTCAATTTGGAAAAGAGATACAGTCCATCTTAATCAGCACATCATAAGTGCTATCATGAAACTTGATTGAGCTGTAACTATCCCCTGGTTAACGTATGTTAGACAGACACTCTATATGGGCTTGGAGGATCTGTATACACATCCTAGCAGCTGTGAATCTTACTCTAACTGAGATGGTGTCAAACAGGGCAAATCTCATGACAAAAGCATATGCATGCACCTTATTTATATTTCCTAAAAATCTGGGCAGTAAACCAATTGAAGAATTGATCAAAGTTTACTTAGCAAAAACCATCACTACAGAGACTGGGACTGTTTGCTCTAATGACTTGAGCGTCATTAGAGCAAACAGTCCCAGTTACGATGACCAACACTAGTATTGAGCTGCCTGCATCGGTTTCTATCTGAACGAACTCAGAACACATTGTGGCACTTAGTGGATTAGCAGCTCATCCACCTGATCAGGATTATCTTCTACGAGGACTCTGTGTCATTGAGAAGCATCCCAATCTCTTCGCAGTCATAGCTATCAAAGCCATAAGTGTGCGGTTTGTGATAAAATTCCAACCTAGAAGAAATTATACTTGACTCCTGGCCTGTGGGCCCTTCAAAACTTTGGTGTATCTCCTTCATTTTCAGAGAAACTGGATTTTTCTCGCCTGAAACTGTTGGTTGGTGTAGAGTATGAGACTTATAGCCACGATTAACCAGCTTCATCATCGGTTTCAAACCCTTACCAATTGAGCATAATATTCGGAGGTGGAACTCCTGAGGAAGGCAGTGTCCTGCCGAAACGCGCGTTGAGACAACCTCGAAACCACCCGAAAATCATGTGTTCAAACAGCTTCTCTGTTATATCTTGAATAGCTTATCAATTAATTATATTAAGTATTGAAATAAATGGGGGCGGAGCTAGCCGGCGAAAGAGATGGCCACCTGATCCGTTAGCTCCTCTGCAATACACGAGATCGGGTAAATTATCCTAAAGATAGCGGTGCCCTCCGCGCACTGAAAGGCCGATTTATTGCTCCGGAACAACAGGGGCAATTATCGGCAGACCTACACCCGTGAGCGATGGCGGGAAGCGCTGTTCCAGCCCGCTTGGCTGAGTGGCGCGAGAGACGGAGGTACGGCCCCCGGAGCGCTGCTGCTGGCATCCCTGCCACCCTTGAGGTGTCTCCCCGCCGAGGGCACTCTGAGGAGACGGGAGAGCTGAGACACAGAGACACGGCCGCGGGGAGTGCTTTGAGGCCCTGATACAACGAGAGGCGGTGAGCGGGGGAACGCACTGGGAGAGCCGCGCTGCCTAGACGAACTGCGGCGGCGCCTCAATTGAGTCCCCGGTCTCGCTTGGGCCTAACAACTCCCGAGGCACCCACGACAGGCAACAACCCGAACAGCACGGGCGAGCACTGAGACATCTCACAGCCCCCCTGCACACTCGAGGGACCTGCCTCTACTTTCCCCACTTAGCGCTGCGAGGACATTACTAGCTGCTTAGAGCCTGAGGCACCTCTCCCGCTCTTCCCTGAATTTTGACTGGGATCCGAGGTTGGGGCCTGGGAGCAGCGGCCCCAGAGCAAGTGGACCCTTCACTGGGAATTAAGTGCTCATCTGCCCTTCCCCCCACCATTGGCCTGGAGAGCTGGCGCAATTAAGCTGAGAACACCGGTGATCATTGCATCTGGAGCTGCGGGGTACCTAGGCACCCGAGGGATGGCCTGACGAGCATAGGACACGACTGGAGCTGTGCGCTTTAGCACGGCACGGGGCTTGTCCCCCTGCCGTGAGGGACACGATTTTGTCAAGACACCCTACACAGACGAACTGGAGGGTGGAAAGGGACAATCCTGTACCCCTTGGGTCACTCCCATCATCGTAGAAGCATAACCACAGACAGAGCTACCCAGCGCAGGTAATGCGATTAAAATACGGAGGGAGTCGACGGACGGCCTGCGCTCCCCTGGCGGAGATATTGATATCACAGCTCGGTGGGCACACGACGGGCTCCCGGAGAATACTGGTCTAACTCCTGCTATAGGAACTCTGCCCGCTTCGCTTTTGGACTGGAAGGCCTAATGACACTCTGGTAAGACGGTCCTGGCCGCGACGAGAGTCGATTGTGCCACCATGGGCCGCCCATATCACTCACAGCCCAAATAGACATTTGATACTAATAAGAAGCGCAAAACTACTGATCCCACTACTCGTGAGGCGAACGACGGAGCGGGGAATGCGGCAGATGGAGATGCGACGGAATCAGATATTCGCTGAATATTGCTAGCTATGGAAAAGAACTTGCAGGGTGGCATCACTTCCTTGGGGCCCAAAATGGACACCCTCACATATCGCATGGATCGGATGGCGGAATGACTCGACAAACACGCCGAACGCCTGGATAAGTCGGAGCGCCGAATAGGAGAAGTGGAGGAGGCGCAGACGACCTTGGACTCTGAGCACAAACAACTAGGCAAGGTGATCCAACTCTTGCAAGACAAGGCAGAAGACTTGGAGGCACGGTTGCGCAGATGCAACATACGCATTACGGGCCTGCCGGAAAGCACTCAGACGGGTAACATGGAACTTTTCGTAGAATCCCTCTTGAAGAAGCTGTTGGGCGAGACTGCCTTTTCGGAGATGTTTGTCATTGAAAGAGCGCACCGCACCCTGGGCCCTTCACTGGGAATTAAGTGCTCATCTGCCCTTCCCCCCACCATTGGCCTGGAGAGCTGGCGCAATTAAGCTGAGAACACCGGTGATCATTGCATCTGGAGCTGCGGGGTACCTAGGCACCCGAGGGATGGCCTGACGAGCATAGGACACGACTGGAGCTGTGCGCTTTAGCGCGGCACGGGGCTTGTCCCCCTGACGTGAGGGACACGATTTTGTCAAGACACCCTACACAGACGAACTGGAGGGTGGAAAGGGACAATCCTGTACCCCTTGGGTCACTCCCATCATCGTAGAAGCATAACCACAGACAGAGCTACCCAGCGCAGGTAATGCGATTAAAATACGGAGGGAGTCGACGGACGGCCTGCGCTCCCCTGGCGGAGATATTGATATCACAGCTCGGTGGGCACACGACGGGCTCCCGGAGAATACTGGTCTAACTCCTGCTATAGGAACTCTGCCCGCTTCGCTTTTGGACTGGAAGGCCTAATGACACTCTGGTAAGACGGTCCTGGCCGCGACGAGAGTCGATTGTGCCACCATGGGCCGCCCATATCACTCACAGCCCAAATTGACATTTGATACTAATAAGAAGCCCAAAACTACTGATCCCATGCCTCGTGAGGCGAACGACGGAGCGGGGAATGCGGCAGATGGAGATGCGACGGAATCAGATATTCGCTGAATATTGCTAGCTATGGAAAAGAACTTGCAGGGTGGCATCACTTCCTTGGGGCCCAAAATGGACACCCTCACATATCGCATGGATCGGATGGCGGAATGACTCGACAAACACGCCGAACGCCTGGATAAGTCGGAGCGCCGAATAGGAGAAGTGGAGGAGGCGCAGACGACCTTGGACTCTGAGCACAAACAACTAGGCAAGGTGATCCAACTCTTGCAAGACAAGGCAGAAGACTTGGAGGCACGGTCGCGCAGATGCAACATACGCATTACGGGCCTGCCGGAAAGCACTCAGACGGGTAACATGGAACTTTTCGTAGAATCCCTCTTGAAGAAGCTGTTGGGCGAGACGGAGATGTTTGTCATTGAAAGAGCGCACCGCACCCTGGGCCCGAGACCTATACCGGGTGCCCCTCCACGCCCCATTGTAGCCAAGCTTCTAAATTATAGGGACCGTGACACCGCACTGAAGCTTACTCGGGAGAAACAACCAATGACCTATGAGGGCAGCACACTATCTCTGTTCCCGGATTTTACAGCCAGAGTGCAGGAGGCGCTACGCCAGTTTGTCCCGATGAAGCGGCAACTTCGAGATCTCGGTGTGGATTATGCCATGTTATATCCTGCTAAATTAAGGGTCAACAGACAGGGGAGGTCAACGATCTTCAAGGGTCCGAGAGCGCTGCAGAAAGCCATGAAGAACTGGCGCAGGGACACACAGCATACGTCGGATGATGAACGACTGGACGAGGCTTCCAGAGGCTCCATGGAGCATCAGGACTGAGAATGTGACCTGCTATTGGGTGAGGTACTCGTCCTCTAGAGAATTGAGAATTTGGGAGGCTCTCAGTATGGCTCCTGACATTGCTAACTTGAAAAAAAAAAAAGAAAAAAAAAAAAAATTTACAACAAGGGGTGGTGATGGACAGAGTCTCTGAATTAAGCAGAGTACTCTCACCCAGTCAAGAGATCAGGGCTAGATCCAACACCGTTTTTTAGCTCATTGCACCATCCCAGTTTCAGAACCTGGCTGTATGCAAATTAGTCTGTCCCTGGCCCAGTGCATCATGGGAACAGGGCAGACCAGACTACAAAAGCCAATTCTTACACTGGGAAGCTTGTCTCCTTTCTGGTGAAGAATTGGCTTGGTAGTTTGGTCTGGGTAAGAGTGGTCTGCTTAATTCAGACACTCTGTTCATCACCACCCCCTTTTCTGAATCATTTTGTCCACCATAAGCGTGGAAGGGTATACTCAGACATGAGTCCCTTGCTCACTGCTCCATCAGGATTCAAGCAAGCCGGGCCGACGACGCCTGAAATGGCAGAAACCGGTCCCCGGAAGCTTGTCTCCTTTCTGGTGAAGAATTGGCTTGGTAGTTTGGTCTGCCCTGTTCCCATGATGCACTGGGCCAGGGACAGACTAATTTGCATATAGCCAGGTTCTGAGCTGGGATGGGGCAGTGAGCTAAATAACGGTGATGGATCAAGCCCTGATCTTTGGACTGGGTAAGAGTGGTCTGCTTAATTCAGACACTCTGTTCATCACCACCCCCTTTTCTGAATCATTTTGTCCACCATAAGCGTGGAAGGGTATACTCAGACATGAGTCCCTTGCTCACTGCTCCATCAGGATTCAAGCAAGCCGGGCCGACGACGCCTGAAATGGCAGAAACCGGTCCCCGGAAGCTTGTCTCCTTTCTGGTGAAGAATTGGCTTGGTAGTTTGGTCTGCCCTGTTCCCATGATGCACTGGGCCAGGGACAGACTAATTTGCATATAGCCAGGTTCTGAGCTGGGATGGGGCAGTGAGCTAAATAACGGTGATGGATCAAGCCCTGATCTTTGGACTGGGTAAGAGTGGTCTGCTTAATTCAGACACTCTGTTCATCACCACCCCCTTTTCTGAATCATTTTGTCCACCATAAGCGTGGAAGGGTATACTCAGACATGAGTCCCTTGCTTACTGCTCCATCAGGATTCAAGCAAGCCGGGCCGACGACGCCTGAAATGGCAGAAACCGGTCCCCGGAAGCTTGTCTCCTTTCTGGTGAAGAATTGGCTTGGTAGTTTGGTCTGCCCTGTTCCCATGATGCACTGGGCCAGGGACAGACTAATTTGCATATAGCCAGGTTCTGAGCTGGGATGGGGCAGTGAGCTAAATAACGGTGATGGATCAAGCCCTGATCTTTGGACTGGGTAAGAGTGGTCTGCTTAATTCAGACACTCTGTTCATCACCACCCCCTTTTCTGAATCATTTTGTCCACCATAAGCGTGGAAGGGTATACTCAGACATGAGTCCCTTGCTCACTGCTCCATCAGGATTCAAGCAAGCCGGGCCGACGACGCCTGAAATGGCAGAAACCGGTCCCCGGAAGCTTGTCTCCTTTCTGGTGAAGAATTGGCTTGGTAGTTTGGTCTGCCCTGTTCCCATGATGCACTGGGCCAGGGACAGACTAATTTGCATATAGCCAGGTTCTGAGCTGGGATGGGGCAGTGAGCTAAATAACGGTGATGGATCAAGCCCTGATCTTTGGACTGGGTAAGAGTGGTCTGCTTAATTCAGACACTCTGTTCATCACCACCCCCTTTTCTGAATCATTTTGTCCACCATAAGCGTGGAAGGGTATACTCAGACATGAGTCCCTTGCTCACTGCTCCATCAGGATTCAAGCAAGCCGGGCCGACGACGCCTGAAATGGCAGAAACCGGTCCCCGGAAGCTGGTCTCCTTTCTGGTGAAGAATTGGCTTGGTAGTTTGGTCTGCCCTGTTCCCATGATGCACTGGGCCAGGGACAGACTAATTTGCATATAGCCAGGTTCTGAGCTGGGATGGGGCAGTGAGCTAAATAACGGTGATGGATCAAGCCCTGATCTTTGGACTGGGTAAGAGTGGTCTGCTTAATTCAGACACTCTGTTCATCACCACCCCCTTTTCTGAATCATTGCTAACTTGGGCAGGGGCTGAAGACTTTGCTGGGACCATACTACACTAAGGTCTGTCGTGTTGACACGGGGAAACAGTGAATTATGCTATGCGGAGAGTGGGGGAATGCTTTCCTAATGTAGATACACTTACTATAATACACTCTTTGTTCCTCACCCCCTAACGTGCCGTATATGCGGCGATTGGAGCCTTGTGGATACCGTGTAGGGACGCTGTTATGACAGATGAGGCGTAATGTTGTTAGCCTTCCATATAGAAAGTGATAAATAAGATATTGTTGATGGCTGAATCGTTTGATGATGAAGGGGGATGGTACAAACGGAAGTCAGGAATTAATGACCTCTACTGCCATAGGAGAACTCTTCATATTTAGGAGGGCACTGGCTGTTGTTTGATATTTATTTTTAGAGGCGGGGGAGTGGGACGGTACGGACATTGCTATTGACTTACTGTAAGCAGGCTACCTATGTCCCTGTGTGTGGAACACCTTTTCCCCACCTAAATCCCGCTATTGGGAGTATAATTTCTTCTCTGTTTTGATTTGTTGATTGCAGTTGGTATTGGGGTTGAGAATGGCGGGAGGGGGGAGGAGGAAGGAGGGAGGGTGTGGAGTTCACTGGGGGGGTGCGACTATTTGTGCTCTTTGGGATTTGATGTTCATTTTCGGGGTGGCGGGAGGGGGGTGGTGGATGGGTGGGGAATTCCGAGTTCTGAAAGGGGTTGTAGCTACGTTCAGGCTGGGTGGGGAGCTGGGACGCGCCGAGTTGAGGTTGGGCAGGCGTGGGGGGAACTACGGGTAGTTTTGTACTTTCCTTTTTTGAAGCTGCCTGTGGGTGGGAGGGATTGTTTATTTGATGTATGTAAAATAGGTACTATTACTAGCACAATCAAGACGCAGTGGACAGACTGGACACAGCACAGACCTGTTGCATCAGCTCACTTATATGTACCTTTGCATCCGACCTGACATAGCAGATACATGAGGTTGACACTATTACATTCCTGACATGGAATGTTCGAGGACTGAATGACCATAGAAAGGTCAGACGTGTGCTCCAGTATCTCTCGAGACATGACATAGACGTAGCACTGCTTCAGGAGACACACCTGCGCCCAGACAGTCCGACACTACACTATAGAGGATTGCAAAATAACATACATGCTGCAGGTTTCACCTCTCATGCCAGAGGTGTATTGACATGGGTAAACCCCAAAGCCTCCCTGACACTGACCCCACTTGCTACAGATGATGAGGGACGATATGTCATAACAAAATGTATGGAGAAAGGAATGTCTTTACATATTGTAAATTCTTATCGAGCTAACTACGACTGCCCCTCCTCTATGGGGATCATGTTGTGTGGGGGGAGATTTTAATATGGTTAGACAGTCGACGTTAGATAGATCCGATGGCCCAGACCGATCTTTTCACACAGCTATTAAATACGCTCTATACCTCCCCCACTGCGCGAGTCAGAATAGGGCCATTGACCACTGAGCCCTTTTTTGTGGGTCGTGGCACCAGGCAGGGCTGCCCCCTCTCACCTCTCCTGTACGCATTGGTAGCGGAGCCCTTGGATTGAGCTCTGCGTGAATATCATAGCCATTGTGGTATTCGTTTTCCCACATACAATTTGATAGTGTCCACATATGCGGACGCCACTTTGCTATATGTACGAAAACCAGAGGATAATCTCTCGACGGTGCTGCGAGAAGGGGTGTTGTTCAGCTCGCTTTCAGGGATACATGTGAACTGGAGCAAGACAATCATGTTTCCGCTCATCCCTGCCACCAGAAGAGTAGACCCGGAGTATCCCATCCAGTGGACCACTGACTTGGTCCGATACCTGGGTATCCGTCTGCACACAGATTCTGAGGTGGTTTTCAGGGAAAATTACGGGGTGGCCATCTCTAAGTTGGAGGACGATGTGAGCAAATGGATAAAGCTGCCTTTGTCCTTGATGGGCCGCATATCCTTGTTGAAGATGATAGTGCTGCCTCGCTTCTTGTTTCTCTTCAACAACATACCAATAGGATTTGGAGCTATATTATCAGGCTGCGCAGGGGACGCATGCATATGGCTGGATCCACGGCCCGCTTGATGTGCCACACTTGCGAATTGAAGCAATAGTAGCCGCCCAACACCGCTGCCGGCAATGATGTCTCGACCTCGAGATAGACGGACGGGTATCCTTGATTTATTGAACGTAGTGACACATGCCTGACTTCACTTGATGGACGCCCAAGCCTGTTCGTTGTTCTACGCCCCGAGTGCACAACTGGCATGGTGCTCGTGGCTAGACCCCTGCACAGATAGAGGCGTGATATCAGCCCTACTCAAACTGAAGATCGCTAATGTGGATGACCTCTTTAGGGATGGCAGGGCTTGCACCTGGGAAGATTTTGAATCGGAAGGCGAGGGAGGCGCTTTGCTCCTGCTACGATTCCAGTTTCACAGAACCCGACATGCCTTGAGAAACCTCCTGGGCTGAGCCCCAGACAGTGACGGCGTATGAGTATGTAGTGACAGCTAAAACGCCGGATAAACTAATTACGAACTTGTACCGAATCACACTCACAGAATGGACAATGGATTATACTAAGCCTCGCCTGGCATGGCAGGCTGACTTGGACGTAGACCAAACAGAGGAAAAGTGGAGATACTGTTGCGCCAACGTAAAGAGGGTATCGCTGAATGGACGTCACCGTCTCACGCACTTCAAATTCCTAAATAGAGTTTACTATACTCCTGAACGCTTGTTCCGATACGGGCTAAGAGAGACTTCAAGCTGTGAAAGATGCAGGGAGCAAACAGCAGAAATTTTACATTCAGCATGGTGGTGCCGAAGATTGCGGCCTTTTGGTGCGCGGTTTATGGGGAGGTAAATAAAACTACCGGCTTGTCACTGACTCCACCTCCATTATTGGCCCTGCTGGGGTTCTTTAAGGACCTTGTACCCGCAAGGCGGAGACTTGTAGACATGGCCTTCTTGGTGGCTAAAAGATGTGTTGCGTCCCACTGGATGCGGGGACCGACCCCGACACTGGCTAAGTGGTCTAACGATATGCTATACTGTTGCACGCAAACGGAACTATATAGTGGTCTGCTTCCCCCTCGGAATCGTCCTAAAAACTATTGGGCACTGTACTTGGAGAGGAGATCCGCACAGAGTGCAGATGACCAGAGCGACGCACAGGCAGCCACTGAGCTGGGGGGCACACAAGAGGACCCGACGAGTCACACCACTGAGACGGCAGTTATATAATGAACAATAACTAAGATTACAGATACTAGGCCTGGAGCGGGAGTGGGAAGAATTGCACGGACATGAACGGGGGAAACTAAGTGTGCATATAGCGGCATTGTTGTCTGAATTGGATATTTTCTCATGATCCTTATTTACTGTGTACGTCCTGAAACTTGTTTAAATCATTATTGTAATGTAAGTGCTAACTTTACGTCCCTTGTATGTATGTTTTATTGAAATTCCAATAAAAAAATATATATATTGAAATAAATATCAACTTGTGGTATGTATGTGTGATGGATGGATGCAGTGAGTATGTTGCACAAATTATTGTCTCTGTAAATCTATATCTATCATGTTTTTATACTAAATTCTATACAATAAATAAAATGTTTTGTATTTTTCTAAATATTAGTGTCACTATCATCATTTGATATAATATTTTTATTGTATTGAAGTTGCCCTAGATTATTTACAGTATGTATTTTCCTGTCTAGGTGAACTTCACATTAGTTTCAGGGGCCCCTTTTCTTTGCAGAAGAAAGAGTACTCCTCCATCTTCTCCAAACCCCCCTCTGATAATTTGGACATGAATTACACCTCGGCCTAATTTGAGAGACAAGGGAAAAAGGAAGCTTCCTTAAAGCCTTGGAATTCAGGTAGATGGTTTCATAAGTGTGGAGAGTGGCACAGAAGGTACAGATCACCTCTATTCAACCTGCTCACAGGCATGTGATTCAAACAACACTGCTGGCTCCCATATTTGCAAGACCCCAGACACCTGTAGCCACCACCACACCTACCACAGTCACAACACGCCAAAACATAACAACACAACGATCTAACTTTATCTCCAGTTCTTCAGGATTTGTCACAGTAAGAAAGCTCTCATCCCAAGTCTGGAACTTCTTTAGGCTCAGCCCACACGAGGACAACATTGCACTATGCTCCGTTTGCCACAATTAAGTTTGTTGTGGTAAACCAGGTTGACACTATGGTGTCAGAGGCCAACAGTCCCATTTTAAAAGCAACACACAATCATGTGGGAAGAGCACCTCAAAAGTTTAGCTGGCGGTGGTGAGCAAGAACCAGCAGCTGATGTGATAGAAGAAGGCAGTCAGAAAGAAGAAGAGAATGCCAGCAGTATCACTCAAAGCAACCCTCTAAGCGTTACCCATAGTATACAATCTTCACCTTTCTCAATCTCTGCATGGCACAATGCACAGCAGGATAAAGCAACTCACACCCCTAAGCGCCCAGGCAGCCTACCCACTGTTGGTACCCGTAGGTCACTTGTGGCAGTAGTACATCAAGAAAAATAACCTACTATTAAGACTATGTTTTCCAAGGAGTCGCAGTACCACTGGAACTGGGGAAAAAACAGTAGCTACAATGGGAAGCTGACTAAAATGTTAGTGCTTAACCTCCTCCCTTTTTCTTTTGTGGAAGGAGAGGACTTCCTATAATCTGGGGAGGCTCTCTACACAAAATGGAATGTTCCGAGCTGGAGCTATTTTGCCAGAGTGGCTGTGGCAGGGCAGCATCATGAAGTGCTGCAATTGGTTGGAAATTCTATGAAGCAGAGTGCTGTTCAGTCCATCCACCTCACAACGGACATGTTGGGCAGGTGTCAGACAACAGATTACATGTGCATCACTGCACACTCAGTCTCTTTTCAGGGAGTGAGGCAAAGACCAATTGCTGTTCCCACTATGGATGACAAGTTTCTAGGCATTGAAAAGCATTTAACAGTTGCAGTGTTTGCCATGGAGAATTTGCATACAGCTACCGCCATCTTGGAAAAGTTTAATAACATGGTCTATGAATGGCTTAAACCCAGAGGTCTCATAATTGGATTTGTTGCCACTGATCATGTTAGTAATATAGTGAAATCCATGGCTGTTGCTGGATATTTCAGAGTCCTGTGTTTAGTGAATTGCAGCAATATATGTGTAGGACTTCCTCATAAAAGAAGCCATAGTCAGCAAACTTCCGGGCACAGCAAACAAAAATGCACTTATTTAAGTAATTCATTCTAAGTCCTGAACCGGTATCTTCAGTGTGCAAATAAACTACCTGTAAAAGCCCTCATATAGGAGGGACCAAAATGTTGGAACTCATCCTACTACATTCTGGAACTCCTGTTTGTGCAGTACAAATCTACCAATGATTATGTAATTCAAAGGAGAGGGGATGCAACTGGCAAAGCCAATGGAGGTAGAAAAATGGAGGCCACTGGAGTGCCTGATTCAAATACTACTTCATTTCGAGATTATGGCACGGAAAGCCAGCAAGGAAGATAGGGGCATATTATCAAGGACCGGTGTTAAAATTATCGCTGGTTTATCGACAGGAAACTGCCGATAAAACGGCGATATTGGGCTTGATAATACGCCCTTGTTAATTCCCATAGAAGCCCATGTTCTGATGTTAACAAGGGCTTCTATGGGAATTAACAAGGGTGTATTATCAAGCCCATTATCGCCGTTTTATCAGCAGTTTCCAGCCGATAAAACGGCCATAATTTTAACACCGGTCCTCGATAATATGCCCCATAGTACCATCAGCAAAGCAATCGCATTGTTGCATCTCCTACAGAAGCAATTGAAAAGGGTGGAACAAACATTCACCAGTGTTAATGAAGAAGCAGCTTTTTTTTGCTGGATAGCTTAATCCTTCGCTTGAATACTAATCAAAGGCTGCAAACAAGAGATTTTGTTCTCCAAAGATTACATCTGTGCAAAAATACTGGATCTGTGATAGAAAAAAGTAATGGCTACTTTCGTTCCTTGAATTACAAGACTTGGATCATCAGTTAATTGATTGATCTAGAAGAAGAACAACAGCAAATTTGGGGCTGGGACAGAATTTCAGAAGTGCAACCTCCACACAAGGTGATGCTGTTGGCTCGCAGTCTCTGTAGCAGCAACAAGGACCATGGCCAACTACTCCAAAACCCCCAGCAACAAGTTCACAGCCAACTTCTGCAATTGGTTCGTTTTATTTAACTGGACTTAAGTCAAGGTCATAGGCTCAGGCACAGCTAATGGCAGCACCACTGACAATTCAGATCGTCAAAAGCTTCCTGGACAGAGGTGTACCTGGAACGAAACCCATTGATGTTTTGGTATGGCAATAGGAGAGGGTACATTGGCCAGAGATAAGTAGGCTTGCTGTAAACTATTTTGCATGTCCGGTAGCCAGTGCTTCTTCAGTGGGCTTTTTTTTAGTGCATCTGGAATATTTATCACAGTCAGAAGGACCAGTCTCTTGCCTCAAAATTTGGAGAGATTGGTTTTGATTACAATGAACTAACACTAAGGGGCTCATTACAAAGGCCGGAATGATCGCCACCACCGGGCCAGCGGTGGCGATCGTTCCGCCATCACATTGAGATTTACCCACCGCCAGATTAGGATGGCAGTGGGTATCGTGGCAGACGCAAAGTCTGTCTGCCACTTTTCCGCGGGGGCAATCAAGCCGATTGCCTGGTGGGCGGAGCAGGGCTACTAATATGTTGGTTGTGCCTAGCAGGCACCGTCCGCCATATTAGGATGTGTGTGGAGATGCCACCATGGAAAGGCTGGCAGAGATTGAATTTGGGGGCCCGTTGCGGGCCCCCCTTGATGGAAGGGTGTCGCTGCACTGGGTGCCTGCCACGTTGTACATGGAAATGCACAACATGCGTTTTCAACACTGCGGCAGTGCTGCAGCCAGCCGCACCGTCCGCAATGTTAAAACGCTGGATGCGACTGCCACAGTGCAGGACACCTGCCTTACAGGCGGGTGTTCCCGTTACTGCTAGGATGGCGGGCGGACTCAAGTCCGCCCACCATCCTAATGACCCCCTTAATTACAAAAGATTACATTGTTCTTGAAGCAAAGTAGAATGACTAGGTCAATTGATCTGGCATTTCATTATTGGTAATTGATTACCCTCCTGATGACACCCCAAATTTGAAGATGAGCTATCCTTTCCAGACTAAGACATCAGAAGGTATGTATAGGAGGACTGATTGGAAAAAGTTTCCAACAGGGCAAAGTTTCTGCGTAGTAGATACTAAGTATTGTAAGCAGCCTTAAAATATTAGGAAGAATCAACTGAACATCACATTTTCTGCATGACATACTAACCTATGTACATGTGATTGTTTTGCTTCAGAAGATGGGAAGACTTCTGCTATATACTGTAAAGTTTTCACCACAGCAAGAAGGCTGCAGGTTGTATGATCTTTAGCACATTCAGGCCTTGGTTGTTTTAAGTGAATAGTGTCTTTTTTACAAGTTTTGCAGAGAGGGTACACTGTTCTTAGTAAATAATTTTTACTACTCTGTGGTGTATATCGCGTGGGAGTTTCACTGTCTACAAAACAGTGTGGTATAAAGTAAACTCCGTCCTTTGAGTAAACACTGTTTACAGTACACATTATTTTGCCTATATCAACTTCATTTCTAAATGTAGTAACTCCACCCCCTCCGCTTGGAATAACTCCTGGTGGCCCTCAGTGCTCGAACCCCTCCACACCCACGGACCGCACACATAACTTCGGTACCACCCTGGACTCCTCGCTGTCTATGTACCGCCAAACAAACACTTTCTCACCCTCCTGCTTCCTCACTCTCTGTCTGCTTTGGAAGATTTTCAAGTGGATCCCCACTGAGCCGAGGAAAAAGGTCACCCATGCACTCATCAGCAACAGACTGGACTACGGCAATGCACTCTGTGCTGGTACCACCAAAAAGCTTCTAAAGAAACTACAGAATATCCAGAGCATCTAAGCCAGACTTATTCAGTGACTGTGAGGAGTTTCATACAGATAAAAGCTGTCTGTTGTAGAGCATTAATTTTGGATGAGTATCCTGAGGAATTTGGCTTTCTCAGTTGTATACATATTGAACAACGTGTGCAATAATGAATTCCCATATATCTGTGGGTTTTTTTTACATTTCTTTATTAGCATTTTTGATAACATTACAAACATGCCCACAAATGTGGACCACCAATACCCACCTCACAGGAAGTTCTCAATATACATTACAGTGTTCTGTGTGCACCTGATATCAAAGCACTCCAAGCTGGATTGCCACATGTATCAATGCTTCTGAGCAGGCACTATCAGTAGCAAATGTATAATTTATAATCATTGACAATGTCATTGTGTACTAAGTAAATAAGAAACATGATAATAATGATCGAAATACAAAGCAGTCATTGGGCATTAATCACGTGTGGTGCAGGGACAAGATATCGACACCACAATATCGAATTGCACGATATCGAGTCTAACGCCGAAACGCGTGTTGGCGCTGGCTTTAATACGTTGAATTGTCTTGATAGATAAAATCCCCACATGTGTTTTCTAAGAATGTTCATTATTTTATGAACATGTATTTGCGTTTATTACTTAATTGTTTAACTGACTCTTATGTTCTGACATGCTTCTTCTCCTTGAGGCACATTTGTACTTTCTGTAAGGCCTCATATGTAACCTTAGATCCACAGGGGAACTCTATCCATATATATATTGATTACATTTGGCTGAATGTCTGACACTGTAAGGCGTGTGAGTATGCGAGTTTACGAGTAGGTAAGCCGGAGGTCTGAGTGAATGTGTTGTGGAATGTGTTTAATCATATATTATTTTTGAAAGGACATTTATATATATAAAAAACGTTATATGTCACAGCATTAAATTACAATAAAAGTCTTTTGATAATTCCCATTTTTCTGTTGTGGTGTCACTATTAGTCTGAGGCGTGTACTGGTAATGTTCTAGTGATTAGTGACTTTTTGCACATATTGAGTTGTACAGGTAGAGAACCTTGATATATTCAGAATTTACACGTCCCTTTTAAGACCATGGTAAATATACATCACATGTAAGACCATGAGCATACAAGTAGTGATAGTTTAACTTGAATGTATATTTAAAAAAATAAATATGACATCTTTACATGTTACTTACAAATGTACGGAATTTTAGTTGTATATAGATGGCAAATGTAGTTTTTAAACAAATTCCTATTTATTTGTGGATCTGAATTTGCACTACATTTATATACAATATGAATTGCGTATTTGCACAGAAGAGCAAGATTTGCACTTTATGTATTTATACTGTGATAATTATGTTTGTATATAGATGTAAATTACATATATATATATAATATGAATTGCGTATTTGCACAGAAAAGCACAATTTGCACTTTAGGTATTTATACCGTGATAAGTTTGGCAAATTGCGCACAAAAAAACTTGCACTAAATGATGTACTGTATTGCGTGATTTTGCACATATTATGCAAATTTGCACAAAGTAACAAACCAGATGAAATGTATAATACGTGTAAAGAATAGGAATTGAATTCTGATACTACATCGATATCAAAAATAAGTTGACAAATTGTAGCTTTGTTTTGCACTATAATAGGAGCACTGTCACTTTAAGATTGCATCACGAAAAAATGAAAAAAAGTGAGAAATGTTGGCATTTAAAGAATCAGGTGACCTTTCCCTGTGTCGTGTGATCAAGTTACGCCTAGTACCAAAACGTGTAATGGCCGACGGAACAGCAGTTAAATAAATAAGTAATCTTGGCACTAACTTGGGTCTGTGCTCCACGTTTCTTTCCGTGTGGGAGAACGCAAGCGACCAGCTCGTGAGAGTGGAGTGGCGAAGAGGTAGAGAACCTTCTGTTCACATTGTCGTAGTCCAGTCTGCTGGTTATGAGTGTGTGGGTGATGGTTCTTCTGCAGTCAGGGGTTATCCATTTGAAAATCTTCCGGAGGATGCGTAGGCACTTGAAACTGGTGGAGGCGACGGCGTTGATCTGGAGGTTCATGGAGAGGGAGGAGTCGAGGATGATGCCTAGGTTTGATGCGTGGTCTGTGGGGTGGGCAGGCTCTCAAGGGCAGCCAGCCACCAGTTGTTGTCCCAGGTGGAGGTGCAGGGTCTGAGGATGAGGACCTCAGTCTTCTCAGAGTTGAGCTTCAAACAGCTGTCTTTCATCCAGGCTGCCACATTCTTCATTCCTTCCTGGAAACAGAGTCTGGTGTCTTTGGGCTTCTTCGTGAGTGAAAGGATGAGCTGGGTGTCATCGGCGTAGGATACAATGCTGAGCCCGTGCTGCGTGACAATGGCGGCTAGGGGGGCCATGTAGATTTTGAAGAGCGTGGGGCTGAGCGATGATCCTTGGGGAATTTTCGCAGTTGGTATCGGTGGGTTCGGAGAGTAAGGGAGGGAGTCTGATCCTCTGGGTTTGGCCGGAGAGGAAGGATTGAATCTAGTCGAGGGCAGTTCCTTGTATCCCTGCGTCCTGAAGTCTGGCTGTGAGTGTGCGGAGTGAAACTGTGTCGAAGGCTTCAGAGAGGTCCAGAAGGATGAGAGCCGCGGTGTGTCCCTGGTCGAGTAGCATGCGGATGTCGTCAGTGGTGGCGAGGTGGGCGGTCTCAGTGCTGTGGTTGCTGCGGAATCCGGACTGGGAGGCGTCCAGGATGGATTTCTCTTCGATGAAGGTGGTCAGTTGGGTGTTTACGAGTCTCTATGTGACTTTGGCAGCAAAGAGGAGGAGAGAGATGGGCCGGTAGTTTTTCAGGTCCGTAGGGTCAGCGTGGGTTTCTTGAGGAAGGGTTTAATCTCCACCTGCTTCCAGTTAACCGGGAAGATGCCGGACCTGAAGGAAGCGTTGATGGTCCTTCCTGGTTCGGGAGCAATGGCAGCGGCAGCCTTGTGGAAAAAGTGGGCTTTCTTCATCGTCGCAGTGATGTGTTCTACTATGGTGGTGGAATACCAGGTCATGATGGATGGCTTATCGGCGGCAAGGGGGAGGTGTCCGGCATCAGTTCATTGAAGTTGTCGTAGAGAACCTTGATCTTCAGATGGAAGTAGGAGCTCAGCTTGTCGCAGAGTTCTTGGGAAGGTGTGACGTCCGTAGTTTCGCTGGGTGGTTTTGCAAACTAATGTATGACGTTGAACAGTTCCTTGGCGTTGGTTGCGTTGGTCTGGACCTTGTGTCTTATGAAGGTTTGTTTGGTGTCTCTTGTGCGCTGGTGGTATTCCTTCAGGGCGCTCCTGTGATTGTTCCGTACTTCCCTGGTTTTTTGGTTTCGCCAGGTTTTCTCTAGGCGCCTGCAAGAGCGTCTGGCTTCCTGTAGTTCTGTGGTGAACCAGGCGGCCTTCATGGGGCACTGTTTGGCGGGGTGGCGCGAGTTTGTCGAAGTAGCAGGAGATCCAGCGGTGTAGTTCCCTGGCTGTGGAGTTGGTGTTGGTCGAGGCGCTGGGGGGGGGGGTTTGGAGGAGGGTTGTATTGAGGAGTTCCTCAGAGATCTTGCTCCAGTTCCTTTCATGGCAGGCGCGGGGAGGCTTGGGTGCGGTGGTGGTGCTGAAGGTGAAGTGGACGCAGTGTTGGTCCCTCTAGAGGAGCTGGGTGGTGTGGCTGAAGCAGATGTTGGTTCCACCCGCGAAGATTGGGTCGAGGGTGTGCCCAGTCTTGTGTGTGGGCGTGTTTACCCGCTGCTTCAGTCTGAGGTTGGCGAGGTTGTTGAGGAGAGTGGTGGAGTCGGGGACTTTGCGGTTGTCAAGGTAGAAATTCAGGTACCCGAGTAGGATGTAGTCTGTGGAGGGGATGGCGTGGGGTGCAGCGAGTTCGGGGATGGTAGTTGCGGACTTGGTGCGAGGTCCCAGAGGTCTGTAGATGAGGATGCCGCATAGCGTGGTCCTGGGGCTGGTCTGGATCTGGAAGTGGAAGTGCAGGTGGAGGTGTTGGAGTGGGGGGTCACTCGTGCTGGATGTGGAGAGTCGGAGGGGGGTCTTGTGTGCGATGGGGAGCCCTCCGCCTGGGCAGTGAGGCCGGTCCTTTATCTGGATCTTGTAGCTGTCGTGGATGGAAATGGCGATGTCAGGGCCGGAGGGGGCTTTGGTCCATGTTTCCGTGAAGAAGGGGGCGTTGGGCGAGAGGGTGTTGATCAAGTCTCGGATCTCTATGGCATGTCAGTGGAGGGAGCGCACATTGAGGTGAATGCACGTTAGGGTTTCGGTGGGGCGTGCATTCTGCAGGCCTTTGGCTGTTGCGGTTGTTTTTTTCGACAGTGAAGGAATTGCGATCTTTCACAGTCAGCGACTCTTCCGGGGTTGAGTGCGTGGAGTGCCGCTGAGTCGCATCGGCAGGGTCCCGGAGATCCTGGTTTCGTGGCAGTGGCCACGGTCGAGTCATGGACGGGTGCAGACGGGCTTGCCTTAGGCGCACCCACTGCTTGCAACCGCCATTATGTAGGGGAGGGAGGAGGGATGTGTAGCTGGGAGGCGGAAGCGGGCGGTCAGGGGGAGGGGTCACGGGGGAAAGCGGCAGCGGGAAAGGGGGAAAACGGCGGGAAAACGGGTGGAGAAAGGGGACAAATTAGCAAAAACAGTGAGGCACAATAAAAAGTTTAAACAGCAGCCAGGCACAAAACGTAAGAAAAATGGGAAAAAAATGAGCAATAACAGTGAGGCACAATACAAGAGTTTAACAGCAGTCAGGCACAATACAGTTAAATTAAGAGGCACAGGGCGGAAAGAAAAAGACAAGACCAGGATCAGGGTAGATTCGAACCCTGCAACGGTGGGGCTGGTAGGTAACGTAGAGCACAGCGGAGCTGCAGGGGAGAATGCGAACCTGGGACCGAAGTTGGAGGTCTCCCGCTCCCCGGCAGCAGCCGCCATTATGTAGGGGAGGGGGAGGGACATATAGCTGGGAGGCGGGAACGAGCGGTCAGGGGGAGGTGTCACGGGTGAAAGCAGTGGCCGGAAAGGGTGAGGACGGCAGGAAAACGTGTGGAGAAAGGGGAAAAACGAACAACAACAGTAAGGCACAATAACAAGTTTGAACAGCAGTCAGGCACAAAACGTAAGTAAAATGGGCAAAAAAACACGCTATAAGATTGAGGCACAATACAGGGCAGAAAGAAAAAGACAGACCAGGATAGATTCAAACCCTGCAACGGTGAGGCTGGTAGGCAACGTAGAGCATAGCGGAGCTGCAGGAGAGAGTGCGATCCTGGGACCAAAGTCGGAGGTCTCACTCCTCTGAACCCATCCCCCAGTGCCTACTCAATTTAAAAAAGAGGAGTGTGACCATTTGGCCTCCCCTCCCTGAGCCTCATTAAGCCCTCGGGACCCCATCCCCCACAGCCTGATTTATTTGAAAGGGGAGGGGAAATGACAAGTAGCGACCCTCTCCAAGCCTCATTAGGACTTGGGGACCCTATTCCCAAGTGCCAAATCTTTTTTAAAGGAGGGGCTGCATGGGCCACTACCCTGAGCCTCATTAGGCATTGGGGACACCATTCCTCAGCTACTTTTTTTTTTTTTTTAAATGGAGGGGCTGGCCACATGGCATCCTTCCTCAAGCTCATTAGGCCCTGGGTACCCCAACCTCAAGGGACCTATATATTTTAGAGGTGAGGGCGATCACATGGCCCCCCGAGCATCATTAGACCTTGGTGACCCCATCCTTCAGGGCCCTATGTACTTTAAATGTAAGAGGGGCCATGTGGGTCCCCTCTCCAAGACTTGTTAGGCCTTGGGAACCCCATACACCAGGGTCATTTTATTTCTTTCAAAGAGGAGGGGGCCACACTGCCCCCCAAGCCTAGTTTGGCCCCAGGACCAATGCACTATTTGATGATGGATGCCCGGTTCTACCCAGGGCACTCACCGTCTACAACATAAGGCACCACAGGGGGAGACCCAGAGTCCGTGTGGCCCCAGCTTGCACCCAAATACTGCCAGAGCCAGCCTTGATCCTGCCTGGAGGGAGCAGCTATTTATGCTGCTTGCTCCGGGTGGCGGCAATATCTTGAAGATGCCAGAAGAATGTAGATGCACCTTCCATTTGTATACAGTATTGTTTTTCATTACATAACTAACTATAACTATTTTACTTACCTGCTTGGGTCCTCTATATTTTGCATTTTTCAAGATCTAAGTGACAAACTGATTAGATAATTTTGGTGTCTGAGGGCTGAAGGATTGTCTGTTTTTGGTAACGGAGCTGTCATATTCCTTCAACAAGAGATGTCATGTGCTCATCAACCTGATGAATTTTGTGTTTGTCTATCTCACTTTTCCCTAATTCACCCAACCCATCCATTCATAAAACCCCTGAAAAGTTCCCCCAGGTTGTGTGATTAGTTGAGTTGTGTTTTAATCTACACGATGAACAGATCTAAAAAATGGAGGGATGTTGTGGTTAAAGCAACGCCAACTGTTACAAAGACTTAATTATGGCACTGTATGTCTAAGGAAAGGTAGCATGCACTTTTCCACATTTTACACCCCATGTATTTGTATTCTACTGAAGTAACCTTCTACTATGTCCTGACTTTCCCGAGGCTTGAGGGTTCATTATGCCTACTTTACTAAATAGCTCAACACCACTTGATAATTCTTCCTGGGAAATCTTCAACAGGAACGTGTACATTAGCACATAGGTGAGTGACCTGGGTGATACTGCAAAGAAACAGTGGATGAGTATAGATATAAAAATATAATGTCAATACAAACACAAATGTTCTAAAGAATGGATCAACATCAAAGTAGCTTTGTGAGCCTGTAAGAAGACATTTTTACCTGAAAGTGGGGTAGTATAAACTCTGAATCAACAAAATAAGGGAGACAAATCAATTCCATGGTATACACAAGAGATCTGTCCATTGATATAATGACAGCATGAGATTTGGTAATGTTTGAAGTGTTTGAAGAGAGCAAAGGCATTTTGTGATGATATTTCACTGAGGTTGGAACAAAAGGATTGCAGGCACAGCATGCAGGTTTTGAAAGTATGTGTGGTTGAAAGAGTAATCCTCAAAAATCATTGTAGAATCATTGAAACTGAAGGATCATGAGTGATATATAAATGGGGTATAGAGGTGAAGGGTGAGAATTTGTAATGACAAGAGTGCACAAGCAATCAGTCAGTTATGATTCGATTTGAGATAAACTGGAGATTTCACTCAGGCAGGTTTCAGATTTGTTGTCGCTTATGACGATTGAGGTAGCTAGACCCACAGAGGGAGTTAATAACCATGGGTATAGTCTAATCACGTGAAATATAGCTGGGTGGATGAAGAAGAAAGATATGTTAGGCTGGAAGGATTTTGTCAATAGTTATGATATTTTATGCTTCCAAGAAACCTGGTGCACGGAACATGTTAACTTTGATGGGTTTGTCGCTTTCAATTTACCAGCTTTGCGCTCAACTGTCGGCAGAGCGAAAGGGGGACTGTTAATACTCTTGTCAGTTAAATTACCGGTAGAAGTTAAATTGTTTTAAAACACTGGATGCCACTCTCAAGCATTGTGGCTACATCATAAAAATGGACCCGATGTTTTGTTAATTAACTTTTATAACAATTTGTTTGTTTCTACACGGTGCAAAGTGGTTATTGAATTGGAGAATGTAATAGATATCTGGGTAATGATGAAGGAGTTAATTTTGATATTATTTGGGTGGGTGATTTTAATATATCACTGTGTCCTTTTTCCACAACCAAGGTCTGCGGGTTTAGGAACGATATAGGTGACGATTGTGTGCACTTTCTGCATAATACCTATGGTGAGACATTACATTCTGTTATTGTTAAATTTGACATGGATGTTTTGCAGTGTGTAAGAGATGGAGAGGGTAATTCCTTACCAACATTTACAGGCAGAAACGCCAACACTACTATCGATCACGTATTGGCATCGGTAAATATTGCACCCTATTGTACTACTCCGGAGATAACAGACCTATTAGTAAGTGATCACAACTGTTTCTCCCTGTCTTTATCTGTTTGGGGTCATAGATGCCAAGAAAACCTAACCACAATAGGCAACATAACCCCATGTAGACCTAATGATATTAGGGTTAAGTGGAAAGGGGAGAATTCGAATAAGGTTTTAAAAAATATTGTCACGCTATGCCACACAGAGATTTCCGAATGCTTGGATGATTATGTCGATCCTATGTTGATTTTATCATATTTTAGTAAAATAAATAAAATTATTAATAGTATCATGACTACAACTATTGAAAAAAAACGTGTGCAGAATAAAGGGTGGTTTGATCATGCATGCACTCACGCCTTGAACCAGCTAAAACAAGCTCTGTCAAGTAGTAATAGGGACCGGTTGCTTGTCAAAGATTTGAGACTGGCTTATAAAGACCAACTAAAACGGAGAAAGAGGGAGCTTCAAGAAGAGGCTTGGGATAAATTAACAATGACTGTGGATACATCTAACAGCAAGATGTTCTGGGAAATAGTCAATTCACCCTTTTTAAGAAATGAGGAGGCCCCAGATTTGACATCCCATGTTAGTAGTGAAGCATGGGTAGCACACTTTACTAGTATTTTTGATCCAGGGGATATGGTTTTAACAGTTTTTGGGGATACAGATACCTGGCCAATCCTGCCTCTTAATATTACGCTTGCAGAGGTGGAGCAAGGAATCAACAGTAGCAAGGGCGGGAAAGCACCTGGCCCGGATGGTGTACCAGTAGATGTGTATAAAGCCACACCGGCACTCTGGGGCCCCATACTAAATAGAGTTTTTAATGCTGCCGTAACGGAAGGAGTACCTCCAACATATGGCAAATCCATAATTATACCCATATTTAAGAAAGGGAATAGATCCGAAGCCAAAAATGATCGGCCAATTTCCCTTCTAGATTCATCTATTAAAATTATGAGCAGGGTTCTGCTAGTCAGGCTAGAAGAGTGGGCCGAGGATAATGGGATTTTAACGCAGTCCCAATATGGATTCAGGAAAGGGCGGGAACCCTGGAACAATGTATTAATTTGGATCTTTTAATATGGAAATATACCCGTGCAAAGCAAGGGTCTCTTTTCCTCTGCTTTGCCGATCTAAGTAGTGCATTCGATCTAGTGGACCATGCCCTGTTATGGCCGGTTTTATTGGATCTTGGTGCCCCGGAGTCTACTATATATTTTCTGGCGAGACTTTATGAAAAATTATCAACATGTGTGCGTTATGGCCAAGGGGGAGAATGTACCTCTAAATTTGTGGTTAAATTAGGCATCCGGCAAGGCTGCGTCCTTGGTCCACTTCTTTTTACTCTTTTCATTAATGGAGTAGACGCTGCACTTACAACTGTAAAGTTCCCATGTCAGCTTCCTCTGATTTAATACATAATGAAGTGGGGCTCAACTACTTGACGGATTTAATTGGGTTGAGACCACTGCTGGTATGGAGATCTATATGGTTGAAGGAAGAAACTATTTTCAATAGAAGCATTATTAATAATTGCCTTCAACTAGACAACTGTCTAAAGATCCCTTGGCTCAAATATATAGTGTCAACATTTAAAGATCTATTTAAAATAAACATTATGGAAAACCCCAGTAGAGCAACTGTTATTCCCAAATTGGAAATGAAAAATATATTTTTGAGGAAGAAAAATAATGAACGCCAAAAGAATAATGGGCAGTTAACAACTAACAAGTTTTATAACTCATATTTGGAAACTGAGGGTTTCCAACAATACTTAGGCATGGTAACTAGAACATCACACCGATTTGTCCTCACCAGAAGGAGAATAGGCATTGTCCACCATCTGGTAGCATGTCCATGTGTAAAAAAGCACCCCGGTGCCCCATGCCCATGTGATGGAGTTACAAAACAGAGCACTCTGCACTTCCTCCTCATTTGTGATTTGTATTTGCACCTTCGTATTACCTTCCTTAAACCCTTCATTAAAAAACATTGCACTTTAACTACGATAATGTCATGCACAGTGTTTAGTTTTTTTTCAATTTAACCTCCAGTATGTGAGAGTTATCTGCCTTTACTTTAACAGGTGAATCCAGTATCTGTGGTCCGTGTTTTGTTCTTTTCATGTGACCTTCCTATTCTTTGCCTTTATATTCTTTCTGAACTCTGTGATCTTTAAGGTCTGTAGTAGTGAAGAGCAGCAGATCACTGATATAGATAAAGAACATTTTAAATCGGAACTAGCTTTGAAATGGGTTAGGGAAATATAATGTATTGGCGGAGAACCCAATGAAAATATTAATCAGATGCCTAGTTCCTATAAAGAGAGGGCATTGAAGGGCAGGATTACCGACTTCCCACAAGGGGAAGTTGCTTCAAACTTGCACCATGCCTTTAAGTCGTTGTCATTGTGCAGCATGGCAATGTAGACTGGGACCAAGGGGGGAGGTTCACAAGCAGAAGTATTGCCTGATGGTGAATATGGCTGCTCGCAGGAGGTTCAATAAACCCACAGACCAGGGGCAACACTCAAACAAAGGTGTTTGGAGGTCTGCAATGGCTTTAGTGAATGAGGAGATATATGCTTGGAAATGCACAGATAATTACATATGTCAACACACTGCATATGGAGAAATGCTCTGATGAGGTGAAGTAGAGAAATTCCTGATGTGAGGTGCCTCTCAATTTTGAAATATAGAAGTTTATATAGTAAATCAGTTACATCTGCACTCCGTGCTTCTAAGGGAATTTTCGGGCAATGTAGAAGTGCCTCATGTGAGATAGGAGTCTGGTAGGGTTCACGAGCAGCAGTAAAATTGTGTGGCTCATGGGGGTGTAATAATGGTGTAATAATGGTTGCACACAGCAGGAACAATGGGACCTTAGGCCTTGGAATGCTGCCTAAACCAAAGTACTGAAAGGTTAATAATAGCAGATTATAATTGCATTTGTGGAGGAGTTCGCATGTAGGTGGCTAGCATTTGTGCTTCGCTCACGGTACACTAGAGCATCTTCTAATGATGTGCCAGTGGATGTATTCTAGTTGCGGGACATCGCTCGAGCATGCAGGCCAGAGGTCTGTATAATACTGCGAGAGGCAACTATTGTATGCAGATCCGAATGTGCTTCAGGCATTTAGAAAAGGATAATACATGAATAAAAAGTGAGTGCAGAGTTTGTGATCTGAAGCGGATGGTTAAACATTTTTTCAAGGATTTTCCAGGATGGTAATCAATCAGTTTTCAAGTAAAGCCTGACAACTCACCTGTTAGTGTCTCAAGGCATTGGGGGGGGAATCTGTGGTTCAGTGGAACAGACAAGTCTTGAGGTCCATCCTGAATTGTCACAGTGATGTTGATTGCCTGAGATGTGGATGCAGGGAGTTCCAAGTCTTCGCAGTGATGTAGGGTAAGGATCTTCCTCCAGTCGAGGTCTTGTGGATCTGTGGGATGGTGACATGGCCAGTTGGGCAGAGCGGACATGTCTGATAGATGAGCATGAGGAGAATTGATGGTTTAGGTATGCAGGTCCGGCATTGTGGAGGGCTTTGTAGGCATACGTGAAGAGCTTGAAGGTAATTCCCGTGGAGGTCTCTCAGGTGACCGGTGATGTTGCTGCGGCACGGGATGTTCAGGATCATCTCCACTCTTACATCAAACAGAATCTCTTCACAAGGACCGCCATTACAATAGTCAAAGTAGACATCCATTGCTCAGGGCGGTTCCTAGCCTATTCGGGACAGAATTAGAGTTAGAGTTAGCTTAGATGCATTGTGGAGAACTTCCAGGTCTCCAAACCATGCCCACTCCCCATCAGCCATCTTTTTAAAACAAAATGTGCCTCCTTTATGGAGGGCCAATAACAAACAAAGGACAGCAGTGAACACTGCAAAGGTCCCATGCCCCACAGCACTAACAAGGAAAATGGATCCCCTAAATACATTTTCGGTAGTAAAATATAGAAATAGCAGAGTTCGCTGGGCCTCACAAGCCTCTGGGCCCCAGTGCCAATCCACTTACTGCACCATTGATAGTTACTACCCTGGATGGCGGTGGGCAACGGACTGTGTTTGCAATCTTTTTTGGCAGTCATTTTTCCACTCTGTTTATTCAGAAGGTACAAATGCTCAAAAGAATTGTTTCCTCATTGATATCCAGTTGATGTCACAGATGCATCAACTGCATGTAAGATGGGTCTCTCAAGCCATGCCCTCAATTCCTGAATGGGGAAGCAGTCTCCTCTAATACTTAGGTGTGTGGCAAAGTAGGAGAAGAAATGAAAGAGACAGTGACTGGACCCTTTGAGTTAAGGCCATCATCTTTCTGTTCACATCCACCCAAGCCGCAAAACAGATGCCTCAGGTTAGACACAGGAAGTTACCCTTTGTAGGTGTGCCCTCCTGTTGGGCCAAACAATGAACAGCCTATAAAGTGCAAAAAGTCCTAAGGAGCCGCTAAAACAATATCACATAAATAAGCTAACACCACTGAGCTGGTTTGTAGGCGTTTTGCCTTCAATGTTTCTCTCACATGCTTGTTTAGGCGACTGCTCTGCTTTCATAGGATGCTTGACATTTTATTCTTTGCTGTTCGTTGTCCATTCTAAAAGTGGAAAATATCATTCAAAGGAAGACATCTGTAAATGATTGCAAAAGGAAAGATTCCAATGCAACCATACTGTAGAAATGTAATGTGTGCTGTCAGTTCACAAATCAATACAAATGTAGGCCTTGCCACCGGTAAACAACCATTTGTACACGGTCATTACACCACGTACCATTACGACTCAAGCGTTACAACGCATAGCCTTTACTATGCATCTTATTATTTCGCATGCGCTGTTACAACGCATGCGTGGTAATGCCTGTATGGATGACGGGAGTCAGGGTGGCACACGCACGGAATTGCAGTGAGGAGGAGGCCAGAAAGACGGCGTGGTGAAAAGAGAACAGATGACAACAGCATCGAAGGAGGGGCATGAAGGGCTCCGGGCACCCACTGAGGAGAGAGAGGTAAGAGGGACTGTTTAATTTTGAATGGTTTGTGTTTGAGGAGTAGTGTTTTTAGTTTAAGGGTAGTGTTGTGGGTTGTGTAGGGTAGTGTTTGTGTGTAGGTACAGGAGTGGGGGATGGGGGAGGGTCGTGCAGGGGTTAGTGTTTTAGGGATTACAATAGAGTTGTGGTGTTTGTGGATTAGAATAGTGTTGTGATGTTTGTGTAGTGTAGGGTAGTGTTGGGGGGATTGTGCAGGGTAGTGTTTAAGTGTAGGGAGAGGATGGGGTAGGGGCAGGGACGTACTTGGGGTATTGTAATTGGGTTTAGGGTAGTGTTGTATTGTTTGTGTACTGTAGTGTAGTGTTTTAGGGTTTAGGGTAGTGTTAGGGGGTCGTGTAGGGAAGTGTTTGCGTGTAGACACAGACTGGGAGTAGGGACAGGGTCGTACTTAGGGAAGGGTTTTAGGGTTTAGAGTAGTGTTGTAGTATTTGTGTAGTGTAGTGTAGGGTAGTGTTTTTGGGTTTAGGGTAGTGTCGGGGTGTTGTGCAAGGTAGTGTTTCAGTGTAGGGGATGGACTGCTGGGGGTAGTGTTTTAGGGTTAAGGATAGTGTAGTAGTGTAGGGTAGTGTTTTAGGGTTCAGGGTAGTGTCGGGGTCCTGCAGGGTAGTGTTTCAGGGTAGGGACAGGACTGGGGCACAGGGCAGGGTTGTTCTGGGGGTAGTGTTTTAGGGTTTAGGGTAGTGTTGTGGTGTTAGTGTAGTGTAGGTTACTGTTTTAGTGTTTAGTGTAGTGTTGAGGGTTGTGATGGTTAGTGAATGCGTGTAGGAACTGGAGTGGGGGAATGCGTATGTTCTTGCAGGGGGTAGTGATTTAGGGTTTAGGGTAGTGTAGTGGTGTTTCACTAGTGTAGAGTAGTGTAGTGTTTGAGTGTTTTGGTAGTGTTTTCCGTTTTTAAATGTGTAGGGTAGTGTATTTCTATTGGATGTGATAGAGCGCGCGGGTCACCCGACCAATAATTTCGCCACTTCCGGCTTCGGGCCCATATATTTCAAATCACCATATACATTGATCGGATGACCTCACGGTCTACTATCAATAATTTGTGTGAATTCCTTTTGTTATTCTTTAGAGTACCCGATTTACCATCCACCGATGCGGGTACCTATGACCACAATGGATCAGGGAGCTAGCTGTAAAAGGAAAGGCAGCAAAATACAAACCCAACAAATAACATTCAATACTCTTTGTAAAATGACCACGGACAACTGGAAGTTTTAAAGTCTTTATCTAATTTTAGTAAAATTCAGAGAATATCAGATTCACAGTAATTAAGCAAATCAATAATCAAATAACAGAAAGTATATAGCTAAATAGCAAATAAGTCAGTGCAACCATTTATAAGTTACTGGAACCAGGGCACATTCAAAATGAAGGACCAGAAATTAGGACGTTTAGAATGAATCAATAAAGATGGGATAGTCTTTGATTAGGACTAGTATTCTGAAATTATTTCAAGGGAATGAGACAGGATTTCGGGACATATATATATATCTATAGGAGAAACTATGAAGAAAACACGCTATGCATCAAGGCAAAAGTTCTTTAGACAGTTTAAGTAAGGATGTTCTAGACCATATCAGGAAGTGACAAACTGCAATGCAAAATATAATTTCTAACAGGTAGGGTAACATAGGAACACGTTATGAAACCAAAGCAAATGACTTTATGATTCAATGGTTGCGGAAAAAGCATGGAAAATTAACATATGCAAAGGTATGTCTTTATTGAAGCAAAAGACAGAAATTCAGAAAGGTGCAAGATTCAGAGTTTTCAGAGTGATATTTACCTAGACTGGTGTGGAAACCAAACCCTGGCCACGGGTCAGTTAAGGACAGGAAACCCTCAAGGAAGGATACCCCTCAATGGACAACAGGTGCAGAACGGACACCCAGGACAGGACAGGAAGACCAGATTAGGATCAGGACAGGACCGTCAGGACAGGAACCCTCAGGACAGGACCGGCACCCGCAGTTCGGAAGCAACGCCTGCGCTCCACCCTCTCTGCAGCTATCGATCACGACCCCGATTGGGTCAGCGAACTCCCAGCAAAGTGCTTCCGCCAGCACTTTAAGGTTTAGTAAAACCTTAGTCTATGGTCAATTTCGGACAGAGTGCTCCGCAGTACTCTGTATCAGGTCACCTATTGAGTGCGTTGGGTCAGTGACAGGTCAGCTAAACCAGACAAGTCGGACAATTTCCCTAGGTGAACCCAGGGTAGATATACTGTTTTGGGACGGTGTACCACCCCCCCAATGTTGCAAAGTGTCAGAATCCCTCAATTTGGATTGGTCCTAAGGTAGGATTTGGGTAACACACCAATCAGAACAGACTATTTGGAGGCCTAATTTGCATCTCTGGGTACCGCCTAGCAAGATTGGGGTTCCCATGGGAAGCTGTACAGCAAACAATAGCGCAACACACAATGTATCATATAAGGAGCAACTTTCTTCATTTTCGTAGGGCAGAGGTGGCTTTCTCATGAGCATCTTGACTGTGGCTGCCAGCTGGCTGAGTTCCACTGTCCAAGGTTGCCACATTCTGTGCGCCACGAGGATGCGCAGAAGGGACCTTCAATATGGCTCCCAACCGGTTCGGGCCCCCATTCCCCGCAGTACATGAAAAGTAAGCGAGAACAAATTAATACATAGAAATAAATGAATGCATTACATGTCATAATTTTGTACTTCATTCTTATCACTATAAAAATATACTATGCAATTAGAAATTAGCAAAATATACACTGTCACAAGAGCAACTGCACGAACAGCACCACGTTATTGCCAAAGCTGCGTATTACGCATGCGCACCCTTTCCCACCAAACTCATAACTACGTCAGGTCACGTGAGTGTGACTGACGCATGCGCAGAAGCAATTTTCCAAGCGGCGGCCATGTTTTAGGGACATGGAATAGTTGTATTAGAAATACACATAGGCAAGCTTCATCTACTTCGTTCATATATGAAAAATATATTAGTAAGACGAACACATTTTTATTAATTGATTACACATGGGCGAGGTTCATGACTCGAGCAAGTCGCAATGCGAAGCTTGCTCTATCAATCCCCTCTTTGATGATATTTACTATCATCACAAAAATAATGGAACCAGATGCCAACTTCTCACACTTTATACAACTCTATCTCTTCCAGCAAGCGATTCAGCTTCTCTTTCTCATTTTTGGTAGGGTGAGAATTTTTCACCTTTTTGTATATCTGATTATTCATTTCCTCTAATTCAAGCTCATCCACACTTCGTTTCACTCCTCTGGCATTCACTTGATGCTTTCTGGTGTGCTTACGGCATTTGCAACAGATGAATATGAAAAATAGGATAAGACCTATAATTCCAATTGGCATCAGTACCTTAAACAATAAGCTTTTACCTAAGTTTGCAAACCAATGACCTACATTTGAGAGACCATCAACTAGTCTCTTCCAGGCACTGTCAACCTCGAGTGGTTTGAGTTCCTTTTCCAAATTAGTAATGTTTTTCACATATCTTTTGAGCTGCACACTTTTGTCCGGAATGTAAGTGCAACAATGTTGCGCCTTCAACATCCGGCAGACTCCACCCTCTTTTGCTAATAAGGTGTCAAGAGCAAGTCTGTTCTGCAAAACCATTGATCTGATCGCAACCATTTCGGTATTGACCAGCAGAAATCCATGAGCTGTGTCCGTAGACAACACATCCACTATAGTGGACAATTTGCAAATTCTGTGAGTGTTCAGAACCACTCCCACTCCAGGTATCAGTGCACTAAAAATACTACCCATTATTTCACCTACGCTTTCTCTTTTACTACGCACTAAGCCATTAGTATTTTCACTGCTTCCAGCAACTTCATTCACATGGTATATTTTCGGGAAGACAATGCCAAAATAGCAGCTTCCATACCAGTGATCCGGCAATTTGAAATAAGCCTTGTCTCCACATATATAATAAATTCCAGGAAACACAGGCTCTGACCCATTTTTGAAACCCCATCCTCCAATTACCTTGTAATTATGTTCACATTCACTGGAACCAATGAAAATGTTATTATAGTAGCTAGTCTTCTCGCGGTGAAGACATAGCTTTCCCTTCCTTTCAAAATCCAGCAACAGAGCAGGTCCCGCCCCACCCTTTGAGGTGCCTTCCATGTCTCCAGCCCAATTTGGCGTTTTCTGTCTTTCGTCATCTGCCTTTCTTTGTATTTTTATTCTCCTCTTCTCTGCCATGTTCAGGAACATCTTTTCCTGCTCACGCAAAGAACAGGTCAAGTTATCTCTGTGTGCGTCACCTATGTCTATATTACCTATAGTCAGAAAGTATTCGCCCATATAGCGAGTAACGTCACTTTTGGTATGTACAGGATTCAGGTTCCCACGTATAGGAAGTTCAGAAAAGATCACGTCATTGTTAGAGTAATAGTACTGTAACGGTCCTCTTTTGTAAAATAAGCTTGCTAAAATGCTACAGGATATTCCGTATGTCAGGGGCAGGTGATGGTATGTCACGCCTTCAGCCACAGAGGTAGATAGCTTCATGCAGACATAGCAATCTTCAATTTCCATAGTCTCTACATAGTGTATTAACAAGTTTGCGAAAACATTTAAATGTGTCTTATTCTTAACTCCATGATAATGTAGTCCTCCCTCATCTGATGCTTCTAAGTCTCGTTTTGTTTGTTTGAGTGCTTTCTCATGTCTTACTACACTCTGTGTTGTCAGTTCTTCACTGTCAGTATTTACAATTTCAGTAGGGTCAATATTAGTATTTTTGCTCACCGCAAAAGGAATGAAAACTGTTAGTCCTATCCAAACTAATATCACTATAATTATACTGCATACACATACCTTGCAGCATGGTTTGCAACAACTGTTACTAGGTCTACCACTCACGTTTGAATCAGACATTTTGGCTCAGAAGAAGTTTCTCGACCCCTCTTTGTGTCTCTGCACGAGTAGTTTACTTTGTGCAATTTCACGGTGGCTCGTCTTCTTCTTCGGCAGAGTACTCAGCAACTGGTTCTCCGTCGCTTTCGTCAGTTATATCAAGATCTTCAAATTCTTCCAAAACGAGCGTCCATTCAGGAGACTTGTACTTTTTGTTCTGTCTTTTTATTCGATCGCTCCTTCTTTTGGAAGTGTCTTCTGGTTGCTCTGCTATGCGAGAACTTCTCCTTTCTTCTGCACGTTTTTCTTCTACCGTTTTTATCCTCAGTCTCAATTTCTTTATGAATCCAGGCTCAATGTGCTTTCTTTTCTTAAGTCTTTTAGTTGGCACTGGGATTTCGTTTTCTGTTATTGCCCTTTTATTTTCATTTGTTTGTGGCAATGCCGCTTCCTTTTCTTCCCTTCCTATCTGACTAGTTCCAGGGCTCGTATCTATTTCTTCTGCCTGGTTACTAAGCTGAGCTTGTTCAGGTATATTTTGCGTTTGGCTTTCAAATGTCTCTGTTTCTATGTCCTGAACATGTTCTTCTAGTTCTGCCTGATCCTGCTCGAGCACTTCGATCCCTTGATTTTCTTCTGCTCGAACTATTACACTATGTCTAGTCTGTCCCTTTTCGATATCAGGAGTCAGTGGAGGAGTATCGATCACTTGTTCTGTCCCTGTCTGACCTTCTTCTTCGTCCTCAGTTTTGATGTGAATCTCAATAGTCTGAGGTTCTTCGCCTGTGCCTTGCTTTTCCTCTCTATTCCACTCTCTACCTTCCCAAATTCGCTCTCTTGTTCTGATTGGGTCTTCTGTGAGGTCAATCAAGGGTATCCACTCATCTGGCCATATGCTCGGCAGCTCGTCATCAGCTACTTCTGGACCAACATCTGGGAACCCCTCAGCAGGCTTGACTCTCGGTAGCTCGTCATCCACTACCTCTGGACCAACGTCTGCGGACCCTTCAGCTTGACTGGTACTGGGCTGTACGTCGTCAGCTACTTCTGGTCTCGCTTCTGCAGGCCCCTCTGCTGGACGGCCTCCTTCTCCAGGCTCCTCGTCTGGTAGTACCTTCTGGGTGTGGCTGGCGTGGATCCAATGGGGAACACCTGCACATTTCACTGCTGTGGTCGTTACCAGGATTACTTGGCGCTTCTGTCCCCACCTTGGTGCTAGGCAGCTCGACCGAGTATGCTTCTTGATTTTGACCCAGTCCCCTGGAACCAGTTTGTGGAGAGGAGTCGTTGGATTGGCGACGGCGTCTTCTCCGATCTGGCGAGAGATATAACGCACTTGGTCACCTAATCTCTTGCAGTATTCAAGCACCAAATCATCAGTAATACTCAACAGTTTGCTTCCTGGTACCCACGCTTGTCTCATCACTCTTCCCATCAGGATTTCATGGGGGCTCAGGCCTGTCTTCTGGTCTGGAATACTTCGGAGTCCCATCAGAACAAGAGGCAGGGCCTTTACCCAGGTCATGCCAGATGCATCACACAATTTCGCTAGTCTTGTTTTGATAGTCCCGTTTATTTGTTCCACTACTCCAGAAGCCTCTGGATGATATGCACAGTGGAGTTTTTGCGAGATCCCAAAGGCCTTACAGAGTTGGACGATCACATCATTCTGAAAATGTCGGCCTCTATCTGATTCAATAGTGACTGGAACCCCGAACCTAGGTATCAGTTCTTTCAGTAAACACTTGGCTACTGTCAGTGCGTCACTTTGGGGAGTAGGGTAAGCTTCCACCCATTTTGAAAATAGGCAGACAACGACAAGGACATAACGCTTCCCCTCACAACGTGGCATGGTGATGAAATCAACCTGTATTCTCACAAAGGGACCCCCTGACCTCCCAATTCTCCCTAATTCCACCATTGTTCTCTTGCCTGCATTGAGCTGTTGACATGACAAGCACCTCTGGCAGAGGGACTCTGCTACTTTCCTGAACTTTTTGCTGTACCAAGTCTGTTGGAATACCCGAATCATGGCGTCCCTACCAATGTGTGATCCCTCATGTATCAGTCTAGCCATTGTGCCAAGCAAGTGTCTGGGTAACACAGGCATACCATTTGGGCCCAAGATGACACCATCCTCACGTCTTGGTCTACACCCTTCTTCCTTCCACTTCTCTCTCTCTTGCCAGGGTGTCGCCTGCTGCCATTCTCTCACTTCATCCCATGTAGGCACTTCTTCAAACACTCATAGTTGGCAGCTGTTTCCGGCCCCCCCCCCGTTTCGGATTGATTATCAGTCGATCCGTGGCGCATAATTTTGCCACTCGATCAGCGAAATCATTTCCCAAAGATACAGAGTCAAGGCCCTTCTTATGAGCAACACACTTGACCACTGCCAATTCCTTTGGTAATTGGATTGCCTCTAAAAGGTCTTGAACAACTTTTCCATTTCGAATAGGGGTACCTGATGAAGTCAGGAATTCCCTCTGTAGCCATAATTGGCCAAAGTCATGCACAACTCCATAACAGTACTGACTGTCAGTATACACTGTTATGCGTTCGTTTTTTCCCAATTTGCAAGCTTTTATCATGGCGATCAATTCGGCTACTTTTGCAGACTTTACTCCAAATAAATAACCTGCTTCTTCAATTTTGGTTAAGGAGACTACAGCATAGGCAGCATTCAGGCCTCCTTGTTCATGTCTTAGGCATGAACCATCCACAAACAATTCCTTGTCATGTATAGGCAAAGGTGTTTCTTTTATGTCTGGGCGTGGTTTTGTGCTAAATTCTGTTAGATCAATGTAGTTATGCTCATCTTCCTCCCCATCTTCCATATCCATTGAGTTGGGAAGCAGAGTGGCGGGGTTCAGAATGTTGCACCGGACAATGGTTATATTCGCAGCACCCACGAGAATCCTCTCGTATTTAGTCAGCCGACTAGGGGTGAGATACTGAGTTTTCGTTCTGGTTAGTAAAATTACCACTCCATGTGGAACATACACAGTTACAGGATGTCCCATGACAATGGATTCACTCTGCTCTAAACTTGTGCAAGTAGCAGCTACTGCTTTCAGACATCCTGGTAATCCAGCAGCCACTGGATCCAGGGTGGCAGAGAAATATGCCACAGGCCTTCTGGTTGTGCCATGTTCTTGGGTTAGGACTGACAATGCACAATTATCGCGAGTATCACAGAACAGGGCAAATTCCTTGGAATAGTCTGGCATTCCCAACGCAGGGGCTGTACACAGACAATCTCGCAGTTTTGTGAAGGCTGTTAAGCTTTCTTCATCCCAGTCTACGATATCCGGTGTTCCTCTCTTGGTCATTTTTATCAAGGGCCTAGCTAGGACTGCAAATCCCACAATCCATTGCCTGCAGTATCCTATCACTCCGAGGAACATTCTGATTTCTTTCTGAGTACGGGGTAACTGCATCTTTTGAATTATTCTCACTCTTTCTGACGTTACTTTCCTGATGCCTTTCTCTATCTGGTGCCCCAGATATTTCACTGATTTTGCACAGAACTGTAATTTTTCAGGGGCCACTTTATGTCCCTTCTCACTCAGGTGATTTAGTAGGGCAATGGTGTCAATCACACAATCCTTATGACTTTTGGACGCCACCAAGAGGTCGTCAATGTATTGCACCAAAACAGAATTTCCAGGTAAGACCAAAGTTTCCAAACATTTTTTCAGGATCTGATTAAAGATAGAGGGGCTCTCTGTGTACCCCTGGGGGACCCTGTTCCAGACATACACGTGACTGTTGAAAGCAAATGAGAAAATAAATTTGCTGTCTGGATGCAAGGGAATGGAAAAGAATGCATGACATAGGTCTATCACAGTGAACCACTCGGCATCCCAGGGAATCTGGTACAGAATCACTGCTGGGTTCGGCACAATAGGACAACAAGGAACCACTATTTTGTTTACCTTTCTTAGGTCCTGCACTACTCTGTACTTGCCACTAGGCTTTTTGATGCCCATAATGTGTGAGTTGCATGGGATACTCATTACTTCCTGTATGATGTTTCCTTCTAGCAATTTCTGTATTTCCAGGACAACACCTGCTCTCACTTCTGCATTCATTCTGTAGGGTTTAGTATTAGGGTATACTGCATTGTCCTTTATGGCTATCTGTATGGGGTCTACGTTTTCATTAATCCTACATCTTTTCCGGTAAAGTCCCATACCTCTGGCTTCACTGTTTCTTGGAGTTCTTTGGGCAAATCCTGCATAGTCATTCGTTTAATTTCTGAGTCAGGTCTGATTAACATTAATTTATAAATGCCATCTTCATCTGGGGTCTGAATTTCAACACCCTGTGGTGTGCAAAAGATGGTACAGTTCATTTTGCACAGCAAATTACGTCCCAGTAAGTTCACTGGACTGGTGTCACAAACAACAAATCTATGCATTTCTTTAAAGTTTCCAATTGAGATCTCCATGGGCTCGGTAACAGGAGTACTAATCAGTTGATTAGATACCCCCACTACTTGGATTGCTTCTCCCGAGAGGGGTAGGTTTGGAACGTCCACTGTTCTCACAGTAGAACGGGTAGCGCCAGTGTCCAACAGAAAAGTGACATCATTTCCGTCAACCTTTCCTTCAATGTATGGTCCGGACTGGTCTACCGGCAAGGAGGCGCCAAGTACGCACCCCTCGTCCTCCCCTCTCAGGCCCCGTCAGTACTGGTCATCACAAAAGAAGGTATCATTTAGTAAATACTGCGAAGTTGCTGCATTTCTGTTCTCATTGCTCCCCCAGATTTCTACGTCCTCACCCTGCGTGGATTTTCCCTTAAACACTGGCTTTGGTGCTCGGGGCAACTGAATCGTTTTTACCTGTTGTTGGGTCTTTCTTGGTCTTTCATTCTGCGTCTGTGGAGTTAAATCAGGTGTTTGGGAGTTATCATCCTGCAAATAGGGACACTCGTCTCGCCAGTGTCCAATTTCTCCGCACTGGTGGCAGGGAAATTTCTTCTTAGCCTCCTCCCTGCTCATTTTGGGCCGGGGCTTTCCTCCACCCCCACCCCCAGGACCTGGATTCTGAGTAGTTTTGGCCATTTTATTCAATTGTTTTTCCTGCTGTTCTGCGAGCTTCACTTGAGCCCACATAACCTTCTCCTTGAGAGCCTTTTTCTTTTCTGCCATCTCGTCCTCACAGTACTTTGCGTACCGTAGGACCTCATCCATCTTTTTTGTGTGCCAACAGATCTTGTTATCTTTTATCCATTGACAAATTTCGGGCCTTAAACCATTTACAAACCTGTAAATAAAATGTGTCATATCCTTCATCTCGATGTTATCTATACCACTGTATGTTTTGAACACCTGCAACAGCCTTTCATAAAAGGAGTGCACTGTCTCGTCTCTTTCCTGCGTGGTTCTATCTATCTTGGTCCAATCGGTTTCCTTTGCGGGCACTTTTACCTTCAGATGCTGAATTACTTGTTCATATTTTCTCATCACTTCTTTCGATGGTTCCCCTGTTTTTTCATCTCTTGGGTATTCCTCACTAGGCCAAGCTATAGCTATTTTACACTCGGTCCATAGATCTACCGGGACCACAATATCGAAAAACCCATCCAGGTCCTTCCACAGGCATTTTTGCACTTTCACGAATCTTTCTACCTGCCTATACCAGTCAACTGGCTTTTCGCGCAATTTCGGGAAATCGTTAGTAAAGGACACAATATCCTGTCTGGACCATGGAACGTGCACATATTTTCCACCTGGTACCTCGCGCATAGGGCATAACTGTTCTGGTTTCTCAGTTTCCCTTAGAACAAATTCGGGAGTTGCCTGCCTAGACATGGCCTCATCCTTTTTCTTGGTCCATCTGGCTTTCCATCTTTCCACATCTCCCCATTTTTGCAATACTGTCAATAGTTCTTTGACCTGTGCTTTCTTCCCTGAAACATTCAAGTTTTCCAAATCCTTGTCTGAGAAATCTGCCCTGTATGGTTTCTGCAGTGGTTTCGATTTTGAAATATCTATTCCCATGCTAGCAGCAGTGTCTGTCAGTTTTTCATGAAGTACTCGAGTATTTCTGGTGAGACTCCTGCAGATAAACAGCATTTCGTCTTCAGAGTAGGTATTTAATCTGTCTAGTCCTACGTTTCCTGCCATCAATTCCTCTATTTCTATTCTCAGCTTGTAGAGATCTAAAGGTTTCGTTGGAGACGTTTGTTTTTCAAATTCTCGACTCCATCTTTCGATTTCTTCAGGAGTCACCATTGTGACACTCTTAGTACCCGAGGTCGATTCCATTTGAATTTCCCTCGCATTAAAAGGATTATGTCTTTTCTGTATCCTTTTTCCGACATTTCTAACGGGCAGATCTAGTAGCGAGACCTCCGACTCGCACTCACTTGTCTGGTCATCTATAATTAAGGGTTCTGGTCTGGTCGGTGCAATGACAGGAGTAATTACTGGAGGTTTCGGACTTCCTTGACGGTCCCCGTACAACGGAACCACGGGTCCGATAGTTACTGGGATCGTCAAGGCTTCAGGACTTGCATTTAGCTGTGACATTTTCCGTATTATCTCAGCTCTCTGATTTCCTAGCGCTTCTCGTTCTTTTTCTTCTAATAACCTGTCCAAAGAGTTTCCATGTAACACCTGCGGGGTTAGAATGGGAGCATAACTCGGGGCAGTGGGATGTGTCTCACTTGGTCCTCCGCCATAATTAGGTTTCTGAAACAAACTTCCTGTGCCTAGAATTCTCGGATCTTCCTCATCCCGCGGCTGTAATAACGGTATTCCTAAACCTAAGGACCTCACCTAACCTCCGTCGGGGGGACGAGAGCATAAATCTCTTTCCCGTGAATATCCCATTTCCCCATCTACCGGTCTCCTGGGGTATATACTTCTGGTTTCTACGGGTCCTAGACTCTCAGTATAAGGAGGTATTAGATAACCCCCTCCTACACTTGCGGACCAGACCTCCTCCCTTTGTAGGGGTCTCCGGGGAATATCTCCTGCACTCGAAGGTCGGTGTCCTTCATTATAAGGAGGCGGACTTCTCATGCATATGTCATCTAATAATTCGTCATCTGATTCTCCGAGGGGCCCCCAGTGTTTGGATTTCTCTGTCCTTTTCCCCCCCCCAAGAGGATCTTCTGCTGGCATCATGGGAAACAGTCCCTCAACAATCATGCTCTGTCTCCATTCTTTCATCTTTTTGTCTCGGGTTTCCTGTTTTAGTTTTGGGTAATACTTTGTCAGCCCTTTATCCATTCGGGGCTTTTCTCTTTGGAAAGCCTCAATCTCCCATTCCTCTAATGCCTCATACTGCGTTAGTCTCGGTCTGGGATGTAATTCATTCATTCGGGTTCTTAAATTGAATAGGATCCTTCCATTAAAGGTACCCTCTAGCGGAAAAGCCATGATTCCATCATCTTTTGTGTATTTCACCCAATTTTCTAACCATACACATGTATTGTACCCTCTGTCAAACATCATGAAAGAGGCAGGCGTATTTGGTGGTGGAATAACAATGCCCTCTCTAGTTTTAATCGGCTTGTCCTTTTTGAAGTAATTCTTTACCTTATTTACAAGGGACATTTTTCTCTTAGTTCCGTACATAATATTAGGGTTACGACCTTTCCACTGATCGTTCCGAAAGCCCAACTCCCTTGGATCAGGTCGCGTATATGGCATATACGTATGCCACATATAAGTTCCTGTGAGCGACCTTGTTGACCAATCACTTCCAATCGGAGAACGTTTTCTAATTTCGTGCGGCCAATGAAATGCACGAGCTCAAATAATTTCGACCAATGGGTGCGCGGCCTTTTCGCGAGACAGTTCTCACGCTTTCGGCGCTCACCCCTCCTTTACAATTCCCGTCCCGCTACCAGCCCGCTGCTTCTACCAATCCCAGCGCGGCACGGAGTGACGTCAGAGCGGCTTCACGACTGACTCCCTCCTTCACAAGGTAACGGAAACTTTCTTTCTTTCTAAAGTGCTTAGTACTTGGTTATTTAACAACGAATACACATTCGCCACAGTGCTCAAGTGTCTAGACAGGAAAGATTTGTTTTACTGCAAGTAAACTACTTCCATTTACTTTTCACACGCTGTGGGTAGATCTCTTCCGCCTACCCTTCACTCTAGCATCAGTGAACCTGTTACTTCCCTAGACCCATCCACTCTTTCCGGGATATATCCGAGTCTAAGGTTTCCCAGCGGACCCTTTTGCTTTCACCCAAGCTCCGATGAACCTGCTACTCTCCCGATGTGACCCTTACTAGGTTACGCCACTATTGGAATTTTGCCAATGAACCTCGTTGCTAACATTTATTCACACATGTATTCAGGAAAAAGCCCTAGTTAGTGCTTCCGGTTCTTCCTAACCTGCACCTAACTTTCCTTGAGCCTGCGACCTCAAGGCAAATGGATTCTATTCACCACTCGCTTTTCAATTCCCCGGGGATTTCCGACAACATTTAACAAAACGTTTTACATACGCATGGATTAATACATATAACAATATAAGAATAAGAATAACAATTTTAAAACAATTCATAAATTTCAAAGCAACTCATTTCAAGAGAGCGATCAAATCCCCGAAATGGCCGCTCTTGTAGCAGCAATAATGCTAGCAGCTACCGACTTAGCTAGACTAACTAGTCCTGCCTAACCTTTAACTATTCCCTAACCATAACTCTGCTACCAGAAAAATACTGATAGAGCGCGCGGGTCACCCGACCAATAATTTCGCCACTTCCGGCTTCGGGCCCATATATTTCAAATCACCATATACATTGATCGGATGACCTCACGGTCTACTATCAATAATTTGTGTGAATTCCTTTCGTTATTCTTTAGAGTACCCGACTTACCATCCACCGATGCGGGTACCTATGACCACAATGGATCAGGGAGCTAGCTGTAAAAGGAAAGGCAGCAAAATACAAACCCAACAAATAACATTCAATACTCTTTGTTAAATGACCACGGACAACTGGAAGTTTTAAAGTCTTTATCTAATTTTAGTAAAATTCAGAGAATATCAGATTCACAGTAATTAAGCAAATCAATAATCAAATAACAGAAAGTATATAGCTAAATAGCAAATAAGTCAGTGCAACCATTTATAAGTTACTGGAACCAGGGCACATTCAAAATGAAGGACCAGAAATTAGGACGTTTAGAATGAATCAATAAAGATGGGATAGTCTTTGATTAGGACTAGTATTCTGAAATTATTTCAAGGGAATGAGACAGGATTTCGGGACATATATATATATCTATAGGAGAAACTATGAAGAAAACACACTATGCATCAAGGCAAAAGTTCTTTAGACAGTTTAAGTAAGGATGTTCTAGACCATATCAGGAAGTGACAAACTGCAATGCAAAATATAATTTCTAACAGGTAGGGTAACATAGGAACACGTTATGAAACCAAAGCAAATGACTTTATGATTCAATGGTTGCGGAAAAAGCATGGAAAATTAACATATGCAAAGGTATGTCTTTATTGAAGCAAAAGACAGAAATTCAGAAAGGTGCAAGATTCAGAGTTTTCAGAGTGATATTTACCTAGACTGGTGTGGAAACCAAACCCTGGCCACGGGTCAGTTAAGGACAGGAAACCCTCAAGGAAGCATACCCCTCAATGGACAACAGGTGCAGAACGGACACCCAGGACAGGACAGGAAGACCAGATTAGGATCAGGACAGGACCGTCAGGACAGGAACCCTCAGGACAGGACCGGCACCCGCAGTTCGGAAGCAACGCCTGCGCTCCACCCTCTCTGCAGCTATCGATCACGACCCCGATTGGGTCAGCGAACTCCCAGCAAAGTGCTTCCGCCAGCACTTTAAGGTTTAGTAAAACCTTAGTCTATGGTCAATTTCGGACAGAGTGCTCCGCAGTACTCTGTATCAGGTCACCTATTGAGTGCATTGGGTCAGTGACAGGTCAGCTAAACCAGACAAGTCGGACAATTTCCCTAGGTGAACCCAGGGTAGATATACTGTTTTGGGACGGTGTACCACCCCCCCAATGTTGCAAACTGTCAGAATCCCTCAATTTGGATTGGTCCTAAGGTAGGATTTGGGTAACACACCAATCAGAACAGACTATTTGGAGGCCTAATTTGCATCTCTGGGTACCGCCTAGCAAGATTGGGGTTCCCATGGGAAGCTGTACAGCAAACAATAGCGCAACACACAATGTATCATATAAGGAGCAACTTTCTTCATTTTCGTAGGGCAGAGGTGGCTTTCTCATGAGCATCTTGACTGTGGCTGCCAGCTGGCTGAGTTCCACTGTCCAAGGTTGCCACTTTCTGTGCGCCACGAGGATGCGCAGAAGGGACCTTCAATATGGCTCCCAACCGGTTCGGGCCCCCATTCCCCGCAGTACATGAAAAGTAAGCGAGAACAAATTAATACATAGAAATAAATGAATGCATTACATGTCATAATTTTGTACTTCATTCTTATCACTATAAAAATATACTATGCAATTAGAAATTAGCAAAATATACACTGTCACAAGAGCAACTGCACGAACAGCACCACGTTATTGCCAAAGCTGCGTATTACGCATGCGCACCCTTTCCCACCAAACTCATAACTACGTCAGGTCACGTGAGTGTGACTGACGCATGCGCAGAAGCAATTTTCCAAGCGGCGGCCATGTTTTAGGGACATGGATTAGTTGTATTAGAAATACACATAGGCAAGCTTCATCTACTTCGTTCATATATGAAAAATATATTAGTAAGACGAACAAATTTTTATTAATTGATTACACATGGGCGAGGTTCATGACTCGAGCAAGTCGCAATGCGAAGCTTGCTCTATCAGATGTATGACATTACAACGCATGCTTTTACCACGCATGCCTTTACATCACAGTTTTTACAACGCATGCTGTTACAACGCATAGCGCTAAGGGGTGCTGGATAGTGAATAGTTTAATTTACTATTCCAACTCCAGTCCCCGTGGATAGTAGGGAAGGTGTTGGATAGTAAATTAAATCTATTCCCTATCCTAGAGCGCCCCCAGCGCAAAGCGTTGTAATGACATGCGTTGTAATAGTTGCGTCGTAAAGGCACTACGTGGTAAAAGTTGCGTTGTAAAGGATGTTCCCCATTTCTATTTATTATTTATTGTAGTGTTGTGTTTTAAACATTTAAAAAAAGGGGTTAAATGTCTTTTTTTAATATGACACGTTATTCCGCATACCATTTCTATTACTAGGCAAGTTTTTACTTCGTACACATCAACATTTTCATGTAACTTTGCGTAGTAACGGATATAGCTAAGTAATAACTGCGTAGTAATGGCATGCGAAGTAATGGCATGCAAAATAACGCGTCATATTTTTTGCCACCACCTGAGAAATCAGTTGTCAGACGGACATTTGTGCAGTACAGGTCTAGATCTTAGCTTCATCACTGTGGGGCCTAATTCATTAACACTTAGCTACACTTGACGTCACCAAAAGTGAGGTAAACTGGTGCAAAGTGTTGATTTTGGATTTATTTTCCAGCACAAAACTTGTTTTGCACTGGAAAGTAGGCCTAAAGTAACAGAAAAGAATGCATTGCATTGTTTTACACAGGTTTGCATCACAATGGCGTGTCATTGTTAGTAAATGGGCATTCCCATACAACCACCCATGGGTTTGACGGAAAACGCTATCTACTAACATCTGTAGACGTGGCTTTGCGCCAAAATTGTATATTTCCATGAAGCAGACATAAAGTTGAAGAAAATATTTCTTACCCCAATCCTTTCAAATTGTGCATGCGTTCTGTACTGTATAGAATACACCTAAAGTTGCAAAAGTTTTAAAGCATATTTTTTTGCACTGGAAGGTTTCCCATTTAGTGCAAAACGTGTGCTATACATGCACACACTCTTGTGCTATTGTGCAATGGTGTTTGCCTTGCTGCAAGACAGCCAAAGGCGCGCCAGCACAAGGAAGAAAGCAAAACAGAGCTATATCCTGGTGCTGTTTTTTCTATCTTCCTTTAAGCCATTGCAGTTGTGCTGCATTGCGTGAAGTCTGTGTAAATGTGTCCCTCGTTTGGAGATGTCTGTTAAACCAGACCCAGCTCTGGCATCCTTTCTGTATAATATCAGCTTCCATTAGACAACACAGTATTTTCTTTAAAAGTGTTAGTTTAAATTAATGTCAACAAGTGAAAAGGGGGATCTTTCTAATGCATTCAATTGAAGATGGACCACCCCTATTTTTACCAATAGCATCATTGCGCTTTCTACCTTTCATTTGCATCAGAAAACAAAAGATTTATAGCGGCATGTGTAAGCAGCTGCATGCTATGTGCTTAGTTGGACGACTGTTTTATTTCAACCAGTGCTTAATTTAGAAAGGTTTGTTGGTACCCAAGGTTTTTCGTCTGAGGTATACACTACCGATATCAAATGGCGAATTTGGCAAATACCAAAGCTACCTAGTCTTGATTGGACATCATGCATGCTACTACCACTGAATTCTTTGTATCACTTTATCTTACTCTTGCTCTTTTTCATCCCAGCTTTCTCCCTTTGTCACTATTGTCTTCTCTCTGCCTCTTTCTTAAATTTTGTTCTGCCTTTCTCTCTCTCGGTCACGGCCAAATTCCGATGATGAAAACGAAGTCCCGGAATTAGTGCTGGTGCCCACAGCGTGCAACCACAAGCACAAATTAAGCACTGGAAATCATAAAAACCTCGCCAATTTCACTGTGGCAACCATGAGTCTGAGTGTCAAAGTATCAACTGCTGCTAGACCCAGCGGTGGAAGTGAAACATTCTGCATAAGGCAATAGGGGAAAGTATTTCTTGCTTAACTGGTGGAACATGAAGAAAACATCAAAATGGAAGTTGTAGCCTCTCTGGTCATTACAATAGCCTTGGAATTCCCAATGGGACTTGTGAGATGGATTATGGTTGAGAGAGGAGAAAGCCCTACTCGAGCAAGAACTACAATCCTTGTCAGGGTGAACCACACAAATTCAACAAATTAACCTGTGATTAACCCTCTGATAGCTTGGCACAAAGGCCGAGAGTCTTAACTTTGAGCCTGAGGCAATGTGTAATGTAAGGTATTTATTTTGCACACAAACAGTAAGTGCAAAAACAACACATGACAAATCCCTCACCAATTTAGACAAAATAGTGTAAATTCTAATAAGTAAAACTAGACCAAAATGAACATAATCCAATTAGTAGAACTGGAGTTATGATTTTTTTTAATGTTTTTAATGAAATCTAGTGCCCAAAAAAATAAAGTACCAATAGTATTATGCGAGATCAGGTCAAAGTTAATGCCGACCACAATGGAGCTCAGGTCAGATACAAGAGATGAAATGGGCCCAGTCACGGCTTACCTTCAGACTTAGAAGACATTTTAGGAAAGGTTTTTGAGAAGGTAGAGTTTCTGTGGGGCAAGGCACCAGGCTCTAACTGAGACGAGTCGTTGACGACTTGGAGCTGAGGTGTTGACGAAGCCATCAATGAAACAGGAAAACCTCTGAGCAGGAGAAACTGGATTTTCAGGATGAGGAGGTCGTCGACCCCAGTGAAAATGTCTATCTTCGGACTTAAAAGTTTTTCAGGAGCTCAAATTTACCCAGCAAAACAAGGCTGAAGGCAATAGCCGAAGAGAGCTCCACAAAGCTAGACATCATCATCGGGAGGTCCCGCTGAAGAGGATTTACTTCTGTGGAGAAGAACATTATGGGAGCTGAGGCAAAGTCAATCCTACTAGTGATGCTAGTTCATTGGGTTGGCTTGCAGGTAAGCTCCAGCCTCCTGTCATTCCTCAGAGCAGTTTTTGATGAAAAAGATTTCTGCGGCCCAGATATTGGTTGTTGTACGAGGAGGCCAACATAGCACCACACCAAGGGTATCCCTGTAGCTCACACAATATGCCATCCAGACAACCCTTGGGATCACTTTGGTGATCCGAGGTTCAAGGAGCAGGTCCAATCTTCCTTTCGCTGGCAACAGAGCAGTCTCTTCAGAGCAGGGCAACAGGGGTGCAATGAAACAAGGTAGCAGGGCAGTCCTTCCAGCAGCAGGGCAGCAGTGTAGTCCTTATTCTGAGTATTCCACAGGTCGAAAGTGATGTGATCATTTGCAGGGGGTCCAATATTTATTCCTGATGCCAGCCTATGTGTGTATGGGGGACTCCTTGTCCTACACCCACATCTGGTTCTGGAAAGTTCTTCCATTTCCATGTCAAGGAACCAAACTGTCTAGTTTGTGGCAGATTCCTATGTATGTGCAGGAGGCAAAAGCCTTTGATGTGTATGTGGGGCAAGGCACGGCTTCATCCAAAGCCATCCCTGCAGGATGTCTAATCCTGTCCTCACCTAGTCCACTATGCATCACTGCCTGGGAGGAATACACAAACCCAAGCAGCAGAACCATCCACAATCATGTGACCAAGGGCACTGGCAGACGACACAAATGGTTGCGGCAAGAAATTGCCAACTTTCTAAAAGTGGCATTTTCAGAACTGTAACTTAAAATACACCATTGCAAAGAGGATTCTACATTACAAATAATTTGGCTCTACACAGAAAATCTCTATCTGCTCCCAATCCAAAGTTAGTGCTTATTAAATATAATAATATAAACCTGTATTAGTCAATGGGAGAGATAGGCCTTACCACAGTAAAAACGACTTCAGGAGTTTATCACTGCCAAGACACAGAAAAATTAAGCACCCATGCCATACTTTTTAAATACTATGCACTTAGGTCCTACCTTAGAGCTTAGAAGTATTAAAAAGAAAGGTTTAGGCCTGGCAAAAAAGTGTATTTTGCCAGGTCGAAATGGCAGGTTAAAACTGCACTGCAGGCTGCAGTGGCAGGCCTGAGCCTGGGTGGGTGGTGCAATGAATGCTGCTTGCTCACTACTGCCATTTAATGTACAGGCCCTGGGAAAAGGGGTAACGCTTACTAGAGATTTACCAGTAAATTAAATGTGCCAATTATGTGTAGGCCAATTCTGCCACATTTTAAGGAGCGAGCACAAGCACTATTCCACTTTTGCACTGATTAGGAGTGATAAAGTGTACAGAGTCCCAAAGCAACCAAAAAAGGAATTCACCAAAACATGTGGGGTTAAGGCAAAAGGTTTGGGGGACTACCACCCAAGTGTGTGAGGTCTAACAGGACTGATGACATAGTTACTGGGAATTTCAAAGTCTGTGGAAGCACTTGGGGCTTGACAGATTTACCGTGTAGAATTTGGTTGCTGACAGACGAAATCTCCAGGGAAACCTGGAATGTAGGATGAGGTGGTACTGCAAAAAACAGACTTGGAATTACCAAATCCCCAGTGATTTCTCATTTTGCATGGAAATCTCAGGGCGCAAACCATAATCCTTGGTAATGCCCGATGCCCAGAGTAAATGGGACACACCACTATTCTTATCTCTTAGGGTGTGAAACTAATACCCTCTGCACCAGAGCACCCATAATTCAGCGGGCAATATGTATTTGAAGATTTGATGCACCTACTATATAGTCCATTATCTGCAACATAATTTACAAATTTAATAAAAGAAGTTTCTAACTCAAATAGGACAAATGTTACTACAAGCACAGCAAGACATGTCACAGCACAGTGGAAGAGTCTTTGCAAAGGTCGACGGCTCACCTCTCTGCTGCTTATTGCTGTATGTTGGTGTTAAACCAGTAGTAATGGGGTAATCCTTTACCCAGGCTGTGCTAACATGTGTGAAAGAAGATAAAATAATGAAGAAATACTGTTACCAAAATGTGCCACATTGGGCTGCATAATTTGCCTCTTCTTGCTGCATAATTTAGTCAACCTTATGGTCCTCCCTAGTCTAATTCAATTATCCTTACCCATAATGCATCCCAATGTGGGAAAAATCTAAAACCTATATATAGCATTCTGATTATTTTTTCCATGTGTGGCACACAATATTATTTCGAATTACAGCACTTGAGTGATTCAAAGGAAGAATGTGTGATTCAGAAACAACAGAAAGATCCACATCCACAGTTTCCAACACAGGGCCAAATGCAGCAAATTCACTGTGAACTGTTTAGTCAAAAGAGGATTGTTCTGTTTACAGAAAAGTTAGATTTGAATTCCATGTAGTTTATGGTTTCAAAAATGATTTCATCAAGGCAAGGATGAGCAAATTCATATGAACACTCATAAATTATTTTACTGCTTGTTTGCCTTTTCAACCCAGGTGCGCGAGCTAATAAAAACATACTTGAACCCTTTACGAGAAACTTAGACTTTCAGAAACAGTTATTGCCCAAAGTTTCAGATACTTGCTCGTGCAATGAATTAATTGTAATGTGTCCATTATAAGGAACTCCTTAACCCTTTGTTGTTTATTTTTAAACCACAGATTGCACGACTGACAATGTATAAGTACAGTACCAAAAATTCGTTTATAAGTAGCTGCTCCGATGTATTGAAAATAGTACATTTGGGTGTGATTGCTTAAGTTCTGGAACAGCCACATATGCAACAAAAAAAGGAACTTACGTAAGATCAATACCAATAATCAGGCATGCTATACAAAAAGGTACAAAACATATTGGGCCAGATGTATGAACACATTTTCCCATAGACACAGAATGGGTAAAACTGCTTGATACATCTGGCCCATTGTGCCTGTTCGAAATTGGGCTACTGGTTGAGGGGAGTGATTATTACTTGAGATCAAAGCGACAAAAAATCAATTAGTAGAACCAGAGATATGCAATTTCAAAGTTTTAAGTAAAAATAGAGCCTAAAAGCACAAAGTACCAACTGTGGTTATCTGGCCGCTCCGGAATGGGACAAAGTCACTAGTTCAGTCGACCATGATGGTGGACCAGATTAGGCCCTCTGAACAAAGTAATTTAAATACGGTTTTCAGAGCGTTCATGGATGCGACATACAAATATATTAAATGTGCCAAATGGGTGTAAGCCAATTTTACCATGTTTAAAGGAGAGAGCAACACACTTTAGCACTGGTTAGCAATGGTAAGTGCAAAGAGTGATAAGACGAACAAAAACGAGATCAGCAAAAATGAAGGAGTGGCAAAATGTTTAGGTTCAAGGCCACCCTAAGGCTGACAGGTTTAACAGCTCTGCACACCACCAAAGAAGTACTTATGAGTTTCAGGTACTTTTCAGCACTAATTAGCCCATAGGAAGTACATTGAAACAATATAAGATTAAACGTATTTCCACCTGAATAAACACAGTGGCTCTCACCCTTGGGACTTGAGAATTTGGGCTATTCAGCCAGGAACTGGATGAAATTGTGATGTAGAAGGTGGAATGCAAAATAAAGTAAAACTCTTGAAGCCAATAAATCATATAAATATCATTAAAACTGGTTCACTGCAGAAGTCCCATACTGTCTCTGAACTGTACTGAAAATAAAATGGACAAGATTCCAGTTTATACTCCCTCGTCCTCCATGGGTGTATGTCACCACCAGCAAAATAACCATGGGAGATGGTTTTCATGTACCTCTCATGCACTTTATATTAAAAACAATGAAAAACACAAATGCTAGAATTCTATCGTAAAAAGTCCTCATTGAAAACAAAGACACAGCTCAATGACCCAAGCACGCTCCTCATATGCACCCAGACATACCGTAAACGTGACAATCAGGCTAAACATGTAGTGGGCCTCATTTATGAGGTTTTGTAGTAGGGCACCACAGTAGGCCTTCCTGCTGCGCTTCTCTACGGCAAAAGAAAAGGGCAGGAATGCACCGTATCTATAAGATACAGAGCATTCCTGTCCTTTAGCCCTGCACCGGTGAACAATGGGCTGCCGTGCTCCCACACACAGGCATCTTTGCACCATGGTGCAAGGGTGCATACTTTGCGGGGATGATTATTTTTGTACAAAATATCACAAGAGGCTGTTTCCTCTTTCTAAAAGGAAAAACGAGGAGAAATAAATATATTTCTCCTTGTTGTGCCTCCCTTACACCACCCCTGCGGAGGCATAAGCTTTTGGCGCTGCCTCAAATTTACGATTTCTCATAAATCTGGGTCAGTGTCAAAAGGCCCCAGCAACACCCATTGCACATCCTTTTAACGCAGAAAACTGCGTTACAGGGACTGATATTTATCAGGCAGCATTAAGCCAAAAAAAAGTGGCTTAGTGCTGCCTGATAATTATCACGCAGGTTTCTGCGCCATGGAAAGTCACAAAAGGTGACCTTCCAGACACGCTAGGGGTCTCATAAATGAGGCCCAGTACATTTAGCTAGAAAGGGTGTTAACCTGATCACAAAAATTGCCAATGCCGAGTTTAGAAAGGCTAGTAATCTAATTTGCTACCTGCTATAATCAAGACCATCCTCAAAGAGTTAGCATACAGGCACTAACAATTTGTTTATTCATCTTCAATACAACTTTATATCTGGCACTGCTTAATTGTCGCTCCTTACATAAGCATGCGCTAGAGATCTCCCTGCTTCTGGAGGAACTGGACATGGAGGCACTTTTCCTCACAGAAAAATTGACTAATGACAGCTCCGACCCCGATATTGTCCGTGCCCTGCCCTCCAACTATGCAATTTCGAGGCAAGATCGGACGGACGGACGAGGAGGAGGGATCGCCATCATGCATAAAAAATCTGTAGGTTGTAGAGTGGAGAAGGTCATCATCGCTTGGGCGGAGTGTATGATGTTCTCAGTTACGCTATCCCCAATATGCACGTTTTCGGGGCTTTTGGTTTATAGGCCTCCGGGGGCGATCGGACAATTTTGTGAAGAGCTGTTAAGCGCTGTTATCAATTTGTCCTGTAATGTTCCTAATTTCACTGTATTAGGAGATTTTAACATCCAGTTAGATAAATCCGAAACTCCAGTTTGTCAGAGCTTGATGACAGCGTTAGACACGGTCCAATTTAAACAAATTATCAAAGGCCCTACACACAAAGCAGGACATACGCTGGATCACTGTTACACTAACTTAAGCACGCTTGAGTTAAAAAAATCCACCATAATTCCTTGGTCTGACCATACCCTCCTGTCCTTTTCCCTTACTCGCCAGGAACAGCCAGGCCAGGCTAGTTTTTAAAAAAAAACTAGCCGAGCATGGTCCAAACTATCAAAGGATAAATGGATTATTAACCTTATAGAAACTCTACCTGAACCTAGTAATGATCCCTCGGAAGCAACTGATCGCTATAATCATTGGCTGGAGGTATCATTGGACTTGGCCCTACCAAAGACTGAACTTTCCCATCGTAGTGGGGCGAACAAAAAAGCCTGGTACACTCCAGAGCTCAGAACCCTTAAACAGCTTTGCAAGCAGAAAGAGAGGATGTGGAGGAAAGATTATCTTGAAGCCAGTAAAAATAGCTATAGGACTGCGCTACGTAATTATAAACAGGCTATTAAAGTTACCCAGTCCAATTACTATCAAGAAAAAATTACTTCTGCCTCTAGCTCTTCTAGAGAAATCTTCAAAATATTTAAGACCTTAGTTACTCGTCCGACTCCCACTAGTGACCCTCTTCTTGCCCACACACGCCCCAGGGAGTTAGCAAACTTCTTTGCTTTGAAGATAGCAAATATCTATTCAACATTCCTGGGGTCCCCTGTGGCACCACCTCTTTCCCCAGGCCCAGATTTGGCCCTCCTTGAGACATTCCCCCCTCTCGACTGTCTGAAGGTTCAGGCGCTTTTGGACAATTTGAAATCAGGCTCGCCGGTTGATGTAGTACCACCAACTGTTCTTAAACTGGTCTCAGACACTGTGGCCCCGGTGATTCGGGAGGGGATTAATACCTCACTGGCAGCTGGGGTAGTCCCTCTCTCCTGGAAACAGGCAAAAGTAAAGGCGTTATTGAAGAAACCCAATCTCAATCCTGATGATTGGGCTAACTATCGCCCTATCTCTTTGCTACCCACTATCAGTAAGCTTACCGAAAAATATGTAAACTCCCTGATATCCAGCTTTATAGAAAATAACAACTTACTACATCCAACCCAAACCGGGTTCAGGTGCAAACAGGGCACTGTAACTGCCCTTATTGCAGTAGTTGAGGAAGCAAGGAAGATTGTTGATGGAGGCAGTTGCGCGGCCATACTGTTATTAGACCTCAGTGCGGCCTTTGATACTGTTAACCATTCTATTTTGATCCAAAGGATGAGTGATATAGGTATCTCTGGGACCGCACTGAGGTGGCTACAATCCTTCCTCTCCGAGCGAACTTTCTCGGTATTTGAGGATGACATCTCTTCCCCTCCTATGCATCTACACTGTGGCGTTCCCCAGGGTTCATCCCTCAGCCCAACCTTATTTAATATATACATGAGACCATTGGCTGAGGTGGTGTTACCTTGGGGGGTGCAAATAGTGACCTATGCTGATGATACTCAGCTTATCATCACCCTTTCTGGGCAGATGTCAACCTATGACAAACTTTCCTCCTGCCTCAGTAGAGTCCGTGAGTGGATGGATGACTCTTTCCTGAAACTCAACTGAGCAAAGATGGAGGTCATAATGCTAGGACATAACGCACCCTCCTCGGTGGACGGATGGTGGCCGAATACTTTGGGCCAGCCTCCCTCCCCAAAGGAGAGAATTAAGAGTCTGGGAGTATGGCTGGACCCAGCGCTTAATTTTTTGGTGCAAGCTCGGAAGGTAGCAGCTACTTGCTACGCCCTGATGAGATCACTCAGGAAAATCATTGGGCTGCTTCCGTTTGAAGCAAGGCGGATATTAGTACAGGCCCTGATTTTAACCCGCCTTGACTACTCCAACGCAGTCTACCTAGGGGCCCCACAGGGGAAACTTAGGGTTCTACAGACTGTACAGAACTGTGCAGCCCAGATGCTTTTGCAGATCACACGAAGAACCTCAGCCAAACCAGCACTCCGGCAATTGCACTGGCTACCGGTACAACAAAGGATTGAATTTAAGGCTCTGACCATCATCCACAAAGCCCTAACTAAGATAGGACCTGATCTCATTCAACCTTTGTTTCGCCCCTATCAAACTAATAGGACCCTTAGATCCAGTAATAAGAACTTTCTGGCAGTTCCTAGGATAAGGAGAAGCCGTAAGGGTGGCAGGCGTTTTGCTGTTCAGTTAGCAAAACTTTGGAACAGCCTGCCCGATTCTATTCGGCTGGAGGAGAACCATCTTAGGTTTAGGAATATGCTGAAAACTCTCTTATTCCCCTAAATCATCGGGGATGAATGGACCACTGAAGCGCTGGGATGCCTCCGGGTAACCATGCGCTATACAAATGTGTAGTCATTCATTCATTATCTTCTCACACAAATGTTGTAAATCTGATTCCCTAAATAGGCTTACAAATAAGGGTTACCAGGAGTTGCAATTGACAGCCATAAGCTGCCAATGTTAAACCCCCCAGACGTTTCCTGCGAGGATGTCTTACTCAAAATAAAATCAAGGGAATTTGACCTTTACCCAGGGGTGTATTTGCTGGAAGGGGGAGGGTGGAGGATATGGAGTATCTGCATCTAACCTCTTTGGTTGAGCTAGGGTTGGCTTCAAAATCACTCAGGGGAATTTATACATTGTAGTAAGGTGCCATACAAACTTACACTGCAAGATGAAAAGACCCTTAAGATAGGGCTGAACTGGTATGGAAAGAACCACATGATAATGGCTGGACATGATCACTGGAGAGGGAAGAACCTAAGCAAGAAAACTATTCAGATGTTTCATCAGAGTGATTGAGATGCCGAAAACGGATTAGTATCTAAAACTGTTCAAAACATATATGCTAAACGAATACCTCACAAGGCCCACCTTGTCCAAGTAAACACAATGGAGGAGCTTAAAAGGACTTAGGAGCAGGTCTACTAACTTTTCATGCAAGGCACCAGAGCAAGCAAGTTGCTGTGTTACAGGAAGGGGCAAGAGTGAACAACGGAAGGGCGTATCTACTGAGATATGGGGTTGTTTTTCTCTATCCCTGTGCTGACAACTTTTAGGCTGGCAGACACCAACTAACATACCCTTGTACCATACTGAAAGTGATCGAGTGTTGTATCAAGCTAGGTTTTACACTTGAAGTGGACTTTTCCAGTACATAAACTATGCTTTAAACCTTTTGTCCATGTTATTGTGCTGTACAGTGAGGCACAAGTGCAAAGTTAAAAAAATGTAGGGAGTTTTAAAACTTGCCCCACAGTTAAGCCTGCCTCAAGGTGGTGTGATGTTTTGTTGCAAATCTCTGTCTATAATTGTAGTAGATAGAGATTTCAAAGTCATAACCCACAGGTGCTTTCTTAGGCTCGCCCATCCACCTCCAATAGAATGCTCAGATGCAATGTCGCGCAGAGTAGCGCATAGCACTACTTTGATTTAATTTTGCCAACTTTCCAATGCAAGTACTGATTTGTGTTAGCAAGTAAATGCCACAACGCGTTGCACCGGGTTTGGTAACACAAAACCAGTGCAAAGTTTTAGTAAACCTGGGCCTTAGAGTGTATGTGCCATATGTGCATAATAAAGCATCCAGAGAGTGGCCATCTCAGTCATAATGCCCTGCAGCACTCTTCATTCATGATGGACAGTCATCTACTTTCCAATTTAAAAGGGGTGTTAACATCCCTAAGGATGCCCACATTTTTAGCAGTCTAGCCACATTCATCTTAATCGACCCAACGTTGGCCTTATAGAAGTCTTATAAGAAGCCAAGACCGCCAGCAATTGAGTCCAACTGGAGCCAGTTTTTAGGTTAGGGCAATTTTTACATATTTATTTTTTAGTTTGGAAGATGATGCTCAATTGTAACATGAAACAAAAATGTTCACTGGAAATGTGATGATGGTTGCTGGAGAACATTCAACTTTGTGGAAAAAGTAATCCTTCCTACATGGAGTTCAGTAACATTGCATGTTTGTAGGTTCTGCGTCATGGCTTCTGTCTACCACAAAAATAAAATACTCAGGGGCTTGTTTACAAGGCCCCTGCGCCACCAGTGTGTCGCAATGTGTGACACACCGTGGTTGCAACCTGCTGCAAGATATTTACAAGCACAAGTAAAGCCATCCTGCATGGCTTTACGTGTGGTTGTAAATATTGACACTTTTCACGCAGCAGTTTGTGTATTAGGGGCATGATATGGGTGTTGCTGTGGGTATTCCCATGCAACACTCATGTCCAGTGATGCATTTCCAGATTTACGAGAAATTTTAAACCTGGAAATGCATCAAAATGGTATGACACATTAGGGGTGGCGTAGCGAGGTGCAACGAGGAGAAATGTTTTAATTTCTCCTCGTTTTTTTCCACTTTCAATGCGTGCTGCATTCTACAGCATGTATTAGAAGAGGAAATCACCTCAATTGATTGTTTTTGTGCAGTAAGGTTCCCCTTCCTGCATAAAAAACATTCTCTCCATGACACAGGCATCCATGCACCATGGTACAAGGGTGCCTACGCTGGCGACTGGCAGCATTTTGTGTGCCAGCTCAGGGAAAAGCACAGAAATGCGACATATTGTGTCTAAATATGTTGCATCCCTGTGCTTCGGAACTAGCGCAGTGTGGCGCGCCTAGACACCCCCAATATTAGCACGCACTATAAATGCAAATTTAATTTAATTTCATTTCAAAATGACTTGCTATACCGCGCTGCGTTTGTTTCTCCTAAATAGGGCCCTCAGTTATTAAAAATGTGTGTATGTTTCTGGACTGGTCAGAAATGCAGAACATATGGATGAAGAAGCTCCTTCAAAATGAGATTTAATCCCAAAGTACTAGTCTTGATTCTGACAACCAAAAAGGGACAACAACCCACTTTCACCTACGACCTCATCATCCTTCAGATGGCAAACAGAGTCATGCAAGAAGTTGATCAAATAAAATAGCCAACTGAACCATGTGAGGACGTGGGCTGTGAATGGCCGGCATCAGGAAAGTGTGGATTTACTTTTTTAACAAAAGAATTTTCATTTATTTGTTAATATGTAGAAATCAGCATTTGTAGCAAAACATGATACAGTATAGAAAGGGAAAGAAAACAAATAATGAAAATATATATACTCACATTGCTAACATGCAAATAAAATAAAAGAATGCATATTATCTGGTCACTTTAAAATTATAAGGTGCTTTAAGTGGCTTTACTTGGGGGTATCAGTGGGCAAGGATCTCTATGAAAATTATTAATTTTACCATATTGAGGGGGTGGGGGGGCTACAGTTACCGCATTGAAGTTATCTTTTTGGGCAGCCTTTGCAGGCCTTCTTCGTAACTTGCTAGCTCTGGCTGAATTAGATTCATCTACATTTGGTTATCCTTTAGCATTAGGTTCTAAGAGTAGGCTCTTTTTTTTATAGAATAACAGATCTCAATTACTAAGGTCTAAGGGGCACATGCATGAATGTAAGGAGTGGCGATTCCTTGAGAGCAATTTTTAAGGAATCGCTATTAAGAACTCGCAATTCCCTATGCATGTAGGAATCGCTAAATAAATTGTGATTAAAACACATTTCCTATTAGCGAATCGCAAATTGTGATTCAGTAAAAGGGAATGCCTTCCCATTCATTCCTTTGGGCCTAGATTGGGTGCTCACATTGTTCAACCCTCATACCCAAGGCTCTTCGGAGATGGAGAGAGAGACTTTTGAAGCTAACTTCTTCACGAGCACCAGTTGAGAAGAGGACAGAGAAGTCTCCTTCTCTGCAACGAGCAGTCTTCGAGGGTTTGGCAGATCATGCCTCCAACCAAGCATCGGATTGATGAACTTCTGGCAGAAAGAGACTTTAAAACTGGATGTTTGCCACGTCTGCATGCGTTGCACTAACCGTGTGCACTGAACAGGTACCTCAAATAATTTTTGGACACTAGGTCATACTTAAACCTCTTTCTAGTACTCTTTCCAATGCACTACCCTATTTCTTACCGTATACCTATATTAATATATCCTCTACCTCCACTCTCTCATTCATCCCAAACTCCTTACCGCTACTATAAGCCCCAAAATAACCCTTTCAAAACTCTTCCCTACTCTACCCTTCCTTATATCATTTCATACCGCTTTTACTCTGCTGATCCCCCGAAATAAAAGCCTTTTTAAAACCCTTCTCTCTGACCTTTCCCCTCCACATCCCTTTTACTCATCCCAAGCCTCCTCCTACTGTTATGACTTCAAAAAAAAGAAAAAAAATCTAGGGGCATATTACCAACAAATAGCGATATTTATCGCTAAGTAGGGTTAGCGGCAATATTTTTATCGCCGCGCAGCACTGGTTTTTATCGCTGAGATAACTTGCTATTAGCAAGGTTTATCTCTAAAGCAATAAAAATCTGGCGAAATGCCTGAATATCGTTGAGAATACAGCGATATTCACGCATTAGCGACTAAATGCTCTTAGCTATGTTATCCAACTCCCATTGGATAACATGGCTAAGAACTGGTCTGAGCAGGCGTTAGTTTTTGGCGATAGCGGCAATATTTCCATCGCTACGCCTGCCTTGTTAATAGGCGATAGCGACGTTAGCGACTGCTTGCAGTCACTAACAGCTTGTTTCCGGTCCAGGGAAGGCATGGCTTGGCAGTTCGGGCTGGACTGTTCCCATGAGGCACAGGGTCAGACTGATTTGCATATAGCCATGTCTGAACTGTGGTGGCAGAGTGGGCTAAAGAACGGTGATGGATTAAACCTAGATCTTTTGACTGGGTGTGAGTGTTTGATTGGTTCAGATGCTCCATCCATTACCACTCCCTTTTGTACCGCTTTTGGCTGCCATAAGTGTGGCAGGGTATGCTCAGACGTGAGTCCCTTGCTCACTTTGCCACTGGATTTAAGCAAGCCGGGCTGAAGACGGCTGTAATGCCAGAAACCGGTCCTCGGAAGCTTGTTTCCGGTCCAGGGAAGGCATGGCTTGGCAGTTCGGGCTGGACTGTTCCCATGAGGCACAGGGTCAGACTGATTTGCATATAGCCATGTCTGAACTGGGGTGGCTGAATGGGCTAAAGAACGGTGATGGATCAATCCCAGATATTTTGAATGGGTGTGAGTGTTGGATTGGTTCAGATGCTCCGTCCATCACCACCCCCTTTTGTACCGCACTGACAGAGAGGGCATTTGATTAATGGGCCAGAATCTATCTACAGTTGGTACATATACATGCCGGAATATATTGACGTGTGGCAAGCATAAGATGACTTTGGCACACAGATGCTTCATATATGGAATGCCAGTTTTGAGTCGTGGAATAGAAGTTGGGAGGAAATGTCCACTGGCTCTCGAAGTCAGTCTCTTTCTATTGGACAACCTAAACATCCCTTCAAAATGAAAAAAAAAAATGTCAGCTAAGGGAGGCATTTTACTTCTTTTTCAAGAAGAATTTGTTGATAATATTTGTATTTGGTGCCAACTTGTAGATGTCTAGAAGGAAATAAATCAGAAAAACAGGAGCTGTCCATGGAATGTGTTCTAACACTGTCATCTTTAAAAATGAAAAAAAAGTGTCTTTGGAAGAAGTCTACAATAGACAAATAAAACAGTTTTATTATGGAATAACCTGATCCAATGCTGAGAAAAAAAATATATGCCTGAAACTAAAAGTATTTTGTACACCACCCAGATGTTCTCGGTGGCCATTCATCCCTCTGATTTCAAAGACTAAAGTTGATGCTATTAGTGAAAATAGCTTTATTTCTTCGCAAACAAAAATAATGTTACAGAATACATTATCCTCGGGGAGGATGAAAATTAATTCTGCTAATTAAAGACACCCTGCCTACTTAGGATGACCTTAAACGGATAATGGCGTTTAAGACTTGACACGAACCTTTGGCTGTGTGTGTGTGTTGCAGCTGCTTTCGGGAAACTAACATCATGTAACTGGATGAGTTATAAGTGCAAAACATCTGCAGACCAGAGTGAGCTGGGGCTGCAGGCAACTCGTAACAACTGCCTTGGTTACACAGACTTCAAGTCAGAGCATATTCTTGTGGTGACGAGGCAGAACCACCCTAGACATGTCGCCTCTTCTCATTGAAAATTATTAGCAGAACTTTCCCTAACTGTGATTATGTTCCAGCTGGCCCCAATTAAAAGTTGTAATTAGACCTTACGTGATTACCGAAGGGTATCTGGAGCAAAGCGTATTCAGTATGCTTGCAACTGACTTAATCAAAAATAAGAAGTGGAAATAATTCCAATGAAATATGTAAAGACAGGAAAAGACAACAGTATTTATTGAAAATTGGTTAGCAAATATCCAGGGATACCATATGTGACAAGAAACAAAATACAGCAACAGGCATTATGGGATATTTACAGAGAAATACAAAAGTCGTAATTGGGCTTTAACATTTAGCATAAGCGCAAATTAATTTAAAAAACGCCCCACCACCCTTTACATATATGCAAAGGGCCATTACAGATGCACTAGTAAAACTTTTGGGTAGATTGCAGGTGGGCCTTGTAGTCGTAGCAAATCAAAATGAAACCATGCCTAAGGTCATACCTTACTCATATACTCATACTGTGATGAGAAGTAATCCCAGTTCAGTCAGTCACAGCAATTGCCGGATGAATCGGGTTTACAAGAGAACAGGAATACTGGTCTCCCAGGGCATATTTACAAGCCCCTTGCGTCACTTTTAACATGGGAAAAGTGAAGCATAAGTGGCGCAAGGGCTTTGTAAATCTTCCCCCCAGTGTTTCCGGCCTGCAGATTTGTGCAGTCATATAAAACCTGCTAATATATCTGATTGAGAAACACCAACAAGTACAACTATACAGTTGGAATCCAGAATGGTACTCCGATTTGCCTGGTAGATCCCCATTTCTAAAGGCACCTTCAGGATTTATCTGAGAAAACAGCAATATTCCTGCACCTCGGAATTATCGCTGGCCTGTATATGGGTAATTCTGGTGTGGGAATGCCTCTTGTAATGAGTTTTCAGGTAAAGATTGGGAATATCAGATACAATGGATGCTTACTATTAACATCTTTGTCATCTCAATGCCTACCAAGCCCTCCCAAAGATCAGAGTACACACCTCTTCTACAGACAGCACCCTAATGGCTAGTAGGTGCTTTGGCAAAATATTGAATACAAAATATCGTGATACAAAAACATTGTGTAATAAATATCAGGATGTCGAAAATATAGTTGATAGGAATATCAAAGGTAAGAATATTGATTTAAGTGTTGTTTTTTATATCATATAAAATATGATTTAGAAAATATTGTTGTATGTAATATTGTTTGTGCTCTTTCGCGTGTATTATGGCGGAGTCCACGCGTACGCGCAGCGTGCGCGCCGATTGTGCGCCGAAGGCGCCTGGACCGCGCCCAGCACCAGGACCCCTGGTCCTCGACGATGCCAGCCCACACGACGGACTTACAACGCCGCCACCCTCCACGCTCTCAACACCGGTCGGAACCCCACCTGCTATCGAGCCACCCCGAAACGCACCCACGGACCCGTCACCTGCCATGCCTGTAAATTCACCTGCCTCCGAACCTGCACCGCACCCGCCAAGCCAAGCACCAGCAACAACCACCTCAAGTGCATCCTGCTCAACACCCGCTCCGTCCACAGGCACGCCGTCGAACTCTGGAACCTCCTCGACACAACATCACCAGACGTCACCTTCCTCACAAAAACCTGGATGAACGCCTCCTCAGCCCCCAACATCGCCATAGCCATCCCGGATGGCTACAAGATCACCCGGAGGGACCGCGCCAACCAAACCGGAGGAGGCATCGCCATCGTTCACAGAAACATCATCCGCATCACGACCAACTCCGACGACATCTTCACTGCCACCGAGCACCTTCACTTCCAGATACACACCGACCCCAAGACTACCCTCAGAGGCACTCTCATCTACAAACCCCCAGGACCACGCACACAATTCAGCGAAGCCATTGCAGACTTCGTCAGCCCGCACGCCCTCACCTCCTCAGACTATATCCTCCTAGGGGACCTCAACTTCCACCTGGAGAACAACAAGGACTGCAACACTGCCGCCCTGCTGGACAACCTCGCCAACCTCGGACTCAAGCAACTGGTGAACACCCCCACCCACTATGCCGGCCACATGCTTGACCCCATCTTCTCCTCCAGCAAGCACATCTCCTTCAGCCACTCCACCGGACTACACTGGACAGATCACAGCTGCGTCCACTTCAACTTCAGGAGAACCACGATCCACCACCACCCGCAACAGGTTCCCCGCAGAAGCTAGAGCAAGATCACCGCCGACCAGCTCACCACCTCCCTCAGCCGGAACCCTCCCACCAACACGACGGACCCCAACGAAGCAGCCCGCAACCTCACACAGTGGCTCACCAACTGCGCCGATGACCTCGCACCACTGAGGAACCCTCCCAGCAGACCCGGCAGCAAGAAAGCCTTGTGGTTCACCAACAACCTCAAAAACTCCAAGAAAACCTGCCGCACCCTCGAGAAAGCCTGGCGCCACGACCAGACAACAGATAACATGACAGCCCTCAAGAACGCCACCCGCAAACACCACCAGCTGATCCGCACCACCAAAGGGACAACATTTAAAGAACGTCTGGACAACAACACCCACAACAGCAAGGAACTCTTCAGCATCGTTAAAGAGCTCTCCAACCCCAGCGCCTGCAACAATGACATCACACCCTCGCAAGACCTCTGCGACTCACTCGTCTCGTTCTTCCACAAGATCGCCGACATACACAACAGATTCGGCGCACAGACCACCTACCAAACTACCGAACCAACGCCCCCCACCACCACCCTCTGCACCTGGACCCCTGTCAGCACCGAAGACACCACCCGCTTGATGAACACCATCCACTCCGGCTCCCCAACCGACCCCTGCCCACACCACATCTTCAACAAAGCCGACTCCATCATCGCACCCCAACTCCGGAACATCATCAACAGCTCCTTCGCATCCGCCACCTTCCCGGAGAGTTGGAAACATGCCGAGCTGAGCACCCTCCAGAAGAAACCCACCGCGAACCCCACGGACCTCAAGAACTTCCGCCCCATCTCTCTCCTCCCTTTTCCGGCCAAAGTCATCGAGAAGACCGTCAACAAACAACTCTCCACCTTCCTCGAGACAAACGGATCCCTCGACCCCTCACAGTCCGGTTTCCGAGCAAACCACAGCACCGAGACCACTCTCATCGCAGCTACCGACAACATCAGGTCCCTGCTTGACAACGGGGAAACTGCTGCCCTCATCCTCCTAGACCTCTCAGCAGCCTTCGACACCGTATGCCACCGCACCCTGATACAGCGCCTCAGCAACACCGGTATCCAAGGAGCAGCCCTGGAGTGGATCATCTCGTTCCTCGACGGAAGAACACAGAGAGTCCGTCTCCCCCGTTCCGATCCGCGGCCACTGAAGTCATCTGCGGCGTTCCACAAGGCTCCTCACTCAGCCCCACCTTCTTCGTCTACATGAGCCCTCTCACAGCCATCGCACACCAACACAACCTAAACATCACCTCTTACGCCGACGACACCCAGCTGATCCTCTCCCTCACCAACGACCCCGCCACCGCCAGATCCAGCCTCCAGGAAGGAATGAAAGACATAGCGGAATGGATGAAGCTCAGCCGCCTGAAACTGAACTCAGACAAGATGCAAGTCCTCATCCTGGGACCATCCCCTTCTGCCTGGGTCGACTCCTGGTGGCCCCCTTCCTTGGGCACCGCACCCAAGCCAACAGATCATGCACGCAACCTGGGCTTCATCCTGGACTCCTCCCTCACGATGACCAAGCAAGTCAACGCCGTCTCGTCATCCTGCTTCAACACCCTGCACATGCTCCGAAAGATCTTCCGGTGGATCCCCACCGAAACCAGGAAGACGGTCACCCAGGCCCTCGTCACCAGCCGCCTGGACTACGGGAACACCCTCTACGCTGGAGCCACAGCCAAACTCCAGAAAAGACTCCAGCGCATACAGAACGCTTCTGCACGACTCATCCTGGACATCCCTCGTCACAGCCACATCTCTACCCATCTGAAAGACCTGCACTGGCTCCCCGTCAACAAGAGGATCACGTTCAGACTCCTCACCCATGCACACAAGGCTCTCCACGACATGGGCCCGAAATACCTCAACAGCCGCCTCACATTCTACACTCCCACCCGCCAGCTCCGTTCCGCCAACCTCGCCCTCGTCTCCGTCCCACGAATTTGCAAATCCACCGCCGGAGGAAGATCCTTCTCCTACCTGGCTGCCAAGACATGGAACTCCCTCCCCACCGACCTACGGCTGACCCAGGACCATCTCTCCTTCAGGAAACAACTCAAGACCTGGCTGTTCGAGCAGTAGCGACTCCCCCCCTTCCCAGCGCCTTGAGACCCTAGCGGGTGAGTATCGTGCTCTACAAATTTGCTTGATTGATTGATTGATTGATTGATTGATTGATTGATTATACTGTAGTGTGTTTGGCTGTTTATGTTTAAAAATGTTTTACATGTGTTTTTCGGGAGATATTTGAATAATTATTACATTTTTGAAATTTGAATTTTTAGTTGCATTAATGTGTAAATAAATGTATATGTATATATAATTGTTTTTAGTAGGAGGATGTCGGTTTTTAGGAGAGGAGGGTGGGGAGATTTGTAAACCATGAATATTTAAATGTAATGATAATTATGTTAATGCTATGCAAATTAACATTCACATTATGTAAATATATTTTGTTGCAATAAAAAAAATCTAAATAATAAGACGTAGTATTACTTTTAATGCACATTTACATTATATTAAATGTAAATACTTGGTAACATTTGAAATGTATCAAATTTAAATTTAATTTGTCATTTTATGTTGATTAAAGTGTTTATATTTAATACTTTTTATGTATTTTTATACTTACAAAAAGTGAAATGTTGTCTAATTAAATTATGACAATAAAACAAATATGTCTATTTAAGATATAAGAAATAATATATATATATTATTGTTATTTGTCACAGTTTAGGAATATTAGTAAATACTAATGAAAATATATTATTATTAGTGATACACTTATTGTTATATATGTTACAGTTTAATCATACATATATACGTTTTTAGTTTAGGCTATTTTGTTTTTAAGTAATTTTTATTTTATTTTATAGCTCAAAACTTATGTGTTAGTATGGAGTATTGATTGTTTATATAACAGTTTTATTGTCCAGCACCTTACATAAAATGTCTCAGATTGGAGTAGGAATAGTACATACACAGTTAGACCATGATTATGAGTTGGGTGGTCCGACCACCGGACCGCAGCTACAGCAGCCAGGAGAATGACAGCAAGTCGGCAGCATCCCAACTGCCATATGAGGACACTACCACCTGACTGCCGGTGACTCAGTGCCAGTGGCACAGCAGTGGCATGCTTCAGCTCATAAAGAGAGCCTGAAGCACATGCCGACATAGTGCAGCGCCACTTACACGTAGAACCCACTGTTGCCATGCACCATTCCAGTTCTGGCATGGGGGGCACAACATGTGCCCCAGAGACAATTCCCATTGCCCTTGGGGCCTGTTTCGGGCCCCCTGCCCTGTCTTGATGCTGACCTTCTTATGGCAGGGTCCCCACCAAGAAAAGGTTGTCGGAAAGGCAGGTCGTAAACCCCATGCCGGTGCCTATGCCGATACTACCTCAATTGCCTGTCGCTTTCGCCACTGCTGCCGCTGCAGGATCCGAGATCCTGACAATAAAGGCAGTCTTCTGTGTCAGGAACACAAGCAATCTTACCTGTTTGGTTGCTTGTTTGTAGATTTCGCAGAGACATTATGGACCGACTTTCCAGTATCCAGTGTTTGGTATTTTTAGACACATAGGGGCCTATTCCGATGTCGGACCTGAGTCCGTCCGACATCGGTCAGGAGCCGTAACCGACTAACCTCCTGTGGTCGGTTACGGCCCTGCAAGTACGATGCGACCGACACGTATGCTTCACAAAGGGAGCATGCATTCCGAGCGGAATGCATGCCTCCATTGTGAAATGCAGGGGTACAGTTCATCACTGCACCCTGTGGCCGGCACCCCAAGGTGCCTGCCACCGGGTGTAGGGATCAACGGAGGGGCACATGGGGGGCCCTGCTGGGGGCACCCAGAGACAGTTTCCAACTGCCTTTTCATGTCGGACACACCGGCACGAAAATGCAGTGAAAAACTGCCATCGTATTCCCTCGGTCGAAAAGAGGCGACCGGGGAAGTACTCCGAGCCGGTCGTAGGCCATCCAGAAATCCGAGTCGGATTCCTTTCCAACAGAGCCCATCGGAATGGCTCGGTCGGAAAGGAATCCGGCCGACACGTTCCAATTCGGTCGGAAGGGCTCCAAACATGGTTCAGAGCCCTTCCGACCGGAATCTGAATCAGCCCCTGAGGCTACTCAGTTAGAATTCAAGGAGGAGGGCCAGATCTGGGACGTTAGCTGTTCCTGGTTGTCAACCTGCGAGGCAACAAGTGAAAAGAATACCTATACCTTCAAGATTGATTGTCAAATCCTAGCTTTCTATTTACTAACAATCTTTCCTGTTACTTTAGAAAATGCTCTACCTGCGATCTAGGAATATCTGGACCGAGACCTTGTAGTCGTCGTAGGTTATTTTCTGATGGATCGGGGGAGGAGTTGGTCCTTAGAAGAAGTTATGTGCATCTGTGTTTTGAAAGATATACCTTAAATAAGTTACTGATTTTCTTGTTTACTCTTCTAAAATAAACAGCAGTTGTTTACTCTAAATTATGCCTCACTTACTCCTTTGTATCTCCAAAATCTCGTATCTTCACGACCTGTATTCAAAATAAATGAAAATAACATATGAAAAATTCACAGCAAACTTTCAAATGCTCATGCCTCTATTTGTTCTACAAAACATACAAGAAATGTATTTTCCAAAACTCTTGCAATCTCTATTTCCAAATTGTCTAATATTAATCTTTTTCCTTTCAGGTACAGTTGTATGAAAATATGTCCCAAGTTACTTCAAGGTAAATTTTCATGCGCGTATTTTAACCTCTCTTGCGTTGGGCGCATGAGTTGTAAACAAGGAAATGTTCAATTAGCTTAAACTTGTCTGTTCTTCCTTTTTTTCAGCTCCGTGAATACTGCTGAAGAATCAAAGCGGCAAAAACAGGAAACCAACTCCTGCTGGACAAGCGGGATCCTCCGACGGGAAGCAGGTAAGCTACGAGAATCCGTTTCGTTCTGAAGCTGGAGGCAAAACGCTTTTCTGCAAATGGGTGTGGTAATATATGGCCGTGCCGCACCCAAAACGGCCGCTGACGTCTTGCGCGCATTCAATTACGTGCGTCTTTCGTTTGCGGCTTTTCTCGGCAGTGCCAATGTTCCCGCAGCTTCCTTTTGAAAGACTGCTGCCCTCGCTGCACAAACGTAATGGTTGCATTTTGTTTAATGCACACGAGTTCACAACTGAAACCATACCTACAATTAGACCTGACCAAAGCATAATTCTATTCTAAAAACATAATCCTATCCTTGAAAACATAACATAAGTCACTCTCAACACGATACCTGAGTGCCAAAACAGTCCCGTAGTCCACATACTTTCCATATACAATACTCAATGGTGTGCCGGATGCACATGATAGTAGTGGGTTTTATGATGGGAATAAATCTTTTAACTGAGAGTCTGATCCTCACACCTGGATGCACATAGTAATTTAGCAAAACTATAGAGGTGACAAGGGGTGTCATGACATTCTGGCAGTCCAAGCACACTGCTCATAAGGAGGCGGTCAGACCGCTGAGGAGATAGTGTTTTTTTTTGTTGCATATTTATATCGCGCGAACTCGACCCGAAGGTATTGGAGCGCTTTACATGAGCGCCTTATTTACATTACACATTCAGGCACGGGGAGATTAAAAGATTTGCCCAGAATAACAGGATGTGGACGCAACCCTGAGGCTCGAAACCTGGTTTTCAGCACCAAAGTTGGCAGTCTAGCCGACGGACCACATCCTCGGACTACCAGCAATGGTTCGGCGGTCCCAAGACCTCAACAACTTCCCCAAATTGATATAGAATGCAGTGGCAATAGTAAATGTCACCCCTTTAGTGTCCAACTGTTTCTTTAAAATAAGTGTGATTATTAATGTAACTATTTTAGTGTGAAATACGCTTTTTAAATTGTATTTTACGTAGTATGAGTAGTTTATGTCACTTAATTAGCATTTTTTGTGTTTAGAAATATAATAAAAACATTAGTTGTATATTTGTAATAAATACCACAATTACTTACAGGTTTTCATAGAGTAAAGACATAACATTTTTTTTAATTTAGTTTATTCAAAGTTTATTTAACCCCTTGTGTGCGCATGAAGAAACCACGCCGTCATGAGCCACGGGCGGCGTGCGCTCATGACGGCGTGGTTCATTCATGCAGCTGCCGCTCTGCCCACGCGGCATTAATTCCCCGCCTGTGCGGGCAAATTAATGAGCGAGCGGGGCCGTGACGGAACCATGCCGTCATGAGCACACGCCACCTGTGACTCATGACGGCGTGGTTCCGTCATGAGCACGGAAGCGCTGCGCTCACCCCCCACCCCCCACATCGCAGCAAAATTCATGCCTCGACGAAGGGGTTAATGTATATATTTACATTTTGGAAACATATATATTTCTAGTTTAAAAATGTATATATTGATAAATGAAACTTTTTTTATTCATTTTTATTATTAAATAAAAAATGTAAAACATATTTTTCCCTCAAAACAAAGTCATACCATTAAGGACAAGCTGGTTCACATCAGACCCCCTATACCAAGTACCAACAGACAGGAGGCTCATTGAGGTCTTTCACCAGGCCATGTCACTTGTATTTCCTGCAGAGTGTGTGCCATGATGGAACACCACTCACGCTGAATTTGGGACCAATACTGCTAGGGAATTGAGATAAAACACAAACAGTAATAGCAAGAAACTCATATACCTTACTACCACCCCTTGTGGGCTGCGCTATTTTGACATGATCACAAGGAAAATCAAAACATAAACATACAGTACTGAGCAAAAAAGGTAAGCAACTGGAAGGCCTAATAAATAAGCATTTGGAAGCTTACCTCTCACTCAATCACATCCTTGATTCCTCACAATCTAAATTCCGACCTGGGTTCAGTACAGAGACTGCACTCCTGCTGTGACTGATTCACTAAGACTGGAGATGGATGCAGGAAGACCTGTATTTTTAGGAAGCAAATCATTACAAATCTGCATTAGGAACCTATACACTATACTTTAATTACTGGATTGCAAAATAGGAATAACAAATTACGATTCAGTAAAACATACAGTAGTAGACCTGGCCACTAATCATTTAAGGTGCTAGTAACATAATCGATATTCATGCCTTGTGGATACTTGACCGCCAAGGCTATAGATTTGCATAGCTCCACAATGCATCAGGAACAGTTTATGTTTACTCTTCATGTATGCTTAGAAGGCCTATCAATTGCCCGGAAATCCAAATTGTCACTTTTAGCATTGTGAGCTTATTTGAAATGCACTGATATTGCATAACGGATATCTTGTTTCTCAAAAGTGTGAGCATGTTATAGGATTCAGTGTTTTAACTTATTATTATTCTGTTCATGTATAGTCTTACTCTTTCAGCTGCACTCCTGATGTTTTCAAATATCCTGCACTTTTGTTGACTTGCATGTCTGTACACTAGGATGGAAATAACTAGGCAAGTATGCTGACAGCCATCTTATCTTAAGGGGCTCTTATATAGTGCACTGACACCGTAGGTTTCCTGGCGCTGGTTGAGTGCTGTGAGGTGTAAAGGCGGGGGTCTAGCCAGTCTGCATGAAGAGGTAGGTTTTCAAAAGTTTTCTGAATACCAGAAGGGAGTTGGCAGATTTGAGCGGGAGGGACAACTGATTGCAAAGAGTGGGGGCCCGGTGAGCGAATCTGCGGCCGCCGAACTTTTTAAGTTTAATAGGAGGGATGACTAGGAGTTGGCGGTAAGAAGACCGGAGATTACGTACCGGGCAGTAGGGGACGACCAATGATTTGAGAAAGGCGGGGGAGGTCCCAGAACCACCCTTGAAAGTCAGGCAGCCGATCTTAAATGCAGTCCTCTGCTCCACCGGCAACCAGTGGAGTCTGCGAAGCAGTGGTCTCGCAGACTGCCACTTTGGGGTTTTATAGGCCAGTCTCGCCGCTTGGTTCTGTACAATCTGGAGCCTATAAAGGAGGGATTTGGGTAGGCCATGGTACAGAGAGTTTGAATAATCCAGGCGGGAGCCATAACTATCCTATCTGAATGTAACACATGCAACACAAGTATTTAACCTAGCTTCCAGATTATGTGATCCATGCTGCAGCTATCCCTTTTGATATCATTTGATTTGAACTATTAGAATGTTTTAGTGCATTGAATCTTGACTGCCCATTATCCCAATAAAATCCCTACTATTAAAGCCACTTTCCATCATTGTTTTTATAGGTAGTATTTGACTATTTGAAACTTCAGTATCCATGAGTAAATAGAATTTGTGCCCCATGGACCTACAGAACATTTTAAAATAGTCAAACAGGGTCATTTATTTGTCTCTATTAGGTAGCTGTATTATTCCTTTGTATAGTTTTTTTATTTTGTTTTACTTTCTCATGTGAAGAACTTGTAACACCAATTGCACAATCTACATAGCACTTCTGTTCACAAAGATTTTTAAATAAATAGTCATGTATACATGCTTATGTTTACGGCCCATGTAGGACTTCATGTGTATCATACATCTAGAAGCTTAGACAATGTTGGCCTGAAAATTCAGAAGTACTTTTAATTTATTGTTATTAAACCCTGCAGGCCTTTACTCACAACAACCCTAGGTTCCTAAGCTATATACTGTTTTGGTACTACATGTGAACTGCTATATGCAAAGACTCTGAATTACAAATAGGGTGCATGCTGAAAGACACTTCGCGAAGAGCTTCATATAAAACTTGGTATTTAAGAAGCTAGTCATTATCAAAATATTTGTGTTTAATTGCAGGAAGATTTGAAGTGTTTACATTAATCACCACATTGAAAGAAACCAAGGTTTCATGACCTTTTTACACTAACCTCTACATTGAATGCTCCCAAGATAAGGACTTTTCATAATAGCAATTGATGCCCCATTATTGAGGCTTAGATCTCAGTCAGCTGACAAAGTGTACCAGTATTTGTTATCAATTATCATGATCTCATGATGTTGGTTGTTGTACTCAAAACTAAATCTGTTCTTGATGGTCATACAGTGCCCTTATAAGAGAGTTACCTCTTATTCCTTCCTTCAGCATGCTTTCACTGTACCATATAGTTCTCAATCTAGTCTAAAAAAGGTTACTTTCTTATTTACATTGCTATGGTGTACTACAGCTTATTCATAGAGGATACTCTTTTTTAAGACATGTAGGGATACAGGACTGAGCTTGAAGTACAGAATTGATTGCTGTATCTGTTCTAAAGACAGAAGACCACAAAGATATTCACAAATTCTAAATTCTGGTTGGTATTCACAGTCTATTTAATATTGACTTGATTAGCATTCACTTCTGATATAAATTTGTGGAGCTGCACCCTGTCTCCTTTCCACAGTACCAAAATACAGAAAATGTATCTCAGCCGCGCATACATATGAAATCATCCTCAGGATTCTAGACATGTGTTTGTTATTAACATCCTGCAGTCAACTTTTCAAAGGAGAGTGCAAATTTGCAGCCTATCACTCTACCTAAGAAATGATTATCTTTCGAAGACAGAATAGTTGTGGACATTGCTTTTTTATCACTTCTATTTTAATTGGTGTAACCTGTACTACAGCACACAGACAAAACAAAACAGTTTTGGGTTACATGATCCCCTGAATCCCAAGCTTTTCTTTCAGGATAACAATTCACCGATTGGGTACTCATCGAAAAGTGTGAAAGTTCGCATTCCTTTTTGAGAATAACTTAAGTCCCTTAATACAACTCAAGCTCCAGAAGAATCTGAGTCACAGATGAGCATATGGGGCTGCATTAAATTTTGAGTCGGTGCTAATTGCAGAGGGGCCATTAGAGATCACCGTTTCAGTGCATGTGTTTAAACCAAATGCTCTATTAGTGCATATATTCATTTTGCATGTTGATATAATTGGGTCTCAGAATTGAGCCCTGCATACATGCTTATGTTAATATTTAATCTAAGGAGTGTTTGTCCATCCCCAGATCTCATAGTCAGTGCCAAGTATAATGACAGTGTGCCCCAATGTATATGAACAAATACATGGTACTCTGCCACCATCCCCTCACCCTACCTATGAATTACCAAAATAAACAATTTCTGGCCACCACCACTATTTTAGCACCGTTTCCTTACACAAATATCAATTCCTTTGATAGTATCCAAGAAAACATAACATACTGTGGAAAAACATTACATTACTATTATAATATTCTTGTATAGTTAGAAAGGTTTAAGGTTAGCGTTAAGAAATAACATATTGAGAAGACCTTTTACCTGCTGGTCGGGTAGGTTTAAGTCTTCTTCTCGCATTGATTTTTTCCTGGCCTCCAGGCAATTAAATTTCCCCCCTCAGAGAATTCTTTATAATGGTTTTTCAGATCATGCGATGTTAGCTGTTGAGTTTGTTTTGGGAGAAGATACTAGAGCCCCTAAGCGATGGTTATTTAAAAGGCATATTTACTGTCATGTATTCCTATAGGTTCTGAATTGATCCCCCTATTCCTGACCCTATTCTGGTTAAACTAACTATCAAGTTAACTAACAGTCAGCCCATGAGGCAAGACAAGCCCCCATGATGCAGATACCGTTATCTGACGCAGTCACACTACGGCACAGGAACGTGTTATCTGATTAGGTCATAACGCTTGAGATCTAATTAGACAAGCGACATTCCTCCAGCCCCTGATAAGGCATACGACGTTCTCATAACAAATCAAACCTATGACAACCTGGAAAATCCGTGCGGCCATTGTTTTGATTTCACAGAGAACTTCAGTAAAAGAATGTGCTAACGAGCAAGTCGTATGACATCTTTATTGACGTATCTATGCCCATCCTTACGTCAATCTCGGCACCTTTAAGGTATAAATATTGCCGATCTTGCCCTATGCAAACACACGCGTGGTGACGAGACGGAGCAGCCATACTTGCTGAAGCCAAGAGCAGAGCAGACCCCGCTGGCAGCAGCCCCGCCTTCCTGACGCGCTGAGAGACGCGCTGCTATCTCCTGCCGAGAGACCCAGCACCGGCGCTTTCGGGCAGCCCTCGCAGGCGGCCTGGAATATCGAGAACAGAGAAAGAGATACCATTCCTCATTCATCCTAAATTCCAGGTACAGAACTGAATAACCCCTCACAGAGAATTCTTTAGTTATTCACTTGGCAAAAACAAACTTAACTTAAACTGTAACTTTCTATTCCCGCCCACGCATTAGACTTAGGTCAGGTACACGGGGTAGGCGTATTTAGAAACACCAGTTGAGTACGTTTAGTCAAATGTATATGTGTATGTAAATATATTTTAATCATTTTAAACATCATATGGCTCAGAAACCATATCAATGTTTTTACAGTATTATTTTATACTATTGCTTTTAATGTATGCACTTTACTTAACTATAAGTATTGCAATAATATCGATCCATTTCTCTTGTACGAGAAAAGAGACTGATCAATAAATAACACCTTTTTATTGAACACGCCCGTCTCTTCCTTTTCTCTACATTCTGATGAGACTAAGAATGCACGTACTGACTGAGTAAAATAATTGCCTTGTGCTCACACGACTCTGGAGATACACTCTTGATTAGGGGAGAGCAATGTTGTCATGTTCTATGGTTGTCAGAAACTAAATCCCTTCTTGTCTAATCAGGGGAGTTAATTCTTTCCTGAACATTCGAGAAAGTTTCTAGCGAACTCTGAGCTACGCTGGCAAACCCAAAACTCAAGTCTAGTATCGACAGTAGTAGACCTAGTTAACGTCTGGCCTAGGCCTTTACTGCTGTAGGTATTATTCCAATGCGCAGAGCCTATTGGGAAGATAGGAACTACACTACATGGCGCCCAACGCGTTTGGAAAGGGCGATAAAACTAACGTAAGACATTTAGAGTAACTCAGTCGTGCTTTCTCACTCAGACCCCTTTTCCCACATACTCCAAAGACGTCTGGAGTGGGTGAAAGGTTATATCCTCCAAAACCTCGCAGGAGGGAACTCCTATGTATGGTTCTTGGTATAGTCAACGTTGAAGGATAAACAGTTCCAAAATATTGTGCATCTAATCTCTGTTTCCATAAGAAACCTGATCTGCAAACAAACAAAATAACCTTCAGGACAGTAAAATGTCAGACAATGAAGACGAAAGAGAGGCAGTTAGATTAGCAACTGAACTCGCAGCAGCGGATGCTACTATGCAAGACGCAGACCCGGAGATAATACTCATTCCGGTCATTAAAAGGAGATCTATAACCCTAAAGCTTATAGAAAATGGACTGACACCTAGAGGTGGCACAGTCATATTCGTAATTGAGGCACACGAATGTCGGCAGACAGAGGTATACTATTCATGGATACATTTTCCAGCAGCTAATGCTGTAACAAAGTACTTCCACTATTACAAAATAGAGGAACCTCCTGAAATGTACACTCCTTTCGAGGAGGTGGAAGTACCACTCAAATTCCAAGAGCATTTGCTCTTATTTGATGGCGCCCTAAAACATAATAATCACATCACCAGGCTCGGTCCTTTAGGTAGACCAGGAGCAACGTGGCCGGTACTAGCCGGATACACACCACATCCAGACTTCGAAAGAATGCCTGCAGCAGATCTTTTAGTACAACTAAAACAATTAATAAAAATACATAGACAATTAGTTCAGTATGTGATGCGGACTTCAACAATTCAGCCAGCTATTAAACTTCCACAGCTGACCCCTCACCAGGGGAACACAAATAAAATTACACCACAGAACATCCAATCCTGCCTAGGTAAAGTACCGGCTAAACGGGAACAAATACCATTCTGGTTGGCACAGAAAATTACCCAAATAGAGGCGGTGTTTCCTGACACCACCCCGCTGGAAAAACACAGGATACTGACTATCTGTCTTCCAATGGGAATCGCACCACACATTGAGGACTGTGACACTTGGGGTACAGTCTTTGCTTCCATCTACACAAAAACGCACGGTGCTCCATCCATTTCGGTGATACCAGATGTGCTAAAACAAATTCAAGATGAATATGGTCCAGAACCTGCTTTAACTCTTGGTATGAAATTACTAAAAGACTTCAAGCAGGTCTCGGCTATATTATTAGTCAACATAAAAGGTGAAGCAGCAAACGTGGCGATCCGCCAGAGGTTAAAAGAGACAGATATAGCAGACCAACCAGCTGAAATAGCCAGAATCATAGAAAAATCCTATGAGGAACTAGGTAGAGACAGTTTAGGTGGAATACCAGTAAAACCGCAACTGACTGAAAGTCCAGAAAAAATATTTTTTAATAATAATACACCAAAAAAGAACTGGGATGGAAACAAACAATCCAATCCTAAAGAAAAGAAATTCCAGTCCCGAGGAAGGTCTCCTAGGCGAAGAGAGAAATCTCCGAACCAGAGACACAGGTCACCCCAGAGTGACCCCTATGGGAAAAGATATAACCTTAGAAATAGTGATAATATTAAAAAACCTGATAGATATCAAGACATTGATACACGTCCCTCTCAATCTTTTCAGAATTCCTCGCAGAAATCGGAAAGAAGAGGACGATCAGAACAAAGAGAAGAGCACGCCAAGTCCAAAGACAAGGAACCTGCTCAACTAAAAAAGAAATTACAATTTCCAAAAAAGAAGGTAGCCAGTATCAAGGTAGTTAACAATGCCGAGAATACTGAGGACACAACTGAAAAACGGAGAATGGGCTCAGACAATGCTAGACAGTGCAGCAGAAGTGAGCATAGCTCGCAAAGTCCTTATGAATCATCTGGAGACAGTGGACACGAATGAATATCTTCAAGTGGAAACTGCAGACACCAGAGTTAGCAAACCCCACAAGATATACGAGATAACATTACGTATAGAGGGAGATAAGACTAGGAAGATAAGGGGACTATTTTGGGATAATCTCTCCAAGGGCTACGATATCCTTCTAGCTGAAAAAGACTGGCCACCAGAGTTTGTCAGGGAGTGCCCTCATGGCGAAGAAGTAATTATGCCTGCCTTCTCGAATCAAATCCCGATTCATAAAAAATATACACTTGCTAGAAAGTGGGCAGTGGCTCTAGCACCTGCTTTATATAAAAATCATGTAGGATGGGATGAGGATTCTCCTCCTCACAAAATCCAGTTAAAATCACAACCAACTGCACAAAGGCAGTACCCAATTAAGCAAGAAGCTAAAAAACAGGTAAATGAAATACTAGATCAGCTAGAATACCAGGGGGTGATTGAAACTTGCACCTCGCAAATGAACAATCCTTTGTTTCCGGTCTCCAAACCAGACAACTCATGTCGTCTAGTTTTGGATTACCGACACCTTAACACATGTTGCAAAACTTTTGCAGTGCAAAACTCACACAGTGCTGCACTAATGAATAACATAGTGCGCAAAAAATACAAAACTACCTTGGACATCTCCAATGGATTCTTTTGTCAAAATATAGCACCAGAGAGCAGATATTTAACTGCATTCTCTGTAAATGGCACTCAAAAACAATTCTGTCGGTTAGCCCAGGGGTACAAGAACAGCCCGGTGGTATTCTCAGCGAGAGTAACAGAATTACTACAACAATATGATGATGAAGCATTATCTTATGTCGATGACATTTACTTAACAGATGATGACTTGGAGACTCACTTGAAAAGAGTGAACACCATAATACTTGGGTTCGCTGCAGAGGGTTACAAATTCAACTTTAAAAAGTCCAGAATTGCCCATCTGACGGTCCTATTCTTAGGATATGAGTTATCAAGTGAAGGCAAAAGCCTGGCTGACAATTTTCTAGAGAAATGTGCCGTACTCCAAGCACCTAGAACACTAAAAAACTTATAGTCGATTCTAGGCTTCCTAAATTTCGGAAGAACATACATTGCAAATTACGCAGAAAGGGTCAAACCCCTTTATGATCTAATTAAACCAGACTTTAAAAGATACTGTTGGACTCAAACACACACAGAAATTTTGAGATCCTTACAAACAGACATGCTAATTAAAACAAAATTAGAAACACGTGATAACACACGCAATCTTGTGATTCGAGTCATCCCAGGGAGATGCGGATTCACATACCTAACCTCTAATGAGGGAGAAAAGGTACCAATTGCATTCAAATCACACTTGTACACTAAGGCTGAAATGAAATTTAGCCCAACGGAAAAAATTCTTACAGCAACACAGACAGCTATAGCAAAAGAACGAGCCCTGGCACAAGGTAAACGAATAGTAATCGTGACACCAATACCAGCCTTAGAGGCGGTAACAAAGGCAAGCATTCCAAATGCTAAAGCACTCCATCCGAGATGGATACAATGGGCTAACTCTCTTGCTGCAACAGACGTGGTGTACGAATTTGATCCTTACTTAAAAACACAAGAATTTCTCCAATATGAATTTGAATGTCCTCCGCCAACCGAAATTCTGCCTCTAGATCACTACGGCTGTATAATATATACAGACGGATCAGCACAACCCGCAGTAGGGGGTAAACAAGCTTACAGTGCTGCGTGCGCGATTGTTAAAGGTCGTTGGCACGAAGGGAAATTTAAACCAACCCTCACTAAAACACAATCCCTAGGAGATTGTACAGCTCAGCGAGCTGAACTACTAGCATTCAAGATGGCGCTTGAAAATACCGATCGAGAATTCCCCACACTCATAGTGTGCGATTCGTATTATTGCGTTCAATCTTATAATGAATACTTGCAGACCTGGCTTCAGAACGGTTTCAAGGATGCGAAAGGTGGCACAATCAAGCATAAAATGCTCTGGGAACAAGTAGCTCTTTTACAAAAAGAACTACCAAAGACTCACGTGATACATACACTGAGTCATCAACGTGATGGCGTTCACGTTGCAGGGAATTCATTGGCTGATGAGGCCGCGAAGGCAGCTGTGCAAACGGCTTCCGTAGCTGCCGTCACCCGGTCAAAAACAAAAATAGACAGCGAAATACTACAAGCTGTCAGCGCTTCAGAAAAGGATTCGATAGAACCACTCCCTAAAGGCTTTCCAGTAAAATACTCATACATAACTGATGCAAACAATGTTCCTTTTGCTCGAATCCCTGGAGTGGGGGATAGGGCAATTCCAAACATGGAACATAGGTTAGGACTAATAATAGCGGCACACGAAGGGCTTGCTTCTATCCATGCTGGCGTCTCAGCCACAGTATCATTATTAAAACAGAGATACTGGTGGCCACAAATGAGAAGACAAACAAGGAACTATGTTCTAGAATGTGAAATATGTCAAAGAATGAAAGTATCAACGGTGAGACATCCAGCGCAGACGCCCCTTCTAATCTCGGATAAACCATTAGCCTGTGTTTATCTAGACCACTGCGGTCCCTTACAAAGGGATGGTAACTATAAATATATCTTGGTTGCAGTGGACTCATGCACGAGATTCATATGGATGTGGCCCCAGCGGACGGCTGACGCCAGAACTGTTATAAAAGATTTGCGAGTCTTTATCGGCACATACGCAATTGGCATGCTGCATTCGGACAATGGTCCTGCTTTTAGCTCTCGGGCTTATGAGGAAGCCATGGTCAGCATGGGCGTGCAATTGCGGTACTCTTGTCCATTTCACCCTGAGGGGAACGGAATTGTTGAAAGAAAAAACCGTGACATAAAGCAATCTATAACGGCAAAGGTATTAGGTTCGGGAGCTGGGTGGGTCAAACATCTAATAAGTGTCCAACGTAGTCTAAATAACTTGCCAAGAAATTCTCTGAAGGGATTCAGTCCGTACGAATTATTATTTGGAACTAGAATGATTATCTCTGACCTCGACAGTCAGACTTCAGTGGTTAAAGAAAAAAGCTTTGATGTCAAAGACCGTTTGGCTATTTTGCAGGACTTAAACAAAACAAGAAAAGACCTGAGCAACATACAGTTGAAACAACAGCCAACAACCACTGAAGAATCACCACCTGTCCCAGCAAGACCTGTCTGGATTCCAAAAGTCGGGGATCTAGTAAGGGAGAAGATCGCGGTAAAGAAGGAATTTGGGCCTTCTTACAGAAAAGCAGTTCCTGTCTTGTCTGTCAACGGGACAAGATCAGTTGTACTACCGCCACTTGCTGGAAAAAAGGAGAACCGAGTTGTATCCATCGACCTGGTAAAACCACAACATGTGGCCGATAACAAACAGTAGGCCAAGTGGACTCCCAATAAGTAGCAGAACACCAAGGTTTGCTACCAATACAGAGGTCCTAACGAAGAGGCTCATCACATTCGAAACGCCTACAGAAGAACAACAAGGACTATGCAACAATGCAATAGAACTAAGACCTCTGAATACCCAAATAAAAACATTTAGCAGAGACACACCAATCTACAATGAAGTACCAAGTGAAAATGCAAGAAACAAAAATCCTGAACCAATTGGAACAATTGACAGAACTGCATCCGGCTACTTCATAAACTTCGATGATTCCTCTGAAAGCCTCAGTGAATCAAAGACACAGCCATCATCAAAAACCTTTAAAGACAAAGCTAAAGAACTTTTGAACCAACTGAAAGAAACATATCTGATTTCTCCATGGATTGAATTTTGGGTGGGTTTTGGTGCATTTATCCTCATACTTTGGCTCATCATGGTATTAACTTTGGGACGCTTCATTGAGGGAAAATATGCTAAAATGGACACAGCAAGTCAGAACATCAACTTGGTCCTCAAACCACACACATCTTCACACGTCGAGAAAAGAGAACTTTCTTCAGCCAACTTCACAGCCAATCCGATACCTGGTGGGGTAGCCTGGGACAACACTGACTATGAAATTTATGGTCCGGTCGAGATCCTGAAATATCCACACCAAATTAAGATCTCATTGAATGACTTTGCAAAACCAAACTCATTTGCTGATGATTGGGACTTCGAAAGCATTAATAATATGATGTCTGACTTAGTAATGTCTGCTAAATTTACCAAACATGATTATTTGCAAGGTTCTACAAATTATGACAGTATGTATTGCTATAACCACTATGGTAATCACTTTTTACATAGATCTGCACAACCTAGAAATGTTTTAAATTATAATCAATGGGAACATTGTGCAACACCTCCAAAAGGGAGCTCCAGAACCGTTTACGACAAATATTCATATTTTTCAGGTTTTAACACAAGTAATGCTGAAACATTTTATTTTAAATTATCAAACAAGACAGGGATGAAAACGATGATAACCAACACAAAATTGTTATATTCAGACTCATTTTTTGAAAAAATGAATACTTTTGGATTTGATTATTGGACAAAAATGTTGATTTGAAAAGTGTTTGGGGTACAAAAGAATGGCAAGTACAGGATATAGAAGCTTTGTTTAGAGCCTGCATGATCCCAGAACAAATGATATTTTTAAATGACACTGTTCAACAAACCACCTGTCTTGGCTTAGCCAAAATCAAAGATTTAAATAAACCGTCTATTCCAAAGCCAACAATGTTTAGCAATAGCTCTGATACAGGTGAAGAGATAGACGTAAACCATATATTAAACCAAAACAGAACACATCCTGATTGGAAACAGTGGTTGATCTGGCCCACAGATACAAATAACTGTCAAGACAGATTCCTGAATAAAACACAGGGGTTCAAAATGACCAGGCCAGACCCTAGATATCCCCAAAGACATCACCCAGGGATAATAACAACCTACAGTGTGGGCAAATTATGCCTTCAATGGCTTCAAACTTCCACACTGCCTGAAATTAAGCAACACCTAACTTTACTTACTGATGGTGCTGACTTGCGTGATTTCATAATGGGACCACGCAAACAGCGTCAAAAGCGTTTCATAGCAGCCTCTGTATATGCAGCATACAATGAGGCCTGGAAGGTTACTCAAATTGAAACAGCAGAGAAAATACGGGAAATTGACCGTATTAATTTGGAAAAATCACTTTCTGTAGTGGACAATGGGTTAATGACTCTGTCCTCCAGAATTTTTTCATTGGACAGCATTGTGTCTTCAGCAATCGATATATTATCGCAAGACTTACTGTTATTACAACATGGTCAGTCACAATTGCGTTCTATTGTACAGCTTGGCTGGACGTTACAAAATCTGCGTTCAGGCTATGTGCCTTGGCGTTTAATCAACACAACGTCACTATTCCAAATCTTTAACCTTACTGATAGACAAATCGGTATGGCGCAAAAGGGTGCTGATTATACAATCTTGAGCATTGAAAAACTAGAAAGATTACCAATGACAATGTCAGAAAGACCTGTCAGTGAATGGATAATACACGGAATCATAAATATTCCAATCTCAACCTTCAGGTTTCAATACTGCCAAAAATATAAACAGGCTGGCATGTACGAGAAATTGGGAAAGGGGTACATTAAAACAACTTGGAACCTGCCCTATTCACATGCATGTGTCAGTAATAAAGGACAGAAAGTGTTTCTTAGTGGCAACAATTGTGCGATGTCACTAAGTGGCACACTTCTGTGTAACAGAATTAGTTTGCATGGAGCCTGTGAAGGGAATTCATACAACCTTTCATGTCACCAGCAAGGCGCACCTGCAACTGAAATAGAACCATTCTTTCAAAGACTCTATAATGGGAGTTACATTCTTATTGTAGACCGCAGATGTTGTAGTCTTATGCCCGGGACTCCTTATCTAGTAACTACGACTGCGAAGGTCAAGTGCTGTGGATGCTCATTGTTCCCCAGCTCCTTTCCAGACAGGGAGGTAAGGGCATGGCCCGATTTGAAAATTACTTCTATTCGAATAGATACTTTAAGCAGAATGAAAACAGTGCTTCTTCAGACGCCTACAAGGCTCTCGTCATCAAAAGAAACGTATGATCTACAAGTCGCAAGGACGACTGCAGAGATACATACATTATTATCAACTAATTCCCCCGTACATTTCGCGGAAATCCTGAGCGAAATCTTAAATATTTCTGATACCACAGGGGTCTCAAAGGTATTTAAGACAGTATTTTCGATGGCATTAACACCATTCAAAGCCATACTGGGTATTTTTCCAGATTTCGTCCATTCGATTTTTGGCGGACTTCCCCTGATCCTGGGACTAATTGCAGGAATCCTATTCTTAGTCCTTATTTTTCGTTATGGCAACCCATGTCACAGACAAAACTCTTGCGACAATGGAAGAAACAATCCTAGCCATTGGATACCGGGACTGGATATCAAAAATCCTGGGACTCTCCCGGCTTAGAGACCTGAACATGACTTGGTTTCTATCATTTCGACCAATGTGGCAAAGGTGTGTTTTACCTGTATTGAGGTGTCTGCTATGCGGAGAAGAATGCGTGTTAGACACCTGTCTGACGCTACAATCGGATGCGCCAGTGGATGCAGATACATTGTTGGTTCCTACCAAGGTTCACGCTTTGTGCTGCCCTCAAAGGCTGCCAATCCTGATGACGGCATTCGTGGAATCTTCACCACTACGATTGAAGAGTAGTGAAGTTCAAGATGAAAGCAGCATCGAACAGGTACGACCTTCTGTCAGCAATGCGAATCAGAATGTCAATGGAGACAATCATGCGCACGAATGCATGGTTACACCTATTTCCGACTTAGTGGAACTTTCCCATGAAGCTGTTGACAGTTTTTTCGAAAGCCTTAATGATATGATGTTCTCACCCGAACAGAAATAGAGACTTTTGAGCAAGCTCGCACACGGCGTTCCCTGAATTCGGCCTTCAACTTTAAAAATAAAGTCACATGAACAATTTTTCCCACCAGTTCACGGACAGCAATTTTTTAGCAGCCCCAAATTATTTTTTACAAAATTTTCGGGACACTTATCTTCTGCTTAAAGTAAGAAACTATTCCAAGAGAACTAAGATTTCTATTTTTAGATACTTTATAAACTTTAGTTGCCCGCTGGTATGTTCACAAACATTTTATTATGTGATGAAATGGTCTCGAACTTTCTTTCTGTATAGCCATATTAAGAGCCATTTCATGTGTATTTCTCATATACCAAATAAGCAATAATGTATACAAATGCGTGTTTACTTTAGCGTTCAATTCATAGCTTGAGTGCATACAAAATATATGACTGCAATTTTTCAGTATATTTGAAAATTTCAAAATGCATTTATGTATTTTGGGGTGGTAAGGTATACACTATACTCTATAGTATGTTGTACTATGTTATACTATGCATAGATTAGTAAATATGACCATAGTTAGCGTGGAGTGGGTGTCATGTATTCCTATAGGTTCTGAATTGATCCCCCTATTCCTGACCCTATTCTGGTTAAACTAACTATCAAGTTAACTAACAGTCAGCCCATGAGGCAAGACAAGCCCCCATGATGCAGATACCGTTATCTGACGCAGTCACACTACGGCACAGGAACGTGTTATCTGATTAGGTCATAACGCTTGAGATCTAATTAGACAAGCGACATTCCTCCAGCCCCTGATAAGGCATACGACGTTCTCATAACAAATCAAACCTATGACAACCTGGAAAATCCGTGCGGCCATTGTTTTGATTTCACAGAGAACTTCAGTAAAAGAATGTGCTAACGAGCAAGTCGTATGACATCTTTATTGACGTATCTATGTCCATCCTTACGTCAATCTCGGCACCTTTAAGGTATAAATATTGCCGATCTTGCCCTATGCAAACACACGCGTGGTGACGAGACGGAGCAGCCATACTTGCCGAAGCCAAGAGCAGAGCAGACCCCGCTGGCAGCAGCCCCGCCTTCCTGACGCGCTGAGAGACGCGCTGCTATCTCCTGCCGAGAGACCCAGCACCGGCGCTTTCGGGCAGCCCTCGCAGGCGGCCTGGAATATCGAGAACAGAGAAAGAGATACCATTCCTCATTCATCCTAAATTCCAGGTACAGAACTGAATAACCCCTCACAGAGAATTCTTTAGTTATTCACTTGGCAAAAACAAACTTAACTTAAACTGTAACTTTCTATTCCCGCCCACGCATTAGACTTAGGTCAGGTACACGGGGTAGGCGTATTTAGAAACACCAGTTGAGTACGTTTAGTCAAATGTATATGTGTATGTAAATATATTTTAATCATTTTAAACATCATATGGCTCAGAAACCATATCAATGTTTTTACAGTATTATTTTATACTATTGCTTTTAATGTATGCACTTTACTTAACTATAAGTATTGCAATAATATCGATCCATTTCTCTTGTACGAGAAAAGAGACTGATCAATAAATAACACCTTTTTATTGAACACGCCCGTCTCTTCCTTTTCTCTACATTCTGATGAGACTAAGAATGCACGTACTGACTGAGTAAAATAATTGCCTTGTGCTCACACGACTCTGGAGATACACTCTTGATTAGGGGAGAGCAAAGTTGTCATGTTCTATGGTTGTCAGAAACTAAATCCCTTCTTGTCTAATCAGGGGAGTTAATTCTTTCCTGAACATTCAAGAAAGTTTCTAGCGAACTCTGAGCTACACTGGCAAACCCAAAACTTAAGTCTAGTATCGACAGTAGTAGACCTAGTTAATGTCTGGCCTGGGCCTTTACTGCTGTAGGTATTATTCCAATGCGCAGAGCCTATTGGGAAGATAGGAACTACACTACAGATGATGAATGGGTTACTTCTCTTAAATTTGAGATCTCAGATTTTATAGCTCGTAATTCCGGCACTGCTCCTTTGCATATTATCTGGGATTCGCTGAAAGCTTCATTCGTTGTATTGTGATAAGTAAGGATGCAGCTGATTGGTCGGCTATTAGGAAATCTAGAAATTTACTACAACAAAAAATCCAGACCTTAACTTTGCAACTACAATTTAATCCTTCAAGTCATGTTCAAAAGCAATTAAATGAAGCTAAACGTGAACTTAGTTCTAACCAATTCACGCAAAGTGAAGACATTTTTCACAGACAATCTCAAAAAATCTACGAGGAAAGTAACTTTACTGGCAAACTCTTAGCCTGGCAGGCTAAAGAGCAAGCCGCCGCGAACCAGATTCGTTGTCTAAAATGTCCTGTTAAAAACACTGAGATATCACAATCAGTGGCAATTGGCTCTACAATGATCTCTCATTACCAACAGATCTATGTCAAACATCAAGATATAGACCATCAAAAGCTCTCCAACTTTCTTGGTAGATATCCGATGCCTTTTCTTTCAAACATTGAGCAGGAGACAATGATGAGTCCATTTACCAAGGCAGAATTGGAATTGGTGGTTAATGACCTGATGGGTTTCCTGACGAATTTTTTAAAGTTTTTTAAAATTCTTTTTCTGATTTATTACTGCAATTGTTAAATTCTATGTTGACCGGTGGGCGAGTTCCAGATTCTTTTCATGAAGGTACAGCAGTGAGCTTCCTGAAGAAGAGGAAAGATTTGAAAGATCCCAATTCATATAGACCGATTACATTATTGAATTCCGATTACAAAATTACTACCAAATTACTATCTATTCGTTTTAACACTATTGCTGCTGATCTTATTCACCCTGATCAAAACGGCTTTATCGCCGGTCGTCAATTAATCACCAATACGCACTTTTTGTTTGAGGCATTAGATTATTTTCAGATAAGGAGTATTCTCACTTTAATTTTATTATTGGATGCAGAAAAAGCTTTTGATTTGGTGGTTTGGGCAACACTTTTTACTATTTTAGTGCACTTTGGAATTCCTTTACAAATTATTAGCTTAATTCAAAATTTATACACTGGTGCTAAAGCTAACATAATTATTAATTCCATTATGGTGGGCTCAGTTTTAGTTCAACGAGGTACCAGGCAAGGTTGTCCTTTGTCACCTATTCTTTTTGCTTTTTTGATTGAGCCACTAGCTACTGCAATTCGGAATTCTGTGAATATTGCTTCCCGATTATCTCGATGGCCAAAATCAAACTATACGCAGACGACATTATGTTATTAATTAAACCAGACCTGCAATCTCAGATCCACGTTTTACAGATTTTTGAAGAATTCGAAGCCTTAGGTGGTTATCGGATCAATAAAAAAAACTGAAATTTTGGTCTGTGGGGGCTCAGATCCAGAATTGCATCCAGACTTAGCTAGCTGTATTAACCCAAGACCTAAAAGGTATTTGGGAGTTCTGTTTTCCGCTTTAGTACTAGATGTATATATACTTAACGTTGATGATCCTCTTCTTCAGAAGGTTCGCTCCATGTCTGCTAGATGGAACTCGCTGCCATTATCCATTTTGGGCCGTGTAGCACTGATCAAAATGTCCATTCTTCCGCTTTTTAATTTCTTATTTATGACCATTCCTTGTTTTTTGCCTGGCTCCTTTTTCTTGAAAGTAGAATCTCTATTTTCAGGTTTTGTATGGAGTAAAAAGACTCCCCGCGTAGCAATAGGGACACTTTATGCAGATACAGAGCAAGGAGGTCTTTCATTACCAAATATTAAAGGTTATTATAATGCATATTTTGCACAATATTTGGATAGATTTATAACTGAAATACAAGGTCCGGATCTATTTATCAATTTTTTTGTTGATCAAATTTGTCATGAGGCTCAAATTCCTTCCCCCCTACAAGTGCCTAAATCTCCGAAACTCATTAGATATAAGATTATGAATTGGTTCTTCAAAAGAAGGGACGCCATGCTTAAAAGATATTCTCTCCCGCAGTTTAATTAAATGACTCCCTTAATGTATGTTTTAATCCTCATAGGGATTAAAATTGGATCAGAAATCGTAGTTAATTGGTATCGTGCTGGGTTCAATACATTAGCAGATTTTTTAAGGGATGGAGTGTGGATAACTCAGGGAGAGATGTCACGATTAATTCACGGAAATTTTATGTTAATTGGTTCTTATATCATGATTTATAAAATGTTGGAACAATTGGATCCTAGGTATATTATGACCCCTACCCAGCTATGGAATGATCTGTTTTTGACCTCACGATCCAGAAATCCGGGGGAATGGAGACGTTGTCTGGCACAGAGTATCGAGAAAGATCTTACCTTAAAAGCAATTAAAAAATGGCAGGAACAAGAGAACCATGGCTTATCCTTCAACACCTGGAAGACCATAAATAAACTAAATTTTAGCATATTGAGAGGTTCTCATTGGCGTAGAATGCTATTTTTTAGCAAATGGCTTTTATATCGCACTCCTGCTGTCATCGCTAAAATGTACGCTAATACCTCGGCCATCTGTTTTCGATGTCAGCAATTTGCACCAGCTAATTGGTCCCATATAATTGTATATTGCCCTAAAATTTTGCCATTCTGGAATGAAATTTTCGTTTTTCTTCATACCTATTATAAGATCAGGATTACTTAAAATGTTAAATTAATGTTGTATGGTTATGATTCCGATCTTGGATTAGTAGACCACTTGGTTAAATTGGTGTATATAGTAACTGCAGTGGCAAGGTCTCTGATACTACAGAATTGGCAGTCAACACAGGTCCCTTTGTTCCCGGAATGGCTGCAAAAAATAAAGAGAGTTAGAAAAAATGAATTCTTGTATGCACAACGAATAGGAGGGATGAGAAAGTTTGACAAAATTTGGAAAATATTTTTTGATTAATTATGGACAGATGTATTGAGACTGATAAGTATACTTTTTCTGCTTTTGTATCTGCAATTTTTGTATATCTCAAATTTTTCTTTTAATTCCCTTTTGTATGCTTTGTTTCTATGACCCTAAAGAAGTTCAATAAAAAAATAAAATAAAAAAAGAGAATACCTTTTACAAAAGTGCTAATAAAACAAAAATACATTCCTTGCCTCCTGCCATTCTCTCCTGTCTCTCAATGTTTGCAAAACCCTGCAAATATATGCAATCCATAGTAATGTATCACTCAGGGACTTTCCTCCTCTACCTCCATCCCTAAGCACTGGCCCGCTCTCACCCTCTAAGAGAGCATCAGTATTCAGCCTGTCCACCAGCAGTGGAATTAGAATGATATGAGCACAAGTCATAGATACATTTGCTTTGCATTCCATTGGCCTCCCTAGATCCAGGCATTGTGAAGTGGTGAGGCTGGGAAGGTTGAGAAATAAAATAAAGCAGTGAAGATAACTAAAAAATATGACATTGTACTTACCAGCCAGTCCGGCGGCCGCCATCTTACTCCTCTCTCCCGATCCTCACCTCCCGGATGTACACAAATTGGTGCACACTTTGCATGCTCCCTGATGCCAATCCTGACTTTGGTCTCATTGTGTGAATACTATTCCAAGCATGAGAGAAGGGCTGGGATTGGTCTGAGCAGCCTGGTTTGCCGCTCAGACAGTGTCTGGGGGTTTGTGCTGTTTGTCCAACCCGGCTGTGCAACATAGCTCAGGTTGGAGAAATTTAAGTGCACATGTCTCTTTGGCCGGTCTAAGACAGCCAGCCAAACTGACATTCGCACTTACAAGTGCACCTACCACTCCTCCTCCCAGTCGCTGCCCTTGTTAAGGATTGCCTGGCCCAGCCCCGCTGTAGACCTGCGTCGGCTGTCAGAGAAAAATAAAATGACAATAAAAATGTTTTATTATCATTTTATTTGTCTCTGCTAGGTTTTAGCAGGGCGACACTCTGTCATTAAGGAGGAGCTACCACTGGATGTTGTACAGCAGCACACCTTCTTCTCTTCTTCCTTTGGAATTAAAAAAATAAATTTAAGGATTTTCACCATCACTGAATTTAGAACTGTGATTGTCCTACCAAACCAATTACTCAATCAAACAGAATGGAAGAGAGACCCGTTTTTATTTTTGTCTGATCTATTTGTGTCTTCATTGAAGACGACCTTCTCCATAGCTGCAGTTCAGCAGGCCAGTTTCAGTCACCCAGTACCAGAAGTGGCCGTTTGTTTAGCCAATGGCTGAAAATGAAAAATGTAGTAACCAATAGAAACTAAAACATCGTTTGAGCTCCTTTTATTTACACTGAATACTACAAAAAATGGTGCTTACATCAAGTATATCACCTACACAAATATGTAAACCCAGCAGTTTTTTTTCTGTAATGTGTTAAACCTGGATAGTTCATGAATGTGGAAATAAGCATTATTTAATGGCAAACATCTGGAACTACGCGGCCAGAGCTATGCGTTCTGGAAACCCGCAAGTGTAACCCCTCTTGCTCGAACAACACATTTGCATAAACCACACATATGCATGGTTAAGGCAAATGCGCTCTAGTGTTCGGGGTGAGCAGGGGCTCGAAACTGGAACAGTAGCATCAGAATGGGAAGCAGACACGGACAAGTAAGTGGGGCTGGGGCTTGCTTTCGGGGGGGCAAGTTTTTAGGGCTTGGGTAGGGGGGTTGCTATCGGGGAGATGATGGCAAGTTTTTACGGCTTAATACAGGGGGTCAGGGTACTTTTATGGAGGGGGCATGTTTTTAGGGCTCAGGGAAGGAGAAGGGCGTTGGAGCAGTTTTAAGGGTTGGGTTAGGGGAGTATTGAAGGAATGGGGCATTTTTAGGGTTCAGATCTGAGAGGGCAGGTAGGGAGTTAGTAATTTAAGGCTTAGGGCTGGGGTACTTAGGGGGTTTGTACTTTAGGGCTTAGGACGGGGACACATGAGGGTATAAGGGATTAGGCAGGGGACAGGTAAGGGTAAATAATTTAGGGTGGGAGGAGAGGGCTCGGAGTATTGACAAACTTATCAGCACATACACCCTTGCCAATCATGCCTTTACCACGTAATTGTGTGGTAAAGGCATGGTTAGTAAGGGAATGCTTGGTTAAGTCACATTCATGTTTCAGGCTGCATGGTAGAGGCACATGTGGTTGAGTAACCTTATTTAATACACCATTTATACACCATATATAGGGCAAATCCTACATGTAGTTAGCGACATTAATATAATCTTGGATCCAGTATTTCAGCAGCACAGCAGTCCTTCTTCATGGCAGAGCATCCACAGGTCCAGAAGTGTACCAATGGGTTGGTGTATGCAGTCCTGCATATATATATACCCAGTTCTGCCTATGTAGTCAGGATAAGCTTCTAGAGCCAGGCCTTTCAAGTGCACAGGTTCCCTGCCTTCCTTGCCCTAGTGCTAGACTAACGACAGGGGGTATTCAGCCTGATGTGTGGAATGAGGACACAGCCTCTTCAAGTGTAAATGGAACTGGGTCCAGCTCCTCTATCCAATCCTGGCAGTGATGGCCCATCCAGTCACACCCAACTCTCCATTGTGTGTGTATGTTGTGGAAGAGTACAGAAAGCCCAATTATTGGCTACACCCAGACATGTGACCCAGGGACAGGCAGCCGGAACCAAATGGTTAAGGCAGAAGAATTACAACTATCTAAAAGTAGCATTTTCAAAATTTTAATTTAAAATCTGACATCAACATAAGTAAGGATTTTTCACTACAATTTGAAGTCACCAAACATGAACTAGTTACTTGTTCCCATTTGGAAATTGCACATATAAAATGTTTTAAGGTAACTTCAATGTTATCCGATGGAAGGTAAAACATGAATTTAAGAGTTTGTCACTGCCAGGAATTGTAAAGCTTGTACATGTCCAACTTTTTAAATACACTACACCCTGACCTCTGGGCTGTCCAGGGCCAACCCTAGAGGTGATGTATATGTTCAAAATGAAAAAATAAATTCAATAGATAGCCCACTTGGTACATGTAAAGCAGTGGATGATTATACTGAAGCATCTTCCATTTCTCCACTTCCGAGTTTTTATGTTAGAGGATGCAGTGGAAAACGTTTGAAAGACTATCCCTGCATTTATAAACTGCTGTTTCTCTACAATTGTGGATTGAGGTCAATCTGGGGATGCTGGTTTTCCTGTGTGAGAGGACCTGACCTGGAGTGGACTGTTCTGAAGTCACAGTGGCAAAAAACGAAGGTCTGGAATGGACCCCCAAATGATCACTAGTGGTTAAGATTATTTGATTAATTCAAGCATTCAATCTACGAACTTGTACGTTGTGTACACTATGTCAAAAGCGATTTGAAAAAGAGACAGAGAGAGAGAGCATGACAGTGTGTGTGTTTGTGTATGTGTGTGTGTGCACATGCTTGCGCGCGTGTGTGTGTGTGCAGATGCATGCATGTGGGTGTCTGTGTGTCTATGTGAAGAAGAGATGTGGCACGGTGAGGGTACTTTAAACTAAGTGTGGGCTATGCCAAACTCTGCAAAGTCACTAAAATACTCTGCCGTGCTATGCAGAGTTCCACTAGCTGCGGAGTGCATTTGGTCATGTTATTCACATTGATTTTCAGTTCCAGGTGTTTCTCCTGTGCTGTACAATCAGTGCAAATGGCACCATGCACAGTGCATGAAGGCACTACTTCTTGTCTGCTGCTCGAGTAGATTTTCTGCTCCAGCTGCAGCTTTTATCAATGTGAACGGAAGGTTTCCCTACACAAGCAGCCGCCACCATCTGCGACTCCCCCCATCTCACCGGGAATTGGATTTTCCTCACTCGACAACTTGATGTTGGCGAGTGCGAGCAAGGAAATAACTGTGCTATGCAGAACAGAGTTTTTCAGAACTCAGCGTGCTCAGCGGAGCGAGGAGTGCAGAAAACTCTGCAAACTCCGCGAACGGAGCGGAGTTCACCACCCAGGTCTACTTTAAACTGCATTCCCTCATCATCTATTTTTAGTTTCCAGAGGAGTCAACTTTAATACCTTTTATATAAACTTCTACATCTAAGTATAGCATTCATGCAATAAATGCATGCTGTTTTTAAAGATTTTCTTAAGTTATCCTTCTTTCTTAAGTTCCAACTAGGGCTCAGACACCTACTCCTAGTAGCGGATTAGATAAGGTTGATTTCAGCGCTGCTCTAACTTGGTTCAACTTGGAACTCAGCTATGTCCATTCAGATAGACCTTTTTCTCGAGCTGAGGCTGAAATCACAAATTCAGTACCATTGCAATGACAGTGAAGCACATTTTCCCCACAGTTATGACAGAGAGGAGTAGATTTGCAAACCATAAAAGTTTTTTAACAAATTAGTAAGGTTATAATTTTTTTTAAATATATTTTTATTTTGAGGACTCTGCACTGCAGGACAATATGTGTGTAATACAATACAATATTACAAGGTTGGGGAGAACATGGCGGCCGGCAGCAGGTCGCGGGAGTAACCTCAGAGTGGAACGACGAGTGGTGGTGCGGTGTAAACTATGGTGCTGCGCATCTCATAAACGGAATACGCTATGATATGCTTAAACGCTGAGAAGATAGAAAGCATTTTTCTCCTGAACAATTGAGATATTCACGAGAGTTAATTCACTTACTGGGAGGCTGCCGCAGGATACTGTCTGCCGGGTGGAGTGCGCAGTGCGGAAACGGCTTTCCGACGTGGCGTCCGTTTCAAAAGTCGGAGGCCCCTGGTCCAGAGCAACCCTGGAGTTTCGGAGGGGCAGGGGCGTGGTTACGCGGATTCCCTTCCGGGGGTTAGAAGGCTGTGGGAGCAGCGGCACTGAGCATACGGCCGAGGTGGCTGAGGGAGGAGGGAAAGCACCATTGAGGGAGTGCAGGCTTCCAATACGGCCAGATCGGTCTCCCCCAGCTGAGGCAGTGGAAGCAGTGAGTGAAGTAACTAGAGGCAGTACGAGACCCCAGGAGCCTGGAAGCAAGAGACAAGGGGTGAGTGGGGTAACCCAGAGGGGGGCGCCATTGTGTTATGCACTGAGAAGTTTGAGGGAGAAAGTAAAGTTGTCAGGTCTGTCTGGAAACATTCAAAGCTTAGATGATACACAGCCTGAACCTTCGCTAGACACTACCACTACCAAAGAGTCCTTGGCTGTGAAGGTTAAAACTAAGGCAAAGAATATTAAGATAAAGAAACATACACCAGATCTTGAAGTAAAAACCACTCCCTCTCTCAAAAGGTATTTTAGAATCTTGCCCAAGGCATTAAGTCTGGCTAACACAGAAGCAGCTACACAAGGAAACTCGAAAGGAAAGACGAGAGTAGAGCAGGTTACATTGCTTGAGGAGGAGGTGTTGGTGGGAGGTGTGGTCCGGAGTCAGGACATACACCCTAATAGATACAAGGTTTTGGAGTCACTATCCCCTGAAGAAAGAACCTCGGTAAAGCATACTGAGGAACAGCCCGCAGTGGAAAAGAGGCAGCCTTTTATAATCCATTTGGAACAAATGGGTAACACCACAGATGGAGCCCCTGAACAGAGGGCAAACTTGGTGGAGAATGAGGATCCGGCTATCAGAACTCTCCTGATGGCTCTAACCGTTGAAATCAAGAGCAGATTCGAAACTTCTCAAGAAAATCAGAAAGAAATCAGACACGCTTGTGAATCCTTGGAGAAAAAGATAAACGACCTAGGGTGTAGGACAACAGTGCTAGAAGAGGAGGTGAAAGAACTTAGAGAAAAAGTCCAAGCAAATTGCTCTGAATTATCTAGACTAAAATCAGAAGAGCAGCTACAACAGGATAGAATAGAAAGGTTGGAGAACTTCCAAAGAAGAAACAATATAAATATTCTGTAAGTGCCGGAGGAAAAAGAGGGTGATGACATAAAATCTTTTGTGGTGAGTTTCATCAAAAAGGAATTACAGGTGGAAGAGTCAGAGGACGACCTAGCCAAAGGTCTGCAAAGGGTGCATAGAGACCCTTTCAAGTTAAACGCCAACAGGACAAAGCCCAGAAAGATTTTCTTAAACTTTTTAACCTTTCCCCTGAAAGAAAAAATATTGTCGAAGACTTTGAGTTTAAAAAGGGTAGAGGTTGAGGGAAAGAGATATGAATTTAGATCTGATGTCTCAACTACAACGTCGAATAGGCAATGGGAACTGGGCAAGAGGATGGACACACTTAAGAGCTTAGGCACCATAGTTCAGTTAAGATTCCAAGCTTATTTAAAAGTTATGTATAAGAACAAAATGTCAATTTTCCATTCAACTGAAAAGGTAGATGGTTTTATCAAAGACCTACAGGCAGGAGATATATGATATGATCTGTGACCCCTGTAATTCCGAACAGATTTTTTTTCCTTTTTTGAGAAATGATACAGCTGAAGCGAAGAAGGGTAAAGAAAAGGAAAAGAAAACAAAACAGGAGTAATTGAAAATATGAAAGGAAGGAAAAAAAAGGTATATATTATATATTTATATATATATATATATATATATATATATATAAAAATATACGCAATATACACTATACTTACAATAAATATAAGGAGAATAATTGAATACATTTAGCACCTTGATTAGGTAGAAATAAAAAAAATTAAAAAGTATAATATTTTACACTCTGAGGGGAAACCCATATGGCTTTCAGCCACGTAGAGAGAGGGTTGGGTTTTCCGGGGGAGGGTGAGCACAGGGTGGGGAGCAGTGGCCTTTAGGATGAGAAAGCAGTTATTTCGCATTTTGGCGATATTAAAGATGGGTAAGCGAAGGGAGCCCCTTATAAGGATCCTTTCCTGGAATTTAAATGGTCTTAGGGTGAGTGGGAGGCGAGAAAGAATTTTACAATACTTAAGAGATTGTCCTGCTCAAATTATAATAATGCAAGAAACACATCTGACGGAGAAAGAGGGAATGGAGCTCTTTAGATCCAAGAACTGGATCGAACAGGCTGCATGTACAGCTCAAACAGCAATAACCAAAGGAGTGGCAATAATAGTCAAAAAAGGTGTACAAGCTAGGATAGTGTCTTATGTCTCCAATAAAGCATGGAGGTGGCTTGTAGCCAAGCTTACGATTCTATCCTGTCCCTTTGTTTTAGCAGGCTACTATGGCCCAAACCAGGACGATGTTAACCATCTGGGTGAATTGATGACAGAGTTACTCAATTACACTGAACCAATCATTTTAGCCAGGAATTTCAATGCAGATTTAAATCAGGCGGTGAAAAGGTCTTCACATAGCAGGGCATTGGTTAACCCTAGGATGTCGACATTTATTAAACAGATGATGGATTATCTGGGGCTGTGCGACTTTTGGTGACAGAGAGCAGGTACACAGAAAGGTTTATAATGAAAAAACATAAGCACCAGTCAAGAATAGACTACTTTCTTATTGATGGCACTATAAAAATCATGGTCCACTGAGTGGAGCATGTGGGAGTTCACCTGTCTGACCTCTCGTCTGTGATGCTCCAAATTAAGGCTGGAGAGCCGGCTACTCAATCCGGGTGGACGATAGATCGTACAGTTCTACAAGATGACGGTATTATTGAAATGGTGAGTAAAGAGACTGAGGAGTTTTTCGAATACAACTGGGGCTCAGCTCTCCCTGTTATAACCTGGGACGCTTATAAAGCTTTTCTAAGAGGGAGACTAGGAGCCTTAGGGGCGGAGAAAAGAAGGAAGTATTATGAAGAAGGGTCAGCTTTGGAAGAGCAACTCCTTACACTGGAAAAACAAATAGTTGTTTCAGGTATAGAGGAAGAAGTGAGATTAAGGCTACACCTAGAAATACACAAGTTAAGTCCAAACTAGCAACTGTTCTCAAAAGCAGGGTGAGGAACAGGTGGGAAGCAAGCCGTTTAGCTCACATTGAATACAGCGAAGGGTGCACGAAGCTAGTGGCCTGGAAGGCGAAGAAAGATCGAGCTAGAAGCCAAATCAATCAAGTGATATGCAAGCAAACTGGGGCTCTGATTGGAGATACTAAAGGGATACAGCAAGCTTTTTATAGCCACTTTAACAAAGTATACTGCGAAGATTTAAACCCAACAGAGGAAACAATAAAGGAATGGTTGGGACAAGATCTGGTAACTTCTCTTCCTCCAGAAAAAGTAAAGCTCCTGAATAAGAAAATAGAAATAGATTAAACAAGAAAGGTTATAAGGCAGCTAAAGAAGGGGAAAGCCCCAAGCCCCGGTGCCCTACCTCAAGAAGTTTATAAGGCCTCAGGATATACGTTAGTACCTATACTGTGAAGGTTGTTTAACGCTCTATTTATTGAAAAGTCTTCAATGCCGGCTTCCTGGAATGAAGCTACGATAGCCTTAATTCCGAAACCTGGAAAAAACCCTAAGAAATGCGACTCCTATCAGCCGATATCATTATTGAATAGCGATTATTAAATTTACGTTAAAATTGTAGCCTATAGGCTGAATGGTTCAATGGCCGTTTTGATACATGAGGACCAGAAGGGGTTTATACTGGGCAGAACTTTAAAAGATGTAACATATACCCTGGTGGTCTCTATCCATCTGGCCACGACATATAAGCTCCCTCTGGCCATAGTGGCCTTAGATGCAGCTAAGGCCTTTGACCGGGTTAATTGGACATATCTAAAAACAGTGGCAAAGTTTGCAAATTTGGGATTGAATTTTTGTAGGGCGTTGGCAATATATATGAATCCCCAGTAGCCAGAATCATAGTTAATGGCTCCTTAACGGATCCAGTGCATATCTCCAGAGGCACGAGACAAGGTTGCCCGCTGTCTCCCCTCCTTTTTAATCTTTATATATAACCACTTGCCAGGAAAATCAGGGAGGATCAGGCTATTACACCTTTCAGATGTAAAGTTTGGAGTAAAAAACTTGGCCTTTATGCCAATGATATCCTCATTTACACCACAGATTTGGCAGATATCTTGGGGAGGATCATGACTCTGATGACCAATTTTGGGAAGGTCTCCGGATATGAGATCAACCAGGAAAAAACGGAGATCATGTCCTGGAATGTAGAGGTGGATGGTGTGGCCAAAAAAGAAGAAATGAGGTATCTTGGAGTCATGATAACAGAAGATATAAACAGGATCACTAAGGTAAATTGTGAGAAGGTTAAAAAGGAGACTTGCAGCCTTTTAAAGATGTGATCACACCTTCAACTTTCTCTTATAGGACGGGTGAACCTAATCAAGATGATCTTTCTCACAAAATGTACCTTTCTTTTTGACACCATACCTCTCCCTTTTTAAAAAAGAATGGTTAAAAAATATGCAAAGCCAAATTAGTTCCTTTATTTGGTCGAACAAAGGTCCCAGAATAGCGTGGAAAAAAATAAGAAGGAGGGTGGAGAACGGAGGACTGGCCTTGGCAGACCTGCTCTACTATTCTTGGGCTTTCCTCTTAAAGAATGGATAAAGTATTTTCGGCTACCCAAGTACCACTAGGATGGGAGGTATGAGGGCTGTGATGGCAAACTCAGAACCAGGCACCAATCAAGGTTTTTTATTTAAATACGAGGATTCCAAATATTTTTTTAAAGTTAGGTTGAAGACTCTTAAAAGCGTAGCAGAAATTTGGTTTAAGGTTAGGAAAATGGCAAAAATTCCTTACCATGGTCTACTGGCACCTATTTGGGACTCCCCGGGTTCTCCAGAATGGAACAATGACGCCCTAGCAAGACCTCTTTTAGAAGCAGGATCTGTTAGCTGGGAACATATAATTACTGAAGGGGAATTGATTTCATGGGAGCTATGTAATCAGCAAACTGATAACCAATTGTCAAGGTTTAAATACCTACAAATGAGAAGCTGGTACCAAGCTGATGGGACAAGCGCAGGGAGTCAAAATGACTTGGAAACCCTTTTGGCGTCACAAACTGAACTAAAGAAAGAACTTGCGGCAATCTACTGGTCGTTGATTGACTCGGAGGGAGGAGCCTTCAAGCTACCAACAGAACTATGGGGAAGATACTTGCCGGAAGCACCTTTAGAACACCTATGGGAAGTATCTATGAGCCTGTTATTTAAAATAGTCAAGCCTGCATACCTAAAAAGGAATCACCTTTTTTCCATCCATGAAGCCTACTGGTCCCTCAAGAGACTGTCGAAGTTTGGGAGAGGAGGGGATGTTGCATGTCCTAAATGTGGCAGTATGAAAGAGGACAATGTCCATATGTTTGTGACGTGCCCAGAACTTCAGGTCTTCTGGAGTAACGTGAGTAAGGCCCTTTCAGAATGTATGAAAATCATCATTGAGGTAAGCGTTATGCTTGTCTTTTTTGGGCAGTGTGATTCAAGGATGAAGGGTACAAACAATCAGGCCAAGCTGATCTTTTATAGTTTATTACTGGCACATAGGGAGATTTGCAAGTTATCCGTGTCTGAAAATAGTCCAAGATTTGAAAATTGGGTTCTCTCTGTTAACCACTTGGATGCTAAGGCTATTTTAGATCTTTAATGCAATTTCCATTGAAATCAATGGAAACTCCATGACGAGCTGGGCTCGTCATGAGCGTCGAAGGGGTTAAACCTATAGCCGCCCTAGATAAGTTGGGTCATAGTAACTGTGACTTCTGGCTCCCGATATTGGAATGGTGTGAAAGATGAAATTTGGATAATAAAAGGCCGTTAAGGTTAAAGATGTCCAATGATTAGGCTGGATGCCTTCACAAACTTCCTCTTTTCTCTATGCTCCCCTCTTTTCGAGGTAGGTGAGAAAGGGTTAAAGGCAGAGCGCGAAGGAAGGAGACCTACTTTCCAAGGGTAGTACAGTTAGTAATCTCCTCACCCGTCGATGGTGATCTCTAATGCACTTGAAGTTTCTGGTTACTCCTGAGAAATGAAGTGCGTGAGATTGAGAGTGTTGTTTTACTCTCCAATGAGGCAAATGAGGACAAAAAAAAATAAAAAAATATACAATATTACAATGCGTGTTTCCAAACAGCTAACTTCATAACCACCCCTCACCCCTGCCATTCCCTAGACACAACAAACATATCAACAATTGCTCTGTTAGTATTTTACCACAAGACCACGAAACAGCTGGTAAAAATATGTCCTCGTTTCTCCAGTGGAAGACCTATTGGGTTCCTACAGCGTCATCTGATATCTCCAGGGAGTAATACTGCAACCATTTGCCCCAAACCTTATGAAATTTTCTGGGGAATCTCCTGCTGGCTTATGTGTTTTTATACATGTCCATTCCTTGCTTTCACTCATCGCTGTTGGGGCCAATCTGCAACCATCCAATATCTAGCAATTCTTTTGGCTACCACAAGACCATGGCCACAAAATAGATGTGCTCAAGGGAGGTCTAGATCATTGTGGATCCCAAGTATAAGCAATTTGTGGGTCTAATGGGAGGTGAATTGAAAGCACCCTATCAAGTTCTCCCGTGATATCCATCCAATAATCTTGCATCAAGGGACAGCTCCATATTGTATGAAAGAAGGAACCTTCTTCTCCCGACATCTCAAACAGTGTAATGTCTGAGCCCTTCCCATGATATGTAGGTGTTGCCTGTCATAAGAAACTCTTTGTAGTATTTTAAATTGTACTCATCGCAGGAGAGTTTTGATTGCCACTTCCCTCTGGTGCATCAATGTTGCCTCCCAATCGATGTCTTCCAGTTCCCCTAGATCTCTTACCCATGCTTCCCGCAGCTTGCAGAGTGTCAAGCAGATTAGTGTTAAGGGTCTTATAAGCCAGGGAGATCCCTCCCTTACCCTGCTCCTCAGTCAGGAGTCGACCTTCAAGTGGGGATCCCTCTGGGATATCCTTCCCTGGGTAGCCCTCGGGCATACTAGGTGTGCGGTATTTGCACTTATTTTAAAAATTGGTTGGCTTTCATCCCATAATCCCTCTGAATCAATTCAGATGGCATGATGTCTAGCATATCCCCCACTTTAGATGTTCAAAGCAAGTCCCAGGAGCCAAATCCTCACAACATCCGCTTTTCAGGGAGACATGTACCCTCCCACAACTGTGTTTCTCTGGTAATCCTCCCATGCCACCCAATCAATTTTAATGTCTTTTCCCAAGCTGCCAAAGTGACCTTTGTCGCCGGTAGGAGATGCCTACCCCACCACTTCCATATAGGTATGGGAGATGAGACCCACCCCTCCATTGTGTCTGTTCCAACCTAAATGTGGAGTGGTTGTCTGGGACTAATAACCAGTCATTGATAATGATGAGGTGGGCGGCCCAATAATAAGCTTGTATATCCAGCAAGGCAAGCCTGCTGTTATATTGGTTGTGTTGCAGGATTTTTGTGATGATTAAGGGGTGACCACCCTCCCATAATTGTTTCACCATGTCTCTCTCTGTGCATTGGAAAACCCAGGAGCGATCCCATAATAAGCATTTTGTAGGACATAGAGCAATTTGGGCAAAGAGTTCATCTTGAACATAGCCGTCCTCCTCATGAGTGTGAGGAGCAGCCTGCTCCATCTCTCCATCTCTCCACGACAGGATCGACTCACCCTGCGAGTATAGCAGGTTTCTCACTCTAATGTCATAAATATACCCAAATATTTGAACCCTTTTATGGGAGAAAAAGCACTGATTTATCTCAGTTATTACAATATGTGGAATGCCTCCTATACTCCTCAAAAACGTGGAACGTCTCAGGCAGAGACAGGGAAGGCTCAGTCAAATACAGAAGGACATTGTCCGTATAGAGTGACATTTTTTCCACTACCTCGCCCAGGATCTGAAAGCCACGAATGTCAGTATGGTTCCGAACTGCCCAGGCTAAAGACTCTAACAACAGGGCGAAAATGAGAGGGGACAATGGGCAGCCCTGCTGAGTGCCTCTATTAGTGGAAACCTCAATAGAGACCACACCATTTATCAAGACTACCCCCACTGGGGCCTGATATAATAACTGTACCCACCTTCTATAATGGGGACCAAACCTGAATTTAATCAGAGTACTATCCACGAAGGGCCAATGTACTTTGTCGATTCCTACTTGTCATATAATGCAAGGAATACAAGGGAGGTTGTGTTCTCCTGAACATCGTGTAACCAGTTGTGAGTTCTACAGAGATTGTAGTGGGTGGATCTCCTGTGCATAAATCCCAACTAGTCTCTATGAATCAAAGGTGTTATGACTTGCAGCAGTCTAGCTGCAAAGATTGTGGCTAGGATTTTAACCTCGATGTTAAGTAGTGAGATTGGGGGGTACGAACTGCAGCAGTTCTTAGGCCTACTGTCGTTAAGTATAACCACTATGACCGCCCATTGCAGATCCGGTGGAAGAGTGCCCCGATTACCTGCTTCAAGAAACATGTTTAAGAGATGGGATCGGAGAAGGCTTGAAAATCTTTTATAAAATTCAGCACGAATCCCATTGGGTTGTGTGGTCTTATTTGCTCTGAGCTAAGCAATATCAGATTGTACATCTGCCCAGGTGATTTCAGCTTTGAGCGCCTTTCACGCCTCGGCCTTGAGGTATGGCATGGTTATCGACTGCAGATATTGGTCAATGTGGGGCTGTGTCTGGAGCAGCTAAAACTCATAGTATTGCACCAAGATTTCTGCGATCGCTTCATCGGAATCCACATAAGCACCCCTTGGGAGTTTATTCTAGTGTACCCATCTGTCTTCCGCTTCCCATCTACCCAGCCAGGCAAGAAGTTTATCCGCTTTATCTCCAATGTCATAGAGGCAGTGCAGGGAGGCCTTCATCAGAGTCATGACTCCCTTCTGTGCTAAGGACTTGTATTCCTCCCCAAGAAGAGTTAACGGTCAAAGTGGGGAAGGGGTCCGGGCCAAGCTTATTCCACGGCATCCAACGACCTGCGTTCCACCTCTTCCAAGGCTCCCACTTGTTTCTTTCTCTGGGAGTCATCGACAGACCTCAAAACCTTCAAAAAAGTGGTAACAAAAGTAACCAATATGATTTCATCTATAAAGGATAAAGACACCCTGGCTAAGAGGGCCCATGGATAGGCAGTATTAAAAGATTACAACGCTCTGAAGCCACAAGAATACCTAAAAATGGACCTCACGCAGACAACAAAAAACAAGTTTTTAAACATGCGCCTTGGCATCATACCTATACTACCTCATTTTGCACCTTGGAAAAGGGGAAGCTCAGCAAACTGTTGCCGACTCTGCTCATCAGGAAAAGAGGACCTTATTCACATCATTTGTATCTGTACAAACCTCATGGACATAAGGCGATCCCTACTTAGGGTCCTATGGAACCAGAAGGGCATAACAAGTTGCAGGCAGGCTGTGATGCTGTGTTTTAACCCTGAAGAGACTCAGCTAAACTGTAGAATAAAAGAATTCTTCGATATAGTGGCTAGAAGACTCATGAAACAGTCACATGGCTCACCTAAAGTACTAGCCAAGCCAAAGCTGAGCTAAGTCCCTAGGAGTACTTGTTCCCTTCATCTTTATGGCCTTTACCAAAACATATTGTGACTTTTATGATCTTAATGAGCGAGCCTACCTGCTCTTCTTATATTTTAATTGTAACCATGTTTTTTCTTTTATATATCTGTATGTTTTTACATTGTGAGTTTTTATTAACTGTACAATAAACAAACCTTAAACCTTCTCTTAGCTGGTATGAGGTTTTTGGCAGAATCATGGAGGTTGGTTTTATATGCCTCCCAAAGAGTTGTTTTGGATGTGACTGAGTGCTTGTTTTTTGAAATTCGAATTCAGAGTCCACACTCAAACTGACTGCTAACTCCTGATCCATCAAACTCTATGCGTTTAGCTTGAAGCCCATCCCGCCTCTTGGGGGTATGGCCCAACTTCACCAACAGAGGGGAGTGATCCAACAGGCCCCTAGTCAGGTAGTCTGCCTGTCGGACTACATCCACTTCTCCTGCAGTAGCAAAAATATAATCAATGTCAGAAAAAAACGTTATGCGCCCCTGAAAATGTGAATATTTTTGTTCGGAAGGATGAGCACGCAGGGTGGGGTGTGTGCCAGCTCCACAGGGACCAGACCTGTCACTCCCAGTCTTTATTGCATCATTAAAATCACCTCTCAAAATATGGAGTGGCGAGTCCACTTCCAACTACATCTCAGCTAACTTTTCCAGAGAGGGCTGTAGAAAGGGGATGCGTAGGCACTAATCAGTTTGACCTCAGTCCTGCCCCATAACCCCCACACTCTCTCCAGTGGGTCTCTCGATTTTTTTTTATACACAAAAAGGTTTTCTTTTCTAATCAGGATGGTTACTCCTCTCGACCCAGAGGTGTACCACACATGAGCAAGTGTGGTGTATGCAACTCTACCTAAGAATTTAGACTGAGTGCCTTTGAGATGGGTTTCCTGTAAAAGTATCACCTGTACTCCCCAACGCACGTTGGGCCCTTTCAATTACAAAGCAGGGGAGAGTTTGTCTCACGGCAGAATACTTTGTAGCTAAACATCCAAGAATTGCTGCATGTCTGTGCCCTCAACCCCTTCGAGAAATCCAACAAACCTGAGGTTGTTTCATAAAACCCAATTTTCAGGAACTTCAAGCTGCCACACCGCCTCTCTGTTCGTAGCTCGGGCCTCCGCCACGTCATTCTTCCGGTTCTGTGCTGTGTCTTCCAGTTCGGATATCCTATTCTGACTTGAGGTGAATCTCTGCCATATTTCCGAGGTTCTGTGAAAAAAGAGAAACCTCAGAGTGCACCTCTCCCACCCCCCTCTGAAAGGACTCCCTGGAAGACTGGATATCCTGGAGAAGAGTGGTGTTGTTGGGCTCCTGTGGTGAAGCAACCTCTGCAGTGGGCACCACCACCTTGGTGTATCTGTCCATTCTGCCCTGTTCAGGGAGGCTTTGGTTCCTTGTCTCTGGCCATGTTCTGGGTGGTAAGATGTCAACACCATCCAGTGTCCCCGGCGGGCCCTTATCAGGATGGGGAAACAGCCACATATGATTCGCACTGAGTGAGGGGAGGGGGAAGTGTGAGCAGCCGGCTCACCCCAACAAAGCCTCAGTCGCTGGACTCCATAACCCACGTGGTTCCATATAGCGAACCCCTGACAGAACTCAAGAGTGATGGAGATGGCACTGCTTCACCTGCAAAGCCTCAGCCTACACCATCCATCCAGGCCCATCTGGGAACTAGCCCTCAGTATGTGGAACAGGGGCCTCAGGTTGTTCGCAGGGCAGATCTCTGTCCAAACCAGTCTTTCGCACAATTGATTTCCAGGGGCACAGCCTCTTGAGCAGACAGAGGGCTCCCCATCTCAGGTCGGGTTTTCTGTACAAGCCCCACAAGGGTCCTAAATACAGTCTCTGTCACTGCCCCCCAATGAGGAGGATTCCCACACTTACTCTAATCAGGATGGGTAAGCTCAGCTTTAGTATCTAGGTGTGGGGAGGGGTCTTAGGAGTCCAGAGAGCCCACTGGCACTACCCGCGTCCTAGTGGCTGGCAGGCTAATTCTTTAAATTCGCACTAATGCCCTAGCAGTTATCCGGTAACCCCAGAGTGAGGTCCCTTGTGCGTTACTCTTATACTACTCCCCAGACCGAGGTGTGCACGGCTCCATGTTACCATGCAGGGTGAACTGCGCCTTAGACTACTGTTTCAGCAGATGGTGCAAATCTTGAAATGACAGTCCCAGAGGAGGGGAAAAATTCTCTGCAAAAAAGTGTTGGAGCGTCCCTCGCTGTGGTTTCTCCCTCACTCTCTCATGTGCTTTCACATGCACCTGCGACTGCCACTGGATGGATTTAGCCCTATGGGAGTCAAACTCTTCCCACACATCATTGTTTTGACCCCTCCGTCTCCTCACCTCTCTTCTCCTGAATGACACAAGCCACGGGATCAGGCCTCAGGACCCCGGTATTTCATTGTCACCCGCATCCCAGCAGCACTCACACCAGGCCCTCCGACGCTCACACCCCCACAGCAAGGCCTCTGCTGGTATCATCACGACTAGGGGCTGGAAGAAGGGAGCCTCCACTAGCTCTCTGTTCCGGCGTTGTGCAAGAGATTCTGCCACTCTTAGCCTCTGGACTCCGCCAGCCACTGTCGCTGCATGTGTAGACCCCGAGGAAGGCCATCAAGGCACCAAGGGGAATGCAGAGCTAAGACCGGAGACACTGCTCCTCTAGGCACTAATCCCCTCTCGATCCACCGCTACTAGCATCTTGTTGAAGGGCACTGGTCCTGCTATACCCCTTCCACTGCAGCCACCACAAAAGTCCCGGTGGTGCTGTGGCAAACCCCAGCCACCTCCTACTTGTGGGAAGCAGAGTCACAGGCCAGCCACCTTCCGGAAGAAAAGGGAGTGGGGAAGGAGTCAACCGTTGTCTTTTGCCGGGTGCCATTCACAGGACCACGCAGTAGAGGTTTTCAGGGCTCTTGTGTTGCAGCCCAGCCTTGCTGTGCAGCACTCACTCCTCAGGGTCGGTCGGCGGCCATGTCTGAAGCACGCACCTGCCCCACACGCAGGTCCTCAACAGAGCCAGCTGCATCATTGTTTTCCCACCTGATCAACTTGTTGGGTGGAGAGGATCACGTGCAGTTAAATTTTATGGTCGGGGTCTTCTCGGGATACAGCAGTAATGTTTCGATCAATTTGGGCCCGGCTGGAGCTTCGCTCTGGCACGTCTACCCGCCATCTTGCTGAGTAGGGTTAGAATCTTAAATCAACTTGTTAGGAATTAAAATTCACCTGACTGCAGCTCAAGTGAATAAGATCCAAGTATTTCAATGGAATAAAGGTGACCATTGCATTATTAAAGGAGACATTTGCAAATCACACCAGCATCTTGTTTCCATAAAGGAAACTCCCTAATTCCGATAAAAGGCTGTGACAGGGTGAGAAAATTCAGAAGGAGTAGGTATCAGCTAATATAGCATCGAAAGAGAAACCAGATACAGATTCCGATTAGAATGAGAAGGAATGTACTTGCTCACAAGAATATCGTAACGCAAGAAAATAAGGAGAATTGGTCCCCAGGGAATTGTAATTACATCTGCTTGCAAAGGTGGACAGGGGCAAGGGATTTAGCTAACTTACTAACAAATTTCACACAGTTAAAAAGTTACTTCTGTCTAACTGATACAGTCTTCAAGTTCGCACCACGTGAGAACCAATCAACACCCACAGGGGCGGCTCTAGGCTCATGGCGGCCCTGGCAGGGAGCGTAGGTAGGGGGCCCCGGAAGAGGGGTCCGGGCGGGGCGGAGCGCGGAGGCCAGTGAAGAGGGGGGGGTCAGGGTGTTTGGAAGTGGAACAGAGTTGGAGGCCGCCAAATCCCTGCCAGGGGCGCCACGCAAATATGTATCCATCCTCAGAGGTTTAATATATTAAGGATATATATTGGCGTGATGGCCCCTGGGGTTTGGTGGCCCTGTGCAGGTGCACAGCTTGCACATGCCTAAGGCCACCCCTGCCCAGTATTCTTCTGTACTTGGTGTCAGTCTCCTTCTCAGGGTAATACAGTGCGAGCTTATTCCATCTTTGTGACCATCATAGTCTCTCACAAAGAAGTATCACCCTCCACTCCTCCCAACCGGCATGTGCTGAGAATCATCATCCAAAAAATCATGATGTATTTTGTGCTTGGTTGTGCACAACAAGTAGAAATGCAATATTTATTTCAAAACGAAGTCGTGTTCCTAGGCCCACCCATGTCAACTTTTAAATGCACGTCCTAGCCATAATAACCAAAATCATGTAAAGCTTTCGTTTCTCTAAAAGTAAGTGTAAACGTGTGCACACATATATGCAATAATTAAGCGTGTTACAAGTAAACATAATAAATAAAAACAGATGCAGATGACTGTGCGTCCCCACTCCTAAGGCATTAAAAGCTCATTTTAAGGCCTGGGGACCATCTAGTTCCATCTTGCCTCAATAATGTCTGTTTCATAGCTTTGTTTTATAACTTCGCTTTTACCATAACTATCCTAAATTAACATATTTTATTAGGCAAATTAAAACCACTTTAAGATGTTAACAATGCTATTAAAATGTTTTTAAATTAACTAATATTCCAAATATAGTTTAACAATTTCAGGTTGTGGACCAATAATTCTTTATTTGTCCCCATGTAATAAAATTTTATGTTTTAGGTTTATGGGCATCCCTTTATCTTGGAGGCTTTCAGATCATAGATCGTCATTCCTGCTGAAATATCGGTATCATGCAAAGTCAAACATGTATTCAGCATGCATTGAAAGTCTGATTTTAATGGCAGAGCCCCTATGAAATGTGCATAAATATTACCAGCTGAAAATAGTTCCATACACTCTCAGTTAAGCCATGTACGTGTACTGTAAACTGAGTAAACATATTCTCCACAATTACCAGCCCACAAACGACGTTTAACTTTATTTTACCTTTCTGGTCAAGTTTAGTTTCTTGATTAATAACCAATTCAAGATACTTTTCCAATATTTTTTTTAGCAGTTTCCCACAATTGTATTTAGCATTTACTGCATTATAGCTACCCCTATAGCTGTAAGTTACTCATGTTGGATGTAAAGGAAGTGAATAATTTATGTGTATTCGGTCACCCCATAAGATTCCTCTCCAATAGTTCCCTGTCTTCAATCCGGTGGTACATAAAACAAATTAAAAATAACAACCACTCCATAGCCTACGTCCACTATGGCAGACCTGAACATCAAGATGCTCAAAAATGTAATCCACGGCCTTGAAGAAAACAGCCAATGGATTGAGGATATTGTGAGCACATGCATCAAGCTAATTTGCGATCGCAAACAGTGTAAAACGCAAAAAACAGCTGTGTGCGATCGCAAAATAGCACTATACAATGCATCATTGAAAATCACAAAATTTATGTAAATTCACAAATTTGCGATTCTCATTTTGGCAAGCATGAAACAGCGATTCCTTATTTGCGAATTCGCAAATAGGAGTTCGCAAAACAACACATTAAACATTCGCAATTTGCGATTATGCTACAATTCACTATATAGCACATGCAAAATAGCACCAATTCACAAAACTATTTAAACAGGCCCAGAATGCCTCAGAGTGTTCCACAGTGGCTGCGCTGTATGTCATGGCGAGGAGGATGAGGATACCAGCAGCAGTACAGAGAAGAAGGAGGATACAGGAACGCCTTTTTAGAGTGCGCATTACATTGTTGGGGCAGACAGAGGAAGAGATTTATGAGAAATATATGTTTAATTCTTCCATGATCTATGATCTGATAGCTGAATTAGATCCACTACTGCAGCAGCAGACTCCTAGAACACATGCCATCCCCACCCATGTGCAGGTCCTATGTTTACTGCACCTCCTAGCCTCAGCTAGCTTCCAGGGGGTTATAGCTGCAGCAGGAGGGGTTTCCCAAAGTGCACTATTGCGTTTCTTTAACTCATTCCTGGACCCTATGTAGCTGAGGATGCACCACCACATAAGAGATCCGTCTATCCCACAGGAATTGCTGGAAACAAACTTGGACTTTTACCATATTGCCCACATCCCCCATGTAATTAGTTGCATTGATGGGACACATGTAGCTATATGTCCCACCTCAGTGAATGAGTACATTTACAGCAATAGGAAGTCATATCATTCACTAAATATACAAGCTATATGCTATGCAAAGCACATCATCACAGACATAGTGGCAAGAGTCCCAGGTAGTAAGCATGATTCGTACACCTTCAGACACAGTGGCATACATGCACGTCATCCTGGGGGTGAATTTGGCGAAGGATACCTGCTTGGTAAACACATGTCACTCTCTTATGCTGATTCTCTGGTCATTGTGAGACATAGCAGTGACTAATCTATTGCCTTTTACCCCATAGGTGACAGTGCGTATGCTGTGTGCTCATTCATCTTGTCACCATACCTGAAACCAAGTACACTAAGTGAAATGCGGTTCAATGCAGCGCACAGGTCAACGCGCAATGTGATTGAGAGGACCGTTGGCCTACTGAAAAGTCACTACTGCTGCCTACATAAAACCGGCGGTGCATTGCAGTACAGGCCAGACACTTGCTGTAAAATTGTTGCCACTTGTGCCATGTTGCATAACATAGCAACTCTCAAGGCATACCCCTGGAACTATCGGATACTGAACCTGGCGAAGACAAGGAAACATTACAACCACAACAAGCAGCAAGTACATCGAGTGCAGCAGAAGGAGGATGGACAGCGACGAGCAGAAATAACTCAGAATTATTTTTGAGGTGTGCAATGATAAAACGACACACTACATTGTTTCTTTGCCATTTGGGTTTAGTTCTAAAAAAAGACTTCCGTTTGTGGTAATGCACACATGCAAAGCAGAAAAAGTCCAATGTGTAGACTGAAACGCAACAGGAAAAGTTTGCCATGGTACTTATACATCAGTCCAGACAAATATATAAATAATGGTTACATCACCATGTGCACATGTCCACACTATTTTCTGAATCTACACACTCCCATTGCCTGTTCTGGGTGCTCTCACACATCCCTGTCTGTGCCTCCTGCATTCCGTCACATGTGCCATGCTGCTACTGCAGCTGGAGGCATCCTCACTATCCCCTCCACCCATGACACTACTGGCAGCAACAGAATTAGTGTGTATTTGCGCCACAGCATTGGTGACCTGTATTAGTCCCCTGACCACATCACCGCAGCAATGTGTCATTTCCAACTACATGCCTACAGCACGTCAGGATAGTTGTGCAGTTGTTGTGCTTAGCCAGTTGGTGGCCCTAGTGTACCCATCCAAGTGTCCAAGACATTGATGGTGTTTTTTTTTAAAGACGGGACACCTGGTCTTCTTTCATCACCTTGCATAAGTCCCTGAGAGCTAGTGTCATATCAGCAAAGTGTTGATTTGTTTCCCTGCGACCTCCCTGCACAGCTGTTGTGAGATGTTTGATGCTGTCACTCATCTCCCCATGTTTCTTGCTAGGGATGAAAGGTGTGCCTGCATAGAATGCATGTGATTACATTGCAGGCGCTGTACCCTCAACAGTGCGTTCTCCAGTCCAGCAAAGGACGTTGAATTGTCACCTCCGTCAGCTCTCATCTATGCAGCTGCCCGGAGTCTCCTGATGCGGATATTCCTACGTTGCAGCTGTACACATGGTCTTGATGAGGGTGTCTGCCCATGCTGTGCTGTTGGAGGGTTAGGTTGGCCCTCATCCTCTGCGTCTAGTGCAGGCAATGGCGCCACTGTGATACTGCATCTCATTTGTTATATGTTAAATTGAGGCCCTAACATAGGTGCACCATTTCAGAGGCACAAATCCTTCGTGCCACAGGGACAGGCAGGCCCTTTCACCCAGTTAAGGCCCTTTCACCTACATTAGCCCTCCCTTTACAATAACGAGCAACAGAGGCTGTCCCTTATCTGATGTGTGCTCTGGTGGCAGAAGACGGTCCAACCTAAATATGTAATATCCATGTCCAACAGTGACTAACCTAAGTCACAACGAATTCTTAGAAACAGACCCTTAGCTCTTGGGATTTTCCCTAGCACAGGATTATTGATTTCTCCAAGAGCTCATTAAATATGCATGAACCACTCTTACGTCAATGCTAACATTCCAAGGCACCTATCTGGTATAAATATACCTCACTTTGCCCAAGCAAGGCAGAGGAGACCGAGACTTCCATGCCAACACTCTGATATCTGAGACGCTGCAACCTGCGTCATGCCACAGCTCCTGCTGGCAGAAGTCCCTCACCCACCCTGGGGGGTCCAGCTCGAGAATCAGGATGAAGTCCCACTAAGGTAATGGGGTTAGATTAAATCCTAGGGGAATTCTTGGCTCTCTAAGACCTACACATGCTAGGTACACTTAGATACATCTAGTTAGGCATCATAGGGGTAGAGGCGTTATCTTAATGCATTCTGTATTTCATGTATGTGTTCATAACTATTGCAAAATGGTAGAACTATACAATGCCTTTTTCTTTAAGTGCACTGCTGGCCATAATTCTCGGCTACTGTCCAACAGTTGTCGCAGCACATATAACCAGTACTAGAATAACAACTGTGAAATAAATTTTATTATAAACACACCCGACTGTTTCTTCTATGTACTTCTCTGAGATGGGTGAATTAAAAGTAGTATATTGTTTCCACGATTCTGAGGGATCAGGGTTTTATGTTATGTGGTTGCCACAAGCTATTCCCTTCTTGTCTTCAAGAAGTTTCCAGTGGCCTCTGAGCTAGCTGGTACACAGTAATTAAGTGTAATATACATAATCGGGGCATACAGACCTCAGTCCTATGCCAAGCCTATTATGTATGTTATTCCAATGCGCAGAACCTATAAGGGAAACAGGAACTACACTACATGGCGCCCAACGTGATTTTGGCACTTATTTAACAGTAGAATTTGAGTAGTTCAGTCATGCTTATTCTCAGAGACCCCTACTCTCAAAACTCCAGAGACGTCTGAAGTGGGTAGGCACAAAATTCTGCCACAGCTGAGTAGGTAAACTTCCTATGTATTGGCCGTTGGTTAATCAAGCTTGAAGGAAAAAGTTCCAGAACAATTGTGCCTTTTTAAAACCTTATCTTAAAACCCTTTTTTACGACATTTTGTTTTCACAACACAATGTCAGTTGAAGCTGCTGCTCCTGTCACTGGGACACAGGTCTCAAAGGACGAAGAGGAAGCAAATACAATACATTTTGCACCCAAAATCAAGCATACACTCACATAAAAAACCCTCAGACATGGTTTAACAGACCGAGGAGGTACAGTAATATTTATAGAGGCACACGAAGATTATCAAACAGATGTGTTCTATTTTTGGGTTACATTCCCAGCAGTAAATGCAACAACTCAGACTTTTCATTCTTACATACATGAAAATGTCCCAGCGGTCTACACTCCTTTTTGAGGAGATTAAGATTCCGCTCACTGGGGTGTGGCTTACGCGCTGACGCGAGATGGCGGCTTTCCCGTGAGCTCCTGAGAAATACGGGCTCCCGATGTTTTTCAAGCCTCCTATTCTATATTCCGAGGCCGGAATTTGACATATTCCTACGGCGGAACATGTTCGGCGGTGCTGGCGAGCAGTCCCGGAGCTTCTAATGCCGTTTTTGGGGCTGTACGAGCATTTTCTTCAGTGACTGCATCGGGACTCGGGCGGCCGCCATTTTGAGCCGCCGAGCCCGCGTCTCTTCACAAGAACTCGACATCACCTCAAGCTGTCTTCCTGGATTATTTTATGCTCCACGCTCTATCTACCTTGCTGTCCTTCATAAGGTATGGCGTTATTGCACCACTAGCTCCTCCTTTTGTGGCTCGCAATTCCTATCGCGTTTTCTATGCCTAAGTGAATGTCGCCCGCCATTTTCTATTTCTCCAATTTTGGTGCGAAGGTGTGCTGTTTACCTGCTTTTTTCAACTACCGTGATGTGGTGCTTCATCGCTAGCTCCTACTCCTCACATCTTCAATGAACGCTTTGCTGATATGATATATCGCCTTCTGTGGCTTTCCTCACCCTGCAATTTTGTGGAGTCTGACTGACCTATTTTCTCTTACTACGTCTGTGCGGGTTGTACTTCAGGTATTTTGAGCAAGTTGTCTGACTAATTTTCCTCTCACTTTTTGATCATTTTCTTTACACCTGGTGGTGTTTTTGTGCTGCTTCTGCGCAATAATCATTTTTCTTTCTCCTGCGTACCTGGTGTGCTCCTATATTGGAATAATGGCGCATAACGCAGGCACCATAAGGTCGTCAAACACAGGAACCACGCCCAAACGCCTTAAAAATGACCCTCCTTCTCCGATTAACACCTCCCAGAATCCTATTCTGGACTCCATCTTAGAGGAGGTTAAGGGTCTCCAACCCTTTATGTCTGCCACCAATGAGAAGCTCAAGCAGATTGAAGAGAGGTGGGTTATTATGGAAGGCAAAGTTCTGAGTTTGGAGCAACGTGTCAGCGATATTCAGGATGTCTCTACTAAGATACCCCTGCTGGAAAAGGAAATTAAGCAACTTAAACTCCACGCAATCGTAGAAACAACCTACGTATTTACGGAGTTCCGGAGAATCTTGAGGGGTCTGATATGGTGTCTTTTATTCGTAAACTCCTCTATGAAGTGTTGGACCTTCAACCGAATTCTCATCCTCTAAATATCCAGAGAGCTCACCGCCTCGGACGTCCCACTTCTAATTCCTCAAAACCTCGTGGTATTATCCTCCTCTTCCTTGAGTTTGCTGAATTAATGACTGTCCTCAAAGCTGCCAGGCTCAAACGTCGCCTTGTGTGGTCAGGTCATAGTATTTTCATCTCTCAAGATTTGTCAAATGCAACCAACGCTCGACGTAAGGAATTTCTCAACCTCCGTCCTCAGATGAGACAACTGAATATTCAATATGGAATTCTACACCCGTGCTTCTGCAAAATCACCCATAATGGTCGTACTCGCACCTTTGATGATCCTCAGGAGTTGCACGAATATCTGCAATTTGCCTCTGCACCTAACATGGATGTTACTACCTGATGCCTTCATTAGGCTTCTTTTGTTTCTCTTTTTCTTCCCGCCTTCTGCTGAATTATTGTGCTGTTTCTAGCCTCAACATGTTTTCCTTCTCTATGTCGTGCTGTTCTTGGTTTCTCTCTACTTCTCTCCTGGCGTTTCGGGGGGGTCTGTCTCTCCTTCGGCCTCTCCTCGCTCCAGATGTCTTGGTGTTTTCTTTCCTCTCAGATGTGGCAGTCTTGCCTTGATTTGTTTACTCATTCCTCTTTTTTCTTCTCTCCCCTTTCTTTCTTCTTTCTAGTCATTCTTTTTCTGTTCTACCAGTACTTATCTTTTTCCATCTTTTCCTATCCTTTTCATTCTTTTTTGACTGTTCTATTCCTTGAACTATGTTTTCTGCTCCTTGCTATGTCGTCCTCGGTGCTTTTTGGCATATCTTCTCAAATCAGTGTACTTTTGTCGGATATTATTTGTATTTGTAATGTTTCTGTTGCTTATCTCTTTTATTTTAGTTGTTCTCCTGCAATGTGTTCACCCCAGATGTTCATCCTCTTCCTTTCCTCCCACCGTGTGTAACCTTGTCACATGGAACGTTCGTGGTTTGGGTCACCCCGTCAAACGTCAAAAGGTATTGTCACATTTATCTAAGCTTAATTCACAGGTTGTTTTTCTTCAAGAGACCCACTGTACAGAATCAGAATCTTCAAAGCTCAAGAGACAATGGGTGGGTCAAGTTGTCTATTCTCCTGCTGTCAACAACAAGGGAGGTGTTGCAATTTTATTTCACAAAGGTTTAGGTGTCCAAATTCTCTCCTCCAAGGCTGATACGGAAGGTCGATGGGTTATGGCTAAAGTTGTGATCCAAAACAAAACATTGGCTTTTGTGAACATTTATGGTCCTACCCGCCCTGCTCCTGAATTTTGGAATGATGTTAAAGTTCTTATTTCCTCTATTGACTGCCCCAATATTGTCATTTCTGGTGACTTTAACCAATGGATGGATCCCTTTTCTGACAGACTCTCCTCAACTAAATTTCGACCCGACAAAACCTATAAATGTTTCCAATCTGCTATCTCGTCCCGTCCCTTATACGATGTATGGAAAACTTGTAATCCTGATACTCTGGAGTATACGTTTTACTCAAATGTACACCACACCAGATCTAGGATTGATTATATTTTAGTTAGTAAGTCTCTCCTTCCCACATTGCACAAATCTGAAATTGGCTCTATTTTTATCTCGGACCATGCCCCTGTTTTTGCTACCCTTGACCTTACCCTAACCTCTTCCAAATTCAGTCGATGGAAATGTAACACGTTCCTTTTGTCAGATACTGTCTATATGAAAGAGGTTCAGAATTTTATAGCTGAGTTCTTCACTTTTAATGTTCCCACAGACACATCGGTTCCCAACAATTGGGACGCTTTCAAAGCTGCCCTGCGAGCTTTTACCATCTCTTATGTCTCTAAAAAACAAACCTCAATTCATCTAAGTATAAGGAACAACTTGCCTCTATTAAACAATTGGAACATTTGTATTTCTCCTCCAAAAACTCTGATGCCCTCCGTAATCTCATTAAAGCAAAATCTGAATTGAATAAAATAGCTACTACTGAAGCATGTAATACTCTGTTGAAGATTAAATCTCAGTTTCATGGAGGTCAGAATAAGGCTGGTAAAATGTTGGCGAATTACCTCAAAATTAAATCTGAGCGTAAAACTGTGGGACCTATTCTAAATGATTCTACAAACACACTAGTTACTTCTGATGAAGATATTGCTGAGGTTTTCCATACCTACTATCATAATCTTTATACCGATGACACATGCCCCACCGATCAAAATCCCCCCTCTCCTGCACTCCCTAATGAATTTGCTCAATTAGAAAATGACATTTCCTCTCAAGAGATCCTTCTGGCCATCAACTCCCTAAAAAAATCAAAAGCTCCTGGTCCTGATGGTTTGCCAATTGAGTTTTACTCTGCCCTCCATGCCATTTTTGTCCCTAAATTACTGCAACTGTTTAATTCCTTCATTGTTGATGCTAGGGCTTCGGGGTCTTTCTTGGATGCACTCATCGTCATCATTCCCAAACCTGATAAGGATCATTCCCAGTGTAAAAATTACCGCCCTATTTCCCTGATCAATTATGACTGTAAAGTTTTTGCTAAAATCCTCGCCTCCCGTCTTGATTCTCTCATACCACTTTTAATTAAAATGGATCAAGTTGGTTTTGTCAAAGGCAGACTTGCCGCTGACAACGCCCGTATGTTCGCTAATGTCATTTCCCATAGTAAACATTTCAAAGCCCCTCTAGCTGCCCTATCTCTTGATGCGGAGAAAGCTTTTGACCGCATTAATTGGCAATTTATGTTCCGCACATTGCAATGGTTTGGTTTTGGTCCCTCTTTTATTTCCTTGGTTAAACTCCTTTACTCAGCTCCCCGTGCCAGTATTTTTGTCAATAACCAATTTTCTAGGTTCTTTCCCTTATGTAGGGGAACAAGACAAGGTTGCCCCCTATCCCCGTTATTGTTTATACTCTGCCTTGAACCCTTTCTTGAGCGCCTCCGCTCTAATTCCCAAATAACTGGCTTTAAACTTTCCTCTGTTGAAACAAAATTATCTGCTTATGCAGATGACATCTTAGTCTACATGTCTAATCCTGTCACGTCACTTCCCCATTTTATGAACGAAGTCCTCCTTTACTCCTCAGTCTCTGGGTATAAACTCAACTTATCTAAAACTGAAGTACTACCTCTAAATTCTACTTGCTATCAATACATGTTTAACTCCACTGACTTTGCATGGTGTCCCTCCAAAATCAAATATCTTGGTATTTGGTTTTCATCGTCCCTTATTGAAACTCTCAAAGCTACATTCGCATCCCTCACACAGAAAATTCAATCCCTCCTTCAAAGTTGGTCCCCCTTATTTTTATCTTAGTGGGGTAGACTTGATACCATCAAAATGATGATTACGCCTCACGTATTATACACTGTTTCAATGCTTCCCATGAAAATACCGAACGTTTATTTTACTCGTTTAAACTCTATTTGCTCCAAATTTTTGTGGAATAACAAACACCCTCGCATTGCCTTACATAAACTCATACGTCCTAAAATGGAAGGCGGGGTTCGCTTCCCTCATTTTAAGCTCTACCATTCTGCCTTCCTCATTAAGCAATCCTTTTCTTTAGCTTTTGACTTTCATGATTCCCCGATTCCTAAATGGATTACTTTTGAACGATCATTACTACAAGGCTTTTCGTTTCAGCATACTGTTTTTATGTCCAACTGCTCGTTTTTATCTAAACATACGGTTTCAAAATACTCACAATCTCTATTGCATGCTATATTCACTAAAGATTTGTCTCCAATCCAATGTTTTTTGTCATCTTGTGTCTGGTATAACAAATTCCTCAAATATAAGGGCAAATCTTTCTACTACAAGTATTGGAAAGAAAAGGATATTGTATTTGTACATCAATTTTTCGCCAATAATGTCATTATTTCTTTCTCCGAAATGCAAGTTTTGTACAACCTACCCATGTCTTGTCTCAAGGAATATACCATTATTACTAATGCTATAACTTCATATTTATCAACCTTTCCTTCCTCTGATACCTTACCCTCTTTTTCTCCCGTCTCTCCCCTTTATCCCTTATTTTCCCTCCACCAACCTAAAGCTGCCCTTGTCTATAAATTATTGTCTTCCAATGTTCTGGAACGGTCTAAGTCAGCTACTGAAATTGCTTGGGAATCTGATTTGTCCGTTTCTCTCTCTGTTGATGACTGGAATTGTATATGGAGCAAACTGTTTAAGATTTCTGTTGCAGCCCGCATTACTCAATCATTATATTTTATTTATCATAGATCGATTCTCACTCCTCTTAGTATTGCCAAGTTCTCGCCATCATCTCCTACTCTTTGTTGGTCATGTTCTTTACTCCCAGGTTCCCTTAAACATCAATTATATGAATGTCCCTCTGTTTTGGCTTTTTGGAACTCTGTTTGGGATATTTGCATGCGCATGTTTAACTGTTCTGTTCCCTTATCATTCTTAAATGTGTTTTTAGGCTCTGATTCAACTGATATTGATATTGCTCCTTCTAGTGCAAGATTACTGGACTTGTTCATTGCTATTGCGTTTAAAGTAATTTTATCTTGTTGGAAGGATAATTCCAAATTTTCTATTCTTACTTGGTGGAACTTCATATGTGATGAACATAGGATTGCTATTGCTTCATCCTCTTCTGTCTCCTCTAAAGTTAAATCTGATATTCTTTGGCTCCCCTTTTCCAACTATCTTTCATCCCCCCTTCTATCTGATTTTTGGGCCTTTATATCCTCAGGTTTTCCTTCCTTTCTTCTTCTCCTTCTTCCTTCCTTCTTTTCTCTTCTCTTCTCTTCTTTCTTCTCTCCCCTTTTCCTATTCTTTTATCTTTTCCTCTCTTTATCTTTTCATATCTTCTTTTATTGCTGAACCGTTACTTTATAGTTTGTTTTTGCCTCACATGTGTTTCACTTGGTTCTCATGTACTATTTTATCGTTTTTGTATTGAACTTTGTTTTAAACAAAATAAAAACTTTATTAAACTGAAAAGAAAAAAAAAAGATTCCGCTCACTAACCAGGACCACAATTTCTGGTTTAATGGCGCCCTACAATAAATAAATAAAACCAGGCTCGATCCACTAGGTAGACTAGGAGCTACATGGCCGACATTAGCCGGCTACACACCACATCCTGACATTGATATAATGCCACAAGATGCACTACTCTTACAACACAAAGAGTTAGTAAAACTCTTACAGAGCCATGACGCAACTCGCCATGAGGACACTTGGTGTCCAGCCCACAGTAGCTACAAATGATACAGCTCCTACACAGAGCACCGCTACTAAAATCACTCCACAAAACACACACACAGTAATGGGTAAACTGCCCAAGAAACGTGAACAGATTCCTTTCTGGGTAACTCAGAAAATTACCCAGTTAGAAGCAGTATTTCTAAATACCTTTTTTTTATTTTTTTTTTTATTGCAGACAGGCTGACACAGAAAGCCAAAGAAAATTACATATAAAACCAAAAAGAAAAGAAAAGCACAGGAGATATCTTCCAAAACAGCAGAAAATCATGTACATACAAGTTTGAATATCGTCTAAAGCAAACGGCTAATAAATTTCAAATTAAATCTCCCCTTCTTCCTCCCTTCCCTTCTTTCCCTATTTCCCTCTTATCATGTTATGTTGAGCAACAAGTCCCCCAATTTCTATCGAATTTAGCCAGTGCTCTACCACCTCTTATGTTTGCTAAAGCAAGTTCCATAGAATGTATTTCCATTACTAAAGCCCACCAGTCCCAAGCGGTAGGTGCATCTGTAGCAATCCAGGCTCTTGCAATGCTTAGTTTGGCGCAAGATATTAGTATGGTTACCAGGGAGGAGTGTGGAGTTGAGGAGGGGTGGCAATCTAATAAGATTAAGGGAGCGGAAAAGGTGGGAAGAACGATCCTCTTAATTTTACAAATATTTTGAATCTCTTCCCAGAAGGTCTTAAGCTTAGGACAGGAAAATAGCATATGAACTAGATTGGCAGCAGCCTCTGAACATTTAGGACATTTAGTGCGATCTGTAAAATCTGAATTAGGGGACCACCTTGAGATTCTTGCAGGAGTGTAATAAAGCATACAGGTTGTTCTAAACTGCTGTAACCTAAGACTTGAAGATCTAACTAATTTGTTGATATTAGACAAAGAGTTCTCTATTTGTTTTAGAGTAACATTTGAGCCGAGTTGGGCCCCCCATTTTTCCTTTATTTTAAGCAGATCATTTGTTTTGTATTTAGATAGTAATTTATAAGCTACGCTAATAACTGATTTATTTTTTTTGGCATATAAGCAAGTCCAAATATCACAGTCTGTAATACTTCGGATCTTTTTTTTGTTAATTAAGAAGTCATGAATCTGAAGATATTTATATCTAGCATTTTCCGGTAAATCATATATAGATTTAAGCAAATTAAAGTCAGCAAATCCCTGTGGGCCATATAAATCGGCCAGAGTATTAATTCCCTTCACAGCCCATGTGTTATTCGTGTTATCGGAAAATACTCCTGGGAGACCAGGGTTACCCCATAATGGGAGCTTCGGGTGAAAAAATGAGGTCCTGCAGTATGTCAATAAGTTCTTCCATATCTTTATTATATCCCTTGCCGTCTTAAACCTTACCCTCTTAAAGTAGTTCGGATCGTTTGTTCTAAACAGAAACAAGTTTGATTCTTCCTTCAACATAAGATGATAGAAAAATGTGGTTTCTTCCTTATATAATAAAGAGCGTAATCGTAAAAAAAATGAAGACAAATGGTACAACTTAAAATCTGGAAAATTAAGCCCTCCCTCGTTCGTAGTGTTTTTCAAGTATTTCACCGATCTTCTTGATTTTTTATAGCCCCAAATAAAGCTATTTAAAACACCATCCAGTTGTTGAAAGAATCGGTTATTCAATGCCAACGGAATAGATCGGAATAAGTATTTCTAAATACCACACCATTTGAAAGCATATAATGCTAACACTCTGCTTGCCTATAGGGATAACACCACAGTTAGAGGACTGCACCAATTGGGGTACAGTCTTTGCTGCCATAAGTACCAGAACTCATGGTATTCCTTCCTTAGCTGTATTTCTAGATGTCTTACGACAGATACAGAACAAATATGGAGCTGAACCAGCTCTGACCTTAGGTATGAAATTACTAGGTAATTATGACCAGGTAGCAACAATAATACTAGCTAACATTAAAGGGGAAGCAGCTTCAGTGGCGATCTGCCAACACCTAGGAGAGGTCAGTCTTATAGACCAACCACAAGAACTTCCCAAAATAATTAAAACTGCATATGCAGAACTGGGAAGGGACAGTTTGGGTGGGAAAGCTTTTAAAAACCATAGTTAATGGGTAGTCCTGAGAAGGACACTTCTAAGCAGACACATACTTCTTCTAAAAAGAAGTGGCATAATAATAAAAAACAAATATTTTTCAGAAAAGATTCTCAGCCCCGAGGTAGGTCTCCTCAACAGGAGCCCTCTGCAAAGAGGTATAATCTTTGGAATAGGGATAATACTAGGAAACCTGCAGTGCATAATTTGTTAAAAACATTGTACCGGGGCTCTCAACAGGAGGACACTAGAGCTTTCACCATCCGTTGCCCCTGGCAGCACTGCCAATGACAGCACCAACACCCTACTAATCATCACACTCTTAAAAGTGTGACAATTCATACTATTACAGGCCCCCAAAGCTATAAGAATGGCTTTGGAGGCAAATACTACTAATTGGAAATTTAAATTTAAATAATGAACAGAAGTTGTGCTCATACCTAAATTGGCAGACATCACTACCATGTGGCAGACAGTCATAAGCCCTGGTGCTGGTAATTAAGTTCTGGTGCTGAGCACTGGAACGCCCGCAACAAATTAAGCACTGGAAATCTGACAGGTATCAGGATACTGATACACATTCCTCTCAATAAACAACACAGGGAGAGAAGGAAAGTCAGCACACAAAGAAGAGCGCAAGCAGTCCAGGGACAAGCACACTCGGAACTCTTCTAAAACAGAAGAGAAGCCACACCACAATGTAAAAAATAAAAATAAATAAAAAAAGAAGAAAGTTGCAGGTCTCAAAGTTAGACATGCATAGAATCCTAAGGACTCAACTTCTGAACGGGGATTGGACTCAGACAATGCTAAGACAGAGCGGCAGAAATAACAATAGCTCGCCAGAACCTGAAGGAATTTCTGGACAGCAAAATTGAATGATTACATCAAGGTGGAAACACCAGACAAAAGGGTGAGCGTCCCACACAAGTTATATGAAATACCACTCCGTATGGAGGAGGACGAACACAGGAAAGTAAAAGGTCTCTTTGCAAAGAACCTATAGTCTGGTTTTGACATACTGTAAGCAGAATAAGATTAGCCGCCAGCATTCATCAGGGAGCGCCCAAAGGGAGAAAGTATATTTTTCCTGCATTTTCCAACCATGTTCCCGTTCACCTTATACATACATATGCACAGGAGTGGTCAGTAGCCCAAGCTCCTGCATTGTATAAAAATCACACTGGATGGGATGAGGACTCAACCCACCATGTGATCCCGTTAATAGTTTCACCACAGACTCAAAGACAATATCCTATTAAGCAAGAAGCTAAAACACAGGTCAGTTAGATCTTAGATGAACTTGAATCCAAGGGGATCGTTTGAAATGCACTTCACAAATGAACAATCCCTTGCATCACCTGATAATACATTTAGTCTAGTTTTCATTTACAGACACTTGAACACTTGCACAAAGACATATCCTGTCCAACATGCAGATAGTGCCGCATTAATGAATAACATTATGCTGGAAAAAATACAAATCAACACTTGTTGTCTCAAATGGATGTTTCTGTCAAACTATAGCACCTGAAAACAGGTACCTGACAGCATTTAGTATATTAGAGTCCCAGCGACAATTATTGTCATTTCCCCCATGGGTATAAGAACAGCCCAGGGGTATTTTCTGAAAGAATTACTGAATTGCTAAAGCACTTTGATGAAGAAGCGTTGTCCTATATGGAGGATATTTATCTAATGGATGACCTATTGAGGAAACACTTGACCATGGTGAGCACCATTATTATGGAATTCGCCTCTGGGAGCTACAAATTTAATTTTGAGAAATCAGAAATTGCCCACCTCAGGGTCCTATTTTAGGCATATGAGCTTTCAAGTGAAGGGAAAAGCCTGGCAGCTAACTTTTTAGAAAAGTGTGCGCTGCTCCAGCCTCCAAAGACATTAAACAACTTCCAATCAATACTGGGATTCCTAGATTTTGGCAGAACATACATTTTCGATTTCACAGAGAGAGTAAAACCTTTCTACGACCTTTTCCAAACCTAACTTTTCAGTCAAACATTGGACACAAGAACACACCAATATTCTTTGTTCACTCCAGGAAGATATTATTGCTTCCAAACACATACACAGATGTGTAAACTTGCACCAATTGGTACTCAGTATCATTTTGGGTCAATGCGGGTTCACTTATTAAACCTTTAATGAAGGTGAAACTGTACCAATCGCATACAAATTTCATCTGTAAAAAAACACAGAAATGAGTTTTAATTCAACAGAAAAAAATTCTGACAACCATTCAGACTTCTGTAACACAAGAAAGAGCACTGGCTCATGGGAAGAGACATAATTGTCGTCACCCCAGTACTGGGGCTACCATTCCTAATGCCAAAGCCTTACATCCAGAATGGATACAAAGGGCTATTTCTTTTGCTGCATCAGACTTTGAATGCAGATATGATCCAAGTTTAAAAACAAAGGCATTCCCGCAATACGAAAAAGAATACCATCTACCAAATGAAATCTTGCCTCTAGATCAGTATGAATTTTTATTTACACTGATGGGTCTGCCCCACCGGCCGCCTTTGTTAAAAATCAGATGCTGGATGGCAAGTTCCGTCCTCATTGCACCAAAAAACTACCTCTAGGTAATAGCACGGCTTGGTTGGCAGCTTTAAAAGCCCTGGTACTTGCACTTTTAAACACGATCGAGAATTCCCCACACTCATTGTGTGTGATTCCTTTTACTGTGTGCAATGATATAATAAATATTTACACCATTGGGAACAAAATGGGTTTAAAGATGAAACAAGGTGACATATTTAAACACAAAAATTATGGGAACAGGTAGTGGAGTTGAAAAACGACCTACCAAAAAACTCACGTGATTAACACGCTGAGTCATCAACGTGATGGCGTGCACGTTGAAGGGAATTCACTGGCTGTTGAAGCCACAAAGGGGGCTGTTCACACAGCTTACATAGCTGCGCACACTCGCCCAACAACGAGAATAGACGGTTAGAATATGGTGGCTGTAATTGCTTCACGCAAAGGCAGCAGAGCAGTGCCTATGAAATTTCCACTCATATACTCCTAAAAGTTAGGTGCAAACAACATTCCATATGCTCAGATTCCTGGAGTGGGGGATAGAGTATTTCCAAATATGGATAGTAGGCATGAATTAATCATTTAAAGGACACAAGGGTTTGGGCTCCGCGCATTTAGAGGTAATAGCTACTATTTCTTCATTGCAACAGTGCTATTGGTGGCCAGGGATCAGCAGTCAGACTATTGGCTTTATCTTGAACTGCAACATCTGCAAACAAATGCCAAGCTACACCACCACAAGACCCGCGTAGGTGCCATTGCTAGACAGCATCAGACTGTCCACTTGATCGTGTCATGTAACAGGACCACTGTGGCCCCTCAAATTTTGAGGTGGCTTAAAAATATATCTTAGGGGCAGTGGATCCATGCTCAAGTTTCCAATAGGTATGACCTCAGCAATCGGCTGACGCTCAAAGCTGTTATAGAAAGAGTTGCGAGCCCATAACAGGAGATGCGCAATCAACGTTACACCCTGACTGTGGCTCCACACTTGACTCTCGAGCCTACTAAGAGGCCATGGAAGGGATGGACGTAGTATTGCGGTACTCCTCTCCAACGCGATCCTGAGGGAATTAAGGTAGAGGAGAGAAGGACTGTGGCATAGAGCAATCCTTAACTGCTAGGGTATTAGGCGGGGCATTAGTGGGGTCAAACACTTATATGGATTCAGAGGGCAATACACACTCAGCCAAGAAGCTCTCTAGAAGGTGTCACTCCATGTACGAATGTGGGAACCTGATCATAAATGTGAAGGCACAGTGGCAGATGAAAACCATTCTGTATCTATGATCGTTTGGCTGTTTTACAGGAACTAAAGGAAACAAAGAAACAAACAAAGATTCTGACAAAGTGAAACAGGCCGCCACTGTGAAGTCGAGGTAATCACGGCAAGTCCTGTCTGAATCCCAAAAGTAGGGGATCTGGGCAAAGAGAGAAAAAGATCCCGGACACAAAGGAATTCGGCCCCTCATACAGAAATACATGTGCCAGTCTTTAAAGTGAAAGGAACAAGAACTGTACTTTTGCCGCATCCCGCCGTGATAAAAGCACCATATTCATTTCAAATGAAAGAATCAACCAAAAACTATGTGGCCAATACTGAGCAGTAGGCCTCGTGAACTCCACAATAGTAGGCGTCCGTCTCACTACTATTGAGAAATCAAATCCATGGAGTGGGGGACTATGCAACAATGCAATGGAACTAGTTCTCCTTGAACCAACCCTTCAAAATCAAAATAAAAGTCAAGACAACACTCAAGTTGCAATTTGGCTATAAACAAATGTGTACACCAACGTTTTTCAACAAAAACATCAAATAATAAATGTTTCAACGTTTTTTAACAACAAAAACATCAAATAATAAAAGCTTCAAAGTTTTTCAACAAAAGCATCAATTAATAAAAGCTTAAACGTTTTTTCAACAAAAACATCAAATAATAAATGCTTCGACGTTTTGCAACAAAAGCATCAAATAATAAAAGCTTCAACGTTTTTCAACAAAAGCATCAAATAATAAAAGCTTCAACGTTTTCAACAAAAAACATCAAATAATAAATGCATCAATGTTTTTCAACAAAAACATAAAATATTACCTTCAACATCTGAACGTTTTTCAGCAAAAACATCAACTATTAACTTCAACATGTCAATGTTTTTCAAAAACACAGCAGAAATAACTTCAACTAAATACGATGCAATTTCAACAATTGATCTTACAGCTACTGGCTATTTCATTAACTGTGATACGTTTTCCATGGCTCCACGTGAACAGGAAGCGACAGCCAGCCCAAAAACAAACAACAAACATGCAAGTACAAACTTTTTAACCTTTTCTCTTTCCAAAACGATACAGACCTGGCTACACCATGAGTAGAACTATGGAGTATTTCTGGGTTCATCTTTTTCTGTTCTGGCTTTGCTTAGAGCTAGCTTTTAGTATGACTCTTAGTGGACACTTTCTTCAACACAGGATCAACATAAAACTGAAGCCACGTCCATTTTCAATTCAAATGCAAAAGAGACTTATAAATGTATTCAACCTGAACATGCCTTTATATTCTAAATGATGTACTTAATCATCCAGTTTTTAATTCTGATTAATGTATTTTGAACTTTCATTAATTTTCATTCATTTTATCATTCTTTAAGTGATGTCATTACCTTCAGTACATTTTTCTGAAAATTGGGTTACTGATACAGTGTATAATATGCTGTCTGTTTTAGGAATAATTGCTACATGTTCAGATCATGAAGTGTTAGAGATGTATTCGTATTGTGACGCTTTATACCTGTTACCTTCATTAAGGTTATCAGCTACACTACATGTACATGTATTTTAATGTATCTAGAAATGTAGTTGTTTAAACACCAGTAGGAACGTTGCCAAACACCACCAAACACCATTGCACGGGGGTGGGATAGTTGACATACATCAGCAGGGGCAACATTAGATGCCATTTATAACACAACAGGACAGACCCAGTTAGGAAAGTATGGGTGGTTTGACCTTTTTACACAAATACCTGTCACAAAAATGATTCCTGAACGTCACCAAGGGACTCAGTATATATAGGCCAGACCTACGTTATGCACAGATAACATCCAGAGGTAGTGAAATCCTACCGTGTAGGGAAGTTGTGCCGTTTTTCTTGCTAGAAGCCCCAACACTGACAGTAGTGAAACAAAAGTTTCCTTTGTAAAATTCAATGCTTAAGGCAATCTGAAAACCATGCTTGTGCAGCAGTTTTAGTTTTCATTTCACACCAGCTAAATAAATATTTTTTCTTTTTTACACAATAGCACTCTTAAATACAGACTGCCCCACTTTCCTTTTTGATAAATTTTATCTTTCACATACATGCAGTGTGATACACCTTGGGAATACCTCGAACAGGAACTATACTTCTCATGGTTTCTAATATTCAAAAGACCAGTCTGAAAAGACTGCAACATACCTGTTCTCTGATGCCTGTTTTTTGCAATGAAGAATGCGTGGTCATCATCTGTCTGACACTTCCAAAGGAAAACGCCAGTGGCATTTACCACCAGGCTGGGTCTGCTGAAGTCCCATGCTTGGCTGTGTCCCAAGCGTATTCCCATCAAGCCAAAGCATTCCTTGCAAATCTTGTGGGCGCCTATTGCTTCCTTTAGCAGCACCAAGGTATCGATTACAGCACCGGCTGCCTCAGAACCAGCGACTGGCAGCACTGTTCATTCTGTGCTCCCACAACGATTCTGCGAGGTATTAAAAAGGTCTATTCCCGCGGGCGTGGCTAGCAGCCCACGGGAATGGTCGCTCTCTAACGTGGCTCCCGACCCCGTCCTGCTTATCCGCCGCATTTCATCCGTTTTCCGACCTGAGGTCCCCCCTACAGCCACGGGGGCCTCACAGCAGTCCTCAGTGCCAGCCCTGGAGCTGTGATTGTACTGGTTTCGTGCTGGAAGAAAAAGCGGAGCACATCTACTGGGTGAAGGTCCGGCTGGGGGCAAGATGGCGCCCGTATCGGAGCTCCGACTCCGCATCTGACCGTGCCCGCTGTTGCTGCCTTGTCCTGCGACGGAGCTGGGGAGCGGACCCTTCTACGACGCACCGGAACCCTGCGAGTGCCTTTCTGGGCTGCCTGTGACTGGTTGGCCGGTTCCTTGCCAGATCCACACGGCCCGAGCGGACACAGCGAGACTCCTCCTCCGCTGGGGCCCGCCTACTCAACACCCCGGCTTCTGGGCCTGTAGCTGCGGGAGCTAGGTGCCTCTTCCCGATCCCGTCTGTGCCCCGACCCGCTGTATTTTGCCGATCGCCGCAATTCTGCGACCCCCTACACCGGAGGTACCTCTGAGGCTGGGCTCCTGCTGAGACTCGGGGCAGCACCGATCCTCTGCTGTGTCCGGTTGCTCACTGCTGCGCCTGGCTGACACTTACTCCCTCCCGCTTTCCGGCTGCTGCGGGCTCGCGCATCCCTGGGCCCTCCTCACATCGCCCCGGGTGTGGGGCCTCTACTTACTGGCACGTGTTGTCTCCCGGTCTGCTCTCACCCCCTACCGCTGCAGGCTTATAGGATCGGCCTGTATGGCCTTGGGACTTCTGTGCCGATATCGGAACCTGGACCCTGTGACTCTGCTCTGTGGCCGCCGATCCTGGAAGACATTGAGGCCTGTGCACCATGGCCCTGGTGCCATCAACGCGTTTGGGGGGTGCTCCACTCTGAAACGACGCTGTGCCAGCACGCAACAGTGACCCAGGCGGTACCGCACTGGCAATTGTAGGCTGGGTGACTTGTTTGGCTGCCTTCCACCTGCAGCCCTAGACGCAACCTGACCCTCCTGGGTGCCCTCGAGAAGCTCCTGCGCCATTGCTGGCCCAGATCTGCCCTTTGCTGTGGTGCCATCTTCGGACTGGGTGGCCCCGAGCCGTCATAGCCCTGCAGCGTTTCCTGGCGCCTGCCCGGATCTCCTCCGTGCCTCCGCGCCACTCCTGAGCTCTACCCGTAGCCGCTGCCCGCTGGAAGCTCTGGGGCCTGCCATTCTTTGGGCACTGATCTACCCGCTCTACTTGGACTAACGAGCCGAGTGTGTGCCGCCCCTCTTCCTTCATTGGCCATATCTCCTGCCACACTCTGACTCCCCTTGGACCCTGCACGCTGCATCCTTGACATCTTTATTCCCCATGGCGTCGTCAAAGGCGACCAGACCCTCCAACCAGAGGCAGCTCAACAAGAACTCCTGGGGTGCTAGGGGAGGCGAGAAACCTGCACCCTCCCCTGAGACCCCGAGTCTTACGTCCCCCTCGCCAGGAGCGAAGACCCTTACCCTGGAGGACGTTATGCAGGCGATTGCTGGGGTGAGGTCATCCCTGGAGACGCGGATTGACTCGGTCAATATAGAGGTGACGCTGCTGAGGGCTGACCTGCGGAAAATGGACTCCAAGGTCAAAGATGTGGAAGTTAAAACTGCGGCCCTGATTGACGATACTTCTACCCTCCAACGACAGGTGGAACAGCTCCGGAAACAACAGCAACAAATGAGCGAGCTCCTGGATGGTTATGAAGGAAGGGCGCGACGTAACAATATTCGAATTTTGGGCGTGCCGGAACGGATGGAGGAGCCAGCAGCAGACCTCTTTGTCGAAAACCTGATCACCACCCACCTCCGCCCGAAGAAGCTTTCAACCTTCTTCTCCATTGAGCGAGCGCACAGGGTCCCTGGAGGCAGACCCAAGACAGGGGCTCCCCCACGACCGATTATTGCGAGGGTCTTCAATTTCTGCGACCGTGACGCCATCCTGCAGACAGCCCGGGCGGGACCGTCTCTTCTCCTGGAGAATGCCCGCATTACATTGTTCCGGGACTATACCATGAAGGTCCAGACTAGGCGCCGTAGCTTCCTGGAAGTCAAGAAAGCTCAACGGGACAAGCAAATCAAGTATTCCATGCTTTTCCCGGCAAAATTGCGGGTGGAACACGACGGCAAGGCGTGGTTCTTCTTCTCGCCGGAGGAAGTATGGGACTGGCTGGAGGGCTGGCGCTGTGCTGGGAGATCTCCGAGCCGACGGGATGCCCGTCACGACCAAGGCGATCGCGCAAGTACTGAACAGATGCCAGGAAGCCAGGACCTCTTTACCGGTACAAATGATGTAGGGGAATAGTGTCACTACACCTTGGGGAGCCGGCTATGCACTGCCTTTGGGGTGCTGATCGGCGGGCATGCTCCTCTTAAGGGGACTTAATTGCAGGGACCTCTTTGACGTTACAGTTCTCCACGCCATGTCAGCATCGGCTTCCGGATGGTGTGTTCTTCGGCCCAAGGTGAGGCCGCACTAACTACTTACCAGGTACTCTATTTGATATGTGAATGTGGCACTGGGATTTGTATACCGTTTGACTTCTTCCTGTATTTGATGGTCACATCACTACTAGTGTCAGGCGGGGGTGGCACCGGCTCACCGAGCACCCCTAACATGGTTGGGAGGGCGACAGGCACTCTGCCTAGTTGGGGTGTGGATAGTTTCAAGTCCGCGGGCAGGGAAGCGGGAAGGGGGGATGGATGGGGGGGTGGGCGGGTCTGGGTTTTTTACTGATGTTATTGCATTGTCATTGTTTTCCTTGTGTTTTTTTTCGTTGATTTGCAGAGTCCTCTTCTGTCACATTGGTCAGGTCTCTAGATCCACTATAGGTCTTAAGCTGACTAGCGGTTTGCCCCGTGGGCTACCTGGTCCACTAGGGCCTTGTGAGCTTCCTCTTCCTCACTGTTGCGTTGCCTTCCCGCACTGGTATTTCCGTCAGCCCTACATTCACTTCTCCTTCCTGATGATCCCCTTAGTTCATAATGAAGATGCACCCCCGCTCTCGAACCCTCACGATCCTGTCCTGGAATGTTAACGGGCTGGGTCATAAGATTAAGAGAAGTGTGGTCCTCCAATACCTTCGTCGCCACTCCCCCGATATTGTACTCCTACAGGAAACACACCTGGTGGGTAACACTTGCAGGGCTCTCCAACGAGGGGGCTATACATTATTAGTTCACGCAGGCTTCACTTTGGGATCCCGCGGCACGGTGATCCTAATTAAAAAAAGCCTGGCACTTACTGATTCCAAGACGTGGGCTGACCCCCTGGGCCGCATTGCGACTGTCGAAGCTACATGGGAGGGCCGCCCACTGAATCTGGTCTCCGTCTATATTCCACCTACACTCGTACAGGACTCCCTTAAAGAACTAGGCACTCGCATATTGGGCCTCCCCGTCGGTACATTACTGATCGGCGGTGATTTCAACCACACGATGTGCGATGACCTAGATCGCAGCCCTAAGCGCAGCTCTCATGGGTCGCGCTCCGACTTATCCGACTTTGCTCAGGCCATGGGGTTGGTAGACATGTGGCGCCACCAGAACCCGACTACAGCATATTTTACACATTATTCAAACGCACACAAAAGCATGTCCCGCATTGATTATTTGTTCTGCCCCACAGCTGATCTCGGCTTCTTCCTCCGACCACGAGGTCTTCCTCGAGGCATCTCCGATCACTCGCCCCTAAGTGTAGACCTGACCTACCATCGTCCATATACCCGGGGCCCTATAGTTATTAGCCCCTGGCTTATGCAGATACCTGATATTAAAGACGCTCTCTTTGAACGTACAGAATTTTACTTCGCTGAAAATGTCGGCTCCGTTGACTCCGCGGTGATACTCTGGGAGGCATACTTGGCAGTCGTAAAGGGCGAGGCGCTGACACTGAAAACGGGCTACTTACGTAAACATAATGAACAGATCCTTCGGGCAGAATCGGACCTCGTCCATCTCGAAATGGCACACAACACCGCTCCCACTGTCGACACCGCTGCTTCCCTCCGTACACAACAACTGGCCTACCAAGCGCTGGCCCAGGAGAGGGCGCGAGCCTGCCTGCTACACTCGCGCCACCGAGTTTATGAATTCGGAGATACTGCTGGAAAAATGCTCGCTTGGCTTGAGCGCCGGGATCAGGGCTCTAGGTGGGTACCCTCCATCCTTAGGCCGGATGGGATCACAGTTAATGACCCGCAAGATATTGCGGAGGCTTTTGCGGACCACTTGGAGAAGGTGTATACTGCGGGTCCCTCCTACACACCAGAAGAATCTAGACAACTCCTGGCGGAGATGCGTCTTCCGCTTATTTCTGAAGAGGATAGGGCAGCATTGGACGCTGACATTACAGTGGAAGAACTTACGTCGGCACTATTTGCCGTTAACTCCGGCAAAGCTATGGGCCCAGATGGAGTCCCAATTGAATTCCTCAAAGGCATGGCCGGAGAGATTACCCCACATCTAAGAAATATGTTTCTACGAAGTCGAGACGATGGTGTCCTCCCACTGGCTCAGCGGCTGGCCTCCATTGTTGTACTCCTCAAACCGAATAAACCGCCCGATTGTTGCGGATCTTATCGACCTATCTCCTTGATTAGCGCAGAGGCGAAGGTCCTGGCTAAGATGTTGGCTACTCGTCTACTTCTAGTGCTTCCCTCCCTCATCCATGATGATCAATCTGGTTTTCTTCCAGGCCGCAACACAGCATTGAACCTGCGTAGAGTCAATAATGTCATGAGTCGTCAATCGGTTATCCAACAGGATGCGGCCATTTTATCCCTTGACGCTACAATGGCGTTTGATTCGATCGAATGGCCCTACCTCTTCGAGGTCCTAACCCGCTTTGGCTTTGGGCCCCAATTTATCAGCTGGGTACAGCTTTTATACACAGACCTCTTTGCCCAGGTTAGGGTCAACGACCACACTTCGCGCCAGTTTCGTCTCCATAGGGGCACCAGACAGGGCTGCCCTCTATCCCCGTTACTCTTCGCTCTTACTCTCGAGCCCCACGCGCATTGGGTCCGCACAGACGTCTCCATCAGGGGTCTCCAGTGGAAGGATGAAGTGGTGGACAAAATCTCCCTTTATGCCGACGACATCTTGATTTATATGTCCTCACCGCGGTCTTCCATCAACAGCCTGTTTCATGTCCTCACTAATTTTGGTAAATATTCGGGTTATTCCATTAACTGGACTAAATCCACGCTATATATGTTGCATGGCCCCCCTCCTCGACTGCCCCAGGGGTTCTCCATCGCGATAGCCACTGATGGCTTTCAATATCTTGGTATTTTTATCACACCTGACCCGAAGGTATTTCATGACCGGAATTTACTAGGCCCCCTACGCAGACTCCGCAGCGACATTGCACATTGGCGATCCCTACCGCTGTCTCTTCCGGGCAGAGCGGCTCTGTTTAAAATGCTAGCTCTTCCGCGCTTTCTCTATGCCCTGCAAAACTGTCCCTTCTTGATCCCAGACTCTTATTTTCGCATGGTGGAGGGAGAGCTTCGTCTTCTACTGTGGGACGGTGGTGCCGCTCGGATTTCCCTGTCTAAACTTTTTCAAGGCTGGTACGACGGAGGCATTGCCTTGCCCAACCTCCGCCTCTACTATTGGGCGTCACAGTTGGTGGCCGTCAACCATTGGATACACGGCTCACCCCTTAATCCGGCCTTCCTCCTTGATAGAATCCAAACTGGACGGGAGGGCTACTTGGGAGCCCTCTACAGCAAGCCCGCTAAACATAGATACGTCGGCCCTATGGCCCACACAGTTGCACTGTGGCACAAAGCCAATAAGAATCTGGGGTGGGCTGACACACTCACTAAAGCTACCCCCTTGTGGTCGTCACAACGCTTGGGATCCCTCTGCTTTTCCCAGGGATTCAGCAACTGGGACATGATAGGGATTTCTGAGGTGGGGGATCTGGTTCACAAAGGTTCTATTCTGTCTTTTAAGGCTCTCCAGACCAAGTACTCCTTGGCATCCACTGAATTCTTTCGTTATCTGCAAATTTCTCATGCCATTCGGTCCGCCATTCCAGACCTCTCTTCGATTCCTCTTATTTCTCCCCTAGAAGACAGATTGTTATCAGAACCACTCCCTGAAAAGGCTATCTCCTACACTTATCGAAAACTGTGTAATAACCTTCCCAACTCTTTCCCGTCACTGCGAGTCAAATGGGAAGCTGACCTGGGCCCCTTCGATGAGGAAGAGTGGCGTTCGGCCCTCATGTCCCCTAGACAAGCAGCTATCTACCATAGGTTTCGCCTGATACAACTGAAGGTGTTGCATAGGGCTTACATGTCTGCTCTTACTTTGGCAAAAATTGGACGGCGCCCTGACCCCTTGTGCCTGCGAGGCTGTAACTTACCTGGCACCTTCTTTCACATACTGTGGGACTGTCCAAGAATACAGGAGTTCTGGGGCCGCGTTCTCACGAAAATGAGCGACTCTTTGGGTAAACCATTGCCACCACTGCCGAGACCATGTGTCCTTTCTGTCTGGGGTGCCAACGACCTTAATGTTCAAGAACTGCAATGGGCGACTCTGGGTTTTCTGCTAGCCAAACGCTCCATTGCAATGAAGTGGGGTTCCCGCGATAGACCCTTAGTGGTGGGATGGGTGGCTGAGATGGATCGATGCATGATAGCGGAGAAGACTGTATACAAGATACGGGGTTGCCCTAAGGTGTGGGACAGGAAGTGGGGGCACTGGAATGTATACAGAGGCGAACTGTGTGATTCTCCGTCTGCTGAATTGGCTATGTCACGTGCTGGACCGGTGGGAAGGATTCGACATTGATTATTGCTGCGTCCTTACTGTGATGTCCCTTCCTATTTGATACTACAAGTGTGACTATTATTTGACTCTGCTTTTTTCTCATTTCATTTTTATTTTATTTTCATGTTTCACTTCTGTGGTTGCTGTTGATTTTATAATAGAAAATACTGAACAGTTGATTATACTGCCTTACGATCGCATCCCTGGTCTTATCATCACGTCTTGACCTGTACTTGCCGCCGAGCCTCCGGGATGTCGGCATGCGGGCTGTGTCCTATTCTGTGTTTCCATGGCTACTATACGCTGCCGGCCCCAGGGTTGTAGGCAATCACCAGCTGTGTATACCATACCTATTGCAATAAAAACTGTTTTTAAAAAAAAAAAAAGGTCTATTCCCTGCAGCAACTAGCAACGAAAATGTTGTGTCTCTCAGCAAGCAATTTTTATCTCTATTTTTGCAAAACATGTCCTGAAACCCATTTTTCTCTTATTGTTTCAACTTTCACTGAGTGCTTGTAGCTTTCCCTCTAAATTGACCTTTTTTTTCTAAAGAAAGCATGGTCTTCTGAAACAGCATGTAAGAGTTTTCAATTTTATGAACAGAAACTTTTAAAAGTAACTACTGACTCTAAATAGTATTTTTTTAATGACACTATAGATTTTTCCTGTCTCCACAGAGTCTATAGTAATTTTACATATTTTAACAGCTGCTATTTTTTCAGCTCATAAACCACTCTCATGCAACTACCTGCCAATTATATGCAAATGCCTATTTTAGTCACGTAGTTTGCTTTTAATGGGTTATTCACGATTGTCCATAGATTGGAGTGGGTGGTATATGTTAAATTGAGGCCCTAACATAGGTGTACCGTTTCAGAGGCACAAATCCTTCGTGCCACAGACACAGGCAGGCCCTTTCACCCAGTTAAGGCCCTTTCACCTACATTAGCCCTCCCTTTACAATAACGAGCAACAGAGTCTGTCCCTTATCTGATGTGTGCTCAGGGCGCAGAACACGGTCCTTCCTAAATACGTAATCTCCATGTCCAACAGTGACTAACATAAGCCACAACAAATTCTTAGAAACAGACCCTTAGCTCTTGGGATTTTCCCTACCACAGGATTATTGATTTCTCCAAGAGCTCGTTAAATATGCATGAACCACTCTTACGTCAATGCTAACATTCCAAGGCACCTATCTGCTATAAATATACCTCCCTTTGCCCAAGCAAGGCAGAGGAGACCGAGACTTCCATGCCGACACTCTGATATCTGAGACGCTGCAACCTGCGTCATGCCACAGCTCCAGCCTGCAGAAGTCCCTCACCCACCCTGGAGGGTCCAGCTTGAGAATCAGGATGAAGTCCCACTAAGGTAAGGGGGTTAGACTAAATCCTAGGGGGATTATTGGCTCTCTAAGACCTACACACATGCTAGGTACACTTAGGTACATCTAGTTAGGCATCATAGGGGTATAGGCGTTATCTTAATGCATTCTGTATTTCCTGTACGTGTTCATTAGTATTGCAAAATGGTTGAACTATACAATGCCTTTTTATTTAACTGCACTGCTGGCCATAATTATCTGCTACTGTCCAACAGTTGTCGCAGCACATATAACCAGAACTAGAATAACAACTGTGCAATAAATGGTATTGTAAAAACACCCGACTGTTTCTTCTATGTACTTCTCTGAGATGAGTGACTGAATGAAAAGTAGTATATTGTTTCAACGATCCTGAGGGATCAGGGTTTTATGTTATGTGGTTGCCAGAAGCTATTCCCTTCTTGTCTTCAAGAAGTTTCTAGTGGCCTCTGAGCTAGCTGGTACACAGTAATTAGTTTAATATACATAATAGGGGCATACAGACCTCAGTCCTATGCCAAGCGTATCGTGTATGTTATTCCAATGCGCAGAACCTATAAGGGAAATAGGAACTACACTACACATTGGTGCAGGTGTTGTGGGTGATGGTGACACTGCAATGTCTTCTCCTGACTGTGATTCACTCTCCGGGGGTGCATGGCCATCATTGTTATCCAACTCCTGCTCAGGTGCATCTGTGATGTTAAACAGTGCATTTTTGGTTGGCATATTTGGACTTGATTTTAATTTTGAACATTGTATTGTTAAATAAAGTTATTTTGAAACACACTGTGTGTGGAGATTAACTTGCTCTTCACGATTGATTGCAACTATGCTGATTTGCTACCCACTTGCCTTCCCATTTGGATTTGCTGACTGCAATTCCCATAATGCATTTGTGTGTTACAAGTAAAACATGGTCTGGAATAGTATTTTGTACACTAAGCCAGATCTGACTTACAGAGTATGTTTACTAATTCTAAAATTGTCTGGTAATTTGCATGCATCTTACCTCGAGAGGTACTGGGCGGTGCTAAGGATCCGATTTACGTCACTCCATCAACAGCCTCCGGCTGAAGGGTGCACTCCACAAGGTCCACTAAAGCTGTGGGTGCTGTTTGTGTGGATGGTCCTCCTCCAGTTATTTTTTGCTTCAGCAAGCCTTGCAGCAACCTTTTCCTTGGCCCGGCTCTGCAGGTCATACCACCGTTTACGCAAATCAGGAATGGAGCGCTGTGTGACCCCCCCACTGTGCTGAATTTTGATTGGATTCCCAGCCATAATTTTCATTTTTCTGACTCTGAGACTTGCAGTAATTGTTTGCCAAAAAGTTGTTCATGGCTCTTCACAACTTCCTCAATGAGTATTTCAAACTCCTTTTCACTGAATTTCAGCTTTCTGTTGTGCTCCTTCTGTGGTGTTTCTGATACCATGGTGGTAACTGCACTGGGTCAAATGTCCTTAATGGCTTCCTAATGCTGTTCTCTTGCAATCTGCCTCCTACTCCTCACTCTCAGCACACAGGTAGCAGCATGGAATGGTTCACTTCCTAATTGTGACATCATCATGCTGCATCGGATTCAAGGAATCGCTATTTGCGATTTGCTATTAGCGTATTCCCATAAATTGAAATTCTGTCTTGATCACAAATAACAATTGCGAATTAAACCAATTCGCGAAAAAATATAGATTTTTATTATGCATTTCTTTTTGCGACTCGCAAATTGTGAGTCAGTAATATTCGCAATTTGGCAATCGCTAATCATTATATTGATGCATATGCCCCATTGTTTTTTACTTTGGGGCTTGCCTTTAGGAAATAAAAAATTGGCAACAGGTTTCGAAGACATGGTGTGCCGGTTCAACGTCACAATTTGTGTTTTAAAGGTGACTACTGCCATGTGGCAGGATCCACTATGGCAAATAAAAAAAAATTGCTGGCCTTGCAGAAAAAGACAATCCTAAGATTGATGTCCAGCCACAGCTGGGTTTATCATGGCACTACCATGGCCATTCTACTAAACATTAAATGATCAAGTTTTATTAAAAAGATTTTAGAAATTACATTTGCCCAGATTTAGTTGGTTCTTATAAGTGCAAAAAAACAAGCAATAGTGTGCCACACTTGACCCCTGCAAATGTTGGTTCTATTTAGTAAATCTAAAATAATACCATCAACCTATTTGTCATGGCCAGCGCTTGGATTTACTAAAAATTTACCTCAGTTTTAATTTGTGTTTCACCCATAAAATTGCTTACGCGATTCAGTCTTTCCTAGGACTTGTTTCAGAAGAAACATACTAGTCACTATTGAGAACCAGCTTCTTCCACATGTGCAGCGTGCGATTCATTTATCCCTCCTGACATTTACCAACATAGGCCCAGAAATTACCATTCTGTTCCATCTTAAAGGACTAACGGCCCTATGTTCAAAGTGTTTTTACAGGGCCTAACTCTAAGATTCGGTAAATTAGGGAGTTTGTGACCCCTTAAACAGTTCTTTTAATGTACTAAGCCCAATTAATGATTCAAGGAAAAAAAATCGGGATTGTTAAATTAGGTAAGTGAATATTAAGAAATCGCTAGTCCATGGAACCACTATCTACTCATAAAAAAAGTTTGATTAACTTTTTTTATTTTTAAACGCATGCTGTTTTCCTTTTTGGACAACTGGCTGCATTTAAAAAACAAATACCTTGGGGAAAAAAGATTACTTTATTTAAGCAAAAACATGCTACCGAATCGCAATTTGGGTTTGCGAGTAAATACTGAATCATTAATTTGAAAGGATGTGTAAAGGGTGTCTTTTCACTACTATTGAGAAATCAAATCCATGGAGTGGGGGACTATGCAACAATGCAATGGAACTAGCTCTCCTTGAACCAACCCTTCAAATTCAAAATAAAAGTCAAGACAACACTCAAGTTGCAATTTGGCCAAAAACAAATGTGTACACCAACGTTTTTCCACAAAAACATCAAATAATAAATGATTCAACGTTTTTTAACAACAAAAACATCAAATAATAAATGCTTCAAAGTTTTTCAACAAAAGCATCAAGTAATAAAAGCTTAAACGTTTTTTCAACAAAAACATCAAATAATAAATGCTTCGACGTTTTTCAACAAAAGCCTCAATTAATAAAAGCTTCAACGTTTTTTCAACAAAAACATCAAATAATAAATGCTTCAATGTTTTGCAACAAAAGCATCAAATAATAAAAGCTTCAACGTTTTTCAACAAAAGCATCAAATAATAAAAGCTTCAACGTTTTCAACAAAAAACATCAAATAATAAATGCATCACTGTTTTTCAACAAAAACATAAAATATTAACTTAAACATCTGAAGGTTTTTCAGCAAAAACATCAACTATTACCTTCAACATGTCAATGTTTTTAAAAAAACCAGCAGAAATAACTTCAACTAAATACGATGCAATTTCAACAATTGATCTTACAGCTACTGGCTATTTCATTAACTGTGATACGTTTTCCATGGCTCCACGTGAACAGGAAGCGACAGCCAGCCCAAAAACAAACAACAAACATGCAAGTACAAACTTTTTAACCTTTTCTTTTTCCAAAACGATACGGACCTGGCTACACCATGAGTAGAACTATGGAGTATTTCTGGGTTCATCTTTTTCGGTTCTGGCTTTGCTTAGAGCTAGCTTTTAGTATGACTCATAGTGGACTCTTTCTACAACACAGGATCAACATAAAACTGAAGCCACGTCCATTTTCAATTCAAATGCAAAAGAGGCTTATAAATGTATTCAACCTGAACATGCCTTTATATTCTAAATGATGTACTTAATCATCCAGTTTTTAATTCTGATTAATGTATTTTGAACTTTTATTCATTTTCATTCATTTTATCATTCATTAAGTGATGTCATTACCTTCAGTACATTTTTCTGAAAATTGGGTTACTGATACAGTGTATAATATGCTGTCTGTTTTAGGAATAATTGCTAAATTTTCAGATCATGAAGTGTTAGAGATGTATTCGTATTGTGACGCTTTATACCTGTTACCTTCATTAAGGTTATCAGCTACACTACATGTACATGTATTTTAATGTATCTAGAAATGTAGTTGTCTAAACACCAGTAGGAACGTGGCCAAACACCACCAAACACCATTGCACGGGGGTGGGATAGTTGACATACATTAGCAGGGGCAACATTAGATGCCATTTATAACACAACAGGACAGACCCAGTTAGGAAAGTATGGGTGGTTTGACCTTTTTACACAAATACCTGTCACAAAAATGATTCCTGAACGTCACCAAGGGACTCAGTATACATAGGCCAGACCTACGTTATGTACAGATAACATCCAGAGGTAGTGAAATCCTACAGTGTAGGGAAGTTGTGCCTTTTTTTTGCTAGAAGCCCCAAACTGACAGTAGTGAAACAAAAGTTTCCTTTGTAAAATTCAATGCTTAAGGCAATCTGAAAACCATGCTTGTGCAGCAGTTTTATTTTTCATTTCACACCAGCTAAAGAAATATTTTTTCTTTTTTGCACAACAGCACTCTTAAATACAGACTGCCCCTCTTTCCTTTTTGATAAATTTTATCTTTCACATACATGCAGTGTGATACACCTTGGGAATACCTCGAACAGGAACTATACTTCTCATGGTTTCTAATATTCAAAAGACCAGTCTGAAAAGACTGCAACATACCTGTTCTCTGATGCCTGTTTTTTGCAATGAAGAATGCGTAATCATCATCTGTCTGACACTTCCAAAGGAAAACGCCAGTGGCATTTACCACCAGGCTGGGCCTGCTGAAGTCCCATGCTTGGCTGTGTCCCAAGCGTATTCCCATCAAACCAAAGCATTCCTTGCAAATCTTGTGGGCGCCTTTTGCTTCCTTTGGCAGCACCAAGGTATCTATTACAGCACCGGCTGCCTCAGAACCAGCGACTGGCAGCACTGTTCATTCTGTGCTCCCACAACGATTCTGCGAGGTATTAAAAAGGTCTATTCCCTGCAGCAACTAGCAACGAAAATGTTGTGTCTCTCAGCAAGCACTTTTTATCTCTATTTTTGCAAAACATGTCCTGAAACCCATTTTTTCTCTTATTGTTTCAACTTTCACTGAGTGCTTGTAGCTTTCCCTATAAATTGACCTTTTTTTCTAAAGAAAGCATGGTCTTCTGAAACAGCATGTAAGAGTTTTCAATTTTATAAACAGAAACTTTTAAAAGTAACTATTGACTCTAAATAGTATTTTTTTAATGACACTATAGATTTTTCCTGTCTCCACAGAGTCTATAGTAATTTTACATATTTTAACAGCTGCTATTTTTTCAGCTCATAAACCACTCTCATGCAACTACCTGCCAATTATATGCAAATGCCTATTTTAGTCATGTAGTTTGCTTTTAATGGGTTATTCACGATTGTCCATAGATTGGAGTGGGTGGTATATGTTAAATTGAGGCCCTAACATAGGTGCACCGTTTCAGAGGCACAAATACTTCGTGCCACAGACACAGGCAGGCCCTTTCATCCAGTTAAGGCCCTTTCACCTACATTAGCCCTCCCTTTACAATAACGAGCAACAGAGTCTGTCCCTTATCTGATGTGTGCTCAGGGCGCAGAACACGGTCCTTCCTAAATACGTAATCTCCATGTCCAACAGTGACTAACATAAGCCACAACAAATTCTTAGAAACAGACCCTTAGCTCTTGGGATTTTCCCTAGCACAGGATTATTGATTTCTCCAAGAGCTCATTAAATATGCATGAACCACTCTTACGTCAATGCTAACATTCCAAGGCACCTATCTGCTATAAATATACCTCCCTTTGCCCAAGCAAGGCAGAGGAGACCAAGACTTCCATTCCGACACTCTGATATCTGAGACGCTGCAACCTGCGTCATGCCACAGCTCCAGCCTGCAGAAGTCCCTCACCCACCCTGGAGGGTCCAGCTTGAGAATCAGGATGAAGTCCCACTAAGGTAAGGGGGTTAGACTAAATCCTAGGGGGATTATTGGCTCTCTAAGACCTACACACATGCTAGGTACACTTAGGTACATCTAGTTTGGCATCATAGGGGTATAGGCGTTATCTTAATGCATTCTGTATTTCCTGTACGTGTTCATTACTATTGCAAAATGGTAGAACTATACAATGCCTTTTTATTTAACTGCACTGCTGGCCATAATTCTCTGCTACTGTCCAACAGTTGTCGCAGCACATATAACCAGAACTAGAATACCAACTGTGCAATAAATGGTATTGTAAACACACCCGACTGTTTCTTCTATGTGCGCCAAGACGCCCACGGGTAAATGCAGCGCTCTATAAATATTAAAAATAAATAAATAAATAAATAAATAAATAAATGTACTTCTCTGAGATGAGTGACTGAATGAAAAGTAGTATATTGTTTCCACGATCCTGAGGGATCAGGGTTTTATGTTATGTGGTTGCCAGAAGCTATTCCCTTCTTGTCTTCAAGAAGTTTCTAGTGGCCTCTGTGCTAGCTGGTACACAGTAATTAGTTTAATATACATAATAGGGGCATACAGACCTCAGTCCTATGCCAAGCGTATCGTGTATGTTATTCCAATGCGCAGAACCTATAAGGGAAATAGGAACTACACTACACATTGGTGCAGGTGTTGTGGGTGATGGTGACACTGCAATGTCTTCTCCTGACTGTGATTCACTCTCCGGGGGTGCATGGCCATCATTGTTATCCAACTCCTGCTCAGGTGCATCTGTGATGTTAAACAGTGCATTTTTGGTTGGCATATTTGGACATGATTTTAATTTTGAACATTGTATTGTTAAATAAAGTTATTTTGAAACACACTGTGTGTGGAGATTAACTTGCGCTTCACGATTGATTGCAACTATGCTGATTTGCTACCCACTTGCCTTCCCATTTGGATTTGCTGACTGCAATTCCCATAATGCATTTGTGTGTTACAAGTAAAACATGGTCTGGAATACTATTTTGTACACTAAGCCAGATCTGACTTACGGAGTATGTTTACTAATTCTAAAATTGTCTGGTAATTTGCATGCATCTTACCTCGAGAGGTACTGGGCGGTGCTAAGAATCCGATTTACGTCACTCCATCAACAGCCTCCGGCTGAAGGGTGCACTCCACAAGGTCCACTAAAGCTGTGGGTTGTGTTTGTGTGGATGGTCCTCCTCCAGCTATTTTTTGCTTCAGCAAGCCTTGCAGCAACCTTTTCCTTGGCCCGGCTCCGCAGGTCATACCACCGTTTACGCAAATCAGGAATGGAGCGCTGTGTGACCCCCTCACTGTGCTGAATTTTGATTGGATTCCCAGCCATAATTTTCATTTTTCTGACTCTGAGACTTGCAGTAATTGTTTGCCAAAAAGTTGTTCATGGCTCTTCACAACTTCCTCAATGAGTATTTCAAACTCCTTTTCACTGAATTTCAGCTTTCTGTTGTGCTCCTTCTGTGCTGTTTCTGATACCATGGTGGTAACTGCACTGGGTCAAATGTCCCTAATGGCTTCCTAATGCTGTTCTCTTGCAATCTGCCTCCTCCTCCTCACTCTCAGCACACAGGTAGCAGCATGGAATGGTTCACTTCCTAATTGTGACATCATCATGCTGCATCGGATTCAAGGAATCGCTATTTGCGATTTGCTATTAGAGTATTCGCATAAATTGAAATTCTGTCTTGATCACAAATAACAATTGCGAATTAAACCAATTGGCAAAAAAATATAGATTTTTATTATGCATTTCTTTTTGCGACTCGCAAATTGTGAGTCAGTGATATTTGCAATTTGGCAATCGCTAATCATTATATTGATGCATATGCCCCATTGTTTTTTACTTTGGGGCTTGCCTTTAGGAAATAAAAAATTGGCAACAGGTTTCGAAGACATGGTATGCCGGTTCAACGTCACAATTTGTGTTTTAAAAGTGACTACTGCCATGTGGCAGGATCCACTATGGCAAATAAAAAAAAACTGCTGGCCTTGCAGAAAAAGACACTCCTAAGATTGATGCCCAGCCACAGCTGGGTTTATCATGGCACTACCATGGCCATTCTACTAAACATTAAATGATCAAGTTTTATTAAAAAGATTTTAGAAATTACATTTGCCCAGATTTAGTTGGTTCTTATAAGTGCAAAAAAACAAGCAATAGTGTGCCACACTTGACCCCTGCAAATGTTGGTTCTATTTAGCAAATCTAAAATAATACCATCAACCTATTTGCCATGGCCAGTGCCTTTATTTGCTAAAAAGTTACCTCAGTTTTAATTTGTGTTTTACCCATAAAATTGCTTACCCGATTCAGTCTTTCCTAGGACTTGTTTCAGAAGAAACATACTAGTCACTATTGAGAACCAGCTTCTTCCACATGTGCAGCGTGCGATTCATTTATCCCTCCTGACATTTACCAACATAGGCCCAGAAATTACCATTCTGTTCCATCTTAAAGGACTAACGGCCCTATGTTCAAAGTGTTTTTACGGGGCCTAACTCTAAGATTCGGCAAATCTGGGAGTTTGTGACTTCTTAAACAGTTCTTGTAATGTACTAAGCCCAATTAATGATTCAAGGAAAAAAAAACGGGATTGTTAAATGAGGTAAGTGAATATTAAGAAATCGCTAGTCCATGGAACCACTATCTACTCATAAAAAAAGTTTGATTAACTCTTTTTTTTTAAACGCATGCTGTTTTCCTTTTTGGACAACTGGCTGCATTTAAAAAACAAATAACTTGGGGAAAAAAAGATTACTTTATTTAAGCAAAAACATGCTACCGAATCGCAATTTGGGTTTGCGAGTAAATACTAAATCATTAATTTTAAAGGATGTGTAAAGGGTGTCTTTTCCAAATACCAATTCCTTAAGTGAAGTATTAATGTTTGTTGGACAATATCCTGTTGCGAAACTTTAATATTTTACAACTTTCTCAAAGATGGTGGTAACCCCAAGGGACCACTTTTCCTTTTGTGAAAGTGGACACATTTTTTTTAGAAGCAAGCAGTGATTGTCAAGAACTCTCCTCTCTCTTCTAGTGTTATTGCCATTTCCTTTACTGCACCCCGCAAAAGAAAGAATTTGTCTAAATACCCGCGTTGGCGACATTTGGGGGTCAGTTGGAGAAGCTCCTTGCGATCCATTTTACTTGGATTGCGATGTTCCCATCATTTGTCAAGGATTCCGTTTATGTGCACCTTCAAGCGAGACACTCCAGTGTCTCCAACGTTCGTGCGCTATTTCCGCTCAGTGCACTCCAACTGTAACGCCACAGCTGACAGTTGAAATTCTCTCAGCGATCCTGTTTTTAAAAGAAAATGGCTGAAGAGAAGTTCGAGTCTTCGAGTTCCAATGTTTCAAGGAAGTAGTTGATGCTATCTAGTGTTTTCTGTTTAAACTCTATGACATTGATGATTCTTTTCTACAGCGCTTGTCTGTCAATGAAGCAGTAGAATATTCATAGGACCGCGTCGTGGGAGTTTCATTCACCGCAGCACCTTCTGAAGGATTTCTCTTATGAAAGTCGTGAGTTTTGGAGAAAACTCGGGGGAGAGCTTCAGTGAAGAGAAGCCGACTCATATTTCATTTCAAGTAAGAGTATTTATCCTTTGATAATTCGTCGAGCTGTACAGTGTATCAAGTGACTTGTCAACTTGAGGAGAGCACGAACTATAGTTTCTTCCTTCTATGCCAGTTGCGTATCATTTCTGAGTAAGAAAGTTCGCATGGAGATACTTCCTTAAAAGACTGAAAAAACACTTTGATAACTGTGAGGATACTTTCCATATAAGACCAAGGAAAAGAATATTACAGTTAATCAAAATTGCAAATAACTGACAAAACTATACAGAGAGGGGCAAATCTCGGACTAACACAGGTAACAGATATTAGGTTAAATAATAATAATATAGAGTTCAAGAGTAGAGTAGAGTGGAGTAATTCTTGTGCTATTTGTCTTGTAGGCCTGCAAGATTAGATCCAGAAGAAAACCAGTGACCTGAGGCAGTCTCTCTTGTTTTGTCATTCCACTTCCCCTTTCCCCCAGTCTGGAGTCAGAATCAGTGACCATTTACTGATGCTGGCTAGGTCGGAGGGAGTTGGCAAATTAGACATCTGCTCAGAAAGGAGATCGCCATCATTGTTCTGACAGATTGAAGTGCCACAAAACAGTCTCTTAATTGAGACTTCAGATCTCCTTTTGAGCAGAATGGCTGAGGGTATAGATTTAAAGACCTTGGCAACCATTTTAGATAGTATGCAATCCCAGTTAACTAAGGCTTTAGAAGAAAACAAATCTCTTAAGGAGGAAGTTAGAAGGGCGAGTCAAGAATCAGTTCAAACTAGACAGAAATTAAATGAATTAGCAGCTTCAGCAGCTTCCAGTCCAGCCTTTAGGAGTGCCCAAGGGTTGTCTAGTAGTCCATCTCCCTCAGAAATGTCCACTATGGCTATCCATGCTATCTCACCCATTATTCAATTGGCGTCTCCTGAGAGGTTTAATGGTGACCCACAAAAGGCGCAAATGTTCCTTACACTTTTTGTGCCGAGCAGTAATTTTTGCAGAAGACCAATCTAAAGTGGCATTCATACTGTTGTATTTGAATGGAGACGCTGCAGCCTGGTCAATGTCGTTGGTCACCCGAAATGATCCAATGCTATATAATTTTGACTATTTTAAATTAGAATTTTTGCGGATTTTTGATCGCAGATCAGCTTCTTAAGTGACAGATAACGAGCTACTGAAGCTCAAACAAGGCAATAAGGATTTGGTTGGGTATTTGGCGCATTCAATAAATTAATTGTGGAGTTAAGTTGGCCTGAGGAAAAACGAGCAGCAATTTTCTACAGAGGTTTGAGAGATGAATTGAAGGGTGCGCTGGCACAGATCCCGAAGGGACCCGCTGAGATTTCTGAGTTAATTGATTTAGTTTTACAAATTGATCATCGCTTGAGTGAGAGACGCAATGAGAAGAAGAGAGATTTTCGACCTTTTCCGCCTCCTTTTGACCATGCTAAATTAGATGGTCACAAGTCTGCTGAGCATGTTTCTCCTGAAGAGCCCATGCAAATAGGATCTATCAGAGGTCCTTTAACTAAAGAAGAGAAAGAGGGACGAAGAACTAGTCAACTATGTTTATATTGTGGTCTTGCAGGGCATTTTGTTAAGGATTGCCAAAGAAACCAAAATCGTCTCAGTCGGGAAAAGGACGGCTTCACCTGTAAATGGAGTTGCACAGGTGGAAGCAAATTCAAAGTCAGCTCCAGTTTCACAGCAAGTAACAAATACTGTACAGTCATCAGCACCTCATTTGGTTGTCACCTTTTCTGCAAAATTTCTAAATAAATTAGTAAAAGGAGTTCCTGTAATGATAGATTCAGGTGCTACAGGGAACTTCTGTGATATAAAATATGCACAACGTATGGGAATAAAGTTTGTTGAGAAAGAAATCCCATAAGCAGTCAGAGCAGTGGATGGGACAAATCTATCCTCTGGGCCCATCACCCACGAAACTGAATTGATCGAATTGTCTGGTTTAAATGGACACACAGAATTGATAACATTTAAATTGATTGGCGCACCTCAGTTTTAGTTAATATTGGGACTTCCATGGCTGACTGAGCACAAACCTTGCATCGATTCGTGCAAGAGAACAGTGATTATGAATTCTTCGTATTGTGTGGAGAATTGCTTTTGTGAACACCCAAGACCTCTTGAATAATCCTCAGTTAAAAGATTAGCAGATCATCCAGTCCAAATTTGTTCCTTGGAGACTAAGGAGATTCTGTTGGAATATCAGGATTTGTCTTCTGTGTTCGATAAAAGAGAAGCTGAGAAGCTTCCTCCTCATCGCCGGTACGGCTGCAAGATAGAAATTGAGCCAGGAGCGATTTTGCCTTGTAGTCGTATTTATTTATTGACCGAAGCTGAGAATCAATATTTGAAAACATCTTTGGATCAACATCTGGCTAATGGCTTCATTCATCCTTCAAAATCCCCAGTTTCTTCCCCTTTGTTTTTCATCCCTAAGAAGGATGGAGATCTTCAAATCTGTATCGATTATCGAGCTTTAAATCAGGTGACAATAAATAATCAATATCCACTTCCATTAATTTCCGTTTTATTGGACCAGGTAAAAAATGCTAAGGTTTATACCAAATTGGATCTCCGTGGGGCATATCATTTAATCCAAATCACTCCAGGAGATGAGTGGAAGACAGCATTTCAAACCTGTTATGGCCTATTTGAATATCAGGTGATTCCTTACGGGTTGTGTAATGCGCCAGCAGCATTTCAAAACTTTGTGAATGATGTCCTTCATGAATTTTTGGATAGAATTGCAGTTATCTACATTGATGACATCTTGATCTTTTCGGACAACGTTGAAGAACATGTGATTCATGTAAGATCCATTCTGTCCAGAGTGGAAGACAGCATTTCAAACCCGTTATGGCCTATTTGAATATCAGGTGATGCCTTTCGGGTTGTGTAATGCGCCAGCAGCATTTCAAAACTTTGTGAATGATGTCCTTCGAGAATTTTTGGATAGAATTGCAGTTGTCTACATTGATGACATCTTGATCTTTTCGGACAACGTTGAAGAACATGTGATTCATGTAAGATCCATTCTGACCAGATTACTTGAGAATCATCTCTATGTGAAATTGGAATAATGTTCATTTAATGTGCCAAGAGTCAAATTTCTTGGTTTTGTGTTATCCCCAGAAGGTGTTAGTATGGATTTGACTAAGGTCAAGGCAGTGCAAGATTGGCCGACTCCAAAAACATATTAAAGAAATTCAGAGCTTCATCGGATTTTCGAACTTTTACAGAAGGTTTATTCCTGATTCCTCTCTCAAGGTGAGTCCTATCACTCGATTTCTCAAAAAAGGGATGAAGTTTGTTTGGGATGAAGAAGCAGAAAGAGCCTTTCAATTTTTGAAGAAATCTTTTACCCAGGCCCCAATTCTATTGCATCCAAGAACGGAGGAACGATTTTATGTTGAAATAGATGCTTCAGATGTTGCAATAGGTGGAATGTTGTCACAACGACACAAGGACACGGGTCAGCTTCATCCTGTTGCGTATCACTCAAGAAAGTTGACTCCCCCAGAAAGCAATTACTCAATTGCTGATAAAGAGCTATTGGCGATCAAAAACGCCTTCTTGGAATGGCGTCATTACCTGATGGGGGCTGCACACAAGATAACTGTGTTTACAGATCATCGAAATCTACAGTTTCTTAAGTCGGCTCGCACATTAACTGCTAGACAGATAAGTTGGTCGTTGTTTTTTGCAGATTTTGACTTTGTAATTACTTTTAGGCCTGATGTGAATAATGTCAAGGCTGATGCTCTTTCCAGAATAAATTCAGATTTTTCCGAAACAAGACCTGAAAAACAGGTAATAATTCCTGAGGAGAGTTTTGTTCTTGCTACCCTTAACACTGACCTTTCAACTGAAATCAAAAGAGCTTTGACTACTGAAGAAATGACTCAATGGGCTCAGGAACAATCTGAGAGAAAAATTTGCAAGGGACTCTCATATCAAGGTGACTGTTTGTACTTACCCACCAAAGACCTTCAGGAAAAAGCATTGAAGTCTTGTCACGATGAGTTATTAGCAGGACATAAAGGAATACAGAAGACAATGGAGTTAGTTGAGAGAAATATTTGGTGGCCAAATATGAAGTTTCAGATACAACAGTATGTGTCCACTTTTGAGAGGTGTCTGAGATGGAAATCTGATCGGTTGGCTCCACAAGGGTTGTTAATGCCTATGCCTACTCCACCGCACCCGTGGCACACTGTATCCATGGATTTAATTGTTGACCTTCCTCCTAGTCAGTGTTACAACACAATTTTAGTTATGGTGGATACATTCTCTAAAATGGCACATTTTGTTCTGCTAAAAAGTATTCCAACAGCATCTCAATTGGCACAATTGTTTACAAATCACATTGTCAAATTGCATGGCATCCCAAAGGTTCTAGTTTCAGACCGAAGATCACAATTTGTTTCCCACTTCTGGAAGGCAATTACAATGAGATTGGGGATTGGCGATCGCTATTCCACCAGTTTTCATCTGGAAACTGATGGACATACCGAGAGTGTCAATCAAGACCTAGAACAATATCTGCGACTCTATTTATTAGATCAGAAGAGTGGGAGGTCAGAGTTAGTGTGGGCTGCAGAGTTCATCTAAAATAAATCCAAGCATTCTTCCACTGGATTCTCACCCTTTTATTTAAACTATGGTAGGCATCCAAGTTTAATCATTGATAGAGAGGAGGGTCCAATCCCTGCAGTGGAGCAGTTTGTAAAAGAAATTCAAAACTCATTAACTCAAGCTGAAGAAAACATTGTTAAATCTAGGAATTCCTATAAAACTCAGGCAGATAAGAGAAGACGAGACGGTCCAGTCTTTAGGGCGGGAGATAAGTTGTGGTTGTCCACTAAAAACCTTAGACTAAAAGAAAATCGCAAATTCCAACCTTGTTTTATTGGTCCCTTTAGAGATGACAAGATGTTAAATCTTGTGACTGTTAGAATTCATTTGCCCGAGTATCTTAAGGTACATCCAGTATTCCATGTTTCCCTACTTAAAAGAAATCCACCTCTCTTGAGAATTCGTTCAGCCCCTAAGCCCATTCTGCTTGATTCAGTAGAGGAATTTGAGGTTCACAATGTTTCGGATTCAGCTCTGAGAAAGGGCTACTACATTATTTGGTTGATTGGAAGAACTTTGGTCTGGAAGAAAGGTCTTGGGAGCCTCTTACTAACATTCATGCTTCAAAGCTAATTCGAGACTTTCACAAGGCCAATCCTACTAAGCCAAGGTTGAAGGGATGCTCTTTGGAGGGGAGTACTGTCAAGAACTCTCCTCTCTCTTCCGGTGTTATTGCCATTTCCTTTACTGCACCCCGCAAAAGAAAGAAATTGTCTAAATACCCGTGTTGGCGACACTTGGGGGTCAGTTGGGGAACCTCCTTGCAATCCATTTTACTTAGATTGCGATGTTCCCATCATTTGCCAAGGATTCCGTTTATGTACACCTTCAAGTTAGTTGTTCTGGCTCGAGACACTCCAGTGTCTCCAACGTTCGTGCGCTAGCTCCGCTCAGCGCACTTCAACTGTAACGCCACAGCTGACAGTTGAAATTCTCTCTGCGATCCCGTTTTTAAAAGAAAAAGTCTGAAGAGAAGTTAGAGTCTTCGAGTTCCAATGTTTCAGGGAAGTAGTTGATGCTATCTAGTGTTTTCTGTTTAAACTCTAGTTCAAGTTCAAGTTCGGGCATTTATATAGCGCACTACTCATCCAGAGGGTCTCAAGGCGCTTGGGGAAGGGGTTCATTATTTGTCGAATAGCCAGGTTTTAAGTTCTTTTCTGAAGGAGATGTGGTTTTAAGTAAGGCGAAGGTGAGTGGGGAGTGAGTTCCAGGTCTTGGCAGCCAGGAAGGAGAAGGATCTGCCACCCATGGTGGATTTTCGGATGCGCGGGACTGCGGCGAGGGCTTGATTGGACGATCTTAGTTGGCGGGTGGGTTTGTAGAAGGACAGTCGAGTGTTGAGGCATTCGGGTCCTAGATTGTAGAGGGCCTTGTGTGCGTGGGTGAGAAGACGGAACGTAATTCTTTTGTTGACGGGAAGCCAGTGGAGGTCTTTTAGGTGTCCGGTGATGTGATCTTGGCGAGGGATGTCCAATATGAGTCTCGCTGATGCGTTTTGGATGCGTTGGAGTTTTTTCTGTAATTTTGCTGTGATTCCGGCGTATAGTGTGTTACCATAATCCAGTCGACTCGTGACCAGTGCGTGGGTGACAGTCTTTCTTGTTTCGAGGGGGATCCAGTGGAAGATCTTTTTGAGAATGCGAAGTACGTTGAAGCAGGAGGATGAGACTGCGTTGACTTGTCTGGACATCGAGAGAGAGGAGTCTAGGATGAAGCCAAGGTTACGTGCGTGGTCTGTGGGTGTGGGTGCTGTGCCCAGAGCGGAAGGCCACCAAGAGTCGTCCCAGGCAGAGGGGGAAGATCCTAGGAGGAGCACCTCCGTTTTGTCTGAGTTGAGTTTTAGGCGGCTATGTTTCATCCATTCGGCTACTTCTTTCATGCCTTCGTGAAGATTGGTTTTGGCGGTGTTAGGGTCTTTGGTGAGGGAAAGGATTAATTGGGTGTCGTCGGCGTAAGAGATGATGTTGAGGTTGTGTTGGCGCGCGATGGATGCGAGTGGGCTCATGTAAACGTTGAAGAGGGTGGGACTGAGTGATGATCCTTGTGGTACTCCACAGATGACTTCAGTGGCCTCTGAGTTGAATGGGGGAAGTCGGACTCTTTGAGTTCTCCCAGCTATTAACGAGAGGATCCAGTCCAAGGCTTTTCCTTGTATGCCGATGTTGCTGAGGCGTTGTATAAGGGTGCTGTGGCAGACTGTGTCGAAAGCGGCGGAGAGGTCGAGTAGAATGAGGGCCTCTGTTTCTCCGTTATCCAGTAGTGTTCGGATGTCGTCTGTCGCTGCAATGAGGGCGGTTTCGGTGCTGTGTTTGGCTCAAAATCCGGATTGAGATGGATCGAGGGAGTTGTTGGATTCAAGGAAGGCGGCGAGCTGGCTGTTGACGGCTTTCTCAATGACTTTGGCGGGGAAAGGGTCGGTAGTTTTTAAGGTCAGAAGGGTCTGCTGTGGGTTTCTTCAAGAGGGCGCTGAGTTCGGCGTGTTTCCAGCTTTCTGGGAAGGTGGCAGAGTTGAACGAGCAGTTGATGACATCACGGAGATGGGGTGCGATGATGGAGTCAGCTTTGTTGAAGATGTGGTGGGGGCAGGGGTCGGTTGGCGAGCCAGAGTGGATTGAGTTCATTAGGCGGATGGTGTCTTCAGTGGTGATTGGATTCCAGGCGCTAAGGTTGTTAGTTGGCGGAGTAGGATCTGAGGGGTGTGGGGAGGGTTGATCGCTGGGAGTGTTCTCGAAGCTGTTGTGGATGTCGGCAATTTTGTTGTAGAAGAAGGAGGATAATGCATCGCAGAGGTCTTGGGAGGGAGTGATGTCATTAGATGCTGCGGTGGGGTTGGTGAATTCTTTGACGATGTTGAAAAGTTCCTTGCTGTTGTGGGTGTTGTTGTCGAGACGATCCTTGAATGCTGATTTCTTGGCGGATCGAATCAGTTGGTGGTGTTTGCGGGTGGCTGCCTTGAGGGTGGTCATGTTGTCGGTGGTTGGGTTATTTCTCCATGTTTTCTCCAGGGTGCGGCATAGCTTCTTGGATTTTTTATGGTCATCATTGAACCAGGAAGCCTTTTTGCTGGCTGATTTGATCTGGTGCTTTTTCAGGGGTGCTAATTCGTCAGCACTGTGGGTGATCCATTGCTTGAGATTGGTGGCCGCTTGGTTTGGGTCCAATGAGAGGGTGGGAGGGTTTTGGTTGAGTGATGTGAGGAGTTGGTCGGAGGTGATTTTGTTCCAGTTTCTCCGAGGAATAGGTTGTGGGCGGTTGTGGGTCAGGGTGGTTTTGTAGCTGAAGTGAACACAGCTGTGGTCCGTCCAATGGAGAGCTGTGGTGCGATCGAAGGAAATGTGCTTGCTGGATGTGAAGATAGGGTCGAGCGTGTGACCGGCCACATGGGTGGGGGTGTCAACAAGTTGTTTGAGTCCGAGATTGGCCAGGTTGTCCAGAAGGGTGGAGGTGTTGCTGTCGTGTTTGTTTTCAAGGTGGTAGTTGAGGTCTCCTAAAAGAATGTAGTTCTCGGAGGCGAGGGCATGTGGGCTGACGAAGTCAGTGATGTCATCGCTGAATTGAGTGCGGGTTCCTGGAGGCCTGTAGATGAGGGTGCCTCTAAGTGTGGTCCTAGGGTCGGTGTGGATCTGAAAGTGGAGATGTTCGGCGGTTGCAAGATTGTCGTCGGAGCTGGTCGTGATTTTGATGGTGTTCCTATGGACGATGGCGATGCCTCCTCCTGTTTGATTGGTGCGGTCTTTTCGGATAATCTTGTAAGCATCCGGTATGGCTATGGCGATGTCGGGTGCTGATGATGTGTTCATCCATGTTTCTGTAAGGAAGGCGATGTCCGGTGACGCAGTGTCGAGTAGGTCCCAGAGTTCAGTTGCGTGTCTGTGGACCGAGCGGGTGTTAAGCAGGATGCACCTCAGGTCGTTAGAGTCGGAGCTGTGTGTAGAGGAAGTGGATTTGGTGAGGGTCCTGAAGCAGTTGAACTTGCAGGAGAGGCAGGCGAATGGGCTGTGGGTACGTCCTGGGGTGGCTTCGCAGCATTGTGGTGTGCGTCCGGGGTTGAGGGCAAGGAGAGTTGCGGCATCATATGTGAATCTAGTGGGTTGGGTGCGGCGGGGACCAGGGGGACTGGCGCTGGGCGCGGTCCAGGCGCGGACGGGCGTAGACAGGCTTACCTTTGGCGCACCTTCGGCGCCCATGGGGCGCGATCGCTGCGCGTGACCGCTGCGCGTGGAGGCATGTGTCATATGTGGATGGTGGAGGGGGGGCGTGGGAGGGGCAGCTGGGAGGCGGTAGCGGGGAGGAGAGACGGCCTGTGAGGCAACAATAAAAACAAAAAAACGATGCAAGGAAAGCAAAACAGGGCGAGACTGGGGCACAGACTAGGCAATCGGGCTAAGACAATTTCACCAAAATAAATAAAGCGGGCAGAAAAATGCGGGCGTTACAGTGATAAGGCAGGCAATGGCGCACAATCGCACTTAGATAGCGTTACAAGTACAGGCAATGGCAGTAGAGCGAGCGGTGCAATTATTTATCCAGAATGCGCTACGATACCACGGAGCCTCGTCAGCAGATTGGGGCGCTATGGGGTCACAGTGCCTTGGAAGCAGCTTCGAGCGCTATGGAGTCTTGGGAGCGACCTCTCCTGAGCGGGACAGCAGAGTCACAACGCGGGGGTAGGCGGGCCGGTGAATTATTATCTGTGGGTGGGAGGGGCAGCTGGGAGGCGGTAGCGGGGAGGAGAGACGGCCTGTGAGGCAACAATAACAACAAAATGGATGCAAGGAAAGCAAAACAGGGCGAGACTGGGGCACAGACTAGGCAATCGGGCTAAGACATTTTCACCAAATTAAATAAAGCGGGCAGAAAAATGCGGGCGTTACAGTGATAAGGCAGGCAATGGCGCACAATCGCACTTAGATAGCGTTACAAGTACAGGCAATGGCAGTAGAGCGAGCGGTGCAATTATTTATCCAGAATGCGCTACGATACCAAGGAGCCTCGTCAGCAGATTGGGGCGCTATGGGGTCACAGTGCCTTGGAAGCAGCTTCGAGCGCTATGGAGTCTTGGGAGCGACCTCTCCTGAGCGGGACAGCAGAGTCACAACGCGGGGGTAGGCGGGCTGTGAATTACTATCTGTGGGTGGTAGGGGCAGCTGGGAGGCGGTAGCGGGGAGGAGAGACGGCCTGTGAGGCAACAATAACAACAAAATGGATGCAAGGAAAGCGAAACAGGGCGAGACTGGTGCACAGACTGGGCAATCGGGCTAAGACAATTTCACCAAATTAAATAAAGCGGGCAGAAAAATGCGGGCGTTACAGTGATAAGGCAGGCAATGGCGCACAATCGCACTTAGATAGCGTTACAAGTACAGGCAATGGCAGTAGAGCGAGCGGTGCAATTATTTATCCAGAATGCGCTACGATACCACGGAGCCTCGTCAGCAGATTGGGGCGCTATGGGGTCACAGTGCCTTGGAAGCAGCTTCGAGCGCTATGGAGTCTTGGGAGCGACCTCTCCTGAGCGGGACAGTAGAGTCACAACGCGGGGGTAGGCGGGCCGGTGAATTACTATCTGTGGGTGGGAGGGGCAGCTGGGAGGCGGTAGCGGGGAGGAGAGACGGCCTGTGAGGCAACAATAACAATAAAATGGATGCAAGGAAAGCGAAACGGGGCGAGACTGGGGCACAGACTAGGCAATCGGGCTAAGACAATTTCACCAAATTAAATAAAGCGGGCAGAAAAATGCAGGCGTTACAGTGATAAGGCAGGCAATGGCGCACAATCGCACTTAGATAGCGTTACAAGTACAGGCAATGGCAGTAGAGCGAGCGGTGCAATTATTTATCCAGAATGCGCTACGATACCACGGAGCCTCGTCAGCAGATTGGGGCGCTATGGGGTCACAGTGCCTTGGAAGCAGCTTCAAGCGCTATGGAGTCTTGGGAGCGACCTCTCCTGAGCGGGACAGCAGAGTCACAACGCGGGGGTAGGCGGGCCGGTGAATTACTATCTGTGGGTGGGAGGGGCAGCTGGGAGGCGGTAGCGGGGAGGAGAGACGGCCTGTGAGGCAACAATAACAATAAAATGGATGCAAGGAAAGCGAAACGGGGCGAGACTGGGGCACAGACTAGGCAATCGGGCTAAGACAATTTCACCAAATTAAATAAAGCGGGCAGAAAAATGCGGGCGTTACAGTGATAAGGCAGGCAATGGCGCACAATCGCACTTAGATAGCGTTACAAGTACAGGCAATGGCAGTAGAGCGAGCGGTGCAATTATTTATCCAGAATGCGCTACGATACCACGGAGCCTCGTCAGCAGATTGGGGCGCTATGGGGTCACAGTGCCTTGGAAGCAGCTTCGAGCGCTATGGAGTCTTGGGAGCGACCTCTCCTGAGCGGGACAGCAGAGTCACAACGCGGGGGTAGGCGGGCCGGTGAATTATTATCTGTGGGTGGGAGGGGCAGCTGGGAGGCGGTAGCGGGGAGGAGAGACGGCCTGTGAGGCAACAATAACAACAAAATGGATGCAAGGGAAGCAAAACAGGGCGAGACTGGGGCACAGACTAGGCAATCGGGCTAAGACATTTTCACCAAATTAAATAAAGCGGGCAGAAAAATGCGGGCGTTACAGTGATAAGGCAGGCAATGGCGCACAATCGCACTTAGATAGCGTTACAAGTACAGGCAATGGCAGTAGAGCGAGCGGTGCAATTATTTATCCAGAATGAGCTACGATACCACGGAGCCTCGTCAGCAGATTGGGGCGCTATGGGGTCACAGTGCCTTGGAAGCAGCTTCGAGCGCTATGGAGTCTTGGGAGCGACCTCTCCTGAGCGGGACAGCAGAGTCACAACGCGGGGGTAGGCGGGCTGTGAATTACTATCTGTGGGTGGGAGGGGCAGCTGGGAGGCGGTAGCGGGGAGGAGAGACGGCCTGTGAGGCAACAATAACAACAAAATGGATGCAAGGAAAGCGAAACAGGGCGAGACTGGGGCACAGACTGGGCAATCGGGCTAAGACAATTTCACCAAATTAAATAAAGCGGGCAGAAAAATGCGGGCGTTACAGTGATAAGGCAGGCAATGGCGCACAATCGCACTTAGATAGCGTTACAAGTACAGGCAATGGCAGTAGAGCGAGCGGTGCAATTATTTATCCAGAATGCGCTACGATACCACGGAGCCTCGTCAGCAGATTGGGGCGCTATGGGGTCACAGTGCCTTGGAAGCAGCTTCAAGCGCTATGGAGTCTTGGGAGCGACCTCTCCTGAGCGGGACAGCAGAGTCACAACGCGGGGGTAGGCGGGCCGGTGAATTACTATCTGTGGGTGGGAGGGGCAGCTGGGAGGCGGTAGCGGGGAGGAGAGACGGCCTGTGAGGCAACAATAACAATAAAATGGATGCAAGGAAAGCGAAACGGGGCGAGACTGGGGCACAGACTAGGCAATCGGGCTAAGACAATTTCACCAAATTAAATAAAGCGGGCAGAAAAATGCAGGCGTTACAGTGATAAGGCAGGCAATGGCGCACAATCGCACTTAGATAGCGTTACAAGTACAGGCAATGGCAGTAGAGCGAGCGGTGCAATTATTTATCCAGAATGCGCTACGATACCACGGAGCCTCGTCAGCAGATTGGGGCGCTATGGGGTCACAGTGCCTTGGAAGCAGCTTCGAGCGCTATGGAGTCTTGGGAGCGACCTCTCCTGAGCGGGACAGCAGAGTCACAACGCGGGGGTAGGCGGGCCGGTGAATTACTATCTGTGGGTAGTAACTCTATGACATTGATGATTCTTTTCTACAGCGCTTGTCCGTCAATGAAGCAGTAGAATATTCATAGGACCGCGTAGTGGGAGTTTCATTCACCGCAGCACCTTCTGAAGGAGTTCTCTTATGAAAGTCGTGGGTTTTGGAGAACTACTGGGTCAGAGCTTCAGTGAAGTGAAGCCGACTCATGTGTCATTTCAAGTAAGAGTATTTCTCCTTTGATAATTCGTCGAGCTGTACAGTGTATCAAGTGACTTGTCAACTTGAGGAGAGCACAAAGTATAGTTTCTTCCTTCCATGCCAGTTGCGTATCATTTCTGAGTAAGAAAGGTCGCATGGAGATACTTCCTTAAAAGACTGAAAAAACACTTTGATAACTGTGAGGATACTTTCCCTATAAGACTAAGGAAAAGAATATAAAGACCAAAGTTCTTACAGTTAATCAGAATTGCAATAACTGACAAAACTATACAGAGAGGGGCAAATCTCAGACTAACACAGGTAACAGATATTAGGTTAAAGAATAATATTATAGAGTTCAAGAGTAGAATAGGGAGGAGTAATTATTGTGCTATTTGTCTTGTACGTCTGCAAGATTAGATCCAGAAGAAGATCAGTGACCTGAGGCAGTCTCTCTTGTTTTGTCATTCCACTTCCCCTTTCCCCCAGTCTGGAGTCAGAATCAGTGACCATTTACTGACACTGGCTACGGTCGGAGGGAGTTGGCGAATTAGACATCTGCTCAGAAAGGAGATCGTCATCATTGTTCTGACAGTGATCCCTGGGAACACTGCCTAATCCTCAAAAACAAATTTGTAAAAGTTTCATTTTTTTAATAAGCATATCCGGTTTTCCTTTTGAGAAAAGGTGCTCCGATAAAAAAACAAAGGAGTGCTTTTCTTAAAAAGCATTAACAGACATAGTGGTCTGCTGACCCCAGCAGGACACCATGCCTTTAGTTCTAGCCAATCGTAGTGGGTTGAAACTTGTGACCTACCACACGCATATTAATGAGGTAAGTCAAATTGCAACCTACTACGATTCGTCTTTTTTGTGAACCAACATATTTATACATAGATCAGTAAGTAAAATACCAGTGCATTCAGTCGAAGTTGGTAAGCAAATTGCAACCACTTCTACTGACTACATTTCAGTACATTCCCAATAAGAAATCAGAAATTGCGAATCATTATTAGACACAATTTCCAATTTGGGATATTAGTACATGAGGCCCTAGAACTGTGCAGAGGCCACCAACCTAATGCCTGCTCAGAAGTCAACAAATGCTTGAGGCTGCAAGCAAACTATTACTTTCAATCCATTGATCTGTTAACTGTCCAATCCAATTTCAAGCCCTGCCCATGAAACATAAAGCACTGTGTGAGAAGTGGCCTGGCATATGATGTCCACTATTCTAGTGGGCACCTTGCACCATTCCAAATGACCCTTATTGATGGTAGTTTTAAAGTCAACTTTTATAGAAAGCTATCCTAGTGGTAGCTGTGGAGAACAGCCTTCAGGCTAAGACTTAGAGGCGAGTTAAGCTAGTTGTTTTACCAATTATAATCTCTTGAATAATCAAATGAAAAAAGCACACCACACATGGTATATATCAAATATATATGTATTTATTCTAAAAACAACCCCTCTGGACTCTTTATGAGGTCTGAGGTAAAAGTACAATACACAGAACTTAATTAGCATACGATAAGTTGCACAGTATACGTTATACCCTAGGGGCCTCAGAAACCATATACTAAAATAGTGGTATAAGAACCACGTGAGAGTTAGAAAGCAGGCCTAGGGCCTGCATAATCACTGAGGCTACCAGGAACCACTCAAGGTTAGGCTGCAAGAGGCCCACGGGGATGTGTGCAGTGTCTAAACACAGACGCGGATCACCATTGACTTTCTATTGAGAACGAACAAGTTACAATTTTAAAGATTAAGGGCACTTAGAGGTGAACTACGATGGAACCCTTTTAGACTAGGACACTTCGAGAGTCAAGACCCACGGGAGCACCGGAGTACTCGTGTTACCTTACCCAGGAAAGCTGGGTGCATAGGTGTCTTTTGGTGTCGGGTTTCGTCATCGATTCCTATGGAGAGTTGCGAATAAATGCTGCAGGCGACCATAGGAAAAGTGTCCAGGTGGATCCAAGGTATGATTGGAGATGTGAAAAACCTGAAAGCAGAGGGCACAGAGTCTGGGTCACTAGCCAGTTACCAGGATGGCGGGGAGAAGATGCCAGCCAATGACGGGTGTTTTCAGGTGAAAGAGGTGAAGCTTGACTCTTCAGCCACGAGAACCAGGAGGTGTCGACGACAACCGAGAGCTGGATTTGAGCTGTCCCACAAAGGATCTAGCTGACTGCTGTGGAGAGGAGTGAGAGCACATCTGGAGCAACCAGAAAAGCTCAAGAAACAAAGGATTGGCCTTCCTGGGGGCTCACTAGCCAACAGACTAGGAACCGCAAAGGCGCCTCGAGCTGCCTTGAAGAAAGGGGACTCACGGGTCACTCGTGGAGTGCTGGCCTCTGTACTTTGGTGCAAAAGGAGCTCCTGCAGGGGTTTCAAATACCCCAATGCACAACTTCGGGATACCTCAGGAAGTAGGTGCATTTGCAAAAATGCAGGATGTCCAGGAGTTCCGGTCCCACGTCTCTCGTGTCAGCTACGGGTCTCAGCTTTGCTGGGAGCTCGGGTCAGCTACAGAGATGTCTGGAAGTCCATGTCCTGTGTCGCAGATTCTTTGGGATCCGGCGGGAGCCTCGAAAATGCAGACTGGCAAAGATGCAGTTGGTGCCTGGTTGAACAGGGTGGTCGCTCCTTGATCACAAGGGAGATTTCTTCCATCTTCCAGTCAATATGGAATGTCGAAGGTCCAAGATATATGTTGCAGAGTTTCGTCCAGGGTAATCTAAAGTCCTAGGGACTAGGGTTCTATACTTATAGTAAGTTTAGGGGTTGGACTAACTCTAAGGTCCTCCTATGGGTGGACCTGTGGAGGGGGTGGTTACACCCCTCCACCTTTGTCCAGTTATGCTCCAGAGCTGTAGCTGATTGCCCCAGCAACTGGTTTGAACTGGGAAATGCATGGAGCACCTTGTGTGCCCCAGGCAGTGTCTGAAAAGCATTCACTGAAGGCAACCCACCCTGCCCCAATACACTAAAGCCTGTCTGGGGAGGTGCAAGCACCTCCCTGGACAGGAAACCTATTGTCCAGGCCTCCCCTGCCGGAGTTTCGTCCAGCAGCAGGAGGGCAGACTCATGTCTGTGGCAGCAGCATCCATTTTGTGATGCTGGGGCTCTGTTTAACTTTAACCGGATTTACCAGTAAGTACATGTCTTCTCCCTCTAGAAGGGTGGAATGCTACCCCCGCCGCCAGAACTGGCGGGGGTAGTATTCCAAAGTGTTTGACACCTTACACGACATGTTTTGATGAAGCCAAACCAAAGTTAGCATTAACCGTGATGATTATAATGCACTTAGTAGTATATGGTATGGCTATATCATAGAACAGGTATAAGGAGATGGTTCCGAAAGCTGCAGAGGGGCTCAGCTCATGCTAGGGCACCCTCCCACACAAAACCAAGCCCTCTGCCTTCAGGATTGTCAAGGCCTGCCATAGGAGTGACTTATAGGTTACTACGGGCCCGATTCACAGAATGAACTTAAGACTCAATCCTAAACTTACTACTATTTTGGTATTCACAGAATGAACTCACTACTTTTGGCATTCACAGAAGTTAGGATTTTTTCTTAAGTCTGTCTTAAATCTGTCTTAAGTCTGTCTTAAGTTTGTCTTTTGTTTGTCTTAAGACAAACTTAAGACAAAATCCTAACTTCTGTGAATACCAAAAGTAGTAAGTTCAATCTGTGAATGCCAAAAGTAATAAGTGCATTCTGTGAATACCAAAATAGTAGTAAGTTTAGGATTGAGTATTAAGTTCATTCTGTGAATCGGGCCCTAAGTGTCTATATATAGAGGTAGATAAGGGTATACTATATCTAAGTAAGGGGTGCTTACACCACCTTCCCCCGGCTGCAAGTGCAGACCTGTGGTGTCAGTTTGGAAGGCTAATCAGGGGTGGCACAATACATGCTGCAGCCCCTGGTAGGCCTCTGGGGTACCTACGCCCTGGGCACCTAAGGTACCATATACAGTGACTCATAAGGGTGACCCAGTAACCAATCTGGTATGTACCTAAAGAGTCCCGTGAGAGTGCTGCTCCAACCATTTGAAAAATTGAATATCCATTCTGATATTGAAGTGTCATCCTCATTGTACCGAATCTTGTTCGCCAGCAACAACTACAATCACTAATAGGACATTTGTCTTGAATCCTTGAGAAAGCCCTGCGGGTGAAACGCGCGTCGGCTGCTGCTGTGTTTTCATTCATTTTGGAAATAAAAATTACAAGACCTGATTGGGGAGTGTGGCTGAAGTACTTATTGAAGTCTGATTTTCAGGACATTGGACCAAGGACTTATTGGAAACTCATTACGAGGGAGTTCTTCCCACAATTTTTTGTCATTTGAAATAAGTTTATTTTGGATTACAGATATAGTGATCGAGTGTGCTCTGGTGCAGTGTGTTTAATGTACCTAAAGTACATGGTATCAATTTAGAGAGAGAACAGCTAGGCTGTGGGCCTAATTAGCAGGGCCACAGCAATACTAAGGTCGTAAAACCAGTGAAACACAGCAAAAAGTGGGGGTAACCATAGGAAGCAGACCCTACTCTCCTACACACTGCATAGAATTTGCCCCAGATACTTTCCTGAGAAACTGGAAGACTACGACAAAGGTTTATCAATTACTATAGGAACCTCAGATTTATTACATTTTGAGCTAACTTGGTAAGACTGTTTCTTCTCTATCCTTATCAACTCAATGCCAAGCGACTTGAGCTGGGAAGTGTCAGCTGGAGGCTTTTTGGAGGCCACTAGCCCTGAGTGGTGAGAAGCGGGGATTATTTTACAGTGCCGGCTGGACTCCATCAAAGGAGAACAATCCGTTCTCAGAACAGAACATGCTTATAGGTGATAATGGTCTAATTACCTATGGTTGATATTGCTGCTAAACACCTGCGCAATGGGGCTAATCTCCATGGTGTGTCACATGGCCGATGGGGATATTGTCGTCTTCACTAAGTTAGCATGAGCTCTGCAGCCATTACGTGGCTTTGCGCATGTTACTACATTGCTTTATTTTCCAAACACTTTGTTCGTACCTTTCACATGAGAACTGTCTGCTGTGGGAATTCTCTGCAAGTTCCTGGTATTTGGTTGGAACATTGTGAGCAAGGTCGATAAAGAATGCCCCATGTTATTTTGTTCTGGTTAGGCCCTGGCACCTAGACAAAACATACCAATGCAGCTGTTGTTTGAAACGCGTACTTTGTATTATGGGGATACATGCATAGGGAACAAACACTTGGAGAGGGACCTTTCCTGGGAGAGGAGGGAGACAGCACCTATGATGTAGAACTACCATATATAGTCTGAGGTATGGGGTCTGGAGCAAAAACCTGGAGATCTTCTAGTATATAATAATACTGCTTCTTAGCAAGGGAAGGGAGGTTAGGCTCCATTGTCTTTTTATGATGACATCTCCCTTGATAATTTATGGACTAGTTGCAATGCTGACTGTATTTATATTATGCATTTTCCTGCTTGTCGTGGCACGCATACTGCATGGTAGGACATGCTAGTTAAAATAAATATTTTAAGCAGTTTCGTGTCTCTGTCAGATCTTATTGAGGATGGTTACAAGAGTGCGATTGAAAGGGTGTGTCTTGCATCCGCGAGTCCTCCGAGATTCAGGAGTGATGTATTCTGAGGTGTCTAATCACTTGTTTCTCTGTGAGTGGGTAGGAGGGCAAGTGAGACACTATAGCTAGTCGGTCCTGGGCTCATTGGTACTAAGGTGGTAGGATGACTCAATCCCTGCTCATTAAGGTTCCATAATCCTACACATAGTTCTGTTTTTGGGCAGAATCCCTGCAACAGGTGCAGCTTACATCTGCTGTTGTGGTTATCTCCAAAGAAATCAATGCATTTGAGTTTGAGCTTGGAATTGGTCCCCAGGCCCTCACACAGTCCTCAGTCATGGTCATAGAAGAGGTTGGCAAAAAGACTTGAGCCAGGCATGTGGGTTAATGTAGCAGCCTCTAATGAAGGGCGTATCACAGTTCCCCTAAATGACTTGGCTGCTAGTAGTACAGGTGGCATAAGGGCACAAAAAACTGTTAAAGGGGGTATCCTCTCTGGTGAGCCCTGAACAATTTCATTACATAACTCCAAAACAAAAAGTCTCATAAAGGGGGTAAAGCCTATGGCATATAGCAGCCCTTCATCTTGTGATATCCCACTTTTTTTATTGCCCAGTGTATCCTGCGCCTATATAGTTGACAGACTGATTCCCTTTATGACAGCGAGATTGGAATCCTTGGTCATCCTTGGTCATCTCTACTTTCTCTGCTTGTGAGAGTGCAGACTTTCAAAGACTGAAGAAGCTATTATTGATTTGAAGGCCAGTTCGGATGTGCCAACTCATATCGGTAGAGGCAGGTGTGGCATCCCAAAAACTGGACCTTTCAGGCAGGGGGAACATTTGAGGCTACTGGTTACTCTTGAAGAGGGAGTTGGCACTACCTCTCAGCTCTCTCAGCTTGAAGTTACTCATAATCCATGTTGACATTACTGCATTCTTTATGTCGCACCAATCAGGTTTTTAGTGCTGGTAGAAGCATGAGTGTAGATTCAAACGTACAGCCCCTGTTGGAACGGTCCTCTACTGGGGCACCTCATTTGAATCCAGCTTCTTGCTTACCAACTAACTTTTGGCCTGACAAAGTTGCAGCTTTCATTCTTGGACTTCCCCTGACTTCAAGACCTTATGTTATTGTTTTGGCTAATGTCCTTGTTTTGGCACCTAATACTACTGAGAATTATGGACAGCTTAAAATTCACTGATTCCACAAAAGTTTAGGCTATACTCTGCCTTTGTTTATGGAAATTAATTTTGCTAGGAGAGTTTTATAGGTAGGACTTTAATCAAAGTCTCTCTGGATGGCAACTGCATAGGGGTTAACTTTAATAACCCACCCTTGGCTCGGACCTTGTTGTTTGGTCAATTATAGATCTATTTCGATCTTATCTGCGCCCTCTAAGTAACTGGAAACATTTTTGAACATTCAGCTATCCACTTACTTAGAGAACAGCATGCTACTTCATCCTAGCTAATCAGGCTTTAGGCCAAGGCACAATACTGTGACTACCTTGCTGGAGGTCTCTAAACAAGTTAAAAGTACCATTGATGCAGGCAGTAGTGCAGTACTGGCATTGTTGGACCTGTCAGCGGCATTTGGCATGGTTCCACATACCAGGCTGCTAGCTCGCTTTCAAAAGATTGGCATTAAAAACAATGCCTGGAAGTGGTTGATGTCCTTTCTTGAGGACAAGAGTCAAGAAATATGGTTACCCCCTTACTCCTCTGATAGCCGAACAGTTTCAGTCTGAGTTCTCCAGGGTTCAGCACTTAGCCCCTCTAAGTTCAATATCTATATGTCCCCCCTAGCTAACAGGGTGGAATGATTTCTTATGCAGATGATACCCAGATCTTCTTCGCCTGAGGTGAAGAGATGTCCATTGTACAGGATGCCATCCAACCCTGTCTCTCAGCAGTCTTTTGGTGGACAACCTTTAACAATCTCAAGTGTAAGACTGAAAAGACTGAGGTTCTCAGCTTTGGACACAATTTTGCTCTTGATTTAGAGGTCCCCTGACTGGTAGAGTTATCTCCACCAGATACCGGAAACACCAAACGCACCCTTCATAAGAGACAAAGTTCAGACAAACGCGACCAACGCCAAGGAACTGTTCAACGTCATACAGCAGTTCACAAAAACCCCCAGCGAAACCAGGTACGTCACACCTTCCCAGGAAGTCTGCGACAAGCTTAGCTCCTACTTCGATCTGAAGATCAAGGTCCTCTATGACAACTTCAGTGAACAGAGGCCAGACACCACCCCCCCAACGCCGCCGTAAAGCCTACCATCATTACCAGGAATCCTGCCACCGTCGAACACATCACCGCAACCATGAAGAAAACCCACACAGGAGCCCCAACGGACCCCTGCCCACCACACATATTCTACAGGGCTGCCACACCATCGGCACCCGAACTATGACGGACCATCAATGCCTCCTTCAAGTCCGGCATCTTCCCTGACAACTGGAAACGGGCGGAGGTTAACCCCTCCTCAAGAAACCAACAGCCGACCTAACAGACCTGAAAAACTACCGGCCCATCTCGCTCCTCCCCTTCGCGGCCAAAGTCACTGAGAGACACGTAAACACCCAGCTGACCGCCTTCATTGAGTGAACTCTTCTGCAGCAACCACAGTACCGAGACCGCCCCCCTCGCAGCCACTGATGTCATCTGCATGCTACTCAACCAGGGACACACAGCGGCCCTCATCCTTCTAGACCTATCCACAGCCTTCAACACTGTTTCACATCGCAACCAGACTTCACGACGCGGGGCTGCAAGGAGCCGCCCTAAACTGGATCTAATCCTTTCTCTCAGACAGAACCCAGAGGATCAAACTCCCTCCTTTCCTCTCCGAACCCACCGATATCTACTGTGGAGTACCCCAAGGATCATGACTCAGCCCCACACTCTTGAACATCTACATGGCCCCACTCGCCGCCATCATCAGCCAGCATGGGCTCAGAATTGTGACCTATGCCGACAACACCCAGCTCATCCTCTCACTCATGAAAATCCTGAAGACACCAGACTTGGCTTCCAGGAGGGGATGAATAATGTGGCAGCCTGGATGAAAGACAGCTGTTTGAAGGTCAACTCAGAGAAGACTCAGGTCCTCATCCTCGGACCCTGCACTTCCCCCTGGGACAACACTTGATGGCCCTCTGCCCTCGGTAATACACCCACCCCTACAGACCATGCGCGAAACCTCAGCATCATCCTCAACTCCTCCCTCTCCATGAACCGCCAGATCAATGCTGACGCTTCCACTAGCTTCAACAGCCTGTGCATCTTCCGCAAGACTTTCAAATGGATACCCCCGCCTGCAGAAGGACGATCACTCATGCTCTCATAATCACCAGACTGGACTAAAGCCACGCCTTATACCCTGGAATCAACAGAATTCTCCTACACAGGCTCCAGACCATCCAGAATGCCGCAGCCAGACTTTTCCTCGGGACACCGCGTCACAAACACATGACCCAACACCTACGAGACCTCTACTGGCTCTTCGTTGAGAAGAGGGTCACCTTTGAACTCCTCACCCACGCCTACAAATACCTCTACAGCATTGGACCCAAATACCTCAACGAGAGAGTATCCTTCCACTTACCCAATAAGAACCTCCGCTCCGCTGACCTTGCTCTGGCAGAGGTCCCCCGCATCCGCAGAAACAGAACAGGCAGAAGAGCCTTCTCCTACGGTTCAGCCAAGACCTGGAACGAGCTCCCTGTGAACATCAGATGCTCCCCAACCCTGCACACGTTTAGGAAGGACCTCAGGGCATGGATTTTCGACTGACCCGGAGCTGCCGAACCCCCCCCCCCGCCCCCACGCCTTGCCTTGAGACCCCTACGGGTGAGTGGTGTGCTCTATAAACCCCTGATTGATGGATTGATTGAGATACCCAAGAAGAATATATAAAAACACGGGGATCAAATTTGATACTAAAATGTATTTTCAGAACCAAATTATTTCGGTGGTATGCCTCTACTTTGGCAAAAAGAAGTTTGCATTTCCTCTTGGTTCCTGCTAGAATCACAGTAGTATTGGCTTTGGTTATGTCCAGATTGGACTATACAAATGCACTATATGCTGGCCTGCCAAAGTTCCTGCTGAAAAGACTTTAGATTGTGCAAAATGCAGTGGCTAGGCTGGGTCTGGGGCTTCCCAGTTGAGAGCTAATTACTATGCATCTGCATAATTTGCACTGGCTGCCGCTGGAAAAACAACTATTTTCAAGTCCTCTCTGTTAATGCACAGAGTGCTCCATCATTCAGGACCTGATTATTTATCCCCCAGGATTGCTTACTACAACCTGGGAAGAGTATTACAGTTCTCCAATATTCATCTGGGTTAGATCCCTAGAGTTGCTCTTGCTAAAACTGGCTGATGTTTCTTTTCGTTTCTGGGCCCGGTGGGCTTGAACAATCTCCCTTTGGGTCTCCGACAGATCAGTGATGAATCATTATTTAAGAAAAAGCTCCATGCCTGGCTCTTTATGCAATAGCTGTCTGTTTTTTCTCTCTGACTATACCGACTAGCACCGGGGCACTCTTTTGAGTAGCTGTGTGCTTTTGAAATCTCATTACATCAACATCATTTTCTGTTATCGAAGTTGTGATCCAGAAAGATTGTATCCACTGGTATTCTATTGTTTCTCTTGGGTTTTCTTAATGAGCCTCCATTCATTTGTTTTAATGGGCCAAATGTTCCTGCTGTTTTGTCCACTATTTCTGGTCCATTAGCCACTGTTCCGTCATTCCTGCCCATCGCTAATGTAAATGTAAATGTAAATGTTTGTATTTTATATAGCGCACTTCTACCCGGAGGCCTCGTAGCGCTGTATTCATACCGCTGCGGAACCCATCCTGGCTTTCCTGTGAAATGTCCACTCCTGGGCACCCCCAAGGTGAAGCTAATGAAGCAAATGTTTCTACCTCTAATCGTTTTGCCCCATTAAGTTCACTATGGGCCATATGTATGAACACATTTTCACATAGACACAGAATGGGTAAAACCCTTTGATACATATGGCCCTCTGTGATAATGACTGACTTTTGAATCCTAATGCTAGTGGTTTGTCTGCTTGTACGAGTGAGCTCAAGTTTAAACTGCTGGACCTTGGTAGTACTGTCTATTTCCTCAGCAGACATATTGCTGGCCTTGTTAATAAGTAGGATAATGTGGATTTTTAAGATTTTGTGGCAAATGTTAATGCTGTTTGTCTTCAGGAGACATGGGATACTTCCTCTGATTTGTTTCTGAATGTTTTTGCATCTTTTTCTGTTCCTGCTGTTCCAATCTCGGGAGGGAGAATGGTGGTCTTCTTTTTCTCGTTTCTCTATCACTTGTGTGTTCTGTGACCACCATTCAAACAGGGTTTTTTACCTTGGCTGCAATTTTTTGGAAATTCCATAACTCTCCTAGCTTGCTTTATAGTTAAGTTTTACAAAGCCCCTTCTTTGTCAGGAACCTCTAGTAGTGCAAGCTCCCTTAACGGTGTCTTTAGTTCTTTGCCTAAAGTCTACCTGGAGAAAGGTTATGTAATTCTTGCTGGAGATTTTAAATTACATCCTTGTCAGAATCAGTTCTTCAAGCAGTCAGGAAAAACACCAAAACCCACATGCATCAAAGCCAATTGCATTCGCAAACGGTGCGAATCGCAATTTTCGGCCGTTTGTGAATGCAATTGACTCATTTGGAATGCATCATGCATTTCGCAATTTTAGGAATCGCAACCATGTTGAGATTTCTAAAATTGTGATTGCATTTAAGAAATCGCAATTTCAGATTGCTTAAATGCAATGCATGATCATTTTTTAATTGTGAATTCGCATTTTGGAAGTGGTAAAATAGCATGAAGTTGACCTTCATGCTAATTTACCGAAAACGTTCAAATATGCACAAATTGCATTTTTGAAAGTATTAATTTACACACACACACATGCCCTTGGGGCATGTGTGTGTGTAAATTGCATTTGAAGTTACATTTCAGGGGTGCAGGGAGGGGTTCCTTGGACCCCCCCCGCACGCTTGAAATTGCATTCACATTTTGCGAATCGTAATTTGAAATTCGCAAAATGTGAATGCCTTCCCATTCATTCCTATGGGCCTTTTGGCCCATAGGAATCAATGGGAAGGCTTTTCCTTAATTGCGATTCGCAAATTGTGAATCGCAATTAAGGAAAAATACCGAATCGCAAAAAAAATGTGAATTTTTCATGCATTGCAGTTTGCGATTTCTAAATTGCGATTTCTTCATTTTCGCAATTTAGGAATCGGAAACGGGTGCAATGATGCATGTGGCCGCTAGTGTTTTTTTTATTCCTTGCACTTTTAGCACACTCCTAAGGGAGATTATGGGAATTCATTCCTAGCGGAGTATAATCTGGTTTCAACCTTAGCATCTGATTTTAATACTTCGCCGGAGGGATATGCCCCCACTTGTAATGGTAGAGGTGCTAATAGCAAAACACACAAGGTGATGGACGGAATGTTGCACATAAGCAAAACATTCACCCCCAGTCACAGATCTGCATATGGCCGGGTCTGAACTGGGGTGGCGTGGTGAGCAAAATAACGATGGATTAAACCCAGATCTGTGACTGGGGGTGAATGTTTTGCCAATGTGCAACATTCCGTCCATCATCTTGTGTGTTTTGCTGTTCGCCCTATGTGGGAAGGGTATGCCCAGACGCGGGTCCCGTGCTCACTACGCCACTGGAGTCAAGCTATCCTGGCTGATGATGGCTGATAGCTAGAAACCGGTCCTAGAATGCTTGATTCTGGTCCAGGGAAGACATGGCTTGGCAGTTTGGGCTGGACTGTTCCCATGAGGCACAGGGTTAAGACTGATTTGCATATGGCCATGTCTGAACTGGGGTGGTGTGGTGAGCAAAATAACAATGGATTAAACCCAGATCTGTGACTGGGTGTGAATGTTTTGCCAATGTGCAACATTCTGTCCATCATCTTGTGTGTTTTGCTAGAGGTGCTAATAGCGTAATTGATTATTTTTTTATTTCTCCTTTCCTGAACGAATATTTAGTGAAATTTTAAGTTACTTGGAATACCCCAACCACTAAGATGCCAGCCTTTACTTGAAGACATCCTGCCTACAAAGACGTGCTAAAACCACTAATGCAAGCTCTCCCTGATAGGAAAGTTATATCAGGCCAATGACAATTCTCATTTTTGGCAAGACAGATCACGAGGAAGGTCCCGTCTAATCTCGTATAGGGCAGTTGCTGCAGAATAAATGGCTACTCCCTGTAAAGGAATGTGCAGCTGTACTCACTTTCTTCAAACCAAAACAGATTAAAGAGGTAAAAAAATCTTAAAAGCTTGATTTAGGACACACGTCACAGGAGAGAACTTCTCAGTTTGGAAGAGTCCGGTAAAAATTGAACTATATTTTGACATGGAAGTTGGAGTTTTGCAAGATCTGCAGACTGAATGAGACACATTGTGGTCTGGCTCACTAGGTCCTTGAGCAGCGGAACCATTTTCACGATGAGACCCCAGAGGGTTCTGCAGATTCTGAAATACTCCTTAGAGTTGGCAAACTATTGCAATTGCCTGAAGACTTTAAATAGATTGAGTGACTATGACTAGAAATTATTGTAGTGAATAAGTGGTGAGATGAAACCTGACAGGAAAAGATGGAAAATTGTAACTGCTGTATACCAGCTATTGAAGTACAAAGAAAGTATATAAAGAATAAGCTTATCATTATACACAAGTAATTTACCACTCAAAAAGCGAATAATTTTTATTTAGTTAAAATAAGACCATGTAAATTATAAATTACACTCTTGTGATTCCTGTAATGTCAGAAATTTCACATTATGCTTTTCACATGAATTACACCATTAATCCACAACACCTAATTACGAGTTTTCCATGGTGAAATTGTAATGCAAGTGCTCACGAACAATGCAAGCAGCAAATATGTGAGCAGTTGTTGCTCAGAGCACTTGTTTTTTTACACATTATTTTTTTAGTACAAAATGCAACCTTGGATCAAAAATTGGTGCGAGGATTCATTTTGCACTAAAATGTAGGTCTACATCACAGATTTGCATTTTACATATTTATGCGTAATTTTTTACAATTTTGCACAATTACCAAAAGCAGGTTATGAGAATTTCACACACCGTTTGTTGAAATAATGTCTCTATGTTGCCTCCTTTTTTAAGACATTCAAATGTGCTAATTAACTGTTCTTGTTTGGTTCCCCATGCCTATTATGAACTCAATGCATGTTTTAGTCTTTGCACCCCCTCTTCTGTTATTGTACCATTTAGGCCCTCATTACAAGTGGCAGTAAGTATGTCCCACCTGAGATAATGATATCACAAGAATGGTTATCTTTGGAGGCGCAGAATTACTGCGGATTACAAGGGAAAATTTGAGGAGTCCATTGAGGAACGGGGAATTACCGAGCTCCCAAATTAATGATTACCCTGTAATTCTTCATCCAGCACATAATCCAGCAGACCGCTCATAACATCAAAATTCATAAAAACAGAGTGTCCAAGAAAGTGGCCCAAGCATTGGAAATCTATAACATTAAAGCCTTTGGGGAGGCTCTTTATGGGACTGAATTGTGGGGTAGTGGGAATACAAATTCTCTCACTCCCATAGAAAACCTCTTTTTAAGATCACTTCTAAACCTTCCCATCAGCGCCCCCAAGCTCCTATTTTTTGGATTTCGGTCAAAACCAACTGGGACGCAAGCTGGACTACTAGCTCCTAATGTTTTGACAGCATTTGTGATCCGTCTAAGAGCTCGCCCCCGGTGACGATTGATCTCCTGAAGTGACCCCAGGTTAATTCCATCCCATGGTTTAGCTCTTTGAGAAATCTACTTAGGAGACTTGGGATGGAGTAGTACTGGTTTACTCCCAAAAGACTGTCCCTTATACCAAAGTGCTGGGAAACTATAATGGAGAAGGAGATGGCCAAATCGGTGGGTACACTGACCCAGGATTTTATGAATATTAAATATGTTTCATTCCATGAGGAAACCATTGATGAACTAGTTCCACCCCTGGCACGCAAATTATTTATTCAATTTCGATATAAGACTCTACCCACCAAACTGTTTTGTAAATAGCGGTGTAGCAATGTTCCCTCTGATGACCAGTGTCCAGCGTGCAGGGATAGTTTTGAAGCCATAGTCCATTTGGTTTTCTTGTGTCCTTACTATAGGAGTCTGAGTGGCAAGTGGATCATCCTGCTGTGTAAATTAATTGGACCTGTCCTCTACCTCAAGGAACAGAGAGTTTTAGCCACTTTCAGCCTTAGTGCAGTAGTCTTTGGTTTGGCCTGATTATGGCACGCACTATGAATCAAACGTTTTAAATGTATCATATGAATTGTCTTTTTGTACTTTTTAAACTGTAATCATGACATTTTTGTCTATTTATGAATAATTACTTTTATTCTCATATTTTTTTAACTTGCCCTATGTTATGTCCTTTGTAAAATGATTTTATTCCTATATTGTCTTAGCCTGTGCTGTGTTATGTACTTTGTAAGATCATTGTGAACGAAAGTAAAGTTATTCGATGATGATGATGATGATGGTAATTCTTCATTACAAAGGGGAACTTTAGGGTCCCCCTAGGAATATCTAGGATTTCTGTCTCTACCAGAGTTACAGATGCCACTGGTGCCTGTAACTCTAGTAAGTGGAGCTAGCAGGCCCTCATTATAAGGTTTGCAATGGTGAATTCAGTGCGAAGGGCACTTTTGTTCTACATACGCCATGATTTTAGGTATGTGGGTGCGGTGAATGTGGTATTTCAATATGACACCATTGATGTCGGATATCCTAGGACCAACACTAGGGGCCAGATGTAGGTATCCAAATACCGGTCGGGTACGGCCAAAAATACAGATTTTCGGCCGTTACCGACCGGTATTTGGATACTGAGATGTAGGGCATCTTAAAATACAGATTCAGTAAATTTACCGAATCGGTAAAATTACTGATTCGGTAAAATTATCGAATCTGTATTTTAAGATATAGGTGGCACTGTAAACAGTGTCACAGGGCTTCAAGGATTCGTTATTTACCACCAACTATTAGTTGGTGGTAAATAACGAATACCTGTGTATATGCAAATCTGTGCATGTACACCTGTGCCATGTGGCACACTTACATCCCCTTAGGGCATGTATGTGTGGCACATACTGAGTAAGAAAGGTCGCATGGAGATACTTCCTTAAAAGACTGAAAAAACACTTTGATAACTGTGAGGATACTTTCCCTATAAGACTAAGGAAAAGAATATAAAGACCGAAGTTCTTACAGTTAATCAGAATTGCAAATAACTGACAAAACTATACAGAGAGGGGAAAATCTCAGACTAACACAGGTAACAGATATTAGGTTAAAGAATAATATTATAGAGTTCAAGAGAAGAATAGGGAGGAGTAATTATTGTGCTATTTGTCTTGTACGTCTGCAAGATTAGATCCAGAAGAAGATCAGTGACCTGAGGCAGTCTCTCTTGTTTTGTCATTCCACTTCCCCTTTCCCCCAGTCTGGAGTCAGAATCAGTGACCATTTACTGACACTGGCTACGGTAGAAGGGAGTTGGCGAATTAGACATCTGCTCAGAAAGGAGATCGTCATCATTGTTCTGACAGTGATCCCTGGGAACACTGCCTAATCCTCAAAAACAAATTTGTAAAAGTTTCATTTTTTTAATAAGCATATCCGGTTTTCCTTTTGAGAAAAGGTGCTCCGATAAAAAAACAAAGGAGTGCTTTTCTTAAAAAGCATTAACAGACATAGTGGTCTGCTGACCCCAGCAGGACACCATGCCTTTAGTTCTAGCCAATCGTAGTGGGTTGAAACTTGTGACCTACCACACGCATATTAATGAGGTAAGTCAAATTGCAACCTACTACGATTCGTCTTTTTTGTGAACCAACATATTTATACATAGATCAGTAAGTAAAATACCAGTGCATTCAGTCGAAGTTGGTACGCAAATTGCAACCACTTCTACTGACTACATTTCAGTACATTCCCAATAAGAAATCAGAAATTGCGAATCATTATTAGACACAATTTCCAATTTGGGATATTAGTACATGAGGCCCTAGAACTGTGCAGAGGCCACCAACCTAATGCCTGCTCAGAAGTCAACAAATGCTTGAGGCTGCAAGCAAACTATTACTTTCAATCCATTGATCTGTTAACTGTCCAATCCAATTTCAAGCCCTGCCCATGAAACATAAAGCACTGTGTGAGAAGTGGCCTGGCATATGATGTCCACTATTCTAGTGGGCACCTTGCACCATTCCAAATGACCCTTATTGATGGTAGTTTTAAAGTCAACTTTTATAGAAAGCTATCCTAGTGGTAGCTGTGGAGAACAGCCTTCAGGCTAAGACTTAGAGGCGAGTTAAGCTAGTTGTTTTACCAATTATAATCTCTTGAATAATCAAATGAAAAAAGCACACCACACATGGTATATATCAAATATATATGTATTTATTCTAAACACAACCCCTCTGGACTCTTTATGAGGTCAGAGGTAAAAGTACAATACACAGAACTTAATTAGCATACGATAAGTTGCACAGTATACGTTATACCCTAAGGGCCTCAGAAACCATATACTAAAATAGTGGTATAAGAACCACGTGAGAGTTAGAAAGCAGGCCTAGGGCCTGCATAATCACTGAGGCTACCAGAACCACTCAAGGTTAGGCTGCAAGAGGCCCACGGGGATGTGTGCAGTGTCTAAACACAGACGCGGATCACCATTGACTTTCTATTGAGAACGAGCAAGTTACAATTTTAAAGATTAAGGGCACTTAGAGGTGAACTACGATGGAACCCTTTTAGACTAGGACACTTCGAGAGTCAAGACCCACGGGAGCACCGGAGTACTCGTGTTACCTTACCCAGGAAAGCTGGGTGCATAGGTGTCTTTTGGTGTCGGGTTTCGTTGTCGATTCCTATGGAGAGTTGCGAATAAATGCTGCAGGCGACCATAGAAAAAGTGTCCAGGTGGATCCAAGGTATGATTGGAGATGTGAAAAACCTGAAAGCAGAGGGCACAGAGTCTGGGTCACTAGCCAGTTACCAGGATGGCGGGGAGAAGATGCCAGCCAATGACGGGTGTTTTCAGGTGAAAGAGGTGAAGCTTGACTCTTCAGCCACGAGAACCAGGAGGTGTCGACGACAACCAAGAGCTGGATTTGAGCTGTCCCACAAAGGATGTAGCTGACTGCTGTGGAGAGGAGTGAGAGCACATCTGGAGCAACCAGAAAAGCTCAAGAAACAAAGGATTGGCCTTCCTGGGGGCTCACTAGCCAACAGACTAGGAACCGCAAAGGCGCCTCGAGCTGCCTTGAAGAAAGGGGACTCACGGGTCACTCGTGGAGTGCTGGCCTCTGTACTTTGGTGCAAAAGGAGCTCGTGCAGGGGCTTCAAATACCCCAATGCTCAACTTCGGGATACCTCAGGAAGTAGGTGCATTTGCAAATATGCAGGATGTCCAGGAGTTCCGGTCCCACGTCTCTCGTGTCAGCTACGGGTCTCAGCTTTGCTGGGAGCTCGGGTCAGCTACAGAGACGTCTGGAAGTCCATGTCCTGTGTCGCAGATTCTTTGGGATCCGGCGGGAGCCTCGAAAATGCAGACTGGCAAAGATGCAGTTGGTGCCTGGTTGAACAGGGTGGTCGCTCCTTGATCACAAGGGAGATTTCTTCCATCTTCCAGTCAATATGGAATGTCGAAGGTCCAAGATATATGTTGCAGAGTTTCGTCCAGGGTAATCTAAAGTCCTAGGGACTGGGGTTCTATACTTATAGTAAGTTTAGGGGTTGGACTAACTCTAAGGTCCTCCTATGGGTGGACCTGTGGAGGGGGTGGTTACACCCCTCCACCTTTGTCCAGTTATGCTCCAGAGCTGTAGCTGATTGCCCCAGCAACTGGTTTGAACTGGGAAATGCATGGAGCACCTTGTGCGCCCCAGGCAGTGTCTGAAAAGCATTCACTGAAGGCAACCCACCCTGCCCCAATACACTAAAGCCTGTCTGGGGAGGTGCAAGCACCTCCCTGGACAGGAAACCTATTGTCCAGGCCTCCCCTGCCGGAGTTTCGTCCAGCAGCAGGAGGGCAGACTCATGTCTGTGGCAGCAGCATCCATTTTGTGATGCTGGGGCTCTGTTTAACTTTAACCGGATTTACCAGTAAGTACATGTCTTCTCCCTCTAGAAGGGTGGAATGCTACCCCCGCCGCCAGAACTGGCGGGGGTAGTATTCCAAAGTGTTTGACACCTTACACGACATGTTTTGATGAAGCCAAACCAAAGTTAGCATTAACCGTGACGATTATAATGCACTTAGTAGTATATGGTATGGCTATATCATAGAACAGCTATAAGGAGATGGTTCCGAAAGCTGCAGAGGGGCTCAGCTCATGCTAGGGCACCCTCCCACACAAAACCAAGCCCTCTGCCTTCAGGATTGTCAAGGCCTGCCATAGGAGTGACTTATAGGTTACTACGGGCCCGATTCACAGAATGAACTTAAGACTCAATCCTAAACTTACTACTATTTTGGTATTCACAGAATGAACTCACTACTTTTGGCATTCACAGAAGTTAGGATTTTTTCTTAAGTCTGTCTTAAATCTGTCTTAAGTCTGTCTTAAGTTTGTCTTTTGTTTGTCTTAAGACAAACTTAAGACAAAATCCTAACTTCTGTGAATACCAAAAGTAGTAAGTTCATTCTGTGAATGCCAAAAGTAATAAGTGCATTCTGTGAATACCAAAATAGTAGTAAGTTTAGGATTGAGTCTTAAGTTCATTCTGTGAATCGGGCCCTAAGTGTCTATATATTGAGGTAGATATGGGTATACTATATCTAAGTAAGGGGTGCTTACACCACCTTACCCAAGCTGCAAGTGCAGACCTGTGGTGTCAGTTTGGAAGGCTAATCAGGGGTGGCACAATACATGCTGCAGCCCCTGGTAGGCCTCTGGGGTACCTACGCCCTGGGCACCTAAGGTACCATATACAGTCACTCATAAGGGTGACCCAGTAACCAATCTGGTATGTACCTAAAGAGTCCCGTGAGAGTGCTGCTCCAACCATTTGAAAAATTGAATATCCATTCTGATATTGAAGTGTCATCCTCATTGTACCGAATCTTGTTCGCCAGCAACAACTACAATCACTAATAGGACATTTGTCTTGAATCCTTGAGAAAGCCCTGCGGGTGAAACGCGCGTCGGCTGCTGCTGTGTTTTCATTCATTTTGGAAATAAAAATTACAAGACCTGATTGGGGAGTGTGGCTGAAGTACTTATTGAAGTCTGATTTTCAGGACTTTGGACCAAGAACTTATTGGAAACTCATTACGAGGGAGTTCTTCCCACAATTTTTTGTCATTTGAAATAAGTTTATTTTGGATTACAGATATAGTGATCGAGTGTGCTCTGGTGCAGTGTGTTTAATGTACCTAAAGTACATGGTATCAATTTAGAGAGAGAACAGCTAGGCTGTGGGCCTAATTAGCAGGGCCACAGCAATACTAAGGTCGTAAAACCAGTGAAACACAGCAAAAAGTGGGGGTAACCATAGGAAGCAGACCCTACTCTCCTACACACTGCATAGAATTTGCCCCAGATACTTTCCTGAGAAACTGGAAGACTACGACAAAGGTTTATCAATTACTATAGGAACCTCAGATTTATTACATTTTGAGCTAACTTGGTAAGACTGTTTCTTCTCTATCCTTATCAACTCAATGCCAAGCGACTGGAGCTGGGAAGTGTCAGCTGGAGGCTTTTTGGAGGCCACTAGCCCTGAGTGGTGAGAAGCGGGGATTATTTTACAGTGCCGGCTGGACTCCATCAAAGGAGAACAATCCGTTCTCAGAACAGAACATGCTTATAGGTGATAATGGTCTAATTACCTATGGTTGATATTGCTGCTAAACACCTGCGCAATGGGGCTAATCTCCATGGTGTGTCACATGGCCGATGGGGATATTGTCGTCTTCACTAAGTTAGCATGAGCTCTGCAGCCATTACGTGGCTTTGCGCATGTCACTACATTGCTTTATTTTCCAAACACTTTGTTCGTACCTTTCACATGAGAACTGTCTGCTGTGGGAATTCTCTGCAAGTTCCTGGTATTTGGTTGGAACATTGTGAGCAAGGTCGATAAAGAATGCCCCATGTTATTTTGTTCTGGTTAGGCCCTGGCACCTAGACAAAACATACCAATGCAGCTGTTGTTTGAAACGCGTACTTTGTATTATGGGGATACATGCATAGGGAACAAACACTTGGAGAGGGACCTTTCCTGGGAGAGGAGGGAGACAGCACCTATGATGTAGAACTACCATATATAGTCTGAGGTATGGGGTCTGGAGCAAAAACCTGGAGATCTTCTAGTATATAATAATACTGCTTCTTAGCAAGGGAAGGGAGGTTAGGCTCCATTGTCTTTTTATGATGACATCTCCCTTGATAATTTATGGACTAGTTGCAATGCTGACTGTATTTATATTATGCATGTTCCTGCTTCTCGTGGCACGCATACTGCATGGTAGGACATGCTAGTTAAAATAAATATTTTAAGCAGTTTCGTGTCTCTGTCAGATCTTATTGAGGATGGTTACAAGAGTGCGATTGAAAGGGTGTGTCTTGCATCCGCGAGTCCTCCGAGATTCAGGAGTGATGTATTCTGAGGTGTCTAATCACTTGTTTCTCTGTGAGTGGGTAGGAGGGCAAGTGAGACACTATAGCTAGTCGGTCCTGGGCTCATTGGTACTAAGGTGGTAGGATGACTCAATCCCTGCTCATTAAGGTTCCATAATCCTACACATAGTTCTGTTTTTGGGCAGAATCCCTGCAACAGGTGCAGCTTACATCTGCTGTTGTGGTTATCTCCAAAGAAATCAATGCATTTGAGTTTGAGCTTGGAATTGGTCCCCAGGCCCTCACACAGTCCTCAGTCATGGTCATAGAAGAGGTTGGCAAAAAGACTTGAGCCAGGCATGTGGGTTAATGTAGCAGCCTCTAATGAAGGGCGTATCACAGTTCCCCTAAATGACTCGGCTGCTAGTAGTACAGGTGGCATAAGGGCACAAAAAACTGTTAAAGGGGGTATCCTCTCTGGTGAGCCCTGAACAATTTCATTACATAACTCCAAAACAAAAAGTCTCATAAATGGGGTAAAGCCTATGGCATATAGCAGCCCTTCATCTTGTGATATCCCACTTTTTTTATTGCCCAGTGTATCCTGCGCCTATATAGTTGACAGACTGATTCCCTTTATGACAGCGAGATTGGAATCCTTGGTCATCCTTGGTCATCTCTACTTTCTCTGGTTGTGAGAGTGCAGACTTTCAAAGACTGAAGAAGCTATTATTGATTTGAAGGCCAGTTCGGATGTGCCAACTCATATCGGTAGAGGCAGGTGTGGCATCCCAAAAACTGGACCTTTCAGGCAGGGGGAACATTTGAGGCTACTGGTTACTCTTGAAGAGGGAGTTGGCACTACCTCTCAGCTCTCTCAGCTTGAAGTTACTCATAATCCATGTTGACATTACTGCATTCTTTATGTCGCACCAATCAGGTTTTTAGTGCTGGTAGAAGCATGAGTGTAGATTCAAACGTACAGCCCCTGTTGGAACGGTCCTCTACTGGGGCACCTCATTTGAATCCAGCTTCTTGTTTACCAACTAACTTTTGGCCTGACAAAGTTGCAGCTTTCATTCTTGGACTTCCCCTGACTTCAAGACCTTATGTTATTGTTTTGGCTAATGTGCTTGTTTTGGCACCTAATACTACTGAGAATTATGGACAGCTTAAAATTCACTGATTCCACAAAAGTTTAGGCTATACTCTGCCTTTGTTTATGGAAATTAATTTTGCTAGGAGAGTTTTATAGGTAGGACTTTAATCAAAGTCTCTCTGGATGGCAACTGCATAGGGGTTAACTTTAATAACCCACCCTTGGCTCGGACCTTGTTGTTTGGTCAATTATAGATCTATTTCGATCTTATCTGCGCCCTCTAAGTAACTGGAAACATTTTTGAACATTCAGCTATCCACTTACTTAGAGAACAACATGCTACTTCATCCTAGCTAATCAGGCTTTAGGCCAAGGCACAATACTGTGACTACCTTGCTGGAGGTCTCTAAACAAGTTAAAAGTACCATTGATGCAGGCAGTAGTGCAGTACTGGCATTGTTGGACCTGTCAGCGGCATTTGGCATGGTTCCACATACCAGGCTGCTAGCTCGCTTTCAAAAGATTGGCATTAAAAACAATGCCTGGAAGTGGTTGATGTCCTTTCTTGAGGACAAGAGTCAAGAAATATGGTTACCCCCTTACTCCTCTGATAGCCGAACAGTTTCAGTCTGAGTTCTCCAGGGATCAGCAGTTAGCCCCTCTAAGTTCAATATCTATATGTCCCCCCTAGCTAACAGGGTGGAATGATTTCTTATGCAGATGATACCCAGATCTTCTTCGCCTGAGGTGAAGAGATGTCCATTGTACAGGATGCCATCCAACCCTGTCTCTCAGCAGTCTTTTGGTGGACGACCTTTAACAATCTCAAGTGTAAGACTGAAAAGACTGAGGTTCTCAGCTTTGGACACAATTTTGCTCTTGATTTAGAGGTCCCCTGACTGGTAGAGTTATCTCCACCAGATACCGGAAACACCAAACGGACCTTCATAAGAGACAAAGTTCAGTCAAACGCGACCAACGCCAAGGAACTGTTCAACGTCATACAGCAGTTCACAAAACCCCCCAGCGAAACCAGGTATGTCACACCTTCCCAGGAAGTCTGCGACAAGCTTAGCTCCTACTTCCATCTGAAGATCAAGGTCCTCTATGACAACTTCAGTGAACAGAGGCCAGACACCACCCCCCCAACGCCGCCGTAAAGCCTACCATCATTACCAGGAATCCTGCCACCGTCGAACACATCACCGCAACCATGAAGAAAACCCACACAGGAGCCCCAACGGACCCCTGCCCACCACACATATTCTACAGGGCTGCCACCACCATCGGCACCCGAACTATGACGGACCATCAATGCCTCCTTCAAGTCCGGCATCTTCCCTGACAACTGGAAACGGGCGGAGGTTAACCCCTCCTCAAGAAACCAACAGCCGACCTAACAGACCTGAAAAACTACCGGCCCATCTCGCTCCTCCCCTTCGCGGCCAAAGTCACTGAGAGACACGTAAACACCCAGCTGACCGCCTTCATTGAGTGAACTCTTCTGCAGCAACCACAGTACCGAGACCGCCCCCCTCGCAGCCACTGATGTCATCTGCATGCTACTCAACCAGGGACACACAGCGGCCCTCATCCTTCTAGACCTATCCACAGCCTTCAACACTGTTTCACATCGCAACCAGACTTCACGACGCGGGGCTGCAAGGAGCCGCCCTAAACTGGATCTAATCCTTTCTCTCAGACAGAACCCAGAGGATCAAACTCCCTCCTTTCCTCTCCGAACCCACCGATATCTACTGCGGAGTACCCCAAGGATCATGACTCAGCCCCACACTCTTGAACATCTACATGGCCCCACTCGCCGCCATCATCAGCCAGCATGGGCTCAGAATTGTGTCCTATGCCGACAACACCCAGCTCATCCTCTCACTCATGAAAATCCTGAAGACACCAGACTTGGCTTCCAGGAGGGGATGAATAATGTGGCAGCCTGGATGAAAGACAGCTGTTTGAAGGTCAACTCAGAGAAGACTGAGGTCCTCATCCTCGGACCCTGCACTTCCCCCTGGGACAACACTTGATGGCCCTCTGCCCTCGGTAATACACCCACCCCTACAGACCATGCGCGAAACCTCAGCATCATCCTCAACTCCTCCCTCTCCATGAACCGCCAGATCAATGCTGTCGCTTCCACTAGCTTCAACAGCCTGTGCATCTTCCGCAAGACTTTCAAATGGATACCCCCGCCTGCAGAAGGACGATCACTCATGCTCTCATAATCACCAGACTGGACTAAAGCCACGCCTTATACCCTGGAATCAACAGAATTCTCCTACACAGGCTCCAGACCATCCAGAATGCCGCAGCCAGACTTTTCCTCGGGACACCGCGTCACAAACACATGACCCAACACCTACGAGACCTCTACTGGCTCTTCGTTGAGAAGAGGGTCACCTTTGAACTCCTCACCCACGCCTAAAAATAGCTCTACAGCATTGGACCCAAATACCTCAACGAGAGAGTATCCTTCCACTTACCCAATAAGAACCTCCGCTCCGCTGACCTTGCCCTGGCAGAGGTCCCCCGCATCCGCAGAAACAGAACAGGCAGAAGAGCCTTCTCCTACGGTTCAGCCAAGACCTGGAACGAGCTCCCTGTGAACATCAGATGCTCCCCAACCCTGCACACGTTTAGGAAGGACCTCAGGGCATGGATTTTTGACTGACCCGGAGCTGCCGAACCCCCCCCCCCGCCCCCACGCCTTGCCTTGAGACCCCTACGGGTGAGTGGCGTGCTCTATAAACCCCTAATTGATGGATTGATTGAGATACCCAAGAAGAATATATAAAAACACGGGGATCAAATTTGATACTAAAATGTATTTTCAGAACCAAATTATTTCGGTGGTATGCCTCTACTTTGGCAAAAAGAAGTTTGCATTTCCTCTTGGTTCCTGCTAGAATCACAGTAGTATTGGCTTTGGTTATGTCCAGATTGGACTATACAAATGCACTATATGCTGGCCTGCCAAAGTTCCTGCTGAAAAGACTTTAGATTGTGCAAAATGCAGTGGCTAGGCTGGGTCTGGGGCTTCCCAGTTGAGAGCTAATTACTATGCATCTGCATAATTTGCACTGGCTGCCGCTGGAAAAACAACTATTTTCAAGTCCTCTCTGTTAATGCACAGAGTGCTCCATCATTCAGGACCTGATTATTTATCCCCCAGGATTGCTTACTACAACCTGGGAAGAGTATTACAGTTCTCCAATATTCATCTGGGTTAGATCCCTAGAGTTGCTCTTGCTAAAACTGGCTGATGTTTCTTTTCGTTTCTGGGCCCGGTGGGCTTGAACAATCTCCCTTTGGGTCTCCGACAGATCAGTGATGAATCATTATTTAAGAAAAAGCTCCATGCCTGGCTCTTTATGCAATAGCTGTCTGTTTTTTCTCTCTGACTATACCGACTAGCACCGGGGCACTCTTTTGAGTAGCTGTGTGCTTTTGAAATCTCATTACATCAACATCATTTTCTGTTATCGAAGTTGTGATCCAGAAAGATTGTATCCACTGGTATTCTATTGTTTCTCTTGGGTTTTCTTAACGAGCCTCCATTCATTTGTTTTAATGGGCCAAATGTTCCTGCTGTTTTGTCCACTATTTCTGGTCCATTAGCCACTGTTCCGTCATTCCTGCCCATCGCTAATGTAAATGTAAATGTAAATGTTTGTATTTTATATAGCGCACTTCTACCCGGAGGCCTCGTAGCGCTGTATTCATACCGCTGCGGAACCCATCCTGGCTTTCCTGTGAAATGTCCACTCCTGGGCACCCCCAAGGTGAAGCTAATTAAGCAAATGTTTCTACCTCTAATCGTTTTGCCCCATTAAGTTCACTATGGGCCATATGTATGAACACATTTTCACATAGACACAGAATGGGTAAAACCCTTTGATACATATGGCCCTCTGTGATAATGACTGACTTTTGAATCCTAATGCTAGTGGTTTGTCTGCTTGTACGAGTGAGCTCAAGTTTAAACTGCTGGACCTTGGTAGTACTGTCTATTTCCTCAGCAGACATATTGCTGGCCTTATTAATAAGTAGGATAATGTGGATTTTTAAGATTTTGTGGCAAATGTTAATGCTGTTTGTCTTCAGGAGACATGGGATACTTCCTCTGATTTGTTTCTGAATGTTTTTGCATCTTTTTCAGTTCCTGCTGTTCCTTCTAATCTCGGGAGGGAGAAGGGTGGTCTTCTTTTTCTCGTTTCTCTATCACTTGTGTGCTCTGTGACCACCATTCAAACAGGGTTTTTTACCTTGGCTGCAATTTTTTGGAAATTCCATAACTCTCCTAGCTTGCTTTATAGTTAAGTTTTACAAAGCCCCTTCTTTGTCAGGAACCTCTAGTAGTGCAAGCTCCCTTAACGGTGTCTTTAGTTCTTTGCCTAAAGTCTACCTGGAGAAAAGTTATGTAATTCTTGCTGGAGATTTTAAATTACATCCTTGTCAGAATCAGTTCTTCAAGCAGTCAGGAAAAACACCAAAACCCACATGCATCAAAGCCAATTGCATTCGCAAACGGTGCGAATCGCAATTTTCGGCCGTTTGTGAATGCAATTGACTCATTTGGAATGCATCATGCATTTCGCAATTTTAGGAATCGCAACCATGTTGAGATTTCTAAAATTGTGATTGCATTTAAGAAATCGCAATTTCAGATTGCTTAAATGCAATGCATGATAATTTTTTAATTGCGAATTCGCATTTTGGAAGTGGTAAAATAGCATGAAGTTGACCTTCATGCTAATTTACCGAAAACGTTCAAATATGCACAAATTGCATTTTTGAAAGTATTAATTTACACACACACACATGCCCTTGGGGCATGTGTGTGTGTAAATTGCATTTGAAGTTACATTTCAGGGGTGCAGGGAGGGGTTCCTTGGACCCCCCCCTGCACGCTTGAAATTGCATTCACATTTTGCGAATCGTAATTTGAAATTCGCAAAATGTGAATGCCTTCCCATTCATTCCTATGGGCCTTTTGGCCCATAGGAATCAATGGGAAGGCTTTTCCTTAATTGCGATTCGCAAATTGTGAATCGCAATTAAGGAAAAATACCGAATCGCAAAAAAAATGTGAATTTTTCATGCATTGCAGTTTGCGATTTCTAAATTGCGATTCCTTCATTTTCGCAATTTAGGAATCGGAAACGGGTGCAATGATGCATGTGGCCGCTAGTGTTTTTTTTATTCCTTGCACTTTTAGCACACTCCTAAGGGAGATTATGGGAATTCATTCCTAGCGGAGTATAATCTGGTTTCAACCTTAGCATCTGATTTTAATACTTCGCCGGAGGGATATGCCCCCACTTGTAATGGTAGAGGTGCTAATAGCAAAACACACAAGGTGATGGACGGAATGTTGCACATAGGCAAAACATTCACCCCCAGTCACAGATCTGCATATGGCCGGGTCTGAACTGGGGTGGCGTGGTGAGCAAAATAACGATGGATTAAACCCAGATCTGTGACTGGGGGTGAATGTTTTGCCAATGTGCAACATTCCGTCCATCATCTTGTGTGTTTTGCTGTTCGCCCTATGTGGGAAGGGTATGCCCAGACGCGGGTCCCGTGCTCACTACGCCACTGGAGTCAAGCTATCCTGGCTGATGATGGCTGATAGCTAGAAACCGGTCCTAGAATGCTTGATTCCGGTCCAGGGAAGACATGGCTTGGCAGTTCGGGCTGGACTGTTCCCATGAGGCACAGGGTTAAGACTGATTTGCATATGGCCATGTCTGAACTGGGGTGGTGTGGTGAGCAAAATAACAATGGATTAAACCCAGATCTGTGACTGGGTGTGAATGTTTTGCCAATGTGCAACATTCTGTCCATCATCTTGTGTGTTTTGCTAGAGGTGCTAATAGCGTAATTGATTATTTTTTTATTTCTCCTTTCCTGAACGAATATTTAGTGAAATTTTAAGTTACTTGGAGTACCCCAACCACTAAGAGGCCAGCCTTTACTTGAAGACATCCTGCCTACAAAGACGTGCTAAAACCCCTAATACAAGCTCTCCCTGATAGCAAAGTTTTATCAGGCCAATGACAATTCTCATTTTTGGCCAGACAGATCACGAGGAAGATCCTGTCTAATCTCATCGTATAGGGCAGTTGCTGCAGAATAAATGGCTATTCCCTGTAAAGGAATGTGCAGCTGTACTCACTTTCTTTAAACCGAAACAGATTAAAGAGTTAAGAGGTAAAAAAAATCTTAAAAGCTTGATTTAGGACACACGTCACAGGAGAGAACTCAGACAGCAGTTTTTCTCAGTTTGGTAAAAATTGAAAAATATTTTGACATGGAAGTTGGAGTTTTGCAAGATCTGCAGACTGAATGAGACACATTGTGGTCTGGCTCACTAGGTCCTTGAGCAGCGGAATCATTTTCACGATGAGACTCCAGAGGGTTCTGCAGATTCTGAAATACTCCTTAGAGTTGGCAAACTATTGCAATTGCCTGAAGACTTTGAATAGATAACGTGACTATGACTAGAAATCATTGTAGTGAATAAGTGCAGTGAGATGAAACCTGACAGGTAGAGATGGAAAGGCAACAAAAATTGTAACAGCTGTATACCAGCTATTGAGGTACACAGAAAGTATATAAAGAATAAGCTTATAATTATAAACAAGTAATTTACCACTCAAAAAGCGAATCATTTTTATTTAGTTAAAATAAGACCATGTAAATTATAAATTACACTCTTGTGGTTCCTGTAATGTCAGAAATTTCACATTATGCTTTTCACATGAATTACACCATTAATCCACAACACCTAATTACGAGTTTTTCATGGTGAAATTGTAATTCACGCGCTCAAGAACAATGCAAGCAGCAAATATGTGAGCAGTTGTTGCTCAGGGCACTTGTTTTTCTACGCATTATTTTTTTAGTACAAAATGCAACCTTGGATCAAAAATTGGTGCGAGGATTCATTTTGCACTAAAATGTAGGTCTACATCACAGATTTGCATTTTGCATATTTATGCGTAATTTTTTACAATTTTGCACAGTTACCAAAAGCAGGTTATGAGAATTTCACACACCGTTTGTTGAAATAATGTCTCTACGTTGCCTCCTTTTTTAAGACATTCAAATGTGTTAATTAACTGTTCTTGTTTGGTTCCCCATGCCTATTATGAACTCAATGCATGTTTTAGTCTTTGCACCACCTCTTCTGTTGTTGTACCATTTAGGCACTCATTACAAGTGGCAGTAAGTTCAGCGGGAAGTTTCGGTCCCAAACTCATGGGGGGGTACTGAAATTGTAGTTATTTTGAAAAAAGGTAAACCGTCTACTGCCCCTGGGTCATATAGACCTATCGCTTTAATGAATGCGGATGTGAAACTGTATTCCAAAATATTGGCAACAAGGTTGTCTACTGTCATAGATAAATTAGTATCCCCAGTTCAACATGGATTTATCCCCGGGAAGGGCACTACAACACATGTTAGGACAGTGATTACCTGTTTCGACGCCATGGAGATTGCCGGCGGCCCTGTCGCAGCTCTATTTCTTGATGCCGAGAAGGCTTTCGACAGGGTCGCATGGGAATATTTGTGGGAGATAATGAAATTATATGGCTTTGGTGATAATTATATTAGGGCAATACAGGTGTTATATAAGGCACCATCAGCTAGAATCAAGGTTAATCGAGATCTAACTGCGGCTGTACAGATAAAAAGAGGCACTAGACAGGGTTGCCCCAGTTCCCCTCTCCTCTTTGCACTGTATATGGACCCGTATCTACGTTATCTTAAACTTAATCCTAGTATTCCCCCTCTTTGTTCAAATGGGCTAGAAGTTAATGTGTTAGCATATGCAGACGACGTCGCTATAATCACCACAGACCCATCTAAAGCAATGGGTGAGATTGAGTTAGAGGCCCGTAAATTTGGAATGATATCTGGATATAAATTAAACAGCGCAAAAACGCAGATCATAAAAAAATGCAATGGTCCAATGCAATGACATACGGGTGGTTTCTGCAGCGGTTTATTTAGGGGTTGAGATCTCGCCTAATCTTGATACTGTGGTAGAGCGTAATATCTCCCCTTTAATGAGGAAAGTAAGTTTAGAACTGGCGAGAATAAACAATCTTAGACTCACGTTAGTGGGCCGCACTAATGTAATTAAAATGCTTATACTCCCCAAATTTCTTTATTTTTTCCGCACGATACCTCTTATGTTTGAATCAATCTGGTTTAATAAGCTGGAGTTGATTCTAAATAAATTTATATGGTCATATGGAAAGACCAGAAGGGCTTATAAGTTTATGACTTTACCAAGGGCTAGCGGAGGATGGGGGGTTCCGGACTTTAGGTTATATTACTGGGCCTCTGTACTTCAATATACCCAGGGTTTGATGGGAGCAAGTGAATCAGATTTGAATGTTAAATCCTTTTCAACTATGGTATATTCTCTTGTAATGGGTTCAGATACTGCAAATGCTTTCTTAAACTGCGCGGATTTTTCTTACTATAAACGCACACGCTTCAAGACAGTTATTGCTGCGTATAACACCTGGTCAGCGGTAGCAAAAAGATGTGGATTAGGTAGATACAACAGATATACTAGATTATATAGGAATAAAACACTACCATCTTTAATCTTTTCCGATGCTATAATGGCAGAATGGGATATGAAAGGAATTAAAAAGATAGGAGATCTGTTGGGATTAGACGAAAATATATTACAATTCTCAGATTTGATGTCAAAATATAACATAACAAGACATAGTGTTTTTAAGTATTTGCAGATTAGGAGTTTTTTCAGTAAGAAAAAAGGAGGAGAAAGTGGATTTGGAAAAAATAATCCTATGGAATCTATAGAGCAGGGCGGGGTGTGCTCTATTCGATATTTCTATGCCAGTTTAGCAGAATTAAAAAAGGATGACACTGGAAAATTTGGTGATAAATGGGCAGGGAAATTAGGGATACAGAGCCAGTGTTTCCTGGACTCACTGGAATTAGGATGTTCTGTTTTGCGCTCTGCCTCGCTCCAATCTCAACACTTCAAAACTTTATACCAACTCTACCACACACCGGATCGCATTGCACAATGGGGTGCGATCACAGGGATTACCTGCTTTCGCTGCAGTGCACCGGCAGCAGATAGTATTCACATTTTTGCGCTATGCCCACATTTAAGCATTTTACTGAAGGGAATTGAAGAATTTATGGGCCATACACTTGGTTTGAATGTGATTTTAACACCAACTATAATTATGTTAGGGGTTAGGGGATTTGATGGTGACTATTCTGAATTTTTATTTTTAGCAATGGCGGTGTATAGGTTACTAATTGCTAGAGCTTGGCGGGATCCTTTACCTCCCACAACACAACAATGGATTGCTTTATTATTGGGGACTTTCAACCTTGAAAAGGGCATATATGCTAGGAAAGGTAAAAGGGCAAGAAGATTGGGTATGAAAATATGGGAACCAGTTTACCATTGGAAAGAGAGACTAAATGTAAACCGTGGATGAATTAATAATATTTTGTTTTTCCCTCTTATATGGTTTTTTTTTGGTTGTATGAAGGGAAAAAGATCTGTTTAATGTTATACAGTATCTCTTGACAGTAATTTTCTGTTTACTTAATTTCTGTATATATATTATGTATTTTGTGTAGGTTGTGTATGTTGTGTATGTTGTGTGCCAAGAAAAATTTTAGTTTTATCTTACAATAAAAATATTTAAAAAAAACAAAAAAAAACAAGTGGCAGTAAGTATGTCCCACCTGAGATAATGATATCACAAGAATGGTTATCTTTGGAGGTGCAGAATTACTGCGGATTATAAGGGAAAATTTGAGGAGTCCACTGAGGAACGGGGAATTACCGAGCTCCCAAATTAATGATTACCCTGTAATTCTTCATCCAGCACATAATCCAGCAGACCGCTCATAACATCAAAATTCATAAAAACACAGTGTCCAAGAAAGTGGCCCAAGCATTGGAAATCTATAACATTAAAGCCTTTGGGGAGGCTCTTTATGGGACTGAATTGTGGGGTAGTGAGAATACAAATTCTCTCACTCCCATAGAAAACCGCTTTTTAAGATCACTTCTAAACCTTCCCATCAGAGCCCCCAAGCTCCTATGTTTTTGGGTTTGGGCCAAAACCAACTGGGACGCAAGCTGGACTACAAGCTCCTAATGTTTTGACAGCACTTGTGGTCCGTCTAAGAGCTCGCCCCCGGTGACGATTGATCTCCTGAAGTTACCCCAGGTTAATTCCATCCCATAGTTTAGCTCTTTGAGAAATCTACTTAGGAGACTTGGGATGGAGGAGTACTGGTTTACTCCCAAAAGACTGTCCCTTATACCAAAGTGCTGGGAAACTATAATGGAGAAGGAGATGGCCAAATCGGTGGGTACACTGACCCAGGATTTTATGAATTTTAAATATGTTTCATTCAATGAGGAAACCATTGATGAACTAGTTCCACCCCTTGCACACAAATTATTTATACAATTTCGATATAAGACTTTACCCACCAAACTGTTTTGTAAACAGCGGTGTAGCAATGTTCCCTCTGATGACCAGTGTCCAGCGTGCAGTGCTAGTTCTGAAGCCATAGTCCATTTGGTTTTCTTGTGTCCTTACTATAGGAGTCCGAGGGGCAAGTGGATCATCCTGCTGTGTAAATTAATTGGGCCTGGCCTCTACCTCAAGGAACCGAGAGTTTTAGCCACTTTCACCCTTAGTGCAGTAGTCTTTGGTTTGGCCCGATTATGGCACGCACTATGAATCAAACATTTTAAATGTATCATATGAATTGTCTTTTTGTACTTTTTAAACTGTAATCATGACATTTTTGTCTATTTCTGAATAATTACTTTTATTCTCATATTGTTTTAACTTGCCCTATGTTATGTACTTTGTAAAATGATTTTTATTCCTATATTGTCTTAGCCTGTGCCGTGTTATGTACTTTGTAAGATCATTGCGATCGAAAATAAAGTTATTTGATGATGATGATGATGATGATGATAGTAATTCTTCATTACAAAGGCGAACTTTAGGGGCCCCCTAGGAATATCTAGGATTTCTGTCTCTACCCGAGTTACAGATGCCACTGGTGCCTGTAACTCTAGTAAGTGGAGCTAGCAGGCCCTCATTATAAGGTTTGCAATGGTGGATTCAGTGCGAAGGGCACTTTTGTTCTACATACGCCATGATTTTAAGCATGTGGGTGCAGTGAATGTGGTATTTCAATATGACATCATTGATGTCGGATATCCTGGGACCAACACTAGGGGCCAGATGTAGGTATCCAAATACCGGTCGGTAACGGCCGAAAATACCGATTTTCGGCCGTTATCGACCGGTATTTGGATACTGAGATGTAGGGCATCTTAAAATACAGATTCGGTAAATTTACCGAATCGGTAAAATTACAGATTCGGTAAAATTACCGAATCTGTATTTTAAGATGTAGGTGGTACTGTAAACAGTGTCACAGGGCTTCAAGGATTCGTTATTTACCACCAACTATTAGTTGGTGGTACATAACGAATACCTGTGTATATGCAAATCTATGCATGTACACCTGTGCCATGTGGCACACATACATCCCCTTAGGGCATGTATGTGTGCCACATGGCACACAAGCCCTAATCAGGGGTGCAACAGGGTGTCAAAGTGACAACTTGCCACCCTTGAATTATTCGGTATTTACCGAATCGGTAATTACCGATTCAGTAATTGACATTCATTCCTATGGGCCTCCAGGCCCATAGGAATGAATGGCAATTACCGAATCGGTAAATACCGATTCTGTAATTACCGAATCTTACCAATTCGGTAAAAAATACTGAAAATGTACCTACATCAGAGTTACCGATTCTAAAATACTGAATCGGTAAAATTCGGTATTTTAGAATTGGTAAAAATGATTTACCTACATCTAGCCCTAAGTCTTTCACTACCTTTCTTTAATCTAATGGCTTTTCTTTGAGCTCAATTATTAGATCTAACATGATTATGAAGCAGAACCTAAATGTCATGATTGCCATTCCTGTCTAAAATCTTTGAGGAGCAGGTGGAATGTTGCTGATTACAAATATGAGGCAGTTGTGTGATGTCCTTGAACAAGGCTCCTCAGGAAAATAATGAAATATGTAATAAAGCATTTAGTGCATTACATTAAATATTGCCCGGTGACTAAATGAGAATTTGGGAGGAACACTTTTCCGAGTGCTTTGATAGGAGGTTGTATAGCAGTACATTCAAGCTCAGAATGCAGCACACATTGAAAGAGCAAAAAATGAGGAGAAATAAAAGTATTTCTCCTCGTTGTGCCTTTCCTATGTATCTCCTGGGGAGGTATAGTGCTCTGACACATTCCCAGGTGTACAACACTTTGTAAATCTAGAAATGTGTCAGGTTTCCTAGATGTTTTTCGGGACCCCCCACAGCCACACCGATGGTGCACCCCTTTAATGCAGAGTAATACGGGAACGGGGCCCATATTTTTTATATTTATATAATATTATATGTCATATTTACGTGGCACTTGTAAATATGGGCAGGAACACCCTGCTGCTGGTGCGTCAAAATAGGTGTTGCACCAGCGGCGCAACCGGCTTGTAAATAAGCCCCTTAATGAGACTCATTATAAAGAATACAATTGAATGTTACACAAACAAGGCTCAGTCACATCTCCTGCATGCAAACTCCATTTTAGCAATGGAAGGTTGTGTACCGGGAATGAAAAATGAAGTTTGACAAAACGAACTGCACATCAGAATGGCCAACTTAAGTCTTGTAACTATGTAAATGTGTTGCAGTTGTGTTACAGTATTGTGAAAGTTAATAAATGTACTGATTGACATAGGGGATAGTTCTCTTTGTTTTGTGTATATTTATTTATAATGTTTCAAAGAGGAGAGGACAAGAAGAAGTGTGTTGAAAGACTTTTATGTAACAATACCATACTGCTGAGGAATTGTGAAGTTCATAACATACCTTTTCACTGATCCTCCACTAGTTTATTCAGAGTACAGGCACTTATAAAAGACAAAGCAATGCATAATTACTCACACCAATTGCACAAGTGGTTTGAGGTGTAGCCGCTTCTGTTCCCGAACTAAGGGCCAGATGTAGGTCGGTCGGTAACGGCCGAAAATCGGTATTTTCGGCCGTTACCGACCGGTATATGGGTGACAGGTATGTAGGGGGCATTATTTTAACGAATCGGTAAAATTACCGATTCGGTAATTTTACCGATTCGGTAAAATAAAAAATCGGTAAATTTACCAATTCTGAGGCACCGAGATGTAGGTGGGACTCTTCAGAGTCCCAGAGGCCTTACAGAATCGGTATTTTACCATAAAATCCGATTTGATGGTAAAATACCGATTCCGGTGTGCATGCACATGTGTGCATGCACACCTATGCCATGTGACAGGCAGACCTGCCCTTAGGGCATGTATGCCTGCCACATGGCACCCAAGCCTGTTTTGGGGGTGCCAGAGGGTGTCAAAGTGACACCCCCTGCACCCTTGTGCAAATCGGTATTTACCGATTCGGTAAATACCGAATCGGTAATGCCCATTCATTCCTATGGGCTTCAAAGCCCATATGAATGAATGGGCATTACCGATTCGGTATTTACCAAATCGGTAAATACCGAATTCTTCAGAATCGGTATTCCAGCACATCTGGAATACCTACATATCCACCCCTTAGATTTACCGATTTTTAATTACCGATTCGGTAAAATTTGGTAATTAAAAATCGGGAAATCTATTTCACCTACATCTGGGCCTAGGTCCTATACCCACTCACCTTTTTTCCAGGTGTTTTATCACATTACTGAGTTTTAAATATCCTCCTCTCAAATATTTTATTCAGAACATAGCCATAACATTCTTGATACGATATTAAACCAGGCAGTCATTCTTTTTGGACATATGTACCTTTCCTTTACAGTAATTTGGTCTTTGACTTCCCTGTATTGCACCATCTGATACTTCATTCCCATGGGGTTCCTAGTAATCAGGAAAGGTACTTGCAGAGATGTTTCCACAGGTAGGTTGTGGCAGGGACTTCTTCCAACCCCTTAGCCAGAAATCTAGTAACGTAAGGTTATGTGCATGAGTGTCATGGGGAAAGTTGTATGTGATTTCATAAAAAAACAATTGATTGGAATACCTTTACTGAGATTTTTTTTAACTAAACTGTTTAGTGGAAATTAGCAAATTGAATGGCGTTCACCATTCGATAGAAACTAATTCATAGAATTACTTCTTTTCAAAATTGACTTTTGTATGCTTATTTTTATGGTGTAAATGCAATGGTTGCATGTCTTACTTTCAGAGACATTTTGCCAGAGGTTTTTATTTCAGTGATTTAAATCAGGAGACAGTACTTTGGATTTATATATTTTACGTTGTCAAATAATACATTCTTATGCTTTCAAATCGCTGAGCCCTCACCACCGAAAATCACAATCCATCCCTGTCTCCCTCACAACTCCTTCACACTGTCCATACTTGCCCCCTAAAAAACCCTCACCATGCCTAAACTCCACCCATCTGTAATCCCTAAACCCCACTTAATTCTGAATCCTGAAAACCCCTTTCTACCCCTAAACTCCACCCACCTCTGAAGCCTAAAGCCCATCATTACCTCTAAACTCCACTGATTCCTGAATCCTAAAAATCTCTTTCTGTGCCTAAACCCACCGAACCTGAACCCTTAAAGCCCCTCACCACCTGTAAAACTTTTACTTTTGTATGTAATGGCAACTGTCTTTGCTCTGTAAGTGCTATGAGTCATTTTCAAGCTTTATAACAATCTCAAAACAAATCAGCTCTTCAGGGTGTGGGAAGCATATCTCGGAAGCTGACCCCAGACAGTCTCACTTTCTATAGATCCAGGCCCTAGAAAGACTCAAGCTTTTCCACAAGTTACGAAACTTCAGGTGATGTTCCCTCACCTTTGGGAGTCATACAGACAATAACCCTGAATCAGCAGCTCATTGAGTACTTGGAAGAGCATTGCTTTCTTTGGTCATGAAAAACTTTGAACCGGAACAAAGTGGGATAGGTCGAGTCCCACCTTTATCCACATTTTTCAGAAGGAGGATGTTGATTGATGACCCACTTTCTAAAGTCCAAGAACCTGTTGGGGGCGGTTATTTTATGGGATGTTATGCAGATTTATAGAGCGCATTGTGACTTGAAAGGGTATCCTGGTGCTGAGCAGGTGTGATTCATGCCAAACCTACCTATGACCTAGTGTGACAACTTAAATGCTAGATCTTCAGCCTCTTGCAGAATTCAAGAAGTGAGGATGAGTCTCTTCTATGTAGCAGCAGGTCTTTCCCTGATTTTGGAGCAAAAATGGAGAAGGCTTGACCAATGGATCTGGTTTCCATATGCATGGGAGATGTGCAAGTAGCATCCAGATGAGCGAAGGTGTTTGTGAAAGCAGATGTGATTGTTGAAGTATACTGGGCCAGTGTTATGGAGTGCATTGAACGTGTGGATGAGGAGTTTGAATTGTGCTTGGTTGTACATGGAAATTCAATGGGGCTCCTTTTGGTGTGGCAAGATATGAGCGCAGTGTTGGAGGTTGAGAGTGATTCTGGCTGCTGAGTTCAGAGTGGTCTACAGCCTTCTAGGGAGTTTTTTGTTAATTCTGGCATGGAGTGTTCCCTTTCAAATTTTATTTTTTGGCAGGAGTGAAAGCACAATCTTTGTTCAAAGTGATGGCTCTTACAGCAGGTAGTGATAATGCTTGCTCCAAGCAGGAGTATTCAAACCATGGGCAAAATGAAGTGTGAAGATTATGCACCTGGATGTCATCAGGCTTCCCGAAGTAGCAATTAGGTAAAGACAAAGGGGAAGGTTCTGCCTAGAAGCTTTCTCAGTCTAACAATACAATCTCCTGACTCTGCCCTACACCCCCTTCCAAATGGCAGTGCTCAGGAAGAACTAATCAGTAATCTCCATCTAAAAGGTATTTAAAGAATTTCTATGGATAAACCATTTTCCATCCTCCCACATATAAGTTTCTGTGGATCCTTGCTACAGCTTCAGGATGCTGTCTCAGGAAACAAATCCCACCCCCCGCCTGTACCATGTTAAACCAGGGGCAATTCAACATTGATCCTGCTGGTCCCAGCCATCGTACTCTCAACATATCACAGACTGTTACACCATCCAGAAATTGCCCACACTGTCTTACCACACACATGGGATGTCAGAGTGTACTCATAGTCCACATGTAAGTGAAAAATTAATTGAGAGGACTAGTAGACATAACACATTGCCTGAATGAGAAAAAGCATCTATGATTAAACCCAAACATGGTATGCTACCATTACTGCTTCAAGTCAATAACCCAGGATTTGGACTGAAGTCCAGTGCCAATTAAAAAGGACACGCCCTAGGTCACAGAACAGGTTCTAGACCTTAAAATAACCATTGTCATACTTAGGCCTTAATGCATGCTCTAGATTAGCCTGTCAGCTCGGAAAACAAACAATCAGGATGACAGTTTTTCATGTAATCCAGTCGCTCAGGGCATAGATTCATGCCCATTTACCATACACTGTAATACCAGCCACAATATGCACCAATAACTATTACAGGTCCTATAGGATAACCCTGTCTCAAACACACTGAGATTGCTGGGCTGAAAAGAGATCAAACTAATCTTAATGCTCGGTTTGTACTTTAAGTCCACAATTCAGAAATAAGTTCCAAAGTTCATCTTCTAAGTCTGGGCATCTCACATATTGTTAGACAATCTACCATGCCACCAGATTCAGGTGAACTTGAACCAGTATCTTTATGTAACTCCCTTAAAGGACCTATCAATAATTTCAGATACCATTTAAGAAGAAATGAAAATCTGGACGTATCTCCATTGTACCCAGAAACTATGCTTGGGCTCTAGACAAAGCCACTGTCACAACCAATGGATCCTCTTAAAACAGACTTGCAGTAGCACTCTTGAAATAATTGTAATTAGTCAACAAGCAAAAGGTGCCAGAGCCTAGCAATTCTGGAGAAACATTTCCACCCCTACAACCTCCGAATAAAGATGGCAACTTAAAATTCTCTTCACCTACTTGTACAATCTGCTTGCAAAGCAATCCACCTCATTTTTCCTCAGTGTTCAGGAACACGTTCTAATGTCTGATGCCCAATTGTTACAAATCAAGAAGGAATGTCCCACAAAAGATGGACAATAAACAAATGTCCAAATTCAATGTGAATTTCCTTGAAAAAGCCTTTTGTTTTAACGGACTGCACGCCAACAATTGGGCAGGAAAGGCAAAGGTACAAGGTTAAGGCGGTATGTTTCTCAAATTCCCATTTAAGCTGCAAGGTATTCTCACTAGTACTTTTCCTTAAGGGAGACCAAAATGCAAACATCAATCATAATACACAGTCAATATAAACCAATACAAAAAATAGATGATTCCCACACTTTACGTTTCTTAAAACTTTGTTACAATTTATTCCGATACAAAAACAATTTCACATCATTACAATATTTAAAAACATGTCATACAATTTAAAAAAAGTTTTTCATGTCACATTAAAACCACAAAAGAATCAAAAAAGTCGACGCGGCGTTTCGGTATTCTGGTAGTAGACCTTCTTCAGGACTGATTCTAAACAAATTTGAAAACATAGAGTTACCATTCTTTTTTAATCACAGAATCATCAAGCATCTCCCTGTCTATTAAAATCATCTCTCTCTCCCATTGTTAAAAAACACCTTATATCACATAGGCAGTACTGTATTCTATACTGGTTCCTTGCCACACAAAATGATACTCAACATTATGTTGGTCTTAAACATGTTGTAAGTCTGAAAAACATCTCCACATAGCTACACTATTGACAAAACTAATATTGTTTGCCTTTCCTTTAGACATATTGTCCAGTGCTTTTTGTCCCTTAGTTAAAGAGTATTGTGGTCGTATTTCCAAGGGTTTTTTTTAACATGCATACCTTATACCAGTAGAATTTCTTATGGCTACTGGGCACTGCTTTATGCTTTGCAAACGGAATCCTGGAGGTTTCGTAATGACAGACCCGCCCCTGGATTCTGTGCACACTTCTTAGTTTCTGGTGTCACTAGGTGGAATGAACAATTTTTCTTTGTTTTACTTTTTGTCCATTCTTGGTTATATAATAATGATTAATGTGTTAATTTATCCATTTCCATCAATGGCTGGGTGCTTCGCATACCTTATTAGAAGATGAAATATTCGTAACCTTTTTTAATTGTTGTTTACATCAATCCATCTTCTGGTGAGCACTTGTCTCTCTGCCCTATGGATAAAGAGAGGAGAAGAGCCACTCATATCTATCTGTATCTACTGTTTCTATAGTCTATATCATGTTAACCAAGCCAGTTGGTCTTTTTTATATACCTGTCTTTAGTTGTACATCTTGCAGGGTATTAGACCAACCAGGAGGAGCCACCGTTCTATATGTTGTGGTTGCCGGGATGTTGGCTACTCAATTAGGGAGACTGGTTACCTCCTCACTAATCTCATTGATTAACGGCCGGTCCGTTTTCAATTAGGTCCGTACTATATAATGGTCAAAACAAAGAGAGACACAGGAATTATTTATCAAAACATTAAATGCCTCACTCCCTACCCTTTAGTTTTCACAGAAGGTCTCCTTGTTGGATTTTTACGGACCCTTAGACACCCATTGTTTTAATAATTAGGGGCGGGAGTTAAAAAACCAACTACCTCGTTTTTGGGCTTCAATGCTTACTGCCGCTACCTCTACGGTTTCTGACTCACCCGCATTCATCAAGTCGGCCTCCCCGCTCCTGAGTTCCTGGCGGTCCGTCCTTATTCCTTGCAGTCGGGGGCTTCCTATGCGTAGACGGAAACACTGTTTGTTATCGCGGCTTTTATGTCCGCTGTCTCATCATTGGCCATCCAATACCCGTTACCCATTGGTTGTATTTCCACCAATTGTGCGTTTAAGACCAACATAATGTTGAGTATCATTTTGTGTGGCAAGGAACCAGTATAGAATACAGTACTGCCTATGTGATATAAGGTGTTTTTTAACAATGGGAGAGAGAGATGATTTTAATAGACAGGGAGATGCTTGATGATTTTGTGATTAAAAAAGAATGGTAACTCTATGTTTTCAAATTTGTTTAGAATCAGTCCTGAAGAAGGTCTACTACCAGAATACCGAAACGCCGCGTCGACTTTTTTGATTCTTTTGTGGTTTTAATGTGACATGAAAAACTTTTTTTAAATTGTATGACATGTTTTTAAATATTGTAATGATGTGAAATTGTTTTTGTATCGGAATAAATTGTAACAAAGTTTTAAGAAACGTAAAGTGTGGGAATCATCTATTTTTTGTATTGGTTTATATTGACTGTGTATTATGATTGATGTTTGCATTTTGGTCTCCCTTAAGGAAAAGTACTAGTGAGAATACCTTGCAGCTTAAATGGGAATTTGAGAAACATACCGCCTTAACCTTGTACCTTTGCCTTTCCTGCCCAATTGTTGGCGTGCAGTCCGTTAAAACAAAAGGCTTTTTCAAGGAAATTCACATTGAATTTGGACATTTGTTTATTGTCCATCTTTTGTGGGACATTCCTTCTTGATTTGTAAATTTTCCCGCCAGTCCCTAATAATCCTGTGTGGGGTCCTCCTTCTTTTATAACGTTACACTCGGCTTGTGAGCTGAGGAGGTGTTTGATTTCTAATCTGCAAATTTAGCAGCGGGACCATAAAAAAGTCCACCCTAATACTAAATTGAAGAATAGTATATAAAGTTGGAAGGCATAAAAACATATAGCTTTTCGGAAGATCAATTTAACCAATTGATCAATTGTAGATCCCGTAATACTACCACGATAAGATTAGATAAAACAGATGAGGAACAGTGGGAGAAATTGTGGAACCTCAAGAAAAAATATGTAAGAGCGGAACTACATGCTGAGTTCCTCGTGGAATATTGTAAAAGTGGGATTATTCCCAAAGGCCTACAGGTAACGAATGAACCGGGGATTTTTATAACGGATAAAAAATTTTTAGACAAATGGACGCTTGTGGCAAATAGATGTAGTAGGGATTGGATCCTTCTTATCATTGAGACGGCTAATGAATTTATGGTCATTATAAAGAGAGACATAGAGGAATTAGAGAGCCAACTCAGGGAGAGTACGGCACTGGATGATGCGATATCCAAACTAAAAGAAATTCAAAATGATGTGGAAGGATACAATGAGTACTTAATTAAAAAGAAAAGTAATAAATTCAGGAAAGATATAGAGAACTTTAACCCAGAGATTGTATATCCCTATCTCCAGAAAGATTTTTTTGAACGACCTAAGGAACACTTCCAACCCCGGAAACAGTGGCAAAACCAACCCAGGAATCAACCCAAGCGAAGGGTTAGGTTTTTTGATTCCTCCTATAGTAGCACAGACTCAGAAGGGGAAGTAGGCAATGAGAAACAACAAAATGGGGATTCAAATAAAGAGCAACCCGCTAAACCAAAAGAAGGTTTACATTTTTTAGAGAAACGCAATCAAACATACGGCCAACAACGGGGGAGAGGGAGAGGCCGAAACGGTTACAACTCTCAGACTCAATACCCACAAGCCCAAAACCCTCAACGTCCTCGAACCAGGAGCCAAAAACAATGGGACTAAACAAAACCGAAAAAGCAGCAGTCATTAACTTATCAACCCATCAGTTAACTGCGGTAGAGACTAAACTATTCGAGAGGGGATTAGGTTATGCAATATGTTCCACAGTAGACCGATATGCCCTAGAGAGAGATCTGCAAAATTTTTTTAGAAAAGTGAGGCTTCAAATTTTCTTCGATGGGAAGGAGAAACTCCCGAGTAACAATAAATCAGGGCTAAAAAACAAATCCACATGGACCCCTCCATTAAATACTATACACAAAGATGTAGAGGCCTTTGAAAGATCTGTGGATAAAAGCATAGACAACCTCTTAAAACACAAAAATTGGACACCCTTTAATCTTACTAGGGAAGAGAAGAAAGCACTTGAACTACTAGAGCATGATAACACCCTGACAGTAAAGCCAGCAGATAAAGGTGGTAGCGTGGTTATAATGGAGAGTAAAGATTACGACGACAGAATGTACAAACTTCTAAATAATAAGGAACATTATAAAAAATCAAACAAGGAAGAATGGCTCACTCTAAAAAAAGACATAGAAAGAATGTTAAGACTGGCCAGAGACGAGGATATAATATGCGAGGAGGAATATGCATTCATGCTGAATACAGACCCCTTAATTCCGGCACTATACGGTTTGCCGAAAGTGCACAAGGACATCCTGGATCCCCCAATGAGACCCATAGTCTCTTGCATAGGGTCCCTCACCGAACCACTCAGTAAGTATGTTGAGGTATTCCTACAACCCCTAGTACAGAAACAGAAGGCTTATGTAAAGGATACTACATCTATGATTGAAAGAGTAGAGGGCTTGAGCTTCAATCCAGAGACACAGGTATTAGTGACTCTGGATATTGAAGCACTCTATACCAATATACCCCAAGACAGTACCATTGAGATTATGGAAGAAATCCTAAGCGAGAATCAGCAAGATTTAACAGACCATCAGACATTCATCATAGAGTGCATCACTGTGATCCTCAAAAATAATATTTTTTTATACAAAGAAGATTTCTTCAGGCAAACCAAAGGGACCAGCATGGGGGCCACATGTGCCCCCAGCTTAGCGTGTCTTTACGTGTCCAGATTTGAGGAGAGACACATCTACAACTCAACGGCCCCATTCCATGAGAACATCCCCGAATGGGGTCGTTATATAGACGATATATTCTTCATCTGGACAGGAGAGCTAGATACCCTGAATGAGTTCCTCCTATGGTTAAACCTAGGGGATGTAAATTTGAGATTCACATCACATAAGAGTAAGTCCTGTGTGGAATTCCTAGACATTAATATCAAACACATAGAAGGCCAATTGTCAGTAGAACTGTACATGAAACCTACTGATAGAAACAGTATGTTACATTATGAGAGCAACCATCCTGCGTCACAGAAAAATAACATCCCATTCGGGCAATTTCTCCGACTTAGGAGGAATTGCACCTCAATGCAGGACTATGAAACTCATGCAACCAATTTAAAAATCAAATTTGGTGAAAGAGGATACCCTAAAAGAATGATTAGACACGCCTACAAACGGGCCAAATATTACAATAGAGAGAATCTGTTTAATCCCAAAGAGGTAAGTCTCAACAGCCCTCAACCAATCATGTTTGTAACAAACTTTTCACAAGTAAGTTACAAAGTGAAAAACATTATAAATAGAAACTGGCATCTGATCTCAGACAAATCACAATTCCCAATACCAAAGCCCATGTTCTCATTCAGGAGAAATAGGACAATAAGAAATTCTCTAGTACATACCTACAGAGAAGTGCCTAAGAACCTACAGGCAACGATGGATGGTAACCCCCTACCAACAGGGACACATCCCTGTAATGGTTGTGTCAATTGTGACAGCATCATTAAAGGGGATAAGATCAAAGTAAATGATAAAACAATATATATCAAAAGTTTTATCAATTGCAGGACAAAGAATATGATTTATCTCATTCAATGTCCATGTGAAAAATCCTATGTAGGGGAGACCTCAAGGGAGATTAGGCTGCGCCTAAATGAGCACCGATCAGCATTGAGAACAAACAAAGTAGGTGCACCCCTGACTGAACACTGGAGATCAGCGGGTCATACGGTCAATGACCTAAGATGGTGCGGTTTGGAAAAAATAAGTAGCAATAGGAGAGGTGGTAACCTGAATAATAAAAGGAAAAACAGGGAACAGTTCTATATGTCTACTCTAAATAGCGTGAGGTGTGGATTAAATTCCAGAGAAGACTGGGAAAAAATCATTAAATAAGGCCCATGTGACTCTATCCATCAAATAGGTCTTCCTTTGAGTGTCATCTATAATTGCTAGGCAGACTAAAACAGAAGGGATAATATTCAAATAGTGGAAGGAGAGGGAATTTGATATGGAGATATATATGTATTTCCTCTGCACATGTATTGTTTCCATATATTTATAATTTTTTCCTGCATCATTGAAATGGAAGGAGGGGATAATAATAATTGGCAATACGTAACCAACCTTACGTTTAAAAGATTTAACCCAATGGGTAACAAACTAACAGGTGAATAATACCATAGCAATGTAATTAACACTGCCCCCTTAATATAGACAGTTTAAAAATTAAAAGCTGTGTTGGAATGAGAATATTACAAAATTATGTTGCAGATATAGAACACAATTGAGGCATTTAACATTATAGTTGATTGTCGAATTGACATCGGCAACAATGTTGAATGCGGTCCCCTGCTACAATGGAGTGAATTGATATTAGCGAAAAATGAGACAAAACGAGAACCGGCCTCATAGACTGACGGGGAGATACTTGAGGCGGTTCAGGGTTATAATTAATTTAATCATGCTCGAAGAAAGGGCAAAATAATAAAAAACAACCAGTAAACATGACACGCCGTAGAGCTAGCTCGAACTGCGTCCATTCACCATGACAACGTGTTGGGATTGGTGGGATGTTAGCCAATAGGAAACGTCGCGTAGACGCCGAGGACTGCGTCTCGTCACCAAGGTAACGAACGCACAATTGGTGGAAATACAACCAATGGGTAACGGGTATTGGATGGCCAATGATGAGACAGCGGACATAAAAGCCGCGATAACAAACAGTGTTTCCGTCTACGCATAGGAAGCCCCCGACTGCAAGGAATAAGGACGGACCGCCAGGAACTCAGGAGCGGGGAGGCCGACTTGATGAATGCGGGTGAGTCAGAAACCGTAGAGGTAGCGGCAGTAAGCATTGAAGCCCAAAAACGAGGTAGTTGGTTTTTTAACTCCCGCCCCTAATTATTAAAACAATGGGTGTCTAAGGGTCCGTAAAAATCCAACAAGGAGACCTTCTGTGAAAACTAAAGGGTAGGGAGTGAGGCATTTAATGTTTTGATAAATAATTCCTGTGTCTCTCTTTGTTTTGACCATTATATAGTACGGACCTAATTGAAAACGGACCGGCCGTTAATCAATGAGATTAGTGAGGAGGTAACCAGTCTCCCTAATTGAGTAGCCAACATCCCGGCAACCACAACATATAGAACGGTGGCTCCTCCTGGTTGGTCTAATACCCTGCAAGATGTACAACTAAAGACAGGTATATAAAAAAGACCAACTGGCTTGGTTAACATGATATAGACTATAGAAACAGTAGATACAGATAGATATGAGTGGCTCTTCTCCTCTCTTTATCCATAGGGCAGAGAGACAAGTGCTCACCAGAAGATGGATTGATGTAAACAACAATTAAAAAAGGTTACGAATATTTCATCTTCTAATAAGGTATGCGAAGCACCCAGCCATTGATGGAAATGGATAAATTAACACATTAATCATTATTATATAACCAAGAATGGACAAAAAGTAAAACAAAGAAAAATTGTTCATTCCACCTAGTGACACCAGAAACTAAGAAGTGTGCACAGAATCCAGGGGCGGGTCTGTCATTACGAAACCTCCAGGATTCCGTTTGCAAAGCATAAAGCAGTGCCCAGTAGCCATAAGAAATTCTACTGGTATAAGGTATGCATGTTAAAAAAAAAACCTTGGAAATACGACCACAATACTCTTTAAGTAAGGGACAAAAAGCACTGGACAATATGTCTAAAGGAAAGGCAAACAATATTAGTTTTGTCAATAGTGTAGCTATGTGGAGATGTTTTTCAGACTTACAACATGTTTAAGACCAACATAATGTTGAGTATCATTTTGTGTGGCAAGGAACCAGTATAGAATACATTACTGCCTATGTGATATAAGGTGTTTTTTAACAATGGGAGAGAGAGATGATTTTAATAGACAGGGAGATGCTTGATGATTCTGTGATTAAAAAAGAATGGTAACTCTATGTTTTCAAATTTGTTTAGAATCAGTCCTGAAGAAGGTCTACTACCAGAATACCGAAACGCCGCGTCGACTTTTTTGATTCTTTTGTGGTTTTAATGTGACATGAAAAACTTTTTTTAAATTGTATGACATGTTTTTAAATATTGTAATGATGTGAAATTGTTTTTGTATCGGAATAAATTGTAACAAAGTTTTAAGAAACGTAAAGTGTGGGAATCATCTATTTTTTGTATTGGTTTATATTGACTGTGTATTATGATTGATGTTTGCATTTTGGTCTCCCTTAAGGAAAAGTACTAGTGAGAATACCTTGCAGCTTAAATGGGAATTTGAGAAACATACCGCCTTAACCTTGTACCTTTGCCTTTCCTGCCCAATTGTTGGCGTGCAGTCCGTTAAAACAAAAGGCTTTTTCAAGGAAATTCACATTGAATTTGGACATTTGTTTATTGTCCATCTTTTGTGGGACATTCCTTCTTGATTTGTAAATTTTCCCGCCAGTCCCTAATAATCCTGTGTGGGGTCCTCCTTCTTTTATAAATGATGCCCAATTGTTTGCATTCTGAAAGTAAGCAGAGTGAAAACCAGTCCTTCACATTGTTCCTCAAGTATATGTTCTGCCTACATTTGAATTCCTTTCTCTAGACAAAAATCCAAAAAGGGGAAACAGAGTTAGGAATTTTTTTAAGTTTTGAGCAGAAAATCACCAAGTAGAGCAAAGTGCTAATTATAGTCAATGGTTGTGGTAGAATAGGACGTAGGTGCAATTTGATGGTGACGGCACTGGAGTGCATGTCGGATGTACTAACCAGGGTCATCCAATTCAAAGATTTTACCTTCTGACTTTATTCTTTTAAGTCCCAATACAATGCAGGAGTAAAGGCCCTTAGCCCTTTGAGGACCTCAAGGAAGGCATTTTGAGACGCACAGGGAGCTGGCAGAGAACAACATCAGAGTCCTGTCCAGGTCCAGTTGCCACCGGTCAGCTTGTAATTTGAGAGAATTTCCTTTTGTAACTCGTTGTGTTTCAGTAGCTTTAACAGGAGGGTAACCATTATGAACTTTCAAATCCACTTTTTTTTTTCTGAGTTTGAAAGAGAGAGAAAGTCTGGTCCTCCAGGTCTTCCCGGGTTGCAGACAGCAGGTTCAGTCCACTTCTGATCTTCTTCAGCTCCAAGAGTGTTCTGAAGTGGGTGGCATGGGCTAGTGGTGGAAAGATTTCTGTGGACCTTAACCAATGGAGTAAAGGTTCCCAGGGTTAACCCTACCCACTTTGGGTATTTTCATGATGATCAAAGTGTCCAGCCACACTGAACTTAGTCTCTGAGGGGTGCGTGGCCAAGTGGTCCAACATGGTGGACGCACTTCAGATCTGGTCTGTCAGCCCGACAAAAATCCAACTGAAACTGTGATAGTGGCTGCTATACTCCCATGAATCGGTCCCGCAGGTGTGACTGATGCAGCGGTACACACATCGGTGCTTCGTGGGGCACACTGCTGTGATTAGATACTTGGTGTGGTGTCAAAGATGACAATCAGTGGCCTGGATGCAGCTGAGCGGGCGCACGCATGCTGGAGGACAACAACTGTGGTCCATGGCTGGGCGTGACCGTGGGTGACTCACAAGCCGAGGAGCGGTGGTGCCAGGCCAGGGGCTCAGAAACCCAGAGTGGCTGTGGTCGCGAACCGGAGACAAGAGAAGTCGCAAAGAGGAGCTGTGGCGGCCACGCACAAGGGGCCTGCGGATGATTGGTGCATCTGGCAGTGGCGGGGCCTGATGCCTTGCAGTGAGTGGGTCCTGTCAGCTAGGGATTTGCCCTGATCCAAGTGAGCTGTGGAGCCGTGCACGCTTGCAACTGCTGGAGCCGACTGGAGGTCCAAGTTAGACTCCGAGGGCAGTGGCCGTGCCTGGAGGAGCTAGAGGACCGTGAAGAGCTGCCCCGTGGTGTGTGGCCCCCACATGTGTGGCGTGGCACCCGCTGGTGGCAGATGCCTGTTGCCCTAACCCACCTTTGGCTCGATTGTGAGCAAGGGACCTACTCCTGTTACTGGGAGCTGGGACATGCTTATGTGGAACTGATGCAACAAGTGGCGGGCCCATAACGTGAGGACCTTCTGTGAATATTCTGGTGGTGTATGCCCATACGGCCACGAGGGGTGCGGCGGCGTGTGGTGGATCCCCTCCTTACCGAGTAGTATTGAACTGCTATCAGTACCCTCTCACTGGGATACCTTTCTACTGGGTGGTGCTGCGGTGAGAAAGGTACTAGAACAGAGCCACCCAATAATCCCCCCGGGACTGGGTGTCATAAACAATAGAAGCTAAATGTCCGGGAAGGAATCATTAAAAAAAATAAAAAATTCAATGTCACCTGTGTCACATATGTGAACACTTAATTGTAATGACCATAGGGATTCATCAACAGCACTCAAAGTAGTATCAAAAATAAATTATTTTTAATTTTCAATGCATAAAGTGCTTTTTCCTGACAATAAAAGTCTGGCAACAGAAATACTACCAAAACAACTATTACAAGTAATGTGGTAGTAAGAAAACACCTTTCGCCTATAATGTGGGTAAACAGTAAAGCCACATATAAATGATTAGAACAATGAAATTCACACGTTGTACTTCAAGTGAATTTTTTACAGTATGTTGCAAAAAGGCGCTGTGCGTCGACGTTTCGGTCCTTGTTGGTCAATCGATCCGTAGGACCATCTTCAGGACAGAAGAGTTGCACAGAAACATGCAAATTATACGCCAGACTGGTCTCTATATCCGAAGGCCACCATATGACTTTAGCAGCACTCGACAACCGGCGTTAGCTCAGTCCAAGTCGATCTCCGTGAAAAACCGTGGAATTGTTTCTGTGCAACTCTTCTGTCCTGAAGATGATCCTACGGATCATTTATATGTGGCTTTACTGTTTACCCACATCAAGGCGAAAGGTGTTTTCTTACTACCACATTACTTGTAATAGTTGTTTTGGTAGTATTTCTGTTGCCAGACTTTTATTGTCAGGAAAAAGCACTTTATGCATTGAAAATAAAAAATAATTTATTTTTGATACTACTTTGAGTGCTGTTGATGAATCCCTATGGTCATTACAATTAAGTGTTCACATATGTGACACAGGTGACATTGAAATTGTTTTTTTGGAACGATTCCTTCCCGGACATTTAGCTACTATTGCGGTGAGAAAGGGGCACCCAATAGGGAGTGGGGGTGCTACCCTGCGGTCACAGAAGTGGCTGGCCCAGCGTCAGGTGTGGCTTGCGGCATGGGGCGGTTACCCTCGACCAGCCACCAATTGTACCCCCTGCATAAACTGAAGGCTTAGATCATATAGAATGGGGCGGAGTGCTCGGCACACCTGGGGGTGCCTCGCCAAACAGATACATCATGACCAAGGCCAAAACGTCTGGGGAAACCACCAAACAGAGCACCATGGACAAGTTCACCAGGGCCGAGGCCAAGCGGGTGGACTCTGAGGGGGGTGCCGGCAGATAAACTGCGCACTATTGGCGGCAATTACCCAGACAAGAGTGGAATTAGAGATCCAGATAGGTGCATTCGGCTCGGAGGTGTTGTTGCGCCAAGACCTCAGGGGAGCGGTCAAGCGCCTCACGGAGGCTGAAACTAGGGTCTCAAGAGTAGAAGATTCCATATCTGTACTGCAGACCAAGGTCTCCTCCTTGGAGAAACTCACCACGGCCTCACAACAAGAGTGGAAGACACAGAATGGCGGGCCTGCAGAAATAATCTCCACTTTGTGGGCTTCCCTGAACACTGCAAAGGCAAAGATACCGAAAAGTTCATATTGGAGTGGCTACATTTGGGAGGCCAGGGGATGCTCTTTCCCCCTGCTTCATTGTGGAACGCGCACATAGAGCCCTGCTGCAGCGCCCACCACCGGGTGCACGACCACAACCTATAATTGCAAGCATCTTAAACTACCATGATTGAGACTCAGTCCTTAAACATACCAGGATGAAGGGGGACCTCTTCTATGACTCACTTAGAATTATGATATTACCAAACTATACGAGAATAGTCTTGCAGCAGCAACAGTGATTCCAAACAGCCATGGCACGACTACGAGATCTCAAAATTATATACTCTCTCCAGTTCCCTGCTCGTTTGCGGGTTGTATATAATTTGCGCACTATGCTCTTTGATATACTGGAAGCTGTCTTTAGCTGGACAGATTAACAGATATGAACTAAGCCTCACACCCCTCCTTGCCATGATTGAGACTGATCATCCAGTGAATCCCATCACCTTCACACAGCAACGCGGTAAACAGCGGCACCGCTCCAGGTCAACATGGCGCTCCAAGATCCAGGACGACGAAACAGGAAACTTGCCAGCGGTGGATGGCTCAAAGCAGCATAAATGAATCTTAATGTTAGCCAAAGAGAACTGAACAGAAGTTCAGTTACTAGGACTTATGCAGTCTACTGTTAAGTTGATAGCGGGCTGGAACACAAGAACCTGCTTCTTTTCTTTTAAGTTGCCAGTATGGCCTCCGGGTGTTCGGTGATCCATTGGAGGTATACACCTTCAATCCCCCGTTAGGGTCGACATGGTGTTCCATCTGTGATCGATGCTTCAATTTCTCTGAGGTATTGAGTTGGGGGTGGGGGAGGGATGGATTGCCGTTTGATTTTGTTACTGTTTTTACCCAGTGCTTAAATATTGTAATGCTAGATAAGTGTCCTACTGAGCAACTGCATCCATATAATCACTTATTACATGTCAATGCCTTCTCAGACAAATGAGGCCTTGCATGGTCAACTGGATATCATGGGTTGGAACGTAAAGGGTTTACTAGATAAGATTCTGTGAGATGCAGGACTACACCAAGCAAAATGGTCTAGTGCCGACATAGTACTGCACTGTTGCAGGAGACACATATTATGGGCACTAAGACACCCTGCCTAGCCCGTTATGGCTATGAACAAGTATTTCATGCAGGATTTACACAGGGATCCAGGGGAGTAGCCCTTATGATGGAAAACATCCTTTACCACGCAACTTTTACCACGCAGTGCCTTTACAACGCAGGTTTTACAACGAAAACCATTACAACACATTGCACTGGGGGGCGCTCTAGGATGGGGAATTGTTTTAATTTACTATCTGACACCTTCCCTACTATGCACGGGGACTGGAGTTGGAATAGTAAATTCAACTATTCACTATCCAGCACCCCCCAAAGCAATGCGTTGTAAAGGCTTGCGTTGTAAAACTTGGAAGTAACAGCATGCGTGGTAAAAGCATGCATTGTAACAACATACATCCCCTTATGATACATCGTCGACTCCATTCACATACACCCACCACTGGACTGACCCACATGGGAGCTACGTCATTGTCCATAGGACTATTTATGGAGAGCAAATAGTAATGGGTAGCATATATGCCCCCCACTCTCTCAAACCTTCATTGATTGTTTTATGGACGTATGGGGGCAACTCCCAGAATGCCTAGCAATTATGGGTGATGACTGGAATGACGTCGTGCATGTTTCTGCCAATAGGGCATGTCCCCCGGACCATAGAGAACCCAAGGAGTCATAGCTACATTCCCTTGCAAATATGGTGGGGTGGGTTGATACATGGAGAATGCTTCAATCCTACGACACAGGTTATACATATTACTCCTCCGTACACAATACCTTCTCCCGGCTCGTCTACCTACTTATTCCAGAGTACTATCTCCAGAGAGTAGTTGAGGCCTGAATCATGCCCCAGGGGTTTTCCGACCACTCCCCAACTGTGATGACACTCTCACTCAGCCCACATTGACGCCGATTTAGATGGAGACTCTCCTCCTTGCAAATACAAAATCAGAAATATAGAGCTCATATGCATAAGGCAATAACAGAATAATTTGCCCTCAATGAGGATTCTGTCTCGTCTCCGGAAACACTGTGGGAAGCCATGCAACCCACAATGAGTGGGGTCGACATAAGCTACACCACAGCAGAACGAAAACTTGGGATAGGTAAACTCACACACTTTGAAACCCAAATAATGATGCTAGAAAGACGCAGCCAAAACAGCGACGCACATATAGCTCGCAAGGACCTATGGCTTACCCAACAACAGTATCAGAGGGAATTAATGGACGAGGCATGACGCGCTTGGTCGGCATGCCAGAGCAGAATATATCAGTGGGGTGACAAATCTAGCAAATTACTCTACCGATTATGTAGACAGGCGGCGACGCCCACCCCTCTCCCTCCTATTTGTGACACACACGTGGCAACTCATAAAGACCCAACAGCAATTGCTAGTAGCTTCGCACATTTTTATGGAGAACTCTACAGACCTAGAGAGGCCATACAATTTCATTAATAGAGAGCTATCTGGACGATTTACAACCACAAACTATCCCTGAGGATCATAGAAATCCTTAGATGCACCTGTTACACCTGAAGAATTAACAACAGCTCCTCAACATAATTCAGGAAACAACTGAGACAGCGCGGTTACCACAGACTGGCGACATGCCAAAATAGTAATATTTCCCAAGCTGGGTAGACCACGCAAACAACACACTTCCTACCGCCGATATCTCTTTTAAACACTGAAGCGACAATCCTTGCTAAAATTCCTGCAAATAGACTACTACCATACATGTCAGACATTGTCCACCTAAACCAAGCGGGCTTTATGCCCCATCGTTCTACCCGCCATAACATTTAGAGAGCTCACAACTTGATAGGAGCAGTAAATCGCCTAGATAGACCAGCAGCTCTGTTATTGGTGGATATGGACAAAGCTTTTGACTCCATCAGTTGGCCCTACTTATTTGCGCTTCTACCGCGCTACAATTTTGGCCTACAGTGTATAGCATATATCAAGCTCCTGTATATCCATTTGACTGCTGCAGGATTGAGTTTCAGACCCCTTCCTGTTTGGGCTTGGAACGCGGCAGGGATGCCCTCTGTCCCCTCTTCTGTTTGCACTTGCCTTTGAGCCACTGGCCACAGGGGTCCGGAAAGATGCGTTGATTCGAGGTTTTCAATGGACAGCGGATGTATCATATTGTATAGCACTGTATGCAGACAATATACTTTTCTCCTCACAGATCCATTTAAAACAGACCCTAGAATTTTGCAGATAATGTTGATCTTCAGAGAAACGTCAGGCCTGTACCTGAATCCCCGGAAGTGCACTAGCTTGCCACTCTGGGTCACTTTTGGGGTAACAACTGGGCCGAGAATCTTAAACTAGCAACAGACGGACTGCTGTACCTAGGAGTATTCCTGTCTGAGAACCCCCTAATTTCATGGGATCTGAACCTCTGAGAAGCTACTGAAAAGGTGCAAACTAACACAAGGCTCTGGGTGGGACTGCCATTATCTCTATATGGGAGATCTGCAATCTTCAAGATGGTGTCTCTCGCACAAGTACTATACCATCTGCACAATCACCCACATCCAATCCCATGGTTCAAACATATCAATGAACGAAAATGCGAAGGAACCATGTTGGGTTCCTATCCAAGCTGCACAGCCGAGTTTATCACTAAATGAATCCAATAAATTGAGATTTATATGCTTAATTTTCTTATTCCACTGCTTACTCTATAAACGTATCCCTTACTTTCCATTTGCGTGTAATCAATTTATTTTAATCATTCCCATTCTTTAGCGAAATTCTTGAAAGAACATCGGTGTGCATCGCACCACCCTTCATGCAAATAGAATGAACCATTCCGTCCAAAAAAGGTGGGAGTTTCTCATGGGAGACCTTGGCAGACATAAGATATCCAAAATATACCAATCCCTCATTACGCACAGCGTCACAACACTCGAGACACTTAAAGATACCTGGCAAACAGACATAGACCCCTGGACACAGATGACTATACCTAGGCCCTGGAATCTCCCGCGGAGTGGCCATTTCTTCTCACCTACGATTCATCCAGTTGAAGTACCTCCACAGGGCGTACTATACACGCCATAGATTATGGAGAGCTGGCCTGATTGACTCCCCATAATGCCTACAATGTCAGAACGAGGAGAGTACATTCCTCCACCCAGTCTGGACATGTATGGCCCTGGATAGGTTCTGGTCCGTGTTTTGGCGTGCTTAACTGAAATACTTGGGTGGGAATTACATAGATCCCCTAGACTTACAATACTTCATATATCGGTTGCAATAGGTATACATGCCATCTCCTCTGGTTAGGCCTCACCATCGCTAAGCAAGACATAACCAGGAATGGAAATCAGACACACCTCCTACTGTCAGGGCTTGAGAAAAATAGAATGGACTTCTATATGGGTTTGGAGATCCCTGTTTTCCTGGCCCTCAGAAGCATCCTAAAATCTGGCAGAGATGGGCGGATTACCAAGGCATGGTCATACCACAACAGACAACGAGGTTGAATGCAGTGGACTCTGAAATTCGGACATATGATGCATAGAAGTGATTTATATTCTGTACGCATTGGGGTTGAATTGTTGTAAAGTTATACCGTTATAAAAATATGATACAACAGTATATGTAAACATCAGCAAGTAATGATGTAGTCCATTGGACAATTAGATTGCCTAAATTAGATTAAATTTGGTCTGAAAAAATAAACATGGTCTCTGAGGGCTGAGGGCTATGTGTGGGACAATCCCACTGTTCTCTCATATCTAACACCAAAATCCAGTTTGATACAGTCCCTGTACCCACAATATCCTCAGAGACAAAAGTGTGGGATAACAAAGCTATGCTTACAGCCATTGGATACACACAATTTGTTTTGGTATTCTGCACCCCAAATATTGTATGTATGTAAACCTAGCAGACTCCTACAACAGGCTGTGGCACTGTTATGCCAAAGAGGACCATTGTGAATGGGGTCTGACTTGCTGGGAAGACAACAGAAGGGCCCTGTTCAAGTGCTGGCTAAAATTTGCCTGTGACAAGGGAGGGCTCTTTGAAGTGTGCCCCAAGCAAAAACAATCCAGAGACACTTTTACCTCTTTCTATGTGTGCTGAAGTATGCAGCACATATGGACAGAGAAACACATTAGGAGAAATACAAATATTTCCCCTCGTTATGCCTGCTCTGGGAGACGTAAGGTTTTGGTTCTGCCTCAGGTTTACCTGATTAAGTAAATCAGGGATAGTGTCAAAATCCAAGGGTGTCGCCTGGGAAAATCCACTGCAACGCCATTTAAATGCCTCTTTGATGCAGACCAAGGCAAGGCAGCGGCTTGTTCTGCTTTGCCTTACTCCATATCTATGAGGCCAAGCAAAAGCCACCCAGAGTGGCTTAGCATCACCTTATAGGTAAGACTGAGCCACTGGAGCGTTAAAAGAAATGACGCTCCGGCGGTGCAAGCTCTAATAAATAGGCCCCCAAGTATATTGCATTTAAGGGCAATACGGCCGACTTAGGGGTGACTTATGAATGTTTGAAAGAAAGTTTTAGGCCTGTCAAAGGGGGGTATTTTGACAGGTAAAATTAGCAATTAAAACCTGTAGTCAGGCTACATGTGACAGGCCGGAAGTCAAATGTCCAATATATCCATGAGCCTTGATCATGCACATGTAGCTCTCACCTGGAGAGACACCTTGGCCACCAAAAAGGGTATATGCGTTTTATCAGGAGGTGCATAGGCGAGCTTCAGGTAACCATGATGCAGCGAAGGGGTATCTAGTGGAGTGCGACTGGCCCCTACTAGATCACCACTACCGGGATGCCCTGGAAGCCCCAATCACAGAAGACGAGATTAGATCAGCACTTAAAATATTGTACACTGGAAAATCCCCTGGCTCTAATGTCTTAACACCTGCTTTTTACAGAACGTCTTGTCCGATGTATCCATACCACTGGGGACCCTATTTAACTCCTTTACACACCACATAAGCCTCACCCCGGCAATTTGTGAGGCAGAGATTGCCCTAAATCCTAAACCTGGGATGGACCCAGTGCTCTATGACTCCTACCATCTAAACACAGATGCAAAACTTTACACTAAAATCCTAGCGCTGAGCCTGAATCAACTACTGCCCTGATTAATTGATCAGGAACAGGTCGGTTTCACATGACAACATTCTGAAACTTACCCACCTTATAGATGAAACCCACAAAAGGAACATCCCCAGGTTCCTGATCTCATTAGGACACCAAAAAAGCTTTCTGCCACATTAGCTTCACATTTCAAGATTCCGTCTTATGAAAATCCGGTTGGCTCCCAAAATGAAAGACCAAATAATGGCAGCTTAGACCTACCTGACGGGCTAAAAGTCACTGTACAGACCCAATCAAACTCACCAGGGGTAAAAGTCAGGGATACACACTCTCCCCCATCCTGTTTGCCCGTGTAGTGGTACCCCTGGCCCAGACGCTAAGGCAGACCCATAAAATCACAGGCATCCCTTTCAGGGGCTTTGAGCATAAACTAGGTCTGTTTGCCAATGACATTCTCCTTACCCTAGCCAAGTCACTTGACTGCTTGCTGACAGTAATGCTTCTTATGGACCACTTTGAACTTGTTTCAGGGTTCAGAATTAACAAAGACAAATAGACAGTGCTAAGCCTCAGATTGGGCAACAGGACATACTAGTTCTGAAAGCGCAAGCCCCATTCTATTGGGCTTGACCGTCCATGTGATACATAGGCCAGAAGATCAAACCCATTACAGGACTGGTGGCATGCAAACTGGACACTCTACCGCAAATATATCCTCACCAACCTGATGAGATGGAAACTGCAATACCTCTACTGGCTTGGAAGGATAAATGGGGTTAAAATTAACATCCTACCTCGCCTATTGTATCTCTTCCAATCCCTTCAACACCTATTCCTGAAACAGACATTACCAACTTACAGAAGAGACTCACAACTTATATCTGGAAAGGGAATCAATCACGAAAATCAAATAAGCTTCCAATGCTTTCCAGGGAGGGGGACCACACTTACCTCAATCTCCTGGAATACTACTGGATGGCCCACCTACAGTAATTTCATAATGGGTAGCACTGGAAAGCGAGAAGCACTGGTTCAATTGGGGGAAAAGGCAGTGGCCTGCTGCCCTTATGGAACCTCTTCCTGGTTACCCTGTGCCGCCTACCCCAAAAGTGTCTAAGCAGCCACACCAACCAGGAACAGTCCTAGACGTCTGGGATTGACTAGCTACCAAAAAGGGCTTCACGACCTTCCCTTCTCCTAGCACTCCAATAGCCCAAAACCCAGACTTCACCCCAGGCCTAGTCAATTCACTAGCGGGACAGACAGTGACTGCATCACACTCCGAGACTTATTCCATAACGGCTCCATTAAGTCATTCAAACAGTGCTCTTGAGAATAGCATATCCCTGACACTGCCAGACTCTTGGGCCTTACACCCAGACTGACACTCTTTGAGATCCTTCTCATGTACCAAATGTCTGATATACAAGACGATACAAGCCTCTAAGCCAATCCTCATTCATCCCTTCCAGTCCAGCTGGGGAGCCCATGGGGGCCAAAGTTTCAGACCAACTTTGGCCTGATATTCCTAAAAGATCACAAAGCATCCATTAGAGGGAATATGCCTATGAAATAATGTATCATTGGTACCTTACACCAACCTGTCTCCACAAGATGTACCCAAACATGTTGGCTTTTTGCTGGAGATGTGCCCAACTCCAGCAAAGCGCCAATATAGAAACTTTCCTACACATTTGGTGGGGATGCGCATTCATGCAGATGTAATGGGAGGAAATAGTGGGACTCATCAGAGGCACCCTAAGATAACCCATCCCTGCCCATCCCCTTACCACCCTCCTAGGCAGTTTACCTTTCACCAGGAAAGACATAACCAAACTTGACAAGACACTTGTCTTTCATTTGACAGGGGGGGAGACAAGCAACTTTTTGCACTCAGCTGGAAAAAGAAGGAGCCCCTATTAGAGATACAGTGGTTTTGTAAAATGTGGCAGGTGCTTGCCATGGAACAGATTACCTGTGCGCTCACTCAATCTGATGAACAAATCAACCCAAGTGTGGCAACCATTAATAGACCACATGGAGCGATTGGAATTTTGCACCTTCCAACCTCTATGAATCTGAGCCGTACAACTTTCTTGCTAAGCGATATGATACTATTGCCCCTCTAACCCTATCCCACAGTCTGTCCTCCTCCTTGAAACTGCCTGAGAGGTCTCAGTGCAACCTCCTCCTCTTAGTCATGGGGATAGCCTCGCAAAAAACGCACACCTCCTCCAGGGTCCTCCCCACCTTCTCACCTCATACTTCTAGCAAATCTCCTCAAATGTCCCTCATCCATACCCAAAAACCGGCTTACGCCATTTGTCCCCCAAAACTTGGTGGAATACTGGGCATATAGGGGAACCCCCAATCGCAACCGTCATGGCTAGTGGGTGAGGGGGGCGGGGTTCATGCGGGGAGGGGGCTCGCATGGTGGGGCTTTAATTTAAAAATAATTTCAAAAAAAAATTATACGTACCTATTCTGACGGCCGGGTCCCGCTACTTCACTGCTCCTGCTCTCCTGGAACAGGAAACAGGCAGCCAGGCTCCCTCCCCTATGCCAATCACAACACTGCCAGCAGATTTGTGATTGGTCGGGACACCGCACAGCCAGTGGCTTATGGGGATGCCATCTTCGCCATGCAGGCTGCAAGGCAGCCTACATGGAGAAGGGCAGAGTGTGCATGACTGGTTTGGTCGGCCACAGGGGGCCAACAGTCTTTGATCACTCAGGAGTGGACAGGCACACCACTCCCCCCCTGCTCTTGTTGCAGAGCAACCCTGCCCTCCTGCCTGCAACCAAACATAAAATGGTAATAACTGTAAGTTATTACCATTTTATGTTTCTCCTTCTCGCACTGCGAGAAAGCAGTGGGGCGACACGCCTCCGCCCTAGTGGAGGAGCCTCCCTTGGGAACCCCTCTCTTCCCAACCCTCTCCCTCCCCTCTCTCTGTTTCCCTTCTCCCTCTTTCCCCACTCTTCAGTTGTTGTTATTACTGTTCATACCACTTATATGCAGCAGTAGCCACGTCTGTTTGTTGACACCAAATTAAATCTCCATCTTGAGCTTGAAACCCCTTGCCACACTGTTTTGGAAGGTATTTTGCACTCCCTTGCCAACTACTGTATGTAAGTTTCTTGAAAACGTGATGAAAAGATTGTACACATATCGAAGGTACAATTGTATTGGTTTAAATATCATATTGAAATGAACACATACTTAATTACGGAAACGTTGCTTTACTGATCCACTGGTTCTAAATATCTGGGGGGTTTTACCAAACGTCAATGGCTATGTAAATGTTTAATGTTATATATCAAGTGGCAATGAAAAATAGCAACATAAACTTGCTTTTGGTATAGTATATGGACATTTCGCACTAAGATTCATTTCAATTAAATAGAACAAAAGAACATGTGAATCAAAGTAAATTAGGTGAAATCTAATTCCGAGGCGTTCGGTGGGTAAAAATAAAAGAAAATAATAGTCATTCAGTTTATTTATATTCGATTCTTAATCTACCGTATGTTCTATTTGCATTTCATTTGACAAAAACTTCATGCAGATTTATCTCAAAAGAAAAAATCTACCTCCCATGCTTTTTGTCTGCCTCCACATAAAGTTAAACATAACTCTTATCTTGACCATTAAAGAAGTGCTACACTACGATATTGAATGTTTTTCAGCATACGCAAACCATTACAACGCATTGCGCTGGGGGGGTGCTCTCGGATAGGGAATAAGTTTAATTTACTATCCAACACCTTCCCTAGTGTCCACGGGGACTGGAGTTTGAATAGTAAATTAAACTTTTCACTATCCAGCGCCCCAAAGCGCTATGCGATGTAAAGGTTTGCGGTGTAAAAAACGTGTTGTAAAGGCATGCGTGGTAAAAGCATGCGTTGTAATGTCATACATCCGATCCAGGATCTCATCAACCAGCTACCTACCACCACCAAATCGGACCACCAGATCACAAACTGGAAACCCATTGCCCTAGAAGACACCACTGAAATCTTGAGATCAATACACACCGGGGCCCCCTCAGCTCCCTGCCCCCACAATACATTTAACCTAGGAGGAATTCAGATCAGTTTCCACCTCACCACCATCATCAATGCCTCTATCCAAAGTGAACAACAGGAAATGCACAGAAATCACAGCTCTCCTGCAAAAACCCAAGGCAGACCCAAAAGAGCTCAGTAACTACAGACCCCTCTCACTCCTGCCCTTCCCATTCAAAGTTGTGGCAAAAGCTATCAACAGCAGGAGGGAATCCCTACTGTGATTGGCCCATCTCTCCATACCGGCCCAAAGGGATCACCCTATGGTATTAAAAGGACTCTCACCCATTTTATTTCCAAGTGGAATGCTTCCTCATAGAGTCCTCGTGGGGGGGACTCGTTGCGGTCTCCATTTGGAGTAGTGACATACCGATCAGGCACATTGATTGCCAAGATCAGGCATTTCAAAGTCAAACTTCGTACCTGCGACAAACTCAATGCTTTTTCACTTTACTGTCATTACATGGATAGGCGTGTTGTCATCTTGAATTGGGTCATTAACGTTGATCTGGACTACAGCACACGGATGCTTTATGGATCGTCTGTTGATTAATTCAGTAAAGCAGTATCAACTATTATATGATCGGACACTGGCTAATATTATCGTTGCCTCACTTATTGGTACAGGTAAAGAACTTTATTCTGGAATTTGCTACCTTTAGGCCTACTACATCTCATTATATTTTTTAACTATATTTTGGTTGTTGGTATTTTTAAAAATCTACCATGTCTGGGGGTGGTAGTGTTTAACAGTCTTCACATTTTTTGGCAAACCCTGGTAAACCTAATTTGGAGTGGAGACGCAGGTTTCATGTTTTTAAGAATTATCTTGTAGACATTGATGAAGTTAATTATTCTCCAAACAGTAAGCTGACATTACTTTTTAATTGTCTGGGAAATGAGGGTCAGAACATATTTGATCAATTACCTATTGCGCAACATCCCAGAGATAGTGCAGGGGTCTCCAACCTTTTGTGCAATATTATCTACTTATGTTCATATAAAAATCATCATGAGCTCCAAGTATTATTAATGTTGTTATAGAGATCACATCAGACAAGATTACATTAGTGACCACCATATGCATTATTATCTGAGATCAACTTAGTGCTTAAGGCAATGTTGACAGCAGTATTGTAAAAAAGGTTTTGTCAGTTTGGAATGCCTCTACATAGGTAATACAAGGCAGCCACAGCTGCAGTGCCCCTGGCACAAAAGTATTATTATTGGGCAATAAGTCTACCCACACATGATTTATAACTTAAAAATCAGCTTTTTATCTATTTGGAAAACACAGGCATTTTTTGTCTAACCATCAGCTTAATAGTACTAAAAAAGCTCACATATGCGTCTTGAATGTACAATTTTGGCACACATATATTATTTCAATCTAGCAAAAGATTCCAATTTAGTAGCCTTGGATTACTCAGGAGAGCTACCGAAAGGTAGTTGGAGAGCTACCAGTAGCTCACGAGCTGCCAGTTGGAGAAGCCTGGTGTACTGAGTGTGAACGTTAATTGTGTTCCTGAAGTGGAGGAGCAAGATATAAACAATGTTACTTCAGCCTACAATTTTAACTGTGAGAGTAGATGAAGTGAACTGGGTTAAATTGCAAGTGTTCCTGGTGTGGCTGGTGGTGATCCTGGTAAGTTGCTGGTAATGAAGGTCCTTTTTGCACAGTGAGAATTGGTGTTGTTGACTTGCAGATCATGGTTAACTCTAGTTTGCTGATGACCAGGCTATGTGAATCCACTTTAAAGTCTCTACAGATTGACACTTTACTCAAGAAAACTGATGTTAGGGCGCTTGCATATGGTGATACTGAGATTGAGACTATGGGTTACTTTAAAGATACGTTACGTTTTTCTGGGAGAACAATTTAAGTATTCATGGGATGTAATGTGACTTGCTAGAGAAAGTGCACTTAAAGCCATATACGGAGTGCACATACTATGTAATCATGACATTTATAATATGTGTGTTCACTAATGTTTTGTTTCCATTTATAATGAGTTGCAATTTTATGCATTTATATGATGTTTCTTTTTCATTATATAATAGAATGTGTATACATGTAAAATGCATTTACTTTTACAACGTGACAGTTCATATCTTAGCATTTATTTAGTTATAACATGCATTGAAGTCTTGAATTTATTAACTTGACCAAAGGTCTTAAGCATTTGGATTTCTCAATGTCGAACTTTTGATGTGAATGTTTTCTCGGATTGAGTGTTTTTCTTCCCTCTCCAGGTGCATTGTTAGATGACCTAATGAATAGAGAAAGGCTTTTTGTGTGAAACAGATAAGGAAGCAAGAAGGGAGTCAAGGGTAGAAGAAATTACAGGCAGAAGGGAGGCCTATTGTCCATGTGGAATGAAGGCATAAATTCAAGGTCGTCTTGAAAATGTGGATCAAAAAAGAAAGACTTACGAGCATGTTTTCTAAATGTAAATCAAAGAAAGAAGAATGATGAGTGTGTTTTGCTAAAGAGAATATCATTTGAAGGTATCTTTAATTGGATCCATGACAATAATTTAGGAGGGTCTTTGAAGGTATAGCTAGACAATGTTGTTTGGCTTTTGTACGCACACTTAAGCTGAGACTTCTTTGGGTTAGGAGAGGTTTAGAACTTTGTGCCTTGCATTCTATCCTTTATTCTTGTAGCGTGGCTTCATGCTATGCAATGCTTTGCTTTAGAAACTTCTACTGAAGTGTCCATGCTGACACCTTCCTCTTTATTTTATGGATCTGATTGAACCAGTGTTAGAATTTTTTAGTGTACTTAACTGGGGAATTAGAAATCTTCATGCATCATAGACAGGAGGATGAGTCTTTCCAATCTTCTCATTCCGCTGTGTTTCTTTTACTTTGTACCATCGCTACTGAGGTTCTCATTCATTATTTACTATTGAGAATACATTTTGTTGTAGGCCTTTCATAATTCTGTATTACTATGCAATGTTTCTGAGACTGATTCAAATTACGATGGCTTAGAATTTTAATAAATCTATGTATAAGCTGACTTTTCAAATTGGCGTTTTACTGTGTGGCCAAATGGGTTACACTGTCTTTGTGAATGGAACCTACCTCCCAAATTGTTCACGCTCCCTAAAAGGATCCAAGTTGGAGGGGACAACAAGAGCGTAAATTCCCTCCACTGCAGCAGTAACACTGTAACAATATTGAAGAAGTTTGGATAAAATATCCTGATGTGTTCTCCATAAAGATTGGCACAATGAAAGGATTTGAGTACAACATTATTTTGAAGCAGAATACAGAACCATGTACACAAAAAGTGCCGGATTTTTCTATATGCAATATAGAAGATCTCTGAACAAATACTTAGATGAACTGTGTACTTGAATCAATCAATCAGTGGAGAAGTGTGGCTCAATGGTTAGAGCGGCAGACCCTGATGCAGGGGTCTAGCCCGGGACCAGGGTTCAATACCCCGCCTCGGCGGGTCTTGGGCTAAAAAATTCCACGGACCTGATAATTCTCGCCTCGGTGCCTATTCCAATCATGGAGTCCCACTCTGCAACTCTGGGCAATAGCTTGCTTAATCTCCACAACGGCCCCCACAACGCTAAGGATGCCTGGCCTCCACCTTGGGGGTGCCCAGGAGTGGACACCTCACAGGGAAAGCAGGATGGGTTCCACAGCGGTATTCGTACAAGCGCCTTGAGACCCTTGCGGGTGAGTAGTGCGCTATACAAGTATCAAATTACATTTATCAATTTCCATTTTAATGCTGCTGAATGAGTGAGTGCTGTCGTTATTGCTAAAAAACACCAGAAAATGCCGAAATTAGGTTGTGTTGTGTAGTTCCTATAAAAAATATACAGGATCTGTGCGGTTAGACAACATACACTGTAGGATTGGTGTCAGACGACCTCTGATCACCCCCACCGGGTATGTTGGTCCTTTTGTACCAACTTGCTCACAGTGCCACTAGAATCTCCTCTTACCAAGGAGAGAACAGTTCTTGGCAACCATCGAACATGACAACTCTGATCCCTCAGGACCGTGGAAACAATATACTACCTTTCGCTCAGTCACTCGTGCTTACTTAGTCTGTCTCAGAGAGATACACCAAGCTGGGCATTTCAATAATCATTTATTGAATAGTTGTTATTCCTGTGTAGAATAGATGTGCTGCAACAACCGTTAGACCGTATAACATATACATGATTAACAGTACTATAAAGGTAAAAGGATGGTATAGTTCTACCATCTTGCATGAATACATTGAAGTATATAAAAAATACATGATAAAAGATGCGTACCCCTACGATGCCTCCTTAACTAGATGTACCTAAATGTACCTAGCATGGGTGTAGGTGTTAAGCCAAGAATTCCTCTAGGATTTAGTCAACCCCATTACCGGAAGTGAGACTATGGGACCGCATCCTGATCTCGAGCTGGACACCCCGCGAGGGATGTTAGACCACTGCGAGCTGGAGTATCTGCATGCATGAACCTTAGCTTCTCTGGTCAGTGTGTTGGCCGGGAAGTCTTGGTCTCCACTGTCTATCTTAACAAGATGTGATGTATATATACCCATAGGTCTCCCCATGGGTCCTAACTTGCTTTATTACTGTGTCAGCCTAAAGATGACGGTGGGCATGAACTTTATACATAGATTTTATATAGGAGATGGCAGTCCTGCTGTGCTTCCAAGAACCCTCATGCATAATGTATGAGATTTCAAACTAGGAAAAAACAGCGCTCTGAATGCAGTGTAATATCTAGGTAAAAGGTCAGTCCCTGTAAACTGTGACAAGTGTAACGTAGGCAGAGAATATAGGAGAAGGCTAACAAGTTTACCGTGGCCTATATCATTGTACCTATATGGAATGTAACTCCCACTCCTCTTCCAAATGGACGACATAGTTTAAATTCTATACGTACTACTAGGCATTCTAGATACTTGTAAGCAAATATAGAAAACATTAGTTTCTTATTGTGTTAAAAACATTTGTTTAAAAATGTTTTAAAAAATCGTGTTAAAAAGGGAAACAGCTATTAGAAATTGACAGGTAGGCTACTGCTCTAATATGTCCATAGGTATAGTCCGAACTACTACAAGCATTTTGAAAGCCATACATCCGCGAAAGGAATGTCAATTTTGATATAGACTTTTTTTTCTGTTTTGTTTTCCAAAAGCCGAATTTCTTCCCAGCACATGACGGGCCAAATGAGTCAAATGTTTATATGTCCTGGCTGTCAGACAAACTGTCCACAGCTGGTGCTGGGGCAGCCTGTGCGCCATCCAAGGTCAGGGTGTCAGAGGAAGAGCCGGTGTCTGTATCAACAGGCGCTGATACTACTGTGGTGGCTCTAAGAATGCCGACATCAACAAGGGAATATGCTGCGGGCACTGCAGAACATGAGCCGTTATCTGGTCCAGTAAAGCATCAACATCCGGTTGCGCACATGATGGAAGTGTCAGACAGAGATCCAACACGCATTCTTCTCCGCAAAACAGGCATCGGAGGACAGGTAAGATGCAGTCCATCCAGACTGGTCTAAATGACAAGAACCAAGAAGCATTTAGTTCCCTTAGGTGAGGTGTGCCTAGAAGTTGTACCACGCTATCACGGTATTTTCGCTCCAAGAGTACAATTTCCATCTCCTTGGTGAATGGGACGTTCATTGCATTGCAGTAAAATGACAATAAGGATACCTGCTATTAGACACAGGATCAACAGCAGCCCTCCAAAAATGCTTCCAAATACGGAGTGTATAAAATTTGGAATAACTCAGAGGACCGTCTGAAAGGTGCTTGCATACAGCAAGTAACCCTGGAACTCACAGTACCCAGATATGCAATGTTCGGAAGCATCCCCAGCAAACTTAATTGTTCAGCATCAAGTAACTCCCATTTGAAAACAGTCTGAATACTGAAGTGATTACAGCAGCTGGGGCACCCTCTAAGTGACAAGACAAGTTTGCTACTGAACCATTACAGGCACCATGAAGCATTATATCCTGGCATGTAGGTGATCCACTTAAGGTATTGTCGCAGTTAGTACCGCTTAGAAGCACTTCTTTTTCCCCATTACGGCATCGAAATCTGTACGGCAATTTCAAAGATTCCTTGATGAATTCCCTACCCATTTTTTCATATCTGCCTACCTGCCTTTGTTCTAGCCAATATTGGAATTGAAAGGTTGTGACGTGGAGAGTTATGTGGCCATGGATTAACCATTCTGTGGCCGGTGATTCTGCCACTGTGAAGGCTAATCTGTCCAGTTTTTCAATGTGCAGCATTGTATACTTTGCTCCCCTCTGTGCCATTTCTATCAGTTTTCCTGTCAGATTGTACGAGGAAAGCAGAGACATGCTGTTTATGAAATGCCATGGCACATAGCCTGAGCACAAAGACTGCAGTGTCCAGCTCAACAACATCATAGAATACAATTGTGATTGCCCCTGTTGTAATATGGACAAATCTTCTTCTAGTTAGCTATAGCAGATGATACAATGTTGCCCAGTGAATATATCCTGGATGTTAATGTTGTTAACCCATTATCAACCAATGCTAGAGCTTTCTCAAGATTGATGCGATCAATTTCTCGTGATCTTTCTGCGGCCTCCTGTTGTGAAATCTTCCAAATCTCACCGTAGACAGCATAATAGAAACATTTGTGCCTTGGTTTCCTAGGACCTAATAAAAAATCCAGTTTGTCCACATCCCCTGTAAGTAAGGATATATGTTGTTTCACCTGTGTGAGTGTTGAGGTTTTTAGCCAGTCTAGGCATAACTTCCCAACACTGTATGATGTCACTACCCCAGGGTGTTTGTGTCTGTACATAGCATGGATCTGGCCTATTGATACTAAATCCTTTAGTTTTACCCAAGAATCTTACTTGATTGTTATTGGTGTCTATTGGTCAAAGCAACCATCCCTTCCAATCGGGGTCTGATCTATTGCTTTGCAGAATGTCATCCACTGTAACCTCTTTTTATGATGTTATGTTATTCTCAGTGTGTGATGGTGCTGGCACCCGAGGTGTATTCAAGTCTTTATTACTGGCTAATCCAAGACAGGTTGCTTGTTGCACTGTTTCATTCAAAAACATAACTTTTTAGGAATAAGGGCATGCTCTAAATAGAGAATATGTTTCTTGGACCCGCCAGTCTCTAGTACCCCAGACGGATTTTAAGTCCATTGTGTCTTTTGATAGGTCGAACCCTTGTTCAGACAACTAGGCAATAAAGGAAGCAGAATAGATCTGTTTGGTGTTTCTCAACATAATTTTCTGTGCAAGTGTCGTTGCAACCTTATAATAATATGAGGCTGGGTCTGACTTGTTAAACCCTGAAAAATATGGAGATTTTAATGCAAATGTCTTCAAACTGCTTTTCGGCGGTGTCAAGCAATGTTCCCATTGGTGATAGGTGAAAACATTCCTAGGATTATCAGATTTATGCAGAAAGTGATGACCATAATCTAGGTCAGACAACATATTATTTACAGTTTCATAATCCTAATCATCAGAAAATGTACTGGAGGCAATGTTATCACTCAATGATATTTTAAATAAATGTGGTATTTTTAAAAGTTCAGTCAGGCCAAATATATCGTAATCAACCTTGTCCCATACTATACTATCAGTTATAGGAACTGCTGTAATGGTCACTGATGCTAGGTCTCTTCTTTCACGATATGATGATAGGTGCAGTTTCAGGATCACATTCACTTTTTGTGCCGCAGAGCTTTCTCGAAGATAAGTTCCATTAATGAGAATACTAAAACAGTTACGAGGTCTATCCAGAAAAGATGGAAAAGTATTCCTGTAGATACCCAGAGTTCCACCCAAGGTGATACCAGGTAAGTCTTTTTAAGAAAGTTCAGAAAATCTTTAAATTGCTGTAGACGAGTTTTTTGGGCTGGCGTTGTTTCTGGTTAGCTTGGATCAAGATGCCTAGATTTTTGACTTTGGTCACCGGTGATGGGCAGCTGCCAAGATCAGCAGGCGACCAATCTGGAGACCAGATTCCTGTATTTGTTCCCAATAGCATAACTTCGCTTTTGTCCCCGTTCAATTTTAGGCAATTTTGCTCCATCCACAGGCTGACCTGCTTCATGCAATTTTTGAAGTTATCTGCAGTGTCTGAGGTGTCATCTTTGATTGAGACCACAATTTGTGTGTCGTCTGCATATGACACGGGAATGAAGCCACATGCCCTGATGATTCCAGCTAGTGGTGCTACATACAAGTTAAAAAGCGTTGGACTCAACGATGACCCCTGCGGAACCCCACAAGGGGAGTTGAAGGGTTTAGATTTGATCTCTCCTAGTTCCACTGTGAATGTTCTATTGTCCAGGAATGATGCCAGCAATTTTCTTGCATCTTGGTGGACTCCTGCTGTTGCTAGTCGGTCCATGAGTGTACTGTGATTCACCGTATCGAAGGCCGCCGAGAGATCCAATAAGATCAAGGCGGCCTTCCCCCCGGCGTCCAGTACACTCCTGAGCTCTTCCACCGCCATCAGCAAGGCTGTGTCGGTACCGTGCCCCTCACGGAAACCGTACTGAGAGGGATCAAGGATGTCCGCTTCATTAATGAATTGGGCAAGCTGTTTATTTAGTAGTTTCTCAATGACCTTGGCACCAAAGGGGATCCTAGCTATTGGCCTATAATTTCCAGGTTCTTCTGGATCCAGGTTGTTTTTTTTTAGAAGGGGTAGGACTGATGTTAATTTCCAGAGGGCACTCTGTTTGCAAGACGGACTTTAGTGTAAACCGGCCCCACTTAGAGAGTTTTCTCTATTTTTCTCTATTTTGTGGTAGCAATAGACGCCGTTTGTATGCCTTTTTATTTTTTGCGTACGATTTATAATCCCGCTAGGATTATCGATAGTTTGCTTTAAGGTTCACAGTTTACTCTAGGTCTCCCGTATATTGCAACCCCTGATTATAGAACATACCCACATAGCTTGCTTAATTGCAACCAAAAATCTTTTTGTGGTTTGCGTTAGAATGCTATCTCCCTATATGTATTTTAACTAGGCCAGGATGGCCGCTTACTTCTAGTAGAAATGGGTACATCGTATATAGGAGATCCTATACGCCGTGTGTTTTTTATATAGACCGTACCTATACAGCTTGCTTATTGGAAAACTTCGAAAAATATTTGTTAGTAACTTTATGTTACCCACCCAAAGTAATTTGGTTTTTTTAATTGAACTAAATGCGCAATACATATGTTGTGCTTTATGGGTAATTTTTTCTTTAACTTTTCTTATCTTTCCTTTTTAGGCCTTTACTTTTTATAACCATCAAAAAACGGGAACTATTCATATCATGGAATTATGACTATTTACCGTTCCATGAAGTAAGTAACCAAAGCAGACATCTTTCTCTCATAGACTTGGTAACGTAAGGTGGACTTATATAGATGAAACATAAAACGGTGTCAAATAAAAATCTTGTTCCCATTGTCTACTACTCAATTATGAGATCGATAGTGGATTATATGAAATAAAAAACATTTGAGGACTTGGGTGGTTATTATATGACCATGAATAAAGGAAGCACTAACTAGCAGTTCTTGATGTAACTACTATATCATTATTCTTGAAACAAATATATGAAGTGTTAAATATACACCATCCCTTTACAGATTAACTGAACCTCAAGTGTGAAGACGAATGAGAAGCCTTGCTAGATAAAGAATTTTGATAAGGTATTTGTTGAATATATAAAGTATAATTACATTTAAATGAATGTGTTTTGCTTTTTAAAGAAATTTGACAAGGTATTTTAACAAGCACTGAAAAAAATGCATCTGAATCATCCGATAACCCTCAACTGAAAAGATATATCAACATATTGTAATAATAAAAAACAACATCGTTAGATATTTATTGTTGGTATCTAATAACTGGTCCTATGATCGTGATATAAGTTCCTTGATTTGTTCTCCCTTTGAATAGGCGTGCAATGCTTATCTTTGATGTGGACAAATTGTTATTGAATTTTTGTCTGGTTTCTTTACTGTTTACACAAATATGAGCTGAAATGTGTATAGATTGTTTGTAAATAGATTACAATTACCTATATGTAAAATACTTTATGTTTTGTATTTTTAATATAGCCCTGAAGAAGTCCGGTTTCGGATGAAACCCGTTGGCTATTGGTTTTAATCATCATTTGTGAATAAAGAACCTCTTTTTGTTGAAGAACCTGATTTTGGAATTCTTGGGAGAACAACTAGAAAGCTAATTGAATTTTGTGAATAACACTGTTGAAACTGTATTAACACCATATTAACTTTTGAAGGGTGCGGGGTCATTTTTGTGCAATACATTACAGTGCAGATTGAAGTCTAGAGTCTTAGGATGCAGTGCAATGTGTGGGATAGTGTTCCTCGTATTCAGTACAGTGTGATGGGTTAATGTCACAGGAGCTCATTGTCAACATTCCTGAAACCAGATATTCCATTTAACCTTAGACCCAGGGCCTAATTTGAGCCGATGGTTGCCGGTAGGAACCAACACTTATTTTTCTGCAACAGACATTTACGTTGAGCAAGAAAGTGACTACTTAAGAAAGAGGTAAGACCGTGAAAAAGAAAGATGGCAAAACTGTCAAAAAGGGAGAAAGCAGGAACCTGCTAGAGTGAGATAAAGGGCCAAAGAGTGTCCAGTGGTGCATTAAAGAACCATGACGTGGATTTAAGAATATGCAGTCTTAGTACTCAGTGCGCTGCAGGCCTCTGAGAAGAGCTTTGGACACTGGCACTCATGCTTCTATAAATTAAGCGCTGCTCATACCTGTGCCTCATTGTTTACAGGAGTGAGAAATGTATACCTGAAGATTCTTTTTTTTTTAATTTGTTTATTGTCAGCAGTTAGAATGCAAGGATAGTACAAGATACATGGACATTTTATAAGAAATAGAACTACAACTGAACAATCAACCCCCCGTCTCGTACCCCTCATTCTGCATTGAGATAAACAGTATCTGTAACATTCACTCACCTATGCAAATTATTTAAGATATACAATGCTTCAGCCATTTTTGAAACCCCAAGAGGCGGACAGTGTGGCCCCTAGGAGCTATGGAGCCCAATTCATATTACCCTGTACAACACCTTCGGCGTCTCCCTCTGTTCACTGTACGCCAGCAAGTAGTCTCTGAGTGGTGTCCATATATCTTTGGGGCTAGAGCTCCTGGGAAGTTCTTCCGAGTACGTATTTAGCTGCTCCTGGCAATAAACCAAGTCTTTAAGCCACTGGGACGCCTTGGGCTGCACTTCCCATCCCACGTGAACAGTACCCTTCTCCTCGCCAGCATCAGAGCCACTCTCACAAATCGGCCCAGCACCCCTTTAGCCTCAGGTACATGTCCCAGAAGACACAGAAGCGGTGTACAATCCAGCGTGTGTCCTGTCATAGCATCTAACATTTTTAGAACATCTACCCAGTAGGAATGAACGGCCTGGCATTGCCACGATAAATGTATAAAGTCAGCCCCCGCTTGTCCACACCGCCTGCAACAATCTGTCTCCCTGTAGCCTATTCTGTGGAGCTTTGTGGGGGTATGATATGTCTGGTGGATGAACTTCAGGTGTATTATACATAAGTTGCTATTAGAGGATAGCCTACCCGTAAGCAAGCAGATTTGGTCCCACATGTCCTCCGTCACCTGTATACCTAAAGCACTGTTCCACTGAGCTAGGCTGAGATCCTCTGGGAGAACCAATTCCGAGAACACCATTCTGTATAGTCTGGTGAGCAGATGTTTCCTAGTGGCGGCCGTAATCACCAGCTGTAGTGAATTGGAAACGACAGGCTCACTCGGGAAACAGGGATAGTGGTCCCGCACAGCTTTACGTAGGCGATAACATGTGTATGTGAACAAAGGCGAGAAGTTGGTGATATAGTTCAGATCATCTCCGGAGATATAGGTTCCATCTCTATATAGGTCTCCCAGTACAGAGATGCCAGCTTCAGTGAGCGTACGCATTGGACCGCATTCTTGTGCCACAGAAAAGGCACGATGTCCCATTATGTACATGTTCGGTGCATATAGTGGCAGGATTTTACCAATCTCCTGCCAAGCAGAACTCGTGGCATCAATCGTGTGGATCTCCGTCCTAGGCGTGTGTCTGTGTATGTGTGTAATTATGCCCTGCAGGGGAATATCACCAGCATCCCCTTCCTCTACCGCTACATGTGGGATAAAGTCATGATGTCTGTACCAAAAGTACGCAAAGTGAGCTAGTCCACACAAATAATAAATATGAAAATCCTGAGTGCAGAAACCCCCTTTGTCAAATGGTAATGTGAGGGTGTTCCAGCTGATACGTGGAGGTTTTGCACCCCACACCAGGCGGAGCAATTGTGTTTGCAGTGTTGCGAAAAAATGTTTATTTAGGCGGATAGGGACATTACAAAATAAGTACAGAAACTTGGGGAGTATTACCATTTTTATGACCGCAATTCGATCTGCCAATGACAGAGGCAGATTCACCCAACGATCCACCTGTTGCACTAATTCAGTATAGGCCCTCCCGTAATTCTCACGTATTACAATAGCGGGGTCTCTATGGATCCAGATACCAAGGTATTTCACCGGATCAACAGTCCACATCAGCGGGTACTCGAGCGTGGGAGCAGTAGTGGCTAGCGTGAGGGGAACTATAACCGACTTCTCCCAGTTTATACTCAATCCAGAGAAGAGGCCAAAGCGGATATATTCCCGGGTAATCCGCGACAGGAAGGTGCGTGGCTCCCGAACATACACGACCATATCATCTGCATAAGCAGATATTCCCACCGGTCTGTTATTAAAGTTTAGCGCGGCTTCCCTGTGCGTCTGCCGAATTCTACACGCCAGCGGTTCCAGTACAATAGCAAAGAGGAATGGGGAAAGAGGACACCCCTGGCTGGTACCTCGTTGTATAGGCAGTGGGTCAGAAGTAAGTCCGCCAACCCTCACCCGTGCCGTGGCATCCGTGTATAGTATCTGTATCCATCGGATAAAGACAGGGGGGGAACCCCATCCTGCGCAGGATAAAGAACATGTAACGCCATTCGATCGAATCGAAGGCCTTGGCCGCGTCCAGCAACACGGCCAGGGCTTGTAGATCTGGGTTTAGGACATGGAACATGGCGAAAATCGTCCGGAGGTTCCAAGATGTGGATCGGTCGGGAATGAAGCCAGACTGGTTGGGCAGAACAAGCATTGGCATCAACGGGTGAAGCTTGGTGCCAAGAATTTTTGCGAGAATCTTGGCGTCAATATTGATCAGAGACAGTGGGCGATAGGAATCACACCTGGTGGGGGGCTTATCTTTATTCAGTAAAGTGATAATTAGCGATTGTCGTAAAGATGGAGGGAGATGTCCCACCTCATGTGCTTCCGCGTACATGGCCAAGATGTGGGTTCGTCAATCACAGGGCCACATATGTTAGCAAAAGTCACAACCATCTTACCCAATGTGCCTCGCACGGCTGCCCCCCCATGCGAATAACAGTCGGTGCCCTGTTATCGCGCCAGCCTACATGAGACAAGCGGGTGTATCTGGCGAGACATGTAACTTCCCAGCAACAGTACATACAATGGTACTTGATCATGCAGCTTGCCCTCCCACGCATGATTGAGGAGGGTGCCAGCGCAGGGGGGATTAGCAACAGGGACGTGATCTATTAATGGGTCTGAAAGAGTGTCCTCCCCTCCCCAGTCCAATTGCATCCACAACTCGAAGGCAACCAACTACAACAACCGCAGTAAGTACCATCTCACATCCATATTCAATCATCGATGTCTGACGTGGCATCAGGTGATTTGCGACATTTTTGTAGTGTCTTAGCGTACGCCATCGCTTGCTTGGGGGTGGCAAAGAGTTTCCCTCCCTCGAATTCGCCAATGCGAAGTCTCGCGGGGTATAGCATGGCATATGGTATTTCCTCACGCTGGAGTAATCGCTTCTCAGATTGAAATTCTTTCCTTGCCGCCTGTACGTGAGCAGTGAAATCAGGATAGAAGGATAGCTGGTTATTCTGATATATGATCGTGCCCTTCTGTTGTGTAATGCGTAGTACAGTATCCCGGTCTCTAAAGTTCAGCAGTCTTATAATTATAGGCCGCGGCGATGTACCGGGTGGTGGGCGAGCCGCCAAGGAGCGATGGGCCCTCTCGACCGCGAACATGGGGGACAAGTCGTCAGGTAGCTGACAGCGAAGGATTTTTGATAGTGCAATTGTATTTTCAAAAACAAATCAAAATATATACATTTTACAAAATTGTTCCAGTGCAAAGGTGTCCCCAGTGTTCACGAAGAACCAAAGAAACTAAGCAACAATAACGTGATTAGGTGTGACAGTATTTACAAGGTTTCTCAGCAATAATTATAGAAGTAAAACGACTATTCTGGATAATCAACAGACAAGATAGACAGACACTCATTACAGTCATAAGTGCTGTCTGCAAAGTTTGTTTCCTTTTATCGTTGGCGGCGGTTCGACCCTGAAAATACAATTGCACTATCAAAAATCCTTCGCTGTCAGCTGCCTTTTCTCTCCAACATCACACATAACCCTTATACTACATTGGCTATTATGCTTTACTGTGACTATACCAAGTAATTATATCACTCCACTGGAACCGCTGTGTTCTAGTGTCCAGAGACATAAACACAGAGCACCAAAAATTCTCTCTAACCCTTACCAGATACTGAAGGATGGAAGCCACAGAATCATACAAGTGCAAGTGAGCTAAGGGCCACCTGTCTGACGAGTGCATTCCCTCTCATGGTGCCAATGTTTGTTGCAGGATTTTCTTTGCCCTTACACATGACTTTAAGTACCCATTAGCATCTATCTAGTGTGGTGATTTGATTGATTTGATTTGATCAGGATTGATAAAGCGCAATAAGGCCCATGGGCATCATGGCGCTGTAGTATAGCACATAATGCAGAAGATTAGTAAAATACAAGAGATAAAGAGCCTATTATTGGGTAAATAAACAGGTTTTTAGTGCTTCCCTAAAAGGGAGATGCATTTTCAAGGATGTAAGGCAGAGGGGGAGAGAGTCAAACAAAGAAATTCCTTTCTGTGTGTTCCAACTCTTATATTCACATTCACTTTCTAGAACACCGTTTGGACCAATTTCAAACTCCTTCTATAGCCACATATAAAATATTATAATCAAAACATGAAATTGTATGTATCTAAGTACTTTTTATTAAAAAAAACTTTTTGTGGTAAATGCATTAACAGTTCATTAAAAACAATCATACATAATCCTCATAGCAGCATTCTATTTCAGTTGTGTTGACTTTCACAATAAATCAATACATATTTTACAGTACATCATTTTAATAAAACAATATTTATACATATAAAAAATCCGTGTGTCGACGCGTTTCGGTGCTTCGTTTTTATAGAACACCTTCCTCAGGACGGTATGGTTTAAAAACATCAAATCTTCTTTATAAATGTTCAGTTTGATTTTTCGGGTACCAGATATGTCCCTGGGGTCACAGTAAACGTTGAACCTCCACTTCCACTCTGTATTTCATCAGAGAATTTATTTGTTGCCTGAAGGCGCCACGCTTCATTCAGAGCACTATGTGTCGATAGACTCTTCAGTTTTATTAATTCTATGCCTTGCTTGCCCGAGGAAATTTATTTTCTTTGTCTCCTCTTGGGGTTTCGCAATGATCCTTCCTCTTTATTCTTTGAGGGGATATTCAGCGTCTCTTCTCAAAGTAGTAGCGGTCCGCCTTCCCGGTCTCCCTGGTTTCCAAGGATGTAAGGCAGAGGGGGAGAGAGTTCCAGAGCCTTGTCACTGCAACTGAGAAAACTCTTCCTCCCCATTTCTTCTTCCGAATTCTGGGCGTAGTCACCCGATTTTGAATGGAGAGTTCAGGCAGCGCATGCCATTAATATCGCCTGCAGTTACCATGTAGATAGTGCACCATACATTTAGCCTCAAACCATACACATTACTCTACAAGTAATCAGTGCAGTTCTCATAGTCCTTTTGAGACAGACTGCTGCTTATGGATGTCCAGCATGAGTTATGCTAGTGTATTCTGCACAAGTTGCAGCTTTGCTAAGGTTAAGTTGTTAATCTCAAGGTAGATTGTATTGCAGTAATCTATACTTGAAGACACCAAGGCAAGAGCAACATGCATACGAGCTGGAAGGGCCAGAAATGGAAATTTCTTCCTAAGCATTTTAATGATCCAGAAAGATGTGGAGACTGTGCAGTTTACCTGGTGATCCAGGGAGAGGTCACTGTTCAGGACGACACCTAGATATTTTATATTGTCCACTGGGATGGGTGGGGTGCCCAACATGTCCGGCCACTAGTTACCATTCCATATCAAGGGAAGGCTACCAAAAAGCAGTATCTCTGTCTTCTCTTTAGTCAGCTTAAGCTAGTTCTTGGCCATCCAAAGTGCAACAGCCTTTATACAGAGATTAAAATTGTGTGCAATGCCCTGAAAGTCCTCAGAGATTGGCACAATAATCTGAGTCTCATTAGAATATAACACTGTCTTGAAACTGATGTAGCGGACAAGTTTAGCCAATGGAGACATGTAAAGGTTAAATGAATTGGGGTTCAAGGCCGAGCCATGAGAAACCTACCACATGGCAGCACGAAATGCTGAGAGTGATACTGATTCATTGATACCTTTTGGGACCTGTCAGAGAGAAAGGATGACAGCAAATTCAGAGCAGTTTTGTTAATGCCCAATTTTTGCAGGCACCCTGTCAGCAGGGTGGAGAAGATGATATCAAAGGCAGCGGAAAGATCCAGCAGGATCAATGCCACTGCCTCTCCGACATTGACAAGATGCCTGATGCTGCCCATTGCAACTATCAGAGCTGTTTCCCTTCCATGGTTCTTATGGAAGCCGTGCTGTGACTTGTCCAAAAGACCCTGCTCCTCAGAAAATTCCATCAGAGCACGATTAAGGTGTCCCTCCAGACTCTTTGCTGGGACCAGAAGCAGGGAGATAGGTCAGTAGTTCTTCAGATTCATAGCATCTAGATTTGTCTTCTTAAGTATGGGCCATATCATGTCCTGTTTCCACATTTGCGGATAGTGCCCTATCATAATTCCCATGTTCAGAATTGCTGTCAGAGGGCTGGAGACTGTACTGGCCACCAGGTGAAGGAATTTTACAGGCCAGGTCTCCTGAGGGGATCCAGATTTGATGTTAAGGAGGAGTTGTCCAGTGAGATTGCATGTCAGCAGCGGAAAAGGCCCCAGCATCCCTACACATTGCTCCTCATCCTTTTTGAGAGCTGTAGGGCTCTGCTGTAATACCAAGCTAAGACTGGAGACACCATCATCAGAGGTATTATGGAAATCCAGCTCAGAATAGATATTTGTGATTTTACGCTGAGAAAATACAGCAAGTTTGTTACAAAGCGCTTGGGATCCCTCTATTTCTGGACATACTGGAGGTGCGGATACCTGCTGGAGAAGAGAAAAACGATCTTTAGGGGATTTAGTCATTTCACCTGCCCAGGATCCAGATTGCAGGAAGAAAATAAGTCTTATCCCGAATCCGACCATCATGCTTTTTGCACTCTTGAAACATTTAATCACTTTTAATTTCCTAGTGTACTTAAAACAATCTGAACAAACCTTGGTTACTCCTAGCTTTACATAATCTACAACGCTGACCTCCACATTCCTCACTTTTTTTATCAAAATTCTCCTTCCTCTTCTGTGCTACAATCTCAAAAGCATTGTTAACACAACCTTTGCTCCAAAACATTTAACTAGGACATACTTTGGTGGATGGAGTTCTCCCTTTGAACAACTCAAATGGTGATTTGCCTGTGGTTGTGTGTGGAGACATATGATAACCGGATATTCTACTCGATAATTCCATCTTCCAGTCTAAATCATTCACTCTTGCCAACTGTATGCCCTCTTTCAATGTCTTCACAACCCTCTCAATAGCACCATAAGTTAGAGGGTGATATAAAGCTGACTTTTTATGTTCAATTCCACATTTTTTCAGGTATGCTTTTGTCTCATGAGAACAAAACTGAACTCCATTATTTATGACCAGATAACGTAGATAACTTTTTCGCTTGATATTATTTTCCAAAAGCCTAATGACCTATGTTGGACCTGCGATGGGCAAGCCCAGCACAAAGGGGGTAGCTTGGCTCAAGTGACAAGGCAAGTGAAGGCTGTAGTGTTAAGCCGGCTCTGACCCAATAATAACTCCTTGTACATCCACACCAAAAAGAAGGACACCACACCACTGCTGTAGAAAAATACGATTCCTTTATATAAAAGTTCTTTGTTGTAAATAGGGTTGACTGGGAAAGCACATATACATTTCTTTTGGTCATACAGTTCTGGTAATAAATAGTATTAATAAATAGAATAACTTCAGGAATGAGTATCACAATAAATATCACAAATAGTATCAGAATAAATATCAGAATAAATATCAGAATAAATATTGGTTCATTTACATAAACAACCACATGTTTCTTCTGGTATCGCTGCCACCAATTAAATACTTCAGAATCATTACATCTGCAATACGTTTCAAATGGGAAAGATATCTCTTACAGTTTATGCTGTTTTCAATGACCAGGTATACGGCTTCTCTGAGCACAAAATAAGGTTTGGGACTCTTTAATAATCACTCAAGGCGTATGCGCGTATATCTAGAAGGCAAGGAAACACAGTAAATACATCATTTGCACTCTGCGGTCACCGGGATAGGATCTCTGCTTTGCCGGTGAAGTCTATGCGCGCCTATGGGCTTTAGCACCACTTGAGCACAGGTGGCACCAGTTCGAAGTCATTAGACTGACGAACGGGCTGCCGGAGAGGTCACACAACCTTCGCACACAGTCAAGTAAATGCCGGTTCACAGTTCCTTCACAACGCTGCATTCACTATGAGGAAACGGGCCCACCTCACATCGGCTGCAATCAAGATACGATTCAGTCGGGCACAGCACTCCTCTCGTTAGCGACGGGGCTCTCAGGGGCTCCACGGACCTCCCTCCGACTTCCGCATTCAGGGTGGTTCCCGCCCACAGCTACAGCTCCCGGGTCACTGGGGAGTGGCAGAGACGCTAGTCCCGCCCAACGAAGGCCGGCCTTTCCCCGCCCCGGCGCACCACCTCACCTTCTATCTGTGCAGGAAGCGCTCTATGCTGGTGGGGCTCGGCGACGTCCGAGCTCCCCTCTAGAGGCACCTGACGCGAAGGGGGCACAGCTGACGATCGCGGTCGCGGCGAACTTGCTCTCGCCTTGCGACTCGATAAGTCGATCACAGTTCACCACCGGGGGGGCGGAGAGGCACACGAAACGGGCCACAGTCTTTGGGGGCAATGAGGTACTCGCTGGGCAGGCGCTGTAGGCGCTAGGTCACTTCTCACGTAGCTGACTGGAACGCCAGTCAGACACAACGCCAGCAACCCTTTGCTGCTCTACTGCCTGCGCTACCAGCCACCTCAGGGGTCAACAGGGCAGGTGTCAATCTGGTGTCAAGTCTGGAATCTCTTCTCTAGTCTGAACTCTTCTAATCCTTCATTCAATCTAAAATGGCCGCCAGGGACTGGGCCTTATATAGCCAGTGCCCTGGGGTACTGGCACGAGCCAGAAGGTTCTAGAACCTTCTCTGGCTGTGACAATGACATGGCACTCTTGAGGGGTATTTAGGACACTCACAGCCACCGTATTGGGGTTCTAGAGCAGCCATTTTGTGTACCTGAGGAAAATAAAGGAATTCCTGTCAGAAATGCGCGCCAAACAAAAGGGCGCCAAAACCTCAAGAGGCCAGGGTACATGAAGGCTCCAATGGGAGTCACTTCACATGAGGAAAAAGGGTGTCCACCATTTTAGGTCCATTTATACAGGTTGACAACCCCAGTTTGTAGTGCCACAGGTTTGGGCCAGGCGCCTTGTAAATAGGTGCCACAAACCTTGTGAGCAACTGGGCGTCAAGGAACATCTAACCCCATGAGACAACACATAAAAAGTCCTGGTAGACAAATAAAAAGCGACAAATTTTGGGAGGTACAGGGGAACAAAAGAAATCATAGTGGTGAGGGGACTCTCAGAAGCAGACGGGTCTAACAACCTCAGAAGAGGAGATATCGTGCACACACGACACCTCAATCCACCGGAAATACAGATCCATTAGCACTAATACATACCGAGTGGCATGTTCCTCTTTCACAAGTCCTAAAATATCCATAGCGACTTCTTCCCATGGATATTTTGGTAATTCCCTGCATACCAACGGAAGCTGATTAGTTCTTAACGCTTTATCACTTCCCACACACTCCACACAGTCTCTAATCATACATTCCATGACATGGTCTAATGCTAGTCACCAAAAATCATGTCGAAGTCTCCCCTTAGTTTTTACAATATCCATGTGTCCTTCATGAGCAAGTTGCAACACTTTCTGTCTCAGGCTTTTCGGTGGGCCCAGCCTCATTCCTCTTAGCAAAAATCCTTTGTCAACGCAAGTTTGTTTAACAATTTTCCCCACACCCCTTTGTATTCTTTTAATTCTGATGCATCAGGTCTCCAAGTTTAATACTTGTATGACTTGTTTCATTTTCTCATCCTTCTGTAACTTCTCTACCCACTCACTCTCTGTTGTACTCCTTTGGGTAACCTCACATATACTCACCAATTCCTCTTCATCCATGTCATCCGTTTCTTCTGCCCCTGACTTCTTCATGTCTGCTAATCTCAACAAACAGTCTGCTGAATAGTTGCCCATCCGTAATTGCTAAAAACCTTCTTCCATTTAGCCCATATGAGAAAAGATTCTCCGGGTGATGGTAAGAAAAAAGGAGGAGCTGTGATAATCAGCATTTTCCTCTTTACACCTTATATTGCCCTCCAAATTTCCCTAAATTCCAGATTATGCCTATACCACCTATATTGTACACACCAAAGGAATACTTTTCCCTGGAAATCACCCTAAAAAATGGCAGCAAAACTTGATGTAAAAGTCAAGGCTCAAGTACCAATGGTGTGTGTGTCACTGTTGTTTTAATGTCTACACACACAGCTATATGGGTTGATTTATAAATGTCCTCCTGAACCATGATGCCAGCCAAAATGATAAGGGTGTACTTTTCACTGTTATATCTTCCAGTGAACATGCCACAGATATCAAGCCAAGATGTCAACTGTTCACCAAACAGCCCAGAAGAGTGCCAATGTAATGAGTAGCTCACAACATTTGTAAACGAAGCTCAGCATGCATGCACACCCTCTCCTCCAAGCCCAGACAGCATTTCACAGTCTTAAATTGCCAGACCCGTCAGTGAGCTTGCCGGCATTGCACGTCATCATAGAATCAGTCACTCTGCCCCCAAGCAGTGCGCTTCCCGCCAACGGCTCACAGAGCTACTTTGCATCAGGCGAATCGCTCTGTGTTAGGCAGTTCATTGGTCACACGGCCTGGTCTTCATGTGACTGCTGATCACGTGACTGTTGATCTCGAGCAATTAACTACTTACTCCTGATGCCTTGCCAGTCATGTGACTGCGGCCTCTCCTCACTCACCGCCCGACTATGTGCTAGACATCACAGGACTGCAGTTACTCGCGTGCCCGGGCCTAAGAAATTTTCCAAACCTGGAACCAGGCCTCCTGCGCTCTGGAATTCTAATCACTAGAATGTACTGCCTCAATGCATATCGGTGATGTCTTCCAAAGAAGTAGAGTGATACTGAATCGCCAACCGGCCTCAGCGTCGCCTTGTGGAGGTTTCTAGCTGTGTCCTGAACATAATCCTCATCCTGTCACCAGAAATGTGATGTTCCTCCAAAGGACGACATGGCAAGCTGGTTCAGTAAGTAGAGCTTCATTCTTGACACCTCATGCAACAGCACTCTCCATCCAACTGTCACTTCTTATTGCCCTCACATTCCATCTCTGACCTCGATACATTATACTCCGGACATTCCACTATGCCACAGCAGGCCTGCGGGAGTAGGCGGAGATCATGCCTGTTTCGTATGAAATAGCCATGTCTTGAGGTGCCTTCGGAAGTCCATGAGGGAGAGGGTGATTCTGAGGTGTTACTTTAGGTCGTTCCAGGTCTTAGCTGCGAGGATTGAGAAGGACCAATCCTCTGTTTATGGTCTTCTTGATGCGAGGGAGGTGTGTACTTGCCTGTGACGTAGATCGAAGGGGTCTGGTGGGTTGATAGAGGTTGAGGCAGTAGTTGAGGTAAGCTGGACTGATGTTGTGGAGAGCTTTGTAGGCTTGGGTGAGTAGCTTGAATTTACATCTTTCCTGGATTGGGAGCCAGTGGAGATTACTGAGGTGTGGAGAGATGTGGGTATTTTGCAGGATGTTCAGGATGAGTCTGTCAGCGGCACTCTGGGTTGTTTGGAGTTGGTGTAGGACATGGGCTGCAATTCTGATTTAGAGGGCATTTGACATTTGCAAAACCGCAAGGCCGAAGGTTTGGTGTGAACAGCATAAGCATATCTAGTTTAGATGATTGAAATGATGCTCTGGTATGCATCAACAAAAAGATAGCTTCCATAAGGAGCAAAAAAGATAAAGAGATATGCTTTTTTTAAGTAAAACCAAATGTTGAAAAGCTCCTATCTACCCATTATAAATTAAATTTCGATTTCTGTGTATTTTTTGTTTGTGAAATATAAAAAGAAAATCTTGATTTGTGTATTTGTTTAGATTGACTTGTTTCTTTTTTTGTTTGGAGGTTCAAATTGGAGATATTGCTTAGAGCAGGACCGAATTCCATTAGTGCTTCAGACAGGGTCCACAGAAATCAAATGGTTAACTACTGCCTTTTAGATATGATTTTTAATGTACTTTGCAAAAATCATCTCCATGTTTATTTAGTTATGGATATGGAAATGGAATGTGGCTTGGCAAGACAAATACATGTTTAGAAAAATAATAACACAGCAGTAGATCTTGCTTATAAAACTGTACATTTCACCACAACAAATGAAAATCTTCCACTGATGCAGAATAATGAAAAGTCGACATGTTTACATGTTGGGGACACCATGCCAGATATCTGTTAAGGGGATTAGAGAGTTGTGTAATGTATATTTAAACAAAGGGAGGACAGACTAAAAAGGGAAACGATTTGTGAGCTTGTTGCTAACCTCCAAGCAGCTATAACAAAAAAAATATGCATGGCATTGTTTAAGGTTCTTTCTTATTTTGCAGGTAGGTGTGTTTACATTCCACTTGTAGACACATGAGCCATCAAGGCTCCAACTGCATTCCCTACTTGTCTTCCAATCAAGAACTCTGTGGAGAATAACCCTGAATTATGGAGCGCCATTTCCTCGTCGATTCATCTGTTCACGCAGAGGGAATGTAAAAGGAAACAGCAAGTGTAATCGCAATCAACTTCAAAAGCATAATATAATTATTTTTCAAAAGTAGAAATATGTATCCCAGCTGGGTTATACCTTGCCGCAGGCTGTCTGGACTTCACAATTTTACTCTGGCTGCCACTTTGGTGGATCGTTACAACTTTTCGACCTATTTGTTTTTTACAGCTTTGCTTGGCTTTTATCACCAGGTAAGAAGTACAAAAACTCACGCAAATCTTTAATTGTATAATTTTATTAGCTACATTGTGTTCAATATATATTGTTAAGTGCCAAAAACTCCTACAAATTCCGAAATGATAATGGGTATATAGGTTATTATATATAATTCTGAAGATTGTATAGGCAGGATGAATCACTGTAACTGTGGCTTTCATTTAGAAAGCCTTACCAAACATCTAATCTTCTTTGTGATTTGGGGCCTTAGACAACCTGTCTGCGTATTACAAGTGCCATTGGCTACAATATAATTCACTTGTAATACAGCGGACTGGACATCCGCCACATTTATGATGGAGTATGCCTTCTACCAAACTCAAAATAAGGCCCTGAGGGGCATATTATCAAGCAGGGCATTAAACTTATCGCCGTTTTAGCGGCAGAAAACGGCCGCTAAAGCGCCGATAATGGGCTTGATAATATGCCCTGGAGAATTCCAATAGAAGCCCATGTTCACACCAGAACATGGGTTTCTATTGGAATTCACAAGGCCATATTATCAAGCCCATTATCGCCGCTTTAGCGGCAGTTTTCTCCCGCTAAAACGGAGATCATTTTTAACGCCCTGCTTGATAATATGCCCCTTAATGTGTTGTGGTATTATTAGGACCTTCCAATTGTGGTATTATCTAATTTGTAATACCATACTGCAGCTCTTTATTCTCTGTAAAAAGGGTTGATACTGCATTTTGCAGAAAAAGTGACGCAACTGATGTTTTTGCAAATTGCTCCCAATTGAATGCTGCGTTTATGGTACTACTATGCATGTCAGGTCTGGAAATAACATTAGGTTTTTAAGATGGTACCTTCACTTTATGACACACAATCTCCCCCGTGAGCACGTTCTGCAGTTAAGCTTCACCTCATTTTGTCGTGCTCAATTGGAGGAGACTGGGGCGCTAGACACGCAATTTCCTTTCTTCAGTTATTATGACCAGCACTCTCCTGCCCTGATGCAATAGTGTCCCGTGCCGCCTTCTTCCATGGATTCCCAGTCTAGCACCTCTGTTTTGTCACCTTGAACCCTAGCAAAGACACTCTCAAACAGATTACCTCTTAAATCAAGCGGTCTCGTGGGAAAATACTTACACTCAGTTCCCTACAGGCAGACACATGGTAAATAGCATTACCGCAGCAGTCTCCCTTATGCACTCAACTAGATAGAATGTTTCTCCTGTCTTTTTGCTTTGGGCCATGGTATTCAGAGGACAATGTTGGCCTGCAGGGTGTTCCTCTCTCTACCATGCCATGACCGCTACAAGGAATGGACATGGCACCCAAACCTTTGCCTTTCCCCAATTTAGAAGGTGTGATCAGTATGGGCCTCATTTAGGGTATTTTGCCATAGGGCAGCACAGCAGGCCTTGCTGCTGTGCTGCCCTATGGCAAAAGAAAAGGGCAGGAATGCCCCACGGTGCAAGAGTGCCCGCGTTGTGGGGTTCATTATTTTTGTGCAAGAAGGGAAACCTTCCATCACAAAAGCAATCACAAGAGGCTTCTTCTCTTTCTGTGTGCTGCAGAATACAGCACATATAAAAAGAGGAAAAATGAGGAGAAATGAAGATTTTTCTACTCGTTGTCCCTCCCTTAAGCCTCCCTTGGGGAGGCGTATGTTTGTGGCGCTGCCTCAGACTTACCATTTCTCATAAATCTGGGCAGTGTCAAAAAACCATGGATGTTGCAAGGAACGCCCCCAGCAAGACCCATGGAACACCCCTTTCACACAGTCTTCTGAGTGAAAGGGGCACGTATTTATAAGGCCATGAAAAGCCACATAAGATGGCTTTATGTGGCCTTATAAATATGCCAGTGGCACATTGAGCCACCGGAATGTAAAAAAAGTGACACTCCAGTAACGCTATAGTGCCGGTAGTGTGTCATAAATGAGGCCCCCTATTCTTACCTTGAATATCATACTCATATGGTTCTTGTTATTTCTTGGCCACTTAAAACCTGTTCAGTGCACCTCAAATGAGCTCTTTCCCACGCTGCAGTCTATCATTCTGGAGGATGCTCCTGAACTATGTTCTTCTGTCTTTGTTACTTCAATATTTGGGAAGACCTGAAACTACTTTTGGTCTAGTTGATGCTTGCCCCGCCTCTTTGGACAAAGACTTAGTAAATACCTACCATCTATGTGTTTTTTTTGATTATGAAGAACCTAGACTCACCCCATTACTTTCCCATCACCATGCTAAAAGTGGCTGGCAAAAAGCAAAGTGTATATATTGCCTTTTGGCCTTTTTCAGCTTTGTGCATGAAACAATACTCGCAATGGGAACAAACATCTTATTAACACCACCCTCCTTGTGTTATCATTCCCATGGCCCCGAAGCATGCCATCATCGCCCCCTCCTGACAAACCACGTTAACGCCCAAAACAATCATGGAAAATTAGGTATAAGAGATCTTAAAACACAAGTGGTATGAAGCCATAACTTCTCTGTCTGTTTGAGTACAGGTGAAATGTGTCCACCGCTGAGTCCTCTGCTTCAGTTACATTTCCGATGTATTAGTAAAAGGAAAATAATTGAAATATAGGGGTACAGCATATATGATTTCAAAACTTCTCAGAGGCATTCATTTATTATTGATGTTATATGAAAATCATTTGACTCCTGCAGACACGTAATTAGTCTTTTTCTTTCTGAAAAGTCAGTTGATTCAAATTTCATTAATTATGTTTTTGCCCATATATGCAAACACAATCGCAATCTTTTGTTCTTCATGATCGCGATCATGCACAGCGTCTTTCCACTGCTATTAGAAAACTGCTTTGTCTCCAACAAATCCGCAGTACCTTCTGTTTATCGCCACCACCGTGGAGATGTGTGTACTCACCGGTTATTATGTATGGACATTGTTCGTTTCTTCCATTTGCCTGACACGTTTACTTCACAAAACACTTAAACACTTCACTACATTTTGTTAAATTTTGCTGCTCGGGTGCTTTGTTTTCATCGCTAATGCCTTCCGTGGGTATGACATGTTTTTAGGGCTTAGCTTGTGTTAAACTATAGCTACAAAAGTAACACCTGTAATGAATGTATCACAGTTTTAACTGAGGGCATAATGTAGTGAAAGGATTGCATGAACTTGCTGGCAGAGCGGATGCAGGTGGCAGCAGCAGGTGTGGGTGCAGCTGAAGGGCGAGGTAGCTCAGAGCCCACCTCCACTCCACCCCTCCCAAAGGCACAGCAACAAAGGGACAAAAACAAGGCACTGTAAAGAATGCCTGGCGCCTTGCTTCGCTATAGACCCACAGAATCCGAGATGTCGGATAAGGAACCTAGCAAAAAAGGGAAGGATTTTCACTCAATCTGAGTCCCCTCACTCACCAGGGTTCCCCTTGGTGACATACTTCATCATAGGGGCCATCTCAATCCGCTGCGGATAGAGGCGTGCTACGACTTGCGACGTTACGTAGGAGCACTTTTGTGAGGAACTACGTGTAGTGCAGTGATGTTGTGGAGTGGAGTGAGTAAAAATACCTAACTAGTGGACGAAATAACTTTATTCTGGCTCCTATAATGAGTTAGGGGTCCCTAGTAAACGTCATTGCTTCGCTGTAAACCAGCTGCTCGAAAGACAGCAAAATATTTAAAAGGGCGAGGTTAGAGAGACGTGGCTAACAGACAGTCACCGAGTGGGGGGAAATGAACAAAGCTGGAAAACTGACGTGGTAGAGTAAAGAAATGTAGGATACAAAATCAAATCGTTTCGTGGGATAATAAATAAAGCAAGCAGCAAGCGCTGCCCGACCCTCGTGCGGACTGACTCCTGCAGCAGCCTTGAACATGCGCCGCTGCCATGTTTACGTCAGGCAGAGATGCAGGACAAAAAAAAGTGTCAACAGCCAGTAAAAAGCCAGCTATCAGGAGCGGAGCCAACATTCATCAAATGGCAAGCGGCAGGAGAAACTACCAGCTGCTTGCCAACACATACAGATTACTTGATGCCTCGTAGAGACAGCGCATGCGCTGCTAGTGCGAGACCTAAAAATAATATATTTAGCAAGACTGAAATTCAGATTGGCTAGAAATAAAATGTAGCAAGATGGCAACCAACAGTAGACATTTTAAAGTGCCAGCCTATATTAGCTTAAGTCAATATAAGTGTGAATAAAATAACTCCATACTTCAAATAACATTTGCATGGTTATCTGTTACTGCCAGGTTAATGCAAAACCATGTATCAAGTTAAAAAAAAAACTATCAAATCCTTCCTATAGCAATTTAGGGAACTCATCAAAATCACTTTCTCTCAACTAAATTCTCCCTTTAAGTAGAATTTGTCGATTTTTACAGCTTGCCTTTGGACTTCTTCAACTCTTTAAGCTCACAATAGACGCTATCTTGAATATCTACAAGTTCTTCTCACTTTCTTTTAATTCCTTTCGATTTGGATAGCTGCGTCTCTCCCTAATAGTATTATCCACTTAATGCCAAAATCATTTTGAACTTGCCTATAAAAAGAAAAGTACATATGTTTAAGAATCCCTCCTACTATACTACTAAACCACTCACTAATCGTTGAAAATCCTTTCTCTATTGCTTCCCAAGCACCTGTCTTCTCCAAATCGTTCACCTTAGAAGAATATCAGTCATATATGTGATGAACTTGTTTATTTGATTACTTTCACCAGTTATATCCAGTGAGCATTGCTGAATGTGAAGCATGTGGCAGACTCCAGTCTCTTTTGTTAACACGATATCTAAAGCAAACCTGTTCTGTCAAACCATAGTGCCTATAGGTATAAACTCTGTGTTTATTGCAATTAATGTGTTAATAGTGTTAGTAGCCAAGCAATCTAACAAAGTAGAGATTTCTGATCTTCAGATCATCTAAAATTACACCCACAGAAGGCATCATAGTTCCAAATATATCTCTTACGACTTATGAAGCACTGCGTTTTCATTTTCCAGAAGCCTTTACACTTCTATTGTCTATGCCAGCTACATGACATAACTGGGGAAACACTGAGGCTAAATAGCAACTATCTACCCTACCTATCCCTATTTGATGGAAGCTGAATATAAGTATTCTTTCTGCACACATAATAAACTCCCCTTATATTGGGCTCCTACCCTGACAGAACCTGATCTCCCGTAACTTTGTTCTCTTGTACACAATCACTTTCGGATGTATTCTGTAGCGTTTTCCCCAGCCCAGAAGCATGCAAATAAATACACCACACACAGAGCTCTGAAAGAGACGTCTTTATTCTTCAACATAGGATGACACGCTGCATGCATTGCATCATAACTTTCATAACCAGACCCTAACACCTCCCAGCAGACTTCATAATACCAGTTTAGGGTCCGTTCAGAGCCACAAGTGTCCTAGCGTGAATAATATCAAATACACTACATTCCCCCTTTGTTAAATAAAAGTACAGACAATATTAACATCATATTTCCTCAATGAGTTGCCGTGGGGCTTGCACTGGTCTGTCAGAATGGGTGGTATGAGGTAGTTAGGCATTCATCGATTGGCCCAATGTCATTGTGGTAGATTGGTTCTGATGTCTCTCCCAAATAGCAAGGTGGCAGGACTCTCATCAGTTGTGGAGTGAGGAGTTGAACAATAGGCACGAAGGGCTTGACGCATGACTTGGTTTATGCCAACTCCCTCCATCGATGCTTGCAGAATTACCCTCTTGAGGGTGCCCACAAATCATTCAACAACACCATTGGCTTCGGGCCAGAGAGGTGTACTCCTTTGATAATATGTTAAAAACTCATATAGCACGCAAATACCACAGGTCTCTTGGTGCTTATTTAAGGGTTTATGATACCATGTTGCAGCAGATATTATATAATGAGAAAGTCAATCTCTTCCAATAGCCTGTTCAATTAGGAAGTTTTTCAGTCTCTTTTGAAAGGGGAGGAGAGCTGTTTCTCTCCTCGAACGATTCCAGTACAACATTCTAGATCTGTGGTGTCAGAACTGAACAAGCTCAGCCGACCAAGGTAGATTTATTAAAGTATGAGCATGTTAGCAAAAATGATTCAGAGGAGTGAAGACGCTGTCCAGGAACATAGTGCCTCAGCCACTCCTCAATATAAGCTGATACTGTGCCATCCAGAGTCAGGTGCTCAATACACAGACCTTTAAAACTGGCCATCTGTCCGATTGACACTAAATGAAATTGTTGCAACAGTGGTGAGGCATGTGCCCATCTTTGTTGTTTAAACAGTAGTCTTGCAGCATCATTCAAAACCACTTGAAGCTTCTCCCGCAGCTTATTAGGGAGGCCGATGTCCCGGGCATTGCCATAGTCCAACCATGACATGATCACTGCAGCCACCACTGTATGGATAGTTGTAAAAGAAACAATAGGGACCAATTTCAGGAGCTGCCTAAGGAGACCTGTGCAACTGCCAACCACTTTCACTACCTGCTTAGCTATCAACAGATTACTTGGCAGCTTGATACCCAGACTTTTCACTACTGGTACGGATTCAGGGACAGGACTGAACTCTTGGGGCCAAAAAAACATCCATCCATGGATTTTCCTTCATGGTAATAGCATGCACCCCAGTCTTATCTGTATTCACTATCAGAGAGATCACTGTCATCCAGTTCACTGTGAGCCTAGGAATATTCTGCACGTTCAACTGCGCCTGCAAGGATCTCCCAATCCGTAAAACCAGTTGCGTATCATCTGCATAGTTAAACACTTGGCAATCCAACTGTGCTAATGCTGCAATCAGAAGATAGATATTAAACAACAGGGGTGACAGTGAATATTCCTGAGGGACCCCGCAAGACAGCGCCTCTTCTCTAAAAGTATAGCTACCCATCTGCACCCTCTGTGACTGGTTGTTCAGGACCGTCAAAAACCACATAAGTGCAGACCCTGTAATCCTGCACGCCATTAGCCGATGCATTAGGGCTTGATGGTCCACCGTGTCAAATGTGGCCGTAAGGTCTAGCAGAATTAACATTGAGGACTTGTTATTATCAGCCGCCAATCTGAGCTCATCCAAAACAGAGAGCATTACCAGTTTAATGCTATGATGGGACCAAATGCCTGACTGGCCAAAAAGGAGAAACTGATGATGTTCCATAAATTTCATAAGAGTTGTATTTACATATCGCTCCAAGATTTTAACTGGAAATGATAGCAGGGATACTGGGCGATAATTCTTTTTGAATCCACCCGGCCTTCTTCAACAGCAAGCTAACCATGGCCTTCATAAATCTCAAAAGCACTTTCCCAGACCCTAAAGAGGCATTCAAGAGGGATAAATGATCACCCACTATGACGGGGAAGGCCATTTCAAACACCTTGGGGGGGGGGGGCAAGGGTCTTCTGGTGAGCCCGACTTAACAGCTGCCAGGGACAAGGCCAGGGTTTCTAGATCCAGTTGAGGGAATGCTGATAACTTCCCACCTTGATAGATGGCCCATCAGCCACTATCAATGGGCAAGGATCTAGCAAGGTATTTCTTACTACATTCAGGATATCCTTAAGCTTGTTCATAAAGAAATCCTGCATCCTATTGAATTCCTAAGGATCCATCACCGAGGCTTGCGCTTTAGTCCCACTTAACTCAGTAGGTACCTTAAAGGTCTCCTTTTGTGGATCACTGGCTTTGGTGATGTTTGACATTGAGTCATGAGTTGTCAGTGACAAGTCTACTACAAAAGCAAAATGTGAATATTCATCATTGATTACCAAGAGATGGTGTCCATTTCCTAGAAGCCCAAATAAATCAAGTGGAACTCTCTCCCAGGCCTCCACAGTAAGGTCAGCCATTGTCAGTGGATGCTGCATTACCATGGTGTATAAACAGTTACAAAGGTGGCACACTTTTAGCTCTTTCGCAACTCTTTCATCTAGGTGAGGGAACCACACTCAGTCTCTTAGGGATAATTTAGTGGCTCAATGCCACAATGTTCTTCACAGGCTATCTCAATGACTTGCTGGCTCAGGCTCTCAGGTATGATACATTTCAACCTCTCAATATGATACCCTCTTGGGGGACGGATAGCTCATCCTCTACATTTTAGAAGTTTTGAAATTCTAAATCATCAGCAAAGGGTTGAATACCTTTCTTCCAAGATTGTGTTGTAATGATGTCTTTGAGGATGAGCATGTATTTATCTGCATTGGTATCAGCAGTAATCTGTTCAATGGAAAGAGCTGCTGGGATGCTGGACCTCACAATAAAGTTGAAATACACTTAAGCCGCTTTCAATGTCAAACTGTGACAATGTAGGGACATTCAGGAAAAGCAATCTGTGGTGTTTCGTTCTTTCCTCAGCGTGTGTACAATTGCATAGTCATACTCTTGCAGTCCCAGCCCCCGCCTCCCAAAGCAAGGGGGACTCTTAGCTTTTGGGTTTCTAAAGATGGTGAGCAAAGCCTGGTGGTGTGCGATGAAAGTGACACATTTTCCATATAAAAACACATGCAAATGTTTGCAGGTACCTCAACAGCCAGACTCTCCTTCTCCAGCTGAGAGTAGAGTGGACACGTTCTGTTTCAGACAGGGTTCTACTGGCATAGGCCACAATGTGTCTCTAGGCATTCGGATCGTCATTGTGTTGAGCAAGGATTGCCCCCCGCCCCATCGGTCTCGCATCTACTATGATCTCTCGAAATGTAACTTGGAATCAAAATAGGCCATTTGGTCTCATTCATGAGACTACTTGAGTGGGACATTCAGCCTTGTTAAGTCTCTCAACAAGCACTCACTGTAGCAAAGTCAATAATGTACCTTGAGAAATAATTGGCCATGACTAAGAAGGATCCCCTCATGGGTACGTCTTGTGGGAGGCAAGTAGATGACAGTGTTGCCCCTTATCCGGGTCAGAAGTCATGTCACCCATACACAATCTAGTCTCACTCACATTGAAATGTGCAGTGATCAGCTGTGTACTGTAGTGGTTGTCTGAAAGATCGCAGAGGCGAGACAGTATCACCCAATGATTAATGTAGGTGTGTGTGTGTGCATCCATCATAGTAATCTTCTGTCTACACATGAAAGGTTCCATGGTGATCTGTTGTATGTTTCACACCATTGACAATATGAGTAATGACACATATAGGTTTAACATTATTGTGTAAATCAATGATCAACAGTACCTAACATAAATCTGTTAAAAGTTAAAGAATTGTGTATGATTTTGCCTGCATACATAACACACATAGGGGCATATTATCAAGGACCGGTGTTAAAATTATCGCCGTTTTATCGGCAGGAAACTGCGATAATGATGTTAACATCAGAACATGGGCTTCTATGGGAATTAACAAGGGCTTATTATGAAGCCCATTATCGCTGTTTTATCTGCAGTTTCCTGCCGATAAAATGGCGATAATTTTAACACCGGTCCTTGATAATATAGTTAATTATGTATAGGTAACAATGTACCAAATCATTGACTATTGGAATTTTTAACTTTTCAGGTGACCAAGGATAAGGATTGCAGCCATGGTTAAAGACTCCATTCCAAAATCCACAGCCAGATGGCTAAAAGAAGTTCAGCACAACTCTGACCAAAACCAGGAATATTGTTGATCAAATGTTTGGAGTCCTGATGTCTTGTATCTGCTGCCTGGATAAATCAGGGGGTAATTACTATACTTACCTTCCATAGGTCTGCAAGATCATCCTAGTCTGTGCAATATTGCATATTGTCTGTTAAGAAACAAATGTGCCGTGGAACCATGAGACTAAAACCCCACATGACAATGATGCTGGAATAGAGCACACAATGGTAGGTCAGCTGAGACGGGACTAATTAGTGGCAATTTTCTTTACATAATTACATTGAAAAGGTTGAGGTGAAGTCTGAAAATATGTCAAGTTTTCATCCAATAAGTATTTGTCATGTACTCATCCACTGTGTTGAGTTTGTGTGAATGTCAAGGTACCTATATTGCCATTTACATCTTCTCAACTAGATGTAGGCCTTAAGATGTACGAATCTTGATTTCTGGGATGCCGATAAACATGGGGCGCAGCTCCAACAAAGATCAAATCAATGCAGCCAGCCAATGTGATACAGTGCACTGCAAGAAAGGTAGATGACAGGATTGCACTATAGCTATCAGGATTTGGGGCATTCCTGTCCTCCCTCTCTTAAGCAGTGCAGCACAGCACAACAAGCTGTGTTCTTCTGCATCAAAATGTGTTAAATGTGGCACTCAGTGTATGATGGATCACAATTCTCCCAGTAAGTCCGTCCCTGAGAACATCTTCAAAATGATGTGTGTTTTACTTATGGGCTAGCATGCAGAGTACCAGCACTTCGCTGGTACAAATGTTGCAGCAGATACCATCACAGATCATGGGAGACATCTGTCATGGCCAAAGGCATAGCCTCAGGTGTTGATGTCAAAATGTCATTTGTAAAGATTGCATTCATGCATGTGTAGGAATCCACCTAACAGCACACATATGACACCTTTCTAGGGATGCTTGATGTGAGTTTTACATTTGCCCTCACTTGGTAGAATACACATTTACCATGTTTTGCATTGCAATGAAAGGAGGCTCAAAGGCCCATACCAAAACATACTAAACTGTTGAAGTAGCACTGCATGGCACTTATCTGGAAAGTAAGACAAGGTAGATGTTTACCAGCCATCATATCACTTCAGGTATACAGAGATGTGCAATGTGTGAAGCGTGTATGTCAGAATGCAAGAACAAATGGTTGTGGACATACACAGATATTTGAAATATGGTGCAGTGGTAGTGTTGGGTAGAAAATTGTGCCTGTCTGCTAAGAGTTGCGTATCCCCGCTCTGACTGTCCAACTTTGTTGTTGTCTGGATTACTAATGCTGGTATATTCCCATAGGTAATATACAATATGTATATGTGCCATGACATAGGCCTGTGTCATGGATTTTCAGTCTTGTTGGACCAGAAGCACCACCCAAAGGCCGATCCTCATAGTTGTGGTACACTGCCTTTGCCAGGAACGAAACAGAGCAAGCTTAGGGGTGACAGCATATCGTGAAGTCAGGAGTAGACAAGCCCTTGGAGATCACTCTGGGTTCAAGCAGGTTCAAAGTTATTCCTCAGCATGGTCAGAGGGAAGCAAGCAGCAAGGCAGCAAAGCAGAATATCAGTTCTTCAAGATCAGCAGACCAGCAGAGGACAGTCCTTTTAGCAGCACAGCAGTCCTGCTTCCAGACAGAGTTTCTTTACAGATCCTGAAGTGTCTGATTTGGTGGGGTAATAGACACAGCACTTATACCCAATTGTGTTTTTCAAGTGGGGGTGATTTCAAAGAAGGGTTTTTGAAGTGCACAAAGGTCCTTTCTTCCTAGCGCTGGCTCCAGACTCACTGCAAGGGACTAATCAATCCTTTGTTTGGGGACAAGACATTACCTATTAACATCTAAGTGTCAGCTCCTCCCTCCCATCCTGTCCAGGATGAGTAATCACGATGCAGATGGGCCTTCAGACACAGCTAACCTTCCTTTGTGTGTGTCTTTCTGGAGGCAATGCACAAAGTCAAGCTGTCACCCACCCCAAACGTGTATTTGAGACAGGCTGAAGGCACACAGAGATTTAAGACCATATAAATCTCAATTTATCTAAAAATGATATTTCTAAAATAGTAATGTTAAATCTAACTTTACCAGGAAAGAGGATTTATCATTACCAGTCCAATGATATAAAACATCAATCTGGAATTACAGCTCAGAAATGTAATTAGGAATTCCCAATGTTAACTTTAGAGAGGAGTAGGCCTCACAGTAGTGAAAAATAAACTGGGGCGTTTATCACTACCAGGACATGCACAACTTATAAGTAAATGTCCCACCTTTGACTTACACAGCACTCTGCCCTTTGGGCTACCTAGGTACCTACCTATGGGGTGACTTACGTTGAATAAACGGGAGTTTACGGCATGACAAGGGGTTGTAAATGCAAAGTCGACCTGCCAGTAAATCCACACACAACGACTCTTCAGTGCCAGGCCTGAGACATATGTAGGGGATACTTGTGTGGGTGGTACAATCAGTGCTGCAGGCCCACTAGTAGCATTTATTGTACATGCCCTGGGCACAGGTAGTGCCCTCTACTAAGGGCTTACAGAGAAATTAAATATACCAATTATGGAATGTTATGAAACCATGTGTAGACGAAAGAGCACATGCACTTTAGTATTGGTTAGTGTTAGATCTGGGGGTCTCTAGTTGGCAATGGTATTCACCTTTGTACAAATAGGGACCCTTACTTCTAAGTCAGGATAAGGGGATTACACTGCTTAATACCCCTGCTCACCCCCTTGGTAGCTTGGCATGAGCAGACAGGCTTATCTCAGAGGCAGTGTGTTAAGCATTTGTGAATATACACAGTAATACAGTAAAAACACTACAGATGGACACAACACAGGTTTTTATAAAAATAATTATTCTTTTTATAGACTTAACCCAAGACCACAAATGACAAAAATTCACAATACTACACTTAAGATTGCTTAAAGATGATAAAATGTTGCTTGGTTCAAGTTGATGATCAATGCGACACAGTTCTCACCGCAAAGTAAACAAAAGGCTTGCAAAAGGGGAGATGTGTTGGTTCCGTGATCTGGGGGAAATGATGCGCCGTGCTTCAATGCTTGCGCAGAGTAGGGGATGCGTCGTAATCCTTACCGGTTCAGGGTTGATGCGTAGATTCTCGGCCTGCGGGCCAGTTGCGGTGAGCAAGTTGGTGCCTTGATGCGATGATTCGGTTGCGATGTGAGAAGACAGCGCCCTTGACGCTGTGATGCGATGACGATGCGTAGACGCCCTGGCAGCCTTGCGACGACTCTGTACTTTGGAGCCGCGACAGGCCCTACAACACGCTTGTCCGGTGATGCGATGGCGACTCTCTCAATGGCATCACGCTTCTCTGGTGATGCGACAGCAGGCAGCTTTCATGAAGACACACTTTCTGGGAGATGCGGCAGTGGCACGCTTCTCCAGCGACGCGATGATCGCAGCTGCGGTGGCAACATGCTTCTTCTCGATGCGTCGCGAATCCAGCTCCCAGCGACACGCAAATGTCTAGGGTTGAGAATTCCCAGTAAGGAAATTCAGAGGGGAGCTGGAGATGAAGTCTTTTGCCCTGAGACTTCAGCAGGAGGCAAGCACAGTTCAGGCCCTTGGAGAATATTCTATAAATGATGAAAGTCCTTAAAAGTTCCTTCTCCTTTCCTTGGCAATGACGCAACCACTGCAGGCCAACCCAGCACACAGTACACTGGCAGAGGCGCAGTAAAACTCTTGCAGCTTCCTTGGTTCTTCTCCTTGGCAAAAGGTTTCTTGTTCCAGAAGTGATCTAAAGTTCTTGGGACTGGGTCCCAATATTTATACCCCAAAATCATTTGTTCTCTGAAGGCAGAGAGGACTCTGCCTAGTCCAAACCAGTTCCTGAGCACTTTGTTTACAAGACTCCTTCCTTCCTTTCACTGTGCAGGGCAGAGACATCAGATGCCCCACAGGAGGTGAAGCCAGCACAGGGGAGGGAAGGCACAGCTCTGGAGCACTTTGTTGACAAGATTCCTTCTCTCCTTTCACAGTGCAGGGCAGAGACATCAGACAAGCCACAGGAGGTGGAGCCAGCATTGTAGAGGGAAGGCCCAGCCCTATTCAGGTCCCGGGTGCAACTCCTCCCTCCCATCTAGATGTAGATCTCTCTATTCACCAATTGGCTGCCCTAGCCTGTCTCCTGGAATCCCCTAACCCTGTTACTCACAAACCCAGACAAGGAATACACAGTCTAGTAGAGGCAGGCCTGGACAGTTAGGCAAGGAAATACCTACTTTCTAAAAGTGGCATTTTCAAACACAGAATGTTAAAATCAACTTTACTAAAAGATGTATTTTATCATTCTGAGTTCAGGCATATTAAATTTGAATTTCTACCATGTTCCCTGAGTCAGTTAGGATTATAAGAATTTAATAATCTAACTGCCCATTCTAGCCTATGGAGAACAGGTAGCCTTGCAATAGTGAAAAATGAAAATGGCTGTAATTCACTATTAGGCCATTCTACACACAACAGAGAATGTCCTACCTTATACTTACAATGCACCCTGCCATTGGGCCTACCATAGGGGTGTCTGATATGAAGCAAAGGGAAGGTTTAGGGACTGGCAAGTAGGTGCACTTGCCAAGTCGACATGGCAGTACTAGACTGCACACAGGCCTTGCAATGGCAGGCCTGAGACACACTTTACAAGCTGCTTCTGTGGGTGGCACAACCAGTGCTGCAAGCCACCAGCAGCATTTGATTTACAAGCCCTGGGCACATATGGTGCACTGTACTATGGGCTGACAGGTAAATCAAACAACCCAATCATGGAATCACAAATTAGTACATCAATTTAACATAGGGAGCACTTGCACTGTGGCACTGAATAGCAGTGGCACAGTGCCCAAAGCATATAACCAGTAAAAACATATCAAAACAGAGGAGGCAATCCGTCAACATGTAAGGGAGACTCACGCCAATGATGCCTGGTCTAACATGTGTCCCTCCAGCTGAAATGTGGGTAGAACTACCCTTCCCCTTGGTAGTTCTCTTCACTGAGGCAGAAAAATCTGGACAGACCATCAGCGTTGGCGTGTTCTGTACCAGGGCGGTGCCCACCGTAAAGTCCATACCCTGTACGGAAATGGACCACCTCAACAACTTTGGATTCTCACCCCTCATCTGCATCAGCTATCTGAGGGGCCTGCTAGTGAGTCCCAAACAAGTATGGTCTCAACTTCTTCAGTGCCCAGACCACAGCAAATGCCTCAAGCTCAATTGCACTCCACCTCTGTTCCCGTGGAAGTGACCTCCTCCTGATGAACGCTACAGGTTGGTCTAGGCCCTCTTCATTAATCTGTGATAGAACAGCCCCCACACCATGCTCTGAAGCGTCTGTCTGAACAATGAATTCTTTTGAGAAGTTGGGCACCTGAAGCAAGGGTGCTCTGCACATGGCAGTCTTCAGGGCGTCAAAAGCTTTCTGACAGGTGTCAGTCCAGTTCACTTTCTTGGGCTGCTTCCTGGAAGTCAGCTCAGTCAAGGGTGCAACAATGTTGCCATACCCCTTAACAATGTTGCCATACCCCTTGACCAAACCTCCTGTAGTACCATGTGAGTCCTAAAAAGGCACTCACCTGTGTCTGAGTCTTTGGAGGTTCCCATGCCAGGATGGTATCAATCTTTGGTTGTAGGGGCGCCACCTGGCCACTCCCTATCTGCTGACCCAAGTACACTACGGAATCCTGCCTGATCTGGCCCTTACTCACCTTGATTGCGAGGCCTGCCTTTCGCAGTGCCATCAACACTTTCCAGAGGTGGTGCAGATGTTCTTCCCAACTGGCGCTGAACACTGCAATGTCATCCTGGTAGGCGGCACTGAAATCCTCCAGTCCAGCCAACATCTGGTTGACCAACCTCTGAAAGGTGGCAGGGGCTTGTTTCATCCCAAAGGGCATAACCCGGAATTTGTAGTGCCCATCTGGTGTGGAGAATGCTGATCTCTCCCTAGCCCCATCAGTCAAGGCGATCTGCCAGTACCGAGACGTCAAATCAAATGTGCTGAGGTACCGGGCAGCCCCTAACCGATCAATGAGCTCATCAGCTCTGGGGATGGGGTGTGCGTCAGTCCTGGTGACTGAATTGAGCCCTCAGTAGTACACACAGAACCGGAGTTCAGGTGTGGCACCCTGTGCGGGAGCCTTTGGGACCAAGACCACTGGGCTGGCCCAAGGACTGTTTGAGGACTCAATTACCCCCAAAGCAAACATCTTGGAGATTTCCTCCTTAATGTAAGCCCTGACCTTGTCAGTCACTCTGTAAGCCTTGTGCTTCACAAGAGGACTGTCTCCAGTTTCCACATCATGGACGTACCACTCAGTGACACCAGGAACCAAGGAAAATAGATCAGAGAATTGCCCCAACAGTTGGCGACAATCTTGCTATTCATCAGGGGTCAGTGTGGCAGAGAGGCTGACACCATCCACTGACCCATCTTGCTCTGTTGCAGACAGGAGGTCAGGAAGAGGCTCTGTCACCTCCTCCATTCCCTCATCTGTTGCTTGGAGTATGCCCACTTCGGACCTTTGGAAGTGGGGCTTCAGGCGGTTAACATGCAGGACCCTCAAGGGGTTCCTGGGAGACTCCAAGTTCACCAGGTAGGTGACATCACTCTTGCGCTCTACCACTTCATATGAACCGGTCCACCTGTTCTGGAGCGCACAAGGCTCTACAGGGGCCATTACCCAAACTTTCTGTCCAGGCTGAAGCTCAATCAGAGTGGCATTCTGATCGTACCACCGCTTCATTCCCTCCTGGCTGGCTTCCAGATTCACCTGAGCGAGATCTCTGAATCGCTGAGACTGGTTCCTGAAGGCCAGCATGTAGCTATATACATCCTGGGGAGGTTTCCTGGGAGATTGCTCCCAACCTTCCTTGACCAGATTCATGGTTCCTCTTACCGTGTGTCCATACAAAAGTTCAAAGGGGCTGAACCCTAGGGACTTTTGTGGCACCTCACGGTAGGCAAACAGAAGGCATGGCAAGAGGACGTCCCACTTACGCCTCATTGGTTCCTCAAGACCCATGATCATGCCTTTAAGGGTTCGGTTGAATCTTTCAACCAGGCCATTACCTTGTTTGTGGTAAGGAGTGGTAAACTTGTAGGCCACACCACACTCCTTCCACAGAGACTTCAGATAATTGGAAATGAAGTTTGCACCTCGGTCAGACACCACCTCTCTGGGGAACCCCACATGGGAGAAAATCCCCATCAGTGCACGTCCCATCACGGGGGCCGTCACTGTTCTGAGCGGAATGGCTTCCGGGTACTGGGTAGCATGGTCCACCAAGACCAGGCTAAACCTGTTGCCCATGGCTGTCTTGGGGTCCAGTTGCCCCACAATATCAATGCCCACCGGTTCAAAGGGGGTACTGACTACAGGGAAAGGTTGGAGAGGAGCCTTGTGCTTCCTTCCACTTTTCCCACTTGCCTGTCAAGTTTGACAAGTTCTACAATGAGTATCTGAATTCTTCCGCATCTGGGGCCAATAAAAGTGGGAGACAAGCCTTTCAAAGTTCTTGTTCTGCCCCAGATGTTGAGCTAAAGGAACGTCATGAGCCAAACCCAGTAGGAAGGCTCAGAAGCACTAGGGTACCACCAGCACACGGGCTGACCCAGGATCAGCAACCTTAGGCTCGCTATAGAGAAGACGGTTCTCCCAGTAGATCCAATGTAATCCAGACTGATCACCTGCTGCCTGGTTTGTGGCATGTTGCCTCAATCCCACAAGAGAAGGGCACTTCTTCTGCTCTTTACAAAATTAATTCCTCCCTGGAGGGACCCCCTTCTTGCTGCCAATGGGTCATCTCAGGTAGGTTCCCCAGTTCAGAAACTTGCTCCTCTGTTGGTTCCAGGGCATCCCCCTCAAGGTCTGCCTCCTCCTTGACTGTGGGGACAATGGGGGCTGCTTTCCCGTGCCACCTATCTCTTCTCTTTAAGGCAGATCCCTGGGCCATACTTTCAGGCTCCAGGGTCTCTTGAACACCCTTAGCTGCCATAGACCGAGTGGTCACACACGCACACTCAGGCAGACCCAACATCTCTAAATGAGCCTTCTTCTCCACCTTAACCTAAGGGGAGCTTTCTAAATAATTGCCTAACAGACAATCAACAGGCATGGCTGGCCTCACAGTTACTTGAAGAGTACCAGAGACCCCCCCCCCCCCTTAAAGGTAACTTGAGCCACTTTACAATGGCTCTCTGTGTTGTCAGCGGCAACAACTGGGAAGAATGCATTGGGGACCACCTGCTCTTCAGATACCAAGTGACACTTGACAGCTGTCACACTGGATCCGGTGTCTCTCAGAGTCTCCACTCTATGGCCATTGATGGTCACCCACTGCCTGTATTTCTTAGTGTTATCAGGCAGCTGAGTTTTAGGGACCATCTCAAAGTCTCCTAAAGAGACAAGGGACATTTCTTCGGGACCCCACCCACCTTCGGCACCCATCTCCTCCCCACCCAGGGCTACACTGGCCTTCTGACGGGGTGGTGCACGGGGTGGCACATACTGACCCTTTTGGGGACACTGGGGATCATACCAACGGTGTCCCACCTGCTTACACTGAAAGCAGGTAACAGGCCCCCTATGAACAGGTTTACCTGTCTGGGATCCTGACTTCTTCTCAGGGGGAGGCTGGGAACCCTTCCCTTCGTTCCCTTGGGGATTACTTTGGGGCCCTTTCTGGAACTCCCTCTGTTTACCCTTGTCCCCCCCACGCTACTTCTGGGAACCATGCCCACCTTTGGCTGAGTCTCCCACAAGACCCTTGTGGACTCTGGTACTGACCCAACGGTCCGCCTCTTCAGCAAGCTTCCTACGGTTAGTCAACTTGCTATCAATAGATGCTGGCGTAGCTCTGGAAAACAATTAGCAGACAAGTGCTCCCTGGCAATCAAATCATAGAGCGCTTGAAAATTATCCACATTGCTACCCCTCACCCAACCATCGATAGCTCTGCAAAAGAAAGACACATATTCTACCCAAGTGGTTCCCTCCAACTACTTACAATTCCTGAACCTCTGTCTATAGAGTTCTGGAGTTAAACCATACCTTGTCATCAGTGCTTCTTTCATGTGGGCATAAGACATCCTATTCTCACTGGGCAGTTCTAACAAAGTATCTCTACCTTCAGTTAAAAAGCGGCCCAACAATCCCGCTCCCCAATCCTTCTCAGGGACCCGGTGGGCCAACATTGCTATCTCATCGGCTGAAAACCACTGCCCAATATCTTCACTTTTGTGGAAATCTTTGATGACATCCTTGGGAATATATACCCTACCTTCTGAAGGCACAGATGGTGCGCTGCCACAAGAGGGATTGATTTCTAAGCCCGTGGCCTTGATTTCTAACTCCCTCAACATCTTCTCATGTTCCATTCTCATTCTCTCTCTCTCCAAGGACAACCTGTTATTTTCTGTTTGCCTCTGACTCTCCATCTTAAGCTTAGCCATCTCCAGCTTGAGTGCCCTATTTCTCTCCCTGTTTTCCAACTCACTGGGGGACAGGTCTTTGGAAGAGATACTGCTGCCAGGTGGAGAGAGCCCCCCTCCCCTGGCTGAAAAGACTGGCCTCTCAATGGGCCCATCTGCATCCCCAACTGGCTCCACCACAAGATCAGGGGCATTTCTGGCTTCTACCCAGGCCCTCTGCGCCTTTTGGTAGTCATCCTTTTTAGAAATGCCTGGTGTAGCAACTTTACATTTCTTGAATTGATGCTTGAGCTGTTTCACAGTGTAGGTTTCCAACCTCTCTCCCTCAAATTCAAGATCCATAGATGCAACAGATGCTGGTTTACTCATGGTAGCAGAAATTGGGAGTTTTCAGGGAAAACTAACAGTCCAAGGAAAAAGATTCTAAAAAAAGTATGTGGTCGCGTTTGGTCTGCACTCACTAGTAGTGTACACCAATCACTGTATATGAAACACAAATGCAAAGTCCAAACCCTCACCGCTGACCACCAATGTTAGATCTGGGGGTCTCTAGTTGGCAATGGTATTCACCTTTGTCCAAATAGGGACCCTTACTTCTAAGTCAGGATAAGGGGATTACACTCCTTAATAACCCCTGCTCACCTCCTTGGTAGCTTGGCACGAGCAGACTTATCTCAGAGGCAGTGTGTTAAGCATTTGTGAATATATACAGTAATACAGTGAAAACACTACAGATGAACACAACACATGTTTTTATAAAAATAAGTATTCTTTATATAGACTTAACACAAGACCACAAATGACAAAAATCCACAATACTACACTTAATATTGCTTAAAGATGATAAAATGTTGCTCAAGTTGATGATCAATGCTACACAGTTCTCAACAAAGTACCTGGATGCGTACTGCAAAGTAAACAAAAGGCTCGCAAAAGGGGAGATGCGTCGGTTCCGTGATCGGGGGGAAATGATGCGTCGTGCCTCAATGCTTGCGCAGAGTAGGGGATGCATCGTAATCCTTACCGTTGCAGTGTTGATGCGTAGATTCTCGGCCAGCGGGCCCGTTGCGGTGCGCAAGATGGCGCCTTGATGCGATGCGATGATCCGGTTGCGATGTGAGAAGATGGCGCCCTTGACGGGGTGATGCGATGACGATGCCCTGGCAGCCTTGCGACGACTCTGTACTTAGGAGCCGCAACAGGCCCTGCGACACTCTTCTCCGGTGATGCGATGGCAACTCTCTCAATGGCGTCACGCTTCTCCGGTGGTGCCACAGCAGGCAATGTTCACGAAGACACGCTTTCTGGGAGATGCGGCAGTGGCACGCTTCTCCAGTGATGCGACGATCTCAGCTGCGGCGGCGACACGCTTCTTCTTGATGCGTCGCGCTTCCAGATCCAAGCGACACGCAAATGTCTGGAGTTGAGAATTCCCAGCAAGGAAATTCAGAGGGGAGCTGGAGATTAAGTCTTTTGTCCCTGAGACTTCAGCAGAAGGCAAGCACAGTTCAAGCCCTTGGAGAATATTCTGTAAATGATGAAAGTTCCTTCGCCTTTCCTTGGCAATGAAGCAACCACTTTCAGGCCAACCCAGCAAACAGCACAATGGCAGAGGGGCAGTAAAACTCCTGCAGCTTCCTTGGTTCTTCTCCTTGGCAAAAGGTTTTTTGTTCCAGAAGTGATCTTAAGTTCTTGGGACTGGGTCCCAATATTTATACCCCAAAATACTTTGTTCTCTGAAGGCAGAGAGGCATCTGCCTAGTCCAAACCGGTTCCTGAGCACTTTGTTTACAAGACTGCTGCCTTGCTTTTACTGTGCAGGGCAGAGACATCAGACGCCCCACAGGAGGTGGAGCCAGCACAGGGGAGGGAAGGCACAGCTCTGGAGCACTTTGTTGACAAGATTCTTTCTCTCCTCTCACAGTGCAGGGCAGAGACATCAGACAAACCACAGGAGGTGGAGCCAGCATTGTAGAGGGAAGGCTCAACCCTTTCAGGTCACAGGTGCAACTCCTCCCTCCCATCTAGATGCAGATCTCTCTATTCACCACTGGGCTGCCCCAGCCTCTCTCCTGGAATCCCCCAGCCCTGTCACTCACAAATCCAGACATGGGATACACAACCTAGCAGAGGCAGGCCTGGACAGCTAGGCAAGAAAATACCTACTTTCTAAAAGTGGTATTTTAAAACACAGAATGTTAAAACCAACTTTACTAAAAGATGCATTTTATCATTCTGAGTTTAGGCATTTTAAATTCAAATTTCTACCATGTTCCCTGAGTTAGTTAGGATTAGAAGAATGTAATAATCTAACTGCCAACTCTAGCCTATGGAGAACAGGTAGCCTTGCAATAGTGAAAAACTAAAATGGCTGTCATTCACTATTAGGTCATGCTACACACATCAGAGTATGTCCTACCTTATACTTACAATGCACCCTGCCCTTGCGCCTACCATAGGGGTGTCTGATATGAAGCAAAGGGCAGGTTTATGGACTGTCAAGTGGGTGCACGTGCCAAGTTGACATGGCAGTACTAGACTGCACACAGACCTTGCAATGGCAGGCCTGAAACACACTTTACAAGTTGCTTCTGTGGGTGGCACAACCAGTGCTGCAAGCTCACCAGCAGCATTTGATTTACAAGCCCTGGGCACACATGGTGCACTGTACTAGTAGCTGACAGGTAAATCAAATAACCCAATCAGGGAATCACCAATTAGTACATTAATTTAACATAGGGAGCACTTGCACTGTGGCACGGAGTAGAAGTGGCACAGTGCCCAAAGCATACAACCAGCAAAGACATATCAAAACAGAGGAGGCAATCCATCAAAATGGAAGGGAGACTCACGCCAATGATACCAGGTCTAACAGTTAGCAGTTAGCAGTGGTAAAGTCCTCAGAGTCCTAAAGCCAACAAAAGCAAGGTCAGAAAAAGAAGAGGAAAAAGGCAAAAAGCTTGCGTGACCTTTCAGAATGGGCCATTTTCCAACAGTTAGCAATTGTTAGTGCATTGTTTTAGATTACACTTTTCTGATACTTAATACATTGATCATTATTCACTAGTTTGATCATATTTGTCATGAGGTGGTAGAATTTTGTTAGGTGAGTACATGATGTGCAATTCATAATTAGTGCATTGCAGGTATATGTTGCATTGTCAGAGGCCTCCGGACAAATGTACGTCTGCCTCACATTTGAGTTATGTATGGAACTATTTCCATACTTTAGACACTGTACTTGGGGATCGGTATTTGATTTTACACCACCCACAACACAGGTAGTGTCCTTGCTGTAGTACCCTGTCTGAAAGGGAATGGGTAGGTAAGTGTTTAATGTGATCTTTTATTGCAAAATTCAGCTCTCTGCCTGCGTTGTGACCTAAACTGCTGGACAGCACTAATGCAAACATCCTTGCATGATTGTGCAAGGGGGTCTGCACTGTTGTATGGATTATAATTGTACAGGAAGTAACACCTGACCGTATAACGTCCATCATTTTTATTTTAACATTTATTGAGTTTTATAACAATAAAATGACACAGAAAAACAAAAACAAGAATAAATGCACAGGGGATCAAAAAGAAATGTAAAATAGTGTTCAGCATGTACACTACAGAACATAAGTCACGCTAATGATCATGAAAATAAAATAATTGAAACCAGTGAAGAGATAATATAAAAGAAGGAATAAGTGGAGAGAGAACATGTGGTGTAGGAAGAAGAAGAACATGCAGCAAGGCAGCTGCCCCAACCGCAAGGGCATATTGATAACGACTATAGTGATACAAACAATAGGGTCATCAAGAAGCACAGGTGTGTGTTTTCAATCACGCGTAACATGGTGGGGTGAGCATCAACTATGTCCATGCCCCTCGCCACAGTCAGAAAAAGCAGTAAGTAGTTTTGCAATGGTTGCCATATGTTTTTGGGTTTGGCGGTTGGTGGTTGTAATCTAGCACATGTATCACTCATGATGTCACACTGCACTAAGTCACGCATCCACGCCTTCACTGTGAGGGACGGATGTGCCGCCCCAATGCTCAATGCCTAATTGAGCAAAGGCAGCGCAGCATTGAATTTCTGCAGGCAATGGTTGAACATAGCCTAATAACGCCATTAATGGGGTCAGAGTGAGTTCAGACTCAATCATCCATGATAAAATGAGAAAAACGTCCTCCCAATAGGCGAGTAAGGTGCACAGTTCCATGCCAGATGTGAGAAATCAATAGGAAGAGGGGTTAGACCCAGAATGGCTTGAAAGGGCCTCACAAGATACAACAGGAAGAAATGCACGAGCCATTATGTTTAATCGCTGTTAAAGTTATTTAACAGACTTAAAGCCATTACATGAATTATGTGGTCTTAAGCATTTTTTTTTACTATATCAATTTAATTTTTTGAGATATAGTTAATTTACTTCATAGGTAAGACCAAGGGCAAGACTTCCTTATCCCATTTATCAACATACGTTTGAACAATACATGTCAAACAAAAATTATATGTCAAACAAAACATACATTGTGGTACACAATGCAACAAAAATTATAAATATTGTTGACCAGTCATCTTTTTAAAAAAAGAAGCAACATAGCAATTGTTTTCGCAACCATATGCTTTTTTGAAAAACAAGACTTGAGGTGCAGGTATTTGAGGGTGTAGTAATTTATGCCAATGATTGTTAGATACTAAACGTGTCTGTTTGCAACAATAGTACCATGCTGCGTCTGGTAATGGCTCCCCTAGTCTCTCTCCTATGACACGCGAGCCCCCGGTAGGTCTCAGCAGAAGAGACGAGTGGTATTGAGAGAAATCAAATAGGCATTATCTGGGGTCGTAATGACCATGGTAAGTGGCGGGAAGTTCAAAGGCTCCAATGGAGCGGACGGGAGCATAGTATGAATGGTGTTGTATAGCCGGTCGATATAGAATAAAGCTGTCCATATAAGACACGTCATGCCCTTCTGTCAGTGAGGTTACAGATCGCAGAGCGGCATCTACAAAGAGGTCCTCCAGTTTGTGGAGTTGGCATTTGGTCAGAGTTCACTTAGTCAATGCCTCCGTCGTCATCAAAAGTCAGGGATTATCAGGGAGAGGAATGTGTGGAGAGTACAAGAGATCAAAGACTAGGTATCGTTGGAGTAAAGTTCATGCCTAGTGTGTGGTCTGACTAACGTGGATTGCGGTGACACACATACGAGCCCTGGAATCATTTCCTCAGATATTGGACCGACTTATGCGGCCTTTTCATAACCCTTGGAAGTCACAACACGTGCAATAGACCCCCGTGGTAGCCCGGGAATTCCCTTTCTAAAGGAATTGGACGTTTCTTTGAGGCTGTAGTGATATCGGTCGCCACATATTTGTACTGCGCTAATCAGAGCCCCATACTACCAGTGAATCAGAAAACGGATTTTTTCCATCGGAGACATTTTATTCCACAAGAACCCGCCAGGGCTAGTGGCTTTATTTAAAACCTCAAATGTATTGAACAATATCGAATACCGTGTATTGCTGTCCAACGTAAAAGATCCTATTTCCAATTGACTGCCCCTTATCCGTCCTTGTCCTGATGAAGACCCTCTAGCAAGGTTCCATCGTACACCTGCATTAATTTGGGTCGAAACGTCGACACTCCTTTCCTTTTCCCAGCCTCTTTCCTGATGTATCATTTATGATTCTGTTTCTATGAGGCATGAGTTTGTCTAAGTAATTATTTTATGAATTGCAATTTTTAGTTTGTCATAATCAATTATTAGCATTCTTTTATTGAGGTCATAGTGACCATTGTTTCATCATTTGTATAGTTTCCTCACTTTGCACTGACTACCTTCCCTTCCCTTTCCATTAGGGGCACTAATTGTGATTAAGTATTGATGTATTTCATGAATTTTGTTCTACTGTACACGTTGTGATTAAAAACAATGCTGTGATATTCTTCTTTTGAATTTATTCAAGATAATATTCATCAATAGTACCTGGGACCACTTTGTTTGCATCACTTACTTACCCAGGTCCCAGTGACTTATTGGGTTAACCCGTGTTTTTACAGCACAGTGTGTGGTCTGAAGCATCTGTATCTCTGACAGGGTCCTGGGTAGGCCACACTGCACAATAGCGGAAAGAGGATATGGGTGGGTTTGAGTCCATTTCAGCATCTGGAAATGTAGGCGAGCTTCAGGGTGAAACCAATAGTACCCCAAAACGTGCCTGCGCTACAAGGTAATAAAGATAGAAATCAGGGACCCCAAACTCACTGTGCGCGTAAGGCATAGTTAATGTTTTCCAGCTGATTCTTGGTTGTCTCCTGGCCCACACCAGTCGCGTGAGCATGCTACACAAGGTGTCAAAGAAGCTATTTGTCAGTACTATAGGGATGTTAAGAAATAAATATAAAAAACAGGGGAGCACCACCATTTTGATGATCGTGATCCTACCAGTGATGGACAAGGAAGTTAAATGCACTGATCGATTCAGAATGGCAGCCCATCAGTTGCAGTGCCGTAATTGAGGCGCATGACCTCCATGCAGTTTTGATGGAGGTAAATGCCCAGGTATTTTGGGGGATCCGTACATCACTTTAAGTGTAACTTAAGGGGACAGGAGACAGTGGCCTTAGTCAGAGGGAAAATTGCAGGTTTACTCCAGTTGATAGGAAGGCCTTAGAGCATCCCAAAATGGAATAGGGGGAAGATTGGACTTGGGTCTCTGATGAACAGCATCACATCATCAGCATACAGGGAAGCTAAAAGGGGGCCACGATGGAAGCGTAATCTGTGAGCCAGGTGGCGCTCCTAAAAATGCTGCACAAGGGGATTCATGGCAATGATGAACAATAGGTGTGACAAGGGACACCCCTGTCTAGTATACTGGGACAGCGCAAACTGGTCGGTTAAGGTGCCATTCACTTTTAGTCTGGCCAATTGGGCAGTATACAGTTAACAAACAAGATCCTTAAATCCCTTCCTCTTTGTAGCATGCAGAAAGGACAATTCTAGCTAATCAAATACCTTTTTGGCATCAAGGAAAACCACTGCAGCAGGGAGATCAGGAGTTATCTGATTAAGGATGGTGAATACAGTTAAAAGGTTAACCGAAGTGGAGTGATTTGGGACAAACCTGGATTGTAATGAGGAGATTATACTGTCCGTAAGAAGGGAGAGGAAAGTAGCCAGGACTTTAGACAGAATTTTGTTGTCATGGTTTAACAGGGACAGGGGTTGGACGAGGTGCAGCTGAATAGGGATTTGCCTGGTTTGAGTAACAGGGTAATTGCTGCCTTGCAAATTGTGGAGGGGGGGCTGCCTCATGTTAGGGATTCTGCATAGACTTCCAGAAGGTGGGTGATCAATAATGATTTGTAAGTCTTATAAAACTCACCAGTAAAACCATCTAGACCCAGGGCAGGGGTGCCACTCTGATCATAGATGGCTTGCGAAATCTCATCGCAAGAGATAGGCGAGGCAAGGAACTGCTGTTTTCCCCTATCCAGCCAGACCATGGCCACCTCTGTCAAGTAATCAGCCAGTAATTCATCAGTAGCGACACTACATGATGTGTATAGGCGAGTAGAGTAGGTGAGGAAAGCAGTAGAGATGTCTTCGTTGTGCGTGACTGAGGAAGCGTCATCCAGCTGAAGGTGCCTAATAAAGGAAACCTGATATGGGTGGGGGAGTAGTCTGGCCAGGTCTCTCACCCTAAACTTGATCATATTTGCCCAGATAGTTCATCTCACAAGTCACAAGTTCTAGAAACTCTTGCATTAGTGCTACGCACCGGTAAAGTGATAGAGGGGGGTCATCAGTCAGAGTCTGCATGTCTAGATCCTTCAATGCCCACTCAATAGTTGCTAATTCTCCAAGTATGGATCAGAGTACCCTACAGTGCTTGGCAATGCACACCCATCTGATGTATGCTTTAAAAGCTTCCCTGAGTTTTGAATATTGTGGTATGGTCCCGGTGTTGAGCTGAAAGTATTCAACAATTGTGTCTCAAACCTCTACTGAGACAATCTCGTCCAATAATACATTTGTAGGCAAGTGCCAGGATGCGTGAGGCAAAGCGATATTGGGGAACCGAAGGGTCAAATGCACTGGAGAGTGATCCATCGAGGTTCGGCGGAGGTGTTCAATATCAGCAGTCACAAGCAACAAATCAGGAGTGAGATACCAGTGGTCAATGCATGACCAGTGGGGGCAGAGAGAAGGAATCGCACTTGTTTAGCAGGTGCTTAGAGCTCCAGGCATCAGTGTGAAGAAGGGACCGGAGGAGGGACAAGAGTGCTTGTATAGGACAGGGTTTGATCACATGTCCAGTGCCGTTGAGTCCAAAGAAGGATAGAGTGTGAGATTAAAGTCACCCCCCATTAATATGGAATCTGCATGTAACTGGGTGAAATGTGTGCAAATGTCCAAGAAAAATGTAGGTGCATCCAGGTTAGGGGTGGAGATGTTGACCAATAAAAGGGATGTGGTGGCAAGCTTGCCAGAAACTAGCAAATAGCTGCTCTCCGGGTCAGCAATTATCTCATGCAACCTGAAAGGGATTGACCTGTGAACTAGGATGCAGACACCTCTGGAATATGTACTGTAGTTAGCAAAAAAGCGATTATCCCCACAGTTGGAAGCATAACGGTTGGGGGAGTTCAGAGCACAGTGGGTTTCTTGTAGAAAAGCTATCTGGGTATTGTGTCTGGATAGGTTGGACAGCACCTGTCATCCCTTCTGAGGGTTAGTCAGACCCCTTCTGTTCCAAGTCATACACCTCAGTGTTGGTATCCCAGGTTCTCTTGTAAGTGGAGTCATCTAAAGAAGAAGATAGGGAGTGGAAATGCTGGTTTGTGGATAACACATAGTGCACTGCATGTAATACAATCAGTCCCCTGTGAGAAGAAAATAGTAAAAGTAGTAAAGCAAAACATACCAAAACCAAACCCCCCTCCCACATTGAATAGCAAACAACCTGCATCCGGTGAATCCCATCAGAATCCCAAACAACAAGGAGGGAGAACAAACAAGTGGAATACTCCTTATGGAGAGGCAACACTCAGTGGAGAACACCATTTGACCATAATCTTGACAGAGGAGTGAACAACAGCCTTATTAGGAACGTAAGTAGCATTTATAGATGGAGTGCTGGTGTAGTATAGTTCGTAACTGCATAGCCTAATCCAGGAATGACCAGTCAGGTGCAGTAGAGTGCCAGTAACCATATGGAGAGAAAGAAGGAGTATTACTGGTCCGCTTGATCATGGGATAAAGAGGAATCAGCTCTCCCCCCACCTGGCAACCAGGGTTCAACATGGTGTTACTTGCAAATGTTTGCAGCCTCAGCAGGATAGTCAAAGAGGTGAAATTTGCCAATAACCTGGATTCACAGCAGCATCGGGTACAACATGGAGTAACACACTTTAGCTTTCTGGAATGTTCGCTTACTGTCAGTGAATTTACGGAACGCTTCTTCACAATCGGGGAACAGTGTCGCAATCATGATAATAAAAAAGCTTGGCAAATTTCAAATGAGGTGGTGTGCCAGGTGCTCATGGGCCAAGGGTTCTGTGAGCCCTCTCAACTGCAAACATGGACGAAAATGCTTCCATGTCAAAGAGTTCCTCGAGTAGATGTTCCATATAGATGTTCATGCGGCCGGTATTGGTGGATTCTGATAATTTAAAAATGCAGATATTATTTCGGTACTACCATGCCTCCAAGTCTTCAGCTTTAGCAGCTACTGTCTTGAGGAGTTTCTCAATTTTTTCAGTATGTTTAGTGGTCATAGGGCCAACATCCTCGAGGTTACTTAGCAGCACTGATTCAAGTCTCGTGCTGGTCAAGCCGTTCATGCATACTTTCCAGCCAGGTTGTGAGCGTATTGAGCATGAGTCAATTGACTTGAAGCCAGTTCTCACTTCGGCCATGATGGCAGCTGTGCTCTCAAATGCCGAAGCGTCTGTCCCAGATGATCCGGAGGCAGTCCTCTAGGAGCCCTCATCATCCCCACGTCGGAGGGTTCTTAGCGGTGTCGAAGGAGAGCGTGCGCTGCCTGGGATCATTGTGCCCCATTCGAAACATAAGCGGCTGGGACCTTGTGGTGGTGGTAAATTGGAAAGAAGCGGAGGTCGCCAGGCAGGCAAAGCAAAATGAGAGAAGTAGTCATCAGGCAGACCACCAAGTACAGGGCTACAATTAGGTGCACTGCAACAGCAAGTAAAGTTGCTATGTGCAGGGGATCATGTCTCTGATTAGGTTGTGTAGGGCCTACTAGGTAAGAGCACGCATAGGAGCGGAGAAGCCTTCCAGGTATGTCAAAACAGTATGTGGGGTTTTTGCACTGTTAGCGGCTCAAGCAGCAGCATAGGGCATATGCGGGATGGTGTGCGAACAACAGCTGCACCATGAGGGGCATGTATTTGATGGCAGGAAGGGCATCCAATTGGTCAGTTTCACATGGCTCCTTCCACCGCAGAGTCAGCAGCACAGAAATGCCGTGGCCTGTCCGACAGGTGAGGCACTGACAGGCATCAGATTATTGAAGGATCAAATGACTCACTGCTGCATCCAGCATGATCTATTAGCAGGCCACTCCTCTCTACCAGCCAATAGGACTCATCCCCGAGCCCTGCATAGGTGAGGCCTTGAAGAGAGCCCCAACCTCGATTACGGGACAGCCATCAAGTCCAACCGAGGCCACGCCATCAGGCTTGCCCATGACCCCTGTCGTTGCCCGGCTTCCGACAGACACATCAGGCTGCAATTGCAGCAGACCGCAGCACCGCAACTCCGCCTGTCAGCGGTAAGTGTGTCAGATCAACAAGTTGGGGGGGGTGGGTCATGGCGCGCCTCTCCCTGCAGTGGCAGCTCAAGCAGAGTTTGAGGAGTGGAGGTAGGCTCTAAAGTAGCGGGGAGATCTCCGGAGCTTTAAGGTCGAACGGCCATCTTGGTATTCCATTTACCCCTCCTTTTTGGGAGGATTAGCATTAATATAGGTTAAATGGTCTTCCACCTTTGCAATACTTGTATGTGCAAATGAATTTATATGCGGATGTACTCACACTCAATGCATGTGAGACCTCTCAAGGGCAGAGTAACATACTTCAGCCATTTGGCCCATGTTGCATTACCGTACACTTATCAGTTTACCCAGCATGAGGCAAGGTGCACTTGCATGTCTTGGTAACTGTCATTTGTGGTATTGGATTGCCCTTGTGCATCATTAAGTGGCACAAGTACAATGCTAATTCATGAGGACTATGGGCATGGGTGTCTGGCTACTATTGGTACAACCATCCAGAGTTATGTATTATTGATTATCATTTTTGCGAGCAATTATATTTTCACACTTGGAAATGATGTTGTATTCTTTACATTGCAAGATTTATTTTGATATTTGTTACAGTGTTTGTCCTCACATGCCTCACACATTCCAATTATAGGTGGTACATTTGTGTGAACCTTCTCGTTGTTTGTCTTTCAAGAAAATGCATCTTGTTGATACACTCTGACATTTTATTGATAAGCTACACATTGTTCATCATAACATTGCAATAGAGTTAATTGGTGTGGGTTCACATACAAAGACAGCATGTGCAATTAAATTGCGCTGAATTTACTTTGGCTTCAAAATTGTGATATTGGGTGTTATAGTTACATTATGTTTGTAGACATTTTCAAGAAACAAACATATAAATCTCATGATGCTTTCTTTAATCATATTTATTTTCTCCTAGAGGGTCCTATCCTCACATTACAACGTATAAGTAGGTTTATTTTTAGAAAATGTTACAAACATGTATGCCAAATCATTAGGTATTTTGTCTAAAAATGCATTAGTTTACACATGTTACAACTCATTTCCATGTGTGTAGTGGGATCAATGAGGAGGAAAACATTGCCATTATCAAGTGTTGCATAGTATTTAGGGGCACAAATGGACAAAATAAAGTACTGGACAAACAAAGAGTACTTTCCTAGTTTACAAAGAGTGTGGCATGATGTCCTAAACAGGCCGGATATGAAAACTGGCTAGGGGGCATTCATAAATGTTTATCTGGATGTTCTTTGACGGAAACTGGGAAACTGTACATCTTCCTACTCTGAGGCGTGTTCTGCCTCCCTGAAAAGTTGTGGTGTCTGGATGGGAAGCAGCTGAGAGATGTTACTAGCATAAGGGACACACATCAGAGGTGGAAACAGTAACTCCCATGTTCCCAACTACATTTTTGAATGCCAGTAAGGCAGTCCCTTGCAAGGGTTTGCTGGTTAGCCAACAAAGCAACGCAGTTGCTATTGAGGGCACTCATTGATGCTATGAATCAGTCAGGCTTGCCCTCTAGTGGCTGGATGGATGTATTAATGGCCCCCAGATGACTTACAACTTCTCTGGTGTCAGATAAGGAAGGCTTGTGTTGTTGTTCCTTCTGTATTATGACAACAAGGTTATCAGCTAGAGATCCTTCAATCCCATGGAGCCAATAGTTGGTGTCTGTGATAGCCTTTGTTGACCACTTATTAGTGCTCAGACACCTACAGACTCCTTCAAGAGTGACTGTCACAGCCTCCATCCCCAACCAGACCTCATCAGCCTTTTGCTGCTGTACTCGTACCACTTGGAGATGAAATGCAACTTGGGGGTCCACAAAGTCCTCAGCTGTGATGTCATAGGTTGATGGTCTATGTCCAGTGGTTTGGTTCATCCGGAGACCAAACAACATTGTCTTCCCTTGCCAGTTCCGAAGGAGAATTTTCGAAAGTGTCCTGGAGCTGTTGGAAGGTATCTTCATCCATGGGGCTTGAATGGGGTTCCACAACAGGTTGGCTGTCACAGACAGGCTGATCTCCAGGAGATGTTGTTTTTCCTTCTGGAAAGAAATAGATATACGTTTAGAAGATTCTATGATTGAATATGACATAGATGATTACTGTGAAATTCAGACAGTACTTCTCTTCACTTTCAAGTGCAAGGTCTTGTTTCTACAAGTGTATGTGGCCATGTTGTGCTATCGTTGCTTTTCACATGGCAATGCATGTGCATTGTTCACATAACCTCAGTATTCACTACGGGGACTATTTCTGTAAATTCCATACAACGCAACCAATCTAGCGAGCTTGCTGCCTGCCCTGCCTGAATGAGTGAGTATATAAATAGGCCACATTTTACCTGTTAAAGTTACATTTCTGTTGTTTGCCTGCACTGATGTAAATTTTGCTTCTTAGCACTACTGCAGAGACCATTGCACCATTTAGCAATGGTGCCTGCATTTACTCTAGTCATCTATTTATGGCCGAGCACTAACCAAGACATCCAAATATTATTATACCACCCACTATCATTCACTCTGCCTTTCACACAGCACTATTCAACAAGCTACCTTGCTGTACTGTCTTGCCACAATGTGTGCATTATTGGGCCATAGGCTTCATACTTCACAAACATCCCCACAACACTACACAGCAAGCCACCATCTTGCTGCACTGCATGTAAGGGGAAAGGCCTGTACATACCATAATCCTGATTTTTCTAGAGAACCCACTAAGAACTAAGGAGTATCTCTGAAGTGGATAGCCTCCTTCATAATGGGTAGTATGCTACAACGTATGCTCACTCCATTCCCTCAGAACCCAAGGAGCTCATCTGCAGAATCTGGCAAATCTCTTCACTCTGCTCCACTCTCTTGAACATGTATGTAATTCATCTGGAAATCATCATTCAGACCCAGGGACGTACATCATTTCTTACACTGATGACACCCAGATCATACAATAACTCTCAGGGGACAGCAACATCACTAACAGTAGTTGACCAACATGCTTATGCGTATGTGATGTTAGTTGCTCATACTCAACCTGACAAGATAGAAATTATAACATTCTGCAACATGTCCTCACCCGGGCTGCCCACATGACTAGGCCTGAAACCCTCACCCTCCACCCACCACAGATACCTGTTTATCATCCTGGACACCTACCTCACCATGAGACTTCAAACTGCCACGATCACCTCCACCAGGTTTCACTTTATTTGTATGGTCAGACATTTCTTCACATGTCTCCCGCTTAACACCTGTACGACCATCACCTAGGCCATCATTACATGTTGACAGTAGTACACCAATGACCTTTACTACAGCATCTCTGCACACCTGCTACACAAGAGGCAAGCTATCAAACACATAACTGCCGGACTATTACTCAGCCTACCTTGCGGCATGCACATCACTCGTCACCTCAGAAAGTTACATTGCCTTGCCATTCAGACACACTGGCATTCAAGATGCTCAGCTCCAACTATGAGGCACTGAACTACCAGGGACCCTCCTAGCTCACAAACCATATACGCTTCCACCAACCAATAATGAACCTCCTCTCTGCATCACTTGCACTCAACCATTACCCCAATAGCCAAATGAGCAAGACAGGTGGTAGGGTGTTCTCATACATGGCAGCCTACACCTGGGACAACCTTCCCAGCACATTAGGTCATCTGCATCAAATAAGGATTTGTACTAAAACTATAAACCTGACTATTTGAGCGATACTACTTGCATTACATGCACCTCCTCGGCATGTGGTGCCCCCCCCCGGGTGACACATTGATCCTCTACAAAGACACAATGACTGATTTTACATTGCAGTACACTTTTGGCTACCTAGCCCCAACACAAGCACAATTGTGTTACGGTGCAAGGGGGCCTGAATTGTCAATACTTTATTGTGCAGCTACGTCTGTGTTGATAGCTATGCCCCTACGCCACGCCACTGTATTTATTCCACTTTATGGCATTCCAATGTACACTATTCCGCTGTTCCCCACTCCACTGTATACCATTCCACTCTACCCCACTCCACTGTATGCTTATCCAGTTTAGGACACTCGCCTAGACACAGCTCCACTGTATGTTGCACCACTCCAGTGTATGCCACTCTACTGTACGTCACACCACTGCACGCTATTCCATTGGACACCACTCCACTCTACACCACTACACTTTACACTATTCCACTGTACGCCACTCCACTGTACACTGCTCAACTCAATGGCACTGTATGCCACTACACTTTACAACACTGTTTGGCACTCCACTGTAACACACTGTACCACACTCTAGTCTACTCCACTTCATTCCACTGTACAACACTGTACTCCATTCTATGCCATTACACTCTAAAACAGTTCCCCCAGAATCTACAACACAGCATACGACTCCAATGTACGACACGCAACTCTACTCTATAACACTTTACTCCACTCTTAGCTATGCCACTACACTGTACGCCACTCCTTGGCACTGTATAATACGAGACATCCCTCTACTAAATGAAACTTAAGTCCACTCTACTCTACACCACTCCACTGGACTACATTGTACAACAGTTTAGCCCAATCTATGAAACTGTACAACATTCCAATATATGACACTCCACTCCACAACAATTCACTCTATAAATCTGGACTCTACAGCACTTTACTATACTGTATGCCACTGTATAACACAGTACTACACAATATGCTCCTACACCCACTGTAAATACTCTACTCCACTCTATGACAATTTATGACATTGTGCTCAACTCTATGCCAAGTGACGAGACTTAACTCCACGACAACCGACTCCACAACACTACAGTACAACACTCAACTGTACTGTACGACACGCCACTCCACTTTACGATACTCCTCTATAAGAACACACCATGTTAATCCAGTGTATAATACTTCTCCACTATACTTAACGCCCATGCACTACACTACACTCTATTCCACTCTCCAACACTAGCCTCTAGGAGACTACAGTGTACACCACTGTCCTCTTCTATACTGTAGGACACTGCACTTTACAACACTTAATTTTATGCCAAGGCATGGAGGTTGATATTATGCATTCCCTATTTATTGCCGCCACCACACACAGCAGCAACCAAATTAGTACTTTAAAAATGTAATTAGAACCTTTAAACATTTCAAACATGTATAAATAACCCGAATCAGCAGCCACCTTCCTTCTCCGTTGCTACTAATGCACAGACAAATACTTATTCTGTGTGGGAATATTTGTGGCCTTGCACGGAGACAATGTTTGGGGAATTCTTTGTACGTGATGGGCAGAATATGGGTGACCACTGTTAATTATGTTTGGCATAGACAGTTTTTGTTTATATGGCTTGCTCAATGTGCAAGTTTTATTATTTAAACAAGGGTAATTTGTGGTTTGAAAATTATACGGGCGCTGTAACATTGTGAGTGTCCAGGTAGGCTGTTTTTACCTTATTTGATGAAGGCATGCTGTTGGAGCAGTTTAAGATTTTCAGCTGCAGATTGCAGGCAATTCGTGACAGGCGTTTAGTGCAGCCTCAAGTTGAGGTTTCTGTGTGCCGAGTGTCTGCGTTGCTTGTGTGATCCTCTTTGCACACCGACTATGCTTATTGTTCGCCCATTCCTCTCCATTCCTTTGAGAATGAGGAGGTCTTGAGGGTCTACCGGGTTGCTGTAAAGCACGTTGCACGGGTACTCGTGGCCATTTTGATTTTGGCAATGTTTGTATGAGTCTTATCGTAATGTTGTTGGCCATATTTAGGGACAAGTAATGATCAATCATATGGTGAGGCAACGTCAGAGGCGGCGCAATGAAGAGACTTATTTTGAGTGGTCTGGGATGTGTTGTTTATACAGTTAATTTAAGAGCGTTACTTTTTTTAGTTTCAAATTTCAAGGTTTTAAGGAGGATGGAGCAGCAGAGCTCTGTAGAGGGTCAGTGTCTAGATGAGAAGGTACAGACATGTATGGACAAGACTTTTTCAACTTTGGCATTCCAGTTGGGTAAGTGATTAGATGATTGTGTGGAGAGGCTCATGCCTACGTTGGGGAGCCCTTCAAACAGGACAGAAGAAGGTGATTTTTGGCTGGTGGAGGATATTGATGTGAAAGCAGGTGTGTTGGATGATGGACATAAAGTGTCTGAAAAAAGGAAGGCAGCTCGTTGGAGTTGGAGGTTAAGGCTACAAAAAGGCCACCAAGAGGGGCCACAAAGTGGTTGCTTGTGACAAGTCATCCAGTAATGGTGATGTGGAGATTAGTTGATCCTCAGATTTGAAGGAATCAGATTGGGAGAAATTGAAGACAAAGAGTCAAAAAAGAGACTTTAGAAAACAAAGGAAATGAAAGGTTTCATGGATCCCCTGGGTGGTGTTATGTTTGATCCTCACCTTTTTTAGCATATGCTGTCTCCACAATGGGCCCCAGCAGATAATATTGCTGAGTATGTAGAGTACTGGGTTAGGTGAGAAATTCATAAAGATGTAAGGAATCAGTTAAGATCAAAGTGCCTAAGGCCATACATGAGTTACAAGGTTACATACTCCTGCGCAATACCTTAAGGTTATGGGTTTTCTGAATAAGTCTGGTCAGGACCATAGAAAGAGGTTGGGCAAGGGTCTTAAAGGTGGTCAGAATATATTGTTTCATGTGCTTGGACTTGCGTGGTATTTTCGGAATGCGCAAGGATGCAAATTTGAATAAAATTAATATTTACATTGAAGAATTGCACCAATGGGTGTAGAGGGCCAGTTCTTTATTGGGTAATTAAAATGCTGCCTTTCGTGTTGAAAGAAAGAAGAGTATGCTCATAAAAATAGATTCAAAGTTGGCTGAACTGGCAAGCAAGGAGTTGCGCTTAGAAGCAATTGGTTTGCTTTTTGGTGATGAGTTGGTGAAAAATAAGACCAGCTTTATTGTAACATTTAATTCTATTCAGAAGGTTCAAAAAGACATCAGAAAGGTTTTGGAGGAGCCGTGAGAATGAGAGCTCGATTTCTCAGCCAGGGATTTGGAATCATGCAAGCTTCTTTTTCGGTAGGGTTTAGACCCTCCAGTAGATATCAGTCATCAGGGGTTTCCCCATATTGACAGAGACGAAGAGCGAGATCTTCAAGAAAAGACAGAAGGGCAAGAGGCTATGTTTGGTAAAAAAAAACTTTATGGACCCTTATAAAGCTGGGTGGCAGACTTGTCCACTTTTTAACATGATGGAAGGAGATTTTGGCAGATCAATGGGTTTTGGAGATGGTTATGGGCCATCGTATAGAGTTTGTAAGTTTACCAAAGCAGGTAAGGAAGCCAAGGGCTCTGAGGTTTTTAAAGCAACACAACATTTTGGTCACTCATGAGGTGAATGCACTTGAGGACAACGGTGCTATTGAGAGGTCTCAGAGAGATTCAAAAGGGTTTGTAACCGAAATATTTTGGGTGGAAAATAAGGACAAGGGTATGAGACCAGTGATCAATTTGAAGGATTAGAACAATTTGGTTCATAACTATTGTTTCACGTTGGAAGGTATTTACTTGTTGAGAGACCATCTAAGGAAGGGAGGTTGGTTAACACATCTGAATTTAAAGGACACATGTTTGACAGTTACAATATATCTGGAGCACAGAAATTATCTGAGATTTCAGTGGCAGAAGGTGATGTGGAGGTTCCCTTATCTCCAATTCTGATAGACTTCAGCTCTGTGGTGTTTCCTGAAGGTGATGAGGCCATTAATGGTATGGTTAGGGTCAATAGATGTTCCTTTGATAGTGTACTTGGACAATGTTCTGATGGTGGCAGAAACAAGGGAGCTGGTACGGGAGCAGACTGAGTTAGCGGTACGTGTTTTGGAGGATCTGGGGTTCATTGTGAGCAAGGAAGACTCATATTCGGTGCCAAGTCAGGAGACAGCATTTTTAGGTTTTCAGATATGCCCATTAGATTGTGTGTTGAGGTTGCCAATGGAGAAGGTGAGGAAGATTAGCTTAGAGATAAAGAGAATGAGCAAGAGACTTCGGACTGAACTTTTAAAGAATTGCCACAGAGAAACAGTATGGACAGTCATACGCCCACTTCTTCTTCACCTCTCTGGTTTTTATTGTCATGGTCCAATACACCAGGACTACAACCAGTGAAGACCCCTGGAGAAGCTAACTATCAGATGTCAGATGGGCATCAAACCAGGAACACTGTCATAACTAAACAATTGCTTCTTTGAGAGAGCAGTTTTATCTGTGTGTTTTGTTTGGCCACTTGTAATGTTTCTTTTCCTTTTTCAGAGCCTGGCCCCATATGTCACTTTCATTTCCTTCAATGCTATGTTAGTTACAGCACTGATGTGCTCGGTTGCTGTTATAACTATATTTGTGTTTATGTGTTTTAAAATGTAGATTCGTTTTTCTTGCTTACCCATAGCTATAATATTATCATCACACACAAGGGTATTCATTACTTAGAAACCTGTCCCAGCTACACTGCTATATTTGGAAAAGGAATCCCATGTATTGTCTCAATGATCTCTGCTTGTAAGCAGTTTATTTTTTCCTTTTTTCATAATTCTATTCCAAAGATATTATCCCCTTTCTTTTCTGGGACTGAACTTCTTTCATTTCACTTTGCCAACTTCTCTTGCCAATCCATAAATGTCTGCTTATTTATTGTCCTGCATGGCCACTTGGAAATTTCTCTAACAAATTAGCCATTAGTTTAGCTCCATTATGTATAACGTCTTCTGATATATTGATGCCGGAAGACTCTGATGTTTGGGCAGAGATACCTCTAATCTAGACATATCACAACTTCTGGGCACTTGTCTTTCCTTTAGACTTTCTCAAAGTGTCTCCGGTCTTACACATCTGGATAGTCATGGGCCTGGTCTTAATTTTTATGATTCTAATGTAATGGAAATTAGGTCAGTTACGCCTCTTTCCAAGACAAAACACTTCTATATTAACATTCATATAGGTTTCCATGAACGTATCTATACCAAGGGCACCAATCGCCCTCCCACAATGAAGCAGTGTTGGCCCCAACAGCAAATATGCAGGACTCTGTAAATCTTTTACTCCTACAATTGAGGCTGATGTGTACACTATTGATCATAATTCTGCTGAATGTGTTACTTGTTGATAAAGTAGCGCTTGCCAAAAAGGCTCAGCCTCACAGGAATAAGGTCGAAAAAAGTATAGATCAAATTTAGGCCCATGAATTGCTCTGTTTTGGTGGGGAGTACTTAACAATTCTTAATTGATACAATTACAATATGCACAAACAATATCAATGATTAAATACAATTTGATAAAAAGGATTTCTTATCTCATTTTCCAAAAGAACAAAAATGAAACTGCATTAACACAACAATGAAGTAATATTATATATAAACTTATTTGAAGACAATAGCATTTCATGGATCTAGCTAAGGCACCTAATTATTTGGAATTCCGCTGACAATATTGATATGCTCCTAACCATAAATCTCAACTAAAGCCTACAAGGAATGTGTGACCTCATCATGTTCAGCTTTTGACAAATATACACCCCAGACTTGGAGTTAGTCTAAAAACATATTTTACATTGCACTGCAATCACTCCTCATTTAGAGCTTTTAACAAGACGTTCTTCTTATGTTGAGGACAAGTTTATCACAACAGTGGACACTCTCCTATATGCCTTCTCCTTTTCTATTTACTCAGCTGGTCAATCTCAACTAAATGTGTGTACTCTAAAAAGGAATTATCCAATTCTGACCATTTTATGATTGAGTCCACACTAATCAAGATTTTCAAAATCAACTCCGATTCCCTTGTTGATCCTTGTCCAATTGAGATATTTAAACTTGAGAAACAATGCCACCTTTGCAGTTTGTGCATTGTTCTTTGAGTGAGCCCTGATCCCTTCCAGCTGGAAACAGACCACAGTCATTCCCCTTCTTTAAAAAAACCCTAAGGTCAATCTGATGGTGATAGAAAATTACTGACCTATCCTCTTCCTTTTCGAGCAAATCTTACATAACTCACAATTTTCTGCTTACTTTGAGAGACATTAGCTACTTAAGCCAGCTCAATCTGGCTTTTGCATGGCTGATAGGATTGAAGGGATCGGTGTCACAATATTGATGGCCAGAATATTGTCCTGCCTTAATTTCATATACAGAATATCAACCACCATAATGTTGTGAAGGTAAGTATATGTAGGTAATAATATTATTGATAACTATTCATCTGCAGAGCTTGAAGGTATACAATCACAGATTGCACTCTGCTACCTGCTGTCATTGCTTGATTTAACCATTGGTGGGTATTTGGGAAGTGGTACCTTCATCACTGTAACCCACCTAGATTTTCAATTAGCCCTTGAAAAATCCTTATTTTGTAACCACTACCTCGTTGATCAGGTTATCCTTGAAATCTCAGGGGTAATCGAAAAAGAGTGCAATTGCACCATTGTCTGTGTTTTAGAGTCTCTCCATTGATCGAGAGTAAGGACCTCACTGACCACTTTCCTCAATGTTATGTTCTCATTACTGGTGTACTCTTGGTCAATTGCGCCACCATTAGGTCTTCTCTCCACCAGGAGGTTGACTCTCTATCCTGAGAGACATGGTGGAATCTGTTCACAACAAGTGAATCAAAATTGATTACTGTCCAATTGGGAGAGCACTTTTAATCACAAACATAAAAATAGGTACAGTCGCAAGGTTAAAAATCAGGAGAATGTCTATAGGGTGTTAAGGTTGTCCTAAACATCTCAAAAAGGCCAAAACTTAGGGGCGACATGTTTCAGCCAGCTTGCGCCACAAGGATCAACAGCTTGCTTCAGGATCAGTTTTGTCTGTCAGATCCCTACTATACCAGGTGGAACAAATTTGCGCCAGGAAGTAATTATTTTTAATGCTATTTGCACATTCATCTTGAGTTAATACACAATGTCCCCTTGCCAAAAGAGTAATTATTAGCCTCACTAACCAAGAAGGAGTTGTAGCAACAACGTGTCAAAAATAGTGAATACGCAGCTGTAATATGCACGCTGAGCTGTTTTACCTTAAGTGCACTGTGTTTCTTTTTTGGTCGAGGCGGTAGTGCCTACAGTTTCAGGCAGTGGCCGGGTGTTTTGAAGACGTAGCCAAAATGTGCCAAATCCACTGCAAAACTGGATAATGTTCTCTTACGTGCCAAAACATTCATCAGGCCACATTACCCCAATGATGGATGACATTATAGCTGACCTCAATGGCACAAAATTGTTTTGATCTGATTGCTGTAAACCATAAATGTGTGCTTTATCTGGACAGTTGCTATATCAGAACATTCTCAATGCATCTAGGGCTCAGAAGATACAAAAAACTGAATATTGTTATCTCTTCAGCTGATGAAGTGTTCCAAAATACAATCAGAGAGACACTATCAGGGCTTAAAGGGGTCCTCAACATTAGTGACGATATCTTAATCTACTCCACTAGACTGGCTGATCATCACAGATACCTCAAGGCCACCCTTTAGAGGTTGAAGGATAGCAGATTAGCCCTACATAAAGACAAGTTCTCCTTCTTCGAGTCCAAGATCGAGTTTTTTGGATGGGTGTTTTTGAGGAAGGGGCTGTAGGTTGACCCCAGGAAAATTGCAGGAATCAAAAAAGCCTCTGCACCAAAGAATGAAACAGAGGTACGTCGTTTCCTGGGCATGGCGACCTACTGTGGCCGAATCCTGACCAATGAAGCCACCCTGTTGGAGCTGATCGAGGCGATCACAAAAGCTGGAGCTAGATGCTCGTGGGATTCTGGAACCAGAGGCCCTGGGCAAAATAAAGGACACCCTCTTAGCAGATGCTACGATGGCCTATTTCAACTCCAATCAGGCTATGGAGGTGGTGGTGGAAGCGAGCCCAGTGGGCTTAGGAGCCATTTTGATGCAGGAGCCGGAGCCCGAGGTGTGGGCCCTCTGGAGATTGCTAGCAGAACATTGACATCCACGGAAGTGTGCTATGCACAAATTGAATAAGACACATTAGCTATTAAGTGGGCCTGTCAACATTTCCACTTTCACATATATGGGCCAGAGTTCAAGGTGATAACTGACCTCAAGTCTTTGGTGAGCTAGTTTTCTGGTACAGCCCCACAGGCACCCCCTCAGATACAGCAGTGGGACGTACAGTTGCTGCCCTATAGGCTTGGTGTTGGGTAGCAAAAGGGGCTAGCAACCCAGCAGACTTCCTTTATCAGTACCCCCCAAATGTGTGGAAGGTCACAGTGGAGACAGTGAAAGGGCAGAAGAGTTTGAACACATTATCCAATGAAAGCGTGTCCCAGAGCAATGAGACTTGAGGATATCGATATCAGGTAAGTCATAGTGGACGAACATGGCCTCCAGGGCATTGCGGAGGCTATTGTCAACAATGCATGGAAATATCTTCCTCCAGAATGCTAACCAGTGGAACCACAAGAAAAAGATGTGGCTATCGCACCTGTGGCGAATTTGAGCTGAGCTGAGCCAATGGCTTTTGGCATCATGGCATCATAATGAGAGGTCACCGCATTGTCCTCCCCTACTCCATAGAGGTCCAAGTGATCTACTTGGCCACAAAGGCCATCAAGGAGCTGTGAAAACCATGGCCAGAATGAGGGCAAAAGTATGGTCCCCGGGCATAGATGCCAGTGTAGAAGAAGTGGTACGTCTGTCCCAGGGGTGCCAGATCAATGGGTATCCTGCAGCCCCAGCACTAGTGGGTACTGAAAACACAGCAATGGCCATGTGGGAAAAAGTGAGCTTGAACTTTGGGAGTTTCCCAGATGGGAGGCCGTCCATGGTCATGGTTGACGCCCGCTCCAAGTATCCTGTTGTGGGACTGGTGGTAACGACCTCATTCCTTCATGTCAAACCACTGTTGGAGAAAATGCTTGCCGCCTATGGCAGACCGGATACAATCCATGCAGATAATGAACCTCCTTTTCAGGGAGATACGTTTTGAGAATACCTGATGGCGTTTTGGATCCGAAACCAGAAAATAACGCTGCAAAGGCCCCTGTCCACCGGCATGGTGGAGAGATTAATGAGGACATCGAATAAAGCTCTCTGTCTGGCGGTAGATCAGAACACTGAAAGTGAACAGGAACTGCAGTGCATATTGAAATACCCCTCACTGCATGATGCAGTGCACCCCCATGCACCTCATGTTCCAAAGGCATGTCAAGGACTGTATCTCAACTGGAACAGACTGGCTGGTGGTGGTGATGGTGATGGATGAGGCGGGTGCCCACTGGACGTGACAGAAAAGGATCGGGACAGTCAGACCCAGAGAGATGTAGAGAGTCGTTTGAAGGTGGGGGCCAACATCCAGGTGAGCCGCCGTCACCCCGGCTGGAAGTTCCGCACTAATTTCGAGAGGGGAGCGGGATGCGGATGAAAGTGAATAGGACAATGATAACTGCCTGAAGAAGGCATGAGTTACAATGAGAAACGTATCATGGTTCAGACCAACTATGTCACCAGACAGGGAGGTAGGAGAAGATAATGACATGTCGTGGATCAGTGACCTGCCAACACCATAGAATGAGAACGGGACACCAGTGAATGGTAAGGCTGATACCGCAAAACCATGGGAACCTGGAGAGCCATTGTCCCCCACAGGTGAAACCGAGCCCAAGGCCAGGGGAAAGGAAGAATCCATGGCCCCATTGAGTGGGAGGGGACACTGTTACAAACTGAAGCCCAACCCTGCACCCAACTAGCACTTCATGACTGTGTATGTGCCAAGGTGGAGTGGTCCCAACCAGCTAAAGTCGGATGGGAAGCACTGAGCCACATGGACTCTTAAGCTGAATCCTGACATGTGCACACAACACCTCGGCCTGGCACGACCAAGGTGATAACTAAAAGGGGACTAATTGGTCTTGGCTCAGTTCCGGCCTTTTAATTGATGTGTTTATGTGCGTCTATTTTAGTGCAGTGACCCGCAGGGCCAAATTTAGGGTGCCCATCATTTACAGACTGTCCCAACACACCAGCCAGGCTTTCTGTGCGATTTGTACTCCAGTTAAACACGATAAGCCTTGTAAGACAAATGTCAAGGAGTACCACCCAAATATAAACAGTGTATAATGTCTAATTTTGCTGTGACCAAACATGTTAGGCAGAGGAATGTCACACAATATTCAATTTGTTCCTTCTTTTCACCTGATTTCCTGTGGTTCTAAAATTCCACAAAAAGGTAGGTCAGTTGATTTGATTTTGGATGAAAAGAGATGGAGGTTTATACTGTTCCCATCCAGTTACACCTCCTTTGCATACCTTATAGGGCTTGCTCTCTGAACGTTGATCGTCATTGTCATTTTCACCAAGAAGCTCCACCATGCTTTGTGTGAGAGCCTGCATCAACATTTAGGCAATCTGACACTTGGCCTCATTCCAATGCTCAGATTTACACAACTCTCATAGAATGCAGTGCAGCACCCGAATTGCTGCACAGTATTGCATGCGAGGGAGAGAGATGGACAGTGCCAAATCTACAGATATATGGCACTATCCTCCCCTCTCCCTAGCACAAATGTAAAATTATGCTGCTGAGAGCCTCACACTCACCTTTGCGCCATATGTAGGAAGCTGGCTCTTTATATGATATAACAAAATGAGACATATCATGCAAAGAGTCAATGGGCCTGATTCATAGAACTAATCTGAGACAAAATCCTAAACTTATGACTTTTGGTATTCACAGAAGGCACTTACTACTTTTGGTATTCACAGAAAGCACTTACTACTTTTGGGTAAACTTACTACCTTTGGTTAAACTTACTACTTTTGGTATTCACAGAAGGCATTTAGCACTAGTAAGGTTAGGACTCCTAACTTTCCTGCAGTAAATGCCTTCTGTGAATACCAAAAGTAGTAAGTTTAACCAAATGTAGTAAGTGCATTCTGTGAATACCAAAAGTAGTAAGTGCCTTCTGTGAATACCAAAAGTAGTTAGTTTAGGATTTTGTCTCAGATTAGTTCTGTGAATCGGGCTCAATGTGTTTCTGTATGAGTGGACAGGGTCTTGCTCTAGAAATCCCAAGGTGCTCTTCTAGGGAGTAATGTGGCCGAGCAGCCTTAGGATTATCAGAGAGGAGCATTAAACATCTTCAAACACAAACAATAGTCAATAAATGATGCACATGACTCAATAAGGAGATCCACTTCAATTTATAAATATAACACGCATCTTTATATATATTTAGGCACCAGAATCAATAGGACCAGGTAAGTACGTTTTTCCAAAGAAATACTTTTGTGTTTAAAAAGTCAACACTTCGGCCCCAATCATAAGTTATAAGTCTGGCGGTCCCTGGACTGCCAGATGTGCAGGGGCATGGCAGTGGCTGTCCCGCACTTCCACAGAATCACCGCAGCCGGCAGGGAACCTTCATTTCCTGGCTATGTTGTGGATGCCAAGAAGAAACTTTTAATATGCTTGGCGGGACCGCTACGGTCTCCCCAAGCAAATTACATGTTTCCTCTTCACCACGGTTTTGATGGTGGTTCCACCGTCATGAAAACCATGGCAGAGAAGAAACAAAGGGGGGCATACAGGATCCCCTGGTGCCTCAAGCCCTGTGGATGCACACAGGGGGCACTACATGTGCCGCCCTGTGTGCATGCACACCAGTTCCTGCACGGAATGGACTTTTCAGGCCATGCCATGCAAGACTGTTTTTGGTGTTCCCATTGCGGTGGCCAATTTCAGAGCACTGTCCTGGGAATGTCAAAAACAAAGCCTGCCAGACAGGAGGAAACTCCTAATCTGGTGGGTGGTCCGACCACGACTTAGGCAGTGTGGCAGCTGGGCAGACCTGCTGCCACAACACCAAAGTAGTAATCGGGCCCTTAATGCATTTTTCAGAAGCTGCAATGTTATCCTACTGGAGGACAAAAAGTATGACATTCAGGTACAGTACAGCAACTTACAATGTAAATCTATTGGACTTAAGGTGAGTATGGGGTAAGGTCCAAGGCAGCACCAGCTGGTCACCTTCAGTGGCCCTAGGGGGGCCATGTGCAGTGGTGCAATACAGCGTTGGGTGCCAAATGTCAGTCAATGTGGATTGGCCTGCTAGAAAAGAAGCTGTAGATTTGGATCGAGGGGGCAAGTCGGGCTGAACCAACCAGAGAGTTTGAGTCTTGAGATGCTAGAGGACAAGGGGACACCGGTGGTCCTCTTCTCCTCATACTGGGGCAGCTGGGTAGAGAGGGTCTTTGAGGTGTTGGGTTTCTTCATCCGGGAGCACTCGTGGTTAAGGGGGCATGCAAACAGAGGCTGCAGGTGGCGTCGGGGAGTTCATGAAGATTGAACCCAAATGGACTCTGTCTCTTGAGGACAAGAGAACAGCGCTCACATGTTGGCCCACTTTGATTCAGGCTGGGGGACTCAGGTGCAGTGGTACTTTGCGGTGTTGGGTTTTGGTGGTTCCGAAGTCCTCACAGTTCTTCCTTGGGTGCCTGCAGGATGTTGGAGAGCAGCTTCGCTGCTCCCATGGAGTCCTTGAGTCTTAAATGAAAGCAGGTGGTCCTCCCAGGGTTTGGAGGCATGACAGCTTGCATGACACTTCAACATTGGCACAATTTGATGGGGAACAGCAGACAGGCCGGCAGCGCTGGTGCTAAGTCAGTAGCTATTCTTCAATTTTGGTTTCGCAGCTCTTCAGTGTCCTTCTTCTTCATAGGTCATCAGGATCTGTTTTTTGGGTTCCTAAATACCGAATTTAGGAGCTTTAGGGGAGTGTAGGGTAGTAGCTAATGGGCTACCTACCCCTGGGGTCACTGCGCCCCTTTTATAACCTCTTACTGTGGGAAGTGGACATAACCCTGTCCCAGAATTCTTAGGTTTACCATCACCAAGATGGCTATTTTTAAAAAGTTGCCTCCACTTCAGGTTGATCACCTTAGGGGTAGTATTAGCCTGAGGGTGGACATGCCTATATTACAAGCTAATTTTCCCACTTGGTGCCAAAGTGCTCTGGACAAAGGGATTCAGCTTCCTCTCCTATGAGAGAAGCTAGATCCGCACACCAATCACAATGGGATCTTTGAAGTTTTCCTGCCTTCTGAATGCTAATCCGCAGATCATTCTGTGGGAAGACATGTGGACACCCTCTGCCCAAGAAGGCGTTGTTTCTGGCCTCCTGAGAGCAAATGCCCTCACCCTTGAGGGTCATAAACTCTGCTGGCAGGCTAGTGAAAAATAGTAAGTCAGCCCACCAGTAGCTGGTAGGTTTTCAAGGGGCACCTCAAAGGTGACCTCGGTGTGCATGCATTTATAAATCCAATTACAGCATCAGTATGGGTTTATTAATATGAGCTGTTTGATACCAAATGTCCGCATTTTCAGTGAAGCCATCATGCAGCTGGGGAACTCGTTTTCACCAGTCTCCAGCACAAGTATTTAAAATGGCTTCCCTGTCTGCTTGTGCTAGCAGCAATAAAGCTGACCGGCACAGTGGCATATCTGCTTATGCAGATATGTCCTCACATGTAGTATAGTGCACTCTGCCATAGGGCTGTAAGGCTTGATGTTCGGGTGACTTACCAATACTGATGCAGTGTTTGTGGACATGGCACACAAGAATGTGGGCCATACTGTGTTTTCACTTTTGTATGCACCAAGACACGCAGCCTGCAGTGGCAGTCTGTATATGCTTGGTGAGGGGCCCTTTAGCGTGGCACAATTTGTGCTGAAGCCTTTAAGGACCCTCTTTAGCCTCCTTTCCCTAGGTACCAGGAGTACCATTTACTAGGGAGTAACAGGTAGTACTAAGGGTATTGCCAATTGGTGAATCAATTGGACAGTTTTGGGAAAGAGATTTGGCACTGGAGACCTAGTTAGCTGGAACCCAATGTACTTCCAATTGAAATATAGCTGTGTCTGAACTGGGGTGACGAAGTGAGCTAAAGAACGATGATGGATTCAACCCAGATCTGTCACTGGGGGAGTGTCTAAAAAGTTTTAGCGCCAGGATGCTTGTTTCCAGTGCAGGGAAGGCATGGCTTAGCAGTTCAGGCTGGACTGTTCCCATGAGACACTGGGTCGAGACTGATTTGCATATAGCTGTGTCTGAACTGGGGTGGCGAGATGAGCTAAAGAACGATGATGGATTCAACCCAGATTTGTGATGGGGGTTGAGTGTCTGAAAAGTTTCAGCGCTCCGTATATCATTTCCTTGTGTTTGCTTTGTTCGCCCTAAGTTAGCAGGGTATGCCCAGACTTGGGTAACTTGCTCACTTTGCCACTGGATTCAAGCTAGCCTGGCTGATGAGGGCTGTTAGCCCAAAACCTGTCCCAGGATGCTTGTTTCCGGTTCAGGGAAGACATGGCTTGGCGGTTCAGGCTGGACTGTTCCCATGAGGCACAGGGTCAAAATTGATTTGCATATTGCTCTGTCTGAACTGGGGTGGCGAAGTGAGCTAAAGAATGATGATGGATTCAACCCAGATCTGTGACTGGGGTTGAGTGTCTAAAAAGTTTCAGCGCTCTGTCCATTATCTCCTTGTGTTTGCTTCCAATTGAAATCACATCAAAAACAGGGCAAAAATGAGGGGGGACCATATCAACAAGCATTGGCATAGACAATAGGTCTCACCTTTGGGACCTTATAAGTGTTTAGCCATGCAACAGTTGATCAGACCCTCCAGGATTTCGCAATTTCGCGGTTTGCCACGAAATCGGCACTTTTGTAAAAATGCCGCGATTTTTCCAAAAGTGCCCGCAAAATCGGCACTTTTGTAAAAATACAGCGATTTTTCTAAAAGTGCCTGCGAAATCGGCACTTACCACTCAAGCCCCATGTCCATGAGATGCTGCCTCGTGCCAAACCACCTTCAAAGCTTAACACCCCCACTTGATATAAGATATCCAATCACACAGCAAACACCCTCGAGCCACTGTTTGTATCTCCATGTCCTCCTCAGATTAAAAACCTGCTGCCTCACGTAGAAAGCAAAACATTTAACAACCCTTCTAGAGTGTCACAAATGAAAGCAGGAACAATAGCGAAGCAAAGATGTCATGGTCCCAAATTAAAGCAAGGAAATACAACTACAAGAGGGGTCCAGTGGGCCCACCAGGCCGTGGTGCCACTGCACCTGCTGCACTATTGATGGCTATGCCCCTGAACAGAAAGTACGAAACAAACATGAGGCCTCAACTTCAACACCCATCCCCAAAGTTAAAAAAAATCTCTTTTTTAACTTTCATTTTTATTAGATTCTTCAGGAGAATCGCAAATTATTTTTTCTCCATGTACAGCGCCCACCCTTTGATTTCCATGCCATGAGAAGCAAATGCGAGTCCCACGGCAATGCTGGGCGTGTTCCACCACCTGTCGACATGCAGAACTAATTCACTTTATTCAACTTATTTTTGGAGGGTATTGCATTCTAGTTGGGCAACTATTTGACCCTTACATTGGTTACCAGTCACACAGTTACCACAGATGTGACACACCAAGAGGTGACTCTACTCGGACTGTTCCCTCACAGATATCATGTATGACCAATCGAAGGCCAGTTGAACGGTGATGTACATGATGAGTTTTTGCTTGCCCTTGTGAGAAGCTTGCCTGGTATATGATGTACACTTATGCAAGTGGACACCCTGCACCAGTCCAGAAACCCTTCTGGTGATTAAAGAGGTCTTAGACAACGATAGAAAGCTCTCTAAGCAGACCCTCCAGGATTTCGCAATTTCCAGCGAAATTGGCACTTTTGTAAAAATGCAGCGATTTTTACATAAGTGCCCGTGAAAATGAAGGAGGTGGGGAGAGGAGAAGGGGAGGGATGAGGGAATGTCATGTGAGGCTTTCCCAAGCTCATACAATAAATAATTCTTTGCATAAATAATGCAAACCTCCTAATACACTCCAAGGGACAGCCAAACCAAGTGTCTACATTGTAAATAAACCAAATATACATAGCTTCATGTTGTTAAATAACTAAAAAAAACTAAGATATCTGTGTTTGTTGTAGGAAAAACGACCAAATAAAATGCCACAAAATTGCTGCTAAATTTCCATATTTGTGCCGCTAAATTATCTAATCCATGCCGCTATATCTAGGGGGGTCTGATGTTTCACCAAGGATATTGTGCTGGATAACTAAACACTCATAAGGTCCCTAAGGCGAGACCTATTGGCTATGCCAATGCTTGTTATAAGACTTGTGACCTGGTCACTAGTGAGCACACGTGCTCTTGACATACTCCCCTGCAGTGCCCGCCATTCCAGGGAACCACACTGCAGACAAGAGCCGCTCCTGCTTCATCAATGCCTCAAAGGACTACTTTATATCCTGTTTCCCAAAAGTTAATGATCAATATGCAGGCATCAGTGATATCCTGTGGGATACTACCAAACTTGATGGACACACTATTCACCCAATGCCTGAAGGGAGAAACCAATTGCTTGCGGGTTGTCTTGGGATTACTAAAATGGTAACGGAGTATGAACTCTGTCAAGGTACGACAAGTGCCATGTGCCCAAAAAATCCACGCTGAATAATAATCGTGTATGGCGCCACGAACTCAGAGCGGAGAGCCCTCGAACTGCAAACATGAATTACCGTAACACTACTGCTGCACGTAGCAATGAGCAATATAGCTGCTGGACAGAGCAGAACACAGCTGTGCAAGAGAGTGGGGCACGAGGCAGCTGGCCATGCACTGTGATCGGGCCTTGGCTGCTGCCCCCTAGTCTGCACAGTTGTACCACGACTGGATCACCAGGTGAGACGGTAAAATGCTGCGGGGAATGAGGTTGTGTGCGGACCTTGAGCAAAGCTGTACATACATTACTGCAGCAGCGCAATAGTGCCGCACCGGAGACAGCTACTGCCCCTGTGGATCGGGCTGCGGAATCGAGACCGGGCATTGGCCTGCAGACGTGCATTGAGATGTGAGTGGTGGGTCTGCGGCCCACCGGCTGTGTCGGAGGAGGAGAGCCGGTGCTGTGTGGTGGGGCCCCGCTTTGAACTGCTGTGTAGAATAGGACGAATCAGCTCGGAGCGGCGTCCATTCCAAGGTCAGTGACTCGGTGAGGTAAATCACTGACCCGCCGAGAACTGCTTGCTGGTGACGACGTGGGCCCTGCTGCACATTTTGTGCAGGGGTGCGGGCCTTACACTGTAGCCCAGCAGATAGTAAGTTAACAGGTGTTGGGACTAAGATAAGCACATTGAGAGGCTGCACGATCCCTGTACATTGAGTGTCTCCCTCTTGCATGCGGATCATCCATTGAGGAGCAGAGTAGTAGTCGACCCACAATCACCTGTACCACGTCTAGATTAAACAAGCATTGGCCGCTTAAACATATGCACTACATTACATCACGGCCCCCGAAAGTGAAAGTAATCACGGCGCCGCAAAAGTGAAAGTAATCGCGAGTTGTGGGCACATGGTAGAGTAAACAATGCAGCGCCATTTGGAGCACAGGAAATAAAAGAGAGCGATCTTGCCGGCCACCCGCTTGCTATTAGGCGCATGTGCGCGCTCTTGTGTGCGTTCTAGCAAGCTGATCGCCTGCAAAGTAGCATTTCTGAGAGCTACTAAATGTCTCTGCCGAGACCAGCGCATTCGCTGGATCAAGCCGAGACCTAAAAAGGGGCACTTTCCTCCACCATAGTGCAGAGGTGTCTGTGTGAGTCTAGGTTTTGTACTAGAAGAGTACCCTTCCAGTATATTACTATGCTTGGACTGACGTTACAACTTTTCCTACTTTGACAGTGGGCTGTACAGTGCAGCACACATGCAACGTCTGAAAGATAGGATAAATTAAAGCATTTCTCCTTTAAACAACGGTTTTCAAATGGCATTAATTTTGTTTCAAAACCCTGTCTACTACTGCTAGCAGATGGGGTTTTACTTCGAAAGCCATTGATCATAGTAAGGGAGCGCCCAAGTACCACCAGTGTAATGCCCCTCTTCGCGCAGAGTAATGAAAAGCCGCGCTTGGCACTCATTTGCATTACTTTTTATTGCAAACCAATTTGCATTGGTTTGTAAATCCCCCAAAAGATTTTGTGTTGGATCTGTTTTAAAAAGGTAATGCAAACCATGCTCAGAACCTTGGTAAATCTGGGCCTGAGTGTTTAGCTAGTGATGGGCACAAAAATGTCCCCATAAAATTTGGTTTGTGTACTATAAACCAAATTTACAAACCTTTTGCACTGGGTTTGCATCACAAAAGTGACACAAACCAGAGCAAAACGTTTTTGGGAGAATTACTTTCCAGTGATAAACTTTTTTTGACCTGGAAAAGTATCAAAAAGTAACACACAGCAACTCAAAGTGTGGCTTTGCATTACTCTGCGTCAAAGAGACATTACATGGGTGGTACCTGGGCGTTCCTGTGCTACCCCCCATACTTGTTAATGAAAATCGCAATCTACTAAAATCAGTGTTTTGCACCACAATAGCACCACTTTGAAGCAGGCGAAGAAGAAATTCTTTAATTTCTCCTTTCTTTTCTGACTTTGTTGTCCTGTACTGCACACATACAAAGTAGGAAAAGTTTTACATTTTGTCTAGTCATAGAATTTTGTACTCGAAGAACATTTGCACTATGGTGTAAAGGTGAGTGCCTAGCGGTTGACAGCCTGATTGTGCACAGGAGCTAGAGAGAAAGGAGGAGAGTGCAATATCTCTGTGGATATGGTCTCTCATGCTCTCTCCTTCTCAAGCAGCACAGCAACTTTGGGGCAGATTTACAAGCCCCTTGCGTCACTTTTGAGCCGCAGTTGCATCACTTTTGTGACTCAGCGGCGGCATAAAAGTTGCGGCCCATTTACAACGTGACGCATCTAGGGAGATGCATCGCGTTGTAGAGCCCTGCCTTACATGATACCTGCACCAGGTATAATGTATGCAGGGTAGGCGTTCCCATGCAAAAAGCCACGTAGAACTGGCGCAGTGAAATTTACAAGATTTCACTGCGTCACTCCACGCCTTCACTGTGTCAAAATCCCTACGCCTGCTTAGACCAGGCGTAAGGATTGACGCAGGGAATTTTACATGGGACCTATCTATGTTTTATGGCGCATTGCTGGAGTTCCGTCACTTTTGTGACAAACTCCAACAATACGTCACTTTTCCGTAAATACAGCACATCGATGGTGGCGCAAGGACATTTAGAGGTGACGCAAGAAAAGTGATGCGTCAGTTGCTTATAAATCTGCCCCTTTGTGTGCTGCGCTGCATTGCCAAGGATCTTTGTAAAGCTGTCCTTGTATTTACTTGGTCGTTTTATGCACATTTTTGCAACTTTTGCGACTTTAAATTGCAGAATAACAAATAGTAAAAGCAATCTTTGCAACTGCTTTTTGCACACTTCAGTACTGTTTTTGCATTGTTATGTTAATTAGCATCTAAAGGCATTTGAACCGTGAAAAACCCATAAAGAGAGTCATTTGCATTAATCCATCAAAACTGTCAAAAAGGAAAAATAGAGGCGCAAAAAATGTGCTGGAATGTTCATTTTCTGCACCAAAGCGGAAGTAAACTTTGAAAGCTAAAGGCATACAGGAGCATACGGTAACACTGTGCGGCATGTCTCTTATATTTGATTTATTTTTCACGTGATTCCATTGGCTGAAGTACAGCGTGCGGCATCTGTTTCTTGGTAAGGAACAACTCATGGAAAATACCCTGGCGGCTGTTCATTCTCTGCTCTAAACCTCCCCTCCCTCATTCTCCCAATCACAGTCCTGCAGATCAGACAGGCCAAAGCTGAGCGCCTCCGGGCTTGTTTTGTGAACATTCGCAGTAGATTGGTGATTTGTGCAAAACCCACAATTGGATTCATGTTTATTTGCTGTGGAGAGTGCGAACTGTGTATGGAGGTCACTCAAGCCTAGGACGATATATTCTCTTTTTTTTAGTTTATTTACTCTAATTTTTTTTTTTTTATGTTTCCTCTCTCTGCTGACTTGCTTTTGAGCGCATTTGAATAGAAAGTAACGGGAGTTTATCCAGGTCAAGAAATTGCTCGTTAAAGTGTGGAGAGCTGAAACTGTTTAAACCACTAATTCAAACGTACCGAATGTCCAACCACTCATGGAAGACAGGGTGAATGATTCCTAGTCACACGCTCAGTCCTCAGTTCTTCCATTTTCTATCAGATTGGGATCAAAAATAGGGCCTGGCACGCAAAAAAAAGTGGCCCACATTTGCGGATTGCCTTTCCGCAATACCATGCTTCGGCAAACTTTTATAAAAAGAAGGGGGGGCGGGGATCTCTGACATTGGCATGTTTTCTTAACTTCACTTAGATTAACAAAAATACATGAATTAATTCACACTGGTGAACTACACATGAATACATGTGAGACCACTTCTGCTCGGGCCCCCTGCCCCCGCTTAATCTGCATATATTAATGGGCTGGTCCAGGGAGACAAAGGGAGTGACACCTCTGCCCCGTTGGTAAAACAGAGGTGACAAAGGCCCACAGTCGCGGCCGGCATGACTCGCGGGTGGGAGGGGGGGTGGTTCATGCAGTGGTTCGCACATACTATTAAAAAAAAGAAACTTACCTACCCAGGTCCTGCAACGTCACGGGGCTACTGGCCGGGTCCCATTTTCCTGCTCTCCTGCTGAACAGGAAGCAGGCAGCCTCTCTCCCCTCCCCTAAGCCAATTATAATGCTGCAATGGAAACGTTCTGATTGGTGGGGACGGCGCCCAGTCGGCTCCAATGGGGTGACCATTTTCTCCATGTAAGCTGCATGCAGACTACATGGAGAAAAGGGAGAGTGCGCATGACTGGTTTGATCGGTCCTAAAGGGCCAACCAAACAGTCAGGGCCTACAAAATTGGGCAAGTCACTCTTTCCCAACCCGCCCACCCGCCCGCTCCAATCAGGCACACCCATCTGCTTTCTCACAGTGCGAGAAGCAGAAACATAAAATGGTAGTTTTACCATTTTATGTTTCTGCTTCTCGCACTGCCAGAAAACAGTGGGGCGACGCTCCTCAACCCTAATGGAGGAGCCGCCCCTGGAGGCCCATCCATCTACCTCCAGAAAGGCACCTCAGGCCCCCACTGCTGGGGGCATCCGAAGAACACAGGCACCACCCAAATCGACTCCAGGCTGCCCAAAAAGTGGCCCACAGCTGGAACTTGGATACCTGCCCCATGGCCATTGACCAAGTGCCCGCCTTACCAATCTGACCCTGCCTGCTTCTAACAAATGTCTATAAGAAGCCAACAGAAGTGGCTATTATTCCTGACCGTATAGACTGGTTTGGGATGTCTCAGCGCATGCCATTATCATGGTTTATTTAATCCTTGATATTATCTGCTTCTTCATTGTCTCTTGTTTTATAGTTCACTAGAAATTAAACAGACTTATTGGTCTCACCTGTAGTACTCCAAGTAGCCAACCGGAGGACCTTAACCTGCCCAACAAATTGATACTAGGAAAAATTATTTTTGTTTTAATTTATTTGACTGTTTCTAACGCTGGCGACCCCAAGCCCTCAAGGCAGTGTTGGAGCACTATGCACACAGGATAACAAAAACTGATATACAGTAATAACAAACTTTTCTTCATTATTCATGTAGCTTTTAGGTCAAAGAATCAGGTCTGCCAAATATATAAACAAGCATTGGCAAAGCCAATATGTTTTGCCTGTCTGAAATGTATTGGCTTTGTCAATGTTGTTCTACATGTTACATAGCAGAGTGAGCTGGTGTGCAACATGGCCTGAATAATAAAAAAAAAAGAAAAAGCACTATGACACGGCCAGCATTGACTACATCATAGCACTTCTTTGCGTATAAGCCATGTTGCACCGTAGTCAGCACGGTTGTGCAATAATGTAATTGCATTTTTATTGCGCTTACTACCCCTGATGAAAAAAATGCACTAAAATGTCACGTCAGTGTAAGCAGAATGGAAATAATCGGTGCTGTATTCAGTACATCAAAGTCCTGTGAATAAAAGGGAATGCATACGAAACGCCAAACATCCTTCCGCATTATGCATTAAAACACTATACAACGAAATCCAGGACATGCTATTGTGTGCACTTTTATATTCATGTATTTATTTATTCACGGTTTTACATTTAAAAGCCTGGCTAAGGGTATTACAGTTGTAGTAGAAGTAGTTTATTGTATTAATCAATGATTACAATAAAATATGCATCATCTCATATAGCATATAAATATCTTTAACAAAATGATCTACAAATAAAAACTTTCAAATCTGACTTACAGCGATACATCTTAAAAAACACCTGTTTATATTCCAACATTAATGGTTATTTGCATATAGTTAATTCATCAAATCTTCCCATTGCTGCTATTGACAGCACTGGTTACATTATTCGATGTACAACAGCTGCATTTACTACCATGTTTACCACAATATGTTACCTTTCAATAATAATAAAGTGCTAATGTTTCTAATTGTGCAAAAAGTATACACACCTTACCTTTGGGCAAACGACAATTGCTCTCAAAAACAGGCCCAATACTCTTTTGAATGGTTCTGTAATTTCCCTGTGTGTGCATAGATATAGTGAACAATCATGAAGATAGTACTTTAGAGACCTGCACTAAAAATGTTGTCATCATTGTTATTGAGCTGTCTTCTCTAACTCTAAAACAATATCTGATAGCTTCAGCAATTGTTCTTATTTTAGCTTTTTTTAAAAAGGGGCCTAAATATATCTTCCTTGTAACCAACAATTTGGGACAAATACGTATAATATGCATACGAGATTCAGGTGTTGCACCACAGAGACGACAGGCTGCATTTCCTTTAAAAACTGGCATTACAGTGCTATTCCTGAGCAGCAGAATATGTTAAATAATTTTCAGGCACCTTTAGATTAAGTATTTTGCCCAGAGTCATAGGAAGTTGGGTCCCGGCGTGGACTTGAGTCTCATTTATCAGTTGCAAAGTCGACAGCTTCAACCGCAAGGGTCAAGCAGTAATTTGGTTCCCTTTAATTCTTTTCTCATGTGTAACAATGTATGCGGTCTGCACGTCATGAGAAACAGTGTGCAACTGTAAACATGCGAATGATTACTTATAGCCTTACCTGAATAATGTGAGTTTAGGATGTGCGCTACCCACTATTGTTTACATTTGTCGACTTTAATGTGTCACACTAATTGTTCCCCTAATGGCTCTGCTAAATAATGCAAGTTCCACAGTAACTGCATATTAACATCCCTTTAGCCCAAAAAATTGCGACTAAAAACCTAAATTTACCTGGAGGCAGTGAGCACAATAACTGCTGTGAGGCAAAATGGCCCATTCCAGAATGGCTGCCCCCTTACACCAACTTCCCTTGACAAAATACCTGGCCCAATGTGTCACGAAGTTTAGGACTGCACATCCATGATTTCAGTTTTTTTTGTCTTCTCCTCAAAGCTGGCTGAGTAGAAACTACAAGAGTAGCTGCAGTTTTAATAATGAGTCTACACTGGTTAGTGCAACCTGTATGTATTGCATCAAAAATCATTAATGCCCAATCGCCCTACTAATGACAGGGTCCCTTGGCAACAGAGTATATCAGCATGGGAAAACTTATTAGCCACCTCCAAAGCATTGAAAGCAGTCCTGGAACAGTAGCCTCGGAGTGACGTTACAGAGACAATGGGTGTGTTCAGAGGTAAACAAGTCCTATCTCTAAAAAAAAGCATGGGGGTTCATAGTGGTTAAGCAACACAAAGGAAGAGGGTGGAAACACAAAGGAGAGGAGACGAAGGGCTGGGAGAGTGGATGAAACAGGGGGTGTCTAAAATAATGGAGGGTGGAGGAAGATTAAAACAATGGCTGAGAGAGGGAGGAGGGTGGGGGTTAAATAATCCAGAGTGGATTGAAGGAGAGGAACAGCATACCTGTGCGCTCTCTAAGAGTGAATTACAAAAAGTTAAAAAAAGAGTACCTGCAAGAGCCTGTGGCCAGTGGAAGGACACTGGCCACAGGAAGCTGTACTTGGTCCATGCTCCACATCAGGGACAAATATTGGAAGCTAGGATGAAGATGGAGGCGAGGAGGAGATGCTGACCAATAGGAAGCAATGAAATAAGACAGACATGGAAGCCAACCAATTGTACGTAAAGGTAAGTAGTGGGCAGGCTCTAAGCCTCTTTTATTTATTACAAGATATTTTGCAAGCATAGTGACGTGTGCAAGCAAAACCTAACAAGCATTTGCAATGCAATAGGTCTTGCATTAGGAAAGTTTGAGCTATTGGTATTGTAAATGACACATTTTTTATTTATGTGTTGTTTTAAATAGCGAAATTAATAGCTTTGTCATTTACAATGCCAATAGTTATAACTTTCACAAATGTTACACCTATAGCATTTGTAATGCAATTTTTTGTTATATTTACGTGATGTAGATGTATTGATATTACAAATAACAATGGCTTTTATTTTTTTTAATAGTTAATACTTAAATAAAAGTTATTGTAATTTATAATGGCAATAGCTTAAACTTTTTTAAATAACGTTTGTGAAGATTATGTTCAGTGTATTTTATTGTGACAAAAATCCAAGAACAGAAGTGAAATATTAACATCTTTTTGTGACATTTTTAATAAAGCTTGAAACATTGAGAGAATATATTTGAACCAGGTGTTGTTGAATGGTTGCACAGATTGATGCTGTGGTGGCGGTGAGTGATGTTGTGGTGACGACAAGTGATGATGTGGCGTTCACTGAAGCTGTGGTAGCACATAGTGATGTTTTGGTGCCCCTGAGTGATATTGTGGTGGTGCTGAGTGATGCTGTAATGATGCGATAGATAGATAGAGTGAGTGCGATAGATAGATAGAGTGAGTGTGATAGATAGAGTGAGGGCGATAGATAAAGGGAAGGTGTTATATAGATAGAGGGAGGGTGATAGATAGAGTGAGGGCGATAGATAGATAGACAGATAGAGTGAGGGCGATCGATAGATAGATAGATAGAGTGATGGCGATAGATAGATAGACAGATAGATAGAGTGAGGGCGATAGATAGATAGACAGATAGATAGAGTGAGGGCGATAGATAGATAGATAGGTAGAGTGAGAGCGATAGATAGTGAGGGTGATAGGTAGATAGAGTGAGGGCGATAGATAGATAGATAGATAGATAGATAGATAGATAGATAGATAGATAGATAGATAGATAGATAGATAGATAGATAGATAGAGTGAGTAAGGGTGATAGATAGAGTGAGGGCGATAGATAGGTGTTGTTGAATGGTTGCACAGATTGATGCTGTGGTGGCGGTGAGTGATGTTGTGGTGGCGACAAGTGATGCTGTGGCGTTCAGTGATGCTGTGGTAGCGCATAGTGATGTTGTGGTGCCCCTGAGTGATACTGTGGTGGTGCTGAGTGATGCTGTAATGATGCAATAGATAGATAGAGTGAGTGCGAACGATAGATAGATAGAGTGAGTGCGATAGATAGAGTGAGGGCGATAGATAAAGGGAAGGTGTTATATAGATAGAGGGAGGGTGATAGATAGAGTGAGGGCGATAGATAGATAGACAGATAGAGTGAGGGCGATCGATAGATAGATAGATAGATAGATAGAGTGATAGATAGATAGATAGACAGACAGATAGATAGAGTGAGGGCGATAGATAGATAGACAGATAGATAGAGTGAGGGCGATAGATAGATAGATAGGTAGAGTGAGAGCGATAGATAGTGAGGGTGATAGATAGATAGAGTGAGGGCAATAGATAGATAGATAGATAGATAGATAGATAGATAGATAGATAGATAGATAGGGAGCGCTAGAGGGCGCACGAGCAGAATGGCCGCACTATAGTGAGGCTCCTGCCGCCTGACTGCACGATCCTGCATTAATCCTTTTTCCACCAGCGCCAAACCTCGTCCCACTGCCAGTACTGATGAATACTGTGGAGCAGACTCGGTGAAACTCTGACGGCGATCGGAGGCATCGGCTTGAAGTTACGGCTGTGGAGAGACTGCACCGGGAGCTGGGCCGGACCGTATCGGCTTGCGCTGCCCGGACCCTGTGACTACGGGAGGCCGCGGCTGCCACGAGGCGTGTGGGCCCCACCAGAAGGCGTGAGGCGGTGAGCCTTTCTATGTTTCGCCCCCGGGCCAAGCGACTTGATTGGACTCCTGGCTGGCCCTGTACCCTGCTATCATTGCTGGAGGCGTTTGGCAGACACGCTTGATGACGAACTGGGGGTCCGCTCTGACTGCTGGTGAGCACTGTGGATAGTAGGGCACCATATCTGTGGGGGAGGGGCGGCCGACCGTTACCTCATAGGGGGCTGCTCGCTATCTGAGGATCGGCTGCCTGTCGTCGAGAGGGCCCCCGCCCCCCTCCCCCCCCCACCTACCGAACTCGCACAGTGTTGAGAAGCAGCTGACGCATTCTCCAAGACCGGCTCGTCTCGCCTGCCCGCTATCTCCGCCCTGCCGGCGGAGGCTTCTCCTCGAGGTGGCTGCTGCCGTAGGTGCATCGGGGACGGACCGCTGATAAACACCTGGGCGGTAAGGAGTGGGGGCTGATTGTGCGCCCCCGCACTATAGGCGGGGGGGTCGTAGCTGCCACATCGTGTCCCTGAAAAGACCCCTTGCCTGGCCCACTGGAGAGCTCTCTTGCACGCTGATTGTCCGCTGCCTTTTGATGGCTATGGCGGCGCCCGCATAGACTATCTGGGCTGATACTCCTGCTTTGCTGCGGGCCGCGTAGGTCCCATCCTTGGGCCCTCAACGTCTTCATTAAGCTGCACGGAGGACCGGCATATCGGGCCTGGTCTAGCACACAGGAGCAGCTCGCCTGAGGCCTGGTGCTCTTCAAAAGTGCTTACTCGTCTTTGCTTTATTGACAGCGATTTGGAACCAGTCCCTATTATTGGTCGTGGAGCTGACTGCTGGAGGCTTTCCCCCATGGCCTGAGGTGCGCGCTCTGCATGCCCCTCATACTTATGTGCATGGTCCACGGCTACTGCAAGTACCCGCCGGGTTTGCCCTGCCCATCCTCCGGAACCTGCACTGCACTACTGGGGACTCCAGGGCTACCTGCTTCACCGAAACACAGCTTCCATATGGTTCCACTGGTTTCTTCTGACTTCTGATATCGTTTTGCACCTCACATAGCTGTAACTACCTGAGCCTCCCTGCATGTGTGTGTGCGGCTTCCTCTCTCTCTGCTGACGTTTTGTGCTGACTGTACCTGGCCTACACCTCCCCTTCACATTGCATGTACGGAGACCCTGTTGCTTGGCGCTGTGTTAAGACGTGCTCATCTATTGCCGCTACAAGGCGTGATTGTGCTACACAAACCATGGGAAAGCCAGATAACAGGCAATCTAAGTTATCCTTCGACTCTGCAGCCCCCAAGAAAGGACTGAAAACTACGTCGGAATCGGGAGAGCTTCACGGCGCTGCGTCGTCTGGTGCGGGTTCCGCTTCGGCGCCAGCAGATATGCAACAACTGATGCAGGAAATGCGCCAAGGGTTTGCCACCATTGTGGATAAAGTAGATCGGATCTCTTCTAGGATGGACGCCATCGCGCAGAAAATAGATATTCATGAAGAGCGCATCAAGGAAGCGGAGAGGCGTATCTCCACTACTGATGACACCGCAGCCTCTCACACGGCGCAACTCTCTAGGATGGACAATGTCCTTAGAGTTATTGCGGCTAAGAACGAGGAATTGGAAGCCCGAAGCCGTCGAAATAACATTCGCGTGGTGGGCGTGCCGGAGTCCACCAACACAGGGCGCATGGAGGAGTACGTGGAGAGGTTGCTTCTGGCGGCTGTGGGGACTGACGCATTCTACATGCAATTTATCGTAGAAAGAGCGCATCGCTCATTGGGCCCGCAGCCCCAACCTGGAGCTCCTCCTCGACCCATCATTGCGCGCCTTCTCAAGTACCGAGATCGAGATACAGCACTGAAGGCGGCACGCACCAACCACACCTTATCATATGAAGGGGTCAACTTCTCTATTTACCCAGATTTCACGCCTGTGGTGCAAGAACAACGTCGCAAGTTCCTTGATGTAAAACGGAAACTGCGAGACCTGCAAATTGATTATGCATTACTGTACCCAGCCAAGCTACGAGTAACTCACCAGGCCAAGCAACATTTTTTTACGACTCCACAACAAGTGAGCGAATTTCTGAAAACTCTGCGCCATGCGCGCTCCAGTCGCAGGGGTGCTGAAAGTATGCCGCAGGAGGATGCCCAATCGCTGAATGGTGATGGCTGAAGGACGGATTCGATCGCCTTGGTGCCTTGCTGATCCGCCGCTGCCATCCTCGGACTGGTGAACTGCTTAACGTTACAATGTACACTGCCATCGAGCTGGTACACAGTGGGTGGGCGTTGGTATGCTGGTGGTACTATGATTCAGGCACCACCACCCTCCTTAACCGCGCCAGCCCCGGGCCGTACAGGACGCAGGGCGCGGTTGTGGGGAGTGGCTCTGTGCCTCCCTTGATGACCCCCGTAGGGAGAACCCCCTGGAATGTGTTTGCTGCCTTGCAGCTGTTGGATGGTTCCTCATGGGTGTGGGTGGTGGGTGGGATGAGATTTCTGGCAAGTTTGGGTTGCTTCAGTGGGAGGTGGGGGAGGGGGGATCAATGGGAACGAGGAGCAATTCTATCGCCTCCGCATTGGTTATATTCAACTGCTTGACATGTTTGACTTTAGCATGCTGATGGCACTCCTTGGGTGGGGCGGGTGGGGAGGGGGGTTTTCAGGTTGGAGTATGTTGGTATCTGACCAAAATTTCAAAGTGTTCTTGCGTTTAATTCTGACAGGATGTTATGCAGATTATCTGCGGGACTGTTCTCCCGCAGGGCATTGTGTACACACGAGCATTCTTCCACAAGCCTCTATTGGTATACATTTTCGTTCACGACCTGCACTATTGATCCATTGGCTCCTAGCGCCTCGATTGCTAATTGTTGAACCATTGCCTTTCCACGGGTGACGCTGATTTGAATGTTTTAACGTGGAATGTGCAGGGATTGGGAGACCCTAGGAAGCGGCGTCATGTACTATCATACTTAGATCGCCATTCAGTGCACATCGCCCTTCTCCAGGAAACCCACCTCAGGGCACAAGCATCCCACACTTTTGCTTCCAGATGGCAGTACACATGGTGTTCTCATCCTACTCTACCTATGCTAGGGGCACGGCGATACTTGTAAAAAGAGGTACGCCCTTTGCCATGACTGGTGTGAGAGTGGATAGCCAGGGGCGATATTGTATAATGTGGGGCAGACTGGGACACATTGCTATGACTCTGGTATGCTGCTATGGCCCCAACATTGATGACCCGCACTTTTTCACAGAGCTTTGGGCAACAGTAGTGGGGACAGGTCCTCAACACATTATTTGGGGAGGCGACTTTAACACTACCTTAGACCCTACAGTGGATAGGTCTCTTCCTTCTCCGCACCATTACACTAAAGCAAGGGAGACACTACGATCGGTGCTCACTGAATATAATTTTGTGGATGCTTGGAGACATTTACATGCTGGCTCCAGGGAAGGTACGCATTTCACGGCACAGGCACGCTCTTGGGCGCGACTTGACTACATATTTTTGACCCCGCAGCTCTCTACTTCACTTACTAAGGCACTACATCTCCCCAGGACGTACTCTGACCACTCACCTGTGAAACTCACATTACGTTCAGCTGATCTAAGCCCCCCCACGACGGCATGGCGGATGCAACCTACGATGCTGCTTGACGCGGTGTTCCAGGAAGAATTACGCTGTGAATGTCTTGAGTTTTTTCAGAGAAATAAAAACTCAGTCGCTGACGTTGAGACCATTTGGGACTCGTTTAAAGTAACTTTGCGAGGGCTATGCATTGCCAAGGGCTCCGGGGTTTTAAGGAGCATTTTGATACGATTGAGGTCGCTTGAGGCAGATCTTACACGCCTCGAGGCGTCCTTGGCTAGGGACGCTGACAATGCTACCCTCTTGGTTATCCGTGAAAAGGTCTCTGAGTATACTGACGAGGCTGCCAGAGAAGCAAAATTTAGAGGCAAGTACTGGACTGCTAGACGCTATGGAGAGGGCGAGAGGCCAGGTAAAGCCTTGGCTGCGTCGATGAAATTAGCTAAAACACCTAATATCATACTAGAACTCGAGGACCCTACCGGAGAAGTGTATTTGGACACGGCTCAGATCCTCAATATTTTTGTAGAGCATTATAGCTCATTATACACCTCCACTAGAACTGGTAGCCTATGCCTGCAAGAATACCTGGCTGACGTATCCCTTGGGTGGCTTAGTGATGCACAAAGAGCATTCTTAAGTGCCCCTTTCGAGGTGGAGGAAGTGCGTGATGCTATCATGAGCATGCAGTCCGGGAAAGCTACGGGACTAGACGGAATCCCGATAGAGTTTTACAAGACTTACATAGACTTTATGGCCCCTGTTCTGAAGGAGGTATATGAGGACGCTCTTGAGGTCGGCCACTTACCGCCTTCTATGCGTGTGGCGCTTATCACGTCACTGCTCAAGCCCGGGAAAGCGGCAACTAAATGTGACTCTTATCGGCCCCTCTCCCTCCTGAACTGTGATGTGAAGATTCTCGCAAAACTAATAGCGACTCGCATCAGCCTTTTGCTCCCAGCCCTAATCTTACCTGACCAATGTGGTTTTGTTCCTGGCAGAGACACTTCGCATAATTTGCGTACCTTTTTTTCTGTCCTTGATTCGGGCCATGAAGACCTGCCTATGGCTGCCATATTTCTTGACGCCACTAAGGCCTTTGATACCCTGGAATGGGACTATGTATTCCGTGTACTTGAGAGGATGGGTTTTCCGGCGATATTTATCTCCTGGATTCAGCTCCTGTATGAACGACCGGTAGCTAGAGTCCTTATTAATGGCAAACTCTCTTCGGAATTCCCGGTTACCAGGGGCACTAGACAGGGATGCCCTCTGTCGCCGCTTCTTTTTGCCATAGCGACAGAGCCCCTAGCTGCAAAATTGCGATAACATCACAAAGACAAGGGCCTGCGTTGTTTTCAGCGTCAGCTGCTGATATCCATGTATGCAGACGACATCACTTTATATGTGCGTAATCCGTGCGACAATTTAAACCCTATCCTCGGAGAGTTTGTAAGATTCGGTAGACTCTCTGGCATTCAAATCAATTGGGGTAAGTCATGCATATTACCACTCACGGCGTCCACGGTTAAGTTCGGGCTGGACTACCCTATAGCTTGGTGTGAAGGAGACTTTAAATATCTTGGCATCAGCATCGAGAAGAATAGGGACGAATTACTTAGAGCCAACTATGGCACAGCTATGATGCGCATCACTGATAACATAACGAGATGGATCACGTTACCCCTTTCTTTAGCCGGTAGGACGTCCTTAATTAAAATGGTGATTCTCCCCCAGTTATTGTACCTCTTTTTGAATATCCCGTTCTACCCTGGCAGATATTTCTTCCGGCAACTTCGGACGGAACTCATTAGGCTTGTGTGGGGAGGGAAGTCGACTCGCCTGAAGTGGGAAACCTTGCTTAGGCCCTATGCTCAGGGTGGGTTTGGCGTACCAGATTTTGAATTGTATTACCAAGCAGCTCAAGCCCATTATGCCTATTTCTGGATACACCAAACTCGTTATATGCCCCAACTAGCTGTGGAACATTGGCTGGCTCATCCTATTCCCATAGAAGGAACACTCTATGCCCTGGTACCAGGTAGAGATAAGACGCCTACGACAGTAATGAGCACAGTCACAGCGTAGTCTCGCCTTACTGCTAGGATGGAGGCGGCGATGCTGTATGCACCTCTGCTACCTTTGGTTTACCACCCAAAATTGCCCCTGTTACAGGAAGTGGGTTTTCGCAAATTGCTATCTAAAATACACGTCACAACATGGGGGGACCTGTATCATAATGGCAAATTCCGATCTATGGATCATCTCTATGGAAGCATACAACCGACCCCGCTAGATGTCTTCCTATACATCAGACTGCGTCAGGGTCTAAAAGCCCTCACACCTGACTTCCCAAATGAGCCCCCGACACTTCCTCCACTGCAGCTCTTATTGCAAAATGACACCCCTTTTAAACTTGTGTCTACGCTCTATAGATCAGTACACGCACAGATAGATTACCCGACTTAAGCTGCTAGGCTGAGATGGGATCAATAACTAGACACTCCGCTAACAGACGAACAATGGGGATTCTGTCTCCTGCAGACGGAGCGCATTTCTGCCAGCAGCAGGTTTAGGATTCTCCATTATAAATACATACACCGACTATACTACACCCCATTTAGAATGCATAGATTCCAACTTCGTACTACTGACACCTGTGACAGATGCAATGCCCCAGGGGCTGATTTTCTGCATTTAGCGTGGGAATGTGGGGAGGTGCAGCGGTACTGGGGTCAAGTATTCGCAGCCTTATCTAAAATGATTCATGTTGAACTGGACCCCTCCCCTGTCTTAGCTTTGTTGGGATATGTGGAGCCCCTGCAAGCCACGTACCGCAAATTCATTGCCCTAGCCCTCTTGATGGCCAAACGCAGAGTGGCGTGTCGATGGGGCAGAGGAAGGGCACCTAAGTTCAAGAATTGGCTTCATGATCTTACATATTGCCAGGAACAACTTCATGCATATTCTGAACTGCTACCACCTGCCTCGCGGCCCAGGGACATATGGGCCCCACTGCAGTGCTACTTAGCTCAGGTGCATGATGACGCCTTGGTTGCGACAACACCTTGAAACTTTCCACTGGTGAACTGAGGAGTAGGTAGGATTTGACCTTGTGAATCTTATTGATTGCTTGTGACCCCGTGATGCCCTTTTCCTAAGCAAATACAACTGTATACCGCAGAGGCGGATGCTGGTCTCATTGTTATACTGGGGTGTGTGACCTGGGGGGGAATGCAACGGACATCACCCATCAGATCGGTTCACTGCTGTTAAGTCCCCATTGGGAGCATTGAGTTCTTAATATGTAAATCTGGACTATATTGTGAGCGACTATTGCATATACTGCTGGACTAATTGCTGTTCTTCAGATGATTATTTTTCTTTCCAAATGTTCTAGGATATGGATCAACTGATATATACATGCTCTGTGGATTGTGCCTGTGTGCCTATAAATGCCTTTTTTACACTGTAATGTACCTGAAAATCGCAAAATAAAGTAAAAAAAGATAGATAGATAGATAGATAGATAGATAGATAGATAGATAGATAGATAGATAGATAGATAGATAGATAGATAGATAGATAGAGTAAGGGCGATAGATAGAGTGAGGGCGATAGATAGATAGATAGATTGATAGAGTGAGGGGCGATAGATAGATAGATAGATAGATAGATAGATAGATAGATAGATAGATAGATAGATAGATAGATAGATAGATAGATAGATAGATAGATAGATAGATAGATAGATAGATAGAGTGAGGGCAATAGATAGAGTGAGGGCGATAAATAGATAGGTAGAGTGAGGGGCGATCTATAGATAGAGTCAGGGCAATAGATAGAGTGAGGACGATAGAGTGAGGGCGATAAATAGATAGGTAGAGTGAGGGGCAATAGATAGATATAGTGAGGGCGATAGATAGAGTGAGGGCAATAGATAAATAGATTGATAGAGTGAGGGGCGATAGATAGACAGAGTGAGGGCGATAGATAGAGTGAGGGCGATAGATAGATAGATAAATAGATAGAGTGAGGGAGATAGATATATAGATAGATAGATAGATAGATAGATAGATAGATAGATAGATAGATAGATAGATAGATAGATAGATAGTGTAATTATGTGGTGTGTAATTATGTGGCACTGAGTGGTTTTTGGAGTGTATGTTGCATTGAGTGCAGTGTAATAATGTGGTGTATAATTATGTGGCACTGAGTGGTATTTGGAGTGTATGTTGCGTTGAGAGCAGTGTAATTATGTAGCCTATAATTATGTGGCACTGAGTGGTATTATGAGGAGTGTATGTTGTATTCAGTAGAGTGTAATTGTGTGGCGTGTAATTATGTGGCACTGAGTGATATTTGGAGTGTATGTTGCATTGTAATTATGTAGCATATAATTATGTGGCACTGAGTGGTATTGTGTGGAGTGTGTGTTGTATTCAGTAGAGTGTAATTATGTGGTGTGTAATTATGTGGCACTGAGTGGTATTCTGAGTATATGTTGCATTGAGTGCAATGTAATTATGTGGCATGTAATCATGTGGCACTGAGTGGTATTTGGAGTGGTGGTGGAGGTGGTGGTTGTGGACGTGGTGGTGGAGGCGGTGGTGGGTGTGGTGATGGATGTGGTGGTGTTGGTGGCGGACATGGTGGTGGTGGATGTGGTGGACGTGTTGGTGGTGAATGTGGCGGTGGTGGACATGGTAGTGGTGGATGTGGTGGTGGATGTGGTGATGGTGGTGGATGTGGTGGTGTTGGTGGTGGACATGGTGATGGTGGATGTGGTCGGGGTGGTGGACGCAGCGGTGGTGGATGTGGTGGTGGTGGATGTGGTGGTGGTGGAGGTGGTGGTGGTGGAAGTGATGGTGGTGGTGGACGTGGTGGTGGTGGACATGAAGGTGGACATGGTAGTGGTGGATGTGGTGGTGGTGGTGGATGTGGTTGTGGTGGACGTGGTGGTAGTGGAGGTGGGTGTGGTGGTGGTGGTGGTGGACATGGTGTTGGTGGATATAGTGGTGGTGGAGGTACTGGTGGTGGATGTGGTGGAGGTGGTGGTTGTTGACGTGGTGGTTATGGATGTGGTGGTGGTGGACATGGTGGTGGTGGACGTGGTGGACATGGTGTTGGTGGACATAGTGGTGGTGGAGGTACTGGTGGTGGATGTGGTGGAGGTGGTGGTTGTTGACGTGGTGGTGGTGGACGTGGTGGTGGTGGATGTGGTGGTGGACGTGGTGGTGGTGGATGTGGTGGGGGTGGATATAGTGGTGGTGGAAGTGGTGGTGGTGGTGGACGTGGTGCTGGAGGATGTGGTGGTGGTGGACATGGTGGTGGTGGACGTAGTGGTGGTGGATGTGGTGGTGGAGGAGGTGGTGTTTGTGGAGGTAATGGTTGTGGACATGGTGGTGGTGGACATGGTGGTGGTGGACATGGTGGTGGTGGACATGGTGGTGGTGGACATGGTGGTGGTGGTGGACATGGTGGATGTGGTGGTGGTGGTGGATGTTGTGGTGTTGGTGGTGGACATGGTGGTGGTGGTCATGGTGGTGGTGGTGGACATGGTGGTGGTAGACATGGTGGTGGTGGAAGTGGTGGTGGTGGACGTGGTGGGGGTGGTGGACGTGGTGGTGGTGGATATAGTGGTGGATGTGGTGGTGGACTTGGAGGTGGACTTGGTGGTGGATGTGGTGGTGGACGTGGTGGTGGTAGTGGGTGTGGTGGTGGTGGAGGTAGATGTGGTAGTGGTGGATGTGGTAGTGGCCTCGTGGTGGACGTGGTGGTGGCCATGGTGGTGGTGGTGGACATGGTGGCGGTGGATGTGGTGGTGGATGTGGTGGACATGGTGGTGGTGGTGGACGTAGTGCGGTGGTGGACGTGGTGGTGGTGGAGGTGGGTGTGGTGGTGGACGTGGTGGTGGTGGACATGGTGGTGGTGGACTTAGTGGAGGTGTATGTGGTGGATGTGGTGGATGTGGACATGGTGGTTGTGGATGTGGTGGTTGTGGACGTGGTTTTAGTGGACGTGGTGGTGGTGGATGTGGTGTTGGTGGATGTGGTGGTGGTGGATGTGGTGGTGTTGGTGGTGGACAGGGTGGTGGTGGACGTGGTGGTGGTGGTAGACATGGTGGTGGTGGATGTGGTCGTGGTGGAGGTGGGTGTGGTGGAGGTGGGTGTGGTGGTGGACGTGGTGGACATGGTGATGGTGGACATAGGTGTGGTGGACATAGTGGTGGTGGATGTGGTGGTGGTGGACATGGTGGTGATGGTTGTGGACGTGGTGGTTGTGGATGTGGTGGTGGTGGACATGGTGGTGGATGTGGTAGTGGTGGACGTGGTGGTGGATGTGGTGGTGGTGGTGGACGTGGCGGTAGTGGTCATGGTGGTGGTGGTGGTGGACGTGGTGGGGTGGTGGTGGACGTGGGTCTGGTGGACGTGGTAGTGGTGGATGTGGTGGTGGACATGGTGGTGGTGCATGTGGTGGTGGTGGATGTGGTGGTGGACATGGTGGTTGTACACATGGTGGTGATGGACGTGGTGGTGGTGGAGGATGTGGTGGTGGTGGACATGGTGGTGGTGGACGTGATGGACATGGTGGTGATGGACGTTGTGGTGGTGGATGTGGTGGTGGTGGACGTGGTGGTGGTGGACATGGTGGTGGTGGATGTAGTGGTGGTGGATGTGGTGGTGGATGTGGTGGTGGTGGTGGTGGTGGTGGGTGTGGTGGTGGTGGATGTGGTGGTGGTGGACATGATGGTTGTGGACATGGTGGTGATGGACGTGGTGGTGATGGACATTGTTGGTGGTGGACAGGGTGGTGAACATGGTGGTGGACATGGTGGTGGTGGACGTGGTGGTGGAGGTGGGTGTGGTGGAGGTGGGTGGGGTGATGGATGTGGTGGACATGGTGGTGGTGGACGTGGTGGTGTATGTGGTAGTGGTGGATGTGGTGGTGGATGTGGTGGTGGTGTTGGTGGTGGACATGGTGGAAGTGGTCATGGTGGTGGTGGTGGTGGACGTGGTGCTGATGGATGTGGTAGAGGTGGACATGGTAGTGGTGGATGTGGTGTTGGACGTGGTGGTGGACGTGGTGGTTGTACACATGGTGGTGATGGACGTGGTGGTGGTGGTGGACATGGTGGTGGTGGACGTGATGGACATGGTGGTGTTGGAGGTGGTGGTGGACGTTGGGGTAGTGGGTGTGGTGGTGGTGGACGTGGTGGTGGTGGACATGGTGGTCGTGGATGTAGTGGTGGTGGATGTGGTGGTGGTGGATGTGGTGGATGTGGTGGTGGTGTCAGTGGTAGTGGTGGTGGGTGTGGTGGTGGTGGACGTGGTGGTGGTGGTGGACATGGTGGTTGTGGACATGGTGGTGATGGATGTGGTGGTGATGGACATTGTTGGTGGTGGATATGGTGGTGGACATGGGGGTGGTGGACATGGTGGTGGAGGATGTGATGAACATGGTGATGATGGACGTGGTGGTGGACGTGGTGGTAGTGGATGTGGTGGTGGTGGATGCGGTGGTGGTGGTAGTGGTGGTGGATGTTGTGGTGGTGGGTGTGGTGGTGGATGTGGTGGTGAAGGTGGGTGTGGTGGTGGTGGTGGACGTGGTGGTGCTGGAGATGGTGGTAGTGGATGTAGTGGCGGTGAACATGGTGGTGGTGGACATAGTGATGGTGGATGTGGTGGAGGTGGATGTGGTGTATGTGGTGGTGGTGCATGTGGTGGTGGTGCTGGGTGGTGGATATGGTGGTGGTGGAGGTGGGTGGGGTGGTGGTGGTGGACGTGGTGGTGGTGGATGTGGTGATGGACGTAGTGGTGGATGTAGTGGTGGTGGATGTGGTGATGGTGGTGGTGGAGGTTGTGATTGTGTACGTGGTGGTGGTGGATGTGGATGTTGTGGTGGTGGTGGGTGTGGTGGTAGTGGACGTGGTGGTGGTAGACATGGTGGTGGTGGACGTAATGGTGGTGGATGTGGTGGTGGTGGATGTGGTGGTGGACTTGGTGATGGTGGTGGTGGGTGTGGTGGTGGTGGAAGTGGTGGTGGATGTGGTGGCTGTGGACATGGTGGTGCTGGATGTGGTGGTGATGGGCGTGGTGGTGATGGACATTGTTGGTGGTTGACATGGTGATGGACATGGTGGTAGTGGATGTGGTGGTGGATGTGGTGGACATGGTGGTGGTGGATGTAGTGGTGGTGGATGTGGTGGTGGTGATGGTGGACATGATGGTGGCAATTGTGGGTGTGGTGGTAGTGGATGTGGTGGTGGTGGATGTGGTGGATGTGGTGGTGTTGGAGGTGGTGATTGTGGACATGGTGGTGGTGGTAGTGGACGTGGTGGTGGTGGACGTGGTGGTGGTGGACATGGTGGTGGTGGACATGGTGGTGGTGGGTGTTGTGGTGGTGGGTGTGGTGTTGGACATGGTGGTGGTGGACATGGTGGTGGTGGACATGGTGGTGGTGGATGTGGTGGTGGATGTGGTGGTGGATGTGGTGGTGGTGGAGGGTGTGGTGGTCGTGGATGTGGTGGTGGTGGACATGGTGGACCTGGTGGTTGTTGACATGCTTGTTTTGGATGTGGTGGTGATGGACATGGTGGTGGTGGATGTTGTGGTGGTGGTGGTGGATGTGGTGGACATGGTGGTGGTGGATGTGGTGGATGTGGTGGTGGTAGATGTGGTGGTGGTGGTAGTGGTGGTGGATGTGGTGGTGGTGGTGCTGGGTGTGGTGGTGGTGGATGTGGTGGAGGTGGGTGTGGTGGTGGACGTGGTGGTGGTGGACATGGTGGTGGTGGATTTGGTGGTGGTGGCAGTGGTGGTGGACGTGGTGGTGGTGCTGGGTGTGGTAATGGTGGTGGCCGTGATGGTGGCCGTGGTGGTGGTGGACATGGTGGTGTTGGATGTAGTAGTGGTGGACGTAGTGGTGGTGGGTGTGGTGGTTGTGGTGGTGGACATGGTGGTGGTGGTCATGGACGTGGTGGTGGTGGATGTGGTGGTGGTGGGTGTGGTGGTGTATGTGGTGGTGGTGGATGTGGTGGTGGTGGTGGACATGGTGGTGGTGGTGCGTGGTAGACATAGTGGTGGTGGTGGATGTGGTGGACATGGTGGTGAAGGACGTGGTGGTGGTGGATGTGGTGGTAGTGGATGTGGTGGTTGTGGCAGTGGTGGGGCAGTGGTGGTGGTGCTGGGTGTGGTAATGGTGGTGGCCGTGATGGTGGCCGTGGTGGTGGTGGACATGGTGGTGTTGGATGTAGTAGTGGTGGACGTAGTGGTGGTGGGTGTGGTGGTTGTGGTGGTGGACGTGGTGGTGGTGGTCATGGACGTGGTGGTGGTGGATGTGGTGGTGGTGGGTGTGGTGGTGTATGTGGTGGTGGTGGATGTGGTGGTGGACATGGTGGTGGTGGTGCGTGGTGGACATAGTGGTGGTGGATGTGGTGGTTGTGGACATGGTGGTGGTGGTCATGGACATGGTGGTGGTGGATGTGGTGGTGGTGGATGTGGTGGTGGTGGATGTGGTGGTGGTGGATGTGGTGGTGGATGTGGTGGTGGTGGTGGTGGTGGAGGTGGGTGTGGTGGTGGTGGTGGTGGATGTGATGGTGGTGGACGTGGTAGTGGTGGATGTAGTCGTGGTGGATGTAGTGGTGGTGATTGTGGTGGATGTGGTGGTGTTGGAGGTAGTGGTGGTGATTGTGGACGTGGTGGTAGTGGATGTGGTGTTGTTGGACTTGGTGGTGGTGGACGTGGTGGTGGTGGACGTGGTGGTGATGGATGTAGTGGTGGTGGTGGATGTTGTGGTGGTGGTGGTGGGTGAGGTGGTGGTGGACATGGTGGTGGTGGACATGGTAGGGGTGGACTTAGTGGTGGTGGATGTGGTGGTGGATGTGGCGGTGGTGGATGTGGTGGTGGATGTGGCGGTGGTGGTAGTGGTGGTGAACATGGTGGTGGTGGTGGGTGGGGGACATAGTGGTGGTGGATGTGGTGGTTGTGGACATGGTGGTGGTGGTCGTGGTGGTGGTGGATGTGGTGGTGGATGTGGTGGACGTGGTGGTGGATGTAGTGGATGTGGTGGTGGTGGTGGAGGTGGGTGTGGTGGTGGATGTGGTGGTGGTGGATGTGGTGGTGGTGGACGTAGTGGTGGTGGATGTAGTGGTGGTGATTGTGGTGGATGTTTTGGTGTTGGAGGTGGTGGTGGAGGTGGTGATTGCTGATCGCGAGCTTGGAAAATAAACCTCCCGGGGGATTCTCAATGCGGGGAGGTCAGGTATCTCATTGCGAGTAGTCGCGTATGCTTGCGATCACTCGCGATGAGAAACTACCAGTCCGCGTTGAGAAAGCTGCCGCTCGAATAGAAATCTACTCAAGCGACAGAAAATGACTGCTGCACTGTGCAAGATGCGGTTTGCACTGATTGCACAGTGCGGACAAGAATCCGGCACTGTGCAATAAGTGCAAACAGCATTTTGCATAGTGCACTACGCAGTTCGCATAGCTCGCCTAATGCGAAGTGCACTTCGCTTAGCTACGCGTAGCGCTACTACGCGAACTACGTCCAGGGTTAACCATATCTTAGTTGCAATCAAATGATTTTTCTATGCAGACACGTTTCAGAAACATCAACACTACAACTAAAACCCAGCTTCTGTCAGAAGATGATCCTGCCTGTTCCTCCCTGCACCCTTACCACACATGGTCTGTGTGCTACGGTATTTCATCAGCAGAGAGACCCCTTCTTAGCAAGAGCAGTTTCTTTGATATCAAATTTAGATGAGGTATAGCTGTTGACTGCTGTGAGAGCCGGTCAGTCTTCTGCTGCTCCCACAACACATCAGTCATTCTACCAGTATTGATCCTGCAAAGCATTTAGAAGTGGACTACCACTTCACTAATAAAGGACGTCAGTCTACCTGACAAATAGTCCAATAGCGAAGTCCACAATAACAATTGTGTTCCACTGCAATGAACAAGCCACCCACGTTCTTTCAACACATCTTGTGAACTTTTCTTAACCTGAAACTAAGATGCCACTTTACTACACGTGAAAGTGGCACCATACCCGGTTTTCCACCTGACATGATTGATTGTACCAAATGTTTTCCATAATAACATCCAGGATTTTGATACAAATTGGGAGCCTGTGTCAGCAATGATAACCAAAGATAGTATATTCAAATGGACAATACCTTGCAAGAAAACCATAGCACTTTCTACAGCAAAACGAATCTAGAGGAGAAGTACAAAATGGGTCTATTTAGCAAAGAAATCTACAATCACCAAAATAATATTGTATTTCTCGCAAAGAGAAAGATCTGTAATACAATTCATGGAGGTTCTTTTCCAGGGTCTATCAGAAGTAGGTAAAGGAATCAATAGTCCAGTAGATTTCTGATTTGATGTGTTTATTTGGGCACATGCTCCACATTTCTTTTTATATAGCTTTGAATATCCTCACAAACAGATGGCCACCAAAAATGTTTCAGAACTAGCCTTTAATCCATTTTTAGGAAGGGGAAGATCTCTGGCGGGACGAAGCTGTATCGGCTGTATCTGATGAGTGCTCCCGAAGGCCGGATAACCGTCCAGAAGTAATCCATTAAGAAGGATGTGCTTCTATAAAGGAAAACATAGTGGGAACTGAGTGGCAGAATACTAGGTGCCTCTGGACTTGCATCACCTGGATTGTATCTTCGTGAGAGAGCATTGGTCTTTCTGTGCCTTATGCCTGGTCTTTACATAAATCAAATATTGAAAACCAGAGGAAAGAAGCATCTACCGAGTATACCAGGCAATCGCACATTTCAAGGACTTTAAAAAACCTACGTTTTATGGTTAGTTGATACGGCTACTGGGAACTTGGCCCTTTCCAGGTATTGCCTCCAATGGGAGATTGTTTCCTTTATGGGCAGCAATTTCTGGTAGTAGATTGTGTAGATTTAAACAGGAAGGTAAACTTAGACATTTGGTCTAAACCTAGACCAAACATCTAGGTTTGGGACTTTAGGAATTCACAAAGGGCATTTACGAGTTCTATCTTTTTGTGCGCACTTAGGGCGGAGGTCTGGCCTGAGCACAGACTTTCAGGTAGTACTCATAAATGGTCCTGCCAAGTACCATTCATCAGGTATTAGACTAACACATTTCATTGTGGTGGTTCACATCACCGCACTGAAAAGCAAAGTCATGCATAATAGTCATAACGCCTGCCATAGGGTGCTAATTCACAATGCTGACTGAAACTAAAGATAGAGTGGCCGCGCACCATGGAATATCCTGGTGCGATGCTGTGCTCCTGGCAGGCGTGGGGGCTGAGCTGAGCTGTTTGCTCCAATTTAACAATAAGATTTTCCTGAAACCGCTCAACATTACTTGATTACTTGACTGAGGTCAGGAGAGGCAGTGCCCCATGCCATGGCTACTACCAAGACACCAGCCAGGTGACGGGTCAGCACATGAGTTTTGTGACACAGAGAGGCGGGACGTCCTGCTGCAGCTGCAGTGGCGCGAGCTGGTGGCTGCATAGTTCATGATGAGTGGCTTCGGCAATGACAGCACTGATCACATCTCAGTGGTAAAATGTTTAAGTCAATGAATGATTCCCGCAACCGGATGCAACCCAACCCCATGGACTGTGGCGGCCGCTGGAGCCCAGAGCACACCAATGTGCAGGCTGCTCAGCTGCCGCGTCAGAATCCTGCCCGAGCCAGGGCAGTGCATTTGCTGCGGGAGTCGTTACAACCATGAGGAGGCCATAAGCCAATTTTCGTTCACCTTGCAAAGTAAGTGAGTCAATGCCTGAGTGTGTATAATCTCTAACTCTGCTAATACAATTTTGCTTTTATAATAAATAGAGTCTAGCGCTCTGTCATCAGATGCCTGCACCGTGTTACAGCTGAAGTTCTGTAATCACACAGTCTCACACAGTTTAGTCTATAAGTGGTCACTCACTGTAGACTGTCTCTAATGCTGCAAAATAGTATAAGTGCCTTCTACAATGCCACCACAGGACACCCACGACAGATCAGTTTCTATATTTCTGGGGCACTCGCCAGTAAGGTTACCATCTGTTCGTAGTGGATGGGTGAAGGGTGGGTGGCTCATTGGCAGCTCTGAAGGTAAACACATATTATACACCAACTCTATTCTGTGAAACCAAATTATGTTCATGCACTCAGAATATTGTTTGCTCAATAAAAATGCAACAAATGTTGGTCTTATCATCGACGCAGCACCACATCCTGTGGCACTACATACCCTACTAACATGAAAATGCCAATCACCCTTCATCATTCTGGCCCACCTTCCCATCCCTCTAGTCATATTTACTGTGGCACCAGAGTCTACGCAAAGGGTAGTAATATGCTCAGACTTTCGTTTGCCCATGTTGTAACTACGCTGTATATGTCTGTGACAAAGACCTACCATTATCACTTTCGACTCCTTCCTTTCCACTGTCGTTTCAGTCCTGAGCTTTTATGTTACAAATAATCATAATCTAGTATGCTGGATCAATGGCAGCAAACTAAGATTACAACTAGTGGAGGCCCTGCCGCTAAGGCAGAGGAGCATCAACCCACTGCTCTTAGAGCAGTGAAAGAAAGCAAAATATAACAATAATCATTTTATTTTTGGTTGGTGTGGGCTGGTGGCTCAGGGAGGAGGAGTGGACTGTGCACAATAAGTGCACATGACTGCTTGGCGGCCATTTTGTAATGGACCGGCTGTTGGGGAATATGTACAGGCTCCCTATCCTGATCTGAGTGCCGATTCACAGTGATCAGGCTAAATACAATGCTTCATTGCAGCGCTGTGATTGGCTCAGGGGAGCATGTGTGTCTGGGAGCATCCTGCTTCTTCCGGCCTGGCAGGAGAAGAGAAGCGTAGACGGAGAGGTGGCAGAAAAGATAAGTTTTCTTTTGTAATATTTTCAACCTCCCCGCTGTCTCCCCACCCCTGTTGCCTACCAGCCGCCACTGACTACAACCTCCAAAATACATTCATTTGTCATGAGAAACCCCAGGGCTGGAAGTGTATTTTAGTGAGACAGAGCAAGGTAACAACTGTATCTTGACTCACAAGTACAGAAACCCAATTGAGTGTCAATGAAATGGATAAAAAGAACTCTTGTTATATACAGTGCTTAGAAATGACAAAAAAACTGCAGGATGAAGAACTATATAAGAGTCAATGTGTTATGCTTTTCTGTCAGAGACTAATCTGCAGCTGTAGGCCCAGGATTCAAATGCTTAATCGGCAAAAGAGACAGCCATGTTACCCGCATTTAAGAAGGATCTCCTTACACTACAGACCAAACAAAGCTCTGGAGACTGCAGGGGGTGCTACATAATGACTATTTACTGTAAACAAGCACCTGCTAAATGCTCACATTGGACTCTGCAGAAATCACCCCAAATGTACATAATAACGCCCACCCTTCACTGCTACATAATGGATTACACAATGGGTGCATTCCTGTCTCTCACAGCTTGTGTCTGGGCACAACAGGAAAACATGCTGAAAGGAGCTATTCTAACAGAACATCCAACTTAAAGGCCTTGGGTGATTAGAGCTGTCATCCAGGGCTTTAACCCCTAGCATGCTGCCGCGATTCTGCACCTGTGTGGCAAAATCGCGAGTGGGCGGGTTTATGACGGCCCCAGCCGTCGTCAGCACACGAGCGCCATAGTGCATGACGGATGGGGGCCATCATCAGCATGCAAGGGGTTAAGTGGGCCGGGTCCTGCCAGTGCTCAGCACCGGCAGTTCTTAAACGCAGGTGCTGAGACGAGACTCAATTAGGCTCTTCATTTTTGCCGTAAGGGTGGAAAAAAAAATCTTAACTCTGCAGCAGTACCACCCTTCACTGCCTTTGAGGTTACTTTAAAGAGACTCATTATAGTTCTTTAAGTCACATCACTTCAGAACTGAAGCATTTTCAGTATTCTATACAATGAAGCCATCGTTTTTGCTTATTTATCTTACACAACTAGAATGAACAATTTGCGATTGAGAAAAAACTACACAAAACATAGCATAGAAACCTATTTTCCACCTTATAAAGCAAGCATTTGCAAATAGCTTATACCCGGACCAGACTGGGGCAGAAAATACGGCTATGTAGCAGAAGAAAATTTGCCCCCATAAATAAACCAAATAGCTAATCAAAGTGGCCCACATTTGTGGGTCAGTTTTAAGCTAGTAAAAACGAGCTGTATGTGTTTTTTTACATGGTATAGGAGACCTCGTGCCTTTGTGCTTGTTGCAAGAACGTATGCATTAATGTAAAGGACATCAACAGTAAAACAAGCACTTGCAATGCAATCGGTCTCGCCTTTGGGACCTTATATGTATTTAGCTATGCAACACATTAGCCTGGGTGCTGAAACATCTACTGTTCTTTAACATGGAGGGAAAGTAAGCATCAAACTGCATGAAGTGCCAGGTATGGGAACACATGGAGAGAAATATTGCCTTTCAGCGGGAAATGGTATGCTCCAAAGCTCTAATTTTAATATAAAAGCAGGGCATTCGGTGGTCATATCACTGAAAATACAAGATTTGAAAAAAATATTATTGTCTACAGGTGCTCGTGGAGACAATTTCTATGGACTGGAATGTGGAGAATGCTAAAGTGATTCTGGTATTTTACTGACCTCTGCTGGTCGTTTTCTATCAAGAAAGTTATATAGAGGCAGTTGCCAGAAAAATTAAAAAAAAATAAAGTCCCTCAGCAGAAAGCAATTCTGGTGTTTTACTGACCTCTGCTGGTCGTTTTCTATCAAGACAGTTAAATAGAGGCAGTTCAACAGAAAAAAAGTCCCTAAACGGAAGCAGACCAGTCCTAGGGCTGATCACCAGAGCCCACAATGTACATACACATATAAGTATATACTAAAGTATATACTAAAGTATATACAAGAGGTCTTGCATGCTCGACCTAAACAGGGGTAGAGACCATTTATCATTCACACAAACAGACAAAAAAAAACTGCCTACACGCCGACCTCTCAGACCAGCCCTTCTGTCACTGTCAGATTTCCCTAGAGGGCAGTCGGACCTTGGGTTAAACTATAAATGTATAAAGGAAATTAAGAAGCTAATAACAATAAAACGGCTTCCTTTTATCACCACTAATACTTTTCATACATTTGGAAACAAATAAAACAAAGTCACATTGTAGCTGAGTACGCCAAATTATCTGAGGTTTGATAGTCTGTAAAATTCGTTACAAATAACTGAAACCGGTTTCCACATGTTGAGACGTTTCTGTTAATCTGTAAAGAGACCATAAAAACAATACAAAGTAAGTTTAAGGCCCAAGCGGTTTCTAAACTATATTTACAGCCAAAATACCGCGTCTAATGGGTAATGGTTTGGATGTTAGGCAGATAGGCAGTCATCTTCCAATTTTAAACATCTGAAAAGTATTAGATTCGCATACACCCCTGGTGAAATCAGCAGGAGGGGCCTCAACGGTTACGACGGTGAAATGTTTGATATTCATGAACCTCAGACCTGGAAAGACATCCTTCACAACGGAGCGCAGGGCAAAGAGATTCTGGAAATGTATTTTTCCAAAATACAGACTACAGACAATTTTTAGACGACTAATTCCGAAATGTAATATTTCACATGTATTTGGCATGGTGAATGTATCTGCAGTATGAAAAGAAACAATTTTTCAGAACAAATCATTTTCAATTAAGATTGTTTGCTATGCAAGGCTGCTTGGAGGAGGTACACAAAGCTGGAATTGCTCGTGTTTATGAATATGGCTGTTTGTCAAAGGGTATTTGTATGTTTTAGGGAAGGTTCGTGAAAGACTCCAAGTTTCATTGAAGAGAGGAAACAAAAAGTGTCTCAATAAGGTTTGGAAGTACATTCACCCAAACGTTGCAAATTCACAAACTCATTTGCATAATCACAAGTTTAGGTTTGTGCACTTAGAAAACTCAAGATCTATAAAGGATTTTAAAAATCATAAAAAGATAAAGTAAAGGTGCAATAAGGAAATATTTTGCAAGCTAGTCTGTGCATATTTTCCCAAATGCCTTACAGAAGTAGATGTCTTGCGCAAAACGTCCACATCACACACACCTAAAACAGTGAGCATGAATAAGAAGAACATCTCTCAAAATCAGCTACAAGTTGTTTACCAAGGTGACATTTACTCAGAGTTAGGTATTGACTGGTATTTGAGTAGAAGCACAGATTCCAAAAGCAAAAGGCAAATAGTGAAGGATTAGAAAGGCAGCTAGCAACAGATCCCACACTATGCTTGTCATTTGGCTACCAGGGAACGGAGAATAACAGACAGTAAGGGTCTTTGTAACTTCGACTCAATTCAGTTTATTAAAGTTTTGGAACTCCAATGAGGTCCACTTAAAAAGATACATACCAATTAATACAGATAGTGCAATACAACCATGTAACAACACAGTAATGACAAGGTAGTCCCAATACAAATTCGTAATACTACACAGTATTCCTCCCACTAATGTTTTGGACATTCAAATACCATCAGGTATTACCTGGGTAAATATGAATGGCCAAAAAGTACAAGCTGATCTGGTAGCACATTTTCTAATATGCAACTTCTAAGCACTTCCGGTGGACTAGGAGCAGTGCTAATGCCTAAGGATTGTATTGCTCCTCAGATGGACCTACCCAACAATTTAATTTAGCATTCACCAGCAATTCAAGAATGAATGCAAAACACATTAGGCTTTACAAAACATACTGGACAAATAAAATATTGAAAGCCATGAAGTTTTAATAAAAGAGTCAATTAGTCATACACATCGCATAATAGCATGAAGTGCAGAATAAGATGCAAGTAGTGAAATAGCAGAACAAAGTAAAATTGACTTCAAATAATAACATTCATAAATCAGAGGTCAGACCGACATAGTGTCACCTCCTAATGTTGAAAAGAAAGTGAGCCCCACACCCTCAGGAAGAGGCTTCTTTTATAATGCAAAATACAATGAAATCCTTATCTATACTACTATTATAAAGAGAGAACTATGTCGTTTGAGCCAGGTAAACTCGAAAAGTACACCACCAATCAAAACACACAAGATATCTTTGAAAACCTCAGGGCAAGCAGAAGGACGTAGGCTATTAAAAATAAAAAATATACGTTGTTTAAAAAATTTAGAAATAAAAATAAAGTAGTCCCTTGCAAGTAGCGCCGGCCGCGACGTCTGCGTGATGACATCATTTGCGCTCCCTGGCAACACTTCCTGAAATGGCGGCAAAGATCGCGACCTGCTGGGAGGACTGCCGCGGCCCTGCTTGCTGCTGGGCGAAGTGGCGGCCTGTGCGGGCGGGGCGCCTGGAGCGGGACCGGCGGCTGAAGTAAGGATCAGGCTCTCCGGGACACGGGCGGGAGGGGGCCTGGGCGGGAGGGGTCCGGGCCGGGGCGGGAGGGGGCCGGGGCGGGAGGGGGAGGGGGGCGGGAGGTTGGCCCTGAAAAACGGCGGCTGAGGTAAGGCTCAGGCTCCGGGACACAGACAATGTCGTGGCGGGCGGGGGCCGGGGCGGGAGTGCACGCAAGCCTAAAATGCTGCCCCCAGCCCCCTTCTGCCCCGGGCAACGCTGGGCAGGCTGCTAGTATGAATACAAATGCATTCAAATCACACAATTTTAATCAATCAGGTTAAAGGAAGAATGATGCATTTCCAAAATCACATTTGTCAGCATTAGTTCACAATTTCATAGAATTCAAATCCCATCCCTGGTGCTCTTCGGGTACCTCAATAGTTAGTGCAATTATTGTTAAATCTAAACAAGTCTAAATTCTCGTGAGAATCTCACGGTAATCCCAACAGGAGAGAACTGGGTAACAATGTCTCTCATGAATGCATTTTAGCACAGAGACATAAAGAAAAGAAATATCGCATGTGCCTGGGAAAATGACATTGTATCTTAAACATTGTATACAATGTTACTTGTGCATGAACTGTCTGGTTGCAGAGTGAGACAGAAATGACAAGAGGACAATGTGTTGAAAAATGACTGCAAGCAAAGTTTGCCATTTTAAATTCCTGCATTAGATTAGTGCCTAGATTGACCCTTTGAACTTGGAAGTTATATACTATTTAATTACAGTATTTCTGAGTAAGTAAGAACAACAGTTTCTTTTGACAATTTCTGAAATATTCATTTGTACCGTGAAACATTCTCCTAGTGTGTACATACAAGGGTTCAAACTAACTTAGCCCTGGGAAACTGAAAGAGAGAGAAAGCTGCTCTTCTGGTTTGTCAAACAAAATTGTGAAATGTTTCTTAAGACTGGAAAGCCCACTTAGAAGCGATGGGTTTAGGTTCTGTGTAGTGACATTATGGCACAGTCCTAGCACATGGGCCACAGAATGGTTAAAAGTAGCAAGTAACAGACTGTCAAGAATTATGAACATAAAACGAATACAGTTGGTTTATGCCAAGAGAAGAAACTTGAATTTGGAAATTATTTGTCTAAAGTCCGAAGAGGTGGGTCTGTAGGCTTCTTAAGAAGACCAGGAGGAAAAGTTGATCATGAGATACTCTGAAAGTTGGTCCCATATTCACGTTGCTGAGCAGCAAAATACCTGAATAAAGCTTTTGGATTTCTTGATATTAGTTACTTCTATTAAATGGCAACATTTTCCTGCAGTGTGTTTTTTTTTACTTTTCAAGAGGTTTGCATTAGTGCAGGTTGATGATTATTTGGTATTTTTTTGTTACAAAATGTGGGTGGTTCTAGGTTAAAATACTTAAAGGAGTAGCTAAAACAACATGAGTTGCAGTTCTTTCATGTTTATTCTCAAACCCTGTCCTTCCAACTACCCCATTTTCTCTTCAGTGCACTTTGATTAGAGAAATACAAATACACATTTTCCTGCATAAGTACACTGCTTTTATGTTTTTGAAATGAAACTGCCACACTGTATATTAATGTGTAAAACTGTTTGGTAAAATGCCATAAAATGACAACAGTGAGGGTAATACTATAGTTTATGTTGCTACTCTTGTGAAATGAGTGAAAGTTAATGTAGTAAATCAACCGTTGTGTGACATATGAATGTTTCTCAAGTATGGATGAAAATATTTATGATTTTGCTTTGTTTTGTTTTGTGGTTGGTAGCCATAGCTACGTATTGTCTAGTTTTTTGTCAGACATAACTGGTAAGGAGTCATTGCTGGGCTTTTAAAGACATGTCATATGAAACAGATTTCTAATGTTGTTCAAACCTACATTGTAGGCAAGAAGCAAGGAAATGCAACATCACAAACCACTGTGCTCCGCCTTATTTAGCAGACCATTAAGTAGAAAATTAAACTGATGTAAGAGCAGAAGAAAATTGTGGAGGGACTTTGTGGGGTCTCATGAGAAAAGACTGTGTTATAAGGAGCGTGCCCTTCTGAAAATACAATAAGATGGCTAGTGTAGCACATGGAATTGTACAAAATATCCAGATGTTACACAACCTTGAGGGTAGAAGGAAAATAATTGTGTTGTAATCTTAGGTGGCCTATAGTATTTTCCTCCTTAACAGAAATATATACACCCCTTTTAGCACCTACCTGGTTCTATTGTATCCTTCCCCTGCGATGGGAGGTGTGTTGTTATCTCCTTTTCTCCTTCCCTTGGTACAATCCTTCCCCCCTCTTCCCTCTCCCCTCCTTCCCCTTTGGAATGTTCCTTGGGAGTTCACTTTAGAATGTTGGGGAGCATATGTCAGTTACGGAGAGTGGATGACAGAATAAAGACATTCTTACTTACATGCCTGAAGTATTTTCTTCATTACAACACTGGCGACGAATTGGCGAAGGGGGCCAACACTGTCATCTCCCCTTTCATTGCTTTCTCCTTCCTGCAATCCTGATTGATGATATTGGTGATATTTGACTGTCTAATATAAACTTCCTACTGATAACACAGTTTAAAAAAGGGATATTGTGGAAGCTTCCACATTTGAATTATATATTGTTAGAAATGGGGGTCTCTAGTTGGCAAGGGTTTAACCTTTGTGCAAGTAGGGACCCTTCCTTCTAGCCAGGATAAGGGGGTTACACTCCTCAAATAACCCCTGCTCACCCCCTTGGTAGCTTGGTCTGAGCAGTCAGACTCATCTTAGAGGTAGTGTGTAAAGTATTTGCAAATAACCAACAGTAATACAGTGTAAGCACTACAAAAGGACACCACAGCAGTTTAGAAAAATATCCAATATTTGTATATACTCAAGACAAGACCAAAAACAATAAAAAAATCCACATTAGGGTACTTAGAAATCTTCAGTTATCAAATAACCTTGAAATGCAGTTCCTTGAAGTTGATAGCTTTATCCAGGGCTATCACAGTGTTGTGAACAAACAAATCCAAACAGTTTTGGCTGTCCGCAGCATCGCGGGCCAGCTATGATGTTGGGAAGACCCGCAAAACAGTACCTTTAGAAATGCAGGGTGTTGGCAATCTCTCTTTGAGCATCCAAAAGTATGGCTTCCGCAGGCGTCGGTTCCGGAGGTCGGTGCAGGAGTCATCGGGTCCTTAAAGTCACACGCGCTGTGGATCGAACTCCTCACGGTTGAAGTCAGTAGCGCTGGCATCGGCAGGCATCAGGTGCTGCGGTGCATAGTGCAGTAGTGCGGCGTGCGATGCCCTCAGGTCGCGGTGCGAGCAGAGGCTCAGTGGCAGCGTCAGATGGCATTGTCGGTGAGACCAGGGTTGCAGTGCAAAGTGATGCGTTACTCTTCGCGGTGCTAGCATGTCACGGTGCAGGCAGGGGCGTCGTCATTGCTGAAGCGCTGTCCTCGGCTGAGGAACTGGAGTCAATGGCACCGGCGTTGGTAGGTCAAAGCTGCGGTTCGGGATTAGGACGGTGTTTCATGTACCTTACGAGCGGTGCCCTTGAACCACAGTGGCATCAATGTTGGTGTGAAGCCGCGTCATTGGGGATACCAAGGCAGCGTGGTGAAGCGAGGTGGTGCGGAGTGCGGTGCACACAGGTCGTGGTGTGAGCAGCGGCTCGGTGGCGATGCCAGATGGCATAGTTGGTGAGACCAGGGTTGCGGTGCAGCATTGCAGCGGTGTCTGTAGTGCTTTCAGGACACGGAGTCGGCAGCGGCGTCGTAGGCGGCGTCGGGTTGCTTTTTCTTCTGTTGCAGCACAAAACACAGTCTCCAGTGCTGAGGGCAGAAGAACTTGTAGTATTTGCTGTTCCTGAGACTTCTTGAACAGGGGGAATGTTCTACCTCAAGCCCTTGGAGAAACTCACAAAAATAGATTGATGAAAGTTCAGCCAGTCCTTTCACTGTCTAAGACAGAAGCAGCCACAGCAGGCCAACACAGCAAAGCACTCAGCAAAGTGGTAGTTCCTCCTCACAGCTTCTCCAGCTCTTCTTCTTGGCAGTCTTATTGGTCTAAAAGAGTTCTGAAGTTTAGGGGTTTGGGCCCCACTTTTTATAGCCCAAAATCCTCTGTCCTCTCAGGCAGAGAGTGTCTGTACCCAGCCAGAACCAGTTCTGCCCTCTCTGGTGTAGCTTCCTGGCAGGGGGTGGAGACAGCATTGTCAGAGGCAGAGCAGGCCCATGCAGATGAAAGGAGATCTCATCCCCCTACTCTAAATGCAGCCCCAGGTCTATTCAGCCCTGCCCTGACTCATCAGACTTCAGGAGCCACTGCTCCTCTCCAGCCCGTCATCCAAAACCAAGAGAGTCAATCCACAAACCCAGCAGAGGCCTACTGGATGGCTGAGCAAGGAAATAACTACTTTCTAAAAGTGGTATTTTCACACACAGAATGTTAAAATTACCTTCACTAAAAGATGCATCTTTAGATTCTGAGTTCAGGCATACTAAACTTTATTTCACCAACTAGTTCCCAGGGCCAGTTATGTTTATAAGATGTTATAAACAAACTTTCCACTCTGTCCTATGGGAACAGGTAGCCTTACAATAGTGACAGGGGTGTAACACAAGCCCACGCATCCCCCGCAGTGCGGGCGGGCCCTGAGCTGTGCAGGGGGCCCCCTCAGCACTGTACTCACGCCGGAGCCCTCCAGATTAAATACGGATGGGGGCCCCTCTGTGTACCTTGCAGGGGGGCCCCTTCAACTTTCGTTACGCCACTGAATAGAGAAAAATGAAATTGGCAGTAATTCACTATCAGGACAAGCCACACCCATCAGTGCATGTCCTACCTTTCACACACACTGCACCCTGCCCACAGCGGTACCTTGGGCCTACATAAGGGGTGACTAACATTTAGAAAAGGGAAGGTTTAGGGACTGGCAAGGGGTTATACTTGCCAGGTCTGCATTGCAGTTAAAAACTGCGCACAGACTCTGCGGTGGCCGGTCTGAGTTACCTTTTTAACCGCTACTTTTGTGGGTGGCACAACCCGTGCTGGGAGCCCACTAGTAGCATTGGATTTACAGGCCCTGGCACTCTCAGTGCACTTTACTAGGGACTTACCAGTAAATCCAATATGCCAATCATGGTAACACCAATCCACAACACAATTTACAACTGGAGTGTTTGCACCTTAACACTGAATAGCAGTGAGAAAGTGTGCAGAGACACTAAACCAGCAAAAACAGAGTCAAAACCAGGAGGTCAGAAAGCAAAAAGACAGGGTAAACACGCCAAAAGTTGTTAAGTCTAACATATATAAACACAGAGTTATTATTTTCCTGGACTCAACTCCATCTTTGTAAACATGGCTCCTGACTATATAATAATATGTGTTCTTATTGTTGATTTTTTATTGAGACCACTCACAGCGAGATGTGGACTGCTTATTTAGTATGATATATTGTTCCTGAATAACTCTCTGGAGGAAGATTTTGGTACTTTCCAAGGCTCTTCCTGCTAGCACACTGTATTGCATTAATTCATGTGTCTTTCCATTGTTTATTGCAACATCATTGTTCTGCCTCCCCACATTACATTACATCACAAATGGCAAATCAATGTTTCAGTAGGGAGTTGGGGGCCGATTACAAATGTAGGCGGTGAGGGAGCAGGTAGTATGCCACCACTGCGCACACCCACACCCCCAAGACTCGCTGCCGCCCGCCTCCCAGATTATGACTTAAAGGTGGTCTGGCGGGCAGCATGTCAGTCCTGCGGCTGTGCCTTTTTCAAAGGCGGCACAACACGTTTCTTGCATTGCATGGACTTGAAGGTCCATGCCGAGCAGGAATTGTTGTGCATGCACATAGGGGAGCACATGTAATGCCCCACTGTGTGCATCCACATTTGGAGGTGGTACAGGGGGCCCTGCTATTTCCTCTCCCGCCATGGTCTACATGGAGGAGGAACCTACATGACACCGCCAGCGGCAAGGAAACTTGTATTGTGCTTGGGGAGACCATGGACATCCCACCAAGCATGTTGCGGCCTCTGACCACCGCAACACCGCCAGGGAAAAGCGGTTCCCTGACAGCAGTCTCAGGGCAGTTCAACAGCCCAAATTGTAATGGGGCAGTCAGACGGCAGGGCCCCATGAGTCTGGTAGTCCTCGGACCACCAGACTCGTAATCAGGCCTTTAGTGGTAAGATGGTAAGCTTATATGACATTTTCAAATTCTGTATTGTTTATTTCTGCAATAATTATACTTTTGCTCGCACCATGCTGACTTAGCAGTTTCCATAACATTCTATGGTGAAATTGTCAATATAAACCCTCAATTTTGGGATGAGCAAGAGAGACTTTGGGTTTCTTCTAGGGATGCTTTCTGATTCTCTATTGATTTGCGACACATTGAAGACTTAGGACCAGATGTTTCAAGTAACCGTTTTTCGATTCCCTAATTGCGAAGCCTTGAGATTCCAAAAATCTCACAAATGCATGCATGAAAGTGTGTTGAACACTTTCTGCAATTCCTAGGGGGTCACAAATGACCTACCTCATGAATATTAATGAGGTAGGTTGCAATTTGCAACCCCCTAGGAATCGCTAAAATCACGGGGATGGTGGCCTGCTGGGATCAGAAGACACCATGTCCCTGATTGCATTTAAATAAAGCAAACCTTTTCCTTAAAGTGAAACGGGTTGCATTTAAAACAGAAAAATGAAAAGTTTTCTTTTTTTAAGAACAGGCAGTGGTCTGTGGGGCCACTGCCTGCCCTGAAAATTTGATTTTTCACTGCTATTCCCAAAGGGGAAGGGGACCCTTGGGGACCCCCTGCCCATTTGCAGATGGGTTCCCACCTACTTAAAGTAGGTGGTAAAATGCAAATGTTTTGTGACAGCATTCATGATCACAAAACATTCATACATACCGTTATGATTCGTTATTTGGAAGGAACGTCACAAACACGCACCTTCAAAATACCGAATCTTAATTCCATATTGCGATTCGATAACAGTTTACCAAATTGCTATATAGGGTTTGATACATGTCAAAAGCCTTTTTTGCATTCACATACGGGCCGATTCTGAGAATCAGCCCGTTTGAAAATGCAAAAACTCTTGATACATGTGGCCCTAAGTCTATTTTTCTGATTATCTTATTATTGCGTTATTCCCATAACTAATAGCCTTCATGGATAATGATTTCTATGTAGCCTGACTGATTCTATGAGACAGATACTGAATTTGTATTCTACTTACATTTAGTTAGTCCTTTGTTGTTGACTGTATTTTAAAATGCTATATGGAATCTAGTACAGCAACATATGGCCTCATAGTTCTTGAGGTTAACGCTGCCCTCAACCCCACAATCTGGGTGCCAGTAGCATGACGTTTATTTAAGAGATAGAGCATCCACAATGCTCAGATTGAAAAAAGTTGTTTGGAGTGGATGTCAGTGCCTAATTGGAGTTTGTATGATGGGTGTGTGGGTGATGGGGATTTGCCTGGCATAAGTAATGTTAGTTTGGATTTGTATGATGAGCAATTGGATTATGGGAATGACAGTGATGAATTGGAGAAGGGGTAATTGAGGGAGGAGGCAAATGTGCTTAGTGTATTGCAGCAGTCAAGAGCAGACCGAGCATTGGATCAAGATCGGCTAAGCGGCCTTAGTCAGCATGATGATCCTAAGGAATTTCAAAGATGCTCAGCTCAGGGACCATCAGGTAAGGCGCAATGGTGGGCTGCTTGGTCCCATTCAGGCAATAACAAGCATAGTACACGTTCTATTGGTGTTGGGGAAGGGTTGTTGTCATCTGAATAGATTAATCAACCTGGGGAGGTTCCGCAGAATATCAGTAAGCAGGATAAAGCTACAGATAGTGGTTTTGTAGATGGGACTCTTAATACTCAGCCTAAGAAAGTGGATGAGTTACCACTTTCTAGTAACGAAGAAGAAGATCTGAATATACATTAAAAAACGCTCCTATATGGGCATAGCGAACGCCTCTGGGTTTTCACCGTTCAGATAAAACAAAAATTAGAATCTGGAAACACAAGTTTGTAGATGTTTTTAAATTGTTACACAGAGACATCCAGGCAAAGGAGGGTTCTAAGGAGGAAGAGTGGGAGCTTGCTTGCCTAGGGTCCCCAAATCCATTGAAAATTGGACGTTGGTATTCCTCATTTATGCGAGTATTTATTGTGAGCGCTACCAAGGCAGGGTAGTAGCTATGTTTAAATATATGGATATTATTCGCAAGGCTCAAATGCATTTTGGTGGCTATGCATTGTTAAGCTACAATGAAGAATTTAGGGCCAGAATTACTATTTTTCACGACAAACCGTGGGGTGATGTGCATTATGAGCTTTGGCTCCAATGGATGCCTTCTACGCACCCACCGACAACTACACATACAGCAAGTGGTTTGCCAGTCACATATGGGCCCTTTCAGCCTTGCCTCGTCCAGGCTGGGGCAGGTTGGTTTGGAAGAGGTCAGACACCAGCGGCTGGGGCATGCTGGAATTTCAATTGGGGCTTTTGTAATAGACAATTTTGCCACTACAAACATGAATGCTCGCAATGTGGGGATAAACATACACTCACCCAATGTTTTACACGTTCCAAGTTTGGTGATCAAGGAAGATTTCAGAGGGGAAGAGGTGCAACATTTCAATATCCACCAAAGGGCTCATACCCCAATTTGATGAGGTTTTTGAGCAATGGTTAGGGGATTATCCAGATTTAGAGGCTGCTTCTAAATTATATTGATGTTGCAGAGGTGGTTTTAAGAATGGTTATCAAGGGCCTAGGCAGAGGAGATGGGCAGACAATCTTAAATCAGCTAAGAAGCTTCCTCAGATTGTGCAACGGAAACTGGACTCGGAACTACAAGCTGGCAGAATAGCTGGCCCCTTTTCAAAACGTCCTTTTGAGAACTTGATTGTGTCACCTCTGGGTTTAGTGCCCAAGAAGTCGGTGGGAGAATATCATTTGATACATCATTTATCATGGCCGGAGGGTCAGTCCATCAATGGTTTTACTTCTCCATCAGATTGCAGTGTGTTTTATGCTTCAGTTGATGATGCCTTGAAGTTGTGAGGTCAGTTGGGGAAGTGGCAGAATTGGCAAAGAGTGATATTCAGTCAGAATTTCGCCTTTTATCTATACATTCTTCTGATTTTGAACTTGGGGGTATTTTTTTCAATGGGGCTTTCTATGTGGACAAGGTTCTTCCCATGGGTTGTTCTGTTTCTTGAGCTCTATTTGAGATATTTAGTACTTTTTACACTGGTGCGTTACTCAGTTGAGCAGTCACGTTTTTGTTTGCCATTATCTGGATGATTTCATGTTCATTGGTGTGGCTCACACTGATCAGTGTAGGTTGGCTTTGCACAGTTTTCGAGACATGGCACAGGAGCCGGGCGTTCCTTCGACTCCAGAGAAAATGGAAGGTCCCAGCACGAGACTAACCTTTTTAGGGATTGAAATTGATAGAATGGATGTGACAGCCCGTTTGCCTGCAGAGAAAGTGCAAGAAATTAAGGGGCATATTACCAAGGGCCTTATCGCCGCTTTAGCTGGAATTTATCCCGCTAAAGCGGCGATAATTTTATTGCCCTATTACCTAGCTGTCGCTTACACCAGTTAGCGACAGCTAGTAGGAGATAGCGATCATCTTGGGGCCCACTTTGCATGTCAGCGATATTTATCGCTAATGACATGCAAAGTGGGCGTGCCAAGATGTTAGCGACTGGAAACAGTCGCTAACATCGCTATCTCCTATTACCTACTTTTGGAAATAATCGCGCTAAGCGTGATTATCTCCAAAAGCTAACGCCTGCCCAGAGCAGTTCTTAGCCATGTTATCCAATGGTAGGTGGATAACATGGCTAAGAGTATTTGCTCGGTAATGCATGAATATCGCTGACTTTACAGCGATATTCATGCATTTCGGCCGATTTTTATCGCTTAGGAAATTAACCTTGATAATTGCAAGGTTTCTAAGCGATAAAAATAGGCGAAGCACGGCGATAAAATTATTGCCTCTAACCAAGCTTAGCGATAATTATCGCTTATTCTTGGTAATATGCCCCTAAGTCCTTTTTGTTGAGTGTTATTGACCAGTCAAAGTTGGAACTCAGGCAAGTACAACGTTTATTAGGTTACTTGAATTTTGCCTGTAGGGAGGTCAGGGCAGGCAGGACTTTCTGTAGGCGTCTAGGCTTGTCAGTGACTGAGGCTTACCTTCTTGATCATCGGATCAGGATTTCTAAAGCTATCATGGAAGATCTTATTTGGCTATGGTTCTTGGAGGATTTCAATGGAGTGTCATTATATTTTGTTGAGGACAATATGTTCTGGAAGGTACAACTTTTTTCAGATGCGTCAGGCGGACATGGTTTTGGTGTGTTCTGGGATGGTCGATGGTGCGCAGATAGTTGGCCTTCAACTGGCCTGGTTACAGCAAGGGGTAGCATTGCCTTCCTGGAATTATTCCCATTTAGTTTGGCTCTTCTTGTTTGGGGGAAGAATTTTGAGACCGTTCTGTCCTATATTATGTTGACAACATGTCTGCTGTGAAGCTAATTAATAAAGAGAGAGCTAAAGACTTAAGAGATGTGTGCCTTTTACGGGCATTCATGTTACAGAGTTTAAAATTGAACATTGTTTTTAGGGCTAGGCGCATTCCTGGTACCAATAACTCAATTGCAGGTGCTCTGTCTCGCTTTCATTGGCAGATGTTTTGCAGTTTGGCACGTGAGGCGGATACCTTCAAGACTCCGATTCCACAGTGCATTTGGGAGTTGGAGAATTGATGATCAACGCATTAGTTGAGAGTTCTGTAGCGCCCACCACCAGGAGAAGGTATCGTCAAGCTTGGAAAGATTATGTTATGGAAAAACAAATTTTTATCTTGGGCAGGTGGTTAAGAACGAACGCTTTCTATTGTTTTGCATTTGAAAAACAAAGGTCTATCTCCTACTACAATTGCTGGGAAGTTGGCAGGGATTTCCTTTTATGGGCAGCTCTGGCGGGGTTACGACCCAGTTGGGGGTGTTTTGGTGAAGAAAATGTTAAAGGGTCTTAGTAGGGAGCGGAGTCATACGTTGCCTTTACGTGAACCAGTGACCTTCACGTTATTGCAACGGTTGTTGCTTCAGTTGCCTTATGTTGTTATGATGAGTGGGAAGTTTTTCGTTTCAGGTTATGTCTGATTTGTTTATTTTTCGGTGCTTTTAAGGTACTGAATTGTTGGATTTACGTGACCGGCATGGCATGCACAGTGATGAGGTAGTCTTGCAGGGGAAAAAACTGAGGATATGGCTGAGAGCATCCAAAACAGATCAGTTAGGAAAGGGCATCTGGTTTTACTTTAATAGTAGCTTGGTGGAGAACTATTGTCCTGTGAGTGAGTGGAAGCACTTTATCAACACACTCTGTTTCAGGTCTGGTGCACTATTTTGTCATAAAAAGGGGAATAAGATCACAAGCAATCACTTACTAGTAATTTTAAGAAAGGCCCTTGTTAGATTGGGTAAAGATCCTGTTCTTTTTGGTACTCACTCTTTTCGTATTGGTGCAGCTACTGAGGCCGCTAGGTTGGGTTGGTCATGGGATGATATAAGAAGGATCTGGATGTGGAAATCGTCCTGTTGTACTCATTATGTTAGGAAATGATACCTTGTTCTTCATTTTCCTCTTCTCTAATATTAGTTTTTTCCATTTAGGTTGCGTACAGGGCCTGTTATCAGGAAAAATGCACACCTAGATAGTGGGACATTCTTTCATAAAGTGGGCAGAGCTTTTTGCAGAACTACAAATTTATGGGAGATCCCTTGGACTCCCAAGCGTTGGGCATGAAGTGCTTTGGAAGGGTAATGGTGGCATGCGATGGGTGGGTCTGTTTCCTTCTTTATCCGAACTGTCTTCTTCTCAGGGTTTTCCTGATGTGCTAATCATCCATTTGTGGGGAAACGATTTAGTGTCTTTGTCAGGTTTGTCTCCCATTAAACAAATTAAGCTGGACGTTGCCGTAATCAAGAACAATTGGGCGGGCACCTGTTTAATTTCGACAGAATGTATTAGGAAACACTGGAGGGGGTATTTAATCATGCTGCTGTGGAGAAGGAGAGAAGGTATCTCAATTGAGCCATGAAGGTACTTTGTCAAGCCATGGGCATTAAAATGTTATAAGATGGAAACATTACAGGGTCTGAGGGCCACTTATTCCGAGAGGATGGAGTTCATCTATCACAACTGGAACAAGCTTATTATTTGTTGGAACTGAGGGATTTGTTTGCTCATTTATGGAATGAGAATTTATGGTGCAATTTCTTAGGTGGGGCCAGAAAAACTCCTTGGTTTTTCTGGGTGGCATCTTTCGGGGGGTGAAAAGTCTGGAGCAGGCTTATCCATTGCTCGGGGTTTGGGGGGGGGAGGACAGAACACCGGGGAGGGGAAGAAATGATGGGGTGTACAATTACATGGGGTTTATTCTGGAAGATTTGCTTGAGTTGTTTGGGGTATTTTTATTATCAAAGGTTGGGGTATTTAATCTGAAGAAAATTCTGGGGGTTTTATGATGCCAATGTTGTTTATAAGGGGTTTTTGATAAAACAATGAAATGTACCTGTCTTAATAAAGTGGCCTTTTTTGCTATAACAAGAATTAGTGGTTTGTGATTATTGCGTGATGGGGACCCAGGGGGAGCATGGCACGAGCCAGTGTCCCCCTGGGTTATTCGTGCAGTGGCACAAGCCACGCCACACAATAGGTACTAGGCATGTGAGGTGGCGGGAGGTAGTTAGGGTATATATAGGGGGGTTTTAGGCAGACAGGCACTTGTGGCGTTAGAGCCAGGAGTGTGTCAAGACCTGTTTTTGTCCCACCCACCCTTATTAAAAAATAAATAAATAAATTCTAATCTCGCCACACTAAGACAGGTAATCATTTTTTCATCTTTCCTTACATTTAGGCGTTTTTTGGGGGGTGTAACGTTTGGAGCGGGCTAATCCATCCCTCAGGGTTGGGCAGGGCAGGGAGGACAGAACACAAGGGAGGGGAAGAAATTATGGAGTTTGCAATTACATGGGGTTTATTCTGGAAGATTAGTTTGAGTTGTTTAGGGTATTTTTATTATCAAAGGTTGGGGTTTTTTATATGAAGATAATTCAGGGGGTTTTATGATGCAAATGTTGTTTATAAGTGTTTTTTGATTAAACAATGACATTTACCTGTCTTAATAAAGTAGCCTTTTTTGCTATAACAAGAATTTGTGGTTTGTGATTATTAAGCGATTGTCTATTTTTACGCAATACGCTATTTCATGGTCCTGTATCATCTCAGTGAACCTAGATCGTTTGGGCACACACGGACGCCTACCGGCTTATTAGGTTAGTCTTTTCTTCCGTGTGGTCTGGTTATCCAAGGATTGTGATGATGCAATATCGAATGAATGAGTGTGCATACATTTGATTACTTTGCAGTTAGGGGCTTATCAAGGCCAATGATCTATTCACTATAATAGTATGGTTTGAGTGTACTTACACATATCAGGCGGACATTATTACTCTCACGTCTCTAATCCACGTTATAGACTTACTACAATTTATTACCTAGAAGTGAGTGTGTTTATACATATGTTTCCGCCCATCGTTTATTACCTTATTGGATGCAGCCTCTTACTCATTAGCGTGACTTCATTCTGGGTCGCGTTTTTTATTTCGGTCGGCAGTACACACAGGAAATATTTGGATAGTGTATTTGTGAATACGACATGAGTTACATACAATGATACAGTCCACAGTATCTGACTTTTAACTTAATTGGACGGTGTTTGCTTTACATACATCTCCACCCTTCAGCTAAAGATCTACATTTTAGTAGCTTAAATAGATATTGAGGATGGCCACAGTGGTGGTTATGCATGCTGATCTTTGAGCTTGTTGGCTATCTTTTCACTATTGGTCTCCACTGTGCATCACAGGTTTATATAGGCATGTGTTTCTTTTATGTATACAACACGTAAGAACACTGAGGTTTTAGTAACACACTCATTGGTGTCTCCTGGCTCTCAATTTTCTTGGTTGTATAGAAATTTTTTGTATTTGATTGTCTCATCTTCATCGGTCTAGAACATTGTTTTCATAACTTTGCCCTTATGTACTACTGTTAGAGTGTTGAAAAAGTAATTGTCTGATGAAACACCTGTTGGCTGCCTATGATTTCTAATCAATTTTCAATCAAGTGATATAAAAATTTGGTGAACAAAATGAAGAAATAAAGACACTTGGAAACTCTGGCACTCCATGGCCTATTGGACCTTTTGTACTTTGGACTATTTATGAGAGTGTGCTCCGGTAATATTATAGAATCTATGCCGAGGTACCTGTTCCCATCTCAAGGGGCAGCCTGAATCACAGGTAAGGGTCTACGCTGTCAGGGGGAAAGCAATGGATTTGTTCCAATTAATTTGGATCCTTGTGTATGCTCCAAACACCTTAAAGTTGTACAGAATATGGAAGATCAAGCACCCCGGTCAGCTATTAGAATATCGTCCGTGTAGAGCAAGATCATATCTTCCTATATAGGGTCCCATTTTAAGCCCCTGAGTAGGGCATCTGCCCAGATCCAGGTCACCAGGGGCTCAATCACAATCGTGAAAAACATCAGTGATAGTTGGCACCCCTGTCTGGAGCCCTTTTGGGGCCTAAATTACCTCGATCTTGCTCCGTTCACACAGCTCCAAGCCACTAGTTTCTGATTGAGCAGCCCAACCCATTTTAGAAACATCGGTTTGAAACCCATTTTCCACATCTCTGCTATCAGGTATAGCCACTCCACTGAGTCAAATACCTTCATCTAATTATAGCAGCACAGCTGGTTCACCAATCCAGTCACTTCAGGCCAGGCAACCAAACAGGCATCAGAGATTATGCCTGGTTGCTCTGATGAAACCAGATTGATCAGGAGCTACAATTGTTTCTCTCACCTGATGCGTCTGGATGTTAGCACCATGGCCAAGATTTTGGTTTCATTATTCAGCAAGGAAACAGCCTACAGAGACCTAGTCTTCCCTCTGCTTTCCCTCTTTGTAAATGAGAGCTATGTCAGCCTTTCTCAAATCTGTGGGCAGAATTCCTCCTGTCAATGCCTCCTTAAAAATCACTTTCATGGGGCCACTATGCGGAATTTGACTCCCTGAAATAACTTCTGTCCCTTACGTTGACTCACTACCTCTGTGATTTCTTCCACTTTATTTTGCATTTTGGGCGAAACAAAGCAATGCACTGGGATTTTGGTCGATTTTGGTCAAAACAAAACAATGCACTGGGATGCATGAAGTAATTTTGAGTACAAGAACAAAGACAATACATTCTGTCATCGGATCAATCGGTGTTGTATTATGTCTATAAAGTACATAAACAGGTTTTTCCAACTCCTAGCCTGATCGCCTTGGCATTAGCCCGTAACCCCCTTCATATAAACAGTGCCCATCACAATGACATGTATATATATATAAACTGAACACACAACAAAATGTAAGCCTCGTGTCGCGTGGAACTAACAATTGGCATGCCCATTGAGGCAGCCTAACCCACCCCGGAGGGGACCATACCCTGTTCCTGTTGTGTGGGGGGTCTTGTTGCTGCGCGTCTAGGAAGGATCTGAAAGGGCACCATATACCTTTGGGTCTGGAGGTGGGTGGGATCGTTGTAGCATATAGTTCACTTCTCATGGAGCAGGATGCCAAGCTCTTTAACCATCCTTTTACTGAAGGCACAGATCTGCCACCCCAATGAATGGAGATTTCTCTTTTAGCCAATAACAAACAAATTGCAACAAATCTGCGAACCTTTGGGGGGAACTGCACAACATACCCTAAGAGGACAATTTCTGGCAGAGGGACCTTTGGTACCCCTACCATACTACTTACTGTCTTATGTACTTCTACCCAGAACGAATGTATACGTGGACAGGTCCAGGCAAGGTGGGCAAAGTCAGCGTATGGGGTATTGCACCTTGGGCAGTGGTGTGATCTGGAGGGATCTATCCTATGGGCTCTGGATGGGGTGATATATATCCTATGAAGAAACTTAAAATGGATCTATTTGTGACAGCTATTAAGGGAAACATTTTTTGTTACTGCACAGCAAGCTGCCCATTGCTCATCCGTTATTGGGTTACCCAAGTCATTTTCCCAAGCACTGCATACCTTGTCATCATTAAATGGGATGATGGCAGCACATGCCTTGTAGAGCTGAGATATAAGATGTACCCCTCTCTCGCTACCAATCACTATCGTGAGTGGGGGGAAGGACTGGGGTTCTAGAGGAAAATCTGGGAGTGTAGCTCGTTGCGCTGAACGGAGTCTCATAAGGACAAATCTATTCATAAACGTAGCATCGGGGAATAGGGACTCATTGTCGAGATCAAAAATATGGCCATCTGGAAACAGATCACCCATTGTCACAATGTTGAATTTTGCGCAGATATTCTGAATGAGCTTTTCACCAGTGATAGGTAACCATTTGGCGTTCAGGAGTGGGAGGGCAGAAGAATAAAGCAATGGTGTATTTGTAATTCATCTTACTTTCTCCCAAGCCCAACTGGTAGTGGATGCAGGTTGGATATCTTTGGTGTCTCTGGGAAGTCCCTTAGGTAATACGGCCGCTAATGTATCCGGGAGAACTAGATCAGACTCCGGACGGAGGTAGGTAATCCTAGCATCAGGATGGCACCATGTCTGCGCGAACTGCACTGAGCGGCTAAATAATACAGTTGTAAATCAGGGACTCCGTATCCCCCTCTAACACAGGGAAGCATCATAACCCCCCTGCATACCCTGGCCCTCTTGTCACCCCATACTAATCTAATTAAGTGTGAACGAACGGTCGAAAAAAATCTGTTTGTAAGGGGGATCGCACTTCTAGAACCTTACTCGCCTCCTTCTCCAATCAGTGGATTGGAAGTTTCCATCACAAAATTTGCCAGGTCAGTCAGGTTATCTCCCAGTTTTGAGCAGTACACTATGTTCAGGTGTTCTGCAAATGCTTGTGCAATGTCACCCAGGGTTCCACCAGGGATCCCCAGGGTGGAAACCATGTGCATTCATCTTTGGCCCTCTTCTTTTCTGGCCAACCAGGCCAGCAGCTTGCCAGCTTTGTGTCTAATTTCATACAACCTACCCTGCTTGTTTACGGGGAGCTGCCTCGCCTCCTGTTGGGCCAAACTCCTGTATTCCTCTCTCAGTGCCTCTAGTCCCAGCACCAGCTCTCTTACAGGGTGAGACACATATTCAGCCTCCCCACACCAACTTTCCAATTCCCTGCATGATTTCTCCCTTTTCCACTTTTTTTCCTGTGTCATGAGCATCCAGGTCTCCCCTCAGTACCATCTTGTATGTCTCTCAAACTGTCGCACTGGAGCCCAGCGTCCCTATGTTTTTCTCAAAGAAGTGTACCGTGGATTGCCTTATCAGATCCTATGTCGTCTTATCCATTAATTCCTACTGGTCCTGTCACCACCCCCTCTCTGGACTGGGCAGTGCCATCTGGAGGGATGTTACCAATGGGGCAAGGTCCGAGATCCTCCTAGGCAGGTGTTCTGTGGTCCCAAATGCTCCCACCAAGTAGTGCAGTACAACCACATGGAACTTTAAGCATAGGAGTATTGTCATATTTGAGGGTTAAGAGACCTCCATTAAGCAATCATCCTGGTCTCGTCCAAGAAGTATCCAAGATGTGTATCCACCATCTGGGGTATCCAAGAACTAGTCAGTCGATCCATGGCTCACAAATTAAGACCCCTCCATCAACAGCACAGCCTTAAGGGATTTGTTTATCCATTCGGTGAGCTTCACCAGCCCTTCTCTATGCAACACCGGGGGGAAGTACCAGGAGGACACCACCAATCCTATACCATTTCAACTGCATAGCAACCCTTGGGGTCCACCCATGTGTTGGTAACCTGCAAGGACAGCATTTTCCATACCATAACACCCACTCCCCTCCACCCCTTGGAGAATCCAGCTAGGGCCAGGAGCCGATAATGCCCCGAGTTGAAGAATCTGCAATTGTTTTCCAACAATGTGTCTATTGCAGCATAAACCCATCTGGATCATGCCTAGTCAGATATTTAGTCACTATTCCCCTTTTCAGCTTGCTCCCCACGCGATTAACATTTCACAACAATATTTTCAAGGGCAGCCCCTCTCCTTTCCCTTTCCATGTATCAGATGATTTGTCATATCCAGCCATCTGCAAGAGCCCATCTCTGTTATTTCCATGACATGGTAGCCATCACAGTGAAAATTGTGATGCTCCCTCTCCTCTCCAACTTCCCAGGAGAACTCCCCTTCCTATACTCTTGTGCTGCAGGCTTAGAAACAGTTAATAAAGATTCATATCAATTATATTATCTGCCATTTCCCCTAATAGAATAAACAATCTGCCAGAGAAGTAGCTCAATGTATACCTTTTCCCACTGCTCTTTGATTAACTCTCATATGGCTGCCGAGTGCTGTGCTGACTTCGTCATTCTTAATTTTTCTCCTAATTCTTACCATGACCCATTGCTTAATTTGAGCCAGTTGTTGCCGGTGCTCAGCACTGGCACTTAATCATCAATACCATTGCTTTTCATGTGCACCAGTTAAGAACACATCAATTTAACGGGAGATTAAGTGAGTTTCCCAGAATCACAGGATGTTGAGCCGACACCGAGACTCCAACCTGGATCCCAAGCTCTGAAGTTGGCAGCTCTGGCCATTGTGCCACATCCACTCCCCACTTTCATGGTTAGTAGTTGGTTCTGTTTTAGGCTGTGCTAACAGGAGAAATGGGGTGGTGCAAGCTGCCTCCTGAGGAGAGCCCCAGTACTTATGTTTTTTTACAAATTAATCACTGCCATGATGACCTACCCTCTCTCGTTCCTCCCAATCCCCTAAATCACTTGTTCCTTTCCAAATCTTCCTTAAACTTTTAGAGGTCTCATAACTATGTCCTGCATTGTAACATACTATACATGCCTAATAAATAATGTAATAAAAATTATGTACAGAACATATATGAACATCACCTGCGCAAGGATTTCTAGAGCTCCAATGACATTTTGTTGTTCAGCTGCTACTTTTTCTACAAAAGGTAGCGTTTTTGAGGCCTTTTAGTTCAAGCTTATGGCCATTTGGGGGGCTCGTAAGGCAGCTTCCTCAGTGGCCTTAATGTAGCATCAGCTTTGTACATGGCATGGACAGCTGTTTTAAAATTGATTAGAAAAAAACAGGTGGCTGCATTGATATGGCAACTCTGCTGGAACTTTACCTTCTGACCTAGAAATTACATTGTATACATCAGAGTCAATGAAGAATCAGAAATTAATTGGCAGGGATCACAGACTGGAGTGAAGTTTTGAACTGCTACCATGAAAAGAGGTACACTGTTAAAGGAGTACATCCATTTAGCATTTTCACTGCGCACTTGCAAACTGGAACTGCGGTACCCTGGATAAGCAGCCATGGAGTGTAATGCGCACAATGGTTGAATGGTCTAGCCAAAGAGTCAGTTGTGGAAGCTAAAAACGGATTAAAAAGGATTTAGGGAGGAGAAAATGATGGAATCCAAAATATGTTTAATGTGTGTATGTGTACATTTATGATCACTCTTTTCTGACCTTCATTACAAATTGCACAGTATTTTGAGTGTTATTGGTGACATGTTGTCCACCTAATCAAGATTAGAAGTTGAGCAGGCATAGCATACTCCTTTTCTTCCTGTCCACTGAAGAAAGTGACCCGATTAGGGCCACCCGTGTCACTCACAACCACCTCTCAGCCTTCCATACAAATGAAGAGTCAGTCAGACAGTAGAGAATACAAACCAAAGTTATTTTATTGGCATTCGCTCGAGCGGAGTCCGTTCTGACTAGCCTCCTTAGATAGCTGCAGAGGGACTGACTCCAGTACACACGATAACACAAAATATACATTTCCAACACCTCTAAAGTCCCACCCAGACTGTAATGTTCCAGCCTGGGCACTACCAAACAAAGGGAGCACAGAAAGGCAAGCTACCATCTTGAGAATGAGTACATGCTATCTTAGTTTCAAGGTTACTCTGCCCGTGCTTATCTCTCTAGAGTGGGAGCAGGGCTTACTTGAGAGGAAAGATATGCAGAGATAGAAGATTTATTCATTAAGACAGTGGAGTTCAACCTTGGATGATGCTAAAGAGAAACAATTGAGGCTGCTTTTCTGCTGAGGCAAACGTTATGAGACAGGAGCTTATTTTCGATTGCGGTACAAAATAGCAGCTGAATACAAAGTGGTGCCACAAATGCTAACTTAACTTTATAATGCTGGAAGGAGTCAGCTAGATGCATTCTCAGTCCAACAGACCCTCCTTCTAGCATTTGCTAAAAAATGTGTCTAATGCTAGAAGGCATATTATTACTCACATAATAAGAGAATTGTTAGAACTGGGGGTCTCTGGTTGGCTGAGGTAGGTACCTTAGTCCAAATAGAGACCCTTGGTTCTAAGTCAGGGAAAGGAAGGACACCTTCTCAGATAGAACCTGCTCACCTCCTCAGTACCTTGGCACAAACAGCCAGGCTTATCTCCAAGGTAAATGTGTAAAGTATTTGCAACCACGCTCTCAGTAACCCAGTGATGACACCACAAATTGACTCCGCACAAGTTTCATAAAAACAATTAGGTGTTTATAAAAAAAAGATATACGATGAGACCTCACGATAAAAATCCAACATATGCGTATTTGTAATATTTCACCTTGCCGGTTATTAAACCAGCAAGCCCTTGTAGGTTCTTGCAGTATTAATGAGGAATTCTCGATTATCCTATGCAGTTCGTAATTCAAGAATCAGGCACTTCGTAATTTAAAAATAATGCAGTTCGTAATGCAACAATCAGGCAGTTTGTAATGCCAAAACAATGCAATTTGTAATGCAACAATCAGGCAGTTCATAATGCAAAAGTAATGCAATTAGTAATGCAACAATCAGGCAGTTCGTAATGCAAAAATAATGCAATTCGTAATGCAACAATAATGTACTCCGGCACCGATCGCGGTGCTCTGGACAGTCTCTATGCCACTCTTACTGACTCGGGGTCAGCTACTGCCAAAATATGCCCCCTACACTGTTATGATGGAAATCAAAGTGCAGCTCCACACTCCTGCCAAGGTACTGCCACTCCTCGGCAAGTATGGGCCGCGATACAGTCTTGAGGGGAGACTCACACTGTAAAGATTGGAAAGGCCGACAGTGTTTCTCTCGAAGCCTGCACCCCACCCCAGGCGGCGACACGCAAACGCTCGCTGAGCGTTACCTTGGGGTATGATCTCACTCTCCTCTCCTCACGGCTTGGGCCTTCAATGCGACTTTGTTGATCTTGGGCCGTGGAACGCGAACCCCCGACGGTGATGGTTCGAGGTCTCTCTTTGGCAAAGGCAGGCTCGGGTCAGCAGTGGTGAATTCCCACAGCTCCTCTGATGATGCCGGTCCGGCCCATGGCAATGATGATTGCAGCACTTCTGGTCATGCTGTCGATCGAAGCAGAGAACAAGCCCGCACCGAGGCAATTTGACACGAAGGTCTCAGGCTGCAACAGGGCACACGCACACAGCATCGCCAAGATTCACCCGAGCTCCGGGTGCACACAATCACTGGGCAATCCTCACAAAGGTCTCAGGCTGCACGAAGCACACGCACACCACGTCGCTGAGACTCACTTGGACTCCGGGTGCACACGATCACAGGACAATCCTCACGAAGGTCCAAGGCTTTAACAGGGCACACACACACAGCGTCACCGAGACTCGACTGAGCTCTGGGTGCACAAGACCACAGGGCAATCCTCACGAAGGTCTCAGGCTGCACAAAGCAGACGCACACAGCATCACTGAGATTCACTTGGACTCTGGGTACACACGACCACAGGACAACCCTCACAAAGGTCTCAGGCTGCAACAGGGCACATGCAACAGCGTCGCTGAGACTCACTTGGACTCCGGGTGTACACGATCACAGGACAATACTCACGAAGGTCTCAGGCTGCACAAAGCACACACACACAACGTCGCTGAGACACACTTGGAAACTTTAATGTTCCTGAGTTTCCACAACAGGGAGCCAGCTCTCCTCGGGCCCCCTGAGACGTGTTACTTCGGGACACAGCACACAGCAAAGTCCTTTCAAGCAGGGGGACACAGCACACAGTAAAGTCACTTATCCTCTCCTTAGTTAGATCAGAAAATGGCAGGCCACCCCCAGAACACACAGCAAGGGTCAGTCCTTCTCTTCAGTCTCTTCAGCTGTTCTTCCTTTGTCAGAGGGTCCCTCTTTACTGCAAATTAGTTTCAATTCTTTTCAGCAGGAGATGGAGCCATTGTGTTATGGCAGCAGCCGAGTCCTCTTTACCTCCAGGGGATACAATCACAGGGCAATCCTCACGAAGGTCTCAGGCTGCACAAAGCACACACACCAGGTCGCTGAGACTCACTTGGACTCCGGGTGCACACGATCGCAGGACAATCCTCACGAAGGCCCCAGGCTATAACAGGGCACACGCACACAGCGTCGCCGAGACACACCTGAGCTCTGGGTGCACATGACCACAGGGCAATCCTCACGAAGGTCTCAGGCTGCACAAAGCAGACGCACACAGCATCACTAAGACTCACTTGGACTCTGGGTACACACAACCACAGGACAACCCTCACGAACGTCTCAGGCTGCAACAGGGCACATGCAACAGCGTTGCTGAGACTCACTTGAACTCTGGGTGTAAACAATCACAGGACAATACTCTCGAAGGTCTCAGGCTGCACAACGCACACAAAGTTGCTGAGACACACTTGGAAACTTTAATGTTCCTGAGTTTCCACAACAGGGACCCAGCTCTCCTCGGACCCCCTGAGACATGTTACTTCGGGACACAGCACACAGCAAAGTCCTTTCAAGCAGGGGGACACGGCACACAGCAAAGTCACTTATCCTCTCCTTAGTTAGATGAGCAAATGGCAGGCCACCCCCAGAACACACAGCAAGGGTCAATCCTTCTCTTCAGTCTCTTCAGCTGTTCTTCCTTTGTCAGTGGGTCCCTCTTTACTGCAAAGTAGTTTCAATTCTTTTCAGTCTTGATCAGTCCAACGTTCTGGGGTTTCAGCTCTCATAGTCATACCCCTAAATGTCTTTTAAGTCTTTGTGTTCAGGGAGGCACTGACCCCTGTCCAAACCAGTTCTGGGTGTCTCCCTGCCAGTGACTCATTCTTCCTTTGATAGTGGGGGTCTGGATCCTCAATCACTCAGCAGGAGATGGAGCCATTGTTTTATGGCAGCAGCCGAGTCCTCTTTACCTCCAGGGGATACAATCACAGGGCAATCCTCACGAAGGTCTCAGGCTGCACGAAGCACACACACACCACGTCGCTGAGACTCACTTGGACTCCGTGTGCACACGATCGCAGGACAATCCTCACGAAGGTCCCAGGCTATAACAGGGCACACACACATATCGTCGCCGAGACTCACCTGAGCTCTGGGTGCACATGACCACAGGGCAATACTCACGAAGGTGTCAGGCTGCACAAAGCAGACGCACACAGCGTCGCTGAGACTCACTTGGACTCTGGGTACACACGACCACAGGACAACCCTCACGAAGTTCTCAGGCTGCAACAGGGCACACGCAACAGCGTCGCTGAGACTCACTTGGACTCCGGGTGTACACGATCACAGGACAATACTCACAAAGGTCTCAGGCTGCACAAAGCACACGCACACAACGTCGCTGAGACACACTTGGAAACTTTAATGTTCCTGAGTTTCCACAACAGGGAGCCAGCTCTCCTCGGACCCCCTGAGACATGTTACTTCAGGACACAGCACACAGCAAATTCCTTTCAAGCAGGGGGACACGGCACACAGCAAAGTCACTTAACCTTTCCTTAGTTAGATCAGCAAACGGCAGGCCACCCACAGAACACACAGCAAGGGTCAGTCCTTCTCTACAGTCTCTTCATCTGTTCTTCCTTTGTCAGAGGGTCCCTCTTTACTGCAAAGTAGTTTCAATTCTTTTCAGTCTTGATCAGTCCAATGTTCAGGGGTTTCAGCTCTCATAGTCATACCCCTAAATGTCTTTTAAGTCTTTGTGTTCAGGGGGGCACTGACCCCTGTCCAAACCAGTTCTGGGTGTCTCCCTGCCAGTGACTCCTTCTTCCTTTGATAGTAGGGGTCTGGATCCTCAATCACTCAGCAGGAGATGGAGCCATTGTGTTATGGCGGCAGCCGAGTCCTCTTTACCTCCAGGGGATACTCCTCCCCCCTACACTTCAGATGCAGGTCAGCCTGTTGCTATCTTACCTCCTCCCCTGGGTAAAGCCATTTCCCAGATTCTATCACATTCACATCCAGACAGTCAATCCACAACCAGGCAGAGACACACATAATTGTTAGAAGAAAGAAACCATCCACTTCTAAAAGTGTGGTTTCTAAACACACAATTAAAAAACCACCTTCACAAAAAGATGTGTTATTAAATTGTGAGTTCAGGCACACTAAACCTCACCTCTCCATCTTAAGCCTATAGGAAGATAGGCTGTAAGCATATTACACAGCCTCCCCCATTCTGTCCCATGGGCAAGATGGCACTGCAACAGTGAAAAATTAATTTGGCAGTTTTTCCCTGTCAGGACATGGTACACACCTTAGTACATGTCTTACCTTTCACATGCACTGCACACTGCCCAGGGCCTACTATAGGGGTGTCTGATGTGCATAAAAAGGGAAGGGTAAGGCCTGGCAAGTGGGTGCACTTGTCAGGACAACAGGGCAGTTCAACAAACTGCGCACAGGCCCTGCAGTGGCAGGCCTGAGTTCTCTCTTTAGGGCTACTTGTGTGGGTGGCACAATTAGTGCTGCAGGCCCACTAGTAGCATTTGCATTTGCATTACCAGTCCTGGCACACATATTGCACTTTACTAGGGACTTTACTAGTAAGGCAAACATACCAATCATGGACAACCAATTACCATTACACTTTACACAGGGAGCACTTGCACTTTGACACTGATCAGCAGTGGCAAAGTGGCCAAAGCATCTACGTTGGCAACACCATGTCAGAAAAAAGGTCTAGGGGGAAGGAAAAAAGTTTAGAGAACTTTAGCCAAAAAGGGCCAAGTCCAACAAGAATTACTAGTAATACATGATAATTCACACATTGTTAATATTCAAAGGTGCCTTCATCGATGGACATCAAATCATGGACAGCCTGCATCATCGTGGACGAGGACTTAGCATCAGGTATTGGGGCCTTTGGTGTGGGGCCAACTTTCCAACACAATAAGCACAGCAAGCCTGGAGGCAATGCACGCATAGACAACATGTAAAAGATAACACCCGTTATGGCTATGAGAAAGATAAGAATTTTCCATCCCCAGGATGTTATGAAACCCCACACCCAACCAGAGAGAGTCGAGGTACTATTCTCTTGGTGAATGTCAGATGCAAGCCTGTGCAACTTCTGTATTGCAGCATATACATTAGGGGTGTGGTCCGGTATGTATACACAGCAACTACTGCCGATGACACGGCAGGCCCCACCCCGATCAGCAAGGATGGTGTCTAACACAATCCTGTTCTGAAACAAGAGCCATCGACATGTAGTACCCCTTGGGGGTCAGATAAGGGGACATCAGTCAGATCTACCCGTCCCTTTGTCTCTTCTTCTGTCCCAAAAAGACAATCATATAAGTCTGATTCCGCACTCACAGAAGGGAGGGGTAGTAACGTGGCAGGGTTCAGAGTGGCACATCTTTTTCTAGCAATATGCGGGGCAAAAAGAGCTAGCTAATAACCGGTCAGACATGCACTGGTAATGTGCTAAGTCTTGGTCTTATTCAAGAGGGTGTCCACAGCATGTGGTACTATGACTGTGAGGTCAGTATCAAGTACGAGCCCAGCCAATTGCCTTATAAAGATGCCAACAGCTACGACCGCTCTTAGACAGCTAAGGGGGGCTCTGGCGACTGGGTCAAGCAAAGCGGAAAAATAAGCACACAGCTGTTGCTTACCTCCAAAGGCCTGTGTTAAAACAGAGAGCGGACAACCAGCCGTCTCTTGTACGTACAACACGAACGGCTTTACATAGTCCGGTGTGCCAAGCACAGGAGCAGAGCAAAGCGCAACCTTTAATTGCTCAAAAGACTGCTGACACTCATGCATCCACGGCAGAGGCTCATGCACATCTTTAGTGGTTAGTGCTAGCAAACACTTTATTAGTAATGAGTAATTAGGGATCCAATGTCGACAGTAGGAAGTGATGGCAATGAAGGCGCTTACATCCCTCTGGGTTTTAGTGATGGGCATTTTAACAATGGCGCTAATGTTCGCAGGTGTCAATCTCCTCTCCTCCATCGACAACAGGTGACCTAAATAGGTGACCTTCTGTTGACAATATTGAAATTTGGAAAGGGACACTTTATGTCCATGGTGAGCCAAATAGAGCAACAACTTAACCGTGCTGTCCTTGCACCCCTGTTCAGTTTCACAAGCAATCAGTATGTCATCCACGTACTGGAGCAATACATTACCTGGAGAAAGTGTGAGGGAATCTAATTCTACTTTCAAGGCTTGGCTATATATGCTAGGGCTCTCAGTATAGCCCTGAGGAGAGCGACAGAATCTAAAAATTCTGCCAGCTAGTGTAAAACCAAATAAATGATGGCTATCGGGGTGGATTGGTATACTGAACAACGCATTTTTCAAATAAATGACAGAGAAGAAGTTTGCAGAGGAAGAAATCCTTGTGAGAAGGGCAGTAATGTCAGGGACCACTGGGAACTGGGTAACCACTATTTTGTTCACTGCAAGCAAATCAATCACAAAACAATAAACATCTGCTGCAGTGTCATCGGGGGAGTCTGGGGATTTCCTTTTGAGAATAGGAAGAACAGGGCTGTTACACGTGTTTGCTGCTGTCTCCTCAACTACCCCAGACTCAATCAGTTCTTGTATAATGCGTAACAAAGCTCGCTCCTCCGCCTGAAGAATTTTGGACTGGGGAATAAGGGGTAAAACAGGGTTGTCCTTAATTGTGATGGAAACTGGGGGAATTTGCAAGAGTACCACATCCGTATCATCCATCACCCACAAAGATGGCGGCACGTCCTTAAAATCAGCAGGAAGGGGTACATCTTTGGATAGACACTACTTGGAACTGGTCACATTTGGTCACAGTGACACCTTCTGGAGAACAAGAAACTATTGCATGCAGCTTCTTCAATAAATCTACACCCATTAAAGTTTCTCCACAATTGGTTGTCAATAAAAATTGTGAATCCCCAGTAAAAGGAGCTATAGTCAAGGCAAGAGGTTTTGAAATGGGGCTCAGGTGTTTGGTAAGCCTGAAACATTATTTTGGCCAGAAAGAGCTGCCCCGGTGACCAGCGAACGAGAAACAGAGCTATTCATTGCACCTGTATCCCCAAGAATTTCTTAACTGAGCCTTGCAAATCCGCGGTGACATACGGACCGCACTGATCTACAGGTATCTGAACTGGTCCCTCACCCTGTCCCTGGCTGTCCTAACTGTGAGATATCCCTGTCACCTTGCCCAGATCATAATCATCGTGATAGTACTGTCTCCCTCAAGGATCATTAAAATAGTTCTGGTCAGAGCGACCCTGCGGTGCCCCATCCTCTCGAACCCCAACCCGATCACTTGCTCCACGGCCCAGTCCACAAGAACTTTGTCCTCTGGGTGATGCGACTTTCTATAATAACACCGGACACTCACTGCACCAATGCCCCTCCTCCTTACAGTACGCACACTGATTGGGCCCGATTGGCACAGCGTTCCGGCTAGTACAAGGAAGCTGCTGGGCCAGACCAGTACCACGTCCCCTGACATTCCTCCTAGACGCCTGCTGCAACATCACCTTTGTCTTCAATTCCTTATGCTTCTTTTCTACTTTTTCTTTCTCCTCATTCTCCCTTTGTTCATAGTACTGTGCCATACACAGTATTACAGAAGGGGAGGAGGTAGTCCAAGTGCTCTCCAAAGCCTTCAACGAGTCACAATCTCAGGAAGCAGGTTTGTAACAAATCAAAAACAGTCGGAGTCCAAAGACAAATCCTGTCCGCTGAAATCCAAAAACACACCCTCAAAACGAGTGAAAAAACCAGACACACTTTCATCTTCCTTCTGGCGACATGCCATTAACTTGTCCCAATCTACCCTTCTCAGTGGAATAAGAGAATGCATAAACATAATAATTCAACCAGGTAAAGCCAGTATCTCAGCCTTAGGTTTCTCCCCATGTTTCCTGTCTTTGTCCCACTCTTAGATCTGCTCCCAGGTACCACCCAATTCCACAACATGATCCTGTGTGTGAACCTGCCTCCAAATGTCGATGGGCGCCAGCAAACCAAAAGAGATTTCAATGTCAGCAAGCGTCATTACAATCAAAGAAGCTGCTTCAGTCAATTCCGTATAATATGCTGTTGGATTTTTCCTAGGGTCACCTAACTGAGTTTTAAAGGACAAAACCTTACTCCTCTTCCATGGAGTGTAAATTAATTGTTCTTGGAGCCTAGCCTCCACCTTTGGTCTGATAACGACATCATGCTGATCTTGCTGCTCTGGTATTTCTGGGTGATATATGGGGTGTACCTCCATCATCGGAAACTGAGACACCTTCTTCGGGCTCTTATCAAGGAGCCTTCCTCGGTAAGCAATCATCATCGCAACATTACTAAACACCTGACCAGGTGCCGTTAGCTACATAGACATGATCCTTAATATCATAGATATTCTGTGGCTCTGCCTCCTTAAAACATTGTTCCCAAAGCCCAATGAAAGTAGCCGACATGTGTTTAAGGGCATACTGCTGGACAAAAGGCTAATAGTCTTTCATCACTTCCCACACATCCTCCACACTGTTAATAGGGTAATGAGCCCATTGAGCTGCCTGAATATTTACCGCCTTTTTCTCCTCTTCTCCCACAACTGATTGTATCAATGTCCCCCCAAGTTGCTCTCTAGCAGTCGCCCAGTCCCAGTTCCCCACTCCCAGTACAGGCGTCCCGCAACCCAATACCGTCGGGGAATGAAGGATAAGGAAAGGAGTAGTGATGGAAGGGACAGGCACTAAGGTCGTCAATGACTGTGTCTTGGTTGTTAGGGCTGGGGAGAGAAGTGACGCTGACGCAATAGGCATAGCAGGGAGACTAACAGTTATCGCAGGCACAGATGTTGAAGCCACAGAAACTGCAGGGAGCACGGTTGCCAAAGCAGCTGGGTCAGTAGCAGAAGAGATAGAAACAACAGAAGCAGAAGAGACAGACAACTGGGGCTGTGGCACCGCAGGGTATATTTTCTGTGGGGCATATGGAGGCGGAGGTCGGGCGTGCAACAACTCCTCCACAAACACATCATTACCTTCTCGAGCCACATAAGACTTTTCACATTGCAATCGGAACCTCCTATCAGCACATTCTATCCCCTTCCCAGTCCTTTCTGTATCATATGCAATGGTTTTCTGAGTCACTATTTGCATCCTTCCTTTCCGAGCCTCCTTTTCTGCTTTCATTTGGCTCTGTTTAGCTTCCTTTTGCCATGTTCTAAGGAAATCAAACATGGACTGCCTACTTCTCTTCGCAAAACAGTTTATCCTGCAGGAAATTAGCTTTTGTTCATCAAAAGTGCCCGTCAATGGCCACTGCAACTCGGCGTTGTCCCTCATATTTATATTTGTGCCATAATATATTAAACATAATATGGACAAGGCCATGCTCAACATGCATTTCAAAGTTTGGGGTGCCTTCTGGAGGCGCAGGCTGACTCTCTTCCAGTCGAGCATCACTAGAATAACAACAACAACTCACACAAAATAATCTACTAAAACATGGCATCTTGAAACGAAAACTTTTTCTCTACCTATGCCAAGCAAATATTTGCAAATATATTACCAAAATTGGTCTGCAGATCTCACCAAATCCGGATCAGAACAATACCAGACTCACAAAGAACTCAAACAAATTCAAGCTCTTGCCTAAAAATGATCCGCAGACCGCACCAAACACTAACCAAAGTGGCATCATAGCCATAAACAAAACAAAAGCAAACTCACCTGGTGCACACAGGTCAAACGAGGTTTCCACTGCCGACTCTTCGGACCAAACGGTCAGATCCAGGCGTTTCGCCTTTCAGGACCCCAGCCGGGATGACCACTGGGCGAGACACCGCCCGGTGAGACAGGCGGGGCAGCTGCGAGTACTAGGCTCTATCGTGCAGGGATCCCCGATCTGCCCATCCTACCTGACGTGGCCCCGTCCTCCTCACCCGTCTGTGGGCAAGGAAGGGTCACTCGCCCGACGGGTTCCATGTTCGGGTGCCAACTGAAGAAAGTGACCCGATTAAGGCCACCCGGGTCACTCGCGACCACCTCTCAGCCTTCCATACAAATGAAGAATCAGTCAAATAGTAGAGAATACAAACAAAAGTTATTTTATTAGTATTCGCTCGAGCGGAGTCCAGTCTGACTAGCCTCCTTAGGTAGCTCCCAAGGGACTGACCCACGTCCACACAATAACATAAAATATACATTTTCAACACCTCCCAAGTCCCGCCCAGACTGGAATTTTCCAGCCTGGGCACTAACAACAAAGGGAATACAGAAAGGCAAGCTACCATCTTGATAACGAGTACATGCTATCTTAGTTTCAAGGTTACTCTGCCCAAGCTCATCTCTCTAGAGTGGGAACAGGGCTTACTCTAGAAGCAAGGTTTGTAGAGACAGAACGATTTATCATTAAGGCAGTGGAACTCAACCTTGGATAATACTAAAGAGAAACAATCTAGGCTGCTTTTCTGCTGAGGCTAGCATTATGAGATAGGAGCTTTTTTTCAATCATGGTACAAAATGGCAGCTGATTACAAAATGGTGCCGCAAATGCTAACTTAACTCGCATAATGCTAGGTGTAGTCGGCTAGATGCAATCTCATTCCAACATCACATTTCACCAAGAAACACCTCGGTCATTGTCTGCTGACAATGGGCATGGATCAGAAAAAAAGTGTGATAATTGATGTGCAAACACTGATTGCCATGGGTATTATCCATTCCTGACTGAAACACTCATAATGAGCAGGTAATACTGCAAGGGGAAGTTTCCTTATTATGCACTATTGGTATTTTGTGGTGCATTATTAAGTTCTTTCACCTCATCACTTGTAACTGTAGTGCAAAAGTCTACTCTACTCCACTTAACTCTACTCTAAGCCACTCTACCCTAAGCCACTCTACGCACTTGAGGCCATCAATCCATTCTACACCACTGCGCTCTATACCCCTACATCCTTCACCACTTTAATCTACTCTGCACCACGGCACTCTATGATACTGCTCTCAATGCCACAATGATCTATGACATTGAACTCTACGTCATTCTACTCTATACCACCGCAGTCTACCCTGCACCACTCCACTCTACCTTGCACCTTTCCACTTTACGTCACTTTACTGCACTCTGAAACAATCTACTATTTGCCACTGCACTCTGCGTCAACTCACTCTGCACCACTCCACTCTGAGCCAACTCACTCTGCACCACTCCACTCTGTGCCATTCCACTCTACGCCAGTGCACTATGTGTCATTGCATGCTACACCACTTTACTCAAAACCATTGCACTCTATGCCACTGCCCTCTATCCCAATCTACTCTACACTACTGCACTTGACTCCACTTGACTCTACTTTTCAAAACTCTACTCTTTGCCACTGTACTTCATTTCACTCTACTCTACACCGTTGCACTCCAAGTCAACGCACTCTACGACACTCTCTTCTACTTTGCAGCACTGTACTCTATGTTACTGCTCTCTATGACACCCTACTCTTCTCTGTGCACTCTATGCCACTACCCTCTATGCTAATTTATTTATTTATGTATTTGTATAGCGCCAGATTCGACCCCCGAAGGGGTATCTCTGCGCTTGGATGGGCAGCGTATGGAGGACTATCTGTTGAAAATCAGAAACAAAAGAGAGTAGTATTGAGCTGTTTCCTGAATTGAAAATGGTCCGAACATTGTCTCAAGTACAGTGAAAGCTCGTTCCAATAACGGGGGTCCAGATAAGACAGGGAATTCCCGCCCAATCTGGCCTTCCTGATTCTGGGAACCTCAAGTAAGGACTTGGATCCTAAGTGGGGAGACCTCAGGGGCGTATAAGGGATGCATTTATCAGTGAGATAGGTGGTACCGAGAATAGACAGAGCCTTATGTATGATGCAGCAGACCTTAAACTTCACATGTTCCCGTATAGGGACCCAGTGGAGCTGATAGAGTAGAGGACAAGAGGCAGTCCTGGACGGGGCTTTGAGGACCAGGCGGGCCGCCGTGTTCTGGACGACCTGCAGTCTGTTGAGTGCGGACACGTTAGCAGAGACCAACAGACCGTTGCAATAGTCCAGACCGCTTAAAATAGGTGCCTGGGTTAGTGTCTTTCTGGTTGAATCAGGGAGCAGTGGAAAGGTTTGGCGCAACAAGCCCAGCATGTGGAAACAGGAGCCGGCTGCCTGAGCAGCGTGCTCCTTCAAAGTAAGGCCCTGTTTGATACGAACACCTAGATTTTTAACACAAGTTTTCGGAGCAGGGGTGGTACCCAGATCAGTTGGCCACCATTTAGGAGTCCATAATAATGGGGCCTCTCCGAAAAGCATGATCTCCGTCTTCCCCACATTGCACTGGAGGAAGTTGCTCCTCATCCATTGTAAGATAGTTCTCATGCCAGAGGAAATGGCTGCCTGAACTGATGAAGTGGATTTTTCGAACGGAAAGAGCAGCTGTGTATCGACAGCAAAGGTGATGGGAATACACCCGCACATCCTTAGCAGATTGGCCAAGGGAGCCACAGAGATAGTGAAGAAATAATGCACTCTGCACCACTCTACTCTACATCACTACACTCTACGACACTCTAGTCTACAACACATTACTCTCCACCGCTGAACTCTAAGCCACTCACTCTGCACCACTCTACTCTATGGTACTCTACTGCGCTCTTCATCAATGCACTTTTCACCACTCCAATCAACGCCACTCTATTCTGCTTTATTACAATCTCTGCCAGTGCACTCTACAGCACCTCACTATATGCCAATCCACTCTAATCTACTCTACACCACTGTACTCTGTGCCACTGCACTTTACAGCCCTCTGCTCTATGCCACTGCACTACGCCACTCTACTCTACACCACTGTACTCTACTCTGCACCTCCCTACGCCACCCTGGACTACTCCACATCATCTTACTCTACTCTGAAACAGTCTCCTATCCGCCATTGCACTCTACGCCACTCTACTCCACTCTGCATTACTCCACACTTTGTCATTCCCCACTATGCCACTGAACTATACACCACTACAATCTACGCTGTGACACTCCACTCTATCCCACTGTACTCTACTTTACCCCACTCTATTCTACACCACTGTATGCCAGTGAGCTCTACTCCACTTTACCCAAACGCAATGCACTCTATGCTACTGCAGCCCACACCAGTCTACCCTACACTACTGCACTCTATGCCACTATACTCTACTCTGCACTCTCTATGCCACTGCACTCGACACCACTTCACTTTAGGCCACTCTACAACACTCCAATCCAATCTATGACACTCCACTCTACGACACTCCAGTCCATGATACTCCACTCTGACGCTCTACTTCATTAAACAGTACTCCACCCTACGATAAGCTACTTCACTCTACGTCACTCCAGTCTATGCCACTTTACTCCACTCTACGACCCTTCACTCTATGACCCTCCACTCAACAATCCTCCATGACACTCTACTCCACTTTACAACACTCAATAACACTCTATGCCTCTCCACTCTATGATACTATGCACCTCTAAGCCATTGCATGAGACTCTACACTTCTTTACTCCATGTTTAGCCACTTCACACTTGATGACACTTTACTCCACTCTACACTACACCACTCTACTTTACTCTGTGGAATTCCACTAGACTGTATGGCACTCCACTGTACAGCATTTTACTCCAATACATGCTCCTCCCCTCTATGCTCCTCTGCTCCATGCCCCTCCACTCATTGCCCCTCCACTCCATTCTATGACATGACACTCCACACCACCCCACTTTACAATATTCTAGTCCACTCAATGACGCTCTACACAAATCTGTGCCACTCCACTCTACCGCACTCTACTCCATGTTATGCCACTACGTGACACTCTACCACCCTTCACTCAACAACGCTCCACTCTACAACCCTCCATGACACTCTATGACCCTCCATGGCACTGAATGCCATTCCACTGTACGCAACTCCACTCCACGCCAAGCCACTCTACTCCACTCTGCACCACTCCACTCTACTCCACTCCACTCCACTCCACTCTAGTCTACTCTACTCCACTCTACTCCATGCCACTCTACTCTACTTTATGGCACTCCACACTGACACTCTACTCCACCCTATGACACTTTACTCCACTCTACAACACTTTACTCCACTCCACTCTACACCTCTCCACTCAGCTCTAATCCACAACACTTTACGGTACTCCATAACACTCGACTCCACGCCACTCTGTGCCACTCCTTTACACTCCACTGTATGCCACTCCACTTTATGCCATCCTCCTCCACTCTACACCACTCCACTCCATGACACTCAATGCCACTCCATGACATTCTACTCCACCATACATCACTTTATTCTACGCCACTCTCCTCTATGCCACAAACTTTCAGCCATGATGAACAGCAGCCAGTAGAACTGTCTCGTTTGCTAAAGACTTCTTGGGAACATTCTGAAAGGTTCCCAGGGAATGCATAATGCCCATTGTTTACCATTGGCTTTGTGTTTTGTAACTCACAGTTGCTTGTTTTCTTCTGTTGGCTTTATTTCTCATAAGCTGTCCAGCATGAGTTAGTTCCTCCCGTGGAGCATAGCCTATTTAGCAGGACTCCTTGTATTCTTCCACAAGTGTTCGCTTTCTGTACACAGACCTCTACATTATGTTCTTATCATGTAACATTTGCTGTACATTCAAAGACAGAGAACGAATGTCAGGCTCTGTCTTCTGAGGGAACATGGTGTTTACTTTTCTTTTTCTGACTTCAAAAAGAGAGGATTTATGTGACAATCTTGCTGGGGTTGTGAAAGGAAAAGCTTTTTACTAACACACAACAGAATTTAGATACCTGTAAATTAAATGTGCAGATATTTCAGAATGTATCAGAATTAGAAAAGCACAAATGAAGCACTTTTCAATTCTGAAGTGTGGTGGAAACGAATATTTTAAAATGATCAAAACAAATCAATTCACTAGATGATGTTATTTCCACATAATATCGTTTGTGCACTGTATAGTGTTATCAGTAAAACTGTATTTCCAGGCAAATGTAATGGTCATTTCAATTGAAATTGTATTATCTGTAATGTCAGTATGCTACCACACCATGCATACTCCACATCATGCTACTCTACACCACTTCACTATAAAACACTCACCCCACTCTGTCACTCTACACCCTTCGGCTCTAAAACAATCTATCATACTCTACTCAACTTTACTACAAGCCACTCCACTGTCTGACACTCCACTCTATGCCACTCCACTCCCCTCTATTCTACGACACACCGCTCCACTCCACTCACCTCACTTCCACTCTACGACACGCCACTCCACTCTACACCACTCCACTCTACACCACTCTACAAAGGGCATTCAACTTTACAACACTCAACTCCACACTATGCCACTTCACTCTATGCCACCCCATGACATGCCCCTCAACAACATGCCCCTCTACCCTACAAAACGTCATTCCACAACATGCCACTCCACTCTAGTCTATGGCACACCACCCTACTCCACTCTATGCCACTCCACTCTACTCTACAACAGGCGACTCCACTCCACTCCACGCCACTACACTGTATTTTATTCCACTCTGCTCTAAGATGCGCCACTCCACTCCCATCCATTATGTGTCCCTCCATTCTATGTCCCTCCACCCTATGTCTCTCCACTCTATGATGATCCACTCTAACCCCCCACTCTATACCCCTCCACTCTACTCCACACCACTTTATGACACTTCACTCAACTCTACTCTATGACACTCCACTCTACTCCACTCTGAGACTTTATTCCACTCAATGCCACTCTACAACACCTTACGCCTCTCTATGCCCCTCCACTCTACGTTACTCCACTATACAGCTCTCTACTCCACTTTGTCACTCTACTCCACTCTATGATGCTCTGTGCAACTCTCTCTACACCACTCCATACTCCATTCTACTACTCTACTCTATGTCACTCCACTCTACGACACTCAATAACATTGCACTCTATGACATTCTTTGCCACTCCACTCTACAACACTCTATGCCACTCCACTCTACGACAATCGAATCGGTTCTACACCACTCTACTTTATGCCACTCTACTCCACTCTTTTTGCAAATCCTTCTACACCACTCCATTACTTTACTCCACATTATACCACTCTTTGCCACTCCAAGCTGCTCTATGCGCTCCAATCTCTGACACTCTATGCCACTCCACTCTACAACACTCTACTCCACTCAATGACACTCTACGCCACTCAACTCTATGACACTCTACTCCACCAATGCCCTTCAACTCTACTACACGCTACTCCCTCCACAACACTCCACGCCACTCTAGAACACTCTACACCACTCTGCTGTACATCACTCCACTCATTCCATGTCCCTTCACTTCAATCCACTCTACGCCACTCTATGCCACTGTACGCCACTCTGTATCCCTCCACAACATTCAATGCCACTCCACAACACTCCATTCTACTCCACGCCACTATACTTTAAGCCACTAAGTTTTGGCCATGCTGAACATGGGAGTCATATTGGCTTTGCGAATGCTTGTTCCCTTTATATTTCTCTAAGGGTTCTTTATCGAAATTCCGTACTTTAATAGTGACCTTGGAGTGAGGACATTCTGACTGATTAAGAACATAATCTTGCTTCTAGTATTATATATTTCCACTAGTAAATAGATGCAGCTCAAAAAAAGTTCACCCCATAAACAAATATGCAGATTTTGGAATTGCACAAATTCAAATTAGGCGAACAAAAATTGTTTCGAGGTTACTTAACCCCTCCCATGCTCGTGACGGAACAACTCCATCACGAGCCTCGGGCGCGCTGTGCTGGTGACGGAGCGGTTCTGTCACGGCCCGCTCGGTGCGCCTGCGCGTCGCTGATTTCGCGCCTGCGCTAGACGTTCCATTGAGCAGCTGATGGAACCGCTCCGTCACAAGCACAGCGTGCCCGAGGCTCATGACAGAGCGGTTCCGTCACGAGCATGGGAGCGCCGCCGGCCGACCCCTCCCCCCTAGCACTGCGGCAGAATTGCCGCCGCAGCGAAGGGGTTAAGATATATAAATGAAGAGCATGGTCTGACTGGCCTACAGGGCAATCAGGCAATGCCAGAAGGGGTGGTCTGACAGGCAGGCTCTAATCCACAGTTCTTCAAACTGTGGGGGGCGCCCCCCTGGGGGGTGTGGATGGGTTCCCAGGGGGGCGCAAAGGCCTCTGCCAGCACATGTAAATGAAGACGCCTGGAAGTGCAGCGATGTTTATTTGCTGCATTTCCAGGCTGTCTTCATTTACTCTGAAGGCCTCAGAGTGCCGTGGGGCCAGAGGTCAATGGGTGTGCTGCTGGGGGTTCGGCTGTGCAGTGTCTGGGGAGTCTTATTAAGACTCCAGCACAGCCGAGTTTTTCACAGGTCTTTAAAGACCATTTGCATACATTTGGAAACTGGTTACCAAAGCTTAGTTTTTTTCTTTTTCCAGTACCCCCTGTGCCCCGACTCTGCCTATTCCTTACATTTGCATTTTAAACTTACTGCTGTAGTGTGAAAATGCATTTCATGAAAAGGAATACAAAAAAGGATTGCCAATAGAAAAAGTGCCAGCCATGTATGTTTAAAGAGCCTGCAAAGACCTTGCTTTGACACTAAATAGGGTCTTAAATAAAAAGTATGTATTCATTTGTAATGTGACTTTCTGTCTGTTCCTTTTATTTTCAGTCATGAATCATTCAGGCAGCCCTAGAACACATTTAAAAGTACTTTATATTTGCTTTTCGAAGTATGCACACATAAATGCTGAAAATAGGGCTTTAGGTGACTGTTTATTTTTGTGCCTTCTGCAACATCAAAATCATGAGCTGGCAACCCTAATCATAAGACTGGAAGTTTGATGCAGGTATCAGCACATTATTTATTTATTTCACCCTTGATTCCCTGATTAATTCCATAATAGCAATAGTTTAACTTATACCTGAAACCCTGCGTCCTGCCAATAACATGCTGATTAACTTCAAGTGTCTGGGAATTCACCCTGCATTCAGACAACTCATTCCTCATTCTCACCCTTCACTTTTACGCTCACCCTGCACTCCCAGCTCATAGTTATGGTTTTCCTGCATTTGCCACATAATCAATCGTCTGCTGCATAATTTTCAGATTAAAAAATGCAGCAACACATGTTACCTCACAGTGGAAGACCCTTTCTAAAGGTTGACTGGTCACCTTTCTGTTGCTTATTGCTATATGTTGGTGTTAATGTGGTACTTATGAGGGGCAATAAAGGCCAGGACAATGTTAAGTGTAAAAATAGCAAAATAGTGCAGTAATGCTATCACAAAATATGCAGCATAATTCGCCTGTGCTTGCTGCAGAATTTAGTCAACCATGCTGCAGAATTTTGCCTTCTCCTGCCGCATAATTCAAATGGCCCTGTTTATAGTGCTATGAAGTCCCAGCCTGTTGCAGAAAGCACTGTGAATATGTAAGTCATTATTTTAAAACAGTATTTACATACTCTAAACTAGACTGCTGCAAAATGATGCAGTGATTGAGATAAAAACAAGTTCTTACAAAATATACTTTTTAGTAATAAGTAATCAACCTGTATCTAATGCGGACATTTTTGTAAGTGTCTCCACTACTCCAGATCCCAGCTGATGACTCTGTTACATTACATCTTAAAAAGAATAGATCTTTGCCACCATAAAACTTTAAGCAGATCCACTGGAATTATTCAGCATAAAACAACAAAATTATGCGGCAGGTTTGACTAAATTATCCAGCAAGAAAAGGTAAGTTATGCGGCACAATGCGCCACATTTTGTAGTTAGCATTACTTCATTATTTTGTCATTTTAACTCACAGTAACTCTGTCAGGGGAAATATTTCACCTCATTAGTACCAGTTTAACACCGAAATACAGCAGTAAGCAACTACAAGATTACCAGTCTTGCAGGGCCTTCCACTGCTCCGGGAACACTTTGTCATGCTTTAAGTAACTTTTGTTGCGTTTGAGCTAGAATCAAGTTTTTGTCATTGAAATCTGGAGATTATGTAGCAAATGCAGTAAACTGATAATTATGTGGAAAGCGCTGCTGCTGCAGAAACTCATAATTCCAGTGGCCCTGGCTTTAAGTGACTCAATCAATTAATGGCTGGTAAGAAGGCCGGTTTCTTTTTTAACTTTCTGCACTACCACCACCCACTTCGATTTCAGGCACAGGCATGTCAAAGTCATGTATTAACCATTCGGGGAAGTTTTTTGTGTGAAAGCTGAGTCCATGGGGTGGCTGGTAGAAGGCCAGCAGGGTTGCATTCAGATGCAGAGCCCTAATCCTCTCGATCCTTGGGGCCTCACAGAAATGGTCTAGGAGACAGAGGAAAGAATTGAGATTCATAGATATTGTCAAAGAGGAGGCCCAGAATAGTGAGCACTCTATGCAAACTCATTTTTAGGTTTACAAATGGCCAGAGACCGCTTCTTTAAAGAGCTACCCCAAAGAAGGGGACGATATAAGTATTTTATTTTTAAAGGGACATTAGTGAAGCTGGTACTGCTGCCAAGTGTGTAAGTGGCCACTGCTGGTTAACATAAAGGAGTAGATGCAGATGCAGAAGAACTTGGGCCCAGGAATTGATGTTCCATCATGGTGCGGAATAGGTAAAAGAGGCAGAGGAGATAGCCTGCTACTCAGGACTGCAGTTATCATTAGTGCAGCAAGTATAGTTGCATTGGGGTCAATGAGTGTGAGGGGCTCACAACACCTCAATTATAGGGAGCAGTTTGTTTGGGATATCTGTTTTTATTTGATGCATTTGCTGTTTTATAAGTTTCGTATGTGGTGCGGTTCATAAGCTATAGAAAATGTATTCCTGAAATCATCTCATAAGCCCCGCTCCATGCACGCAGCCATGTCCCTCCCGCTCCCCCAATCCTAGCCATAAAGTTTTGGAGGGGGGCCGGACCTCCATACATTTTGCTTAGGGGGGGGCTCAGAGTAAAAAAAGTTTGAAGACCTCTGCTCTAATCCATGCAGTCTTCCATACCTCGCAAAGCGTGTATACCGCATGTACTTTGCAAGTTCTAAACTGCCCCAAATTGCAAAAATGAGCTATGCAATTCATTAGTGTGGGGCATTTTTATTTTGGTGCCCGGTCCTATTTTCTATCCGAGTCCCACCCTGATGAAGAGAAGCGACTAGAACATTAATGAGAGATCAGGGAAAGCAAAGTCAAATGAGGAAAACTCCCACAAACTTGGGTCAGGCCGCAAAAACATTTGCTAATTCTCGAAAGTGGTGTCAAATACATGCTTAAATTTTACCTGATATTTATCCAGGAATATGTGATATGCTCTATCTGACTTGGGGTACAGATCACAAAAAACTACTGCGTAGAGGTGTCTCATGCTTGCATTGAAATGCAAGGTTGTATGGACTTTAAGAACCAGTTCAGAGCTGCAGACAGAGTTTGCTGCAACAACAGTATTTTGCACTTTTTACTCAGTTTTTCATTTAGAATGCACATTTTATTACATATTACAGAGAGGAAGAAAAAAAGGCATGTCTTCCTTCTCCTTAGTGTAAATAAATTGCTGACTGATTTAATCAAAAGAGATAACATGCTTTCTGTAAACTGACTGGCCAGATTCAGAAAAAAAACATATATATGCTTTCTATTTCTCAACATGGGAGAAGGTTTACAACTTTCACAAATTCACGACCATTTTCAGTAATATGCTTGTAAACCCATGACCCTGCAAAATGTCTTTGAATTCTGTTTCTCATGTGAAAATATATATTTTTGCAGAATAAAATCAGTGGGGCCAAAGTTAATATGCCTTTTAATTTCTTTACAGATTGTTTTTCTTCCTAGGAAATATAATTTTCCCTCATTGAGAAACGGCCTTCGTTATACATTCCACCTGTTTCTAGGGTGTTCCCATCTACCAGTGCTTAATTTGAGCAGGTGGTTTTCGGTGCTCAGCAAGGGCTCTTAATTGTCAACACTGGCACTTGTGACAGTCTGCCGCAAAATGGCCATGTCTGCCTAATTTATTGATGACCCCAACAACAGAGAATCAATAATTTAATATACATTAAAAATGACTATTACCTGCTGCCCAAGCCATTCTCATAGATTTGGAAGCCTGAAATAGTCCGAAGTGTGATGGTTAGCAGTTGTGCTATGACTATCAGTGGTAGCTCTGGCGGCGGCAATGTGTGGTGCAAGCTGCTGTGGGAGAGCTCTGGCACTTTTTATTTTTTACAAATTAAGCACTGCCAGCTAACTTCTGATTCTGGAAATGGATATACTCTGGCCTTGCCAGAAGTAGAATTCCAACTATTTCCAGGGTTTGAAGGCATTAGAGCAGGCCCGGACTGGGGAGCCATAAGCAGCCTTGACAAAAAGCTCAAACCAACCCAGTTCCCTCCATTTCCTCGCGCTATCTCACTATTTCCCATCCATTCTTTCTCTCACTATTTCTCTTCTCCCCTTTGATCACTTCTTCTCTACCTTCCTCTTTCCTCCCTTTCTTTTTCTCTCTTTTGAAGACTCCACAAGGCTGCTGCAATTAACCTCAGGGAGCTGGGGAAAGTCACAGAGGCATCACCAGCAGCATGTTTTTTTATAACTTCCAAGGGCTCCAACCCATCAAGGAACCCCCAGTGGAATAAAAGGCCTGTCCAGCCCTAGGTCAACGACAAAATAGAGAACACTCAGAAGGGTATTCGTTTTCAGATATTCCCAACCCCAGAGGCATTACCACCCTTTAATGTTCATTCGACACCACTGCTTGTAGATTTACCCACACGCAAATCTTTGGATGAGTAAATCCATGTACGAGTATAAAATCAACTTTTCTGAGCTAGAAAAGTGATTTTTCCATCGCAAATTAGCCCACATGCACTTTGAAGTTTACCTTACGCACATAAATAGCGTCAAGCCAATGGGGCAGATTTACAAACCCCCTGCGCCACCAGTATGTCACTTTTTGTGACATATTGGTGGAGCATGATACTGCTCCATATTTACAAGGACAGGAAAAGCCACCGTGCGTGGCTTTTCCTGTCCTTGTAAATATGGCCTCTTTACACGCAGCACTTTGCGTGAAAGGGGCGTTCCATGGGTGTTGCTGTGGGTGTTTCCACCCAACACCCATGGAACAAGACACATTTCCAGATTTACGAGGAATCGTAAATTTGAAATACGTCTGAATGCTATGCCACTCTAGGGGTGGCGTAGCGAGGAAAAACAAGGAGAAATGTTTTCATTTCTGCTCCTTTTTAACTCTATTAATGTGTGCTGCATTCTATAGCACGCATTGAAAGAGGAAAATGCCTGTAGTTATTGTTTTTGTGCAGGAAGGTGCCCATTGCTACACAAAAAACAATCTCCCTATTACAAGGGCGCCTGCGCCGCGCTTGGCAGCTGCTTGTGCGCCAGCGCAGGGGAGAGCACAGGAATGCGACATATTATTGTAAATATGTCGCATTCCTGTGCTTTGGAAGTGCCGCAGTGTGGCACAGTCAAAGGGCTTGCATTACCGCGCTGCGGCACTTCCTTATATATCTGCTCCAATGTGTTTTAGAATCAGTTTGCTGAAGCAAAATGAAATGCCGTTGGCCTCTGTCATACAACTGGGTGTATTTGATCATCACGTGCAGTCAATATGAACATCAGAAAGTGACTCCCTCTGACAGTTAAGTACAGCACACACAGTGCTAAACGTTTTAGTTGAAGAAACGCAATCACGATACAAAAATGTGCAATTTAAATTATCCGCCCAGTAGGGTTTGAACAGGAACGAGATACACATGGAAAACATTAACTATTACTAATATATCAAAAAATGTTGGTTTTTGCAAGCCTTCCAAAATTGTGTATAGGAGAATCGTGCACACGACATGTCTGGACCTCAGTGGTGGCTACCGCCTTTTTTATTCAACTGTTGGCAAATAATTCCCAATCTCCTCACACGGCATCATGCTTGAGGAACTGTGTTTTCTTACTCACGCTAATTCCTATAGACAGCTTCTTGTGGGCACCAACACAGCAGCATGCTTGGCTTGGGACCTATCCAGAAATGGAGCTGTTTGCCTTCAGCTGTGGTCGGGTGTAGCCTCCCTGCTGACCTGACCTTCCAGCATCCGTTGAACTCAAACTTTTGTTCCAAGTCCAATAAAGATTAGTGTTTGTGATTAAGCTTGGCGAGCCTACTAGAGCTGTAGCTACCTCAGCCTGGCTTTAGCCAAGTGTCCTCAGAACACAAATGAACAACCTCAGAGGAAATGGAAAATGGGCGGCTAGATTCAAGAACTTGGAAATAAGGAAGGTATTGAAGGCATTAGGGACAGCAGATGGCATACTGTACAGCCTCTGGTTACCTGTTTCTACATATCATATTGTCCATTGGTGTTTATTTGTTTAGACTAAAACGTGCAGATGCCTAACGTTTAGTGGCAGGGTTACTGAATGTCCGTTTTTAGTTCGAGGACTCGTCGCACTGCTGTAAGCAGTGAGGGCGGAGCCCGAAGATTTAATGTTTCTTAAAGGGGGCTTGGAATCCGCCTCTCTTCTCCATTGGCTGGCCTAGTAAATGCTGGCCAGCCATTGGAGGAGAGGGCCATCACTCGGTTCAAGCGCCGTCTTTTTCGGATTCGGGGGCGTGTTTTTTGCGTTCTTTCTATCTGTGACGTCATCCGTCACTCAGCAAAAAAACACGCCCCCGATTCCGAAAATTTCAGAGATTTGCGGCAGCCATTTTCAGTACGCCGCCGCTGCAAAAGGTATTGTGACCATGTAATTGTTCAAACTAAACAGCTCAAGACAACTCCATGTCCAGCACACTGTTCTAACTATCTCTCTGTCTTCTATCTATCCTTCCGTCTATCTATCATCTATCTCCCCTTCCGTCTATCTATCCTCTATCTCCCCCCGCCCCCCTATGCGGGTCAAAATAACATTTGGATCTGTATGTCCAATAAAAGAGTATGACGTAGTTACCAAAATCCCATGTTTTGAGAAGATGCCTCTTTGCAAAAATCAATTGTTAATAGAGAATACAACGAATATATGGTTACGTCGTGAGCAGCATAGCTTGTTTCATACCCAATGCATTTTTTCTCTTAGTAGTGATCCAGCGCTCTCACCAAAATATTGCACAAATGACGCTATTTACTACCACAAAACTTACATTACAACACTAGGCCCATAACAACAATAGAGCGCTTGAATCATGAGGCGATAAGATCTAAATATAGTTGTTTAAACCATCTGCAATAATCAAGACCAGCTTGTCATTTTAGAAAGTTTATTTTAACACATCTAGAAAAACTTAGGTTTTGGTATTTTATTAAACAAGCATTAGAAAATGTCATAAAGAAAGATTTATTCAGTATTAATAAAAAGAGCATAAATCAAGAATTATTATTCATTAGCAGGAATAAGTAAAATTAAGCATTTTCCAAAATCCTAACTATATCTCTGTCTCTACCCTCATCACCTAATAATAAAGTAATTAATAAAAACTCCTGTCCTCACGTGTAAAGTCCATCAGCATAACATCGTCCTCCAGAATTCTCGAGCATAAGCCAACTATGTGTTCTCTGAACCTATTCTTATACCCTAATTTAGCTGAGCTAACTATTTTTCACATTCCAGCAGACGAATTCTAGTTCTCCATTGGCTGAGCCACCTCGTACCACAGTAAACTGTGACACCTCCTTCTTACATGCCCGGGCAAATTCACTAGTCCATTGTTCATTTAGAAGTCTTGGCAGTTCTCCTTAGACTGCTACATTTTGTAGCGACAGCTTCCTTTTTAACCTTGAGCCAGTCAGCTCTGAACTCCCGTGGCACGTTAGCAAACGTTAGCAAATTTCTCCAAAAAGTCATCTTTTTAGCAGTTCATTCCAAAACCTTTCAAAATAAAAGCTCAGAGGCCTTTTCCATCCTTCTCAGAATTATTTTCACTTGAGCCATTTTCATCATTAGGCCTCTTTCAGAAAGCGTCAATTTTCTGCGCCACCGTCCCTGCGTCACTTTTAAAAGGGTACTATTTTCCTGCAGCCATCTCTAAGCTTCACTTGTAAAACTATTATATAAACAAACACAAAGAATAATTAATGCAAGAAATACAGTTTGTTCTGTTGCCTCCCATCATTGCTAATAATTAACCCATTAGTCTAAATTACCTAGCAGTAAAGCACAAATAAAGCAGCATTTTATATCTACCAGTCTTCATAATCCATAAAACCTTATGTGCACCTAGAATAGTAGAAATGACATCACATAGACAAGGGAAGCAAAATAAGCACATGCCATTATTTTAAAAACAGCTGCTATTAGTTATGACATGACAATAGACAAGATAAATTTATTATTTTCCACATACATAAGAATGCAACATAATGCACATTTATGAGCACACATGTTAGTTTCCCATGTGTTCTGTAATGTAATGTAACTTTAAACTAGGTTGAATTAGCATACACATATCACAAATTGTTAGCATTATTAATTTATTTATGGAAATGTGACTTCACGGGTTTAAACAGATTTCTGTTTTCTATCCCGCTCCATCAACTCCCTCATCTGGTGATTAACAAATCACCACACCACCACCCAATATTTTAGCAAAGATTTTATCTAAGATGAACATGATTCAATTTCACCTGTGTTAGTATTTCTAAAGACTTATCTCATCAGTTTATCTACAATTCTCATATTGAGTTTTAAGAAACCCCTCTAGTTCTATTTCTTTCTCTTGTGTAACATACAACTGAGCTTCAAAAAAAGTGTTGCAAAAATTATAACTAATAAAATGTCTGTATCTTGCTTGTCATATTAACTTTAAACTTCTCCTTGTTAATTTCTAAAAGAACAATAACCTAAATTAACCAAAGCAGAATTATTAGGAGCATATATATCAGAGACATCTTACAACATTTATTTAAAATTAAGCATCTTGAGCTTGTTGAATGTATTTTCATTAAGCTTGCAAAGAAAAATAAAACAAAAATTTTAAAAATTTTACCTAAATTTTCTAAAAATTTCTAACACCCCCCTTTTTCAAAAATGTTTTTTTTTTTTTTTTTTTTATACTCTTTAAACCTTCTAACAGTTTTTCTTCGACCTAATGTCACAAATTAATTTTTCAGCTAACAGAATTTCTTCGACCTTGTGTCACCTAACAAGATTTCTTCAGCCTTATGCCAAAAACAAAAACCTAAAATTTAACAGGTATGTACTTCAATCATTGTCACTTTTCTCTTCAATCTTTTTCTGACTCTCATCATTTACCTCCGCTACAGGTATCACTTCCATTCTCTTTCCTGTCTCACTTTTCTTTTCAGAATCTTTTTGACTTGATTTTTCATCAATCTGTTTCTTTGATCTGTATCTCAATTTGAATTTTAGGCCTTCATTTTCTCCTGGCCAATTATCACTTTTTCTTAGTAATTTCTTCTTTTGCTTGATCACATTACATTCTGTTCTCCAAGCTCCTTTTCTGAATTTTCTTATTTGAGAATCTTCATCATTCTCATCAGTTTCAGTGTCAGACATTTTCATTCTGGACTCAGGTACTTCTTTACTCAGCAGCTTCACTCCGTTAGGAACGTCATCTTTGTAGCTGGTACTTGGCAATTCATATTCTTCTTCAATTACCTTCAGCTTCCCAGTTTCACAATTCTTGTTCCTGCTTTCAGAGTTACTTTTCTGCTTTTCAATATTCTCCTGGTCTTGAATCACAATTTGATCACATTCTTCTTCTGCTTCTTTTTCTGGCAGATTTCCACCATTTTCTGAGTCTTCAGTCACAACGTTCAAGTCTTCTTCAATCAAGGCTTGTTTTCTTTTCATGTTCTCCAGATGTCGACCAACTTGTCGATCTTCAAGATCTGGATTCTCTTCAGACTCTTCTTCAGAATCTGAATCAGCAGTTGTGACACTATCCTCATCAGGATTTTCAGGTGTAGATACACGAAAAGTATGGCCAGTGTCAATCCACCTCTTCAGTCTTTTGCACTTCTCTGCATTTGTTGTGACAAGACTGATTAGCCTCCTTTTCTGCCACCTTGGCACTAGAGAATTCCCTTTTAGACGAACCTTTTTCCTGATTCTTTTTCCTGGTAACAGATCAAGTACTTGCTCTTTTTCTCTTGTTTGCACTTCAGTTTCATCTTCATCAAACACAGTAATCATTTCATCTGACAAATTCCTGCAGTTCTCCAAATTGATGCTATCATTGATAGTCATCATTCTTTTCTCTGGTATGAATGTCTGTCTCATGACCTTGTCCATCATAATATCACGTGGACTTAAATCTGTCTTTTTATCAGTAGTACTTCTCAAAAACATCAAAACAAGTGGAAGAATATCTGTCCACTTTGTACCTGTAGCTAGGCACATTTTTGCATCTCTGACTTTTATAGTAACATTCTCATGCTCCTCAACATCTGAAATTTCTAGTCTATCTGTACAATGGAGCAGTCTGTTTTCAATATGTCTTTTGTTATCTGATAACTTTGCAACAGTAATTTCATCATCATGTCGCATCTGAAATGTTTCAAACCATTTTGTAATCAAACAGTAAATCACAAAAATGTAGCACAGTTTTTCATGCAGTGACATCTCACAGAAATTCATTTGTAATCTAGTCAATGAACCACTCTCCTGTAATTCCGTTCCCAATCTCACAACTGTTCTCTTAATTGTGTTCACTTGTTGGCAAGCCAGACACCTCTGGTAAAGAGATTCTACAAATCTATGGTACATTCTGTCCATGTCAGTAATCATGCTATTTGGTAAAACTACTCTACCATCTTTGTGTGACAAAATCTCATCCTCATCTCGCTGTCTAAAATCTGCTCTTAACCATGTGTTTCTCAACCATGTGTTTTTCTCCTCATGAGTTGCATCATCTCGTAAGTCTTTGATTCTCTGCCATGTTTCAACTACAGCTGTTAGTATTAGTGAACTCAAAGCATGTTCATCATTCATTTTGTATACTGCACATATCACGCCAGCAAACCTTTCTGCCAATTGAATATCATCAATCAATCTTTTAATTAAATTTGCATTTCTGAAAAGTGAACCTGTAGAAGTCAATGTTTTAATCTGTTGATCAATTGCATCCTTTACTTTGATGTCTTCACTTAAAAGAACATTATTTTCATTCCAACATTCTGGAAGTGCATTTAATCTTTTTGGACTGTTTTCCTGTTCTTTATTTAATCCTGTATCTGTTTTGTCTGTTTGTTCATTAACAAAATTTTGCAATGGCAATGAAGCCATGTCATTCTGCTGAACCATTACCTGTCGCTGTATTTGTAGCTCTTTATTTAGCTCATTTATCTCAGTTTCCCTTTTAATTGACCAGAATTTTGACTCGTCTGACTGTGTCAATTCAATTAGGTCAATGTCAGACTTCTCACTTACCAGAACTGAAGTCATCTCTGTTTCTTGCTGAATTTTGATCCCTACTAGTTCAATCTCAAGTACAATAGAATAAACCTTTTCAGTTAATGGGACCTTTAAATTTGCGGAATTAATTTCATCCTTTCCCAGCACAGGGACTATCTCTGTTTCCATAATTTTCATGGACTCCTTTAAATCATTTGATGAATTTACATAACCAGGAATATTAATTCCAGATATACCAATCATTTCAACATGTTTTTCAATTGCATTAATTTTAGTAAAATTCTGAACTGGCACTTTATCAATCTGATCTGACACTTTTGGCGTTGCATTAATCTGTTCTGGGGGTCTTCTTGAATTTCTGTTCTGATCCATATTTACAACATCAATTGTACACTGATCTATATTTTCTACTCTGACACCTTTATTATTTATTTTCGCTAATTTGGGAATCTTTAATTTACTCTCACATTTGGCAACAACCCTTTTCATTTTCTTGTATAAGGAAGACATTTTCTTTAATTAATTTGGTAATTGTACTCTCTAAATTTGCCTTGTAGCGCTTGCTGATCAATTAATTAATTAATTTAACAAGGTCAGGTGAAGAAAACTTTATAATTTGGTCAATCTAATATATCTCCTAATTTACCCGTATCACTAAATTATAATTAACCTGTAAAGAAAAATATCAATTTGCAAAAACAGTAGCAACGCAAAATTTTTATTTATACCAACATATAATCACATGTGTCTTAAATGTACTTATTTTACACACCTTCTGCAACGTATACCTGTAAAAAAAGAAAAACCTAACCTGTTTGTTTTTAAATTTGGGCAGTAAAATGTAAATTAACTAAAACACTATTGGTAATAATCTAATCAATAAATCAAATAACAGACCGAACCACCTAAATAGAACAAGGACTGCATATATTTTTTAATATTATGTTTCTGCGCGCGTGACCACCTTTGAACAGGATTGTTGCTATACTGCTGTTAATGATTTATATGCAGCTTAGTGGACACTATAATTACACCATTAATTAATACAGTAACTCACAAAAATGCTTGGAAATATTTATTATTTTAATTTTGCTGCACAAACCTCCAATCAACTAGCTTAAAAACCAGTCTTCCTTGAACTTAATTCAAATTAAAAAACCCTAAAATAATTAACTAACTTGCAGCTTTCAAGAACAAAAAAAAAGATCCTGCCCCTTTCATGGAGGTAGCACTTCTTAATAATTTTGTAAACCTATTAAGGAGAAAGAATTTATTGAAAACTATAGACTAGTATTGCTTTGGTATGCCTGACAAATTGGACACAACTAATTCAATAATATAATTGTAGCAGCAATCAAAACCTAAAGCATGCAATATTTACAAAAGGTAAACAACTCGGCAGACACACTCCAACCAATCACAGCGCGGCAAATGCCTGGTCCAACTAAAACATATCTGGCATGACCCGCTCCAGCCAATCAGAGCACTGCTTTTACGCTGCGCAACCAATCAGAACACAGCTGCGCATCTGCCAATCACAACACAGCGGCTGTAATACTCGGCCAATCTCAGCGCTGCCTTTGCTGTGACATATGTTGCTGATGCTGGAGTCTCCCCTTGTACCCTCGCACCCCAAGCAGCCTTCTCCCACAAATGCGCTTCTCAACACTGCGTATAACACTTGCCAGACAACTCACTGTAGTGAGGAAAAGAAACCAAGGCAGGGACTAATTTAAATAATTTGACAATAATTTAGCAAGTGATATTGATCTCTAGCTCTCTGTGCTCAGCCCCTCCCTTGTACAATTGAGCTGAACTTGCAATATAGTGCACAATGTTCATTGGCCATTATTATAATTTAATTGTGGTACACACAGCTATATCAAGGAATGAAATCGAATCGGGGATAATTTTAAATTATAAACAATTATTTTAAAGTGATATTCGCGCCTCAGCCAATGAGAGCGCTACTTCACTATGACACTCCGGGTGTTTCAACGAATCACAGTGTGGCCCTATTATGACGCGCCAGACTAAATCTATCAATCAGAGCGCGACAACTCTTCTATATCCTGCCGCTGCAGCCTCGAGCTCTCTCCCCTCGCGCACAGCTCCTCCTTTAGGATGTGAAATTTTAATATATAGCACAATCGCCTTTATTTTAATTTATTTATGTAATTTTAATTTTGTGTGCACTCTCTCGACCACATCAACTTTTATACGCTTTTCCTCTCACCGGTTTAATCAAATCAAGCCGTAGCTATTTTCACACATGGGAGAGCCTCGCCCAATCAGAACGGGGCTCACGGAGCCTCGCCCAATCGGAGCGCGGCTCTGCTTATGACGCTCTGGTCACTTTCTACTAATCAGAGCAAAGCGGCTCTAACACACCCTCTCGCTGTAGCTCCAAGCTCTCTCCCCTCGCGCTTCAATCAATACAAAATAGCGCGATAAGGAGGAATCATGAAACAGGAATTTATATATTAATTCAAGTATTTTAATGAAAACTTGGGGACACTTATTATATCTTTATTTATTTACCTATACACAGTTCATAGAGCTTTGCCCAATTAAGGCGCAGCTCACGGAGCCTTAACCAATAAGGTCGCGACCCTGGTATGACGCTACGCGTCAATATCCAATGGGTGCGCGGCCTTGTGATGACGCGACGGGCCGTTTTAGCCAATGGCAGCGCGGCTGCTGATGTAGGGAGCCGCTGCAGGCAGCTCTCTCTCCTACTCGCTCCTTAACAGCCCCCCTCCTTCACAAAATGTGATTGCAACGCAGTGCTATGCTTATGGCATACATTAATTTTTTGAAATAACAGTATAATTTTAACTAGGAAAACCAAAACGGACGATTAGCCAATTACAGCATCACAGTAATGCTTCAGCCAATCAGGGAACACTTTTACTGTAATGCTCCAAATACACCAACCAATTAGAGTAAGGCCTTGTTTTTATTCTGTGACAATCTAACCAAAGAGAGTAACTTGGCATGAAGTGAAGACGCGCACTAGCCAATCACGCGCGACTATTCTAAAACATTATAGCGAATCATAACGCTGCTTTGCTATGGTGCTCCAGACACTTGAGCCAATCAGAGCGCGGCAAGCTCTGACGTAGGCAGCTGCTGCAGCTGCAGGCTTTCTCCTCACACGTTCTCACTCCTAAAACCAGCCCCTCCCTTACAATTTTCGATCGGGGCACAATTAAATGGTTTTAAACTACGGAGAACAGTATAATACTATATTTAAAGCGAGGAATGTTTATAAAATCAATACTAATCACTTTTTACTTACTTAAATTTGTTTAACAACGTTGAATACCTTAATTATAGCCTAATTAACACAGAACATTCTAAAATGCTCCTGAATGTTTTAAAATAGCACAGTTCACCTTTTTATACATTTCAACTATGCTGAACACTTTTTGAATCGAATTTATTAGTGTGCAGAGCCTTTAAATGTATTTAAACACTGCACAATATCATAAAAGTCTTAGAATGGTACAGACTTTATCCTGAACTTTCCTAAGTACCTTAAAATTACTTTTGGTACATTTTAGTGAATATATAAAACGAAACACATCTGTCTGCTTCTCTAATTAGGATAGTTTACATACATTCAAGTATCCACACTTCGGAATAGACGGCGCTATTCACACTAAGGATAATTTCCATTTGCCAGTAGAGCAACTCTTACCCTACCCTTCTAACACGTAAGAATATGAACTCATTTTCCTCTGAACCCACCGCGAAGTGAAAGTTCTAAGAGTTCCACTTGAACATACCTTACAAAACAATCACGCACTTTCACACTGAAAATTCCCTAACTTCAGACACACATAAAATCCGTACAGGACTCTCACCTGTTTATAGAAATCATGCACCGTTAGCAAAATAACACCGTTATCCGTACAGGGCTCTCACCTGTTTATAGATATAAAACATGTACCCGTACAGGACTCTAACCTGTTTATAGATAATCATGCACCGACATTACCCTGCCCTTCACTCAAGCTCGAATATAACTAATACTCTTATCACGATGAGTTTTATGGAAGGCGCTTTGTCCCTATTCTCATGCTGCTCTAATTTCTTAGAAAACCCTCACTATTACAAGATTCACACCTAGCCCTAAAACTGTGTTGCACGGCGACAACACTGTATTGCACGGCGACAATACTTCTGGTACACGGCGATACCAACAGTGATACTCGGCGATATCACAGAAACAGATCAGATATTCTGCATGACTACATTCTCATCACACAGTTTTTGTACCGGTACACACTTAGCACAAAATAAAACAAACTCAACATGTGTTAAAACTTAATCCTATGAATTTACCAACATATATGTATCATGCATGTAATATGTATGTCAAAAACAACATATATAAACCATCCTCTGCTACCAGAAATTGATCCAGCGCTCTCACCAAAATATTGCACAAATGACGCTATTTACTACCACAAAACTTACATTACAACACTAGGCCCATAACAACAATAGAGCGCTTGAATCATGAGGCGATAAGATCTAAATATAGTTGTTTAAACCATCTGCAATAATCAAGACCAGCTTGTCATTTTAGAAAGTTTATTTTAACACATCTAGAAAAACTTAGGTTTTGGTATTTTATTAAACAAGCATTAGAAAATGTCATAAAGAAAGATTTATTCAGTATTAATAAAAAGAGCATAAATCAAGAATTATTATTCATTAGCAGGAATAAGTAAAATTAAGCATTTTCCAAAATCCTAACTATATCTCTGTCTCTACCCTCATCACCTAATAATAAAGTAATTAATAAAAACTCCTGTCCTCACGTGTAAAGTCCATCAGCATAACATCGTCCTCCAGAATTCTCGAGCATAAGCCAACTATGTGTTCTCTGAACCTATTCTTATACCCTAATTTAGCTGAGCTAACTATTTTTCACATTCCAGCAGACGAATTCTAGTTCTCCATTGGCTGAGCCACCTCGTACCACAGTAAACTGTGACACCTCCTTCTTACATGCCCGGGCAAATTCACTAGTCCATTGTTCATTTAGAAGTCTTGGCAGTTCTCCTTAGACTGCTACATTTTGTAGCGACAGCTTCCTTTTTAACCTTGAGCCAGTCAGCTCTGAACTCCCGTGGCACGTTAGCAAACGTTAGCAAATTTCTCCAAAAAGTCATCTTTTTAGCAGTTCATTCCAAAACCTTTCAAAATAAAAGCTCAGAGGCCTTTTCCATCCTTCTCAGAATTATTTTCACTTGAGCCATTTTCATCATTAGGCCTCTTTCAGAAAGCGTCAATTTTCTGCGCCACCGTCCCTGCGTCACTTTTAAAAGGGTACTATTTTCCTGCAGCCATCTCTAAGCTTCACTTGTAAAACTATTATATAAACAAACACAAAGAATAATTAATGCAAGAAATACAGTTTGTTCTGTTGCCTCCCATCATTGCTAATAATTAACCCATTAGTCTAAATTACCTAGCAGTAAAGCACAAATAAAGCAGCATTTTATATCTACCAGTCTTCATAATCCATAAAACCTTATGTGCACCTAGAATAGTAGAAATGACATCACATAGACAAGGGAAGCAAAATAAGCACATGCCATTATTTTAAAAACAGCTGCTATTAGTTATGACATGACAATAGACAAGATAAATTTATTATTTTCCACATACATAAGAATGCAACATAATGCACATTTATGAGCACACATGTTAGTTTCCCATGTGTTCTGTAATGTAATGTAACTTTAAACTAGGTTGAATTAGCATACACATATCACAAATTGTTAGCATTATTAATTTATTTATGGAAATGTGACTTCACGGGTTTAAACAGATTTCTGTTTTCTATCCCGCTCCATCAGTAGCAAACAAATTCTGTTGAAATAAACAAATTGAACACCTATCACTTTGTAATGAGACCACATATGGCACTCTAGCGGCATGACTGTATTGTTGTTTCAGGTCAGTGTGTGGACCGTGGTGCATTAATATTGTCAGATGAAAACATACTGGCTGGGAACACTGCTTCACACTGCGCCTTCTTCAAACGTTGCATTCTTTTGACTGTTTCCCGAGAGCGGTTCTACACTTCCACAGAATTGTTCTGGCTCGTACCCTGCGCAGTCGCAAGACATTTCTTTGCACTTGTCTAATGCACAGATGTCTAGACTGTTGGGGGGAGGTGAATATTCTTACAAAGCCTCTGCTATCTGAGGTACCTGAAGCAATAGTTCACAAACAACCCTGTCACTAATGCGACAAACATTACCGGGTGCATAGGCAGGGTCGCACTGCCAGCAAGATGACCCCGGTAGTATCGACTGTCTTCGGCTGTTCAATGAAGTGGGCATGTCCCTCCGTGCTCTCTACAAATCACTTTGTACGGGACAGAGTCCGACAGTGAACTGCCACATTCCACTCAGCTGGGACCCATGTGCGCCTCTGTGCTTTGTGTACTCTCCCAGAGTGCGGCGGTTCAGGCCCACAATGCCCCCTTTGTGCAAGTGGTGTCCGTCGGTCCCTCCCCCCCCTCCCCCGTTCACTTCTAGTTTATAACTGGTGCAGTCACTGGGCCTCCGTGCGCGCGCAGGGTGGACTGCACACCTGGGCTGTGTTTAACTGGCCCTCTGCGGGCCCCACCAGCAGCTGAGCGAGACTTGTAAAAACCCGGAAGCGAGGAGGGAATAAACAAAGGCGGCCTGACGGCTGCAGGAGGTCCCAAAAGGGCAACAAAAACATTGGAATTGGCGACTGCAAGCTTCGACATTTTTATCACCACGGTCTCCTGACTGTGAGCTGAGCTATTGCGTCACGTCCCCACCACCCCAGCAGGAGCTCTGTTCATGGTGTGTGTTCCTGCCCCTCAAAAGCATCTCCCCGTTCCCCTCATGCACAGTGTCATCGGTCTGGACCTCTACACGTCCTTTGCGGGTCTTTACTGAAGGTGTAAATCAATCGTCCTTTCCATGTCCCTCAAAAGGCAACCCAGCCATGTCTTTGAATTGAAATCTTTCATTGGAAATCTCTGCGCTGCTCTGTATTTTGCCTCTTCCTCTGCTTGGTTGTGTGCAGTGCAAAGAAAACAAGTTTTGCTCCATTGTTGGGTTTCTGTGAAACTTTGCATTACATATGTAATTCGCCAGGCAACCGGAAGTCTCCCAAAGCACTTGCCATGTCATCTTAAGGCTCCCTCCTCTCCTCCTGTGGTGAGCAGGGCTCCAGAGGCTCCACTAATGCCCATCGAGAGTGTAGGGGCCAAGGACTGCTCACCTCCATTGACCAATTGGGTCTTAATGGCACAAGCCCCGTGTCCACTCCAGGTCCACGCCCCAGACTGGTCACTAAGCGTGTCCGACGGAGGCCGCTCCAGACATGGCCCGGGCTGACAGGACCGTCCGGAGCCCCCTCTGTGCTGACACCACCGTGAGTGACAGCTCAAGCGAAAATGAAAGTGAAAGGAACAGAAACAAACGAGGAGGAGCCTTCTGCCCGAGGCCTGCCTGAATGAAGGGAGTATCCGGGCCATTGCACCCTGGGATACAAGGGGACACTGTTCTTGTGTGAGGGTCACTGAGTTTATCATCAGCAGTCTCACCGTGCACAGTGTAGTCAACCACCAGCCATCTTCACTCCTAAAACCGTATGCAAAGCAGCCGTACCTTGCACTTGATCTGGCAGCCACCAACATGTCCAGGCCAGTCACGAAGATAAAAAACGTAAACTGGTGCCCACCACCTGGAATCACTGGCAGCTTAACGTTCTGCTTTCAGGAGGTCTTCTGGTAGTTATCTCGCTCTTCCGCCTGGAGGAGCTCAGCAATCGGCTGGCGTCTCTGCAGCAGGAGAACAAGGTCCTCAAGATCGAGCTAGAAACCTACAAGCTCAAATGCAAAGCCCTGCAGGAAGAGAACCGCGACCTGCGCAAGGCCAGTGTCACCATCGTGAGTACTGGGGGCCAGGGGGCGCGGGGGCGGCGTCACCGTTACGAGTCAGTGCTTGCGGGGGCGGTGTGTGCTTGTACGTGGCTCTGTCTGTCTGTGTGTGTGCGTGGCTCTGTCTGTGCGTGTGCATGGCTCTTTCTGTGTGTGTGTGGCTCTGTCTGTGTGTGTGTGTGTGTGTGTGTGTGCATGGCTCTGTCTGTGTGTGTGTGTGTGTGTGTGTGTGTGCGTGGCTCTCTGTGTGTGTGTGTGTGTGCGTGGCTCTGTCTGTGTGTGTGCGTGGCTCTGTCTGTGTGTATGTGTGTGCGTGGCTCTCTCTGTCTCTGTGTGTGTGTGTGTGCGTGGCTCTGTCTGTGTGTGTGTGCGTGGCTCTGTCTGTGTGTGTGTGTGTGCGGCTCTGTCTGTGTGTGTGTGTGTGTGTGCGCGGCTCTGTCTGTGTGTGTGTGCGCGGCTCTGTCTGTGTGTGTGTGCGTGGCTCTGTGTACGCGAATACTCTCTACTACTCTCTAATGCTCACCTATTGCCATTGTAAATGACAATACCATTTATTTATGTGTTTTTTTTAAAAAGAGAAAAAAATGTTATGAGCAATGCCAATAGCTCTACCTTTAATAATGCCGAGACCATTGCATTGTAAATGCTTGTTGATTTCTCTTCTCGCGGGTGAATCCGAGCACCTGTAAGTTATTAGGTGCATGTGAGTTCTAAGTAGACTGGGGTTTATTTAAATAGAAACACCAATGGGGCTGCATTCAGACCTTGGTTTGACGATAAAAGATAAAACGGTAGCTGCGAAAATTGGGAAAATGCCACATGGTTCTTGTCAAATTATGGTTGAAGTCACTGTAAGCATTTGAGGAGTCATGAGGTACCAAGAGTGGATTTTCGTTTATTTTTGGTGGGCAGAGGGATATTTTGGTGCACACATTAGGTGATTTTAAGGCTTATGTGATGTACGTATTAGTTGCACTTGAAAGGTGATGTTTGATTTATCGAGTTTTCATGGTGTGTTAAATTGGATTATTTGGGAAATTAGGGGGCATATTAGCAAGAATCTCGTTAAGATTATTGCCGTTTTAGCGGCAGGAAACTGCCGCTAAAACGACGATAATGGGCTTGCTAATATGCGTTATAGAAGCCCAGGTTAGATGTGCAGGACACCTAACCTGGGCTTCTATTGGAATTCTATAACGCATATTAGCAAGCCCATTCTTGCCATTTTAGCTGCAGTTTCCTGCCGCTAAAACGGCGATAATTTTAACGAGGTTCTTGCTAATATGCCCCTAGGTTTTTGTTGGGTGTTATGACTATGGAGTTGGGAAGATAGTCATTCACAGCATGAAGTAAGGATTTGATGTATTGTAAAAGTTCAAGAGAAAGGATGTATTTTTAGTAGAATGTATGTTTTGTGTACAAAAACTGATGGGATCTTTTTGAATTTAAAATGTGTTGTAGTTACCCCTAAGGAAGGGAATTACCTCAAAATGCATTGGGTAGAGACTTTATGTGCTGTGACAGGAGGAACTTTTGAATGTTCCACTGCTGATTTCAAAGCCTGGATAGGCAACACTAAACACAAAATGAAAACATAAATAACATGAAAACTTTGTAGAAAATGTAAGTTAAAAAAGTTGGGAGAAAGTAAGAATACAGAATGATAAACAAGTTTATGAGTGGATTCATTTATTGATGTGGCTATGCATCTTGTTTGGGGGCCTGACGAGGCTCCGGCTTTTCACATTTCTAAACGCACATGGACGGAGCGTGCATCAAGGTGACACGGCGAAAAGCCTTTGAGCATTATATACTCCACTAAACACCTAATATTGCTATATTTTTCTACTAAACAGGCGGTCACAATTTGAGTTATCTTGCAACTAAATTGGGATTGATTTAAATTATGCAGCAGTTGCAGTGGCACTGGGGCCAAAAGTAGGCATAACTCCACTAAACACCAAATATTGCTATATTCTCCTACTAAACAGGCAGTCAAAAGTACAGTTATCTTGCAGGCAAAAGTGCCATTATTTGAATGGTGCAGCAGATGCTGTAGCACAGTGTCCAAAGTTGTCAGAACTCTTCTAAACAATTAATATTGCTATATTTTGCAACTAAATAGACAGTTATAAGTGCAGTTATCCAGCAAGCATTAGGGTCATAATTTCAATATTGCAGCAGGTGGGGTGGCACCGGGACAAAAAGCTCCAAGTATCCAACAAAACACCTAATACTGCTATATTTTGTTCCTAAACAGGGAACCACAAGTGCAGTTACCTTTCAGACAACAGGGTCATGAATTGAATGGTGCAGTAAGGCGCAGTAGCATCGCGCCCAAAAGTTGTCAGAACTCCTCTAAACACAGAATATTGCTATATTTGACTACAAAACAGGCAGTCCATTTCAGTTCTCTGTAGTTAAAAGGGACTTGATTTGAATGACGCAGCAGATGCAGTGGTCTGTGGCCAAAAGCTCTAGGGACCCCACTAAACCTAGATTATTGATAAAGTTTACTACAAAACAAGACAGTCACAAGTGCATTTATCTAGCAGGCAATAGGGTAATGCTTTGAATGGTGCAGCAGGTGCAGTAGCACTAGGACTAAAAGTACTAGACACCACACTAAACACCTAATATGGTTATATTTTACTACCAAACAGACAGTCACAAGTGCAGTTACCTCACAGACAACAGGGTCATGATTTGAATGGTGCAGAAGGTGCAGTGACACTGGGCCCGAAAGTTATCAGAACTCCTCTAAACACCTAACATTGCTATATTGTATTAACATACAGGCATACACAATTGCACACTCCCTCGGTGTGAGACGAGCAACGACGTGGACCCTGCACCTCCAGGTTCCACTCCATACGGACGCACCCGCCCGTTTTATCCCTTCGTTTTCAGACAACCGCATTTCGGCTGTCTCGACTCCCGCTAACCGGGTTGGAAGTATCACCGGTCCTTCAATACCCGCACCACGCACTTTAAGCCCTGAAGAGTCACAGGCATTGACCTGTTGACGAAACACTTGTCGGCTGGCGTTGTTTTCTTCATGAACATCTCCACATAAACATTCTTTAAGAAAAAAAACACCGGTGTCGACTGTATCATATTCACAAATTTGCATCAACTGTTGAATTCATACGTGTGCCCAGGATCTGTTCACAATTGCAGTTAAAAGAGCGTGATTTGAATGGTGCAACAGGTGCAGTGGTACCAGGGACAAAAGCTCAAGGGACCTCACTAAATGCAGAGTAAGGCTTAACGCTTACTACTAAACAGGCAGTCACAAGTGCAGTTATCTAGCAGGCACTAAGGCCATGATTCGAATGGTGCTGCACGTGTAGTGGCACAGGGGACAAAAGTTGTCAGAACTCCTCTAGACACCAAATATTGCTATATTTAACTACTAAATAAGCAGTCACATCACAAGTACATTTACCTTGCATGCACTTGGGTCATGATTTCAATGGTGCAGTGGGTGCAGTGACACCTGGGACCCAAAGCTCTAGGAACCCCTTTAAACACCAAAAATTGCAATATGTTGCTACTAAACAGGCAGTCACAAGAGCAGTTACTTCGCAGGCAATAGTGTTATTATTTGAATGGTGCATCAGGTGCAGTGGCATCTGGGCCACAAGTTGTCATAACTCCTTTAAACACTAAATATTGCTATATTTTACTATTAAACAGGAAGTCACAAATGCAGTTATCATGCAGACATGAGGGGCATGACTTGGATGGTGCATCAGGTGCAGTGGCACTGGGTTCAAAAGTTGTCAGAACTCCTCTAGATACATATTATTGCTATTACATCAATTAATTCTATTATTTAACTCATTCATTTTTCAAAATTTTGCTATTACTTATCCGCACTATAGCATTATTAAAAATACAATATATTGCATTTTTGTACATCAACAAGTCATACCACTTTAATAGACTTTCTGTAACATATTGTACAACTATTCAGCAAGCTACAACTTACAACAAAAAACTACGTATTCTTAATCACATAGGCGAAACTGAATGCATTTACTCATGCTTGTTATCTCATTGTTGTGGATTCTTTTCATCCCTGATTTCTCCATGCACTACTCTTTCCCTATATTTTGCTTTCTCCTAATTTCTCAGTTTTCTTTTATTTTCTATCTTGCTCTAGGACAAAGTCTGACGCTGAAAATTAAGTTTTGGCCCCCCAGAAATGAGCACCGGTGCCCATCATATGAAACAATCTGCACAAGGTAAGCACTGATGCTAATGAGTGAAGGAGTGTATGACCACGTGAGATGACTTTGTAGAAATGTCATCATATACTGAGGAAGTCACAGAAAATGCTACATATATTCTCATTCTCCAAGGCAACTCGTGTTGCATATGTGAACCCGCTCCACTGAAAAAGACCTGGGTGAACTGGTGAAAAAAAATAGGTATCCTGTTTTTCCATCATACAAGTGAAGAAATCCCTATTGCAAGGTTTGAAGAGAGACAAGGGACAACTATTTGGTACCTAAGTGCGTAATATTATGGAATCCAGATGACCTGAAGTTCTTGCAGTAGTAATATTTTCACCCTTGTCTTTCATGAAGAGATCAAAAACCTGATTCACATAACCTTTGTTGTTGATTGGTGTGACTTATTCTTGTTGTACTCTTGGCTTACTACTATATTTTAGAAGTAAGTCCTGACTTATTCCTAGAATTCAGTAGTAATCCAGGAGTAGTACAAGAGTAAATAACAGCAAAGTCCTTGTGCATCAGGCACTTTGTGTATACACTTCAACAAATAGACAGTGTGTTTGTAACTGGAAACGTGACAATTCATCACCACCACGTTGTAAAAGCAGTAAGGGGGTGCTGTGCTAAACATGGTCGCCTAAAATGCTTTTGGGTAGAACAGAAATCTGTAAACACCTATTTGACAGAATATTTGAAGTACATTGTGTCTGTGAACCGTGAGGTTGTTGGTTGTGTAGACCTGTTGCTCTGTTGTAGTAGGATTACCAAGGACACCAAAGCATGCTTGAAGGTAGGGATGATCAACTACCGTAGAGATCCAGGGGCCCGTAGCAAGTGCCTTCCATTTTGGGGAAGAGCACTTGAAGGAAGATGCAATAAAAGAAGGTAGTAAAGATGGAAAGTGATAAAGGTGCACCTAAACGGAGGACATAAAATAAAAATGGGGTGGGACAGTATGGGGAAAGGAGAAAACAAGGAGAAACCCCGACAAGAGCGACAAATAAGTAGAGAATAGTTCTGATGTAGTAGGAAGTTTGGCCATTGTACCGCTCTGAGGTGTCAGATTCTGGTAAATACTTGGGGAGAGAGTTTTGACAGCGATTAGTCAGATGCTGTGCCAGGGAGGTATTTATTTGGGTTGGAAAAGAGAAGGTCCAAGTTAAAAGCAAGAAATGCTCCCTATGGTTTTCTTCTGGTGTCTCAGTCTCCTATAAACTGCTGCTAAAACGTGTATGATGATAAAGTACATTAGAAGAGAAGCATTACATTAGAAATGATAGTGTCATCTCAAAGAAACACCAATTTTCTAAAGAGAATCATAGTGTTGTTACAGATAAAGGTAGTCAGGATTAAGCCTTAGAGAGAAAGTAGAAGAAACTGAAAAAGAGGAAAGCTTCCTACAGAAATAAGCAAAGCAAATAAATCATGAATGAATGCATGCTTCAAGAAAAATGACTTTGAGTACCCCAGCATCATTCTCTAATGACCTTTGGGGATCAGCCCCTATTGATCAGTGGAGGAGTGACACACAGCTTCATTTATTGTTGGCTCGACAGCATACCTTCTCAACAGAGGCCATCACCTCTACACTCCCCAGCAGAAAGTATCTGGAACCAAAAACAGCTCTGACAAAAATGTCACAACCAGCCCTCTCCCTTCTTCTCATGTAATTAATTTTCATTCTCTCTGAATCTCTCTCCCACCAGCTCTCCTGCATTCATCTCGTGTGTTTATGTCCCCACTAGAAATGTGTTATTAATCCTGGGTAATCAGAGAGACAGGCAGAGGAGGATGCAATAGAAATTAACCAACTGTCCTCCAGTGGCTTCAAACAACTGGGGAGCTGTGTGATAAACAGCCAGTTCAGCCCTGCCCACCCAGCAGAAGGCAGTCTACCACATCTGGAGATCCCCACCTGCCTGCAGCTGGATCTCTCTGATGAAACCTCATGTGGAAGTACGCAGATGCCCTGTCAGCATTGTTGAGCTCCAAGAGGGATGCCATGTTTTTTGGACCAATCCGTAATGTCTTCTGCTGGTCAATAAAAATCCAAAAATGGGGGGTTTGTTGCTGGATAGCAAAAGAATCTGCCCCTGACGGAGTCCTGAGGGGAAAAAATGGTGCCAGGACTACTGCCGCTGTGACCTGGTGGTCCTGTGCTGGATGATGCACCAGGTCTAGAGTTTCTGATGGACGAGGCGGCTAAACCTAGTGCTAGAAACCAAGTGGTTCACCCCTGTAAATGAGTCTGGCAACTGCGAGTTTGGGGCGGGGAAGGAACTATATACACAAAAGGGAATGGGGGAATGCTTGCAATAAGTTTTACATGAGCCGATCGCTCGATAGCATTCTTTTGCCTACCAGTCACCTAAGTTTGGACCCACCCTTATGCAAATCAGTCTTGACCCTGCTCAAAAACAAATAGCAACAGTCTAGCCTGTATGTCCACTCTACAACCCTCCATGACACTCTATGACCCTCCATGGCACTGAATGCCATTCCACTGTACGCAACTCCACTCCATGCCAAGCCACTCTACTCCACTCTGCACCACTCCACTCTACTCCACTCCACTCCACTCTACTCTACCCTACTCCACTCTACTCCATGCCACTCTACTCTACTTTATGGCACTCCACACTGACACTCTACTCCACCCTATGACACTTTACTCCACTTTACAACACTTTACTCCACTCCACTCTACACCTCTCCACTTAGCTCTAATCCACAACACTTTACGGTACTCCATAACACTCGACTCCACGCCACTCTGTGCCACTCTATTACACTCCACTGTATGCCACTTCACTTTATGCCATCCTCCTCCACTCTACACCATTCCACTCCATGACACTCTATGCCACTCCATGATATTCTACTCCACCATACACCACTTCATTCTACGCCACTCTCCTCTATGCCACAAACTTTCAGCCATGATGAACAGCAGCCAGTAGAACTGTCTCGTTTGCTAAAGATTTCTTGGGAGCATTCCGAAAGGTTCCCAGGGAATGCATAATGCCCATTGTTTACCATTGGCTTTGTGTTTTGTAACTCACAGTTGCTTGCTTTCTTCTGTTGGCTTTATTTCTCATAAGCTGTCCAGCATGAGTTAGTTCCTCCCGTGGAGCATAGCCTATTTACCAGGACTCCTTGTATTCTTCCACAAGTGTTCGCTTTCTGTACATAGACCTTTACATTATGTTCTTATCATGTAACATTTGCTGTGCATTCAAAGACAGAGAACGAATGTCAGGCTCTGTCTTCTGAGGGAATATGGTGTTTACTTTTTTTTTTGTGACTTCAAAAAGAGAGGATTTATGTGACAATCTTGCTGTGGTTGTGAAAGGAAAAGCTTTTTTCTAGCACACAACAGAATTTAGATACCTGTAAATTAAATATGCAGCTATTTCAGAAAGTATCAGAATTAGAAAAGCACAAATTAAGCACTTTTCAATTCTGAAGTGTGGTGGAAAGGAATATTTTAAAATGATCAAAACAAATCAATTCACTAGATGATGCTATTTCCACATAATATTGTTTGTGCACTGTATAGTGCTATCAGTAAGACTGTTTGTCCAGGCAAATGTAATGGTCATTTCAATTGAAATTGTATTATCTGTAATGTCAGTATGCTACCACACCATGCATACTCCACATCATGCTACTCTACTCTACACCACTTAACTCTAAAACACTCACTCCATTCTATGTCACTCTACACCCTTCGACTCTAAAACAATCTATCATACTCTACTCCACTTTACTACAAGCCACTCCACTGTCTGACACTCCACTCTATTCCACTCCAGTCCCCTCTATTCTACGACACACCGCTCCACTCCACTCACCTCACTTCCACTCTATGACACGCCACTCCACTCTTCCCCACTCTACCCCACTCCACTCTACACCACTCTACAAAGGGCATTCAATTTTATAACACTCTCAACTCCACTCTATGCCACTTCACTCTATGCCACCCCATGACATGCCCCTCAACAACATGCCCCTCTACTCTACAACACGTCATTCCACAACATGCCACTCCACTCTAGTCTATGAAACACCACCCTACTCCACTCTATGCCACTCCACTCTACTCTACAACAGGTGACTCTACTCCACGCCACTACACTGTATGTTATTCCACTCTGCTCTAAGATGCGCCACTCCACCCCCATCCACTATGTGTCCCTCCATTCTATGTCCCTCCACCCTATGTCTCTCCACTCTATGACCATCCACTCTACACCCCCACTCTATACCCCTCCACTCTACTCCACACCACTTCATGACACTTTACTCAACTCTACTCTATGACACTCCACTCTACTTCACTCTGAGACTTTACCCCACTCCATGCCACTCTACAACACCTTCCGCCACTCTATGCCCCTCCACTCTACGCTACTCCACTATACAGCTCTCTACTCCACTTTGTCACTCTACTCCACTCTATGATGCTCTGTGCAACTCTCTCTACACCACTCCATACTCCATTCTACTACTCTACTCTATGTCACTCCACTCTATGACACTCAATAACATTCCACTCTATGACATTCTTTCCACTCCACTCTACAACACTCTATGCCACTCCACTCTACGACAATCGAAACGGTTTTACACCACTCTACTTTATGCCAGCCACTCTACTCCACTCTTTTTGCAAATCCTTCTACACCACTCCATTACTTTACTCCACTTAATACCACTCTTTGCCACTCCAAGATGCTCTATGCTGCTCCAATCTCTGACACTCTATGCCACTCCACTCTACAACACTCTATTCCACTCAATGACACTCTACGCCACTCAACTCTATGACACTCTACTCCACCAATGCCCTTCCACTCTACTAAACGCTACTGCCTCCACAACACTCCACGCCACTCTAGTACACTACACCACTCTGCTCTACACCACTCCAAGCCACTCCGCTCCATTCCATGTCCGTTCATTTCAATCCACTCTACGCCACTCTATGCCACTGTACACCACTCTGTATCTCTCCACAACATTCAATGCCACTCCACAACACTTCACTCTACTCCAAGCCACTATACTTTAAGCCACTAAGTTTTAGCCATGCTGAACATGGGAGTCCTATTGGCTTTGCGAATGCTTGTTCCCTTTATATTTCTCTAAGGGTTCTTTATCGAAATTCCGTACTTTAATAGTGACCTTGGAGTGAGGACATTCTGACTAAGAACAAACCCCAGATTCATCATTGTCCTCTTTTGCGAGTCCTTAATAGCGATTATTAAGGAATCGCTATTAAAGACTCGTAAAACGGGATGCATGTAGAAATCGCAATTCATTTTGCGATTTCTACTGCTTCCTTATTTGCGATTAGCTAATTGCTAATCGCAAATAAGGAATGGCTTCCCCATTCATTCCTATGGGCCTCAAGGCCCATAGGAATGAATGGGGAGTCATTCCTTATTTGCGATTAGCAATTAGCTAATCGCAAATAAGGAAGCGATTTCAAGGGTGCCAGGGTGTCCAAAGGACACCCTGTAGCACCCCTGAAATGCAAATGTACACAGGTGTTGCGCACACACATGTCCAAAGGACATGTGTGTGTGTAACATACAACTTAGAAAAATGCACTTTCTAAGTTTTCGCTATTTACCACGAAGTTACACTTCGCGGTAAATAGCGGCCCCATATTGCAAATTCCCAATTTTAAAAAGGTTCATGAATAGCATTTAAGGAATCTCTAATGCGATTCTTCGCAATTTAGCGAGTTCTGTAATTCGATTTTTGCATTTGGGATGATGAATCCCAAATGCAAAAATAGCGCTCGCAAAGGGTCGGATTCGCAGAATCTGGCCCTTTGCGAGGCCAATTTTACTTTGATGAATCTCGCCGATAGTCTTGCTTCTAGTATTATATATTACCACTAGTAAATAGATGCAGCTCAAAAAAGTTCACCCCATTAACAAATATGCAGATCTTGGAATTGCACAAATTCAAATTAGGCAAATAGAAATTGTGTCGAGGTTACTTAAGATATATAAATGAAGAGCATGGTCTGACTGGCCTACAGGGCAATCAGGCAATGTCAGAAGGGGTGGTCTGACAGGTCAGTATGTGTGCCAGCATTATGGCTGTGTGTGTGCCTGTGCTGTGGCCTGCTGGGCCGATTTTGACTGTTTCCCCTGATTTTACATCAAACATTGCCTGAGGCAGGATCTAATCCATGCAGTCATCCATACCTCGCAAAGCGTGTATACCGCATGTACTTTGCAAGTTTTAAACTGCCCCAAATTGCAAAAATGAGCTATGCAATTCATTAATGTGGGGCATATTTATTTTGGTGCCCGGTCCTTTTTTCTATCCGAGTCCCAACCTGATGAAGAGAAGCGACTAGAACAATAATGAGAGATCAGGGAGAGCAAAGTCAACTGAGGAAAACTCCCACGAACCTGGGTCAGGCCGCAAAAACATTTGCTAATTCTCGAAAGTGGTGTCAAATACATGCTTCAATTTTACCTGATATTTATCCAGGAATATGTGATATGCTTTATCTGACTTTGGGTACAGATCACAAAAAACTACTGCGTAGAGATGTCTCATGCTTGCATTGAAATGCAAGGTTGTATGGACTTTCAGAACCAGTTCAGAGCTGCAGACAGAGTTTGCTGCAACAACAGTATTTTGCACTTTTTTACTCAGTTTTTCATTTAGAATGCAAATGTTACTACATATTACAGAGAGGAAGAAAAAAAGGCATGTCTTCCTTCTAGTTAGTGTAAATAAATTGCTGACTGATTTCATCAAAAGAGATAGCATGCTTTCTGTAAGCTGACTGGCCAGATTCAGAAAAAAACATATATATGCTTTCTATTTCTCAACATGGGAGAAGGTTTACAATTTTCACAAATTCACGACCATTTTCAGTAATATGCTTGGAAACCCATGACCCTGCAAAATGTCTTTGAATTCTGTTTCTCATGTGAAAATATATATTTTTGCAGAATAAAATCAGTGGGGCCAAAGTTAATATGCCTTCTAATTTCTTTACAGATTGTTTTTCTTCCTATGAAATATAATTTTCCCTCATTGAGAAACGGCCTTCGTTATACATTCCAACTGTTTGTAGGGTGTTCCCATCTACCAGTGCTTAATTTGAGCAGGTGGTTTTCGGTGCTCAGCAAGGGCTCTTAATTGTCAACACTGGCACTTGTGACAGTCTGCCGCAAAATGGCCATGTCTGCCTAATTTATTGATGACCCCAACAACAGAGAATCAATAATTTAATATACATTACAAATGACTATTACCTGCTGCCCAAGCCATTCTCATAGATTTGGAAGCCTGTAATAGTCCGAAGTGTGATGGTTAGCAGTTGTGCTATGACTATCAGTGGTAGCTCTGGCGGCGGCAATGTGTGGTGCAAGCTGCAGTGGGAGAGCTCTGGCACTTTTTATTTTTTACAAATTAAGCACTGCCAGCTACCTTCTGATTCTGGAAATGGATATACTCTGGCCTTGCCAGAAGTAGAATTCCAACTATTTCCAGGGTTTGAAGGCATTAGAGCAGGCCCGGACTGGGGAGCCATAAGCAGCCTTGACAAAAAGCTCAAACCAACCCAGTTCCCTCCATTTCCTCGTGCTATCTCACTATTTCCCATCCATCCTTTCTCTCACTATTTCTCTTCTCCCCTCTGATCACTTCTACTCTACCTTCCTCTTGCCTCCCTTTCCTTTTCTCACTTTTGAAGATTCTCCATGTCTGCTGCAATTAACCTCAGGGAGCTGGGGAAAGTGACAGAGGCATCAGCATGTTTTTTTTATAACTTCCAAGGGCTCCAACCCACTTAGAAAATCCCCTGGGGAATAAAATGCCTGTCCAGCCCTAGGTCAAAGACAAAATAGAGAACACTCAGAAAGTTATTAGTTTTTGGATATTCACAACCCCATAGGCATTACCAACCTTTAATGTCCATTCGCCACCACTGCTTGTAGATTTACCCACACTCAAATCTTTGGAGGGGTAAATCCATGTACGAGTGTAAAATCAACATGTCATTTCTGAACTAGACAAGTAGGTTTGCATCGCAAATTAGCCCACATGCACTTTGAAGTTTGCCTTACACACATAAATAACGTTGCCCCAATGTTTTTTAGAATCAGTTTGCTGATGCAAAATGAAATGCAGTGGCCTCTTCCATAGAACTGGGTGTATTTGATCATCACGTGCAGTAAATATGAACATAAGAAAGTCACTCCCTCTGACAGTTAAGTACAGCACACACAGTGCTAAACGTTTTAGTTGAAGAAGCGCAATCACGAGACAAAAATGTGCAATTTAAATTATCCGCCTAGTAGGGTTTGAACAGGAACGAGATACACATGGAAAACATTAACTATTACTAATATATAAAAAAATGTTGGTTTTTGCAAGCCTTCCAAAATTGTGTATAGGAGAATCGTGCACACGACATGTCTGGACCTCAGTGGTGGCTACCGCCTTTTCTCTTAAACTGTTGGCAAATAATTCCCAATCTCCTCACACGGCATCATGCCTGAGGCACTGTGTTTTCTTACTCACGCTAATTCCTATAGACAGCTTCTTGTGGGCACCGACACAGCAGCATGCCTGGCTTGGGACCTATCCAGACATGAAGCTGTTTGCCTTCAGCTGTGGTCGGGCGGAGCTTCCCTGCTGACCTGACCTTCCGGCATCCGTTGAACTCAAACTTTTGTTCCAAGTCCAATAAAGATTAGTGTTTGTGATTAAGCTTGGCCAGCCGACTAGAGCTGTAGCCACCTCAGCCTGGCTTTAGCCAAGTGTCTTCAGAACGCAAATGAACAACCTCAGAGGAAATGGAAAATGGGCGGCTAGATTCAAGAACTTGGAAATAAGGAAGGTATTGAAGGCATTAGGGACAGCAGATGGCATACTGTACAGCCTCTGGTTACGTGTTTCTACATATCATATTGCGCTTTGGTGTTTATTTGTTTAGACTAAAACGTGCAGATGCCTAACGTTTAGTGGCAGGGTTACTGAATGTCCGTTTTTAGTTCGAGGACTCGTCGCACTGCTGTAAGCAGTGAGGGCGGAGCCCGAAGATTTAATGTTTCTTAGAGGGGGCTTGGAACCCGCCCATCTTCTCCATTGGCTGGCCTAGTAAATGCTGGCCAGCCATTGAAGGAGAGGGCCGTCACTCGGTTCAAGCCCCGTCTTTTTCGGATTCTGGGGCGTGTTTTTTGCGTTCTTTCTATCTGTGACGTCATCCATCACTCAACAAAAAACACGCCCCCAATTCCGAAAATTTCGGAGCTTTGCGGCAGCCATTTCCTGTACGCCGCCGCCGCAAAAGGTATTGTGACCATGTAATTGTTCAAACTAAACAGCTCAAGACAACTCCATGTCCAGCACACTGTTCTAACTATCTGTCTGTCTTCTATCTATCCTTCCGTCTATCTATCATCTATCTCCCCCCGCACCCCCATGCGGGTCAAAATAACATTTGGATCTGTATGTCCAATAAAAGAGTATGGCGTAGTTACTAAAACCCCATGTTTTGAGAAGATGCCTCTTTGCAAAAATCAATTGTTAATAGAGAATACAACGAATATATGGTTACGTCGTGAGCAGCATAGCTTGTTTCATACCCAATGCATTTTTTCTCTTAGTAGCAAACACATTCTGTTGAAATAAACAAATTGAACACCTATCACTTTGTAGTGAGACCACATATGGCACTCTAGCGGCATGACTGCAATGTTGTTTCAGGTCAGTGTGTGGACCGTGGTGCATTGGTATTGTCAGATGAAAACATACTGGCTGGGAACACCGCTTCACACTGCGCCTTCTTCAAACGTTACATTCTTTTGACTGTTTCCCGAAAGCGGTTCTGCACTTCCACAGAAGTGTTCTGGCTCGTACCCTGCGCAGTCGAAAGACATTTCTTTGCACTTGTCTAATGCACAGATGTCTAGACTGTTGGGGGGAGGTGAATATTCTTACAAAGCCTCTGCTATCTGAGGTACCTGAAACAATAGATCACAAACAACCCTGTCACTAATGCGGCAAACATTACTGGGTGCATAGGCAGGGTCGCACTGCCAGCAAGATGACACCGGTAGTATCGACTGTCTTCGGCTGTTCAATGAAGTGGGCATGTCCCTCCCTGCTCTCTACAAATCACTTTGTACAGGACAGAGTCCAACAGTGAACTGCCACATTTCACCCAGCTGGGACCCATGTGTGCGCCTCTGTGCTTTGTGTACTCTCCCAGAGTGCGGCGGTTCAGGTCCTCAATGCCCCCTTTGTGCAAGTGGTGTCCATCGGTCCCTCCCCCCTTCCCCGTTCACTTCTAGTTTATAACTGGTGCAGTCGCTGGGCCTCCGTGCGCATGCAGGGTGGACTGCACACCTGGGCTGTGTTTATCTGGACCTCTGCGGTCCCCGCCAGCAGCTGAGCGAGACTTGTAAAAACCCGGAAGCGAGGAGGGAATAAACAAAGGCGGCCTGACGGCTGCAGGAGGTCCCGAAAGGGCGACAAAAACATTGGAATTGGCGACTGCAAGCTTCGACATTTTTATCACCACAGTGTAATTGCAGAGTCTCCTGACTGTGAGCTGAGCTATTGCGTCACGTCCCCACCACCCCAGCAGGAGCTCTGTTCATGGCGTGTGTCCCTGCCCCTCAAAAGCATCTCCCCATTCCCCTCACGCACAGTGTCATCGGTCTGGACCTCTACACGTCCTTTGCGGGTCTTTACTGAAGGTATAAATCAATCGTCCTTTCTATGTCCCTCAAGAGGCAACCCAGCCACGTCTTTGAGGTGAAATCTTTCATTGGAAATCTCTGCGCGGCTCTGTATTTTGCCTCTTCCTCTGCTTGGTTGTGTGCAGTGCAAAGAAAACAAGTTTTGCTCCATTGTTGGGTTTCTGTGAAACTTTGCATTACATATGTAATTCGCCAGGCAACCGGAAGTCTCCCAAAGCACTTGCCATGTCATGTTAAGGCTCCCTCCTCTCCTCCTGTGGTGAGCAGGGCTCCAGAGGCTCCACTAATGCCCATCGAGAGTGTAGGGGCCAAGGACTGCTCACCTCCATTGACCAATCGGGTCTTAATGGCACAAGCCCCGTGTCCACTCCAGGTCCACGCCCCAGACTGGTCCCTAAAGCGTGTCCGACGGAGGCCGCTCCAGACATGGCCCGGGCTGACAGGACCGTCCGGAGCCCACCTCTGTGCTGACACCAGAGTGAGTGACAGCTCAAGCGAAAATGAAAGTGAAAGGAACAGAAACAAACGAGGAGGAGCCTTCTGCCCGAGGCCTGCCTGAATGAAGGGAGTATCTGGGCCATTGCACCCTGGGATACAAGGGGACACTGTCCTTGTGTGAGGGTCACTGAGTTTATCATCAGCAGTCTCACCGCGCACAGTGTAGTCAACCACCAGCCCTCTTCACTCCTAAAACCGTATGCAAAGCAGCCGTACCTTGCACTTGATCTGGCAGCCACCAACATGTCCAGGCCAGTCACGAAGATAAAAAATTTAAACTGGTGCCCACCACCTGGAATCACTGGCAGCTTAACGTTCTGCTTTCAGGAGGTCTTCTGGTAGTTATCTCGCACTTCCGCCTGGAGGAGCTCAGCAACCGGCTGGCGTCTCTGCAGCAGGAGAACAAGGTCCTCAAGATCGAGCTAGAAACCTACAAGCTCAAATGCAAAGCACTGCAGGAAGAGAACCGCGACCTGCGTAAGGCCAGTGTCACCATTATGAGTACTGGGGGCCAGGGGGTGAGGGGGCGGCGTCACCGTTACGAGTCAGTGCTTGCAGGGGCATTGTGTGCTTGTACATGGCTCTGTCTGTGTGTGTGCGTGGCTCTGTCTGTGTGTGTGCGTGGCTCTGTCTGTGTGTGTGCGTGGCTCTGTCTCTGTGTGTGTGTGTGCGTGGCTCTGTCTGTGTGTGTGTGTGTGTGCGTGGCTCTCTCTGTGAGTGTGTGTGCGTGGCTCTGTCTGTGTGTGTGCGTGGCTCTCTCTGTGTGTGTGTGTGCGCGAGCCTCTGTCTGTGTGTGTGTGCGTGGCTCTGTCTGTGTGTGTGTGTGCTGCTCTTTCTGTGTGGTGTGTGCGCGGCTCTGTCTGTGTGTGAGTGCGCGGCTCTGTCTGTGTGTGTGTGTGGCTCTGTGTACGCGAATACTCTCTACTACTCTCTAATGCTCACCTATTGCCATTGTAAATGACAATACCATTTATTTATGTTTTTTTTTAAAAAAGAAAAAAATGTCATGAGCAATGCCAATAGCTCTACCTTTAATAATGCCGAGACCATTGCATTGTAAATGCTTGTTGATTTTTCTTCTCGCGGGTGAATCCGAGCACCTGTAAGTTATTAGGTGCACGTGAGTTCTAAGTAGACTGGGGTTTATTTAAATAGAAACACCAATGGGGCTGCATTCAGACCTTGGTTTGACGATAAAAGATAAACCGTTAACTGCGAAAATTGGGAAAATGCCACATGGTTCTTGTCAAATCATGGTTGAAGTCACTGTAAGCATTTGAGGAGTCATGAGGTACCAAGAGTGGATTTTCGTTTATTTTTGGTGGGCAGAGGGATATTTTGGTGCATACATTAGGTGATTTTAAGGCTTATGTGATGTACGTATTAGTTGCACTTGAAAGGTGATGTTTGATTTATCGTGTTTTCATGGTGTGTTAAATTGGATTATTTGGGAAATTAGGGGGCATATTAGCAAGAATCTCGTTAAGACTATCGCCGTTTTAGCGGCAGGAAACTGCCGCTAAAACGACGATAATGGGCTTGCTAATATGCGTTATAGAAGCTCAGGTTAGATGTGCAGGACACCTAAGCTGGCCTTCTATTGAAATTCTATAACGCATATTAGCAAGCCCATTCTTGCCGTTTTAGCTGCAGTTTCCTGCCGCTAAAACGGCGATAATTTTAACGAGGTTCTTGCTAATATGCCCCTAGGTTTTTGTTGGGTGTTATGACTATGGAGTTGGGAAGATGGTCATTCGCAGCATGAAGTAAGGATTTGATGTATTGTATTAGTTCAAGAGAGAGGATGTATTTTTAGTAGAATGTATGTTTTGTGTACAAAAACTGATGGGTTCTTTTTGAATTTAAAATGTGTTGTAGTTACCCCTAAGGAAGGGAATTATCTCAAAATGCATTGGGTAGAGACTTTATGTGCTGTGACAGAAGGAACTTTTGAATGTCCCACTGCTGCTTTCAAAGCCTGGATAGGCAACACTGAACACAAAATGAAAACATAAATAACATGAAAACTTTGGAGAAAATGTAAGTTAAAAAAGTTGGGAGAAAGTAAGAATACAGAATGATAAACAAGTTTATGATTGGATTCATTTATTGATGTGGCTGTGCATCTTGTTTGGGGGCCTGACGAGGCTCCCAGCTTTTCACATTTCTAAATGCACAAGGACGGAGCGTGCATCAAGGTGACACGCCGAAAAGCCTTTGAGCATTATATACTCCACTAAACATCTAATATTGCTATATTTTTCTACTAAACAGGCGGTCACAATTTGAGTTATCTTGCAACTAAATGGGGCTTGATTTAAATTGTGGAGCAGTTGCATGGGCACCGGGGCCAAAAGTTGGCATAACTCCACTAAACACCAAATATTGCTATATTTTACTACTAAACAGGCAGTCACAAGTACAGTTATCTTGCAGGCAATTATTTGAATGGTGCAGCAGATACTGTGGCACCATGTCCAAAGTTGTCAGAACTCCTCTAAACACCTAAATTTGCAACTAAATAGACAGTTATTAGTGCAATTATCCAGCAAGCATTAGGGTCATACTTTCAATATTGCAGCAGGTGCGGAGGCACCGGGACCAACAGCTCCAAGCATCCAACTAAATACCTAATGTTGCTATATTTTGTTCCTAAACAGGGATCCACAAGTGCAGTTACCTTGCAGACAACAGGGTCATGATTTGAATGGTCCAGCAGGTGCAGTAGCATCAGGCCCAAAAGTTGTCAGAACTCCTCTAAACACATAATATTGCTATATTTGACTACAAAACAGGCAGTCCATTGCAGTTCCCTGCAGTTAAAAGGGACTTGATTTAAATGGCGCAGCAGATGCAATGGCTCTGGGGCCAAAAGCTCTAGGGACCCCACTAAACCTAGATTATTGCTAAAGTTTACTACAAAACAAGACAGTCACAAGTGCATTAATCCAGCAGGCAATAGGGTAATGATTTGAATGGTGCAGCAGGTGCAGTAGCACGAGGACTAAAAGTACTAGGCACTCCACTAATCATCTAATATGGTTATGTTTTACTACCAAACAGACAGTCACAAGTGCAGTTACCTCACAGACAACAGGGTCATGATTTGAATGGTGCAGAAGGTGCAGTGGCACTGGGCCTGAAAGTTGTCAGAACTCCTCTAAACACCTAACATTGCTATATTTTATTAACATACAGGCATACACAATTGCAGTTATCTTGCAGTTAAAAGAGCTTGATTTGAATGGTGCAACAGGTGCAATGGTACCTGGGACAAAAGCTCAAGGGACCCCACTAAATGCAGAGTAAGGCTTAACGTTTACTACTAAACAGGCAGTTACAAGTGCAGTTATCTAGCAGGCACTAAGGCCATGATTTGAATGGTGCTGCATGTGTAGTGGCACAGGGGACAAAAGTTGTCAGAACTCCTCTAGACCCCAAATATTGCTATATTTACCTACTAAATAAGAAGTCACATCACAAGTACAGTTACCTTGCATGCACTGGGGCCATGATTTCAATGGTGCAGCGGGTGCAGTGACACCTGGGACCCAAAGCTCTAGGAACCCCTCTAAACACCAAATATTGCAATATGTTGCTACTAAACAGGCAGTCACAAGTGCAGTTACCTCGCAGGCAATAGGGTTATGATTTGAATGGTGCATCGGGTGCAGTGGCATCTGGGCCACAAGTTGTCATAACTCCTTTAAACACTAAATATTGCTATATTTTAGTATTAAACAGGAAGTCACAAATGCAGTTATAATACAGACACGAGGGGCATGACTTAGATGGTGCATCAGGTGCAGTGGCACTGGGTTCAAAAGTTCTCAGAACTCCTCTAAATACATATTATTGCTATTACATCAATTAATTCTATTATTTCACTCTTTCAGTTTTTCAAAATGTTGCTATTGCTTCTCCACACTATAGCCAGTGCTTTAAATGGGCCGGCACTCACCGGTACGGAGTACCGGCACTTTTTCCTTTCTCCCCTTGAGTACCGGCACTTTTCCTAGAACGAAGAGAGTACCGGTACTCATGGGACCTGACTTCAGCCCAGGCAGCGCTTCCTTTATGACCTCCACTACCTCTGCAACTCCTTTAACAAGCACTGCAGGGAATTAATCACGGGAGTGCTGGTCACCTTTGGAAGTTTGGAAGTCTTCAGAGCGGGGAGGGAGTGCTTATCGGATCCATTGTTCTTTCACAGTGGGCCCGAGAGGGGGCTGTAAAATCTAATGGGTGGCGGCGGGACGCGCTGAACAGAACAGATTTAAAAGTGGGTTTATGGCTGTGAGAGTGATGTCCACTGAGTGTTAACTAACGGCGGCCCATTAAGCGCACCTGGGGACAGGCGCCAGCTGGCCTGCCCCTGTCGGCCTCGGACCCCTCCCGACTACAGGCCTCACTGGTGGGGGTGGGGGGCCACCGTTCTTCAGCACTTATTAAGCACTTTGGCTGCCAATACAACTTGGTCTATATTTCATAAAACTCTATCTTGTTTTGAAACGTGTTTCTTTATAATGGATAAGTGCCAAGTGTTTGAGTACGTGGTTGAGAAAACAAGCTGGAGGAAGGCACTGAACTCTGGCTGCTGTTTCAGAATGAGTCACCGGAATGAACGCAGCTCATTCGGAAGAACACACTCTTCGATACCTTTCAATTTTACTAACTTTTTTTTAGCAAATGTTCATGAAATGCTTGATTTCACTGTTGCCCAAATAAAACACACACTCCAAAAATAGACAAGCACCGTAGGCAAACGCACACAACACATTAACGGATACATGCACACAAACCATAATGCACAGACACGTATGAGTACATACTGCACAGATGTACATGCACCAAAGATTCATGCCCAAGCATGCACCTGCAAACACTTGCGAAAACCACAAGCACGGACGCACAGCACACACATCCCATCGGTAGACACACACATACAACATGCACACATACAATTAAACACATACCAAACGCATCCAAACTCACAAAAGAAACTATGGAGCTTCTACTGGTCACCTTACAGTATCTTGCTGCGCCTTTCTTCACAGCATACGCCACATTTCCTTTATGGTTATCTTGACAAATAACTACCACCTATAGTGTGTGCTGTACAAACTAAGCAAAATACACACAATTGATGGACGGAATGCAGAACAAATCATAACATTACAGTTTTTGTTGCATAGAGCCTTGTGTTACCTGCAGGTCAAAAGTTAAGATCCTTGAAAATTAGCTTAGTGAGTTATGACCATGCAGCAAGGACCTGCCTGCAAACAAGAAGGCATATATTTAGAACCTCGCTGTTATTTCCTCAATCATTTCTCATTTTAAGGATGCTAAAAAAGCCTACTTTGGGTAGTAATAAACACTTATAAGTAAGTGCCATATATATAATCATTAGTAAGATAACTAATGGACAGATGGATCCGACATTCTAACAATGCATGAAGATTTTGTGCATACAACCTTGGCAAAGTCAAAAAGCTAGCCCCGCCCCTTGTCCCACTTTAGCACCGCCCTTAACTCCGCCCACTGCTCCTTTTGGTGAGTACCTGCACTTATTTTTTTCCATTTAAAGCACTGACTATAGCATTATTAAAAATACAATATATTGCATTTTTGAACATCAATAAGTCATACCACTTTAATAGAGATTCTGTAACATATTGTGCAACTATTCAGCATGCTACAACTTACAACAAAACACAGCTTATTCTTAATCATAAAGGCGAAACTGAATGCATTTACTAATGCTTGTTTTCTCATTGTTGTGGATTCTTTTCATCCCTGCTTTCTCCATGCACTACTCTTTCCCTATATTTTGCTTTCTCCTAATTTCTCAGTTTTCTTTTATTTTCTCCTCACCCACGCACACAAGGCTCTCCACGACCTGGGCCCCAAGTACCCCAAGTACCTCAACGACCGCCTGACCTTCTACACGCCCACCCGCCAGCTACGATCAACCAGCCTCGCCCTCGCCACCGTACCACGCATCCGCAGAGCCACCGCCGGAGGAAGATCCTTCTCCTACCTGGCAGCCAACACCTGGAACTCCCTCCCCATCCACCTTCGTCTGACCCAGGACCACCTTTCCTTCAGGAAGCAACTCAAGACCTGGTTGTTCGCGCAGCAACGTTACCCCCCCCCCCCCAGCGTCTTGAGACCCTTCCGGGTGAGTAGCGGGCTATACAAATGTCATGATTGATTGATTGATTGACCTTGCTCTAGGACAAAGTGTGACACTGAAAATTAAGTTTTGGCCTGCCAGAAATGAGCACCGGTGCCCACCGTGTGAAACAATCTGCACAAGGTAACCACTGATGCTAATGAGTGAAGAAGTGTATGTCTACGTGAGATCGCTTTGTAGAAATGCCATCATATACTGAGGAAGTCACAGTAAGTGTTACATATATCCTCATTCTCCAAGGCAACTCGTGTTGCATACGTGAACCCGCTCCACTGAAACAGACCTGGGTGACTGGTGAAAATTATAGGTATCCTGTTTTTTCATCGTACAAGTGAAGAAATCCCTATTGTAAGGTTTGCAGAGAGACAAGGGACAACTATTTGGTACCTAAGTGTGTAAAACTATGGAAGCCAGATGACCTGAAGTTCTTGCAGTAGTAATATTTTCACTTTGTCTTTCATGAAGAGATCAAAAGCCTGATTCACATAACCTTTGTTGTTAATTGGTGTGACTTACTCTTGTTGTACTCTTGGCTTACTACTATATTTTAGAAGTAAGTCCTGACTTATTCCTAGAATTCAGTAGTAATCCAGGAGTACTACAAGAGTAAATAACACCAAATTCCCTGTGCATCAGGCACTTTGTGTATATACTGCAACAAATCGACAGTGTGTTTGTAACTGGAAACGTGACAATTCATCACCACCACGCTGTAAAAGCAGTAAATGGTGCTGTGCTAAACATGGTCGCCTAAACTGCTTTTGGGTAGAACAGGAATCTGTAAACACCTATTTGACGGAAAATTTAAAGAACATTGTGTCTGTGAACCGTGAGGTTGTTGGTTGTGTAGACCTGTTGCTCTGTTGCAGTAGGATTACCAAGGACACCAAAGCATGCTTGCAGGTAGGGATGATCAACTACCGTAGAGATCCAGGGACCCATAGCAAGGGGCTTCCATTTTGGGGAAGAGCACTTGAAGGAAGATGCAATAAAAGAAGGTAGTAAAGATGGAAAGTGATAAAAGTGCACCTAAACGTAGGCCATAAAATAAAAATGGGGTGGGACAGTGTGGGGAAAGGAGAAAACAAGTAGAACCCCTGACAAGAGAGACACATAAGTAGATAATAGTTCTGATGTAGTAGGAAGTTTGGCCATTGTACCGCTCTGAGTTGTCAGATTCTGGAAAATACTTGGGGAGAGAGTCTTGACAGCGATTAGTCAGATGCTGTGCCAGGGAGGTATTTATTTGGAAAAGAGAAGTTCCAAGTTAAAAGCAAGGAAATGCTCCCTATGGTTTTCTACCAGTGTCTCAGTCTTCTATAAACTGCTGCTAAAACATGTATGATGATTAAGTACATTAGAAGAGAAGCATTACATTAGAAATGCTAGTGTCATCTCAAAGAAACACCAATTTTCTAAAGAGACTCATAGTGTTGTTACAGATAAAGGTAGTCAGTATCAAGCCTTCGAGAGAAAGTAGAAGAAACTGAAAAAGAGGAAAGCTTCCTACAGAAATCAGCAAAGCAAATAAATCATGAATGAATGCATGCTTCAAGAAAAATGACTTTGAGTACCCCAGCATCATTCTCTAATGACCTTTGGGGATCAGCCCCTATTGATCAGTAGAGGAGTGACACACAGCTTAATTTATTGTTGGCTCGACAGCATACCAGCTTTCCTTCTCAACAGAGGCCATCACCTCTACACTCCCCAGCAGAAAGTATCGGGAACCAAAAACAGCTCTGACAAAAATGTCACAATCAGCCCTCTCCCTTCTTCTCATATAATTAATTTTCATTCTCTCTGAATCTCTCTCTCACTAGCTCTCCTGCATTCATCTTATGTGTTTATGTCCCCCACTAGACATGTGTTATTAATCCTGGGATATCAGAGAGACAGGCAGGGGAGGATGCAATAGAAATTAACCAACTGTCCTCCAGTGGCTTCAAACAACTGGGGAGCTGTGTGATAAACAGCCAGTTCAGCCCTGCCCACCCAGCAGAAGACAGTCTACCACATCTGGAGATCCCCACCTGCCTGCAGCTGGATCTCTCTGATGAAACCTAATGTGGAAGTACGCAGATGCCCTGTCAGCATTGTTGAGCTCCAAGAGGGCTGCCATGTTTTTTTGGGCCAATCCGCAATGTCTTCTGCTTGTCAATAAAAATCCAAAAATGGGGGGTTTGTTGCTGGATAGCAAAAAAATCTGTCCCTGACGGAGTCCTGAGGGGAAAACAATTGTGCCAGGACTACTGCCGCTGTGACCTGGTGGCCCTGTGCTGGATGATGCACCAGGTCAAGAGTTTCTGATGGACGAGGCGGCTAAACCTAGTGCTAGAAACCAAGTGGCTCACCCCTGTAAATGAGTCTGGCAACTGCGAGTTTGGTGCGGGGAAGGAACTATACACACAAAAGGGAATGGAGGAATGCTTGCAATAAGTTTAACCTGTGCCGATCGCTCGGATAGCATTCTTTTGCCTACCAGTCACCTCAGTTTGGACCCACCCTGATGCAAATCAGTCTTGACCCTGCTCAAAAACAAATAGCAACAGTCTAGCCAGTATTACCAGGCCAAGTCCTCCTTGAACTGGAACACAAACATGCCAAGATTGGTTTCACCCTGACTGGTAGTGCTCCAGTCCAACCAAAACTCTAAATGAAGCGCAAAGTCTTAAAGTATATATTTGTGCTACAACTGACTCACATATATACTACACCGCTTTGAAAGCCTAGATAGGCAACACTGAACACAAAATGAAAACATAAATAACATGAAAAGTTTGGAGAAAATGTATGTTAAAAAAGTTGGGAGAAAGTAAGAATACAGAATGATAAACAAGTTTATGATTGGATTCATTTATTGATGTGGCTGTGCATCTTGTTTGGGGGCCTGACGAGGCTCCCTGCTTTACATTTCTAAACGCGCATGGACGGAGCGTGCATCAAGGCGACACGCCGAAAAGCCTTTGAGCATTATATACTCCAACAAAAACCTAATATTGCTATGTTTTTCTACTAAACATGCGGTCACAATTTGAGTTATCTTGCAACTAAATTGGGATTGATTTAACTTGTGCAGCAGTTGCAGTGGCACCGGGACCAAAAGTTGGCATAACTCCACTAAACACCAAATATTGCTAATTCTCCTACTAAACAGGCAGTCACAAGTACAGTTATCTTGCAGGCAAAAGTGCCATTATTTGAATGGTGCAGCAGATGCTGTGGCACAGTGTCCAAAGTTGTCAGAACTCCTCTAATGCACCCAATATTGCTATATGTTGAAACTAAATAGACAGTTATAAGTGCAGTTATCCAGCAAGCATTAGGGTCATAATTTCAATATTGCAGCAGGTGTGGTGGCACCGGGACCAAAAGCTCCAAGCATCCAACTAAACACCTAATATTGCTATATTTTGTTCCTAAACAGGTAACCACGAGTGCAGTTACCTTGCAGACAACAGGGTCATGATTTGAATGGTGCAGTAGCATCGGCCCCAAAAGTTGTCAGAACTCTTCTAAACACATAATATTGCTATATTTGACTACAAAACAGGCAGTCCATTGCAGTTCCCTACAGTTAAAAGGGACTTGATTTAAATGGCGCAGCAGATGCAATGGCTCTGGGGTCAAAAGCTCTAGGAACCCCACTAAACCTAGATTATTGCTAAAGTGTACTACTAACCAACAAGACAGTCACAAGTGCATTTATCCAGCAGGCAATAGGGTAATGATTTGAATGGTGCATCGGTGCAGTAGCACGAGGACTAAAAGTACTAGGCACTCCACTAATCATCTAATATGGTTATGTTTTACTACCAAACAGACAGTCACAAGTGCAGTTACCTCACAGACGACAGGGTAATGATTTGAATGATGCAGTAGGTGCAGTGGCACTGGGCCTGAAAGTTGTCAGAACTCCTCTAAACACCTAACATTGCTATATTTAATTAACACACAGGCATACACAATTGCAGTTATCTTGCAGTTAAAAGAGCTTGATTTGAATGGTGCAACAGGTGCAATGGTACCTGGGACAAAAGCTCAAGGGACCCCACTAAATGCAGACTAAGGCTTAACGTTTACTACTAAACAGGCAGTCACAAGTGCAGTTATCTAGCAGGCACTAAGGCCATGATTTGAATGGTTCTGCATGTGTAGTGGCACAGGGGACAAAAGTTGTCAGAACTCCTCTAGACCCCAAATATTGCCATATTTACCTACTAAATAAGCAGTCACATCACAAGTACAGTTACCTTGCATGCACTGGGGCCATGATTTCAATGGTGCAGCGGGTGCAGTGACACTGGGACCCAAAGCTCTAGGAACCCCTCTAAACACCAAATATTGCAATATGTTGCTACTAAACAGGCAGTCACAAGTGCAGTTACCTCGCAGGCAATAGGGTTATGATTTGAATGGTGCATCAGGTGCAGTGGCATCTGGGCCACAAGTTGTCATAACTCCTTTAAACACTAAATATTGCTATATTTTAGTATTAAACAGGAAGTCACAAATGCAGTTATAATACAGACACGAGGGGCATGACTTGGATGGTGCATCAGGTGCAGTGGCACTGGGTTCAAAAGTTCTCAGAACTCCTCTAAATACATATTATTGCTATTACATCAATTAATTCTATTATTTCACTCTTTCATTTTTCAAAATGTTGCTATTGCTTCTCCACACTATAGCCAGTGCTTTAAATGGGCCGGCACTCACCGGTACGGAGTACCGGCACTTTTTCCTTTCTCCCCTTGAGTACCGGCACTTTTCCTAGAACGAAGAGAGTACCGGTACTCATGGGACCTGACTTCAGCCCAGGCAGCGCTTCCTTAATCACCTCCACTACCTCTGCAACTCCTTTAACAAGCACTGCAGGGAATTAATCACGGGAGTGCTGGTCACCTTTGGAAGTTTGGAAGTCTTCAGAGCGGGGAGGGAGTGCTTATCGGATCCATTGTTCTTTCACAGTGGGCCCGAGAGGGGGCTGTAAAATCTAATGGGTGGCGGCGGGACGCGCTGAACAGAACAGATTTAAAAGTGGGTTTATGGCTGTGAGAGTGATGTCCACTGAGTGTTAACTAACGGCGGCCCATTAAGCGCACCTGGGGACAGGCGCCAGCTGGCCTGCCCCTGTCGGCCTCGGACCCCTCCCGACTACAGGCCTCACTGGTGGGGGTGGGGGGCCACCGTTCTTCAGCACTTATTAAGCACTTTGGCTGCCAATACAACTTGGTCTATATTTCATAAAACTCTATCTTGTTTTGAAACGTGTTTCTTTACAATGGATAAGTGCCAAGTGTTTGAGTACGTGGTTGAGAAAACAAGCTGGAGGAAGGCACTGAACTCTGGCTGCTGTTTCAGAATGAGTCACAGGAATGAACACAGCTCATTCGGAAGAACACACTCTTCGATACCTTTCAATTTTACTAACATTTTTTTTTTTAGCAATTGTTCATGAAATGCTTGATTTCACTGTTGCCCAAATAAAACACACACTCCAAAAATAGACAAGCACCGTAGGCAAATGCACACAACACATTAACGGATACATGCACACAAACCATAATGCACAGACACGGATGAGTACATACTGCACAGATGTACATGCACCAAAGATTCATGCCCAAGCATGCACCTGCAAACACTTGCGAAAACCACAAGCACGGACGCACAGCACACACATCCCATCGGTAGACACACACATACAACATGCACACATACAATTAAACACATACCAAACGCATCCAAACTCACAAAAGAAACTATGGAGCTTCTACTGGTCACCTTACAGTATCTTGCTGCGCCTTTCTTCACAGCATATGCCACATTTCCTTTATGGTTATCTTGACAAATAACTACCACCTATAGTGTGTGCTGTACAAACTAAGCAAAATACACACAATTGATGGACGGAATGCAGAACAAATCATAACATTACAGTTTTTGTTGCATAGAGCCTTGTGTTACCTGCAGGTCAAAAGTTAAGATCCTTGAAAATTAGCTTAGTGAGTTATGACCATGCAGCAAGGACCTGCCTGCAAACAAGAAGGCATATATTTAGAACCTCGCTGTTATTTCCTCAATCATTTCTCATTTTAAGGATGCTAAAAAAGCCTACTTTGGGTAGTAATAAACACTTATAAGTAAGTGCCATATATATAATCATTAGTAAGATAACTAATGGACAGATGGATCCGACATTCTAACAATGCATGAAGATTTTGTGCATACAACCTTGGCAAAGTCAAAAAGCTAGCCCCGCCCCTTGTCCCACTTTAGCACCGCCCTTAACTCCGCCCACTGCTCCTTTTGGTGAGTACCTGCACTTATTTTTTTCCATTTAAAGCACCGACTATAGCATTATTAAAAATACAATATATTGCATTTTTGAACATCAATAAGTCATAACACTTTAATAGAGATTTTGTAACATATTGTGCAACTATTCAGCATGCTACAACTTACAACAAAACACAGCTTATTCTTAATCATGAAGGCGAAACTGAATGCATTTACTAATGCTTGTTTTCTCATTGTTGTGGATTCTTTTCATCCCTGCTTTCTCCATGCACTACTCTTTCCCTATATTTTGCTTTCTCCTAATTTCTCAGTTTTCTTTAATTTTCTCCTCACCCACGCACACAAGGCTCTCCACGACCTGGGCCCCAAGTACCTCAACGACCGCCTGACCTTCTACACGCCCACCCGCCAGCTACGATCAACCAGCTTAGCCCTCGCCACCGTACCACGCATCCGCAGAGCCACCGCCGGAGGAAGATCCTTCCCCTACCTGGCAGCCAACACCTGGAACTCCCTCCCCATCCACCTTCGTCTGACCCAGGACCACCTTTCCTTCAGGAAGCAACTCAAGACCTGGTTGTTCGCGCAGTAACGTTCCCCCCCCCCCCAGCGTCTTGAGACCCTTCCGGGTGAGTAGCGCGCTAGACAAATGTCATGATTGATTGATTGATTGACCTTGCTCTAGGACAAAGTGTGACGCTGAAAATTAAGTTTTGGCCCGCCAGAAATGAGCACCGGTGCCCACCGTATGAAACAATCTGCACAAGGTAACCACTGATGCTAATGAGTGAAGAAGTGTATGTCTACGTGAGATCGCTTTGTAGAAATGCCATCATATACTGAGGAAGTCACAGTAAGTGTTACATGTATCCTCATTCTCCAAGGCAACTCGTGTTGCATATGTGAACCCGCTCCACTGAAAAAGACCTGGGTGACTGGTGAAAATTATAGGTATCCTGTTTTTTCATCGTACAAGTGAAGAAATCCCTATTGTAAGGTTTGAAGAGAGACAAGGGACAACTATTTGGTACCTAAGTGTGTAATATTATGGAAGCCAGATGAACTGAAGTTCTTGCAGTAGTAATATTTTCACTTTGTCTTTCATGAAGAGATCAAAAGCCTGATTCACATAACCTTTGTTGTTAATTGGTGTGACTTACTCTTGTTGTACTCTTGGCTTACTACTATATTTTAGAAGTAAGTCCTGACTTATTCCTAGAATTCAGTAGTAATCCAGGAGTACTAAAAGAGTAAATAACAGCAAATTCCCTGTGCATCAGGCACTTTGTGTATATACTGCAACAAATCGACAGTGTGTTTGTAACTGGAAACGTGACAATTCATCACCACCACGCTGTAAAAGCAGTAAGGGGTCCTGTGCTAAACATGGTCGCCTAAACTGCTTTTGGGTAGAACAGGAATCTGTAAACACCTATTTGACGGAAAATTTAAAGAACATTGTGTCTGTGAACCGTGAGGTTATTGGTTGTGTAGACCTGTTGCTCTGTTGCAGTAGGATTACCAAGGACACCAAAGCATGATTGCAGGTAGGGATGATCAACTACCGTAGAGATCCAGGGACCCATAGCAAGGGGCTTCCATTTTGGGGAAGAGCACTTGAAGGAAGATGCAATAAAAGAAGGTAGTAAAGATGGAAAGTGATAAAAGTGCACCTAAACGTAGGCCATAAAATAAAAATGAGGTGGGACAGTGTGGGGAAAGGAGAAAACAAGTAGAACCCCTGACAAGAGAGACACATAAGTAGATAATAGTTCTGATGTAGTAGGAAGTTTGGCCATTGTACCGCTCTGAGTTGTCATATTCTGGAAAATACTTGGGGAGAGAGTCTTGACAGCGATTAGTCAGATGCTGTGCCAGGGAGGTATTTATTTGGAAAAGAGAAGGTCCAAGTTAAAAGCAAGGAAATGCTCCCTATGGTTTTCTACCAGTGTCTCAGTCTTCTATAAACTGCTGCTAAAACATGTATGATGATTAAGTACATTAGAAGAGAAGCTAGAAGAAACTGAAAAAGAGGAAAGCTTCCTACAGAAATCAGCAAAGCAAATAAATCATGAATGAATGCATGCTTCAAGAAAAATGACTTTGAGTACCCCAGCATCATTCTCTAATGACCTTTGGGGATCAGCCCCTATTGATCAGTAGAGGAGTGACACACAGCTTAATTTATTGTTGGCTCGACAGCATACCAGCTTTCCTTCTCAACAGAGGCCATCACCTCTACACTCCCCAGGAGAAAGTATCGGGAACCAAAAACAGCTCTGACAAAAATGTCACAACCAGCCCTCTCCCTTCTTCTCATATAATTAATTTTCATTCTCTCTGAATCTCTCTCTCACTAGCTCTCCTGCATTCATCTTATGTGTTTATGTCCCCCACTAGACATGTGTTATTAATCCTGGGATATCAGAGAGACAGGCAGGGGAGGATGCAATAGAAATTAACCAACTGTCCTCCAGTGGCTTCAAACAACTGGGGAGCTGTGTGATAAACAGCCAGTTCAGCCCTGCCCACCCAGCAGAAGACAGTCTACCACATCTGGAGATCCCCACCTGCCTGCAGCTGGATCTCTCTGATGAAACCTAATGTGGAAGTACGCAGATGCCCTGTCAGCATTGTTGAGCTCCAAGAGGGCTGCCATGTTTTTTGGGCCAATCCGCAATGTCTTCTGCTTGTCAATAAAAATCCAAAAATGGGGGGTTTGTTGCTGGATAGCAAAAAAATCTGTCCCTGACGGAGTCCTGAGGGGAAAACAATTGTGCCAGGACTACTGCCGCTGTGACCTGGTGGCCCTGTGCTGGATGATGCACCAGGTCAAGAGTTTCTGATGGACGAGGCGGCTAAACCTAGTGCCAGAAACCAAGTGGCTCACCCCTGTAAATGAGTCTGGCAACTGCGAGTTTGGTGCGGGGAAGGAACTATATACACAAAAGGGAATGGAGGAATGCTTGCAATAAGTTTAACCTGTGCGGATTGCTCGGATAGCATTCTTTTGCCTACCAGTCACCTCAGTTTGGACCCACCCTTATGCAAATCAGTCTTGACCCTGCTCAAAAACAAATAGCAACAGTCTAGCCAGTATTACCAGGCCAAGTCCTCCTTGAACTGGAACACAAATATGCCAAGATTGGTTTCACCCTGATTGGTAGTGCTCCAGTCCAACCAAAACTCTAAATGAAGCGCAAAGTCTTAAAGTATATATTTGTGCTACAACTGACTCACATATATACTACACTGCTTTGAAAGCCTAGATAGGCAACACTGAACACAAAATGAAAACATAAATAACATGAAAAGTTTGGAGAAAATGTATGTTAAAAAAGTTGGGAGAAAGTATGAATACAGAATGATAAACAAGTTTATGATTGGATTCATTTATTGATGTGGCTGTGCATCTTGTTTGGGGGCCTGACGAGGCTCCCTGCTTTTCACATTTCTAAACGCGCATGGACGGAGCGTGCATCAAGGCAACACGCCGAAAAGCCTTTGAGCATTATATACTCCACTAAACATCTAATATTTCTATATTTTTCTACTAAACATGCGGTCACAATTTGAGTTATCTTGCAACTAAATTGGGATTGATTTAACTTGTGCAGCATTTGCAGTGGCACCGGGACCAAAAGTTGGCATAACTCCACTAAACACCAAATTTGCGATTCCTTAAATGCAATGTAAGAAGCACCAAAAAAGTGCAATTTGGCCTTAAGGAATCGCAAATTACCACCAACTTCAAGTTGGTGGTAATTTGCGATTTCTTTGAAAAATTCACTTTTTTGCATTTTTCAAAGTGCAATGTGAAGCACATATATGCCCTTAGGGCATGTATATGCACCACATATGCACCCATGCTCATTTCAGGGCTGCAACAGGGTGTCCTTTTGACACCCCTGCACCCTTGAAATTGCTTTCTCAATTTGCGATTCGCTAATTGCGAATCGAAAATTGAGAAGTCTTCCCAGTTATTCATATGAGCCTCTAGGCCCATAGGAATGAATGGGGAGGTATTGCTTAATTGCGAATCACAATTTGTGATTCGCAATTAAGGAATATGTAGGATTCGCAAAATTAATTGCAAATCCTACATACATAGCATTTTGCGATTCTGAAATAGCGATTCGCAAAAAATCGCTATTTGAGAATCGCAAAATGACTTTTTAATACATATGGCCCCAAGTCTCTGTCCCCTCTGCTTTCAGGTTCCTTCAATCATGAATCCACCTCTGGATTACTACGGACACTTTCTTCCTTACCGGCAGCAGCTCTTCTTTGAAGCCCTCCATTTAAAACGACAGCGGTTTTCGACACCACACCAGACCTATGCACCAGCCTCCTCTGTGACAGGTAACTTGGGTACTCCAGTATCCACAGGTGGGGTGGCTCTCCAACCTCTTAAGTTCTAATGAGTTTCCTCAAAGTCCACCGAGAAGGGTACTTAAACTTTAAAATTGGAACTGCGACTCCCCCATAGAATTGTACGTAGCCCACGGTCGTGTTAGCACACTGGACCCATCCTCTGTGGGGTCCCTTTCCACTCACATTGGGTCGTTCCTTGGGGTCCCAGTGATTCTACGTGTTTTAGACACTATCTCGACTCCAGTTGTGATTCTTATACCACTATTATAGTATATGATTTGGTCTCCCCCTGGATCCTACTGTGTATTGTGCACTTACAACTGTTTCTTTGTTAAAGTATTGTGTGCTTTGTGTTGTATCCTCGTGCAGAGGGTACTAGAGAGTGTAATCTAAATGAATACATATTTTTATAACTACTTTGTGGTTCTACTTTCATTTAGTTAATACTAAAGGTGATATTCTGGTAAAACAAGCTGCTTTACATTCCTTCAAGATTAAGCCTGAAGGCTGCTCTCCACAGCTACCACTAAGATAGCTTTCTAAAGGTTATCTTTGACCTCATATCATAAGGGTCATTTGGACTGATGCAAGGGGCCCACTTTAATTAGTGGAAAGCATATAGCAGGCCAGCTTCTCACAGGTTCCACTAAACTCTCCAATCAGGTTAACGTATACAGATATAATCTGGGGCTCATTAGATTCTCAAACTCCTCCACAATTCAGTCGTTCTTAGTGCTCTTCAAACTTGCACTTATATGCAACATAATGCAAACATGATACATTGGAACAGCCTGTACTCCACAGGTGTACTGTTGCAACCAGGTTATACATTCTGACGTTCTCACATTAAGGAAAACATTTTAGAAGGAAAATACTTCAAAGACGTGCCACATTTGTTAATTGTAACTTCAGCTTCTTTCAGAAATAAAAATGCACATGTTTATGAAACAAGATGGCAACAAAATGCTAGACATTTTAAAATGGCAGTACATTAACCATGGCTAATCTAAGCGAGAAAAGTACACTGTATTTGCATATTCATGTGCTAAGGTTGATAGAAATGAAAAATATTTAATGTGAAAAATCGTGTTCACAAGAATAATCTAATTGTCCCTGGGGCCCTGAGAAAAGTCTCTGACACTGTGTTTTCAGCAAAGAGTTGTACAGACTCAGAGCAACATATTTTCAGATTTTCAGGGATGAAAAGTTTTGTGAAAAACAAAGGAACCCATATAAACTTTCCTTGCTTAGACGCGTCTGAGCAAAGGCCAACACCTTTCAAAAGTAAAAACAATGCTCTATCACATGTTTAACCCCTCGAATACAGCCATCAGTACAAATCGGCTGTTTTTTATGTCGAGCCTAGGCAGCGCTTGCGCTGTCGCTTAGCGGCCTGTTGTAATGCTTGGAGTTGTAACTCGACCTATTGCTTGCCTTTACTTTTCATTTGTCTATATAAATGTCCTTTAAAGATCCTTTCTTGTTAGTGGTCAGTCCTGCTTCTTTGTCCCTCCTTTTTCTCTTCCGTTCCTCCCACGTAGCAGGGACTAAGTACTGTCTCATTACGCTACAGTTCTTTATATGTACTTTGGGGGGCTATTTTTTCTTGGTTTCCTGCTCTCTTACTGTTTGCCTGTGTTCAGCTTCGGCATCATAGCTGATTACATTTAAATATAGCATTCCTCCCTCCCTCCTCCTCTTAATACTACAGTTGCATTAGTGCTTCCTCCCCCGCCGTGCCTCCCACTTCGTTGGTTAATATTTTTAGGCTTTTAGCAATTTTTGATGTCAACCGTCAGTTGGTCTTTTTTAGTAAGATGTGTGTTTGGTTTTGGGCTTTGTTTTAAGGAGAATTGGGCATTTTTAATGCTGAACAGAAGGTTTTGGAGCTGTTTTACTGGAATCTGAAAGGTAGTGTGTGTTTACATTTAATGATTTCTACAGTCGCTCTTCTTTTCTTGTAAGGTCACTGTTTTATTAAAGATCGTCATATTTATATTATTTCTTTTTTTTTGGAAGGCAGATTTACTGACGAGGAGACTCAAACCTTGTTCCCCATTCATACTCCCCCTTCCCACACGCCTCAGCATCGCTTTTTAAAATCATCCAGTGATCCACATCCAACAGCCAGTTGGGTGTGGATCACTGGATAACTTTAAAAAGCGATATAAAGCAGCCAGCACTGGCCACTTCATGGCACTTTTTAGTTTGAGATTGCTGTTAGCTCATTTGGAAGGTGTACTATTGATGCTCATAGCAGAGGGTGCCTGTTCTGTGCCTCCATCGCGGCTTACCCCTTCCTTGCTTGCTTTTGCATTTTTTCTGAATGGCATATATTGTTTTTGACCCCTCCCTTAGATTTCAGAGACCGCCGTTGAGTGAGGATTCGATTGACTGACTGTGCCCCAGCCCTACTTCTGTATCGCGTAATCTCAGCATTTCAGCCCTGTTGTGCTTTTAGGTCACTGATTTTTGGCGGGTTCTTCAGATTTCACTTGCATTGCTCACTTCTGATCACAAGTCGTTGCTGTAAATGAATAATAATATATATAATAATAATCCACATTTGTAAAGCACGAACCATCACCCGTTAGGGTCTCTAGGCGCTTGGGGCCGTCGAGAAGATTAAGCAAGCTATTGCCCAGAGTCACATGGTGCTGGGCTTATCTGCCCGGGGATCGAACCGTGATCCCCAGATTCCGGAGTCAGTCACCCTGGCCGCAGCGCCACACCTCTCCCTCTAAATCAGGGGTCTTCAAACTGTGGAGCGTGACCCCAGGGGGGCCGTGGAGCGATGCAAAGGGGGTCGCACCTTCACAGTGTCACTTCTGCCGTGGCCTCCAGGGCTTCAGCACCCCTCCTCCTCCATCCTGTCTCTCAGCCCGGGCTGCTGCAGTGCAGCTCGCGCTCCTGGGGCCTCGGCTGGACAGTGTCTGGAGTCTTATCTCCGGCCCGAGTTTTTCACAGGTCTTTAAAGACCATTAGCATATTTACATGCCTTTGTTAACTGATTACCAAAGCTTAGTTTGTTATGGTTCCAGTACCCCCTGGGCCCCCACTCTGCCTATTCCTTACATTTGTATTTTTACACTTACTGCTGTAGTGTGAGAATGCATTTAATGAAAAGAAATATAAAGTTGGGTTGCCAAAAGAAACATGCCTGCTATGTGTTGTTTAAAGATCCCGCAGAGACCTGCTCTTGACACTAAATTGAGTTATAAATAAACAAGTATGTATTAATTAGTTATGTGACTTTTCTGTCTTTATTCTCTTTAATTATTAGTCATGGATCATTGAGGCATCCCTAGAACACAATTAAAAGTGCTTTCTATTTATATTTGCTGTTCTAAGTATTCACAGATAAGTGCAGAAAATACAGCTGTAGGTGACTGCTTATTTCTGGGCCATCAAAATGATGAGCTGGTAACCCTAATCATTAGACTGGAAGTTTGTTGCAGAATCAGCACATTATTTATTTCCTCTACCCTCGAACCCTGATCAATGCCATTATAGCAATAGTTTAACTTATATCTGAAACCCTACGCTTCAAGTTTCTGGGAATGCACCCTGCTTTCAGACTACTCACTTCTCTTTCTCGCCTTCATTTTCACGTTCACCCTGCACTCCCAGCGATCACAATGCACTCACACTGATCACCATGCACTCATAGCGATCACCATGCACTCATAGCGATCACAATGCACTCACACTGATCACCATGCACTCACACTGATCACCATGCACTCACACTGATCACCATGCACTTCCACTGATCACCATGCTCTCACAGCGATCACCATGCGCTCACAGCAATCACAATGCACTCACACTATTCACCCGCTCACACTGATCACCATGCACTCACACTGATCACCATGCACTCAAACTGATCACCATGCACTCAAACTGATCACCATGCACTCAAACTGATCACCATGCCCTCACACTGATCACCATGCACTCACACTGATCACCATGCACTCACACTGATCACCATGTACTCACACCGATCACCATGCACTCACACCAATCACCATGCACTCACACCATTCACCCACTCACCCTGCACTCAGTGATCACAATGCACTCACACTGATCACAGTGCACTCACACTGATCGCCATGCACTCACAACATTCACCCACTCCCCCTGCACTCACAGTGATCACAATGCACTCACACTGATCACAATGCACTCACATCATTCACCCGCTCACCCTGCACTCACACCAATTACCATGCACTCACACCATTCACCCGCTCACCCTGCACTCACACCAATCACCATGCACTCACACCATTCACCCGCTCACCCTGCACTCACAGTGATCATAATGAACTCACACTGATCACAATGCACTCACACTGATCACAATGCACTCACACTGATCACAGTGCATTCACACCGATCACCATGCACTCACAACATTCACCCACTCACCCTGCTCTCACAGTGATCACTCTGCACTAAAAATTTGCTTGCATTGTTCACTCTGTACCTCACCCTGCAGTCACACAAGCACACTTCTCACCCTGCACTCATGTGACACTTCACTCACCTGTCCCCCCTTACTGCTCAATCTGTAGCTCACTCAAACAAGGCCATCACTAACCATGCGCTAATTTGTCCCACTCTGCACTTACAGCCAAACCCAAATTCATATGGTCACCTCACTCACCCTGAAGTCACTCCTTTTACCCTACTCCCACACTGTTGCATTGCTCACCGTGCAGCCACATGGGCACTCTTGTCACCCACACAGTGCAAAAGGTTAAAGTGCCTGGTACAAAGAAGATGTACCATGCACATCACAGAACTGAGTGTGAGCAAACTATGAGTAGCGCTATAAAAAAATGAAATGTTTGTCAGACAGGTGCTATAGAGAGATGAGGTGTATTGTTGGTGAGTGGTAGTGAGGGAATTCATGGAGAAGGTGGAAAGACTGTTGCACGTGTGCGACCAGTGCTTGGACAAGCCCTGGCTGGGAGTGTTAAACCTCCCCCCCCCGAAGTTCGGGTCTAGTGGATCCCCTGCTTCTGCCTATTTTTTTACATTTGTAGTGCGCTACTGTTACCAAAAGGTGTCCTGGGGCTAATAACCATCTGCCTGCAATGTGAGAGAGGCATCCGGGGTTGGGAGAAGAGAGAAGAGAGGGATGGAAGGAAGGGGGTGAGAGGAAAGGGGCATGGGTAAACTGCTTAACACTGCACAAGACCGCCACGGTTTGAATGCACCCTTGCTGCTTCCGGCCATGGCCAGGTGAGCTTCCAATGTGGCAGCGCGTATTCGTGCGGATTGGGAGGCCCTTCACAGAGGTTGACTAGACATCTTTCTGATGTTAATTGCTGTATTTTGGTTATAAACTGGCACTGATGGGGTGAAATCTTTCCTCAGTATTACTGTGTTTAAAAAAATTCTAAATAATAAAGCAATGCCCACCCCAAAATACGCAGCATCACAGAACATTTACATTTTCTACTCACACAATTGTCAAGCCTGTCGCATACTTTAGTCCTCACCTTCCTCATAACCTAGAGGTTTAGAAATTTTTGTCAGGAGGGGGTCCTTACGCTTGAAAATGTTGACAGGGGGGTCTCGGCATCCAAAAATTTGAAGACTTTTCCTCTAAATGAACATTCACATGGCCTTCAATCTCCGCATCACAAATGCGCTATGTCTTTTCAATTTAATTTTTCCAACTCTCCTCAAAGCAGTGTGGTATTTCATCCCTCGCATTGCAAAGTTCATAAATACTGATAAATAAACAAACAACAGACAAGTGATCGAAGCCAGATAAAAAATCGCCCCCCTCTAGCACCTCAATGCATGGATGGGTTTTATTGACTTTCAAGGGACCGACATAGTAATGCGTTATGCTGCACGTTACTACTGCAGACACCATGCAATGCACTTTAGCATTGTTGTTAGAAAAACAAAACTACAAGCCCGAAAATCGAAAGTGCTGTTGGTGAAAACAGTTGGCTGGGTGACCATGAATATTATCAAAATAGGATCGATTGGCAGAGATGAAGGTACTATTGAAGGTCCTGAAGGTTTTGGTTTAGTTTATTTTTGCTTTTTGTTTTGGAAGACTCAACGGCTGCAAGTTGCTACTGGGCTGCCCATTTCACTTGGAGACCACTCCAAAATGGATGTCTTCTATCTTGGAGCAATAAATTAACTTAAAACTAAATGGCATTATGATACATTTGTGCACATGCATAACGATGCATGCTTGCATCCAGTGTCGTTTTTTTGTTTGTCAATGTTGCTTCAATCAGAAACCAAGCTTTTATTTCTTGTTTTTCATGTATTGCTAAAAAAAAACTTTGAGCTAGATAAAATAAAAGCAAATAAAAAAGGGCAACTGCGTTATGTGAACGCATACGTGCATATTACTACTTTTTTTATTATTAAGTTCATGAACAGCATGAACCAAAGGCATCTGTTGAGCCAATAGATTGCAACCGTGAGTGCTATTGACTTTGCCAATACTGGTCTTTTTTTTTTTAACACCCAAAGGCACAGATGTGGAGTTTAGCTCGTACCTATTTGTTTTTTTTCGTCACCAAAAAAGGCAAAGCTATCCACACAGTTCCACGCCACACAATTCAACTGCACACATTTCCAATTAACACTACATAATTTAACACCAAACCACATAATTCAAGTCAACAACACAATTACACAACACACCACATACATCCAATACACATCACAAAATTCCACATCATTCCAAAAATTCAACAGCACTCCACATAGTTAATCGAACCAACATATTTCCAATGCACACAACATACATACACTCCATAACACACGGGTAACAGACATTGTCATTTAGAACGTTAATAACTCTAACTGAAGCAACTGTGAGGCCTATTGAATTTCCAGTGCTTGTTTGTCCTACTTTCACTTGTGTGGACAGCACTCCACATAGTTAAACTGCACTACATACCACTCCCCAACACAAAATACCATTCTACATAATTACATTCTATGACACACAATACCACGCCACATAATTCCAGTACACTCCATATCACATAATTAATAGCCACATATTTCCACTGCACACCATGTCACATAATTTGACTCCACAAATCCACTCCACACCGCACAATTTGACGGCACACAATCCCATAACTAACAATTCCAATCCAACCAACATATTTCCACTGCACAGAACATACATACACTCCGTAACTCACGGGTAACAGACATTGTCATTTACAACGTTAATAGCTCTAACTGAAGCAAATGTGAGGCCTATTGCAATTCCAGTGCTTGTTTGTCCTACTTTCACTTGTGTGGCTGTAATGCCACGTGAGGCGTCGTTGCCTCACAAGCGTCCGGGAAGGAAACGGCTATATTTTAAATCCTTATGTGATGTATGCATCCTAGTACCTTAGTCAGACAGTTGCAGGCCAATTTTTCCGCTTAAATGTGCCATGCATGTAGCGTGGATGTTCATGATGTTCGTGAAAGTAGTAGCAGATGTCGCCATATTTTCAGTCTCCTTATGTGAGCAAGAAACAGGCCTGTGTCTGTAAATGTCATCATGTGGTTGAACTGATGTTGTTTGTAGAGCGGGTTTAGACTTTTTCAGGAGTGGGGAGACTCTAACTCACTTAAAGTACATGTCAGCACACTGCAGGTTCCATTTCTTACTGATCAAAAGTATACGCGACTACAAGAGCTCAGAGTGGTAAAGGCAGGGCCAGACTGTCCCCTGGTGCGCCGAACGGGTGGGGGCCGGTTTTGGGCCCCTGGGGGCCGATTTTGTTACAGAGCCTGGCATAGCTGTAAAATCGTCCCTGTAACAAAATCATCTGAAAACCGGCCCTGGCAAAGAGCTCGGCGGCACCCCAACCCTTTGGGGGGGGGGCCGAGCACTTTGCCAGGGCCGGTTTTGGTTCCCAGTCCGGCCGCCATCTGTTATAAAATTATTTAAATAATCCTCCACTTTTTTCCATAATCTATAATGTGCGTATGTATATACGGGTGAATGGGAGCGGTGAAGGGCACGGATGGGAGAATACCAGAAACGGAGTTATAGGAGTAAAACATGTTCAGAAGAGGATTAGGAAACAGGTCACGGGTGGGAGGGCTAACAAAGAAGTGGAAGCAGTGCCAGGGTAACTCGCCATAGTGCCCACACCGTCATCCGCTTCCCCCTGCATTTTACACACTTGCCCATATAAAGATTACACAGGACACATTGTTATGGGTAAAGAACTGCTGCAGGTTTATTTTCATACAACAAAAAGTATGACGTTTTTGTGGGTTATCTTACGTGCGATCCAGGGCAGGCAGCCCCTCGCTGCCCCACCCGCCTTGAGAGCCAGCCGGCACGGTGGGACGATGCCCGGACAGTGCAGCCTTTGCTGATCCCCTTACGGATCACGTGATCATGCCTTAAACTCCAGCCCCCCTTTTCAGGGCGGAGCGTGGTATGGCACACCCCCGGTTGGTAAGGCCCCCCAACCGCCCGAAGGACTAACGGGGCGCCGTCGTGGTTTTCCCGGAACCTCCCTGCGGCTCCAGGTCTTTGGCTCAGGCACCCTTACTGTGCCAGGCAGAGGTACCCTTACTGTACCCGTCTGCCGCAGAGGTACCCTTACTGTACCAGTCTGCCTCCAGATCACCCTGTAACTCCGCCTGCAACACAAAAGAAAACATTAGAACATCCAAATCAGTATGCCACATGCCAAGCTGCTGGGTACGAGGATAGGGTGGGTGCAGCGAGGCAGGCAGGCGCAAGATGACCGGTACGAAGGCCGGAGAGGGGCAGCCGGGAGGGCAGACGCCGACAAAGAGGTCGCATGCTGGGCTGCAAGGGCCTAAGTACCCAGCCCGCCCCCAACGCACCCTCCCCCGGATGCACGACACTGGTGCACCCGGCCGGGGAAGGGGCAGGTGAACTGCCCGAGCCTCCCCCTCTACAAGGACTGACGGAGGGGGGGGCTCGGACTAATGGGACTAAGGGGGCTGCCCTGCTGATGTCCCCCTGTGGGGGACACGGGCAGCGGCATAGTGCCCACACCGTCATCCGCTCCCCCCTGCATTTTACACACTTGCCCATATAAAGATTACACAGGACACATTGTTATGGGTAAAGAACTGCTGCAGGTTTATTTTCATACAACAAAAAGTATGACGTTTTAGTGGGTTATCTTACGGGCGATCCAGGGCAGGCAGCCCCTCGCTGCCCCGCCCGCCTTGGGAGCCAGCCGGCATGGTGGGTCGACGCCCGGACAGTGCAGCCTTTGCTGATCCCCTTACGGATCACGTGATCATGCCTTAAACTCCCGCCCCCCCTTTCAGGGCGGAGCGTGGTATGGCACACCCCCGTTTGGTAAGGCCCTCCCAACCGCCCGAAGGACTAACGGGGCGCCGTCGTGGTTTTCCCGGAACCTCCCTGCGGCTCCAGGTCTTTTGCTCAGGCACCCTTACTGTGCCAGGCAGAGGTACCCTTACTGTACCCGTCTGCCGCAGAGGTACCCTTACTGTACCAGTCTGCCTCCAGATCGCCCTGTAACTCCACCACAGCTCTGGCGGAGGCTACCGTCGATGACAGAGCCCCCCACCCCAGAGTTCCCCTCTCACATCTCGCAGCTTCTAGTGCCTCCCGCACGTCAAGGAGAAACATATCCTTCCTGACTTTGCCACCTTGACCAGATATTTCATACTTATGTTCACGTTATCCTTGGCGCCCCTAGCAATGGGGTCACACAGGAATGAGGAATAATGCAAGGTGTCCCACCAAAGACGTTGCACATTTCGTGGGGTGCCAACCTACCGATGGCCGGACCCCGTTCCCTGGATACTTATACCAGTGCTGGTGTCGACTACCATATAGGAGGTCGCATGGCTGGTTATAGCCCTTCCCTGGTGGATTCGCTGGGGACCCGTCATGTCCCTGCCAAAGCTGATTCACCCGCTTCGGCCCTGTCAGCCCTGTCTCGTCCCCTAAAGACACCTAACCCACTGCTATCCCCCACTGCTTGGTGGTAGGGTTCGGGGCCAAGCACCCCCGTCTCTGATCATAACCTTTATCCCCCTTACGGACTCCCGCTAGTGTGAGCGGCTGTCCCAGACCTGGCGAGGCGCACAATGGCCATCTTATGGGTGATGAGCTTGAACATCCATTTCTAGGTGAATGCTTGCTCAGCAGGCGGACAGGACAGAGGCCGGAAGGGGGGGAGAGCTAGGGGCGGCCGGAGCTTAAAGACCCTGCCCGCCCCCCACAGAAGGACCCTCCCCGGCCGTTTGTATTTGCCCCAGCTCTTGTTACTCCTGCTCGCATCCCTACCCTGACTGTGTAACATCCATTTCTTGATGCATGCTTGCAATCTTGATGTAATCACCTTGGTTGTGTGGGCCCCTGCCTGGCAGCAAGCGTAGTTAGGCCCCTGTAGGAATCACCTGCTTGTGCATGCCAGCCAAGCTGTCTCCCTAGGTATCCTACCCCTAGCTAAATGGCTTACCTCCCTAGGCATGTCACTAATTGTCCCCATCATGCGTTGGTTGCACTTTTGAGATCTACTTCGCCAACTGTATGCTTACTGCATGCTTCCTAGTTGCATAACCTCAATAAGCTACCAAATAGTCCACTCTTTCCCCGGAGATCAGAGTGCTTTACTATCGCACTAGTCGTATTACAGAGGCATACGTTCTTTCTTGCTTATGAGGCTTTCGACAAACTTGAACCTGGGTCCTCAGCTTCAGGTTCGGCCGCCCTAGCCGTTAGCTACCCTCGAAGAGTCGATAGCTTCCTTGCCTAGCCAGCTGGGCGCTAGCCGCCCCCATCCATGTCCATACTAGGTCTCAACTGCCCTGTGGACATTTCCATCCTTTCAGTGCATTAAGGGTGACATTTAAGGCTAAGAATTAACTTTATTGCTGGCAATAGACACGAGGATGCGGGGGACCCCTTACATAGTCACTCCCATTTGACCAGCAAGAAACTCCCCGAAGGCCATGGTTCAAGGCAGCCTTTATGAGATAACCCACTCTTGGAGTGTGCCTCCCTGCAACACTTCACCTTGCGCCCTGTGTTCCCCCTATCATCCTGGAGGGATTCTTTAGATCAAGTCAAAAACCTCCTATATGCTAGTTGGCAGGGTCACTTGCTAATTTCAGTACTATTGGTGAGCTGCTGTTGTGTTGCCGCACACAAACACATCCCCATCCCAGCATATTAGATGCAATCACATTTAGAAATTGGGAGTGTATGCCCATGGGCTGTCAATAAATCTTGCCAGCGTGGGCATGAGAGAGCTGGCCTGATCACCAAAGCCGCTCCAACTGAGTTTTTACCAAGGGCAACTGATGGTAACACTGCCTGTGCTGCGATGCGCGAGAATGCCTGAAAGCGACAGTGCGCTATGTTGTCTACTGATCTGCAGGGATTTTTAAAGTGTTTGTAATCGTGCAATCGTATTAAGGCAATTGCTGAGTTAAACCTGCCGCAAAGAATAATAAAACCTATTCTAACCACTTCTTTAGAATGAAAGAAGCACGATAATCAGGAATTAATGCGAGGTGCCTGACAACGTCCAATATTATTCAACCACTTACTGATGAATAACTTAGGCAAAGCAAAGCCCTGAACAGTTTGTGACATTGACCGGTACGAAGGCCGGACAGGGGCAGCCGGGAGGGCAGACGACCGACAAAGAGGTCGCATGCTGGGCTGCAAGGGCCTAAGTACCCGCCCCGCCCCCAACGCACCCTCCCCCGGATGCACGACACTGGTGCACCCGGCCGGGGGAGGGGCAGGTGAACTGCCCGAGCCTCCCCCTCTACAAGGACTGACGGAGGGGGGGGGCTCCGACTAATGGGAGTAAGGGGGCTGCCCTGCTAATGTCCCCCTGTGGGGGACGCGGGCAGCGGCATAGTGCCCACACCGTCATCCGCTCCCCCCTGCATTTTACACACTTGCCCATATAAAGATTACACAGGACACATTGTTATGGGTAAAGAACTGCTGCAGGTTTATTTTCATACAACAAAAAGTATGACGTTTTAGTGGGTTATCTTACGGGCGATCCAGGGCAGGCAGCCCCTCGCTGCCCCGCCCGCCTTGGGAGCCAGCCGGCACGGTGGGTCGACGCCCGGACAGTGCAGCCTTTGCTGATCCCCTTACGGATCACGTGATCGCATATCCCTGTTCCATCAGCTGTTACTCGCTGTATCCGGGATCCGGCCCACCCGGAGAAAAATGCTGGATTTGTTTTCGTGTCATTTTCAGGACAAATTGACCGGATGCACAAATAAGTCCACACCTGCATGTGTTTGTAAATGTAGGCGCTGTAAACGTACAGTTTTAGTTATTGCACGATGGCACGTACCTATAGAGGTACAATGTAAAATTATATCATGGGCCGATGTAGATACCGCCATTGTTGTAATGTGTATTGCATATTATAGATAGTATCTGAGCAGATTACAGTTTAAGCCTAAGAAACAAATGTCACTTAAGAAAATATCGGGGGCACTCCAAGAAAATGGATTTGTGAAATAACAAAAGCATACACACTGTCCTGAAGCAAACTTCTCACTCAAGAACACACAATATTTTTGGCATCCACAATATTTTTGGCATCCAATCAACCAGAACTGCAGATGGCCTGAAAAATGACATCTGGTGAATGCAGTAGCCAAAGTCAATACAGCTGAGAGAATTCACAGTGACCTAAAGAAACGGTGGTGTGATTTCAAAAGACGGAGGAGGAAAAAAGACATAGACAGGGAAACATGCGAGGAAAGACGGATATTGACACCTGCAAGAATAAAACTCACTGTATCAAGGGATAAGGCGCTTGCCAGCACAAGCAATCACTCAGTTGGATGCCTTGGAGAGATCAGCAGAGTGAATAAAGGCCAAGCTCATCAGGTGGACTGCAACGTAGGAACAGCGAGATGTGATTTAAGAAAATTGTGGTTGCATGTAAATGTGAACATTGTATCTTACCAGCAAGCAAGCGACCCCAGGGGCGTCGTTATCATTGGTGCAGCAGGTGCAGTGCACCGGGGCCAGAGTCCTAAGGGACGCACGGACCCTAAGATCTGCTGTATTTTACTACCCCAACAGCAGCCGAAGGGGACATTTTCTTGCTTTCACCAGCGCTCATGGCATTATTGCTGCATTATTTTTTAATTTAATTTTTTATTTTATTTAATGCGATTTTTTATAGCGCAAACTTTACCCGAAGGTGTCAGAGCGCTTTACATAAGAACCCGTTTCAATACATAAGGACTTAGGATTACGTGCGTTACATAAAGATACAATCAGAAAAAAATGCAAATGTACAAGTTGTAAAGTCACATAAGGAAGAGAGTCACTCAAGAAAGCGATACAAATGGATAAACTCTAAGCGTCACATAGGAATGGTAGAGAGTACAATGGTCTACATCATATACTAGTGATTAGAGTTATCTCTATATACATATATATACAAATAGTAGAATTGGGTGGAACATCTGCTAAACATTGCCAAAATTCCGGTCTGTCCTGTCTGGCACCCCACAACCCTATTTTGAGGGTGACAAAAGGCAGACAACTCAATGGTGCAGCTTTTTAGATCTCTCCGTCAGGCCTTTCATGTGGCATAGATGATGCTGTTATAATGATAGCAAACCGGCAGTACAGTGCTTTAAGTGGCATGAAAAAAGTGGTGATTTCTAAAAGGGGTGTGGCCAAAAAAGCTAACCAAGGAATATTTCCCCAAGGGTGTGGCTTATGTGATTAAGGACATAGCTTATAACATGTAACTAAAACTCATATACTGAATTTTATATTAATGATTTTGAGCAATTTTTAGGACTTTAGTATTTATATGCTTTTATGACATGCATTGTCAAAATAAAGCTTGAATTGATTGAACTGAAAACCTAATGCTTCTCAATGCAAACTACCAGAACAGAATTTGGATTGATTTCTGTGAGCTTTCTGTAATTGCATCCAGAAATATAACACAAAACAGATATATGCCATGAATAAGCCACCATATTGTCTTTGACAATGCTTGTTAGTGGTATGAAGTAAATGAGGAATTACGATGATTTCGTTGTGAATACTTCAAAATTGAAAATGCTTCAATTCTTAAAATAGGAGTCTTAAATATTACTAAGGTCTGTGGAAGGGGCACTAGTCTTTGGAGTGTCTCAGCCACTCCCATTCTTCCCACCACACGTCAGCTAGGCAGTCCTATGACTGCCAGCCAAATCGACATGCACACTTGTAACAGAGCCCACCACTCCTCCTTCAGTGTTGTCAACATGATGGCCCCACCCCTAATACCCAGATCCTGAAAAAAATAAATTATAATAAAATAGTTTCATCATCATTTTATTTTTCGTGTTTGCAGCTGCTGACAGGGGGGTGACGCTCTTCCGCCATAATAAAGGAGCCACCACTGCCACATACACAGCCCACTCATTCACCATAAACAATAACATTTTCTTTTTGGTTGATGCTGTCAATATTTCAACACCTGTGTTCCACCTTCACACACTGATTTACTCCATATAACAGGTTTTTATGCATAAACACACAATCTCTTCCCATTTATTAGGGGCACATATGAATATCTGCACTACACACCTCTGACATACACCCAGGAGATCCTTGAACAATATCATACACACATTATCAGGCCCAATTTATCCGAATTTTCTACAGAACTCATTATATATATATATATATTCACTGAAAAAACCATAGGTTATAGACCATATATAGTTAGGAATTAGCATTTACAAAACCTTGAAAATTCACTGAAAAAACCATAGGTTATAGACCATATATAGTTAGGAATTAGCATTTAAAAAACCTTTTTTTACTGACACAAAACCATTGAAATTCCATATATAGTTAGTTGTACTAACTATATATCGCGCACCCGCAATCCACTGCTGATCATGTCACATATTACATCATTCATGACATGGTCAGTGACATCACTGATGACATCACTGATGACATCTCAAATGACATCACTGATGACATCACTGATAACAACATCCAGTGATTTTATGTTTCTGTAAAGTTTAAATATGTCTTACATATTGAAGAATGAGTGGATGTATAAGTGTCTGGATGAAGGATTTAGTAGGTGCATGACTGACTGTATGAGTGAGTGATTAAATATGTCTCACTGAGTGCATGGGTTAGTGACTAAACTGTCTTAATTTGTGCATCATTATGTCTGTTGTTCTGTAAACTGCCGCATGTGTTGATCAGTAGCTATATGAGTAACTATATGGGTTATTGATTGGTTGCCCAAGTATTTGTATGGGAGACTGAGTGTGTGTGTTGATGGTTGAGAGGTGTATGACTCTGTGCATAGATGTGTGAGCAGTTGCTTCACTAGATGTATGGGTTCAAAAGTGCATGTGGAAACAGCTCTATGGGTGGTTGATTGTGTGCATGAGTGTATTGGTGAGTGAATGTATATCTCAGTGCTACATGTCAAAGTAAAAACATATGTAAAACACAGTACATGTGAGAGTTGACATATATAAATAACTGTGCATAAGAGGCAGTGAATGTGTGAGTGGCTGTATGGATCATTATGAAATTGTATCAGGGATTGTATAAGAGAGTAAATATGTGTTAGTATCTGTTTGAATACGTAAGGTGTGTATAACTGCATAGTTGAGGAAATGGAGGTGTGATTGATTCTTTGCATGACTGAGTGACAGTCTGTGAGTGTCTATTTACACTGAGTGTATATAAGGTTATATTAGAGTCTGAAGAAGTTCATCGTATTATCACATGAATGATGTCATCAGTGATGTGATCAGTCATGTCAAATGAGATGCCATCAGTGATGTCATCAGTGATGTCAATTGAGATGTCATCAGTGATGTCATCAGTGATGTCATTTGAGATGTCATCAGTGATGTCATCAGTGATGTCATCAGTGATGTCATCAGTGATGTCATTTGAGATGTCATCAGTGATGTCATTAAAAAAAAGTTCTTTTCAGAACTACCTCCCCTTTATAAAAAAATTGCTAGAATGTTTAGCACTCTGGCAATCTCTATTTCTTTTGGTTCGCTTCCCGGTTCGCTCGCCGGTACGCGAACCGGGAGCGAACCAAAAAAAAATTTACAAAAAAAAAGAAGAGTAAGTATAAGGGAAGTAAACAGAGAGTAATGTTAAAACAAAGACAGCTATAGGGACTAAACCAGAGATACTGTTTAATAGATTTATTTACCGAAGAAAAGATGGAAGAGGGTATAATTGTGAAAAAGAAAATAGATAAGGAAGTGAAAGAAAAAAAGGAGAGTAGAAGAATAACAAAGAAGAGTTTCTTAGAGAATGTGAGTGAATGTTCAAAATAAGATTAAAACATGTGGAATAACAGAGAGAAAAAACAGAAAGCAGAAAAGAAGAAGTAACAGAAAAGGAATAATTGAAACAGCAAAGAAATGTAAATAACATAGGGGCATATTATCAACATAGGCAATAAAAGTTTCGCAGCTTTTATTGGCAGAAATGTGTCGCTAAAGCCGCTTTTGCAGCAGAAAACTGCCGCTACAGCCGCTTTTGCAGCAGTTTTCTGCCGATAAAAGCAGCAATAATTTTATTGGCTGTGTTCATATTATGCCCCTTAGTGTGCTTCAACTACACAGAGAAAGCATAATGAACAAGTAGTGAAAGAGTGATCAGTCAGAGACACTAAGAGTAATAGAGACGGAGTGAGTGAACAAGAGTGAGGAACTATGAGGAGAGGGACTGAGAAAAGGAGTGGAAGGAGTAGAGTAAGTAAGTAAGTAATAGAGAAAGGAATGAGGGAAGTAGCAAAGGCAGGAAAGTTAGGGTTAAAGAAATGAAGCAGTGGAACTAATAGTAGTTAAATGTGATAGAAATGTAACGAAAAGAGTACAAAACATTTACCTTATAATTGTCGTTAACTTAGTCACTTGTTATTTTTATACTTTCAATCTGTGAAAGAGAGAACAAACATTTGAAAAATATTAAAACATGTATTTAAAAATTAGAAAAGACAAGGGAAAAGATTGAAGGACAAACAGTTTTTCAACAACTTTGACACTTACAGAAGCTTCTGCTTCTCCAGGCCCCCTACACAGTCCTATACATTTTTAAACTAACAGTATCTTGATGCAGATGAACTGAGGCCTATCTTGGAACATGGTGCATCTTTTGCACTGCTGTTGTCTCACAAAAGTGACGCAATTGCAGCGCAAAAGAGGTGCACAATCATCATAAAACTGTTCCTAACATTTTAAATGATTGTTTCAGGATGGCAATAAGGTGTGTCCTATCCAGACGTTTGTTTCAGGTGAGACCTACTCAGGGTTGCAGATCAAATTTAGCCTTGTTGAAGAGTACAGAGGAGATAATACATGTGCAGGGCAACCAATAAAGTTCAGACTTCCTCTGTTTCCCTGGAGAGGCCTAAACTTCATCTGCACAATTTGATTCGTAATGTTACGAAACACAGGTAATGTATTTGAAAAATATGCAATTTCTTTTGCTCATTTCACAATCACATCACTTGTGTTTCCTTTGGTTAGGTATCTCATTATGCAGATGTAGTCCAGCATATGAAAGAGTATGCACTGAATGCAACAACTTTGACACTTACAGAAGCCTCACCTTCTCCATGCCTCCTACACAGTTCTAAATGTACATCATAAATACAAACAGTACAGAATTAACTATACATGTTAAATGGTTTATTTTTGCTGTTCTCAGAATGTATCAAATTTCACTAAAAACAGTGACTTGAAGGTATTCATCATATAACAGCGGGGAAAAAAAAACACAATCAAAATGATTGTGTTTAAAAAACCCATATAACATAACCAATCAGAAATCAAAACTCCTCAAAAGTAACTAACTTTCCATGACGTCGAAGGATGTCCTATGAACAGCTTACACTCGGTTGTGCTGTTTTTTCAGCCCGCCACTTTCTGAAAGAAAAGCTCCATCGTTTTGAAAAATATGTTACATACAATAAATGACTTCTCGCTCTCTACCACACGTTTCCTCAAGGCCAAATCGTGTAAGAGCCATTTATAACTCTTGGAATTCTTGTAAGCAAATCCCGTCATTTTGTATTTCCGCAACTTTCAGAAAGAAAACGTTCAAGATCACTTTCACAATCCTAGACTAGTAATATCTTACCCTTTTTGCTCACTCATGTTCTACATTTCCTATGACACTGATACTGCTTACTATGAAGCAGACTTACACTACCTCTATGACTACTACAATTATTTAATTCTCTACATCACTTTTAATCACAAAGCAATATAAAACAGTAGATAAAATTATATCAACCCCTAGAATCATTATACGCCAGTTACTTACCCTAAATTCTCTTTTCTGAAAACAGAAAGTAAGAATATTTTTTAGTAAAAAGGCAACATTGTATCGTAGTCAAATGGCAATAATTTCCGAAACAGCAAAGTTTTTTACATTTTCAATAACCTGTGTAATAAGCGGATCTTGTCAAATAACCATCATGCAATATAATAGCTGCAGTTACAAATCTTCCTAAAATCAACGACTGTGTAGCCACAACATTTGTAATTAAAGTTGAAGACTTACTTTCATCAGGTTTATATAATTGGATTTTTAAAATGACATTATAATCAAAAGTTTGGACCAATAATCTAGACAGCATTGCAGACTTACATTCCCTCTACTCCATGTTTTGATTGGCTGCTTGAATTAGCTTATAAAAAGAAACAGTTTTTCTGAACTCATTCAAAGTGCAGTTATTTTTCCATGACGTCAAGTGTTATGGTAAGAAGACCGTTTGCTTTGGGAAATACTCTGTTGTCCTTCAACTAATCTGTGCCCACCACTTTCTGTAAGAAAATCTTCTTTTTTTCCAGGAACTATTGTCTCTGTACTACACTTATCCTCAAGGCCAAATCGTGTAGGAGCCATTAGAACCTCTTGAAATTCCTCAGAGCACATCCCGAGATTCTTTCCCTAAAATTTTGGTTTTAAAAACACCAGGTAAGAATTTTTAAGGTCATACGGCAATTTTTTTTTGAAAGTTAAAACAGAATCGTTGCAGAATGACCAGCCGTTTCTAGACTTTAAATAAGCTGTGTAATGTCCTGATGTTATTGAAGGACCGTCATGATATATAATTGCTGCAGTTACAAAAGTCCTTCCTGATATTGACAACTGCGAAGCTACAAAATTTTTAATTAAAGTTGTCAATTTTGTTCCATCAGCCCTACATCGTTGGAACATTAAAATGACATACTGGCCATATGTTCGTATAAATAATGTTGACATCATTTCAGATTTACATTGGCTACACTCCATGTTGTGATCAGCTGCTTTTACTAGCTTATTAAAGGACACTGATTTACTGTCTGGCAAAGTTAAATATATAAATCTTTCTGAGTCTACACTAGTAGTACTTGATACCCTACAGTTCTCGCAGTCATGCTGCCATTGATAAGAAAGCCCAAACAGGTGATCTACATCTACACCTTCAGCATGCAATACATCAAGCATATACATTAAAAACTCCTGACAATCTTGCTGAATATTTTGAGAGAATTGTGTTTGACCTGAACATCTGTCTAACAGATTTTGAATTTCAGACACACTTTCTATTTTTGTTCTATCAGTGCTACATTTCTCTAACACAGAATTTAACAAACTGCAAAATCTGTGATCCGAATTGACCACAATCTCTTCTTTTACATTTTCTAGAGAAAACAAAACATTAACCACTACATTAGCATAGCAGTTGACACCAGAACTGTTTTCAAATTGAAAACCAACAACATCTTCAACAGAATCCTTTTTCTTTCTGCTTATAATTTCAGGTTCATCAACTTTTCGTCTTTTTGGTAAAACCTCCCTAGTATTGGTCACATTTCTTCGTTTCCGGCCTACCACACGTTTCTCAAACAAAGGATATTGAGGCAAATGTGGCGCATACTCTCTTCTTAACCTATTGTATTCCTTAACACAATCTAGATCCGCACAAATGTTTGTGACATCACACTCAATCAAGTACAATCCCGATAAAGTTCTAACTCGTGACAATGCCACATATGCCATACCCTCCTTGAACACAGAACTGCCAATATTCACCAATGCACTGTCTACACTTAAACCTTGTGATTTATGGATTGTCACCGCATATGCCAAGCAAACAGGAAACTGCTTACGGCGAACATATAAGTCTTTTACAAGCAAAAATCTAGCAGAACAACGACCAATTCGCTGTACTTCCTCAATGCCATCAAATTAAATTTTTTAAAATTCAATTCCATCTCTATTTCTGTATTTCACAAAATCAACAACATTACCCATTGATCCATTTACCAGACCTCTTTCAACATGTAAATTCCTTCTTAAAATTATACTGCAATTTAAGCACACATTCAGAGTCTTTTCAAAACCTGCAGTTTTAGATATAGTCTTCTCTAATGAATCCAATTTTGTTTTCAAATTCTCAGACAAAATAATTGTTGATCCCATATGCTCTACTCTGTCAATAGCTTCCAGTTTCACAATCTCTTGGTTTTCTAAATACAACATTTTGTTGTTGAAGATGGCACATTCTGCAAGAGTTGGCATCAAACATATTCCAGATTTCTTCTCAGTAATTTTCTGAAAAATATTCTCAGGCACAACGTCTTGTTCTGGATATAAATTTGACAGTAATCGTGCATGTAAAGCTTGTTTCCCATGCTCGGTCACTTTTCCAATTCTAACATCTTGTAGAATATTCTTGTAAACTTCATCCTTCGCCTGACGCATATTTTCATGCAGTTCAGCATAATTGAAGTTTAACCATATATTGACGTTGCCAATGCTCCCTAGGCACTTCCTGGTATCTTCATGCGTGAGCATTTTGAACACAGGTTGTCCTTTCACTGGTGTCAGCTGCAGAAGATCTCCGAAAACAATGATGTGTTTGCCACCAAATAACACATCATACTCTGTTTTAAGAACTTCTTGCATTCTCAAATGCACAAAGGCAAGCATGACATTGGAAACCGTGTTTACTTCGTCAATGATAAGAAGTTTCATTTTCCTCAAGACTCTTGAAACTTCACAACAAGCATCTCCAGATAACTTGTGGTATTGTAATTTGTTATCATGCTCCACTGGCAGCATCAGTAGACGATGCAAAGTAATACCTTTAATGTTATGTGCTGCCAGTCCAGTTGGAGCGGTGACAACACAAGACAGCGATGACTCAGTCCTTTCCTTCAAATACCATGAAATTGCTTTAATGAGGAAACTCTTTCCAGTTCCCGCTTCTCCACTCACGTACAGTCGGACAGGCTTCAACGATGTACATGAGCACTCTTTCTTCTCATGACTTAATCTATGATCAATTTGCTTGGTAACTTCGTCATATATTTTCCTCTGCTCAACGTTGAGTTGTCTTTCCAAGTCTTCTAAGTTAACCGCATCCTCCTGAGCATGTGCCATGGCTCTTTCCACTTCATTCATGGCAGTGGCAGCTTCATTTTCGATAACAGGTCCTCCTAGTGGATCCTGACTCAATGAAACAGAACTCTGACTGTCCTGAGAACTGTCTCTGGCAATCTCGGCTGCAATCGTTGCTTCCTGCTCGATTTCCGCATTCAACATTTGTACATATTTGGGAAAAGCAGGACATTCTATGGTCTCCTTGGCGGCAGTGAAAGAGTCTTCATAACAGAGGAAATCTCCAAGCAGTTCCTCTTCTGCACGCCAAGGCTTGAAAAGTTGCAAAAGTGCTAAATAGAAAAACTCCTTTTTTTCAGGAGATTCGCCACTCAATTTTCGATGGTTTACCAAGTGGCATTTTCTTTGCTTGACCAGACATCCCTCACTTCCAATTACAGCATACACTCCTTTATCAATATCTTCTTTGATGTTCCTCTTGAATATGTAATTTTGTAGAACCTCATACAGACAAACATTCTCGAGGTGACTACTTCGATTTGGATAATATGTATCCAACATGTTGGTCTTCAAAATGTCGGTACTGTTTGGCTCCTTTTCCGCCAAATACTCAATTTCCCGCACAGGTTTCAGAACTCGATTACGCGTTGCAGCAAGACCAAGACTCGCCCAAACGATACTCCTAGATTTGGCATAGAGACTTGCTGAAGACAACCGGTCAGAACATTCGTAAGCTCCGATTTCTCGATGCTTCAACATCTTCAGACTGAAACTGTACAACTTCTTACTGTGGCTCTTTTCATGGGAAATGTCCTCCCACATATCCTTCAATTCTGTCTTTTCTTTTTTGGTGATGTAAGATGTCACATACCGAGCCACAGCCATACAGTTATCAGCCACAAACTGTATATCCATGTTAGCATTCCACATGGACAAAATCACTGGGTTGTAGTCGTTGATGTACTTGGACTCTTCGTTCCTCTTCAAATTGTATGTGTTTTTAGGTGATTTCCTTGTCACATTATGTCGCAGCGAAGACATCAAACTGTTCACTCTTCCTTTAGAAATCACTGGTCGTGGAAAGGCGAAACGACATTTGGTGTAGAACTTGTCCTTGTTTCTGAATTTACGACGACAGTACTTTCCGCAACGATGGCTTTGGAAGCGTAGAACTTGTTCTCTTAGGCTTTTGTCCTCCTTTGCGTTTGGAACAGCACATGTAGAATACTGTTCTATGAAACTCATCACTAAGTCTTCTGGATCTGTTCCAAATTTAGGTGCATCCTTGATCCACAGCAGCATATGTATATGAGGAGTACCTCTTGCTTGGTACTCCTTTCTCCAGAAGAAATCCAACACCTCTCTAAGAGGTGGATTCTTCTTATTCATGATGAAAGACATCATAGCTTCAAATCTATGATTGAAGTACCTGCATACATTCACTGGATCCAAAGAGCACAGTTCTCCGGGTGTCTTGAATTAGATGTTTTCGATGTTTCCATTTGCCTCTCGTAGAAATTCAAGTAAGTCTTCCCAGCCATACTCGGCACAGCTCAGAGTGAGGAACCATGTGGGAGTTCCTAAGTTCCTCAGCATACATTTTAAATCACCATGACGACGGTACCAGTACTCATTAGTACCACGCTGACACGCCATGAGATTAATCAGGTGACAATCCAAAATACTGTCTTGGACATTGACTTTATCCATAAAGTCACTTGCCGAGATGTTTTGCATCTGTATACCACTTTTCAAGATGTGGTTCACTGCATATGACAGTCCAGACAGATCGCTTTCAAACAGGAGATGAAACAAATAGGGAATGCATTGTCGAAACCTAGCATCTTCTGCATACAATCGTAAAGTCCGGTATTCAGAAGCAGGAATTTGATGAGGTCGCTCATCATATCTTCCTCCTTGACCTGTTGGAAATAGCTGTGGGAAACACCGAGCTTCCAAACTTTCCTCCCAGACACTAATGGGACTCCCTTTGGCTTGTTTCCTTTGAAACAACTCAATAGCATTCCCCATGACTTCCTTGGAATGCAAAGGATGAACACTATAATGTTCATATATTTCTTCACTTTTAGAGGGTTCTACTTTCTCAATTTGACCAGCACACAAATCGCTATCCTCTTCCTCACTTACTTCCTCTTCTGCAACATATACATTCTTATAGTACTTATTATTTTTTTTCAAATACAATGTTGCCTTTTTTACTTTCCTAACATCCACTAAATCTTGCCATATTTTTTTATTCTTTGTCGGAACCCCATTAACTAAGATAACCAGAGGTTCCTCTTCCACTTTTTCTACTCCAATTGTGTTAATGTTGTTCTTCAAATCTAGAGGCAAATAAACAACTCTTCCCTTTAATCCTCTATGTAAATCTGATGGAGGCAATTTCCCTGTCTTTGGCTCCATTCTTACAATAGCCTGAAAGGGATGGATACTTTGAATCAAAATAGATTCATAAGTATTTAAATCCTTCAATTCAGAAGGAATCTCAACAATTCCAGATTATTATGAACCGCTCCAGCAGGCATCTGGTTTTGATTTAATTTGTTACAACAATAAGTACACACACGTTGATCCGATCCCAAATCAAAACAATTTTCTACCATCAAGTATGTAGCGAAATCCTTCCATTCACTATTATTTTCCCTTTCACTTCTTGCATATAAATCCACTAACTTAGTCTGATTCTTATAATAAGTGTGTCGACAACACACACAAGTGAAATTAGGCCTCTCACTTGATTTCACCTGAAACGTGGCAATTTCCTTCTGAAAATTATCTGTACTGGAAACCTGTACACTATCTTCCACATTACCCTCTTCTTCTGGGTCAATTTCAACATTCTCCTCTTTACTTCCAAAGTAACAAAACTCAATTTCTTCACACATATTCTTCACATCTATTTCAGAACCATGCAAAAGAGCAGCGCATAATTGTTTAAGCATAACTGCTGGACTCTTAGCATAATACAACATTCTAACTAATTTCCTCACTTTATTATGATGCACTGCTAGCATCCTGAAATGATGAAAAACACTCTGGCATACTCTCCTGGAAAGACAAGCCAGTGAATGACCATGCAAACCTGTCACTTCTCTCACTCTGCAAGGATCTAATTCTTGCAACAACTTCATTTTCTGCTTCAAACTTTTCTTATTAAATGTCCGTACAAAATCACAAAGCAAATGGATGGAATCCTGTCGCACACTGCAAATACTACTACACTTCCAGGTGTACACAGGTCCCTTAGGACGTCTTCCTAAAACCTCATTACCTAACATCTCTTCTGCCTCTGTTGTCACAAGTTTTTCTTTTTCAACTGGACAACCATCTTTCACCTCATAAGCTCGACCGCTGGTGTCAACTGCATGCACCAAATCATTATCCTGGAAATAACTCTCCTCATTGAAAAATGCCTCACAACTGGAACTATGCATCCATTCTCCGGAAAAAACTTCACAAAAATTACTACGATTAACTATTCTCTTCCATCTACTATTTCTTTTGAAATCATAAATTGCCTTGTTTAGCTTCCTAATTCTATTGATTATCAAAATAAATAACTTTCGTTTAATTTCAAATGCCTGATCAATAACTTTCTCAACTTTTTTTTTCTCTTATAAAAAACCACTTTCTGTTGACCTTTCTTAATATTTTTTAACAAATTGCCAATTATCCTGTTGCGGAACATTCGTTTACGAATGTCCCTAAACTGTTGTTTCCTTCTACTATCATGCACAGAGTTATCTCTTGCTCTAGCAGTAACATTTTTGATTGGCCTTTCCTTTCCGTTTAAATTGCTTCTCTTTTTCTGGACAAAAACATTTTCTGTAGTACTACTTTTTTTTCTAGAAATATTTCTTATGAATGTTTTCGTGGTCTTACCCGGTGCTTTCTTGGTGACTTGACGATTTTTTATTGTAGAGGACTGCTGCTGTAAATGATGGACCTGCTGTCTTTGACGTTTTGTAGCCTTTCTCATTCTCTCTTTAGTTGGCATTCTCAAAATTTGAAATGATCTGCAGTTGAATCTGTGGTAAAATATAATAAAAAATGTTATTAACCACTATTACCAAACAGTAAATCAATAACATTCATCAAAAACTTAACACACTACTTAACATTTTTACATATAATATTTTTTAGTGCTTTGGCGAATTTAGAATACAGAAATAGCAGAAAAGAAATGGAATTCTTCTTCATTTTACCTGTCTTGTTTTATATGTGAATCTGATCTAATTTTATGAGCATATTTTAATATTTTATTGAAGACACTACACATAACCTGTTTTTGAAGGTGTGTTCAATTTAAAATTAAACAGTTTACATTTTTACTTTTCATTTATTGTAAATTTTAAAAATAAATGTTTATAGTTCCATAGGCTCAAGCAGGTCAGCTTCCCACCCTATGTCATACAATTCTGACAAATCGGCATCCTCATCATATTCTTCATCATCCTCAGGATTTAAATCATCCAAGGGATCTACTTCCACTGACGTTTCAATTACAAGTTCAATGATGAGGTCGAGATCAACTGATTGCTGATTGTCACTCATGTTGATGTTGTCGTTATCTTTAAAGAAAGAGAACAACAATGAGATGTTGCAGAGTAAGAGACAAATCTCAGAGATTATAATAGTAAATTTGTTTGACAAGAGTAACATTTTGCAGCTATTATTTAGCCATGTCCAGCGATGCTGAGGAGGTGAGGCCTATGTCCAAGTTTTCAGTGAACAGGACTCATCTCTTCTTAACCTTGGATAAGCCTCACCGACTCTGTGTCCCCTGCTCATACTTAAATGTAGAGGGGCAGATTTATGCTAAGTGGCGCATCCCCACGGATGCACCAGTTAATGTGCACCGCTGCTCTGCCACCCATAGTGTGCCGCATTTACAATGTGGAGCACCATTGAGCAAAAACAGCACAGATGCATCACGCATCTGTGCCGCAAAAGCAGCACATTGCAGGAATCACGTCATAAGCGCGACATGTCTACTGCAATGCACAGGAGGAAGCCTCACATTGCATGGTGCATCACTTCTTATGCCTGTTTCAAACAGGCGTAAGGATTTGATTCAACAATGCTATAAAGCTGACTCAGTGAAATCTTCTAAATTTCACTGTGTTAGTTTTACAGGGCTTTCATGCAAATTAATGCATACCTTGCAACAAAACACTTATATGAAAACTGACGCAGGTTTCATGTGGCACAGGACTTTACAGCATGACACATCTGCCTAGATGCATCAAGTTGTAAATATGTCGCCACATAGCAAATGTTTTGCACCGCCGCTGCGTCACAAAAGTGACGCACAGTGACGCAAAAGAGACATACACCTATCATAAATCTGTCCCTAACATTTTAAATGATTGATTCAAGATTACGATAAAGTGTGGCCTATCCAGAGGTTTGTTTGAGGTGAGGCCTATTCAGAGTTGCAGATGAAATTTACGCTTGTTGAAGAGTACAGAGGAGATAATACATGTGAAGGCCTACCAATGAAGTAAGTCATATCCACTTCACTCTTGAACAAAGGCCAGACCTTTTCTGTGTCCATGGACAGACCTAAACTTCATCTGCACAATGTCATTCGTAAACTTAGGAAACACAGGTGATGTAATTGAAAAATGTGGAGTTTCTTTTCCTCATTTCACAATCACATCACCTGTGTTTCCTTTGCTTAGGTATCTCATAGTGCAGATGGACTCTAGCATATCAAAGAGTACACATAAGTTGAGCAGTGTATACAACAAATTTGACATTTACAGAAGATTCAGCTTCTTATCTTGTTGGAGATGAAATGAGGCCTGTCTTGCAACATGGTGCATCTTTTCCATCACTGCTGCATCGGTTTCATGTGGCACGGGACTTTACAGCATGACACATCTGCCTAGATGCATCAATTTTTAAATATGTCGCCACATAGCAAACCTTTTGCACCGCCGCTGCGTCACAAAAGTGACGCACAGTGACGCAAAAGAGTCATACACCTATCATAAATCTGTCCCTAACATGTTAAATGATTGATTCAGGATGACATTAAGGTGTGGCCTATCCAGAGGTTTGTTTAAGGTAAGGCCTACTCAGGGTTGCAGATTAAATTTACGCTTGTTGAAGAGTATAGAGGAGATAATACATGTGAAGACCTACCAATGAAGTAAGTCATGTCCACTTCACTCTTGAACAAAGGCCAGACCTCTTCTGTGTCCGTGGACAGACCTAAACCTCATCTGCACAATGTCATTCGTAAACTTAGGAAACACAGGTGATGTAATTGAAAAATGTGGAGTTTCTTTTCCTCTTTCACAATCACATCACCTGTGTTTCCTTTGCTTAAGTATCTCATACTGCAGATGGACTCTAGCATAGCAAAGAGTACACATAAGCTGAGCAGTGTATACAACAATTTTGACATTTACATAAGATTCAGCTTCTTATCTTGTTGGAGATGAAATGAGGCCTGTCTTGCAACATGGTGCATCTTTACCATCACTGCTGCATCGGTTTCATGTGGCACGGGACTTTACAACATGACACATCTGCCTAGATGCATCAATTTTTAAATATGTCACCACATAGCAAATCTTTTGCACCGCCGCTGCGTCACAAAAGTGACGCACAGTGACGCAAAAGAGTCATACACCTATCATAAATCTGTCCCTAACATGTTAAATGATTGATTCAGGATGACATTAAGGTGTGGCCTATCCAGAGGTTTGTTTAAGGTAAGGCCTACTCAGGGTTGCAGATTAAATTTACGCTTGTTGAAGAGTATAGAGGATATAATACATGTGAAGACCTACCAATGAAGTAAGTCATGTCCACTTCACTCTTGAACAAAGGCCAGACCTCTTCTGTGTCCGTGGACAGACCTAAACCTCATCTGCACAATGTCATTCATAAACTTAGGAAACACAGGTGATGTAATTGAAAAATGTGGAGTTTCTTTTCCTCATTTCACAATCACATCACCTGTGTTTCCTTTGCTTAGGTATCTCATAGTGCAGATGGACTCTAGCATATCAAAGAGTACACATAAGTTGAGCAGTGAATACAACAATTTTGATATTTAGAGAAGATTCAGCTTCTTATCTTGTTGGAGATGAAATGAGGCCTGTCTTGCAACATGGTGCATCTTTTGCATCACTGCTGCATCGGTTTCATGTGGCACGGGTCTTTACAGCATGACACATCTGCCTAGATGCATCAAGTTGTAAATATGTCACCACATAGCAAATCTTTTGCACCGCCGCTGCGTCACAAAAGTGACGCACAGTGACGCAAAAGAGGCATACACCTATCATAAATCTGTCCCTAATATTTTAAATGATTGATTCAGGATTACGATAAGGTGTGCCCTATCCAGAGGTTTGTTTGAGGTGAGGCCTACTCAGGGTTGCAGATGAAATTTACGCTTTTTGAAGAGTACAGAGGAGATAATACATGTGAAGCCCTACCAATGAAGTAAGTCATGTCCACTTCACTCTTGAACAAAGGCCAGACCTTTTCTGTGTCCGTGGACAGACCTAAACCTCATCTGCACAATGTCATTCGTAAACTTAGGAAACACATGTGATGTAATTGAAAAATGTGGAGTTTCTTTTCCTCATTTCACAATCACCTCACCTGTGTTTCCTTTGCTTAGGTATCTCATAGTGCAGATGGAGTCTAGCATATCAAAGACTACGCAGAAGGTTACAACTGTATGGAACATGGCTATGTAAGTCAAAAAATCAAAATCTAAATTTGCCAAGCACACATGGGGGCGTATTTACAAGGACCTTGCACCACAGGGAAAGGTCTTAAATTAAAATGGGAAAAATAACATCAGAGAGACTCAAAGGCCTTATAAATATGCCCCAAGCAACCTATGAAGCTCTAGCATTACATATCAAGAAACCTAATTGATTTCAAAAATCGTTTTTAAACAGATCATCTAAATAAATTATATACCTACATTCATCAGGAAGTGACTTAAAATGCCCTAAGACACATGAAAGCGTTTTTTTTAAGCCCTTGCTCCATTTTTAGATCACTTTTAACATGGCTATGTAAGTCAAATAATCAAGATCTAAATTTTCCAAGCACAGATGGGGGCGTATTTACAAGGACCTTGCACCACAGGGAAAGGTCTTAAATTAAAATGGGAAAAATAACATCAGAGAGACTCAAAGGCCTTATAAATATGCCCCAAGCAACCTATGAACCTCTAGCATTACATATCAAGAAACCTAATTGATTTCAAAAAACGTTTTTAAACACAACTTGTAAAGCAATTATATTCACACATTCATGGGGAAGTTACTTAAAATACCCTAAGACACATGAAAGCGTTTTTTTTAAGCCCTTGCTCCATTTTGAGATCACTTTTAACATGGCTATGTAAGTCAAATAATCAAGATCTAAATTTGCCAAGCACAGATGGGGGCGTATTTACAAGGACCTTGCACCACAGGGAAAGGTCTTAAATTAAAATGGGAAAAATAACATCAGAGAGACACAAAGGCCTTATAAATATGCCCCAAGCAACCTATGAAGCTCTAGCAGTACATATCAAGAAACCTAATTGATTTCAAAAATCGTTTTTAAACACATCAACTAAATCAATTAGATACCTACATTCAAGGGGAAATGACTTAAAATGGCCTAAGACACATGAAAGCGTTTTTTTTAAGGCCCTTGCAACATTTTTGGGTCACTTTTAACATGGCTATGTTAGTCAAAGAATTAAAATCTAAATTTGCCAAGCACAGATGGGGGCATATTTACAAGGACCTTGCACCACAGGGAAAGGTCTTAAATTAAAATGGGGAAAAGTACATCAAAGGAAGTCAAAAGCCTTGAAAATATGCCCCAAGCAACCTATGAAACTCTAGCAGTACATATCAAGAAACCTAATTGATTTTTAAAAACGTTTTTAAACACATCTTGTAAAACAATTATATTCATACATTCATGGGGAAGTGAGTTAAAATACCCTAAGACACATGAAAGCATTTTTGTAAGACCCTTGCACTTTTTTTGCATCCCTTTTAACATGGCTATGTAACACAAAGAAACAAAATCTATTTGTAAAACACTTGACACAAAGCAACATTTTAAATACACAACTTTCTTCATAATTTTCTCCCTAAACCATACTATTCTCTACCTAAATTAAATGAATCTTTTCTCACCTTAGCAAATACTTTATGAGTTTCAAAACAGTCTCAGAAACACACCAAATTGTCTTTAGCAGAGCAAAAGGTATGCACCCCAGAGTCTGCAGCTATGAAAAGCACAGAAATGCTGTAACTCATCACACATATCTCTCATGTCACCCAATCAAAACTCTTCCCTCACTTTTTTCAAATCAACACCCTTCCCCCCTCTGGCCTTTATGCCTTTTTTGCATAGCAACCACCTCCTGAAAGACCTCTCATGTTTGCAAGTTCACACAACAATGTTTCAATTGAACTCTGAACTCTCAGTGCACCTGCGTATCCAGTGCAATCTTTCATTAAATGATTTTTTCTTGACCATTCAAATTACACCTTTCAAACAACACATCCATGCACCCTAACTTTCTGTTTTCAGCAATCAAAATCCACCAATCACTGCTACTGCTTCCTTAACACAGAAACTCCACAGTTTTTTTCATTTTAAACTCTTATTTTTTCAACTCCCATTTCATTGCCACACTTCATCTGACTGCAGCAGAACCTCCTCTCACCATGTTTTCTGTCTGGATTGTTGGACATAGTTACATCTACTGGGCTCAAAGGTATGCTGAGAACAGAAATTTACCTAACCTCAATTTACAAGATGTGGAAATTAAGTGGTTTGGCCACAGAGGATTAAAATGTCACCAATTGATACCATTGGTGAAAACCTTTATGCATTTGCCTAAACCTGACCTGTTAATTGTGCACTGTGGAGGAAATGACTTGGGCACTTTGACTGGTGTAGGTCTGGAACTGCTTTTAAAGGACACCTTTGAGCAATTGATGGCACTTTTTCCTCAAACTGCCTTGGTATATTTAAATATATGCCAAAGACAGAAATGGAGGTGGTCGAACCAATTTTGTCCACAAATTGAGAAGTCGAGGAAGCATGTAAACAAATCTGTTTCAGCTTACATGAGAGACCATGGAATGGGCTCCATGTACAACAATAACTTGCGTTACTACATGCAAGATATCTACAGAGGAGAAGGAGTTCACTTCTCAGATGAGGGCAACAGAGTTTTCATTTTGAATTTAAGACTGTGCATTGGTACCTACTTATAAGTACCTAAATGTACCATAAACCCAAAAGCTCTTCTCAGAGCTACCCTACATCTGATCACTCACAATTATTATTTTACTCTAACTTTTTTCACAAATTTTCAACAAAGTACGCTCCCCGGAGCGCTACCCGGCACGCGAACCGGAAGCTAACCACGCGAAATTTTTTTTAAAAAATGTTTTTTTCCGCACATATGGGCCTCCTCAGCCACCCTCAGAAAACCTAGGGGGTCAAGATACGTCTACCGTGCCCCCTTCTACCCATTCTGAACATTATTTGCCCTCCATCTTGTATCTTAATTCGACCGAAACACAAAATGGTGGACTCCCGTAACGCTGCCGGTTCGCGTACCGGGGCGCTCACCGGGAAGCGCTCCATCAAAAAAAGTGGGAAAGTAATTTACAGAAGAAACCCTGGAGAAACTTTCACCAAATATAGATTAGCTCATACTACATACCAATCCCTACCATTTTCACAAATTTGGTTGGAATTCCATTTAGCCATTTAGCCTGTAGACCTCTCTAAATACCCTGAGGTAAATTACTTCACAAAACACATCTGAAGTGTTGGAATTGACAACCAATTAAAATGTTACTTTCATTTTCTATTTTTTTTTACCTGACATTTGATTGGTTATGTACCTGAAAATATATAAAGGAAGAGAAGGAAACACAGCCATTTTGACTACTACTTCCTGGTGTACATTTCAATAGGATTTTCATTAATAACTTCAACTTCTTTTGAAAGGTAAGTTGTTATTTTAAAAACTGAAGTATATTGTGCACTTTAAGTTAATATGGTAAACTTTTTCTGATAGTTATATACTATCCCTCTGTAGTAGTTATAGATTTAGATAGACTTCTCTGGTATAGTTATGGATGGACTTAGGCTTCTCTTGTATAATTATGAATTTACTTACGTTAAATCACATACACTTTTTTATATTCCTACTTCCACTCCGATACTATACACTGCCCAAAGATAAATTCACTGTTAAAAACTGCCTATCTAAAATTAATCCCAACAGTGCCCTATCTCTACTAATATATATTTTTTTTATGCAAATTTCAGACAAAATGGAAGGCGAACAGAAAGTTTCATTTGAAATTGTCCTTGCAGAGACCAACCAAGAAATCATTGATCCAAATGACATTGAATTTATGGATGAAACTTGGGACCAAGAACTACTGCAATGTGTGCAATCAGTAGATGTCCTCCTTGAAAATGAGGACATTTTACACACTCAAAAATTACAAGCTATGTTCAATGAAAATAACGACATTTCAGACAGTGAAATGTTAGACATTTTATTAAATTTTGAAACACAGTCACAATAATAAATAATTGCTTAAAAAAATAAAGAAATAAAAAACAATCAACAAAACAAACAATCAATTAACATACAATATTTGAAAAGTCTATCATTCTTTTTTCCTTATAGTACGCTCCCCAGAGCGCTTACCGGTGCGCGTACCGGGCGCTCCCCACGCAAAAAAAACAAACATTTTTTTTTTTTTTTGCCCCGCGGGGCCCTTTTAAAGCCTCCACATCAAACCTAGGGGGTCAGGGAGGATCTACAATGCCCCCTTATGGTCATTTCCCCCTTTGTTTTTGCCTCCTCTTGTCTCTCGATCCTACCGAGAGACAAGATGGCGGCCGCTCCGGACTGTTTAGAATGTTGACAGACACCGGAGAGCCAATCAGCTTCGCTACGCGAAGTTCCGTTACGCGTCAGGTACGCGAACCGGAGCGCTGCCCGGAGCGCGCTTACAGATATATATCTTTTTTTGAACGTTAATTTCTCAAAATCCACTGGATCACATATATTGAGACCTAGCAAAGGCACATCGGGCTACCAGTCCCTACAATTTTGCCAAGTTTCGTGCAAATCCATTCAGCCGTTCGGGCTAAAAGTGAGGCCAACCGCCCTATGGAAATTAACATGGGAAAAACGCGTTTTGGGACCCCCCTTTTTTCTCGGGCCCCCCCTTGACAAACCCCCCCCAAATTTTCAGTATCTGCTCAGAAACAAAATGTTCCATTTTCCTGAAAATTTCAGCCAATTCCGTCCACAAACGCCAAAGTTATTAGACATAGAATTTTCAAAAATCCCATAGAGAAAAAATCCTAACTATATATACCTACTGGCGACCGCCAGTAGGTAATATATATATATATATATATATATATATATACATATATATATATATTCACTGAAAAAACATAGGTTTTACACCAGTTATAGTTAGCTGGAAATTTTACTCGCATAAAACCATTGAAATTCCCACGTTATAGTTAGTTGGACTCACTATAACTTGCGCGTGCAATGCACTGCTGATGACGTCACATATTACATCACTCATGACATGGTCAGTGACATCACTCATGACATCACTGATGACACCATCCAGTGAATGTGTGTCTTTCTGAAAAATAAATAATAGTGAGTAATGTTTAAATATTTAAATATATGTGTTATTGTTTCACTTTGTGTATAAGTGGCTGCATGGGTTGGTGAGTAGCTACATGTGTATGTATATGGGTTATTAGATGTTTTTCTTAGTATTAGTATGAGTGTTTGTATGGTTTGGTGGGGGTATTACTTAGCACATAGATGCATGAATGACTGACTCTCTCTTTGTATGTGTTTTGAAGACAGCATATGTGCAGGACTGTATGGGTGGATGAGTGTGTATATGTGTGTGTTAGTGAGTGAATGACTGTCTCACTAGTGTCTTTATCAGTAACTACATGTGTTTTAATCTAGTATATGTGAATATTGATGTATATAAGTGAGTATATGTGAGAGTGAGGGATTCTAAGAGTTCCTGTTTAAATTAGTATGTGTTTCTATAAGTGATTGTTTAAGAGAGTAAGTATGTGTAAGTTTCCTTAGAAGTAAAGTGGTAGTGTGTGTATAGCTATATATGCAAATGAATAGATGTTCAATAGTTTATTTGCATGTGTGAGTATGTGTGTGAGTAACTTTTGGATGCCTGTCAGTGTGTAACAGGATGTATAGGTGTATCACTACATATGATGAGTGAGTATATGTATGAGTGACTATATAGAACTGTTGGTGAATGAGTGGATGTATATATAGATGGTGGAATTATTGAATTGGTTGTTGTAACTGGTATGGGTATCTCCATTTTGTTTGAAAATTTTAGTTTCTATTTTTGAATATGTGTTTCAAGGGTTACATTACAGTGAAAAGAGGTCTGTCACTCTGTCACAATGATGGTGTCATCAGTGATGTCATGAGTGATGTCACTGACCATGTCATGAGTGATGTAATATGTGACGTCATCAGCAGTGCATTGCACGCGCAAGTTATAGTGAGTCCAACTAACTATAACGTGGGAATTTCAATGGTTTTATGCGAGTAAAATTTCCAGCTAACTATAACTGGTGTAAAACCTATGGTTTTTTCAGTGAATTTAATAGGTTTTTTAAATGCTAATTCCTAACTATAACTGGGGTGAAACCTATGGTTTTTTCAGTGAATTTCATAGGTTTTTTAATAGCAAATCTCTATAGGTATGAAAAGTAATAATTTTTATAACGAATTTTAAATTGTGTAAATATTATTTTTTTTTTATTGTTTGCCCTGGTACGCGCCCCGGAGTGCTCCCTGGGCGCGTACCGGGGAGCGTCCCGAGAGCACTATTCCCGCGAATGAAAACAACATCATGACGTTTCGCGTAGTCGCGTAATGCGTCATATGACGCACTGCGTAAGCGCACCCGGAATCACGCGATCGCATACGATCGCGCAACGTCATGACCCGCTTACGCGACGCGCCCCGGGGCGCGTAGCGTAAGCGCATCGGGTCATGTGATCTGAAAATAACACTTTTCATTGGTGCAGATCAGTTTTGGTTTCCAAATGATGAAAGCTTGGATCATGTGACTTGAAAATAACACTTTTCATTGGTCCAGAACACTTTTTTTTTCCCAAATGATGAAAACCCCACCTTTTTTCCTCACTCTGACTTTCATCTTTGTGAGAGGAAGACCTGTTTCTGCTTGTTCAGTCATGGCATCTGTAGTAGCTGCAGCTAGTGGACCCCCACCACCACCACAACCACCTAGGAAGGAAGGACCACCTGCACAGTTCCTTCCAAACCCAGAGGAAGAGGAAGAAGAAGAGGAAGAGGAGGTAGAGCCGAGGCAGTTCTTGCGTGAAGAGCCCCAGCAATCCCACCACATAGACAATTTTATATGGCAATTTTTATCTTACCCTCAAGAGCAAAAAAAGGTCAATGCCCGGTACGTGACATGCCTCATTTGCAATGCAGTTCTGTCCCGAGGCACAGACAAATAGTATAGTTTTGGAAACTATACTATGCACCGCCACATGCAGAGGTGGCATCCAATCAATTATAGCGCTGCTGAGGTGCGTCACCTCCAGGATAACCCACCAACTCCTGTGGCCAGTATATCGTCACAGGAAACTCTATCGGGACCAGAGGCGAGGGAGACGGTCCCAACTATTCAAAAGAATTTTGTGCACCTGAAGCTAGTGTGCATTTATTGTGGTGCACTAATTTCTTATGGGGAGAGGAGTATCATTTTAATTAATAGAGCATTTGAAAACCACAAGTGCTCAAAACACCCCAGGAAGTAATTATTATTTTTTTGCTCCTGTTGAGCCCTTTCTAATGCCTTATTTTCGTTGTTCCGCCAAAAAAAAACCAAAACAAATATAAAATTGTTAAAAAAAAAAATAAAAAAAAAAATGTTCATAAAAATAAAAAAATATATAAAACAACAAAAACAATTAAAAAAAAGTTCTTTTCAGAACTACCTCCCATTTATAAAAATTGCTAAATTGTTTAGCACTCTGGCAATCTCTTTTTTTTTTAATTCGCTCCCCGGTACGCTCCCCCCGCGAAAATCAAAAAAAAAACCAAATTTTCTTTTTTTTACCCGTGGGACCCTTTTATGGCCCCCACATCAAACCTAGAGGGTCAGGGGGGGTCTACCCTGCCCCCTTTTCATTATTTTCCCTTTTGTTTTTACCACCTCTTGCGTCTCGATCCGACCGAGACACAAGATGGCGGCCGCTGCGAACTGTTTCGAATGTTTACAGACACCCGAGAGCCAATCAGCTTCCCGTGCGCAGGTCGCGCGGCGCGCCCGGAGCGCTCCCCGGTACGCGCACTGGGGCGCGCTTACAGATATATAAATTTTTTTGAACCTAAATTACTCAAAATCCTCTGGAGCACATATCTTGAGACATAGCAAAGGCACATTGGGCTACCAGTCCCTACAATTTTGCCAAGTTTGGTGAAAATCCATTCAGCCGTTCGAGCTAAAAGTGCGACAGACCGCCCTATGGAAATTAACATGGGGAAAACACGTTTTGGGACCCCCCTTTTATCTCGGCCCCCACTTGACGAATCCCCCCCAAACATTCAGGGAAGGAGCGGAGCGCCGCGAGACAAAGTTGCTGAAAAATTCTGGCTGATTCCTCAACCGGCGCCAAAGTTATTCCAAATAGAATGTTGCAATTTCCCTATGGAAATCGATCCTAACTATAACTACCTACTGGCGACCGCCAGTAGGTAATATATATATATATATATATATATATATATATATACAATGTTGATGGTAAAAACCATTTGGTTTTTGCCAATAATGTTATTGTATGTGACAATAATTGAGATGCATGGGAATGTCAAAAAGAAGAGAATTGGTGGTGCACTGCAAAAGTAGTCACTTGTACTTATGGTTTAAGCAGTATGGGTGCACTTGAGGGTAGCGTTACCGTCAACGCTTGATTAATAGAACGTGTGGTGTATGCATAAGCATGCAAATACATCCCCTGGTAAGGCACTCCAAAACGGATCAAATGAATTGATTCCAAAAATTTCTTTAAAGATGCATAAAATTTTAATTGTTCAAAAGTTGTAGAATCGCAGTTCTCACTGATATTTACATCATATCAATGGCATAGGTTAAATGCATACGTATTCATTTGTACGTCCAAACTCCAATGCATTTCGGGGGTAAATGCCCTTTGTCAAGGAGAGCTGAAAGAGTGAAAACGGGCCCGAGTTAGGATGAAAGAATCAAGTGGAAGTCAAAAAAAGTGAAAGTCAAAAAAATACCGTTCAATGATAATGTTAACGTTAAAGTGTCGATCAATGTAAGTGCATATGAAAAGTTTACACGATATAGTGGGGAGTGCTCGATCATGGGAAGTGAAGGGTGGGCTGAGGGGAGAGTGAAGGAGGTGGAAAACGAGGAATATCGCATGGTGGTAGGTGGATGCAGGAACGCGTTAATAAAACAGCGTGGCATTAGAACGTAAACGGACTTACTTCAACAGAGTAGCGAGAGCGCACACGGAATCACGCGATCGCATACGATCGCGCAACGTCATGACCCGCTTACGCGACGCGCCCCGGGGCGTGCCCCGGGGCGCGTAGCGTAAGCGCATCGGGTCATGTGATCTGAAAATAACACTTTTCATTGGTGCAGCTCTCCTTGACAAAGGGCGTTTACGCCCGAAATGCATTGGAGTTTGGACGTACAAATGAATACGTATGCATTTAACCTATGCCATTGATATGATGTAAATATCAGTGAGAACTGCGATTCTACAACTTTTGAACAATTAAAACTTTATGCATCTTTAAAGAAATTTTTGGAATCAATTCATTTGATCCGTTTTGGAGTGCCTTACCAGGGGATGTATTTGCATGCTTATGCATACACCACACGTTCTATTAATCAAGCGTTGACGGTAACGCTACCCTCAAGTGCACCCATACTGCTTAAACCATAAGTACAAGTGACTACTTTTGCAGTGCACCACCAATTCTCTTCTTTTTGTCAAACCATTTTGCACCGCTCTACGGTGGACTGCACGCCATACAACATGCAATACGACGAAATTAGCAAAAGCACCAACGTTAGAGCCCACACTCTAGCATACGATGAAGATGAGCGACAACGCATCTACTCGCTGATTGAAGAAGACATCAGCCCATCTACTACCCTTCGCAATAAAGAGCAATGTATGAGACAACTACTATACCTCTCCAAACGCCACATTAATCAAAAGCTTCATGCTAGCACCTTACTTAAATATCATCGGGCGCTCAGAATCCCACGAAGATTGCGGATAGCTTTGAAGCCCTCCCTATGTAAGAATTCTAAGACATTTAAAGACAAATGGAACGGCATATTGAATAAGTGCAGCCTGGATCTAATCCTTCTCATTGTGGAAGAACTCTCAGGTATCTTAAAAGAGCTTGAACAAGAAATCAAAGTAATCGATAGCGAATTGAAAGATCTCCTGACACCCGAAGAGCTCACCACCACACTCGAAGACATCAAAAACATTCTCGATAAACATCAAAAAGAAATCAACGAACGTAAAGTTCGAAAATTCCGCAGAGATACGCTTGATTACAAGCTTGATGAGGTGTACTCCTGGGCTGACGTTTATGCCCAGCGACGACGAAACAAGCCCTTTAACGCACAAACAGATACATCATCATCCGGAAGCGATTCTTCTAATCGTCCCCAGCAAAGCACCACCAGAACAACCACTGCCAGTCACAAGCCTGGTCAAGATCAAGCGTCCACATCCCAAACGGGACGAGAAGAACCATCTGCGGTTCCTTTTTTAGGATTAGACCCAGAGGCTACCGAAGACCCCGGAGGGGCAAAAAGAAAAGAGAAAGAAAAAAGTCCCCCTATGACCCGAAGCACAGTAACCAAGAAAGACCTGAAGCCGAAAAAGCCCACCTAGTTATCAACATCTCTGATACCCCAATTTCTAAACATCAAATGAACTTACTCGAGAAAGGTACATCGTTCATTCCTGTGACACAGACAAATCTACTTGAACTTGAAGTGAGTACGTTTAAATTCACAAGGAAACTCAAACTACGTCATTTTTTTGACAACACGCTACTCCCAAATACTAGCGTCAAGAGTGATCAACTTAAAGGATTACGACCACCTAGCACGTACCAAGCACCAAACAGCCATAAGTGTATTGACCTTTTTGAGAATCTAGTACGCAATGACCTTACAACAATCAATTTCAAATCTTATACCAAACATAAGAACATCACACGCAAAGATCGAGACACCCTGGAAAGTTTGGCTAACAACACTCATATCAAATGCATTAAAGCGGACAAGGGCGGAGCCCTTGTGATCCTGAATTCTAGCATGTATAACCAACGACTCTTTGAACATTTAGAGGATTCCACCATCTACATGCAACTAGACAAAAATCCCACATTGGAGTTTCAAAACACGTTGCAAACTATTGTATTAAAAGCGTATCAGATCGGGACCATTGAAGAACGCACCAAGAATTACCTCTTGTTGGAAAATCCCAAGAGTCCCACAATCCACATGAGTCCCAAAATACATAAGAACCTGCTAGACCCTCCTTTCAGGCCGATTGTTTCAACTAAAGGATCTATACACGAACCTACTGGAAAACTGATCGATAAATATCTCCAACCTTCAGTCATGAAAGCCAAAAGCTACATCAAAGACACGACAGATTTTCTGCTTAAATTAGCGGAAATTAAGTTCAATCAGAATGACTGTCCTTTACTTTGTACTGCAGACGTTAGTTCGCTTTACACCTCCATACCCCATCAGGGAGGAATAGAAGCCATCGAACAATGCCTTCTCAATAGCAACATCGACACACCTATGCAATCTTTCATCATGGAGCTCATGATGTTTACACTGTATCACAGTTATTTTCAAGTCAACAACCAATGGTATCTTCAACTATCCGGAATGGCTATGGGAAACTGCGCTGCCCCAACATATGCCAATATCTACATGGAGAATTTTGAGAATCAACACATTTACTCTAACTACAACCTTCACGATAATATCAGCATGTACGTCCGATACATCGACGACCTGTTCTTTATATGGACTGACACCAAAGACTCTCTTACTAGAGCTTTAACGGAACTCAACACCAAAGACCCACGTATCAAACTTACATGGCTCATCAGCGATACAGAGATATCATTCCTAGACGTGCACATCAAAATCACTAAACACGGATTCAGCACTGACCTACATCGGAAAAGCACTGATCGTAACAATACGTTACATTTCAAGAGTTTCCATCAGGGATCACTCAAGAGACACTTGCCGTTTTCCCAAATGTTACGCCTCAGACGCATAGTGTCTGATAATCAAATCTTCAATCACAGAATTCAGGAAATGCATCAACGGTTCCTTGACAGAGGATATCCTGATAACATCCTTAAAGAAGCTCAAAACAGAGTCATGGATATCTCCAGACAAGACAGTCTCCTTAAGAAACCCAAACAAGCTCAAGAACGCATGGTTCTGGTTTCCAAGTTCTCCACAGCCAGCCATAAATATAAAAAAAAATTCTGAAACACTGGCCGATTCTACAAATGGAGCCTGATTTCCAGGACATTTTCCAAACTCCTCCATTGTTTGCCTACACTTGAAGTAAGAATCTAAAGGAAATTCTGTCTAACCCCATGCCCACCACAACTGTCTACAAAGGAACACAACCTTGTCTCAATTGCAACAATTGCAATAGCATCATCAGAGGCAACATCATTCAACATCCTATGAAAGGACACTCCATCAAGCTACAAGTCAACGCAACATGTGATTCTAAGAATTTGATTTATGCACTAAAATGCCCTTGCGGAAAAATCCATATCGGCAAAACAGAAAGAAAAATCAAAACACGTATGAACGAACATAAGTCGAATATTCGCACCAAACAAGAGAAATCTAATGTTGCCATGCATTTTCACGAGTGTCATCACACTGTTGCACAACTTCGATTTACAGTACTGGAACTCATTCACACCAGGGAAGGTATTGATAATCGCAAGCTCCTTCTTAAAAGAGAACTTGAATGGATTTATCGCTTACAGACCTTAAAGCCACATGGGCTAAATGACCATGTTGAATATAGCTGTTACCTATAATCTTCACATATCTGTTATAAAGTTCTGTTAGCTGTTGACTCATTGCTCTTTACATGTATTTTTACCCCCTTTTCATCTTTTCATCTTTTTATCTTTTCCTCTATCTTTTCTTCCATTTTTGTCTCTAGTTGACCCTTCATACCAGTTATTTCACCATTTCAAGATGGCCCCCACACTTCTCTACTCTTTCACCCTTTCTTAGTAGTCCTATTTCTATGTTTCCCCAGTTGAACTACACCACACCTGGCCTATTTTTATTTTTATTTTCACCTGCACCATTCCTATCGTCTATGTTACCTCGCGTCCACTTACACGGATGAACCCAACTTGATGCTTTCAAACCGGTTGACCGGAGCAGCGAGCGCTCTCGCTACTCTGTTGAAGTAAGTCTGTTTACGTTCTAATGCCTTGCTGTTTTATTAACGCGATCCTGCATCCACCTACCACCATGCGATATTCCTCGTTTTCCACCTCCTTCACTCTCCCCTCAGCCCACCCTTCACTTCCCATGATCGAGCACTCCCCACTATATTGCTCACTCGTGTAAACTTTTTATATGCACTTACATTGATCGACACTGTTAACATTATCATTGAACGGTATTTTTTTGACTTTCACTTTTTTTGACTTCCACTTGATTCTTTCATCCTAACTCGGGCCCGTTTTCACTCTTTCAGCTCTCCTTGACAAAGGGCGTTTACGCCCGAAATGCATTGGAGTTTGGACGTACAAATGAATACGTATGCATTTAACCTATGCCATTGATATGATGTAAATATCAGTGAGAACTGCGATTCTACAACTTTTGAACAATTAAAACTTTATGCATCTTTAAAGAAATTTTTGGAATCAATTCATTTGATCCGTTTTGGAGTACCTTACCAGGGGATGTATTTGCATGCATGGGAATGTAACATGCGCCAGGGAAGGTAATTTGAGATTGTCACAATTGGCAGACTCGAGGGACAATAAAGCACTGCACCTCCCTTTAGCACAATTTATCAGAATTTGTAATTTTACTGCATGCACCAAACCAAGCACCTTCCACTCCCAAGATGTGCCCAGACTGTCAAACACAATCCAAATACACAAGTGGTGGTGCAGAGCAAAGTTAGAATCCATTTATATACAAGTCCAATCCAAGCTGTATATAGACCAATACGTCTTTATTTTCATTTTTCATTGGTGATATGAAATAAACAGCCAACATGTTTCATGTATCATACATGAACTTCATCAGGACAACTGAAGTGGCGCATCGGTCAGGCATAGTCTTCACCTGATATAAATTTGATCCCTTAAGTGCAATGGATCTTCATGTCTCCTGCTGATGTCAGTAATTCAGCCAGGGTCACCATATAGGCCTGCATCCCAAAGCATTACGGGCAAGACAACCGGAATTGCGCAAGAAAATATTAGTGGTGTAGGACACTAGTCAAGGTGTCTGGGATGGAAGCCTATTAGGCGACCCTGACTGAATTACTGACATCAACAGGAGATATGAGGATCCACTGCAATTATTCCCTCAAACATATCCTTATGTAAAATGTTCATGGTAAGTCTACACTGATCTTCTAAATGAGTTGAATCAGGTTTAGTTTTGGTGCAAGCATGCTCACCAGAAGAATTCAAGTCCACTGATAGACCAATTATCAAAAGAACGAAGCCAGTTGGCACTAATGTTATTATCACTAAACACAGTGGTGGCTGAAAAACCTTGAAAATGGCGAGGCGTAAGATGTAATTGTGCCTGATGTCTCGGACAGTTTTTTTAAAATCATTATTAGACCTGCAGTTTGCATATAGGGGGCAAAGCCACCAGTTCATAAAGTTGGATCTCACCTACAGTTGGTCCAATGAGTGTTTAGTTGTCTGTTTCAATTTGAGCTGCGCTGCACTTGAATGGTCTATCCAATGGCGTGCAGTCTATAAAACTAGGAGCAATGCATTTCCTCTGCATAAGTCAAGGTCACTGGAATAATGCAATTTTACAAAAGCTGTTTTTGGCATAATTATAGATTTGCAGCATAGCCATGAAACTTAGCACCTGTGACATAATCTCTTGACAAAACAAAAACGAGTTTGCAAAGGGTAACTGGCCAACTGTCTGAAGCTCATTGCTACATTTGGGTTATATACTGGTGCTAATGGGGTGAAACCAATACCCAAATAGTGTTAACGTGTAAAAATGGCAAAATAATAAAGTAATAAATACTATCACAAAATGTGTTGTGTTGCAACGAACTATGGGTCATATTAGCAAGCGCGTCATCGCCGCTTTAGCTGCACTTTTTGCCGATAAAGCAGTGATTTTTTTATCACCCAATTACCAAGCTGTCTCTAACAGCAGTTAGCGACAGCGACCGGTTTGGGGCCCGCTTTGCATGTCAGCGATATTTATTGCTAATGACATGCAAAGTGGGTGTACCCAAACTAATAGCGACTGAAAGCAGTTGCTAACACAGCTATCGCCTATTAGCAATACCCGCGATGAGATAAAAAAAGGTGCACTAACCGCAATTAGCGCCAGGATTTTACACCTGGTTAAAACCTGACTTAGCCATAATAGTCAATGGGAGGTGGATTCTATGGCTAAGTCCCCACCTGCCTATTAGCGAGATTTTCCTTAGCAATAGGATTTTTATTCTATCTCACGTTATAGATGGGATTCACCGCTATCGCTGGATTTTTTTATCCCCGTGGAGATAAATGTTGGTAATACTGCGTTATCTCCGCAATAAAATCCAGCGATAGGAGGCGATAAAAAAAATCGCGCTAAGCGTGGTTTGCGATCATTTTCGACAGTTGTAGCTAATATGCCCCTATTTTCTTTTTTTGACACACAAGCATCGCCCCAGGACTTCTGGGAGTAGTGTGCCACTGCGAAGTTTTCCAACTGATGTCTGGCAGCGAAAAGGAAACTAAAAGTCAAAGACAAAAAACATAACCCTCGCTTGGGGCCGATTTTGGGCAAGGCAAACTCTTCAGTGTGCAGAAACGGTGTCAACAATAAGCCATAGCGAAAACACACTATTAATCTCTCTAGGATTTTAACCAAACTCTTGCCGCAGGTTAAAGCAGTATTATTGGTGCAGGCACTTGACCTGCTGGGCTAGCTTACTTTTTGATAGCTCACAGTAAAATCAAAATATTGCTCAGTGACACCCTCCCACCCTAATTTACCTGTCTGTGCACCTCGAGCCGCTCCTTGGAAGTGGCTGTGCCAGTGGTTGAAAATGCAGGTTGTGCAATGTAGTCTGGATTCTTTTCCTTTTATAAATGGTATGCATCCTTGGACTCCAGTAGGAAGCTCCTCCAGGAGCCGTGTGAGCTCAACTTCTTTCCCAGCTTATTACGGGGTTTAGCTTAGTCAGTGAGGATTGCTGAATGTGCATCACCCTGTGACAAGAAGGGAAAGGTGGACCCTCACTGACTGACACACAGCCTTGGAAACAACTGAGCTGAAGCCTAAAGTGCCCAGGCTGTGTTCAATTGGTGAGTGTGCTGTGAGCCACAAATGGGACTGGTCCTACAACATTGCAAGCTGCAAAGGGTCAGGGCTGACAGTGGAGAAGCCCGGCAACACCTGCGACAGGGGCACATGCACACGACCGCTTGTTCCTACGAAAAGTGCCATGAAAATGCCTAACCATCGGGGCAGGGTGATGACGTGGCATGTCTGTCAGTAATAAAACTTACTAAAGAATTACTAGGCAGTAAATGGAGGAGCCGGGGTGGTGTCCCCATGCTCCTTATAAGGAGCCACTACAGAATCTATACGTGTTTGGTCAATTAGACACCATTTTTATTCTCAAGTCAGATTTAAAGAACACAAAACTCTGAATAAAAAAAACTAACTTCTATTTTTTGTTTTAAAATGATCAAACCTTCACTTAATTCGAGGTGAAAATATCAGTTCAGTTTACTTCAGCATTCAAACCTACCCGACATCAGGTTTTCTCTAATAAGGACAACCCTACTCTAATACTGGAGCCTGGGATCTAAGAACTAATGGATTTTCAGAACATAATCATAAATCTTCAGCGTATGGATGCATGTCTCTTGCATTTAGTCAATTGAAAAAGAAAAACAAAGAATCTTCACTGTGGTAGTACTATTCACGGAGGCTTATTAAAAGGTTATGTTAATTCTCAGTCCCATGTGTTCTTGAGACAGGCTCACTTTCATCAAAGTATTTCTATTCAGGAGCTGAGTGGCTTCCACTGGACACCTGTTTACTCGATCTTCTGACTACTGACTGTTCACTGTCACAGTCACTTTGTTCACTTGTCTCTGTCTCTCGGTTGATTGTTTCTGGGATGTGTTCTTCTGACACAACAGCTCTCAGTATCTCACCTATTTTCTGGCTCTTTTTTGGCCAAACTGCTTGCACCTTCTTTAAACTCAGGCACACATTTGCAGTTTCTGTGGCTTGGTTCACTGTGGCTACTCTTCGTTCGCTCACCACAGGCTCTGCACTTGTCTCTAGTTGGCTTTGAGATGCTTCTGCACAATCTTTTCCTGCTTCAGAGGGTTTGTTTTGCACTGCAGTTTGACTCTACAAATCTGTGGTTGTAGTCATCAGTTCTTTGCTTGTTTGTCTCACCAGTTGTGCGATGTATGGACCCCATTTGGGAGGATCTGGAAAGAGCTACGCCAGCGGGGCTCCAGACACAATTTCTTGATGTATGTTTTTTACTCGGACCCAGTCCCCCGGACTGAGTTTATAGCACTGGTCTTACCTTGGAAGTGGAGTTATCTGCTTAACCTGGTGAGAGAGAGAACACACCACATCAGCCAAGCCTTTGTAGTAGTCAAGAATCATATCATCTGTAATATTCACAAGTACAGTTGCAGGCAGAGCAGGAAGTGTTATGGTTCTCCATATCTGGATCGTGTGTGAGATGAGTCCTGTGTTCTGATCAGAGGTGCTTTGGAGGATCATCAGAACTAGGGAAGAGCATCAGGCCACATGAGGGAAGTGGAGGTACACACTTTGTGAAGTTGAGACTTCAGTACCCAATCTATTTGTTCAACAAACCCTGACACCACCGGCCTATAACTCTATTGGATTATTTGTTCAACTTGAAGAGCTACATACACAGTATCTTGATAATGGGCCCCACAATCTGCCTGCAGTGAAACTGGTAGGCCGAACCTGTGAATCAATTCCCTCAACAGCAATTTGGCCCCAGTCAGACTGTCATTTCTCCTAGTCTGGTATGCTTCCACCTATTGAGAAAAGAGGTAGACTACAACCAGAATATAGAAGAATCTATTTCAAATGGGCATTTCCATGACATCAATCTGCACTTGATTAAAGGGACCACTTGATCGGACTATGTGACTCATGTTCACAACTGTCCTTCTGCCCGTATTTACCTGCAGGAAAATAGCACATCTGTGCCATAGCTTCTCAGCAATGGCAAATGTCTCTCCCTATATTAGAGGGGCAGTAGAAATGTCTGGCCATGGGAGATAACATAGCATCTGGTAGGGCTGGTTTCCCATCTGTTGAAACCCAGATCTCATCCTGATTCTTCACACACCCTACTCTAACCCACATCTCCTGTTCACATTCTGGGACTTCTTCCTCAACATTTTTTATCCATTTTCAAGTATCAGCAACAGCCAGCATGTTTTGAACAGCATCCATCTCAGAGTCAAATGAGTGATCCCAATTGAATGTGCTGGACTTATTAGCACAGTACATTTTCATCTCGTCTGCATAGCAGTTTCAAGCAGTTACAAAATCCCACTCACAACTTTTGTGCTGCACATTTCACGACAGCTACCTCTGCAGGCAGCAGCAATGACTCATGCAAGTCCATTGCACAATATACGGTCCTCATGGGGGAGCCAGAATAAGTCATGAAACCTCTTTGGGACCAGAACTGTGCAAAATCATGGACTGCACCAAACCTGTTCTATCAATGTAGATGGTGACTTAATGGACTAGCTGAGCGTTTCGCACTCAGGTTGACGGAAGCGTTGTGACTTACCAACGCTAAGGGTATTAGTGTACCGTACGGAGCTCGCGGGGCATCCTGGAGGAAGACAGAAGAAAACACAGTGACGCTGTCTGGCCAGTGACCTGAATAATGACATATAGGAAGGGGATGCCCACATAGCACAGAGCACTTTTCCAGACAGGAGTCACGTTGCACTTTAACTCCACCCGAGAGGCCCAAGACACGCTGCACATTAACTCTGCCCGAGAGGCCCAAGGCACGCTGCACTTTAACTCTGCCTGAGAGACCCAAGACACGCTGCACTTTAACTCTGCCCGAGAGGCCCAAGGCACGCTGCACTTTAACTCTGCCCGAGAGGCCCAAGGCACGCTGCACCTTCCCTCGCAGGGGGGCCGAGTTCTGCTGCATAATCAACGCGCCGCTGTAGTGGAGAGGACTACAACAACTACAAGGCCTAGCCCCAGGCGGAGTCAGCGTCAGCATCACACCACTGCGCCTGGAGGCGCATAAAGCAGGCCCAGGCCTCCCGCGATGTGGGAAGCGCACGGGCGTGCCTGGGCCGTGCCAGGGCGAAGCCCGGGCCAAGGGGGGGCCAGTCCGAGCCTGTCTGAGACCGAAAGAGACCGGGCAGGGCTACAGTATTGATTGTTGATACTGGATATTTTCTGGCTGCTCCTCTCATTAAGGTTCTGTGTAATATTCTACATTGGGTGTTTGGACTCGCCTCAGCAGGCCTCGAGTATGAGTAGGCCTAAGACTGTAGCAGTGTAGGGTGTTGCAGGAACTTTGGATACTTTTCTTTTGAGAGCTGCATCCGCTCTTATATACGAGATTCAAATTACTGAGCGGAGACTATCCCTAGACCCACAAAGTTTGCTTAAACGAAATGCTCCCTCTGCCCCTCTGAATAATGAAGAAACATCTTCACGCCCTAATTCTCCGGCCTTGGGCTCTGAAGGTATTATGGTCCTAGAGATCAATCAATCAATCAATCAATCATGGACATTTATATAGCGCACTACTTACCCGGAGGGTCTCAAGGCGCTTGGGGGGGGGGGGGGTGCTGCTACTGCTCGAACAGCCAGGTCTTGAGCTTCTTCCTGAAGGAGAGGTGGTCTTGGGTCAGGCGCAGGTCGGTCGGGAGGGAGTTCCAGGTCTTGGCGGCCAGGTGGGAGAAGGCCCTTCCTCCTGTTGTCGATCTTCGGATGCGGGGGACGGCGGCGAGGGCGTGACTGGCCGATCGGAGGTGGCGTTTGGGAGCGTAGAAGTTGATGCGGTTGTTGAGGTAGCTCGGGCCTTGGTCGTGTAGGGCTTTGTGTGCGTGGGTGAGGAGACGGAAGGTGATTCTCTTGTTGACGGGGAGCCAGTGCAGGTCTCTCAAATGTCCGGAGATGTGGCTGCGTCGGGGGATGTCGAGGATGAGTCTGGCTGAGGCGTTCTGGATCCGCTGGAGTCTCTTCTGGAGCTTGGCGGTGGTTCCGGCGTAGAGGGCGTTGCCGTAGTCCAGTCGGCTGGTGACGAGGGCCTGGGTGACCGTCTTCCTGGTCTCGGTGGGGATCCACCGGAAGATCTTTCGAAGCATGCACAGGATGTTGAAGCATGACGAGGAGACGGCGTTGACTTGTCTGGTCATGGAGAGGGAGGAGTCCAGGATGAAGCCCAGGTTGCGTGCGTGGTCTGTCGGTGTGGGTGCGGTGCCCAGGGCGGGGGGCCACCAGGAGTCGTCCCAGGCGGAGGGCGAGGAGCCCAGGATGAGGACTTCCGTCTTGTCTGAGTTCAGTTTCAGGCGGCTGGTCGTCATCCATTCGGCTACATCTTTCATCCCTTCGTGAAGGTTGGCTCTGGAAGCGGCGGGGTCGTTGGTCAGAGAGAGGATCAGCTGGGTGTAATCGGCGTAGGAGATGATGTTCAGGTTGTGTTGGCGTGCGATGGGCGCGAGGGGGCTCATGTAGACGTTGAAGAGGGTGGGGCTCAGCGAGGATCCTTGAGGGACGCCGCAGATGACTTCGGTGGCCTCTGACTTGTACGGTGGTAGGCGGACTCTCTGTGTTCTTCCGTTGAGGAAGGAGACGATCCATTCCAGTGCCTTCTCCTGAATTCCGACGTTGCTGAGGCGCTGCACTAGGGTGCGGTGGCAGACAGTGTCGAATGCCGCGGAGAGGTCTAGGAGGATGAGGGCCGCTGTTTCTCCGTTGTCCATCAGGGCTCGGATGTCATCGGTGGCAGCGATCAGGGCGGTCTCGGTGCTGTGGTTGGCTCGGAAGCCAGACTGTGAGGGGTCGAGGGATCCATTCGTCTCCAGGAAGGCGGCCAGCTGTTTGTTGACGGTCTTCTCGATGACTTTGGCTGGAAACGGGAGGAGCGAGATGGGGCGGTAGTTCTTGAGTTCGGTGGGGTCCGCTGTTGGTTTCTTAAGTAGAGCGCTGAGTTCGGCGTGCTTCCAGCTCTCCGGGAAGGTGGCGGTGTCGAAGGAGGTGTTGATGATGTCCCGCAGGTGGGGTGCGATGACAGCGTCGGCCTTGTTGAAGACGTGGTGAGGGCAGGGGTCGGTCGGAGATCCGGAGTGGATGGAGTTCATCATGCGGACGGTGTCATCGGTGCTGATCGGAGTCCAGGCGCGGAGGGTGGTGGTGGGTGGCGTTGCTGCGGTCGTTGTGTGCGATGGTTGACTACTGAAGCTGTTGTGTATGTCCGCGATCTTGTTGTGGAAGTAGGAGGCGAGGGAGTTGCAGAGGTCTTGCGATGGGGTGATGTCGTTGTTACCGGCGTTGGGGTTGGAGAGCTCTTTCACGATGTTGAAGAGTTCCTTGCAGTTGTGTGCGTTGTTGTCCAGTCGGTCCTTGAATGCGGTTTTCTTGGTGGCGCGGATCAGTTGGTGGTGCTTCCGGGTGGCAAGCTTGAGGGTGGTCATGTTGTCCGGTGTAGGTTCCCTTCTCCAGACTTTCTCGAGGGCTCGGCAGTTCTTCTTGGAGCTTCTTGGATGCCAGAGATCACTGGCATCACCGAGAAATCACACATGTCAACCGTCACCACCAGGGGCCAGAAGGCTAAAACAGCCCACGGGCATACTCTAGCACCGCCATCTAAGAAAAGGAAGGGGCAGAGCACCCATAAACAAAATCAGCCTTTGCCAAAAAACTCGGACCATAGAACCCGTTCATCCGATTGTGAGTTCAACCTGGGGACGACCCAGAGATCTAAAGAGGGGCACAATCATAGAAATATCACATACCCTGGCAAAAGATGATTTTCTGGGTAAACTAGAGTTAATGTTATCAGACCTATTAGATCCAATAGTGCAAACATTAAGCCAAATTGAACCAGGCTAGCTAATATTGAAAAATATATGCCAAACAACTCTATTAGACCCATGGACAATTGCGGGAATAGGAGTGAAGTATTTATCACAAATAATCATTTGGAGAGTCTTGAAACAAATAAGGGTCCACCCAACCTCAATCCTGGCCTCCCCTCAAGGTCCCTTAACTCTGCACCCGAAATTAGTGATGCGGCTAAAAATCACGTTGAGCCCCCATTTGTCCCGTATGTCGTGAAACGGGGACATGCTGTGTCCATGCAGGGTTCAAATGGGGAAACTGTTGGTAGGGATAAACATATTAAATCTGACAGAGGCCAACGTTTAACCACCCTGAGGGGACAGTCTTGCAATCAAAGGGCTGACCTTTACCCATCTACTAATTTACATCTACCCCCAGAGGCAACTCCGTATACCCTGGTACTGGCGAATGTTCCCATCGTGTCATCTAGTAATAGTGAGCAATGGTCATCACTGAGGAATAAATCTCTTCATTTCCTCAGTGCAAGATCTGGGATTAATAACAAGCTCCTGTTCACAGAATTCAAGATGGCACGAAGAATAAGCTGGCTTGGCCATTCGAGAAAATCATTACCAAGAGACTGCATTGTGTTGTCATTTAGGACCCCAGGTCTGGTACAGTTAATATTGGACAGGGTCGGTACAGACCTGTTAGTCCACATGAGAGAGCTATATTACCTTTGGGGTATTTTTACCACCACCTAGTTACCCAAAGTATATTGCGGAAGAAGAGAGATTCACTCAGGGCATTGACCCAAAGTATGCAGTTCCAATAAGCAATCACTTTAATATTTTGAACACACTGGAAGACATTGATTAACTGGCTTCACAGAGTCATTGTCTAAGACCCCCAGATAAGCGAGTTGGTTACTCTGGAGATAGGGTGCTAAGACAGGAAATTAGATTTAAAATTATAACAGAGCAGGAGACGTCCATGCCATCGTTGGCCTGTAGTGAAGAGGAAGACCAGGTCAATAAGTTTTTACCTCTGGATCAGACTCTCCCCTTAGATATATTAAATCTGCAGCCCCCAGCAGAGAAAGCCCAAGATATGAGTTTTATTGCCCGCGATCAAGTGCCATCCCCAGAATTACTTAATACTCGGACTGCAGCCCAATTGCAGCCCTGTTATCGAGAGAGTAACTCTCTTAACTTGGTGGTAGCCAGTCTCCCTTACTCTAATGTGAGCCCTGGGTGTAGCCTTGTATCCTGGAACATATCAGGATTCGTTCTAAGATTAGTAGTCCCCAATGGCCTGAATTCATATCAAAACATGATATTTTATGTTTCCAGGAAACGTGGTTGACGGATTCAATGCACATAAATGGCTTTAAAACATTTAGGGCCAGATGTAGGTAGCCAAATACCGGTCGGTAACGGTCGAATTCGGCCGTTACCGACCGGTATTTGGCTTTTGAGATGTAGGTGGGTAGTTATTTACAGAATCGGTATATTTACCAATTCGGTAAATTTACCACTTCGGTATTTTACAGAATCGGTAAACATACAGATTCTGTAAATCCATATGTAGGTGACACTCCTAAGAGTGCCACAGGCCCTTAAGAGTCGGTATTTTACCACCCAATCCTATTGGGTGGTATAATACCGAATTCAGGTGTGCATGCACACCTGTGCAATGTGACACACAGACATGCCCTTAGGGCATGTATGTGTGCCACATGTCACACTAGCCTGTACTTGGGGTGCTAGAGGGTGTCAAAGTGACACCCCCTGCACCCTTGCAGGATTCGGTATTTACCGATTCTGTAAATACCGATTCTGTATTTCCCATTGATTCCTATGGGCTTCAAGGCCCATAGGAATCACTGGGAAATACAGAATCGGTATTTACAGATTCGGTAAATACCGACTCTTACAGATTCGGTAATTTTTTACCTACATCTGCCTCCTTCCAATTTACCGACTCTTAAATACCGATTCGGTATGAGTCGGTATTTAAGAGTCGGTAAATCGAATTTTCCTACACCTGACCCTTAATACCCACGCAATAGGGGGCCTACACGGCAGAGTCAAAGGCAGGCTACATACATATATATCCAATATGTTGAACTTTACTAGGAATGACTCTTACCTTGAGTCTTCATATTATCAACTTCTCTTTTTGCACTCAAATACTTCTCATCGTATAGTACTGGTTAACCTTTATAACAATATTCCATCATATAGTTTTTCTATTGTGGTTAAGAACCTGTGCAATGAATTGAAAATTATGTGTAATGAAAATGTTGATGATAAGATGCTCATATTGCTTGGTGATTTTAATTGTGCTTTGTGCCCATATGAGGATGATACAGTATGTGGCTTTAATATGGAGGAGGGCATGAGTAGTACTTCTGCCACTCTAGTATAGGGGAGCTGTTCAACGAAGTGGTGTTTAATTTGGATCTAGGTTTCGCCAATGAATAATGCACTAAACCAGCCATCATGCCACGGACCTTTCATGGTAGAGGCCTTTGCTCTACAATAGATTACATATTTCTATCAAATATATTTGCCTCTAGGCTGCTTTCTTTTACAGTTGATCCTAATCCCTTGAGTGACCATTTCCCACTATGCATACCGGTACTATTACCCACTAACAGACAGGGTAGGGATGAACAGGTTGTAGATCCGGCACTAGCCAATGTAAAAATTGATAAAGTTAATGGGTACATCCTTCGGTGGAATATGGTGGACCCCGTTGTGGTAAATAAACAGCTGATTTGCAAGTGTAGATTGGAGTTTGATACTTGCCTGAAAGAATCAGCATCGTCCGAAAGCATCCTATTCTCCTTTCAAATAATAGCAGGGGCGGTAAGGGATGTGCTATTCAAACAAGGTGGGAAAAAGTCTGGTCCCCATGGGTGGTTTGACTCGAATTGCTTCTGAGCATATTCCTCCCTGAAACATGAGTTGCGTAACACCCCTAGAAACCCCATTAAGATCAGGAAGGCTAGAAACGATTATAAATTGGCCCTCATAGAGAGAAAAAACGTTTTAAGACAAGAAGCATGGGAGTCGCTCACTTTAGCAGCACACCTGAAAGATAGTGCTGCTTTCTCGAAAGTGGTATAGAGGCCATTCCTATCAGAGGGTCGGGGTCCAGCAATTGAAATAGCAATAAGCGAGGACCCATGGATTGAACACTTTTCTAAAATATACAATGGGCAAGTAATCTCTAATGGCCAAGATAGTGATATCCATGGACCTACTAATGATACCCTAGATTTACACTTTCAGCATAAATGAAGGTAATAAGGCACTTTCATCAAATGCAGGTGGCAAAGCCTCATGGCTGGATGGGATCCCAGTGGATCTGTATAAGTCCAATACTACTGTATGGGCACCCATTATTACGCAAATAATAAATGCTAGCTGTCAAGCTTCTTCTTTTTCATTAACCTGGCTGGAATCCACTATTGTCCCTATTTTCAAAAAGGGGGATCGGCAAGATCCCGCCTGTTACAGACCCATTTCCTTATTGGATTTCCTAGCCAAAGTTGTTGGCAGAATTATTTTGGAACGCCTACAAGTATGGGCAGATGATAACCAAATTGTATCAGATATACAATATGGATTCCGAGAAGGACTAGGGACTGTAGAGCAGAGCTTAAATCTAGATATTTTTGTGGGGAAGTATATAAGGGCTAAAAAGGGCAGATTGTTTTTTGATTTTGTTAACCTCATGGCAGCTTTTGACTGCTTGAGGCATGCTAAACTTTGGAAGATTTTACAAGCATTGGGGGTCAATAAAAATATTTTTCACTTCCATAAGCGCCTCTATAGTGGTGCAAAGGCACGTGTCTGCTTTAACCTGTGAGGAGAGCGTACTACCTCCTTCCCTATCAGGAGGGGGGTTAGACAAGGTTGTGTCCTAGCCCCCTTTCTTTTTAACCTTCATATTAATGGGCTAGGACAGGCTCTTCTTAAGGACACTTAAGATTTCCCCCTAATAGGCAACCGTCCCATACCTGCTCTTCCATATGCCGTTATACGCTGTTATAATGTCCCATACGTAGATCGGCCTCCAGAAGGTTTTAAATAATTTTCTAATCTTTATGAAGGACCTTGGTCTCAGAATGAACAACTCGAAGACTTTCATAATGAGATGTGGATGTGGGAACTAGAAATGTAGGAATATGTACGTAGATGAACACATAATAGCCCTAACTAACGGTTTTTCAAATCTAGGTATTCTGTTTAGCCAGAATGACACGTGGGCCCAAGCAGTCTCATCAAAAAAGCTGGCACTTACTAGAACCACAACTACTCTTGCCAGCTTTGCCAATCTGGGCAGGAAGCCCCCGAAATAATTATTGCAAATATATAAAGCAAAATGTGTTTCGACTGTTACATATGGAGCGGCGTTTGGAGTTTTGCTGACACACACTCAATTCAACTAGTGGAGAACACATTTTTAAGATATATTTTGTCTGCTTCTATGACTACCTCCACTTATGTCTGTCATGCTGAGGTGGGCCTCCCATACATATCTGACCGTATAAAATTAGAACCTATTCTCCTTTGGCATGTGATCTGGACAAGAGAGGAGACCAAATTAAATAGGGAGATCCTACAGTAGAGCCTGAAGCTGGAAGGGGCACAAATTATTCCATGGATCAAGTTTGTGAAAGAGTTATGGAAAACCTGGGCCATCCTGAATATTTTACTAACCCGAACTCGCTCATGCCGATTACTAGAAAAAGCCTAAGAAAGGATGCGCTCCAATTCCTGGACATGTTAAGATTTCATTACAAGACCGGAGGCTACCATTATGCATATCACTTTTAATGCAGACCCAAGCAGCCGCATACATCATAAGGCAAAGGTTCCACAATAGAACATTAGTAAACATATAAAAGTCATGAGAACATAACCATCAGCCTCTTTTAAATGCGGCTCCAAGCAGATAAGTTCCTTACTTTACTCTCTATGATTAATGTTTGTTCTTCTTAATTATGCCAATGGTTAACTTATATTGCTATTTGAGCTTTCATGTTTACTTATATTGCTATTTTAGCTTTGATTAATGTGCCTTTTATTATTGACTTATTACCTTTCGCTTAGTATGCCTTATTTTCCTCTATCCGATTTTACACCCCCTTTTCTTCACCCGACTCGGTCTACCGATCTCCAATTTATGGTTATCGGCTCCCGACCTTGCCGTCTTGTTTCCCTTTCATCCTCAAATTTATTTATTCATAACTGCTTTTCTACTAACATTTCCTTTAAGCCTTAAATACTTCTGTTTGCGTTTAACTCCCATTAGCATCCTACTCGGGCTCACATACCCGGACACGCGATCTCTTTCAGCTGAGATCCACCTCGATTTCGGCTCGTAACGCTCTCCTTCACATCGTCCCTTACAAAGCAGCATTAGAAGAAGGGGCCTTAGCAACGCACGTACAGCGTCGCCGCGTTGCCAAGGTCCTTTTCTCTCCCCTAGCTCCTGCTTTACGCGTATTCTGGCAACAAATCAAGGCTGATCGCGCTCGAGCTCCCAGACAGTTGCTCGGCACGCAGATCAGCTGTTTCTTTCAAAGATCGGAGACGTTTTTAGGCAATTCCTGAATCTTTTATAGAATTTAACAATCACTTGGCTTCAAAATCACTCCATTGAGTGCTCTCACTCACAATATCCCCCTGGTCATTCCTACTCCATTTAATACCTCCCAGCAACTCATTATTAACCCTCTCCCCCTTTCTTAACCTAGCCCAATACTAATATAAAAAAGGGGACATATTATATATTTACTATAAAAAAGGAAGATATAATCCCTTACTTACTTACACAATATCTATCCTTTAAAGTTCTCACACAATGTCTGACACAGACTCAGATGAGGCTAGCGCCCCTGTACCTGATATGGGAAATGAGGCATTCAAAAGTCTAATTCACAAAGAAATGAGATCTTGCATGTTTTCAACACTATCTAAGGTTATGGCATCAAAAAGATCATTCCCCTCTGAAGAGGATGATACCATTGAATTTCAAAATAACCTTGCAAATGATAATGATCTCATCGAAATAAGGGGTAAGAAAACTAAAAAGACCAAAAATATCGAGTGTACCCCAAAGAGCACTACAGGAGGTCTTAGCACCTCAAAATGTTTGGGAGGTCTTCGCACCTAAAATTCTTCAGGTGTCCTTGGCGGCACAAAGTATATGGGTGTCCCCCGCGGCACAAACTATCCAAGTGCTCAAAGAGATGATGGCCTCCAATTTGGACATGATGATAATTTTCATGTCGACGATGATGATGATGCCTCTGAATTTCCCGGTGAATATATCCTGGACCTAAATGAGGACGAGCAACATTGTGATTCCCAAACTTTTGTTGAAAATCTCCCTTCCTCTTCAAAAGACTGCATTATAGACCCTCTAGGAGAGGAGATATTCTCTCCTCTTAATATCAAACATCCCAAGAGCTCCGAGTGGGTCTCCCATGAACACGTTAGCAAATTTATTGCAAAATGGTTGAGAAATCCTCTGGAGAGAGACACCCGCAATATTTTAAGAGCTGAATGCTCTAGACCGTCGTTTGAGGGTAAGGTCTGCCAGACCCCAAACCTCAATCTCAAACTAATAACATACCTTTTTAAGCTTGGGATAGATCCCAGAAAAGAATTAGAGAGATCCCTTAAGATTTGCCAAGACCGGGTCCTGGATGTCCTAGGACCTTTAGCTAAAATCATCGATGCTGCTGTAGACAGCTACATCAATGGCTTCCCATTGAACACCAATGTAATTCAAGGTTGGAGCCAAAGGGCCCTAGTTTTATTGGGCAATGCCAATGCGGGTCTTAACTCCGAGAGGAGAAGAGTGGTTCTGACTAAAATCAGTCCCAAATTAAGTGACTTAGCGGACAAGGAACCCTCACTCAACCCTAAGGGTTTGCTTTTTGGTGAAGATCTAATTAAGACCTTAGGTAAATACGTATCTACCCTCACGGCTTTAGACAAAGCCCATCAGAATATGAAAAGAGTCTTCAATTCTAAAAACCTTTTTGGCAGGGCCGGAAGAAGGGGCCAATCTTCCGGTGCTTCACCCGCAGGCCCTATTCGAGATCCAGAGGTTACGGCGGTAGAAGCTACCAACCCGCCAATCAACCTCAATTCTACCCACGAAGAGGAAGAGGTTTCCGCTCAAGGGGCTTCAGAGCAAGAGGAGCAAGTAGTGACACCAACCCTCAAAGTGGTACTACAATTCATTGTCCTCCTCCTTCTTCTTCCCCAAAGGTGGGAGGCAGACTAAAATTATTTTCTCAGAACTGGAAACTAATCACTCAAGACCCTTTGGTTCTGAATACCGTGAATGGATTAACTATAGATTTCACAGGAACTTCAATTCAAAACTCACTTCCCAGGGAAATTCCCCTCACTTTAGCTCAAGAGAAAATAATTGAGGAGGAAATCTCAATGCTTCAGAAAGGCGCAATTGTAGAAGTCCCCATGGACTTGCTAAGGTTTGTAAGCACACTCTTCCTTGTAGAAAAAAAGGACAAAGGATAGAGACCCATCATAAATCTAAGGGAGCTCAACAAATACCTTGTTTATAGACATTTCAAGATGGAGGGAATCCATCTTCTGAGAGACCTATTATTAGGAGGGGACTGGTTGGTCAAATTAGATCTAAAAGATGCTTAGTTTACCATTCCTATGGCCAAGGCACATCAACCCTTCCTTTAGTTTATTTGGAAAAACATATTTTTCAATTCCATGCTCATCCCTTCTGCCTCTCCTCAGCCCCGTGGTGTTTCACCAAGGTAATGAGAGCAGTAGCCTCATCTTTAAGAGAAAAAGGTATTAGTCTGATCATATACCGAAACGATATCCTTATCCTGTCACAGGATCACTCTCAAATTATTCAAGACCTGAAGACTCTAATAGACCTCTTGGAGAACCTAGGATTTATCATAAACAAGGAGAAGTCAATACTATCTCCCTCAAGGACTATGGAATTCCTGGGTTTCACCGTAGACATCACGAATTGCCTTCTTCTTAAGTCACGTCCTGAAAACAGCAAAATCTATCATTAAGGGAATTAGCAAGGCTCCTGGGTCTTCTCTCCTCTTCTATACAAGCTATCTTTCTGGACCCTCTAAATTATCAATCCCTTCAAAGGATAAAAGCGAGGGCTTTAAGATCAGGCCTCTGGTACGGGGATCGTGTTTCCTTGAACCAAGCGGCCATATTGGAACTGACCTGGTGGTTAGACAATTTGGACTCCTGTAACGGCAGAGCAATCTTTGGTTCAGCACCAGGATTTGTCTTAGAATCAGATGCGAGCCTTCATGGCCTGTCTCCTAGATCAGAACACTGGAGGGATTTGGTCTCAAGAAGGATCTTCGCACCATATAAATTACGTAGAACTAACCGCAGGTCTTTATGCACTAATGAGTTTCAAACACTCTCTTCAAGGCAGATCAGTCATTCTGAAAATGGACAACATGTCCGCTGTTGCCTACATAAATCACCTGGGGGGTACCAAGTCGGTAGAACTCTCGAACTTAGCCAAAAACCTTTGGATGTTCTGTCTAGAACATAAAATCTCCATAAGAGCAGAAGATCTTCCAGGGAAATCCAACCTTGGTGCAGATTGGAACTCGAGGTTCCTCTTAGATCACAGCGACTGGAAACTCAACACATCTGTTTTCAATTCCCTCAAAAAATGTTGGGGTCCTTTCCAAATAGATCTCTGTGCAAGCAGACTGACATTCCAATTGGAGTATTATTACAGCTGGATACCCGACCCGAGTGCTCTAGCAGTGAACGTGTTTCTCCAATCCTGTGAGGGGATCAGCGCTTATGCCTTTCCTCCCTTTGCCATGACCCAGAGAGTCCTTCAGAAGATGAGACATCAACACGCTTCCATTGTCCTAGTGACTCCCATTTGGCCATTCCAATCCTGGTTACCCACTATCCTGGAACTGACTTACAACCTTCCCTTCCTAATTCCCTCCCTCCCGGACCTTCTTACAGACATAGACGGTCAAATTCATCCTCTTGTTCAAACAGGGAATTTGAACCTTCTTGCCTGGAGAGTGTCAGGAGATCCAATGATCGCGCAGGACATTCTTCAACAGCTTCAACTCTCCTCGGAGAATCTTCGGACCCTGGGACACATTAGCGGTATAACAACATTTGGAAAGTTTGGTTATGTTGGTGCATGGAAAGGAACCTGGATTCCGTGGAAGCACCTATCGTTGACATAGTTAATTTCCTTGTAGAACAATTCAAAAGGGGTCTTAGTTATAGATCTATCAACTGTTATAGATCAGCTATTTCAGCAGGTCATGCTCTGGTCAATGGTAAAACGGTAGGTAAAAATGCCATTATTTGTAGAATCCTTAAGAGTATCAGACTAAGGAGACCTCCGAAACCAATATATCAATCTCTATGGGATGTCAAATTAATCCTCAACCTTTTCTCTAGTTGGCCTGGTAATACCCTTCTGAACAGAAAGAATCTTTCCATCAAACTCGCTACACTACTTTGTTAATATCTTGTCGTAGGGTCTCTTATGTTAAAGCTCTTGATCTTTCTTTTAGATCCTACGACATATTTAGAGTCAAATTTGAGCGGTATAGAATAACCAAGACGATGTCTGATTCTATATTCTACCCACGTTTTGATCTATGTAAAAAACTTTGTGTTGTAGACTGTATGAAAGAATATGACTTCAGAATGAATGCTCTTCGCCCCTCCGGTGTGAATCAGTTACTTATCTCCTACGTTAAACCTCACAAAGGTATTTCCTCTGCCTCTATTGCTAGATGGGTTACAATTGTTATGAACCTAGCAGGTATTGATCTTAATCTATTTAAACCACATTCTATCAGATGTGCAATGGCCAGTAAGTCCTTCTGGTCTGGTGGTAAGTTGGATGATATTCTTAGAGCAGCTGACTGGTCTAAATCTAGAACTTTTGCTCAACACTATTGCAAACCAATAGCTCATATGTCTGATGTTGTCTTACAAGGCTATCAATATGCATAAGGGTAGCCTTCGGTCTTGTAATGAAATTGCGATTCTCCTATTACCATGACTAGAGAATCTGGATTTCATTAAAGACTTGGAGGCTAACATTATCCCTCCCACCCTTTCCCTTGGGTGGTTGTTTATTCATACAGTATACATTTGGTTATTTCAATTCTTTATGTACCTTTTATATATATATATATATATATATATATAATTTGGTTAATACTGTATGTTTATTGTAATTGCTTGTTTTTTTCTCTTGCATGTGCTTCATCACAATATTTATCTCCTCTTTTGCTTTTATCCTTCTTGGACTATTCATATCTTTCTCTCCTTTTTTTAGATAACCTCTCATAACTTCACGGTTTTGATCTTCGGAACAGTTCATCCAATGTTCATCTTTTCTTCTCTTCATGATGGCTTATAGATTTTATCAACTCTTCTTAAAGTTTAAGGACCTTTTCTTCTATACACTACTGTTAAAAAGTAAACAAGGAGGTAGCTGATTAAACTTCTTCTTTATTCACGGCCTCCACAGTGCCACCAGGGTAACAGGACACTTCAGTACATCAATCCCTTCAAGATCAGTCTACTCACTGTCAACATTCTAAAACAGCCTTCAGGGGACGGAACGTTTCAAAGGGGAAGGAGAGGGAGGGGTGGAGGAAGATACCAAGTACTATAACACATCATGTATTAAACACATACCTAACTTGTGTATAGCTAGATCTAGCCCAACCTTAACAATAGGATTATTAGCAACCTATAATATGCATATAAGTACATTTTGGATTATAACACATTTAGCAACCTGTACTATGCATATAAATACTTATGGATTATAACACATCTTCCTTCCTAACAAAATGAAAGAAGATTACAATAGTCTACAAAAATAAATCAATACATCCTGTAGTCCTTGTGCCAGTTAGGAGCATTGGTAACACTCTTTGTGTGTACCCTTTGGTCGGTGGTTTTCCTAAAGCTCTCCTGTGCAGGGGTTCCTGGTTCATGATACCTTGCCAACCGGTCCATGCTCCAGTTCTGTCCATTCTCCAATGTTACTGTGTTGTTTTTAACTTGTACAATCTTTTTGGACTTTAAGTATTTGGATTCAAAATTCCCAGTAATGTTCGGTCTCCTTACCATTACCAACTCTCCAACCGCCCAACTTTGTGCTTTGCATCCATGTCTAGTATCGTACCGTTCTTTATATTTGGCTTGATGACATTCTATTTTTCCTCCAGCTTCTTCAAAGGAATGAGAAGAACATTCTCCTCCTCCTATCCATGAAGGGAAGAATTTGGTACTTGGCTTCCTTCTTCTGAGGGAACAGTAAGGAGATATTCCAGTGACTGTGGAGTCGTGTGAAATGCCCATAAAAGCTCTCTGATTGACCTTTCTACAGGAACATTATTAGCACATGCAAGCTTGATGTTCTCTTTGATCATTCTATTCACTCTCTCGATCATGCCATTTGCCCGCGGGCAGTACAGTGCTGTTTTGAGATGCGTAATCTTGAGCTTCTCCAAAAATTCTGACATTGCTGATGACGTGAGCAGTACTCCGTTATCCGTGACCAATTCAGAGGGAATGCCTTCATTGGAGAACGTGTCGCTCAAGAACTCTATTAAGGATTCGGTAGTGATGTCATTGACAATTTTAGTCACCACCCAGTGTGAATGGAAGTCAGTCAAAGTGAAAATAAATCATTTATTCATCCCTGATCTGTTGATCGGGCCTATGATATCCAGCGCCAGTTTGTCCCATGGTTTACTCGGGATTGCCACCGGCGATAATGGGACCTTCTGAATATGTTTGTATTTGTCACTGTTGGCGCAAGCGCAGCAGTTCTTCACCTTGCTCTCCACCCATGAATCCATGCCACGAAACCAGTAAGGCTCCCTGAGTCTGTTCTTAGTAAGGCTTCTCCCCAAATGTCCTTCATGGACTAGATCGATGAGTTTGTCTATTAAGATCTTTGGGGGTATTATTTTGTCCTTTCTCCAGAGCAATTCATTATTAAGACTAATTTCATGTTTTACTTCCCAGAATTTGCTCAATTCATCATCAACATCTTTGCGACTCTCAGGCCACCCATTTACAGTCTGATCCTTCAATTTGCAGATAGTTGGGTCATTGTTCATACTTACAGCCCATTCCTCCTTGCTAATGGTGCTAGCATGTACTTGTAAAATTGGGAATTCCTGAACCTCAAACTGCTTCACCTTTTCCAAAGGTGCTCTTGATAGGAAGTCTGCTCCCTTGTTATGGTCCCTGGCAACAAACTCCACTTTGAAGATAAAACTTTCTAACCCTAACACCCATTTGGCAATCCTAGGTGTGCAGCTGGTAGCCCCCTTAGAACTGAAAATGTACACCAAGGGTTTGTGATCCGTTCGGACGGTGAATTTAATGCCCCATAGGTAAAACCTGAAGTGTCTCATGGCCCAGAAACAGGCCAGTGCCTCCTTTTCCATTACCGAATATTTTTTTTTTTCAGCACTGGTCAGGGTGCGAGAGGCGAAAGCCACTATTATTTCTCTGCCTGCGAGAACTTGAGACAGGGTAGCACCTAACCCTTTGTTACTGGCGTCCGTGGTGAGTATAGTTTTCCTTGAGGGATCAAAGTTACACAGATATGGGGCATTAAGAATAGCTGACTTGATGGCCTCAAAAGCATTCTGGTGTACTTCTGACCATTTGAATTGGGCATGACTCTTAGTGAGATCTCTGAGATCTCCAGCAATGTCCGCAAAAAGTTTGGCATACTTTGCCATATACTCAGCTAGACCCAAGAAAGACAGTAACTCTTGCTTGTTTGTGGGTGCTTGGGCTTTTTCTATGGCCTCCAGGAGGCTGAGCTTAGGACGGAAACCTTGTTTGGAAATTGAGTGCCCCAAGTAATCTACAGACCCCACTCAAATCCTGCATTTCTTTTCATTGAGAGTGAGACCAGCTTCTTTGAACTTCCCCAGAACTGACCTGAGATAGGTATCATGTTCCTCACTAGTGGCACCATATATTAAGACATCGTCTTGGAAGCATATAGTATGAGGGATTCCTTCCAAGATGTGCTTCATGATCTTTTGAAAAACCGCAGCCGCGGAAGCCAACCCTGGTGGTGATGCTAAAATCTTCTTGAAGGATATGATAAGTCCGATGGTCTCGAATCATAAAAATACCTTAACCTTGCGGGCCCCAAGGTTTAGCTGGTGGATGACAGAAGAGGGAAGGATGGCCGCTCTGCTCCCTCACGCAGACCAGTCGTCGCCAGTGTTAAAAAGTAAACCAGGAGATAGCTGATTAAACTTCTTCTTTATTCACGGCCTCCACAGTGCCACCAGGGTAACAGGACACTTCAGTACTTTAATCCCTTCAAGATCAGTCTACTCGCTGTCAACATTCTAAAGCAGCCTTCAGGGGATGGAATGTTTCAAAGGGGAAGGAGAGGGAGGGGTGGAGGAAGATACCGAGTACTATAACACATCATGTATTAAACACATACCTAACTTGTGTATAGCTAGATCTAGCCCAACCTTAACAATAGGATTATTAGCAGCATATAATATACATATAAGTACATTTTGGATTATAACACATTTAGCAACTTGTACTATGCATATAAATACTTATGGATTATAACAACTACATTTAAAAGAGGCTGATGGTTATGTGCTCATGCCTTTTATATGTTTACTAATGTTCTATTGTGGAACCTTTGCTTTATGATGTATGTGGCTGCTGGGGTCTACATTAAAAGTGATATGCATAATGTTAGCCTCCGAGTCTTTAATGAAATCCAGATTCTCTAATAGGACAATCGCAAAAATCAGGGGAAATTACGAAGCCAAGTGTCCTGCAACATCAGAGGGTCCTCACTACTTTTAGTATACAGCCATACTTAATATTTGTACCTGGAGTCTTTGATAGACTTCTATTAATTAGATTTAGATTGGGGACCATACCAAGTTTATTTCTTTCCCAACAGTGAACGATTGGGCAAGTGAACTGCAATTATGTCCTTGTGATAACCAATCAGCTTAATCTTCATTCCACCTAGTCTTATTTTGTAAATATTACATAGAGTCAAGAAAAACCTGGATAGTTCCACTTTTAAAAAATTGGGGACTGAGGCAATGCTGTCCAGCTTTTACCAAGCTTCAGCTTGTAGGAAATTAACAGGTAGCCTGGAAGATAGCCATGTTTTTAAAGCAAGTCCTATGTCAAAGAAAGAGTATTGTGATTTAAGGGGCGATTTTGTTTAGATGTACTGTCGTTTTTAATGTCCATTATTGTTGGTGTAAACTTTGCTGAAATCTTTTTGCATTTTACTTGTGCTTTTTATGATTGTAAAAAGGCAATCGAAATAAAGCATTTCAAAAGAAATTGATGGTGACTCTTAAATTGTTAGAGGCACAGCTCATGTAGTGAAAATGACCAGTTTAGCCACCCACATGGACGTTACATTGCACAAATCAGAGGCTTCCAAAACAGCGCCGAATTACACGTTCATTGCTTAAACAAGAGCTGTCCACAAACAAAGTAAGCTTGGGCTCTTCCAGAGGGATAACTAGAATATCAGATCTTGGCTTGCTACAGAGTTCTGTAATATTCAGACAGTCATGGTCAAGCCTTCATCATCTTCATCCAATACAGGCAAAAGCAAAAGAGTAGCAGGGTTGAGGGTGTGGCATCTAGCAAGTCTAATTTTTGTCATATGTTGTGTGCGAGTGAGTCAAAAAACTCTTGACTGAATAAAGGACCATCACTGTAAGCATGCTTTTCATCAGTATTTCTTGACACTGCTGAATGCTGACATCAATTGCAGTCACCACCTTTAGTTATGCAGGCGAAGCTGTGGCTACTGCCTTAACTGTGGCACAAAAAATTGTCAAAGGGTAATTTAGCTTCACCATAGGTCTGTTTCAGCACAGATAGTGCTCACCCTTCGTGATCATAACAGTAGAGGACAACATCTTTTTCATAATGATGGATTCCTAGAGCAGGAATGCAAAATATATTTTCTCTGAGTTCAAGAATAGCGCGCCTGAATTCAGTGTCCCACAGTACTGGATCAAACACATGCTTGTATGTAGCCTCTGTAGAGGCTTTGCCATTAGGGAACAATTGAGAATCAGTAGCCCATACCCAGGAACATCCTGACTTCTCTCTGCATTTGGAGGGTCATTTTCAGAATTGTAGATATTTTCTTTTGGGGCACTTTCCTAGCTCCTTTCTAGATGTGATGTTCCAAATACAGAACCTCTCCCTGATAGTGCTGCAATTTTATGGGCAACACCTTGTGTCCATTCTCTGCCAAATGGTTCAATAAGGCAATGGTGTCTTGTTTGCATGCATCTTGAGTTGCCGACACTACACGTTGGTCATCAATGGCCTGGACAATAACCAAGTTGCATGGCAACTGCAAGGGTTCCAGATTTTTGTTCAGGATCTGATAAAAGGTTGAGGGGGTCTGTGTATACGGATGTGGGACTCTGCTACATGCTACATGCCATCATTTTATTTTGGAATTGAAAGTGAAAAAGGATCATATAGAGAAATATAAAAGTATGATTGGCACAGGTCAATGACTTAGAACCGTTCAGTGCCACATTTGGAAGAGTATTCTGGCAGTATTCGGCCCAAGGGACAAAATGGCATGACTATCTTATTAATCTTTCTCAAATCTTGGACAATCCCCCACTTTTTATTCAGTGTCTGCAAGCCCATCACAAATGAGTTGCAGGGACTCCTAGTATCACCTTTTTGATGCCTTTGCTTTAGCGTTAATTGAATCAGAGGTGTGATTTCAGCCAACGCCTTTGGTGAGAGGTTGTATTTGGGCGTTCGGGATACTCTCCATCTGGTTTATAGTAGGGGTGGGCAGAATGTTATATTCCACCATGGTAATTGATGGAAGTTGGTGGAAAATATGCCCATTGTGCTGTTCACACTGCAATTTAGTTCCAGTAGTGTGAGCAGCGCTGAAAGATCGGCGTGAATGACACCATGCCATGCACAGAGAGAGCAGCCATTCATGTTGATTTTGTTGCTGCTTGAGCAGAACTTCTACTTGAATAACATAGAATCGACAAATTCTGCCAATTCTCTAGGAGAAATGCAGCATTCTGCCCACCACTAGAATGAACCATGAAAGGAAGCCATTGTGATATTCCCTTTCTAGTTTTCAACACTGCTATGCTGTCTAAAAAAAAGTACATACGCCGCTCATAATAAGCATGAACATACTTCTTAGACTTTTGGGTAGTTCTGGATATTTCAGGCCAATCAACCTCCTTCTGTGGAAACTTTGTTTCCAAAAATGTAATCACCTTGTTATACTGTTCATAACAATTAGAGAAGGCGTATGACTCTGAGGACAACTCTGTAGCTCAACTGTTGGTCAAGCTACAGCGACTTTACATTTTACCCACAAATCATTTAGGACCATAATATGAAAGAAATTATTCCAATCTTCCCAAAACACTTTGGAAATTTTTACAAACCTCTCCAGTTGTGTGTACCACAAGTCAGAATCTTCTCGCAATTTTGGAAACTGATTTGTAAATGTGGAAAGAGCACCACAACTCCAGGGTACATGCACATACCCACCTCCATGCTCCTCCCACAATGGGTACCCTTTGATTTCTATATCATTTGCCCTATGCTCCCCCTTTAAGCTTCCTCTATCATCTCAGTTTTTCAGTTTCTTTTCTTTTCTGGATCATTGATCCATGTGCCTTTGATTGTCTCTTCACTTTTTGATGGTACCAACTAAATCTTCCACATGTAATTTCATGCCTAATGTTCTCATATTCTTTATAGTATTTTCATTTATAAACATTCTGACTTTTAGACAACTGGACCCATACTCGCAGCTAACTCCTCTAATTCCTTGTGGGAGTCACAGGCATGCCTTGAAGCTTCTTATTAAAAGAAAACTCTTCTCCGTTGTAACCATTTATGAACCCTTTCTCAAGATTTCCTTTAACAAGATCCTCAAATTCTGCCTTTAACCTCAAAACATCCAATTTTCTTTGAAGGGTCTCTCTCCTTCCAGAGTTTGGGATTAAGCAGGGGTTGTACAAACAGTTGATGTACCTGGAGTTGTAATGATGACAGTGGTTCTTGTGGCTCTCGATAATGGATCCGGAGTGAAAATGGGCAAACCTCCCTCTGGGGGACCCTGATCAATGTGCTATGAGCTATTGATTCCCTCCAGCCTGATGGATTGCATTCTACACAAGTGGTCAGGAAGTCAACAAATCATCCAGAAAATCATCTGTTTTATTGTCACTCTCATCTTCCTTTCCCTCCTTTTTACCAACCTCTATTGATTTCTTTCTTTCTGTTTTTCCTTCCACTATTGCAGAGGAGCACATCCTTATGCCCCCAAACACATTTTCTATCCATTCTTGCTGCTCTGGGTCCTGCCTTGCCTCCAACCAACTGTGGACCTTACTTCATGCTCTGGGCTGATATTTCTCCTTCTCTTTCACATGGGTGGCACACTCCCATGCATTGAAAGCCTCATATTGAACAGGTCTTGGTGGGGGTTTCTTCTCAAGTAACACTTGTCTCAGGTTACCAATTATTGTAAAGTTGACTGTACCATGTGCGGGAAATGGCAAGGACCTTTCATTCACTGTGATCTTATTCCATTGTTTAACCCAAATACACATATGTAATCCAATCTTGGTGATCATGTGATGTGTGGGTGTGCCCTCTGGATGGGCCTCCTCACCCTCACAGAGAGGTATTCGTATATCTTCTCTCAATGAAGCTCTCAATTTCTTGAAGAATTTTATCTTTATTCTTTATGCAACACAGATTAAGTAAACTTGATATAACCAGCAGTTTCCAGTAAATCACAATGCAATACTCAGTGATACAGGCATCCAATTCTAGCGTGACACCACTCAACTGACCTCTCACAGCACAACACCCAATCACAATCCCAGAGCAGCACACACACCAACCGACCAATACCACTGCAACACCTTATGATGCACCTCGCAGTACTTCACATCGGCTCCCACTCCACACTGATCAGCTTTGCACAAACAGAATATAAAAGATCAAAAATAAAATGATAACTTGTCTGTCCCATTAAAGAAAATCCAAAGTCAGCAATCGTTCTAGGGTAAATGGGAAATAACACCCCCATGGCACTATCCAAAATATGGAGTAAGTTCTCAACCAGTAGAATCACCCTGAGTAGTGAGGTCTACTCTCATGCACAAAGGATGAACTAACCATCAATCTCACTACACTCTTACAACAGTAGTTTAGTACATCCCTATCTTGGTGTGACCAATAGTTCCCGAGGATCCAACACCTCAACATTAACAAACAAGTCAAAACCTTAATATAACCCAATATCTATCTCTAGATCTTGGATTATGACAAATCTGATAACGAAACTTCAATTCTTTGTGGCAAGCGCATTTATCTTCATAAGCACAAGCAAAATTTGTGAAAAAGCACCTCAAACTGGGATTCTCACTGACCCAAAATAACACCACACTTCAAAATGATAGCTTATCAAGACAGCAAAACACCGTACCTGTCTATAACTCACAATCAAAAACACATAACCCTACTTATACTCCCACTCCTTGGACACTACAACAGCTTTAGGAAAGTGAGAACCCTACCGATTCTCCGCACAGGACCATGGAATCTTTGAGAATGTAGGCGGGGTTGGGCAGATTTTAACTAACTATAGGGTAAATTTAGATCTCTTAAACCTTAGTGGCAATCATTTCGGCTGCCAGATTTGATGCAGCGCTTTCCACCATGCAAATTGTGGTGGAAACTCAAGTTTAGGCTGCACTCAAACCCAATTGAGGATGACAAAACAAGCAATACATTTCAATAACATGAAGCACATTAGGCCTAAAAAAAGATCACAGGGAATACTGGATTTGGAAACCATGATGGTTTATTAGTAAATTAGCATGGTTACAAGTTCAAATCAAGAAGTTAGTTGTAATTCAATAGCAAATCCATGAATATATTAGTCAATAAACTGCAAAGCAATTCAAAATCATAACTGCGAAGGCAAACTGTTATAAGGATCTCTCAAATTAAATCAAAGCAGACTCCATTTCCCATGAAGGGAAAGCCCAATTGGCTAAGCTAGGAAAGTCAGGAAAATTAGGAAAACGCCAGGCAGAAGAGAAGTTGTCAGCCTGGAAAGCCTCTGAAGACAGCATCCATATGAATCAAGTAAAGCTTTATCTAGGAAGTGGGAAAGGCATCTGCCTTAAGCAATTGAAAAAAATATTATCTCTAAGAGGGGAGCAAAAGCGCTTGGGACAAGGGAAAAATGCATCTGGATCTAAGTTTAACTTGCATTAAAACACGTAATTTAATTACTTTCATTCAACTTCTTATAGTTCCCAAGAAGGGTACTAATCAGGTTATAGTAGAAGATAAGACAAGTTCATTATTTTTGCAAGCTAGCACACAATGAAATCTCTGCTTAATGCCAGTCCAATCCTTCACACAGTGTTTCAAGTTGCTAACTTCTTAAAGATTCACATGGGCGAATACCATTTCTTGCTTAGTGCATGCTGGACTTGAGCCTTTTTGGCAGGTTCACCCCTAAACTTTTTGCCTTTAGTCTCTGGCATGGTGGTAGTGATTTTAGGCCTCTGCGCACTCTGAATGCGTGTGGTGAGCTGGCCTGCCCTCCCATAGGGATGCATGGGGGATATGTGTGTCCATGGTAGTTCCTGATATGTGGGGAGTGCAGGGTCAAATTTGGTATGTGCAAACTCGCGATAATAAATGCTGCGTGATGGTGTGTGCAGATTTATTGTGTCTAGTGTAGAAGTGCCACTTTTAGAAGTGGGCATTTCTGTGTGCAGTGAATGTGAATTGACTGTCTGGCTTGTGAGTGACAGGGGCTGGCTGGTGTGCTTGGCTCCAGGAGCCAGGGTGAGTCTGCCCGGTGGTGAATAGGGAGATCTGCATGCAGATGGGAGGGAGGAGTTGCACCTGGGACCTGAATAGGGCTGTGCCTTCCCTCCACAATGCTGGCTCCACCCCCTGTGGTGCGTCTGATTTCCCTGACCAGTTGCATCTGGTTCTCCCCTTGCCTGCACCTTTTAGACAAAGGAGTTTGTGGTATGAATATAGGGGCTGTGACCCCATGAAAATGTTCTTGTTCTTGTCTTGGACTGGAATCTGCCAGGGGTGTGCTGCTGCTGGAGTTCAGGGGAAGGCTTGCCTCCCTAGACTCAGCCCTGCCCCTGGATGCCTGGAGGATTCCTTCAGGACCCCCCTGACTTGTCTGAGGATGACTGGGGGACTTTTCCTTGCCCTGGAACCCTTTTGACTTTTACCCTTAAACTCTCCAGGACCTTGCTGCATCTTTTAGCGCCCTGGGAGCGCTGGGCTCACTCTGCTTGTTGACCCTTTAGGAGGGAATCCCCAGGTGAGGGATTCCCCCTTGATACCTTCATGGCGGGTGCCCAACCCGCTTATTTTTGTGGTTACTAGCAGGTGCCTACCCTGCATTTTGTCTGCTTGTTTTTACTATGCCCAGTGCGCAAGTGCCCGCCCTGCGACTTCGTTTTTATGGTATGATTACTGCGGGTGCCTACCCCGCTTATTAGCATATACCGTGGGTGCCCACCCCGCTTCTCCATTTACTTTTGTTCTTGAGGGAGCCTACCCTTCGCTTTTTACCCTTAAAGATCACCGCGGCGGCCCGACGGCGGGCGGGACTTCCGGTTTCGTGAAGGAAGTCACGTGCACGCCGCTGCCGCCAGAGAAGCCGCCCGGAGGACCAGAAGAAGCGCCAGCCTGTGCGGGGCTCCCATGAGTGAGGGAGAGCCCCGCAGGCGCCATCAGGTACAAACGTGGAGGAGGAGGGGCCTCAAGGCACATTGCCGGTGCCTGCCCCCACCGCATGGACCAAGTGCTCCTGCAGCGTAGGAGAGTGTGGCTAGCCTAGCGAAAGGGGCAATACTTCCAGTTCCAGAGTCCCCGAGCGGGACTCCATCGCGCTGCCTACTGGTGCCATTTTTCCAGAGCGGTCCCGGACGGCAGCGGGCCGCTCCGACCCGAGTGGCTCCAACAATGGTCAAGTTCTGCTTTGGGCCATTATTTATTTAAGAGTCCCCGCGAGGAGCGTGGGGCATATTTACTTTGGGGGGAGGAAGGGGGGGGGGAGCAAGCTCTTCTTTCTCTTTACTTTGGGCGCATGGGGGCATATTACCAAGCTATAGCGATAATTATCGCTAAGCTTAGTTAGCGGACAAAATAATATCGCCGAGCTGCGCCTATTTTTATCGCTTAGGAGCCCTGATATTATCAAGGTTTATCTCCTAAGCGATAAAAATCGGCCGAAATGCATGAATATCGCTGAAAAGTCAGCGATATTCACGCATTAGCGAGCAAATGCTCTTAGCCATGTTATCCACCTACCATTGGATAATATGGCTAAGAACTGCTCTGGGCAGGCGTTAGCTTTTGGAGATAATCGCGCTTAGCGCGATTATTTCCAAAAGTTGGTAATAGGGGATAGCGATGTTAGCGACTGTTTCCAGTCGCTAACATCTTGGCACGCCCACTTTGCATTTCATTAGCGATAATTATCGCTGACATGCAAGGTGGGCCCCTAAATGCCCGCTATCGCCTATTAGCTGTCGTTAACTGGTGTTAGCGACAGCTAGGTAATAGGGCGATAAAATTATCGCCGCTTTAGCGGGAAAAATTCCCGCTAAAGCGGCGATTAGGCCCTTGGTAATATACCCCATAGTTATTTCAGGAGGCAGAGTGCTCCAGGGGGCATATTTTATTTTCAGAGCTAGAGGGCTCCCCCATCCAGCACATTTGCTCTAAGGGCCAGTGAGAGCCCATGCCGCAGTTTACATTCCACAGCTGCCCAGCAAGTAGTGGACAGTTGCACCGTTTAGGTATTTATTCTAGGGGACATGCTTCTTAATCTAGGAGTGAGACGCACTCCTTTGCCCCTACATTGACCTGCACAGCTGCGCAGCACTTAGTTCCAGCTGCAACGTTTAGGCCCTTCATTTCAGTCTCCCAGCTGCCCAGCAAGTAGTGGTCAGCTGCCACGTTTAGGTTTTGCGCAGTGGTGCACCCTTGACCTTCGCTGCTTAGGCAGCAGGCTTGACTTTGTGGACAGAGGGCATTTGAGCCCCTTAGAGATGACCAGTTGACCCAGGGAACTATTAGGTTTGTAGGGCGCAAGGCCCTAATGTCATTTTTATATAGGTGCTAAGAAATGTAATGTTTGTAGTATGATTTATGCACCTTGATTTATGCTATAGATGTGCTTTCACGCTTATTAGGTTTTACCTATTGTTTTATTTCTCTACTGTGGTCTAGGTTTGATTTATTTCCTACTGTAGGTGATGTTATTAAGTTTATTCCCTAATGCAAGTTATGTTTAGGAGTTGTGGTCTATTAGATTTAGACTTATGAGGTTGGCGCAGAATAGAGTTCTCGCCTTATGTGATACTGTACCTGTTTTGATTTAGGTTACAGGTTGATGCTGAGTATAGTGTCTGCCAGTGATTACTGGCTGTGTTCTAAGTTCATATCTATTCTTACTTATACTATTCTTTATCAAGTGCTATTTCTGACAGTGGCCCACGTGGCCCTGTCATGTGTAAATAATCCCTTGTAAATATTGCCCGTGCCAGTTGGCACAGTGTACATTGTGTGATTACTATCTGATGTGTTTTTATTATAATACAAAGGCTATTTGTATATAACCTTGTGTGGAGTTCCTTTTGTTCCTTTTGTGGTGTGCCTAGTGTGTTTTTACTATGTGTGTTGTGCAAATGCTTTACACATCGCCACCAAGATAAGCCTAACTGCTCATGCCAAGCTGCCAAGGGGGAGAGCAGGGGTTATCTTTGGTGTGTAACTCCCTTTCCCTGACTAGAGTGGTGGTCTCCGCCTGGGTTTGGCGCAAGCCTTAGCCAACTAGAGATCCCCATTTCTAACATTGGTGGCAGCAGTGGGATAGGACTTGCGTTTGCTCAAAACCGCAGTGACAACTGGCTGCACTACAAACTCTGCATTTCAGTTTCTAACCCCAGATACATCGACAGATGATACACTTGCATCATTGAATTGGAGTTTTGTTATAGCCTTGCACTGAAAACCAACAAGAGAACAAGGACGACTAGGCCACCGGGCCATGTGGGCATATGTAAGTCAGTACTTAGAGCGGTGCGGTTACCAGCTACAGTTGGATGTAGGATTTGGTCATGGCTGGTGCTATGTATATCGCTGTCTGGTCCTGCTAATAATTATTATTATTCCAGATAGCTACTTGAGCGCCAGGAGGATGGTCGCTTCTAGTTGGATAGCTTGTGGTTGGGAATAAGAACATAGGTAACTTTCCCTCCAACCTCCAACAGGTATGTTTTAACTGAGGCGGTGCCTCAAGTGCCTTTGGTAGTGGGGGGTAACGTTCTACTACCTGGACTTCCCCTCCCTCCCTCTAATTTTTTTTTGGTGCCAGATTCAAGACAGGACCAGGTGTGCATGGGCCTCTCAAGTGGGAGCCTATGGCTCTGCCCACACCGGGCAGGCACAGACTTGAATTACAAATAAATTGACTAACCACTCACCCCTTTTATGTTACAGCTAGGTAGTGTGTCCCCGCGGTCTCTAAGCACGTGTCCCCTCTTCAACAGCGACCTAGGGTGAGGAGGTCATATAGGTTAAGTTAGGTCGCTCGTGTGGGGGAGGGCTGGGGTGAGGATCCAGACGCGGGTGCCCAGATTAGAGCATAGGAGCCTGACATACATGATAACCAGTGCTTAGCTCTCACACCTCAGACTCTTCAGAATATGCATCAGCAGGTCATTGTTGGTCTTGAATCAAGGGAGAAAATAAGTATTAGCAAACATTGGGGTGCAATGGACATTTGCCGGGGCTGCACTAGTTTACCGTATCTCCTCAGATCAGTGGTCATAGTGGCGGTGGGGACCATCCTTTATCACGTTTCTCTATCCTTGCAGGACCTGCCAAGTGGTTTCTTGCGCAACATGCGGAGGGCATGGCTAACCAAGGATCACCCCTTCTGTTTTCCCAATTCACCACCTTCGATGATTCCCAGCCTAGCACGTCTAGAAGGCAAAAGGATTAGAGTGGGCAAGAGGCATACTCCACACATGAGTTCCAAAAGACTCAGGGGTTGTATTAGACATGCCAGGGGCGACCCAGCCAGGACCAGCGGAGGCTGGACCTACTAGTCAGAAACAGGCTCATTGGTCAATGGACAAGGAGTTCCCTGTAGAGCTCCCCGCACTGAAAGTCAGAGCCATGACGCCGAAACACAAAGCAGTGACCATGGCAGTTCCAGCAAGCTCAGGGAACCCAACCGCAGCTAGCAGTGAAAACATTGACAAAATGGGTAAGCTAATGGACTCAATGTTGAGCATTATGGAGAACTTCAGAACACGTGTTGTTAACCCAGGGCCACAGCTCTCTTGCGTGGACGCAGCTCCTGTCGGGGGGGGGGGCACAAGCAATTGCAAAGGTATGCAGTGATCAGGTGGATGTATGACAGTACAACGCGATTATTTTGATTGCGGTACTTTACATAGCAGTTTTTACAACGCAAGTCGTTACAACGACTTGCGTTGGAGGGCGCTGGATTGAGGATTAATATGATTTTCTATTCCAACTCCAGCCCACGTAACAGGAGGGAACGTATTGGAATAGAAAATCACACTATTCTTCAACCAAGAGCACCATCCAGCGCAAGTAGTAGTAATGAGTTGCGTTGTAATGGCTTCGTGGTAAAGGTCGTGCGGTCTAAACACCGTGTTGTAAATGATGATTCCTGATCAGATCAGCGGCATGCATACACAGAGCCTAGCAGGCTCACCCCCCACCGAGGTAGTCCCAGCAAAACAGCCAGAGAAGCAGTTGCAGGCAACACAAGCGCAGGCCACCAGTAGCGCCACAGCAGGCAGCAGTGCCACTACACCAATCGTCCAACCCAGTCCATCACCTACCCTCCTGGTCCTCCCAGCAGGCAATCTAGGGCCCAGTGCTCAAAGCATGATACTGAACCTCCCTGACAATCCCCAGGATGTCAGCCCCCCTCCATGTAGATTGAGGCAGCCAAAGCAACCCCTTTGGCAGCCCCCCTCCATGTAGATTGAGGCAGCCAAAGCAACCCCTTTGGCAGGAGCTCGGCCATCATTGGTCACAGTCGCACCAGTAGTATCGGGCCGATGTTCCCTTGCATGGCAGGTGCCATTAGCGGCCAAAGAGGGGATCTGGAGGCGTGAATGCGTAGACATCTTCCCATTATTGATGCACGGGTTGGATGAGCTGGATACAAGGACGATGGGCGGAAAAGATGATGAGAAAAAAGTTAAATACCACGCTTGGCCTGAGAAGACCATTGAGGACTGGTTGGAGGCTTTTTCCATACTGTCAGCAGTGGTAATGGAGAAATATCCTGATCAGGGCCGCGCTTTTTCATTATTCCAGTTCTATCCATAATGAGGCCTTAAAGTCGGGTGGTATTGGGTGGTACAATTACGACAGACAATTTAGGAAGAAGATGCCCATGTGTCCAGAGATGGGATGGGATCAGGAGATACAGCTCTGGATGGAGAACACATAGGTAGGTTTACCCCATATCAAAAAGACGCCTTGACCAAAATTCTGAAATGGCTGGCACCCTTCAAAGGATAGGGCGCGTCGGGGAGGCGCTTCTTCAAACAGCCCTTTTGGGGGGGGCACAGGGAGGTAATGGCCAGAGACGGGGTGGGGAACGGCTTAACGCCGGCACATGCAGGTTGTTCAATGAAGGGTCTTGGTCTTGGGGGAAGGCATGCAAGTTTGCCCACAGCTGCAACAAGTGCAGGGTTCCTCACCCAGCAGTGTCTTGCAGTGTCAAGCCGGAGGCCCCCTCCACATCCACCAGTAGACAGGACAGTTAGACAGCATCACATAGTTCTTCCACCCTTGCCCACCTGGTCCCCTCCCCTTGCACCCCAACCGCCAATGGTCCTGGCCCATGACCAGCCGACTTCTCGAACAACATCTCAGCTAGGGACTGTGCAGAGAAAAGCCCCTCGCCGATAATCATTGACAAAAAATCATTGATAAACCTCTTCCCCCTGTTCAGGGCATACCCCAATATCAAGGATGGCAAGCTCCTGGCTGATGGCTTCATTGAAGGTTTCAGGATCCCATATCTAGGCCCGCTGGGATGCAGGGATGCAGATAACCTCAGGTCAGCAAAGGAACGCCCAAAGGTGGTACAGGAGAAGGTTACGAAGGAAGCAGCTTTGGATAGGGTGGCAGGGCCTTTCGCTCAGCCCCTGCTTGATTTAATTTTTGGTTTCCCCCTTAGGAGTGGTCCCTAAAAAAGATCCAGGGACTTTCAGACTCATCCACCACCTCTCTTACCCGGAGGGCAATTCGGTGAACCACTGGCTGGAGGACTGAACCTGTTCCATCTCCTACTGCCCGTTCGATGTAGCGGTAGACATGGTGAGTAGAGCGCGTAAAGGGGCTTGTTTGACAAAGGCGGCTTTTCGCTTGCTGCCAGTTTACCCAGAGAGTCATCACCAGCTGGGTTTCATGTGGCAGGGCCAGTTTTTCTACAACAGGTGTATGCCAATAAGTTGTGCAGTATCCTGCGTGTACTTTGAGGCCATCAGCTGCTTCCTACAAGGGGTGCTTACTTGGTCACATGGCATAGAAGGGGTAACTCACTACTTAGATAACTTCTTATTCATTGGAGAAGCGGGGACGCAGGACTGCAGCAAAGCATTACGGTGATTCCAAGAATTGACTGGGCACCTAGGGTCCCCTTGGCGCCAGGAAAGATTTAAGGTTTAGGGCGTGTCTAGACTTCAAGCAGGCAAGGTGCAGACATTGTGCCAGGATATTCAGGCTATCTTGGGTAAGGACAAGGCCCCGCTGGGTGTAATCCAGAGCCTCTTAGGAAAACTAAATTTTGCAGCCAGGGTGATCCCAGCGTGCAGAGTTTTTGCAACGAGACTTGCCAGCGCCACAGCTAATGTAAAGAAGAAACATCACATGGTCAGACTGGGTAAAGGTTTGAAGGAGGACCTACTAATGTGGACTGTGTTCTAGGTGAATTTCATTGTTACCGTGATATGGAGATCCCATGGGCGTGTAGCCCAGAACGATGCTTATTCACTGATGCATCAGGCAAGGAGGGCTTTGGTGCCATAATGGGGAGTGAGTGGTGTGCAGAAATGTGGCCGAATGTCTGGCGTAGGAAGAAGGTCACAGCAAATGTCACAGTACTTGAGCTGTTTCCCATAGTGGCAGCCCTGCACTTATGGCCTGAGGCTTTAGCATACAAGAGAGTCCTGTTCTGGTCGGACAACATGGCAGTGGTGCAGGCCATCAATGGGCAAGCAGCTAAGTGCCCTTTGGTTCTTCATTTACTAAGGGGCTTGTCTGCGCAACAATGTTGAGTTCAGGGCGAGACACATTTAGGGAGTCAAGACCATGCCAGCTAACGCTCTCTCTTATTTTCAGTGGCTCCGTTTCTGGGAGGCATGGCCAGGAGCGAGAGCAGACAGGGCCTCCTTCCCTGCACACCTCTGGTATATTCTCCGGTGGTACAGCGCTTAAAGAAACTTGGGGAACTTTCCCTCGTACCGGAGACCAAGAGGCGGTACAAGTCCTATGTCACCACTTTTTTGAAAAGTCTCTGGGACGCAGGGTAAAAATTCGACTCCGCTGGAGCATAGGGTTACATTATTTGGACTGTGGCCAAAAGAACAGGGTAAGAGCCTTTCTTGGGTCACAAGTCACTTAGCAGCTGTGAGTCACAATGCAAAACTTATGATGTTGCAGGTTCCAGCCAAAACCTTCCTCATTCGGGCTGGTCTCAATGGTTGGGCTAGAGAAGAGGTACCTGATGCGCGGTATGATAGAAGCGGTTAACAAGGCCACAAATTCTCCCTTCGCGGCCAGTCTCTTTGCAGCGGCATTCAGCCTGACATTTTTTAGGGCTTTTAGAATCAGCGAACTGGTAGCTAGATCCAAAAAGGATGGGTCTGGAGATGCTTTATGTAGCCAGGATGTCCAGTTGACAAGTAACTCTCTAAAGATACACATCAGAAGATCCAAACCTGACCAGGCAGGGCGAGGGACCGAAGTAGTGTTACAGCCTTTGGGGAATAAAAGGTACTGCCCAGTTGCGCTGGTCAGTGATTATTTTGCCGTCCGCCCAAACTCAGCAGGCTATTTTTTAATTCATTCTGATCTGGTGGCACTCACAAAATTCCAGGTGGACCGGATTATGATGACTTGTTTGGTGTTGTCAGGGCATGCTCACCCAGACAATAAGTTTTCTAGTCATTCTTTTCGAATTGTAGCACCCACCACGGCTTTCAGGGTTGGCCTCTCACCGGAGCGCATTAAAAAGGTAGGACGCTGGGACTCACGTTGTTATGTGTGCTACATCCGCCTGTGAGGGTTTGAATGGCCACAGAGGGGATGGCTAGGCACAAACAGAACTGTATTCTCAGAAGTGCCATTACTTTGTTTATGTGTATTGTGCAATGTTGCCTGCAGTGTTATATGTTTTTTACTGGAGTTTGCTGTGTGTAATGTGTAGCATCATTAAATAGTGTGGGAAAATTTGCATCCATTTATTTTGCCAGGGTTCAAGATGTGGGTGAACGGCAACTTGTGCATTGCCAGGATGGCACAAAGGGCAGAACACAGGACTTGGAAGCATGGGTTCTCCCAGACTCAGATAGTCTGGCTGGGCTACCCTGGCATGAGATGGTACAGCCTTCCCAACAGACTGCAGCAGAGACTAGCGAGGGAGGCACCCTGAACTCCTTGGTCATCCACTTCGGAGGCAACAACATCACGAGTATGGGCAGAAGGGCATTGTTACATGCAATAAAGGCAGATATGGGTGAAATCAGCAAAAACACTTGAGCAATGCGAGCTAAGGTGGTCGGAAATAGTCATGCGTAGGGTCTGGAAAGGTGACAGGTCATGTGAGGCAGTTGAACATTCCCGAAGAAGGGTAAACGGCACCATGCGCAAGTTCACAGACCAAAGAGGTTTTGGCTTCATCAGGCACAGGTTAATTCATGCCAACACCAAGGGGTATTTTGAGGAGGATGGGGTGAACCTGTCAAAGGTGGGCATGGATCTGTTCTTATTGGACATTAGTGAGGCGCTGGAAAAAGCAGGTTGCAAGTGAAGTAAATGGCGGACCTTGATGGTGGGGTCTCTGGAGCCGACGGTGACCACATACAGAGCTTTGGTGGAGTTACAGGGTGATCCGGAGGTGGAAGGATACAGAAGGGTACCTCTTCAGGAGCACAATAGGGGTGCCAGTGCCAAATCCCAGTAGTCTTTATGGCAGTTCCCTGGAGGAAAATCGTCAGTGCCCCAATAGTCCTTAGGGGGGTTGTAAGCCTGAACAACTGGGGGCTTGCCTTGCAACGCTCCGCCTGGAAAAGGGCATGAGTAAGGTGGTGGACCAGTGGTATACGGGAGCGGGATCCCATCATAACTGGTAGCACTGATTGGGTTAGCCCGTGCAATTTGGCTCGTCAGGCGAGCAGGGCAGCATGGATCAGTCACCGCTGCCTGCCCTTGGATTGCCTGTAAGTTAACCCACCATGTTTTGCATATTTTTGCATAGAATAAACCTGCAGCAAACTTTTCCCAACAAAAAATTGTATTGTGTAATTATTTATTCCATGGTGCATGCTAAGTTCTGCAAAGACTGGGAGGCTTGTCTATATAGGCACTAATTGCTCTGCTTCGAACCGCTTCATGGCCTCTCCCTAACACCTCCACGATCTCACCTATGGGTGGAAGGAGCCATGCCAGTGCACTGAAAATGACACCGTGGGCAGGTTGTGCAGGAAGATGGCAGCCATCCTGCTTGGCACCCAACTCTTGCCGCCTCTTCCACCTCTCCCATCTTCCTTGTATGCGGAAGATAGCTTGTGTACATACTATGACTAACAGACAAGGTTACTCCCGCTTTTCACTGTGGTGGGCAGCTTATAGCCATTCTCACCTGACTGCTGGACAGCTCCAAAAACAACAAGCATTGGCAAAGCGACTAGGTCTGGCCTACAACTGAAAATGGCTGTCAGACCGAATGCGCTGGCAATGATTATTTTTGTTGGTGTACATTTCTCTTTTATTATTGGGTGGAGCAGTGGTACGAGGAATGGTTAGATATGTCTAAGGCTGCTTTTAAAGGCAGTATCTAGTTCTTTAACGGTGAGTTCTTAAGCCTCCTAGTTGGTATTGATGTGAAGAGGCTGCAGCCGCAGCATGGGTGTAATAAATGTGTGATTGTCTTGGTACGGTTTTAGTTAATAAATGTGTAACACAGAGAGCTACAAACATAATCCAAATATCTAGATCGTCCTGCTTCAGTGCTTCAACAGCCAGAAAAAGCCTTGCAAGAGTCCCACACTGCAGTGCAATGTCCACCTTTGTACTTACGTAGTATACAGGATTTATGCTGTGTATTGTTGAGTGTAGTGACATCAGGGCCTTGCTGAAGCCATTTGCAGCCGGACAGTCAAAAATGAGGAAAGACAGGAAAAAAACAAAACACTGATGTGCAATGGACTGAAATATAGAACTGAGGGGGATAAAATAGCAGAAGGGAAAATTCAGGGAAAGAAGGGCATAGATGGCAGAAAAAGGGGAGGAGAAGGCAATAGGAATAAAAAAGGGAAGCGTAAGAGAGGAAGAAATGGGGAGAAAGGAAGATAGGGAATGGAGAAATAGAAAGGAAGGAACAGAAGGCAGGGGGCGAGAAATGGCAAAGAATAAAGAGGGGGTAGTTAGAAGGAAAGAGGAGGGGAGGATGAAAGGAAGGAAGGAAGAAGTGAAGGGAGGAGAGTACGGAAGAAATCAGGGCAGGGAGTGAGGAACGATGGAAGGAAGCGCTAGTCTCATCAGTTTAACATATTCCAGAAAAAAGTTGCTATACTTCAAAGTATGTTTGTCTGCTTAGTAGCAGGTGAAAGGAGACTACACGGATAAGGGGGGGTAAATGGACTCAATCAATCAATCAGTCATTTGTTAAGTGCACTACATAGCCACGAGGGTCTCAAGGCGCTGGGGGGGTGGAGGTGGGGGCCGCTACTGATTGAAAAGCCAGGTCTTTAGTATCCTCCTGAAGGTCAGCAGGTCTTGGGTCTGTCGTAGGCTCAGTGGGAGGGTGTTCCATGTCATGGCGGCGAGGTGGGAGAAGGATCTCCCGCCGGTGGTTGTTCTTCGGATGCGCGGGGCGGTGGCGAGTGAGAGGTCGCCGGAGCGTAGCTGGCGGTTGGGGGTGTAGAAGGAGAGACGTCTGTTGAGGTAGGCTGGGCCGGTCTTGTGGAGTGCCTTGTGTGCATGGATGAGGAGCACTAGCAATGCTGGACAGATCTTGGTTATCTCGGTGGAGCTCTCTGTCGAGCTGTTTGAAGAGTAGGATGTTCTCCAGAGGAGGAATAACGCCCAGAACAGTTTGTCACATGCTTTGTTTTTGGGGTTCAGGCTGTATAACGAAAGCACACCCTGGCCTCTTCAGTAGTAGTAGTAATGTTTTATTAATGTTTAGACACAGTCTTTAAAACATACCATTTAAAACAAAGAACATTTCATCTGTATATACCACCATATAAATACAAATTCATCATTATTGAAGCTAAAGTCTCCATACCTCTACCACCTAGACACATTAAGACACAAATCCAAACATTTTTAAAGAAATGTTGCCAGTACACAGGCCACATCAAAAAATAAAATGTTTAACAAAAGTGCATCATTGCAGCAATTTATGTACGGCCTCTTTGTTGTTCCTTGATCGTATATTTTTGAAGGCATGCTTCTTCCTCTTACTACTGGATAGTAAAAAGGACAGATAAATAAAAAATATGATGTGCATTTTATACTTCATAATCAGGGCCAATGCAATTATGCAGCTGAGAAGAACCAAATTATGTGACAGGGTTGACTAAATTATGCAGCAAGAAAAGACAATGTATGGGGCTTAGTGTGACACGTTGTCTGAGAGTAATACTTTATTGTTTTCCTATTTTTACACATGCTAAAATTTATTAGTTGCAGATTAAACACCATATACAGAAATTATCTGTAGGATGACCAGTCAATCTTTGCAAGAGAACGTCCACTGTGTGGGAATATGCATCAACATATTTTTTAGTAACTTTTGATCTGTTTGAGCTAGAAACTTTTTTTAATTAAAATCTGCTGATTGTGCAGCAGATGATGGATTTAGTGGCAAATGCACCAAATACATATTCATTCAGAAGACACCACAGAATCACATATTTCCAGGGGCCCTGCTCATAATAAACTCCATACATAACCCAAATAGAGTGGTATTGAGTCAAAGTTGAGAAGGAAATATGAGTTCCCTAAAAGAAAATGCAGATTAACAGTGAAGTTCACTATACACTTTACTATAACCCACATCACAAACAAATTTATTGTCAAAATACAATTAATACACAGTTGCCATTATTATTAAGGTAACTTTATTGTGGCATCATTTAAGTCACAAACGATGTAAATACACATCATCTGAACTGTATTACCTGCAAATTAAAGATAGAACACGGACCGAATGACACTGGTACATGGTTTTAAAATTAGCTCACTGCTTTATATTTCAAACGTTTCCGCGGTGCGATGAGTAAAGAAAACAGACATCTCATACTAAAGCAGGCTTCTCCAACGAGTAGCTCCTGAGGCACTGGTGGCTCTTCCCCTAGCTGTGAGTAGTTCTTCTGTGTGCTGCCCAGCCTACTAAATTAGACACTTTTAGTTGATTTAATTAATATATGTGTACCACAATTAAGACTGCGTATTTGAGATGAAAATTTGTGCATTTTCAGAACTCATTGACTGATGTTTTGAGAAAAATGGCTCAATTATTAATAAATACTTAAAGCAGATATTTGAGTGATAATTTGTGGTGTCCGGCAAACTTATTGCTAACAAAATAACCTTGATGCCAGGGACATTGCGGCTATCGATGCTACGTAATATTCATGTTGAGGCATTAAATTGATAAATACTTTTTTTATTACTACTGACAATCCTGCCTGATGTACTGAGGTGATCACTACTAGTAGTCTTGCATACGGTGACCATTAATATAATCCTGTCTGGTATGGTGACAACACTAATAATATTGGCTGCTCCGGATGATTTTCATTGAACATGAGTAACTCTTACGACAGAAAAGATTGGAGATGCCAGTTCTAAAGACTAAAGATTAAGGCTGGAATTGCTCGGCAATGAGAGTGAGAAGGATTGTATCGAGCAGGGGCTGAAACAAATGCAGTGCCTATGTAAATAACATGTCATTTGTTTCTTTGCCTCTGTACTCTAAAATGCTACCATAAAGTTACTTTAGGCTGCTAATCAAGAATCTTCCTTGTGCATCATTAAGCAATGTTTTTATAATGGTTATTTCCAATAGAAAGACTAGAGAAGTATATTGATGACTCCTCAGTAGATACGTGCTTCACCATCCACAAACTTCACAAAAGTGCAAGACCGATGGTGTGGCAAGCAGCTGATGAATAGACCAGAAGAGCAACCTCGAGGATCAGTAAGATCAACAGCTTCTAAGAAATCGGATGCAATATGACGCATTAGATGGGTACTTGTTGCTCTACCTGCAAAAAATAGAAAGTTTGCCATAGGTCCAACAATAAAGTGGCCACAGTGCTCTTGAAGTCAAATAATGAATCCAGTAGACCTTTGAATGGTCAGAAGTTGCTTTTCTTCACACCTCTGCTGTCCTCAGGTCTCCTAATCCTCTTGCTGTCGTAATTTGACAGTGATCGGGTTAGCATTTGCTTCAGCTACACGAACTTTCCTTTGTTAGCTTGACTATATTCCGGAGGCCATTTTGTATTCCTGGCTTCCATTTTGAGTGAATACGCTGCCTCGTGGTCAGCATGCCCTTTTGTCCTTTCTCTCTCCCGATGACCATTTAGTCTACCCAGCAACTGGCTATTTTTAGCAATGGTCAAGCTTGCGCATGCGTATTCGAACCTTTAAGGTTAATGATCGGTCACTGCTTAGGAATGTTCTCCAAACTGACCAGTGGTACTAAACTCCTCCCACAAGTTGGCTGTGTTCCAAAAATGCCCTTATATGTACCTAAATTGTGTAAAGTGTGTACCACCTACTTTTCAAATTCCTGTTAACTGTATAAAAGAAGCCATGCATTCGATGTTCGTTGTGATACTTCTTGCATTGCCGAAGGGTGCTGTAGGATTGTACCACCACCCCATGGGGTCTTAATAAACTTGTCTTTTGCATTTTCAGTTTCCGTGCCAACTTCTATTCTGAAGGTATTGAGAGTTTTTGCAGAGTATGTAGGTCTGTTGAAACCCAATACCACAAATTGGCGCCCGAATAGGCACTCATCGGCGACTCGGATGCCCGAAGGAGTGGCTGCGACGAAGGATTGGAAACTCGCCCTGGACGCGTACGCTGCCACTGAGTGACCCGAGTCTTGGCACCCACGGTGTTTTTTCCTTTCCTTCCGACCTGACCTTCCAGGTGGCGCCGGTCCTCGACTGAGATCCTGGTCGTTGGGTTGCCGTGCAGTGACCGTTTGGCCGATTCGATTTGAGAACTTGGCAGTTGGAACCTGACATTTGGAATGTTTGGTAAGCTTTTGATTGGTAAGGTAGTCTACTGACACTTACTGTGGCTTTTTGGATTTGTTTGAGTTAGCTAACATTTGGATCTATGATTTGTACTATATGTGGAGTGCACCTCACATAGGCAGGACATGTAGAGATATTTCTCTGATTTTGTATTTGTTTGAACGGCGCATTATGTGTAAAACATTTTAAGTGCCACTTAAGGTAATACCACGTTTTCGTGATATTTTTGACATGCCTGTTTTTAGCACACTCCGAGGAATGTGCTGTCTTGGAAATGGTACCAGTTATCGATTAAATGAATCTCAGCCGGCTACCCCAGAGGGAACACCTAATCGTGAAATGTACATAAAATGTGGCCTTCCCCCTATTATGTATAGCACATTATGGCACAAATATACTAAAACTGATCTTGAATTGCAATGGCCACTACATGGGTCGTTTGATTTACGAAAGGTGCAGTATGTTGAGCAGTGTTTGTTTCAGCGCAGGTCTAGACAGGATATGTTTGATTGTGTGCGTATGTGGGAGAAAGCGGTGCGTGAACGAATGAAGCGTGAACAAGCCTTGGCGGACAAGGAGCAGCGAAAGGCTGCCCACGTTAAAGCTTTACAGCTGCAGGAAAAAGAATTGCAGGAACAGAAAGATAGGGAGATACAAGACCGTAATTTACAAGTTAATGGTCAGTTTCCTATTCGACGCCCTCTTTATCCTGTCCTTACTAATGAATCTGATGATTATTCATTGTTAGATCGTTGCCCGCCTCCGTATGTTATGCCTACGGCCCCGAATGTGGATTCTGATGCACCTGAGGACGAGGATAAACAGAGGGATACTCGTTCTAAGATTAGCGTTGCTCAATCTGCGGAATTACGCGGGATGGCTCGTAAACTTAATGTTGATTTTATTCCTATTTCAAAGGTTGACGAGTGCATGCGTATGTGGTCTGACAAAGAGAAATTATATTTTCTGGAACATTTTGGGCAAGAAGTTGTTGAACGGTTTAGAAAGTATTTATCTGAGTTGGAACCTAAGGATATATCAGTTGGTCGTGATAATTTACGTAAAGGTGTTTTTGTTCTCACAGATGCAGATGAGTTTTTCTGGCGTTTGGTTCAGCTACGGGACAAGACGTTATGACTACGGGCGTTTGAAAAGGCATCGGGTTCGCCTGCATCTGGATCAACGGTTGAGTCCAGAGAGTGCCCTATCTTTGGAGCAGATAAGAGTGATACAGTTCATGTTATGCCCATGCGAGAAGCTGCGTCTTTGTATGTCCCTCCTAAAGGTCAAGGTACAGATGATGATAAGTTGTCTGTGGATGCGAAGGGTTATTTCGTATATAATTGGGTTTATACTCCTTGGAATAGATAGGATGTTATGGCGCTTAAAACAGCTTTACCTGACCCACGCAAAAATCCAGCAGCTTTCTATGAGGGAGTGGAAGGAGTAGTTTCTGTCCTGTAACTCCAGTTCTGTAGTAGGGGTATCTCTGTTATAGTCATAATCTAGTGAATAGTCCCGCCCATGTGCGTGGACCCCGGAGCAATCAAAAATAATCTCTTACAGTGTCAAAAAATGCAGAAATGCATAGACACTTAAGAGAGAATTTAAAGACAGATAATGCAGCCAAAAAAGGCTACACTGTCCAGTACTTCAACTAGAAATTCCACCACAAAATCCACAAAACAGCAAAGCCTGTACAGATTTCCCTTGCTTAACAGCAAAATCCCTCAGGAATGATAGAGAGAAGAACCTGGACAGACAAGCCCCATAGGCTGCCATTATGTGGCTTAAATAGGATACTGTGCCTTTAAGGAACCTTCCAGAACCTTCTCTCAGTATCCCAGAATGCATAGCAGGTCCAACTTAGTTTCAGTTCTTTTTGAAGGCGTAAAAAACGCCAGACCTGTAGCATTATGCACCTGAACAAATCTCCACCGGGAGGCGGGAGGGAGCTTATGACTATAACAGAGATACCCCTACTACAGAACTGGAGTTACAGGACAGAAACTACTCCTTCTGTAGTAGGGGATCTCTGTGTATAGTCATAATCTAGTGAATAGAATGGCAAGCCCATCCCCACATCAAGCGGCGGTGGAGAGTATGAAATTACGCCACTATTGTGCGAACAAATTCCGCAGCGAAGCCTGCCCAACCTGAGCGTCTGCCCTGGCATCAGTGTCCAGGCAGTAATGCTTAGCAAAGGTATGGACCGACTTCCAAGTGGCCGCCTTGCAGATCTCTGCAAAGGGAACATTACGAAGCATAGCTGTCGTGGCAGCTTTGCCTCTGGTGGAATGAGCCTTAGGTTTACCCCCTAAGGTCTTATTAGCTTTGCAGTAACACAATTGTATGCAGGACACAATCCACCTCGAGATGGACTGTTTAGAGGTAGCAAGACCTGTCCTGACTGAGCCATAATTAATGAACAATTGGTCTGACCTACGAATATCTTTAGTCTTATCAAGATAAAACTTCAGCACCCTCCTCACATCCAGGGAATGTAAAGACCTTTCCGCTGGAGATGACGGATTCTGAAAGAACGTAGGCAAAGTGATAGTCTGATTGATATGAAAATCAGAAACAACCTTGGGAAGAAACTTAGGGTGAGTACGCATAACAACCTTAGCAGCATGAAAAACAGTATAAGGTTCTTGGCAACACAACGCCTGAATTTCACTCACCCTGCGGGCCGATGTAATGGCCACGAGGAACGCCGCCTTCCAGGACAGGTGCTGCAACGAAGCCTTATGAATAGGTTCAAAAGGCTCCTTCATCAATCTGGACAGCACCACATTCAAGTCCCACGAAGGCGAAGGAAGCCTGACAGGAGGGAATACTTTCTTCAAGCCTTCCAAAAAATCTTTGATCACAGGGATCTGGAAGAAGGAAGTCTGTGAAGGGCCTTTCCTGTAGGCAGTCAAAGCAGCCAGATGAACCTTAATGGAATGGACATTAAGGCCCGACTGCGCCAGATGCAGTAGATATGGAAGGATGACATCTTCCTTGCATGTCGTAGGGTTAAAGTTCTTAGACTTGCACCAGATGCAAAACCTCTTCCACTTGTAAGCATAAGAAGTCCTAGTGGAAGGGCGTTTAGCCTCCTTCAGTATGTCCATACAATCCTCTGGGAGATTCAGATGGCCATATTGCACTATTTCAGGAGCCATGCCGCCAAACTCAAAGACGAGAGGTTGGGGTGCACCATCCGCCCCCCGAACTTCGTGAGAAGGTCCGGCCTGCACGGCAGCTTCATGTGAGGAAGGAGAGACCGGTGAAGCAGGTTCGTGAACCACCACTGTCTGGGCCATTCCGGGGCAATCAGAATCATTTTCGCCCTGGATTGGGACAGCTTGATGAGAACCGCCGGAATCAGGGGAATTGGTGGAAAAGCGTACAGAAAGTTGTTCGACCAGTTGATCCATAACGCGTTCCCCAGCGTCCCCGGCTGGTAGTACCTGGAGGCGAAGCTTCGCCATTTTCTGTTTTCGGCGGTGGCGAATAGATCCACGTCTGGAGTCCCCCACCTTGCGAAGACTTCTCCCAGAACTTCGTCGCTTATGACCCATTCGGGGTTTTCCTGAATGAGTCTGCTCAGTTCGTCTGCCTAAACATTCTGCACACCTGGCAGGTGGGTGGCCGTTATCGACAGTCCTCGAGCCAGAAGCCAGTGCCAGATCGCCTGCGCCTCCTGCGACAGAGTGCGCGATCTCGAGCCCCCCTGCTTGTTGAGGTAATACATCGTTGTCGTGTTGTCTGTCTGAACAAGCAGAGAGTTGGTCTGAAAGGACGGGTGAAAAGCCTTCAGCGCCAAGTGCACAGCCCTGAGTTCCAGGAAATTGATGTGGTACGTGGCCTCCGTCTGGGACCACGTCCCTTGAATCTGCAGGTCTCCGGAGTGCGCTCCCCAGCCCTGGAGAGAAGCATCCGTCACGATAGTCTGTGTGGGAATGTCCTTGTGGAAGGGAACCCCTCTGAGAAGATTCTCCTTCGAGCACCACCACTTCAGAGACTGAAGAGCATGTAGAGACAGTCGTATCTTGTCGTCCCAAGATCCTCTCCTCTGGTCCCATTGATCCTCCAAGCATTCCTGCAGCGGTCTCATGTGCAGCCGCGCATGTGGCGTCAGGAAGATACACGAGGCCATCGATCCCAGCAGAGAAGACACCGTCCTCACTGTCGTGGATGGAGTAGACATGAGAGCCTGAGCCTTCCGAAGGAGTGATAAACGTCGCTCCTCCGAAGGAGACACGCTTGCTGACAGCGTGTTGATGGAGGCTCCCAAGTACTGGATGCACTGGACCGGAGTCGGGACAGACTTGGACATGTTGATGTGCAACCCCAGCTTGTTCAAGAGAACGCACGTCCTCTGGAAGTGTGCTTGAGCTTCCGAGAAGGAGGAGGCCTTGATCAACCAATCGTCCAGGTACGGGTAGACAAACACCTTGTTCTTCCTCAGGTGTGCCGCTACCACTGCCATGCATTTCGAAAATGTCCTGGGTGCAGACTTCAGCCCGAAGGGAAGCACTGTGTACTGATAGTGATTGGTGCCGACTTGAAAGCGCAGAAACTTCCTGTGTTTGCATGCAATAGGCACATGGAAGTATGCATCCTGTAGATCTATGGCACACATCCAATCTCCTCGTTGCAGCTGAGGGTAGATCTGATGCAACGACAGCATGCAAAACTTTTCTCTGCGAATCCACTTGTTTGCCTGTCGCAAGTCCAGAATGGGCCTGAACTCGTTCTTGTCCTTCTTGCGGACGAAAAAGAACCGAGAGTAAAGACCTCTTCCTCTTTGAGACAGAGGTACGTCTTCTATCGCCCTTTTCCTTAACAGGATATCTGCCTCCGCCTGGAGCTCGCGCAGCTGGTACTGCGAGCTGACCGGAGGGATCGATGGAGGAGGGCTGATGAACCGAAGACTGTATCCATTGCAAACAATATTCAGCACCCACTTGTCCTGAGTAATTTTTCTCCACTCTGCCAGAAAAAATTTAACGCTTCCCCCCACCGGAGCGGGTAACGGACGAGGGGGAAGTAACCGCTCAGGGTCGAGACCCGGCCGGGCCCTTGGTCGCGGTAGAGGACTGCTGTCTACCTCTACCCCCCTGGCGTTTCTGGAAGGGCCTTCTATACTGCTGCTGTTGCGGCTGCTGCTGATGCTGCCCAGAAGACTGTCCCCTTCCTCGACCCTGCGACCCGAACCGTCGCTGGAACTGGCGGTAGGGTTTCTTCTCCTTGGGCTTCTCCAGGCCCACCGCCGACAGGGTCTCAGCCTCGGCCTTCATCCAGGCCATTTCATCATCCGCGTGTTTCCCGAAGAGGGTATCTCCGGAAAACGGCAGATTCGCCACACGTTGTTGCGCTTCAGGCTTAAGGGACGTCAACCTGAGCCAAGCATGGCGCCTCTGGTTTATACCGTGGCAGTATCCATGCGCGGACAGCAGGGAGATATCTGCCGCGGCACTAATGGCCTGGTTAGAGACCAGCATCCCCTCCTGGACGATCTCCATGAAGTCCTCTCTGCGGTCGCGAGGAACGAGGTCCGCAAACTGCTCCATTGAGTCCCACAGCGAACGGTCATATCGTCCCAACAGAGCCGAGTCACTGGCGGCCTTCATCGTTGTGGAGGACGTCCCACACTCCTTCCGTCCAGCCGAGTCCATCCAGCGGCTCTCCTTATCAGGAGGCACAGTGGATGCAGGGGAGGTGGCATGGAGCTTCCGAGCCGCTGTCACGATCACCGAATCCGGTATCGGGTCCTTTCTCAAGAAAGCTGGGTCCGACTCTGGAGCTCTGTATTTCTTGATGAGCCTGGAGGGCGCAGACTTCACCACCGCCGGTGTTAGGAAGAGCTGTTCCGCAGGCTCAAGGAGCCCTGGCACCAAAGGTAGTAGGGGGCGAGACAGGTGTTTCTTATGTAATGTCTCAAAGATCACAGAAGTTGAAGGCGTAGGAGCTGTAACCTTGATCCCCAACTTCGCCGCCCCACGCAGGAGAACCTCCTGAAACGTACCAATGTCATCTACTGGGGACACCCTAGTCTCCGGTGAATCAGATAACGTTGGCGAGTAGGAACGGGTCCCCGAGGTAGAACGGGACCGGGACCTATGCCTCCTATGGCGATGCCTGGATCTCGATGAAGACCCGCGACCACTCCTAGATCTGTCTCGTTTCCCTGAGCGAGACCTAGATCTCTTGGGCCTGGGCCTGTCCGTAGGCCTCCCCGGGTCAGACGCCTTAGGCTTCGGAAGAACCTTCGACTTAGGAGTCTTCTTCGGGGGTGTCGGGTACTTGGGTACCGACACCGATCTCGGCGGAACCGGTGGAGGAGGCGTAACCGGAACCGGGACCTTCGGAGCCGGCAGGGGAGGCAACGGGGGAGGGGTCGGAGCCCTCGGAGGCGGACCCCTGGGCAAAGGAGGCGGAGTAGGCTTCTTCGGGGTATACACCACGGAATACGCCATTCCCGGCGAGCCACCACCATGTCCAGACTGTGGGGAGCCCCCCACAGTCCTGGGCCTGTCCTTACGACCTCCTGACGCCGAAGACCGGTGCCCAGACATCGAATGTGGGTCCTTCGACGGCGATCGGCCCTTCGGCGTCGACCGTTCCACACTCCTCGACGTCGACCGGTGTCTATGCCTCGACGTCGACCCCGACCAGATGGATGAACCGCGAAATCTCGACGACGAGCAATGGCGCCTCGACGGCGACCTCGACCTCTTAGATCGCCTCGACGTCGACCTCTTAGACCGTCTCGACGTCGATCTCTTAGACCGTCTCGACGTCGACTTCCTCGGCGCCGGAGACCTCTTCCGTCTCGACGGCGACCCTGATGACGAGGATCCCCTCGACGGCGATGACTTCGACGGCGAACGGCGGTGTCGCCTCGATGGCGAGCGCCGACGCCGGGTCCTCCGATGTCATCCACTCGACGCCGACGTCGACGACGAGGAGATCGACACCGGCTTCGACGGCGGCCTGAAAACGTCCCTCGATGTCGACGGGCGACGTTTTCTCAACCCAGAGCCTTGGGGAGACCGGGAACTGGCCGTGGACCTTCCTCTCGACGTCGTGGTCATAGCCACTGACCCAGACGGAGATTTTGGACGAGAGCCGGACTTCCTGCCCCTGGGGAGCCCCCCAGAGGCCTCAGCATGGGCAGAAGGAGCCCCTCCTGACCCACCTCGAGCCTTCAATCTTCTTTCTTCAAGTCCCTGAAGTCTGATTTTTCTCCTGTCCTTCAGGGTCCTTCCAGAGAAGCCTCTACAGATCACACACTCCTCAGGGATGTGGGAAGAGGGAAGGCAGAGGATACAGACCTCATGGGGGTCTGATTTGGCCTTCTTCCTGGAGCACTCCGGGCATTTATCAAATAATGCAGGCATTATTGACAACAAAAGAGTGCAGAAACCCAAGAAGAAAGTCACCAAAGTACTCTGAAAGCACAAAAATCGAATTTAGTGCAAAAAACACCAACAAAACCCTTGAAAAGGGAGAGCTCAATGCTCCAGGGTCCTGCTTGCAGGAGCCGGAAAAAAGAACTGAAACTAAGTTGGACCTGCTATGCATTCTGGGATACTGAGAGAAGGTTCTGGAAGGTTCCTTAAAGGCACAGTATCCTATTTAAGCCACATAATGGCAGCCTATGGGGCTTGTCTGTCCAGGTTCTTCTCTCTATCATTCCTGAGGGATTTTGTTGGAAAGCAAGGGAAATCTGTACAGGCTTTGCTGTTTTGTGGATTTTGTGGTGGAATTTCTAGTTGAAGTACTGGACAGTGTAGCCTTTTTTGGCTGCATTATCTGTCTTTAAATTCTCTCTTAAGTGTCTATGCATTTCTGCATTTTTTGACACTGTAAGAGATTATTTTTGATTGCTCCGGGGTCCACGCACATGGGCGGGACTATTCACTAGATTATGACTATACACAGAGATCCCCTACTACAGAAGGAGCTATTTCTTCATGTGTCATGACATTAGTTGACATTGATCTTTTCTTTGGGTTAATATTGCCTCCTGATATGTGGAGGGCGATTCGTAAGTTTGATGATCGACCGCTTTTAGGTGCAGATTGGAAGGAATTAGCACAAGCTGATTTGGATAGAGAACCCGCATGTAAGCCATGCCAATTAATTTTAGATCTCCCGGTGGCTATTCTGAATAAATTTAAAATGCTCGTTCCTCCTAAAAAGATTGACTGGACGATGTTGGCCTCTTGCAAACAGAAGCTAGATGAATCAGTCTCTGTCTTCTTTTCACGCTTCGAGGAAGCGTTTCATGATTACAGTGGTCAATCATTAACAGAGGACACGGGCAGGCATTTGTTTGTTGATAAGTATGTAGCTAATCTCCTATCGGAGATTGCAAAGCGTTTAAAGACTAGTGAAAGTTCATGGACCACTGCAACTCCTGCTTCTTAATTAACTATGGCTCAGTATTATGAACGACAGGAATTGGAGGCTAAGGAAAGTAGTGATAAAAAGGCGAAAGATTTGAAGACGAAGGTGATGTTGGCTCAGGTTTACGCTACGCAGATGAGGGGAAATGATAGGGGTAGACGTGGGTCGTATGGCCCACCTTCTGCCCGCTCTGATATTTCTGAAGATCAGTGTGCATACTGTGAACAGTTTGGGCATTGGCTTTCAGATTGTCCGGTGCTTCGAGTACAGCGTAATCAGCGTGGTTGAGGAAATGGAAGGTTTCGGAATAGTTATTCAGGTTTGAGAGGTGGAGCGAATGATCATGGTAGGTTTGAAACTAGGGGTCGTGGTCAGGCTGACTATAATACTTTTGATCGACGGAATCAGTTTCAGATAGCTGAGGGTGAGTCTTCTGAGTTTCAGGATAATACGTATGCATAGGATTGCGTAGGATGGGGTATGGAATCGGTTGAAGTACCAGTAGATCAAAGGGGTCCATATATTTCAGTGCATGTTTTGGGTTCTACTGATCAGTTTCTGGTTGATACGGGAGCTACTCGTAGCGCTCTGTCCAAACAATTGGTTCCAAGGGCTCCCCTGTCTGGCGAAACGATTACATCAATAGGGTTCGATGGAACACCTTCCCTTAGCCCATTGTCTCAGCCCCTTCCATTTCACATTGATAAGTTTACTGCCCCATGTCCATTTTTGTTGTCTCCAAATACACCAGATAATATTGTGGGACTTGATATGCTCAAATATTTTCGAGCAACCATACGCTGCGCCCCTGAAGGGGTGCGGGTTATTTTGAATGAGAATTACCCAGAAATTGAAAGATCGTGCCTTTTTCAGGAAGCCGATGCGTTAGCCTTACTTCCAAGTACTTTATGGGCCACTTCTGATACGGATGTAGGACAGATGATTATCCCTCCTGTACATATCACTGTAAAGGAGGGAGTGATTTTGCCTCGCGTACCACAGTATAAAATCCCTAGAGAAGGTGAAGTTGCTTTGACACATATCATAAATGACTTGATTACTGTAGGAGTGGTGGAGGAAGTTCCCTATAATGTTTGCAACAGCCCTATTCTTCCGATTCTAAAGAAAGATACAGACACTAAGATTTACCGTTTCATTATTGATTTGAGAGAAGTCAATAAGATAGTGGTGCCCCAATATCCCGTGGTGTTTGACATTACTACTTTAATTACTTTGGTCCCACCCACAGCCACCATTTTCTCTGTTATTGACTTAAAAACGCTTTCTTTTCGATCCCCATTCATCCCGATAGCCGGTATCTCTTCGGCTTCACTTTAAATAACAGATCATACAGATTTTGTCGAGTTCCTCAAGGCTACATAGAAAGTCCTAGCATTTACAGTCAGGCTTTGAAAAGACAGCTTGATTCTTTTGAGCTACAGTCTGGAGTGGCTCTTATTCAATATGTTGATGATATTTTGTTAGCAGCAGACACGCAGGAACAATGTGAGGAGAGTACTCTCTCCCTGCTTTCTTTCCTTGCCAAGAATAATCACAAGGTTTCGAGAAGGAAGTTGCAATATTGTAGACCAAAGGTGACCTACCTCGGTCATCTTCTGTCTAAGGAGGGGCGTGCATTAACATCAGATCGAATTCAAGCAATTTTAGACACACCAGTCCCTTGTACTCCGAAAGATGTTCGTGCTTTCATAGGTCTGACGTCCTTTTGTAGGCAATGGATATTAGAATTTTCACACATTATAAAACCTTTGTTAGCGCTGTTATCCAAAAATACACCGACTCCTCTTGAATGGACAGATGAATGTCAGAATGCTTTTGAACAATTGAGACAGGCCCTTTGCTCTGCACCAGTGTTAGGTACACCAGATTATACAAAGATTTTTACATTATATGTACATGAAAAGAATGGGTGCTCATTGTCAGTTTTAGTGCAGACACACGGAGATAAACAGCGACCTTGTGCGTACTTTTCAGCAGTACTTGATCCTGTAGCACGAGGATTACCTGGGTGCTTTCGAGCAGTTGCAGCAACAGCAGTGTCGATACGACAGAGTGAGGGAATAGTTTTGTCACACAAATTGTTGGTGTTAGTGCCCCATGCGGTAGACGCCTTATTGAACCAACGAAAACACAGCATTTAAAGGATAAGAGTTAACGCTGTTGGCGCCACATATTACACTGAAGAGGTGCCAACTCTGCTACTTTATTGCCATATCCTGTTTCTGAGCCCCAAAAGGAAGAACAACATGATTGTGTTTTTCTGACCGAAGAACAAACAAAGGGCCGTATTGACTTACAGGATACGCCACTTCCAGATGTAGATGGGGAACTGTGGGTTGATGGATCATGTTTAAAGTTGCCAGATGGTACGACTTCCGCAGCCTATGCAATCACGACACTTAAGACAGTGGTAGAGACAGCATGAATACCGCAAAAATCGGCCCAAGCAGCTGAATTGATAGCTCTAACGAAAGCATGTGAGCTAAGTGCTGGATTATGTGTGAATATTTACACTTATAGTCGTTACGCTTTTGGAGTAGTGCATGATTTTGGCCTACTCTGGAAGGAACGAGGGTTTTTGACTTCGCATGGAGTGCAAATCATGCATGGAGAGTTAGTACACGATCTCCTGAATGCACTATTATGTCCAAAGAAAGTAGCGATAGTCAAATGCAGTGCACATAAAAAGGTCACAGATAAAATTAGACAAGGAAATGCCTTTGCAGACCGTACAGCACGAGAGACTGCAATGTTAAAGAATGTCTCTCCCATGTATGTGGTGAAATCACAGGCTGAGCGATGGCATGACGCCAGAGAGGAAATATTAGACATACAGAAATCAGCTTCTGAAGCAGAACTTGCAAGCTGGGCAACAGAGGGAGTGTTGGATGATGAGGGCTGTTGGCGCAGTAAAGATATGGAGAGATGGAAATTGCCTGCCGCTTATTTGCAAGCAATGGTTCAAATGACACATGGGCTGGCACATGTTGGAGCTCTTGCAATTACTAAATTGCTTACACGAGTTTGGGAGCATCCTGAGATTGCCAGCACGGCTAAGAGAGTAGTGCAGACCTGTCTGATATGCTTACAGTACAATCCTGCAAAAGGGAATTATACTTAAGCATGGGCGAATTTTGCGTATTTGCAATTCGCGAATTTGCGTATTTACGAATTCGCAATCCGCAAAATTCGCGCACTTTCGCGAATTTGCAGATTTTTTTTGTGTGTTCGCAAGGGTTTCTGCCAGTTCGCGAGGGTTTTTTACGAGTTCGCAAACGCGAACTTACTTGTCGGGTCGCAACGGTCGCGACCATATTGTTTCTACGTCTGGTTCATCACAGCACCCTCTGTTTCACCACTGCCACCCTCTGGTTCACCCCTGCCACCCTCTGGTTCATCACTGCCACCCTCTGGTTCATCACTGTAGATTATGGGGGGAAAAGCACACCAGCCCTGCCTCAACTTACATGAATAATTTGGGGCTGATTAATGTGTCACTGAATTTGAGCTGGCAGCTGCTTCCTTGGCTGTAAGTGCTTCCTGATTAATGATGAGCTTGAACTTTTGCACCTGCTAAGTGCTTTCAGTTTTGCAAAATTCGTTAGCACACCTGCCCTGCCTCAACTGACATGAATGAATTAGGGGCTGATTAATGTGTCACTGAATTTGAACTTCCAGTCTGGCACCTGCTTCCTTATCTGTGACTGCTTTCTGTTGCAGTGTAATTTTTTTTAACAGGACCTTTGTGGCATACTTGTAGCTATTCTCTGAGCCTGCTGTGAGTGTCAGAGCAGGGTCATAGAATAGTTGCAAGTAGGCAACTAAACTCTGGAGGGGCCCCTCAGGAAGCACTACAGGGAATGGTTACTAATGATGAGCTTGAACTTTTGCACCTGCTGAGTGCTTTCAGTTTTGCAAAAATTGTTTTTCTGCAATTTCGCGCGATTCGCGAATTTGCGCGAGATCGATTTCGGAAGCCCGCAAATTCGTGCAAATATGCGATTTGTTTTTTGCGGTGTGTTAGTTCGTGTGGTTTTTTGCGTTTTCGCGAGCCGCTTGTAGTGCAACGACGCGAAGTTACCCTTGCGGTCGTACATGGGCGCGGCCATCTTGTTTGCGTGACGTATTTCTGTTTCCGGGCGTTATGTGTAATCTCGCGAAGTGTGCGGCTCGCTAGTACAAGTTCACGTGTGATCGCGGGGGAAATCTCGCGCGAACTTACCCACGCGGTCGTGAACGGGCGCGGCCATCTTGTTTTTCATTCATTGCTATGGTTCTGGGCATCCTTTCTGTATCCTCTCTCAATCTCTGCCATCCTTTGCTTGTTTGAAGTTTTTTTTGATCTATTTTACTTATTATCTATCCCTCTATTTTTCTAGCTCTATATTTTTGTGTTTTCTGCTACTTTTGGTTAATTTTAAAGTACTTTTTTAAACTCTTTTTTTTTTTTCTTCCCTATTTTATTTCTTATTTCTTATTTACCTTCCTTTCTGCCCAGACCATGGTAAAGGGAACCGGGAAGCAGCCGAGAAGGGGAAGGGTCACGCACCCCGTGCGGGCGTTTGAGGGTGGAGCTAGTGATGCCACGGGAGATCTTTAGCACGGAGGAGGTGGCCGCACTAGTGTACTATGTACAGCGCCGCCTCCCCAGGACCATCGTGGCAGGCGGCAGGATCGCAAGCGGCTACGGGCTCCGGGAGCGCCGGAAGCGGTGGGAGAAGGTGTGCCGGGCCATGTATGAACACTCTCGGGTCTGGCGCACCTACAACCAGGCCACCCACCGTTGGACGGATCTCCTGGACCGGGAACGCAACCTGCTCGACCTGCTCGGCGTCGAGATCCCCAGGCTTGGTGAGTAGTAGTAGGTAGTAGTAGCTATTTCATCACTACTCTGTTTTCTCCTGCTCTGTGTGTTATTATATTGCAAATTTTTGTTTTTTACCAAGAGCAATAATGCTGCCGATTACATTGTAGGTAAATTATATTTCAAAATCTTCTGTGCATTTCAGGTTCACTGCTCTCCTTCTCAGTAGCGTTGCTACTATGCTTATTTGTTTTCGATTTTGTGTTCATTTCATTGGCCTGAGAAATTATGTATGAGTGTAGTTTACAGAACTGCGTACTGCTAGACACTAGAGGGCCGATTTGCAATTACCGGCGCATCCCTGCAAAGTAGCAGCGATGCGCCAGTAATTGTGCGCCACGCCACCACCACCCATGGTGCGCCGTATTTACAATGCGGCGCACCATGGGCCCAAAACATCACCGAAGCGTTACGCATCTGTGCCGTAAAGGCGGCGCATTGCTGGAGTTGCGTCACAACGATGGCGCAGCTCCAGCAATGCTCTGGGGTGCCCTATCTCCCCAATGCTGCGTCAAGCCGTACGCCTGCTTCAAGCAGGCGCAGGGTTTGAGTGACGCATCATTGTCCTAAAAGAGACTGATTGAAATCTTGTAGATTTCCCTCAGCCACTTCTAGGATGCGTTCCTGCTCAGGAACGCCCTCCCTTGCGCCGGAACGCCCCCTGATGGCACAGGGCTTTACAACGTGATGCATCTCCCATATGCGTCACGTTGTTAATATACGCCGCACCATGGCGCCTCTTTTGTTCTGCCGCTGCGTCACAAAAGTCACGCAACAACGGAGCAAAAGAGCCGCAAGGGGCGTGTAAATCTGCCCCTACAGACTCAAGTCCAGTCCTTCCTTTGTACACCTGGCAATAAGAAGAAATAGCGGTGGTGGATTGATAGTTTGAGTATTTTAATGACTGGTTAATGTAGTAGGAAACTTTTTAGTGTTGTCACTGATCTGCAATCACGATGGAGTTTGTCTGTCACTTCGCTTGCTGTGGACTGCTGCCTGCCAGTCCTAGGCGAACCTTTTTAGTAGTTTGTTTAGTGAGTTACATAGCTTTCCAAGTCGACGGTCAGCAAATCAAGCAATACTAATATCGTAGTAGACCACATGAGATAGGTCAATATATCCCGTGGAATAGTTGTCTATTTGCTATTTCGCAAAAATATTTTGTTATTGTTCTTTTGAAATGTTTGATTTGGTTGACAACAATCATCCATGTTTTCTGGTCTTTCTTTCTTTCATGTTGTACATCAGCTTCCCCCCAGGGGCAAGAAGACAGAGGAGGAGGTGGTATCGGCTGCTGCTGCTGTAGAAGGCCAGGATCGGTCAGGCGAGGGCTCCTTTGCTGGCCCCGGTAAGTTTTCATTTTAATATAGAGTACCTATTTTTTCCTAGCGTTCCTCATTCGATTTTTTCTAAATCGTCTTTGATCTTCTTGTAGACTGTATCTAAATTCTTATCCTGCCTCTACTGTGACTCCCTGTGGTATTACTAGATTATTCTTATTAGTCTGTCTGTGTAGCTAACTAAGATTGCACAGTTGGCAAAAGGTGTTAAACGAATCTCCCATTCTAGTCAGCAATAGCTCTATGCACTGAGTGCAGTCCTCTAGGATTGTCCATAATGTCTTTTCAAGTCTTCTAAATGTTTATGCTTTGACAATTCCCAACAATAAAATGTGAATGACCAACAAGAAAGAATAAGATACTACTTTACTTTTGGTTTGGATAGGAGGGCAATCCATACTACTACTGTTGCAGGGACAAATCTGCACAAACAGAACTATGGACACTAAATAGTGCATTGTTTATCAATTATAATAGGCGCAGGTAGACTTTCCACATTCCTCAGTGATAACAGACTTTGAAGAACCCCCAATTTCCTTACTGACTGGATAGTGTGGCAGAGTCATTTAGCTCCCGAATTCATCGATGATTGATCCCCAATGATGATTATCCAACGCAGGGCAAGAGTACGGAGTCAGAGTCCAGAAGTGTCAGAGGCACGGACTCATGCTTGCAAATTGCAAAACCTTTTGCTCAGTCACTCTTGACCAAAAACCACAGACTCTATTTAAGTTTTAAACCTTTCTTAAAAGTAAAAACATTTATTAAAAACAAGTTTGTCATAAAAAATAAACGGTTGATTAAAAATGGAAAAGTGCTTAGTGATTTATTTTACACAGTTATTGTGGCGAGCCGAGCCATCACCTGGTTTGAACTTTAATTTTTCTTTTTGGTGCTGAATCGTTGGTCACTCCGTCCTAGTGATGATGATCTGATCTTGCTCTTGTTCTTAGAAGTGAAGCTTCTGTCGGTTATGAGAAAAATGGTGCGTGTTAAAAAGCAAGCATTCATCAGTTGTGCCAAAAAGTGCAGCAAGACAACACCCTTCTCTGGAAAAAGGGACATTTTTACTTTAGAGTAGACAGTCACAAATTATTAGATTGGTTTCTGTATTCACATTTCTTCATTCCTAGACAAAATACTAGTGAGTGGTTTATGTCTATGACATCTCAGATTCTTAAATGTACTTTGTAGGTGGAACATCTGGTGCCGGGGCCAGCGCGGAGGTGGAGGAGGACACTTCTGGGGAGGAGGCGGTGCAAGTGCCGGAGGAAACTGCTGTGAGGGTTGCCACGGTAGTGGCGGGCAGTGGTAAGCTCTTATATTCCTTACTTATTGAGATTACAGACTGCAGAGTGTGCTCTCTGTACGGGTGTAGTATATATGTTGTACAGTTAAGTTACTATACTGTTAAGAAGACTTTCAAATTTAGAACAAAGTTTTAATCAACCAGGTAGTAGCCTCCTCTAAATTTACTTCAACTCAGCGGTGAATTTTTTTTCGAGAATCCAAATCAGATCTGAGATGAACTTGATGGATGGGATGAACGAAAAGCGAAAGAAGGGTGTAAGTATGTGTGGAAGGACAAGCAAGTTAAAAGTAATGATGACTGACAAAGAAGAATGATACGTGTTTGATTGGTGCCCGAGGTGGCTGGGAAGGAATATGATGCATGGCTGGGTGAAGGATGAAGCAAGGATGGGTGGAAGGAGAACAGCCTGGGTGGGTGAAACAGAAACTGTATGTGTGCGCAATATATCCTTTGGTTGAAATTCAAATGCAAGTCAAGCACCGATGTATGGCTTGCGGTTTCCGAAATAAAATGAAAAGGTTCTTTTCCCGTGAGAAAACATAAGGTTTGTCCAGATGAGAGACATGAAGAAGAATGATTGACATATAGTTTGAATGGATGGATGCCTGGATCATGGTACTATCTGACTCTTAGATAGCATATGTGTATCTAGAGAGAGTAGATGGTCACTGGATGAACTAAGTGTTACTTTGAAGAGCATGTAACACCACACCGGCACGTCCGTTCCAGTGTAGGAAAGGCAAGGAAAAGAAGTTTTAATTTTGTCCGAATACTACCATGAATAGTAGCAGTAGTTTGTATTGCAAGCACAGCATATATCCGGCTATTACGATGGCCACTCACTACCTCTGTTAATAAGTTTAGTAGAACTCGGTCATTCATGTGTGGATGTATCCCTGTTCACTCAATAAAAAGCAAAGCACCTAAAGTCATCCCATATGTAAGCAAATACATACCATGTGCAGTGATAGATAATCAGATTATTTATCTTCTTCATTTTCCTTTTCTAGTATTCATTGGCACTGTAGGGTGAAAGTTAAATTAATTAAGCAGTAGCCCTTGTAACAGAGTATTCTCAGTGCCACCCGTAATAGAAAAGTAAGAGCATCACCACCTGCATGTACTGGACCGGTACAGTAACGCAAGTCTGTCTCACTCATCATGGCGGGCGTCTGTTTTTCTCGGGTGCAAGTTGACTGCGCTGGCATTATGCCGGCTAGCAGAAGTTAACGTACCAATTTTGCTAAACAAGAGAGAAGAAGAAGAATAAGACTGGTGTACTGTCATAGTCGACTCTAATGGAGTGAGTCCATAGTGCTCGTAGAATTGATTCCTTAAACTCCCACTAATGTTAGAGCAAGGATGAAGAAGTGGGAGGTTAGATAGATACTGGCCACAATAGTTATGTCCTGCCCTTGCAAGTTGCTAGTTCTACTGTGACACAACTTTCTGCTGAATCATTTCGTGTTAATCTTAAAGAGCATTGGTTACAGACTATGTCTTTCTTTCTTCATATAGATGCTCCTTCCAAACCAACACGGAAGGAGCTGGCTAAAAGTGCCCGGCAATGGAGGCTGGAGGCGACTGTCACCGAATATCGGCGGCTGGTGACCCAGGAGGAGGGGGACACGCAGTCAACCACAACATTGACCGGGAAAGCTGCATCCTCCTCCGCGCTCCCTGGGTCAGCCAGTCAGCGCAGCAGGTTCCAGTGGTACGGAGCCGGGGTACCGCAGCCACCCGCCACCGCCGAGCAGCAAAAAAATATACCAAAAAAAGGTTGCACCGCCTTTCACTCAGGGTGTCCTACCTCGAGCAGGAGCTGTTGAACACCAAAACCCTGCTCGAGACCCTCCGCAAGGAGCATGCCGACCTGGCCCGAAAAGTGAACAGCAGCCAGCAGTAGGAGGAGACTGTCCCTTGCCCCTTTTTTAAATACTTCTGGGGGGTGGGAATTGGGAGTTGGGTTTTTGGGACTTTTCACGGACATTCGTTGGGGTTAGGGAGGGGGTGGGTTGGGTCTTGCGGGAGATTATTTATGTTAGGGATATAAATATACTTTAAACCTTATCTTAGCATACGTGTTTTTCACTGCTTTTGAGGCTGGTGGGTGGGGGTTTAACAGTATGTTTGTTTTCCTGAAACTTAAGTGGCATCTTGATTCAAGTTGTGTAAGTAATTGCCCAAATGTTTTCAAAACTAGGTGCCTCTCACAGAGTAAATGAATTCAATAGTCCTAGGACTTTACTAGTACTACCGTCAGTCTCTCGTCTCTCCTAATACTCCATTATACTACCTCCCCCCAACGCTTTTTTTACCTGTAATTTGTGTTTGGAAATAGGGCTAGGCACAGGGCTGGCTGCACGGGAAATGGCGATTAAGGTTGGCAATCCTGGGCGGATAAAATTTCATCATTGCGGTGGTACTAGTGGTGTTACATAGTGGCAGTTGCAGCATATGAAAAAAAAGAAAATGAAACCTTGTTTGTCCTTACCGTAGCATTAGAATGGTACTATAGAGAATATAGCAGGTGACAGTGCACTAGAACAGTGCCACAATGTAGCCTAACAAATGGTAAAGTATTGAAAGTATAACTACTACTTGCGTTGAATTTCATTGACATTGGCTACTACTATAAGAAATAGTACTGAAGGTGAAGGACACAGCAGCGTAATAATTTGCCATGTCTAGGAGGAGGATGTTCTTGATGATCAATCAAGTTGATGGCGCACATGAAAATCTGCTTTCATTTGCCAATAGACATGGATCTGTGTCAAGCTGAGTAAGAATATATCCTCGGATTCCTTCACCAGCCTGTTGCTATGACCTTATCCTCCCCAGCAAGTGTGTGGAATTATTGCTGTGAGTTAGTCACACATCAATCAAAATCACACAGCCCGGGGAAAGAGGGTTAGGGTTTGGAAAATGGATGGGAATGGGGGTTTTTGGGAAAGTTTTGTTGAGAGAAGAAAAAAAAAGCACCGCATGGACAAACAATAATTGAAGATAAGCAAATCTTTGGGTACAAAGCTATCCATAAATCTTTTAAGTGACATAAAGGAAGTGCATGCACTACTGCATGCATGGTTACTGAAAAGTAAGTAGTACTTTCGACAACCGTGAATGAAAGAATGCAACACTACAGGGCTGCAGTAATTATGCGTTTTCACTTGCCTATCTCTGCACTCAGAGAAACACTTTGTACATTAAATTAGGTTTGAAAAATAGCAGAAGTAAAACTATACAATGGCTGTAGGGATGAATTTAGGAGCAGAGATCAAAGAAATGCAGAGTCACGCTCATAGAAGTTCACAGCAATAACATTACTTAAAAGATAATTAGAAAAGAACGGATACTGTATCTGTAAGTTGTTGTAGTTGTCCTGTTGAATTTGGGAAGTTGCATGCATCCAACCATTCCTCTTATTAGCGGGACTCCTCCATTCCATCTGACGCTCCGTCCATCAATGTTGGTGACCAGAAGACACCCTGTCCACTGCCTGCCTGGCGGATGCTGAATTGCGGCTCGCTAATGTGAAGCCTGACTTCATCCTTTTTTTCCAATTGCACAGGCTGAAACCCGGCCTGTAATTATTGATGGAAAAACAGGAAGTGATATTAGAACACCACTGACAAATAAATATAAGGTATGTACGCTGTGTAGTGCAAAAAGTCACACTTTGAGTTTCCTACTAGACAGTACAATATTTTTGAAAGTGCGTACTCTGTCTGAGTCTCCTTTTGAAGGATAAATAAGTATGGGCGAATTAATTTAGCGGATCTTTCCCCTCAAGCTAGGTGTACTGTAAACTGTGTTTTAGAACAAAATTAGACCTTCCCAGCAGTGCTCCCAGACCCTTACTAAACCCAGTCGCAAAAATGTAGAAGACCCCCAATCAGATCTCAAAAAACGTGCGATACTGCTACCTGTCAGAGGCCTAGTAGAAAATGGTGACAAAACGTACTTTGAAAGTAAAGTAGGCCCAAATCCCCCCTTACCCACCATGGATTGTATTCAAACCACTTGAAAGCAAGCAAAAGTATCCATACCTAGCATTGCTCCAAGACTCGCAAACCCCCCCACAAACACCAGGAACCCCCACAAACAGCCCCCCGAAAACGGTAGAGTGAGCGAAATGTCAGAAAATGCAAAAACGTTTTCCCCAGGGATTGTCTCCAAAACACTTTCTTTCGGGTATTAGACCTTCCCAGCAATGGCCCCAGAACTGTCAACCCGGGCGAAAACAAGTTTAACACCCCCAACAAGCCAAAAGGCAAAACCCGGGAAAAGCCACACTTAGAAAACTTTGGGCCTACCTGGAATTCAGTCCAAATGCGCTCTGCAGCTAGGCCCCAACTCCCCTTTTCCACCATGGATTTCCTGTAAAACAAATGCAATCAACATTAGAATGTGCCAGCAGTGCTCACAGACCCCAAAACCCACCCCCAACAACCTAAAAGCCCCCCAAACAGCACCCCAAAGACAGGCAAGTGATCAAAAGCGCAAAAACTTTTTCTGCTCCGATTTTCTCCAAACCACTTTTAGCCGGTATTACACCTTCCAAGCAAGGCCCCCAGACCCTTGAACCCGGGCAAAAACAAGTTTCACCCCCCCCAAAATGCCAAAAAGCAAAACCAGGAAAAGCCACACTTAGGAAACTTTGGGCCTACCTGGAATGCAGTCCAAATGAGCTCTGCAGCTAGGCCCTAACTCCCCTTTTCCACCACGGATTTTCTGAAAAACAAATGCAATCAACATTAGACTGTGGCAGTAGTGCTCCCAGACCCCAAAACCCACCCCCAAAAACCTGGAAGCCCCCCAAACAGCACCCCAAAGACAGGCAAGTGAGCAAAAACGCAATTTACTTTTTCACCTCCGATTTTCTCCAAGCCACTTTTATCCGGTATTAGACCTTCACAGCAATGCCCCAGACCTGTCAACTCACCCGCAAAGAAGTAGAACACCCCCACAAGTGCAGAGTCTTTCTTCATTGGGCGTAATCCAGCCATCTGCTTTGAGGGAAATAGGAGTCTGGAGGAGGAGGATAGAGGAGCATGTTCTTGTGAACTTGTGAACCTGAGGAATGCAGACTGCGGCACCTTCAAATCAATAAGCAAATAAGTGAAGACAGTTCTGCTGATGGGCTTGTTTTTGTGATTAGGTGATTAAAGTTTTTTTTTATATAGATTTTGCAAAACAAAGAAAGACAGACACACAGGAATAAAAGTGAATAAGGACGAAAAAGATAGTTAGTGAATCATTGACTCATTTTCAGGGCTCTGTTTCAGGGAAGAAGAGCTCGTCCTCAAACTCTGTGAATTCAGACGGGAGTAGGTCAGTTAACAGAGAAGAACTTCCCTCATCTAAGTTGGTGTCCTCCTTGTCTTCTTCCTGCGTGCATTCTCGTATTTTGCAATCTGGTGGTATGAAGTGCTGATTCATCTTGATCATTGTTAACCTCTCCACATTTTTGGGCGAGAGGCAGGTCCTTTTGGAAGTTACAATGCCACCAGCAGCACTGAAAACACATTCAGAAGACACGCTTGCGAATGGGCAAGACAAGTAATTTATAGCCAGGTTGGTGATCTCTGGCCACACATCTCTTTTCCCATGCCAATACGCCAATGGGTCATGATGAACATAGACCTCTGTTGAGTCATTCAGATAGGCCTGCACCATCGACTCAAGGTTCTCCAGGGTTCCTCCACTTTGCTTACTTTTTTCTGGGACCTTTTGAGAAGCAAACCCAAGCTGAGTTAGCCAATCCTCTTCTTCACACAATATTACTGTTGTGTCTGATGCAGATGATACGGTTGCTGGTGTCGTTAACGGCTGAGAGGGAAAATCACTCACTTCTGCCACAGCCACAGATGCAGAAGTGGATTTTTTTGACTCCGTATGGCCTGCTAATGCTGATGTACTGCATTTTCCTTCAAATTCCTGCCGTTCTCTTTCAAACCGAAACACAGCTAGCCAATGTTTGTACTTTGTAACATCTGCATCATCAAAAGGAAAGAATACTCTGCCTGCCACTGCCTTTTTGTACCGTGGATCCAGAATAGTAGCAGAAATGTAATGCTGTTCTGTGTGGATCTTTTCAAGACGTTCATCGCGAAGTAGGTGCTGTAATAACTTCTCCGCCGACTCAAATGCTTCTTGCTTTCCATCTTTTTGGTACGTAGAAGACACCGCCTTCAGTTGGTGCTCTAGCATGTGCAACAATGGGATAGCTTTTCCCAAATTACAGTCCTCCCTGCTGCCTGCACGCGTGAAGACCTCAAAAGGACAAAGCATGTCTGTCAGGCTTTTAACTAGCTCCCATTGCTCCACCTGTATCCTCAGGTCTATCATAGGTGGACCCAGTTTAAAGAAATACTGATCGACTACCGCATACTGCTCATACAGACGCTCAAACATGTAAAAAGTTGAGTTCCAACGTGTTACCACCTCCTGGATGAGTGCTTTCACTGGCACTTTACGTTCATGTTGCAGGCACCTCAGCTGCTTCCGGGCCTTAAAAGAATGGTTGAAATGTGTGCACATTCTTCGGCAGGTGGTCAGTAACTCGTAGACTGGACTTTCTTCACGCAAGAAGTTTTTTAACAACCAGGTTTATACAGTGCGCCAAACACGGCACTCTGAAATAGTTACCCATATCCATGGCCTTAACTACATTGGCGCCATTATCCGTGGAGACATAACCAATCATGCGTTTTCTTGGGGACAGCCATTGAAAGACCTTTGTGTGAAACTCATGCAAAATGTTTTCTGCTGTATGAGTTTCCTCCATGGCAAACATGGCTACTGTTGCATGTTTCCGAGCAGCTTTATAAACTTTGTCCGTGTCAACACCTGCGTTTAGCTTTGCTTTAACCCCTGAAAAAGAGACCCAGTAGGAAGTGATGCACATGTAATCAAGGGCTTGGCAACTGGTCCACATGTCTGTTGTCAGATGTATAGGGTGAACAGCACTCTTCTGCAAAGCTGCCCCAATCACCTCCAGCACATCTTCATGTAGTGCTGGAACCGCAACTCTGGCAAAATAGAACCGGCTAAGAACCTTCCATTTAGGGCAGAGCGTTGCAACCATTTCAAGAAAACCCACCCCTTCCGCAAAAGAAAAAGGGAGAAGGTCCAGCGCTAGCATTTTAGCCAGCTTAGTGTTATACAGACGCGCCGTTGGGTGGTTGCGGTCAAATGGCGAATCTGAAAACAACATGCTTCTAATGGTGGGCTGGACCATTTTACGGGATGATGATGACTTCTTCGACCCAGTTACGCTCAGTGATGATGATGAACTTTTTCGCATTGGTGTCTCACTCTCTCCCACACTCTTAGGGGCCGATTAGGATGGAGGATTTTCCGCCTCCTCCGGGCCGGCGGAAGCCACCGCCGGCCCGGAGGAGGCGGAAAATCCTCTGTCGAGTCACCAAAAACCCACCGCCGCATTACGATGGCTGGTGGGTCTTGGTTTCTGTCCGCTGCTTTTCCGCCGCGGTCGGATTACAACCGCGGCGGAAAAGCTCTCATTTGGCTGGCAGTGTCTATCAGACACCGCCAGCCAAATTAGGATGCATTAGTAAACATGCTTTTCCGCCGTGGAAAAGCATGTGTACTTTTGATTTTGGGGGCCCGTTGCGGGCCCCCAGGGTGTAGGCGGGTGGGGGGTGCACATGGGGGGTACCTATGGTACCCCCCAGTATTTACATGCACAAAGCGGCAGGCACCGCGCGGTGCCTGCCGCTTTGTGCATGTAAATGTAAAACATGCACTTTTAACATTGCGGCGGGTGCTGCTTGAAGCAGCACCCGCCGCAATGTTAAATATCCAGGATGTGACCGCCAGGGTGGCGGTCACATCCTAATTTGCACGGAGGGACCGCCGCAGCCCATGCGGACGGTCCCTCCACCTCTGGGATGGTGGACGGACGCAAGTCCGTCCGCCATCCTAATCGGCCCCTTAGTGTGGCTCATATATCTTGCAGGGGTGTGCTGCTGACAGGGGTACTGGTTGTAACTGAAGAAATGTTTGACGCTTCTTCCTCCTCGTCATCATCAGATGAAACATCAACGGATACAATTTGTTGACTTGCAATTCGGGCTGCCTTGATCTCCCTTAGGTGCGCATGCCATTTGACAGTGTGCTGTCTTTCAAGATGACCTCTCTGGCCTACGGTAGCATAGTTGGTACCAAGTTTACCACGACTAACTCGAACCTTACAAATGCTACAAAAGGCTATGTTTTCCCTTGTTGGGCTAATACTAAAGAAGTCTCAAACTGCGCACTTCAAATGTCTGTGGGGGGCGGAGGAGGCGATACTGGGAATGCTAATGCCAGATGAAGTGGAGGATGTGTGTTGCCGAAATTTACTACGTTGTGCACTTACAGCACCACTAATTGAGGAAATGGAGGTCGAGGTGGATGGAAGTCCCTTCTGGCGAGAAAATATGGAAGCTGTAGGTGGTGGTGTACTAGTTAACTGCATTGGTGGTGGTCCCTTTATTTATTTATTTATTTATTTATGGGCTTATAACGCGCCGGCATCACACCCGAAGGTGTATCTCCGCGCGGAGCTGTGAGATAAACAGGTCGAGCAAGCTCCACCTAGAACAGTACTGTCTTTAGGCATTTCCTGAAAGCTGAGTGACTCGAACATTCTCTAAGGGAGAGGGGGAGGTTGTTCCATAGACGTGGGCCCATGATGGAGAGGGCGCGGCCTCCCTGTCTGGTCTTATAATGTCTGGGAACCTGAAGTAACAGTTGGTTACTGGACCTAAGATTGCGGGGTGGACGGTGGTACACAAATTTATCTGCCAGGTAGTGGGGTACCAAATTGTGAAGACTCTTGTGTATCACACAGCAGATCTTGAATTCCACCCGTTTCCGGATGGGAAGCCAGTGAAGGGCCCTGAGGAGGGGGAGGGACGGCGTTCTGGGGGGGGTATTAGTTACCAGCCGTGCCGCGGTGTTCTGCACCACCTGCAGTTTATTGAACACTCCTTCATTGGCTGCTAGGAATAGGCCATTGCAGTAGTCCAGGCGACTCAGAACGAGGGCCTGGACCAGGGTCTTCCGTGTGTTATCTGGTAGAAGGGGGAACACTTTCCGCAGGAGGCTAATGATGTGGAAGCAGGACCCTGCCGTGGTGCTAGCATGATGGAGAAGGGTAAGGTCATGGTCTAAACGAACCCCAAGATTTTTTACTACCTGTTTCGGGAGAGGGGCCTGACCCAGGCTGGAGGGCCACCAGTCGGGGGTCCACAGGATTCTTGCCTCTCCGAATAGCATGACCTCAGACTTTCCCACATTACACTGGAGAAAGTTCTGGGCCATCCAGCTGGCGATCGCAGTCATGCCGTTGGAGAAAGCTTGTCTTATCTCCGGGGTAAAGGTCTTAAAAGTGAACAGCAGCTGCGTATCGTCAGCGTAGGAGATAGGCATAAACCCGAAGGACCTCGTCATGTTGGCCAAAGAGGAGACGTATACGTTAAACAACGTAGGGCTGAGACAGGAGCCCTGCGGGACTCCTCTGATGATACTGGCAGAAGTGGAGCTAAAAGGGCCCATATTCACCTTCTGAGTACGCTCTGAGAGAAAGCTGGTGAACCACGCCAAGGCAGATCTGTCAATGCCTATCTCCTTTAATCTGGTGAGGAGAATGGCATGGGATATGGTGTCGAATGCTGCGGATAAGTCCAACAGCACCAACACCACTGACAGCCCTCTGTCCAGGGACAGGCGTATGGCATCCGCGACGGAGAGAAGAGCAGTCTCGGTGCTGTGCCTAGGCCTGAACCCGGACTGAGAATGGTCTAGACTGCCGGTCTGCTCAATGAAGCTGTAGAGATGGTGATTGACGTGCTTCTCCGTCAGTTTGCCCATGAACGGCAGAAGGGAGATTGGCCTCAGATTGGTCATGTCAGACCAGGGAATGGCGGTGTTTTTCCTGATCGGCCTGACCATGGCCTCCTTCCACTCCCGGGGGACCAACCCCTCAGAGAGGGAGCGGTTGATCACCGTCAGAATGGAGGGACTGAGGACACTCCCTATAAGGTGCATGACACGGGCAGGTACAGGATCCACTGGGCTACCAGATTTAATAGTCCCAATCAGGGAGTTGACTTGGTCCAAGGTTATCTCGGGGATGAAGGATAACCTAGCTGGAGCAGCGCCGGCTGTTCCAGGCTGGAGACTGGAAGAGGAGTCATTTTCGTCTGCAGATGGGCTTGACAGGGAGATGTTCCGATAAATGGCATCAATTTTATCGGAAAAAAACCCAGCAGTGTCATCGCACAGTTTTTGGGTCAGCACTTCAGGGCTGTCGCAAGCGATGGGCTTGGTGAAAGTGCAGAGAACCTGGTACAGCAGTTTGGAGTTGTTGCCAGCCTCAGAGAGTTGGAAGATAATGTGGGACTTACGGGCAGCTCGGATGTTTCTGTGATAGAGTCTCATTGCTGAGGTATACCTGTCTCTATCGACAGTGCAGCGCGAGATTCTCCAGGATTTCTCCAACTTCCTGCAGGCCTTTTTCTCCGCACGCAGTAAGTCCGAGTACCAAGGTTCCTGCTTGCGGTCAGAACGCCGATTGCAGCGTCTTAGGGGGGCAATAAGGTTGACCGCCGTACTCAAGGCAACATTAAATTTGGACAGGGCCGAACTAGGGGAGTCAGAGGGGAGAAAATCAGGGGGTATAAAAGCTGTTCTAAAAGCATCAGCGGACATCTTGTGCCACTGCCTGCGCCATAGCGGAAGGGGGGCAGAGTGGGGACGTTCTTCAGAGAGAGTAGGGAGGGAGAAATTGATTATAAAGTGGTCGGTCCATTCCACCTGCATTGGGGGGTAACAGGTCAAGGAATGAGAGTTGGATAGAATTAAGTTGAGGGTATGACCAGCCTGATGAGTCGGACCCTGGTTGCACTGTTTAAAGCCTAGGGCCGATAAGTCAGCCAGCAGGTTGCGTGCTTCTGCATTGTCAGATAGTTCACTGTGGACATTGAAGTCCCCGAGGAGTACAAAATTGGTCCCTGAGCTGATGTGGGGAGCTAGTGTCTCCAGAAGGATAGTCGAGGCCTCGGTATATGGGCCCGGGGGGCGGTATACCAATGCTCCCTTCCAGCAGGCTAAAGATGGGGAACCAATTTTAAAAACCAGAATCTCAATGTCGCTAGTCCAACATTGGTCAAGAACGGTGACCGTGAAAGTGTCTTTATAGATTACAGCGACCCCGCCGCCGGTTTTGACAGGGCGGTCTAGCCTAAGAATCTTATACCCCGAAGGGACCCCCAAGGTGATAGCAGGGACCAGGTGGGGTTTAAGCCAGGTCTCCGTACAGAAGCAGTAGTCAGGGCGGGTAGAGTGTATTAAGTCCCAGACCTCCGAGTGATGCTTCGGGAGAGATCGTACGTTACAGAGTATGCTGTTGCCCCAGGGGGGCAAGGGGCTAAGGTCATCCGGGGTCGGAGTGCCTACCAGGGGGGGACAAGGATATGACTGATAGTGACAATGCTTGCAGGAAAACGGGCCCCCGGGACATGGGCCGGCATCCTGTGCGCAGCCTTTAGGCGGCGGGTGCCACAGATTACGTAAGTCACAGGAAGAGTACCTTAATCTGTCCACTACTCTGCAGGTGGAGGAAACAGGAGTAGGGTTCATGGCCCCTGGCCCCGTTCGGTCACGGACGGGCACAGACGGGCTCCTCTCTGGCTCGTCTCAGGCGCGACTAAGGCGCCCCCTGCGCGCAACCGCTGCGCGCTTGGGCGACGAGAGGGCTTATATGCCCTGCCTGAAGTGATCTGCTAGAGCGCTAACAGCGCGTTAGTGTGGGTGGGGTCACTGGCTCTTCCTGTCCCGCCCTCCGCTCAAGCGGCACTGGTTGCCGTGTCGGAACGGGGCGGGGCAGGGGAAGAATCGAGCACAGGCCCAGGAAGTCAGCGCAGTATTAGCAGTGAGTGTCCAATATATTTAAAATGTAGTAATCACAAGTTAAAATACAGTTTTAAAGATACAACTGTGCAGGAGCACACAAACAGGTACCGGCTAGTGGGGAGCGCGGAGCGCTGTCACAATCACAGCAGATAGCACAAGCGGGTCGGGGAGACTCTGCCACCGTCCTCCCTTCCGCAGCTGCCGCAGCTCCTCGCCGCCTTATATGCCCTGCCTGAAGTGATCTGCTAGAGCGCTAACAGCGCGTTAGTGTGGGTGGGGTCACTGGCTCTTCCTGTCCCGCCCTCCGCTCAAGCGGCACTGGTTGCCGTGTCGGAACGGGGCGGGGCAGGGGAAGAATCGAGCACAGGCCCAGGAAGTCAGCGCAGTATTAGCAGTGAGTGTCCAATATATTTAAAATGTAGTAATCACAAGTTAAAATACAGTTTTAAAAATACAACTGTGCAGGAGCACACAAACAGGTACCGGCTAGTGGGGAGCGCGGAGCGCTGTCACAATCACAGCAGATAGCACAAGCGGGTCGGGGAGACTCTGCCACCGTCCTCCCTTCCGCAGCTGCCGCAGCTCCTCGCCGCCTTATATGCCCTGCCTGAAGTGATCTGCTAGAGCGCTAACAGCGCGTTAGTGTGGGTGGGGTCACTGGCTCTTCCTGTCCCGCCCTCCGCTCAAGCGGCACTGGTTGCCGTGTCGGAACGGGGCGGGGCAGGGGAAGAATCGAGCACAGGCCCAGGAAGTCAGCGCAGTATTAGCAGTGAGTGTCCAATATATTTAAAATGTAGTAATCACAAGTTAAAATACAGTTTTAAAAATACAACTGTGCAGGAGCACACAAACAGGTACCGGCTAGTGGGGAGCGCGGAGCGCTGTCACAATCACAGCAGATAGCACAAGCGGGTCGGGGAGACTCTGCCACCGTCCTCCCTTCCGCAGCTGCCGCAGCTCCTCGCCGCCTTATATGCCCTGCCTGAAGTGATCTGCTAGAGCGCTAACAGCGCGTTAGTGTGGGTGGGGTCACTGGCTCTTCCTGTCCCGCCCTCCGCTCAAGCGGCACTGGTTGCCGTGTCGGAACGGGGCGGGGCAGGGGAAGAATCGAGCACAGGCCCAGGAAGTCAGCGCAGTATTAGCAGTGAGTGTCCAATATATTTAAAATGTAGTAATCACAAGTTAAAATACAGTTTTAAAAATACAACTGTGCAGGAGCACACAAACAGGTACCGGCTAGTGGGGAGCGCGGAGCGCTGTCACAATCACAGCAGATAGCACAAGCGGGTCGGGGAGACTCTGCCACCGACACGTTGCCAACATCACGCTCAGCAGCATTTCGGGATAGGGTAAAAATTTCTGTTTGCTGCATGCCCGCTGAGGCTGGAGTGACGTCTATGATGACTGCGTCGTCGTCGTGAGAGTCTTCATCAGCAGGAGTATACGCCACTTCTTGTTCGGCGTCATCATCACACTCCCTAACTATGAGACTTTCGGGGACCTTCCTTTTACGCTTAGCTACCTTTGTCAGATCATGGTGTGCCTCACTCTCAGACAGCACTGGTGGTTCCCAATTTTGATCCATATCATCAGAAGGAAGGGGGCTTGAAGAAGATGTAGACACCATCCTTGATCTTTTCCTTGCTGGGGATCTGGAAGACTATGAATCATCAGGAGGAGTGGCTTCCTCAGATGATACCTCGGCTTGAATGTCGATTTCCTGATGTGCCCCTACTTCGGGAGGAACAACTATTGTGGGCACTTGTGCCGCTCCATGCACCTCTGCTTGTGCCTCTCCTTGCGCCGCCTCTCCTTCCACATGTACTTGGGCTTGTACTTGCACATGTGGTTGTTGTTGCAGCTGTGGTTGTTGAACACTCGTCAGATGAGTTACAACAACCTGTGTTGATTGAGGGATGCTGCTACATTCTTCTGATGAGCCAACATCACTGGTCGATGGGGATTGAACAACTATACTGGCTGCCTCTGCAGCACTCAAGGGCTTGGACCTAAGTTGGCGTGGTGGTGGTGGCACTGAGCCCAATGGAGCGGAGGTGCTGCTCCCAGCTTGGTCCCCAGCAGACCCCGCTGCTGCTGCAGGCGTACTTTTTTTCCCAAAAAATGTGGCGGTCGGCACACCAGGCTTCTTCTGCTCCTTACGGGCAACTTTTTTTTGGGGCCATCTTCTTCAGATGTCAGAACAGCAGGCCGCAGTTGCACAAGTTGCAGAGTTGCCTGTGGCCACACGTGACGTTGTGCTGCACACACCGCAGCAGGACTTCTTCCTGGCACTGATGAGGAACGATGAGGCTGATGATTCGTCTTTCTGCACCTAAAAGCAAACAAAGCCAGAGGAACATCAGGTAAATAAATGTTGCATATGTAGCGCTTCAATTAATAGTTTGCAAGTAAGCCTTTCTATTATACCCACCCCCCAAAATGGAAAGACCAATAAAATGCACCACTGACAGAGTACCCCTGGGCATAATGGTTGAAAGCATGGCAGACTGGGTGCAGGCCTATGGTACAACAAAGCACACTGCCTGGCTTCAAAATGGCCCCTAGACCCTCACCCACATGGCCAGGCCCTGCCTGGACCAGGCCTCAAAATGACCCCCACCCACATGGCCTGGCCCCCACCCCACCACAAAAAGTCGAAAAACACACAAAAATCACCACAATCCAATGCCATCCATGCCCTCCATGATGTTTACATTAAAGAGACCCCACGGAAAGACTCAGTCCATGCACCACTGAGTACCCCTGGGCAAAAGGCCCCAACAACAGCAGGTAGACTTTCCACATTCCTCAGTGATAACAGACTTTGAAGAACCCCCAATCTCCTTACTGACTGGATAGTGTGGCAGAGTCATTTAGCTCCCGAATTCATCGATGATTGATCCCCAATGATGATTATCCAACGCAGGGCAAGAGTACGGAGTCAGGGTCCAGAAGTGTCAGAGGCACGGACTCATGCTTGCAAATTACAAAACCTTTTGCTCAGTCACTCTTGACCAAAAACCACAGACTCTATTTAAGTTTTAAACCTTTCTTAAAAGTAAAAACATTTATTAAAAACAAGTTTGTCATAAAACATAAACGGTTGATTAAAAATGGAAAAGTGCTTAGTGATTTATTTTACACAGTTATTGTGGGCGAGCCGAGCCATCACCTGGTTTGAACTTTAATTTTTCTTTTTGGTGCAGAATCGTTGGTCACTCCGTCCTAGTGATGATGATCTGATCTTGCTCTTGTTCTTAGAAGTGAAGCTTCTGTCTGTTATGAGAAAAATGGTGCGTGTTAAAAAGCAAGCATTCATCAGTTGTGCCAAAAAGTGCAGCAAGACAACACCCTTCCCTGGAAAAAGGGACATTTTTACTTTAGAGTAGACAGTCACAAATTATTAGATTGGTTTCTGTATTCACATTTCTTCACTCCTAGACAAAATACTAGTGAGTGGTTTATGTCTATGACATCTCAGATTCTTAAATGTACTTTGTAGGTGGAACATCTGGTGCCGGGGCCAGCGCAGAGGTGGAGGAGGACACTTCTGGGGAGGAGGCGGTGCAAGTGCCGGAGGAAACTGCTGTGAGGGTTCCCACGGTAGTGGCGGGCAGTGGTAAGCTCTTATATTCCTTACTTATTGAGATTACAGACTGCAGAGTGTGCTCTCTGTACGGGTGTAGTATATATGTTGTACAGTTAAGTTACTATACTGTTAAGAAGACTTTCAAATTTAGAACAAAGTTTTAATCAACCAGGTACTAGCCTCCTCTAAATTTACTTCAACTCAGCGGTGAATTTTTTTTCGAGAATCCAAATCAGATCTGAGATGAACTTGATGGATGGGATGAACGAAAAGCGAAAGAAGGGTGTAAGTATGTGTGGAAGGACAAGCAAGTTAAAAGTAATGATGACTGACAAAGAAGAATGATACGTGTTTGATTGGTGCCCGAGGTGGCTGGGAAGGAATATGATGCATGGCTGGGTGAAGGATGAAGCAAGGATGGGTGGAAGGAGAACAGCCTGGGTGGGTGAAACAGAAACTGTATGTGTGCGCAATATATCCTTTGGTTGAAATTCAAATGCAAGTCAAGCACCGATGTATGGCTTGCGGTTTCCCAAATAAAATGAAAAGGTTGTTTTCCCGTGAGAAAACATAAGGTTTGTCCAGATGAGAGACATGAAGAAGAATGATTGACATATAGTTTGAATGGATGGATGCCTGGATCATGGTACTATCTGACTCTTAGATAGCATATGTGTATCTAGAGAGAGTAGATGGTCACTGGATGAACTAAGTGTTACTTTGAAGAGCATGTAACACCACACCGGCACGCCCGTTCCAGTGTAGGAAAGGCAAGGAAAAGAAGTTTTAATTTTGTCCGAATACTACCATGAATAGTAGCAGTAGTTTGTATTGCAAGCACAGCATATATCCGGCTATTACGATGGCCACTCACTACCTCTATTAATAAGTTTAGTAGAACTCGGTCATTCATGTGTGGATGTATCCCTGTTCACTCAATAAAAAGCAAAGCACCTAAAGTCATCCCATATGTAAGCAAATACATACCATGTGCAGTGATAGATAATCAGATTATTTATCTTCTTCATTTTCCTTTTCTAGTATTCATTGGCACTGTAGGGTGAAAGTTAAATTAATTAAGCAGTAGCCCTTGTAACAGAGTATTCTCAGTGCCACACGTAATAGAAAAGTGAGAGCATCACCACCTGCATGTACTGGACCGGTACAGTAACGCAAGTCTGTCTCACTCATCATGGCGGGCGTCTGTTTTTCTCGGGTGCAAGTTGACTGCACTGGCATTATGCCGGCTAGCAGAAGTTAACGTACCAATTTTGCTAAACAAGAGAGAAGAAGAAGAATAAGACTGGTGTACTGGCATAGTCGACTCTAATGGAGTGAGTCCATAGTGCTCGTAGAATTGATTCCTTAAACTCCCACTAATGTTAGAGCAAGGATGAAGAAGTGGGAGGTTAGATAGATACTGGCCACAATAGTTATGTCCTGCACTTGCAAGTTGCTAGTTCTACTGTGACACAACTTTCTGCTGAATCATTTTGTGTTAATCTTAAAGAGCATTGGTTACAGACTATGTCTTTCTTTCTTCATATAGATGCTCCTTCCAAACCAACACGGAAGGAGCTGGCTAAAAGGGCCCGGCAATGGAGGCTGGAGGCGACTGTCACCGAATATCGGCTGCTGGTGGCCCGGGATGAGGGGGACACGCAGTCAACCACAACATCGACCGGGACAGCTGCATCCTCCTCCGCGCTACCTGGGTCAGCCAGTCAGTGCAGCAGGTTCCAGCGGTACGGAGCCGGGGTACCGCAGCCACCCGCCACCGCCGAGCAGCAAAAAAATCAGCTATACAAAAAAAGGTTGCACCGCCTTTCACTCAGGGTGTCCTACCTCGAGCAGGAGCTGTTGAACACCAAAACCCTGCTCGAGACCCTCCGCAAGGAGCATGCCGACCTGGCCCGAAAAGTGAACAGCAGCCAGCAGTAGGAGGAGACTGTCCCTTGCCCCTTTTTTAAATACTTCTGGGGGGTGGGAATTGGGAGTTGGGTTTTTAGGACTTTTCACGGACATTCGTTGGGGTTAGGGAGGGGGTGGGTTGGGTCTTGCGGGAGATTATTTATGTTAGGGATATAAATATACTTTAAACTTTATCTTAGCATACGTGTTTTTCACTGCTTTTGAGGCTGGTGGGTGGGGGTTTAACAGTAAGTTTGTTTTCCTGAAACTTAAGTGGCATCTTGATTCAAGTTGTGTAAGTAATTGCACAAATGTTTTCAAAACTAGGTGCTTCTCACAGAGTAAGTGAATTCAATAGTCCTAGGACTTTACTAGTACTACCGTCAGTCTCTCGTCTCTCCTAATACTCCATTATACTACCTCCCCCCAATGCTTTTTTTACCTGTAATTTGTGTTTGGAAATAGGGCTAGGCACAGGGCTGGCTGCACGGGAAATGGCGATTAAGGTTGGCAATCCTGGGCGGATAAAATTTCATCATTGCGGTGGTACTAGTGGTGTTACACAGTGGCAGTTGCAGCATATGAAAAAAAAAGAAAATGAAACCTTGTTTGTCCTTACCGTAGCATTAGAACGGTACTATAGAGAATATAGCAGGTGACAGTACACTAGAACAGTGCCACAATGTAGCCTAACAAATGGTAAAGTATTGAAAGTATAACTACTACTTGCGTTGAATTTCTTTGACATTGGCTACTACTACAAGAAATAGTACTGAAGGTGAAGGACACAGCAGCGTAATCATTTGCCACGTCTAGGAGGAGGATGTTCTTGATGATCAATCAAGTTGATGGCGCACATGAAAATCTGCTTTCATTTGCCAATAGACATGGGTCTGTGTCTAGCTGAGTAAGAATATATCCTCGGATTCCTTCACCAGCCTGTTGCTATGACCTTATCCTCCCCAGCAAGTGTGTGGAATTATTGCTGTGATTTAGTCACACATCACTCAAAATCACACAGCCCGGGGGAAGAGGGTTAGGGTTTGGAAAATGGATGGGAATGGGGGGTTTTGGGAAAATTTTGTTGAGAGAAGAAAAAAAAAGCACAGCATGGACAAACAATAATTGAAGATAAGCAAATCTTTGGGTACAAAGCTATCCATAAATCTTTTAAGTGACATAAAGGAAGTGCATGCACTACTGCATGCATGGTTACTGAAAAGTAAGTAGTACTTTCGACAACCGTGAATGAAAGAATGCAACACTACAGGGCTGCAGTAATTATGCGTTTTCACTTGCCTATCTCTGCACTCAGAGAAACACTTCGTACATTAAATTAGGTTTGAAAAATAGCAGAAGTAAAACTATACAATGGCTGTAGGGATGAATTTAGGAGCAGAGATCAAAGAAATGCAGAGTCACACTCATAGAAGTTCACAGCAATAACATTACTTAAAAGATAATTAGAAAAGAACGGATACTGTATCTGTAAGTTGTTGTAGTTGTCCTGTTGAATTTGGGAAGTTGCATGCATCCAACCATTCCTCTTATTAGCGGGACTCCTCCATTCCATCTGACGCTCCGTCCATCAATGTTGGTGACCAGAAGACACCCTGTCCACTGCCTGCCTGGCGGATGCTGAATTGCGGCTCGCTAATGTGAAGCCTGACTTCAGCCTTTTTTTCCCATTGCACAGGCTGAAACCCGGCCTGTAATTATTGATGGAAAAACAGGAAGTGATATTAGAACACCACTGACAAATAAATATAAGGTATGTACGCTGTGTAGTGCAAAAAGTCACACTTTGAGTTTCCAACTAGACAGTACAATATTTTTGAAAGTGCGTACTCTGTCTGAGTCTCCTTTTGAAGGATAAATAAGTATGGGCGAATTAATTTAGCGGATCTTTCCCCTCAAGCTAGGTGTACTGTAAACTGTGTTTTAGAACAAAATTAGACCTTCCCAGCAGTGCTCCCAGACCCTTACTAAACCCAGTCACAAAAATGTAGAAGACCCCCAATCAGATCTCAAAAAACGTGCGATACTGCTACCTGTCAGAGGCCTAGTAGAAAATGGTGACAAAACGTACTTTGAAAGTAAAGTAGGCCCAAATCCCCCCTTACCCACCATGGATTGTATTCAAACCACTTGAAAGCAAGCAAAAGTATCCATACCTAGCATTGCTCCAAGACTCGCAAACCCCCCCACAAACACCAGGAACCCCCACAAACAGCCCCCCGAAAACGGTAGAGTGAGCGAAATGTCAGAAAATGCAAAAACGTTTTCCCCAGGGATTGTCTCCAAAACACTTTCTTTCGGGTATTAGACCTTCCCAGCAATGGCCCCAGAACTGTCAACCCGGGCGAAAACAAGTTTAACACCCCCAACAAGCCAAAAGGCAAAACCCGGGAAAAGCCACACTTAGAAAACTTTGGACCTACCTGGAATTCAGTCCAAATGCGCTCTGCAGCTAGGCCCCAACTCCCCTTTTCCACCATGGATTTCCTGTAAAACAAATGCAATCAACATTAGAATGTGCCAGCAGTGCTCACAGACCCCAAAACCCACCCCCCAAACAGCACCCCAAAGACAGGCAAGTGATCAAAAGCGCAAAAACTTTTTCTGCTCCGATTTTCTCCAAACCACTTTTAGCCGGTATTACACCTTCCAAGCAAGGCCCCCAGACCCTTGAACCCGGGCAAAAACAAGTTTCACCCCCCCAAAATGCCGAAAAGCGAAACCAGGAAAAGCCACACTTAGGAAACTTTGGGCCTACCTGGAATGCAGTCCAAATGAGCTCTGCAGCTAGGCCCTAACTCCCCTTTTCCACCACGGATTTTCTGAAAAACAAATGCAATCAACATTAGACTGTGGCAGCAGTGCTCCCAGACCCCAAAACCCACCCCCAAAAACCTGGAAGCCCCCCAAACAGCACCCCAAAGACAGGCAAGTGAGCAAAAACGCAATATACTTTTTCACCTCCGATTTTCTCCAAGCCACTTTTATCCGGTATTAGACCTTCACAGCAATGCCCCAGACCTGTCAACACCCCCACAAGTGCAGAGTCTTTCTTCATTGGGCGTAATCCAGCCATCTGCTTTGAGGGAAATAGGAGTCTGGAGGAGGATAATAGAGGAGCATGTTCTTGTGAACTTGTGAACCTGAGGAATGCAGACTGCGGCACCTTCAAATCAATAAGCAAATAAGTGAAGACAGTTCTGCTGATGGGCTTGTTTTTGTGATTAGGTGATTAAAGTTTTTTTTATATAGATTTTGCAAAACAAAGAAAGAAAGACACACAGGAATAAAAGTGAATAAGGACGAAAAAGATAGTTAGTGAATCATTGACTCATTTTCAGGGCTCTGTTTCAGGGAAGAAGAGCTCGTCCTCAAACTCTGCGAATTCAGACGGGAGTAGGTCAGTTAACAGAGAAGAACTTCCCTCATTTAAGTTGGTGTCCTCCTTGTCTTCTTCCTGCGTGCATTCTCGTATTTTGCAATCTGGTGGTATGAAGTGCTGATTCATCTTGATCATTGTTAACCTCTCCACATTTTTGGGCGAGAGGCAGGTCCTTTTGGAAGTTACAATGCCACCAGCAGCACTGAAAACACATTCAGAAGACACGCTTGCAAATGGGCAAGACAAGTAATTTATAGCCAGGTTGGTGATCTCTGGCCACACATCTCTTTTCCCATGCCAATACGCCAATGGGTCATGATGAACATAGACCTCTGTTGAGTCATTCAGATAGGCCTGCACCATCGACTCAAGGTTCTCCAGGGTTCCTCCACTTTGCTTACTTTTTTCTGGGACCTTTTGAGAAGCAAACCCAAGCTGAGTTAGCCAATCCTCTTCTTCACACAATATTACTGTTGTGTCTGATGCAGATGATACGGTTGCTGGTGTCGTTAACGGCTGAGAGGGAAAATCACTCACTTCTGCCACAGCCACAGATGCAGAAGTGGATTTTTTTGACTCCGTATGGCCTGCTAATGCTGATGTACTGCATTTTCCTTCAAGTTCCTGCCGTTCTCTTTCAAACCGAGTGGCTGTCACAGCTAGCCAATGTTTGTACTTTGTAACATCTGCATCATCAAAAGGAAAGAATACTCTGCCTGCCACTGCCTTTTTGTACCGTGGATCCAGAATAGTAGCAGAAATGTAATGCTGTTCTGTGTGGATCTTTTCAAGACGTTCATCGCGAAGTAGGTACTGTAATAACTTCTCCGCCAACTCAAATGCTTCTTGCTTTCCATCTTTTTGAAACGTAGAAGACACCGCCTTCAGTTGGTGCTCTAGCATGTGCAACAATGGGATAGCTTTTCCCAAATTACAGTCCTCCCTGCTGCCTGCACGCGTGAAGACCTCAAAAGGACAAAGCATGTCTGTCAGGCTTTTAACTAGCTCCCATTGCTCCACCTGTATCCTCAGGTCTATCATAGATGGACCCAGTTTAAAGAAATACTGATCGACTACCGCATACTGCTCATACAGACGCTCAAACATGTAAAAAGTTGAGTTCCAACGTGTTACCACCTCCTGGATGAGTGCTTTCACTGGCACTTTACGTTCATGTTGCAGGCACCTCAGCTGCTTTCGGGCCTTAAAAGAATGGTTGAAATGTGTGCACATTCTTAGGCATGTGGTCAGTAACTCGTAGACTGGACTTTCTTCACGCAAGAAGTTTTTTAACAACCAGGTTTATACAGTGCGCCAAACACGGCACTCTGAAATAGTTACCCATATCCATGGCCTTAACTACATTGGCGCCATTATCCGTGGAAACATAACCAATCATGCGTTTTCTTGGGGACAGCCATTGAAAGACCTTTGTGTTAAACTCATGCAAAATGTTTTCTGCTGTATGAGTTTCCTCCATGGCAAACATGGCTACTGTTGCATGTTTCCGAGCAGCTTTATAAACTTTGTCTGTGTCAACACCTGCGTTTAGCTTTGCTTTAACCCCTGAAAAAGAGACCCAGTAGGAAGTGATGCACATGTAATCAAGGGCTTGGCAACTGGTCCACATGTCTGTTGTCAGATGTATAGGGTGAACAGCACTCTTCTGCAAAGCTGCCCCAATCACCTCCAGCACATCTTCATGTAGTGCTGGAACCGCAACTCTGGCAAAATAGAACCGGCTAAGAACCTTCCATTTAGGGCAGAGCGTTGCCACCATTTCAAGAAAACCCACCCCTTCCGCAAAAGAAAAAGGGAGAAGGTCCAGCGCTAGCATTTTAGCCAGCTTAGTGTTATACAGACGCGCCGTTGGGCGGTTGCGGTCAAATGGCGAATCTGAAAACAACATGCTTCTAATGGTGGGCTGGACCATTTTACGGGATGATGATGACTTCTTCGACCCAGTTACGCTCAGTGATGATGATGAACTTTTTCGCATTGGTGTCTCACTCTCTCCCACACTCTTAGTGTGGCTCATATATCTTGCAGGGGGTGTGCTGCTGACAGGGGTACTGGTTGTAACTGAAGAAATGTTTGACGCTTCTTCCTCCTCGTCATCATCAGATGAAACATCAACGGATACAATTTGTTGACTTGCAATTCGGGCTGCCTTTATCTCCCTTAGGTGCGCATGCCATTTGACAGTGTGCTGTCTTTCAAGATGACCTCTCTGGCCTCCGGTAGCATAGTTGGTACCAAGTTTACCACGACTAACTCGAACCTTACAAATGCTACAAAAGGCTATGTTTTCCCTTGTTGGGCTAATACTAAAGAAGTCTCAAACTGCGCACTTCAAATGTCTGTGGGGGGCGGAGGAGGCGATACTGGGAATGCTAATGCCAGATGAAGTGGAGGATGTGTGTTGCCGAAATTTACTACGTTGTGCACTTACAGCACCACTAATTGAGGAAATGGAGGTCGAGGTGGATGGATGTCCCTTCTGGCGAGAAAATATGGAAGCTGTAGGTGGTGGTGTACTAGTTAACTGCATTGGTGGTGGTCCCTTTGACACGTTGCCAACATCACGCTCAGCAGCATTTCGGGATAGGGTAAAAATTTCTGTTTGCTGCATGCCCGCTGAGGCTGGAGTGATGTCTATGATGACTGCGTCGTCGTCGTGATAGTCTTCATCAGCAGGAGTATACGCCACTTCTTGTTCAGCGTCATCATCACACTCCCTAACTATGAGACTTTCGGGGACCTTCCTTTTACGCTTAGCTACCTTTGTCAGATCATGGTGTGCCTCACTCTCAGACAGCACTGGTGGTTCCCAATTTTGATCCATATCATCAGAAGGAAGGGGGCTTGAAGAAGATGTAGACACCATCCTTGATCTTTTCCTTGCTGGGGATCTGGAAGACTATGAATCATCAGGAGGAGTGGCTTCCTCAGATGATACCTCGGATTGAATGTCGATTTCCTGATGTGCCCCTACTTCGGGAGGAACAACTATTGTGGGCACTTGTGCCGCTCCATGCACCTCTGCTTGTGCCTCTCCTTGCGCCGCCTCTCCTTCCACATGTACTTGGGCTTGTACTTGCACATGTGGTTGTTGTTGCAGCTGTGGTTGTTGAACACTCGTCAGATGAGTTACAACAACCTGTGTTGATTGAGGGATGCTGCTACATTCTTGCGATGAGCCAACATCACTGGTCGATGGGGATTGAACAACTATACTGGCTGCCTCTGCAGCACTCAAGGGCTTGGACCTAAGTTGGTGTGGTGGTGGTGGCACTGAGCCCAATGGAGCGGAGGTGCTGCTCCCAGCTTGGTCCCCAGCAGACCCCGCTGCTGCTGCAGGCGTACTTTTTTTTCCCAAAAAATGTGGCGGTCGGCACACCAGTCTCCTTGGTAAGTGGCGCCACTTGCTTCTTCTGCTCCTTACGGGCAACTTTTTTTGGGGCCATCTTCTTCAGATGTCAGAACAGCAGGCCGCAGTTGCACAAGTTGCAGAGTTGCCTGTGGCCACACGTAACGTTGTGCTGCACACACCGCAGCAGGACTTCTTCCTGGCACTGATGAGGAACGATGAGGCTGATGATTCATCTTTCTGCACCTAAAAGCAAACGAAGCCAGAGGAACATCAGGTAAATAAATGTTGCATATGTAGCGCTTCAATTAATAGTTTGCAAGTAAGCCTTTCTATTATACCCACCCCCCAAAATGGAAAGACCAATAAAATGCACCACTGACAGAGTACCCCTGGGCATAATGGATGAAAGCATGGCAGACTGGGTGCAGGCCTATGGTACAACAAATCACACTGCCTGGCTTCAAAATGGCCCCTAGACCCTCACCCACATGGCCAGGCCCTGCCTGGACCAGGCCTCAAAATGACCCCCACCCACTTGGCCTGGCCCCCACCCCACCACAAAAAGTCGAAAAACACACAAAAATCACCACAATCCAATGCCATCCATGCCCTCCATGATGTTTACATTAAAGAGACTTAGAAAAATGCGTGTGATCAATGGACCATTGATAACATCCCCAAGGCACTCAATCTGGTGTTTTTCCTCCAAAAATTCAAATGAGAAATTGATATTTGGACATTCAAAATGTATTTATTTTCATACGTTGATTGTTTGTCAAATTAGTATGATTTACTAAATCAAGCCGAATATTTCATTCATATCGTTATAATTCATTTCTGACAAAACCATTCCTGGTCAGAGGTATATTTCTATTTCAAATGTCCGAAGACTTAGCTCCAATGCATTTCGGGCTATGGCCCTTCATCGGGGAGCATCTATGATAAAAAACAATAAAAAACAATGATAACGCCGAGAAGCGTTATCATTGTTTTTTATGTTTTTTATCATAGATGCTCCCCGATGAAGGGCCATAGCCCGAAATGCATTGGAGCTAAGTCTTCGAACATTTGAAATAGAAATATACCTCTGACCAGGAATGGTTTTGTCAGAAATGAATTATAACGATATGAATGAAATATTCGGCTTGATTTAGTAAATCATACTAATTTGACAAACAATCAACGTATGAAAATAAATACATTTTGAATGTCCAAATATCAATTTCTCATTTGAATTTTTGGAGGAAAAACACCAGATTGAGTGCCTTGGGGATGTTATCAATGGTCCATTGATCACACGCATTTTTCTAAGTTTAGTCATTTGGCCGAGGGTGATGGGTGAAGCCTAAGAGCACCTACAAAATTTCTAACTTACTCAGAATATAAGAGTACATGCAGTGCGCAGCTCTTCAATCAATTATTCTACATTAAAGAGACCCCACAGAAAGACTCAGTCCATGCACCACTGAGTACCCCTGGGCAAAAGGCCCCAACAACAGCCAAAAAAATCAAAAAACACACAAAAATCACCACAATCCAACGCCATCCATGCCCTCCATGATGTTTACATTAAAGAGACCCCACAGAAAGACTCAGTCCATGCACCACTGAGTACCCCTGGGCAAAAGGCCCCAACAACAGCCAAAAAAATGAAAAACACACAAAATCACCACAATCCAATGCCATCCATGCCCTCAATCATGTTGAAATTCAAGACACCCCACAGAAAGACTCGGTCCATGCACCACTGAGTACCCCTGGGCAAAAGGCCCCAACAACAGCCAAAAAATCGAAAAACACACAAAAATCACCACAATCCAATGCCATCCATGCCCTCAATCATGTTGAAATTCAAGACACCCCACAGAAAGACTCGGTCCATGCACCACTGAGTACCCCTGGGCAAAAGGCCCCAACAACAGCCAAAAAATCGAAAAACACACAAAAATCACCACAATCCAATGCCATCCATGCCCTCCATGATGTTTACATTAAAGAGACCCCACAGAAAGACTCAGTCCATGCATCACTGAGTACCCCTGGGCAAAAGGCCCCAACAACAGCCAAAAAATCGAAAAACACACAAAAATCACCACAATCCAATGTCATCCATGCCCTCAATCATGATGAAATTCAAAGCACCCCACAGAAAGACTCGGTCCATGCACCACTGAGTACCCCTGGGGATAATGGATGAAAGCATGGCAGACTGGGTGCAGGCCTATGGCACAACAAAGCACACTGCCTGGCTTCAAAATGGCCCCTAGACCCCCACCCACATGGCCAGGCCCTGCCTGGACCAGGCCTCAAAATGGCCCCCACCCACATGGACAGGCCCCCACCCCACCCCAAAAAGTCACAAAACACACAAAAATCACCACAATCCAATGCCATCCATGCCCTCCTTGATGTTTACATTAAAGAGACCCCACAGAAAGACTCAGTCAATGCACCACTGAGTACCCCTGGGCAAAAGGCCCCAACAACAGCCAAAAAATCGAAAAACAAACAAAAATCACCACAATCCAATGCCATCCATGACCTCCATGATGTCTACATTAAAGAGACCCCACAGAAAGACTCATTCCATGCACCACTGAGTACCCCTAGGCAAAAGGCCCCAACAACAGCCACAAAATTGAAAAACACACAAAAATCACCACACTCCAATGCCATCCATGCCCTCCATGATGTTTACATTAAAGAGACCCCACAGAAAGACTCAGTCCATGCATCACTGAGTACCCTTGGGCAAAAGGCCCCAACAACAGCCAAAAAATCGAAAAACACACAAAAATCACCACAATCCAATGCCATCTATGCCCTCAATCATGTTGAAATTCAAGGCACCCCACAGAAAGACTCGGTCCAATTACCACAGAGTACCCCTGGGCATAATGAATGAAAGCATGGCAGACTGGGTGCAGGCCTATGGCACAACAAAGCACACTGCCTGGCTTAAAAATGGCCCCTAGACCCCCACCCACATGGCCAGGCCCCCACCCCATCCCAAAAAGTCAAAAAACACACAAAAATCACCACAATCCAATGCCATCCATGCCCTCCTTGATGTTTACATTAAAGAGACCCCACAGAAAGACTCAGTCCATGCACCACTGAGTACCCCTGGGCAAAAGGCCCCAACAACAGCCAAAAAATCGAAAAACACACAAAAATCACCACAATCCAATGCCATCCATGACCTCCATGATGTTTACATTAAAGAGACCCCACAGAAAGACTCATTCCATGCACCACTGAGTACCCCTAGGCAAAAGGCCCCAACAACAGCCACAACATTGAAAAACACACAAAAATCACCACACTCCAATGCCATCCATGCCCACCATGATGTTTACATTAAAGAGACCCCACAGAAAGACTCAGTCCATGCATCACTGAGTACCCTTGGGCAAAAGGCCCCAACAACAGCCAAAAAATCGAAAAACACACAAAAATCACCACAATCCAATGCCATCTATGCCCTCAATCATGTTGAAATTCAAGGCACCCCACAGAAAGACTCGGTCCATGCACCACAGAGTACCCCTGGGCATAATGAATGAAAGCATGGCAGACTGGGTGCAGGCCTATGGCACAACAAAGCACACTGCCTTGTTTAAAAATGGCCCCTAGACCCCCACCCACATGGCCAGGCCCTGCCTGGACCAGGCCTCAAAATGGCCCCCACCCACAACGACAGGCCCCCACCCCACCCCAAAAAGTCAAAAAACACACAAAAATCACCACACTCCAATGCCATCCATGCCCTCCATGATGTTTACATTAAAGAGACCCCACAGAAAGACTCAGTCCATGCATCACTGAGTACCCTTGGGCAAGAGGCCCCAACAACAGCCAAAAAATCGAAAAACACACAAAAATCACCACAATCCAATGCCATCTATGCCCTCAATTATGTTGAAATTCAAGGCACCCCACAGAAAGACTCGGTCCATGCACCACAGAGTACCCCTGGGCATAATGAATGAAAGCATGGCAGACTGGGTGCAGGCCTATGGCACAACAAAGCACACTGCCTGGCTTAAAAATGGCCCCTAGACCCCCACCCACATGGCCAGGCCCTGCCTGGACCAGGCCTCAAAATGGCCCCCACCCACATGGACAGGCCCCCACCCCACCCCACCCCAAAAAGTCAAAAAACACACAAAAATCACCACACTCCAATGCCATCCATGCCCTCCATGATGTTTACATTAAAGAGACCCCACAGAAAGACTCAGCCCATGCATCACTGAGTACCCTTGGGCAAAAGGCCCCAACAACAGCCAAAAAATCGAAAAACACACAAAAATCACCACAATCCAATGCCATCTATGCCCTCAATTATGTTGAAATTCAAGGCACCCCACAGAAAGACTCGGTCCATGCACCACAGAGTACCCCTGGGCATAATGAATGAAAGCATGGCAGACTGGGTGCAGGCCTATGGCACAACAAAGCACACTGCCTGGCTTAAAAATGGCCCCTAGACCCCCACCCACATGGCCAGGCCCTGCCTGGACCAGGCCTCAAAATGGCCCCCACCCACATGGACAGGCCCCCACCCCACCCCAAAAAGTCAAAAAACACACAAAAATCACCACAATCCAATGCCATCCATGCCCGCCATGATGTTTACATTAAAGAGACCCCACAGAAAGACTCAGTCCATGCACCACTGAGTACCCCTGGGCAAAAGGCCCCAACAACAGCCAAAAAATCAAAAAACACACAAAAATCACTACAATCCAATGCCATCCATGCCCTCCATGATGTTTACATTAAAGAGACCCCACAGAAAGACTCAGTCCATGCACCACTGAGTACCCCTGGGCAAAAGGCCCCAACAACAGCCAAAAAATCGAAAAACACACATAAATCACCACAATCCAATGCCATCCATGCCCTCCATGATGTTTACATTAAAGAGACCCCACAGAAAGACTCAGTCCATGCACCACTGAGTACCCTGGGCAAAAGGCCCCAACAACAGCCAAAAACTCAAAAAACACACAAAAATCACCACAATCCAATGCCACCCATGCCCTCAATCATGTTGAAATTGAAGACACCCCACAGAAAGACTCGGTCCATGCACCACTGAGTACCCTGGGCAAAAGGCCCCAACAGCCAAAAAAATCGAAAAACACACAAAAATCACCACAATCCAATGCCATCCATGCCCTCCATGATGTTTACATTAAAGAGACCCCACAGAAAGACTTAGTCCATGCACCACTGAGTACCCCTGGGCAAAAAGCCCCAACGGCAGCCAAAAAATCGAAAAACACACAAAAATCACCACAATACAATGCCATCCATGCCCTCCATAATGTTTACATTAAAGAGACCCCACAGAAAGACTCAGTCCATGCACCACTGAGTACCCCTGGGCAAAAGGCCCCAACAACAGCCAAAAAATCGAAAAACACACAAGAATCACCACAATCCAATGCTATCCATGCCTTCCATAATGTGTACATTAAAGAGACCCCACAGAAAGACTCAGTCCATGCACCACTGAGTACCCCTGTGCAAAAGGCCCCAACAACAGCCAGAAAATGGAAAAACACACAAAAATCACCACAATCTAATGCCATCCATGCCCTAAATGATGTTGAAATTCAACAAAACAGTTGTATCATGCACCCATAACTAACGCTGGTCCTACTGGATACTGTGGCTACCCACAATATATTTTATTTAATGTTCTGAAAAAGTTCCAAAATTATAGTTGCAGCAACTGTATGCCCCAAACAAACTTACTTGTGAATGTTCTAATCCAAAAGTGATCCGAAGAAAGTCAAAAAGGCCTCAAATCCAAATATCCAGCAGCATCCACAAAAAGTAATCCTTCCAGGTCAAGATCCAAATCAAAGTGACCATGACATGAACAAAGCACTGGGAGGAGCCTGCTGGACAGGAACAGGAAGTTGGAGACTGTGGGGCACTTCATTCCTCCCACCCCCCCACCCCCCCCCCCCCAAAATGGACTCCTTGCAAAAAAAAGTGCAGGCAAATGTCAACCTGAGGAGTTATTCTGATAAAAATATTCATTTTCAGAAGGTTTATGCTGCCTGCTGGTGGATTTCTTGTGCAGAATTGCAAATTTTGCAATTTTGCGAGCCCGAGATTGTTGCTGCCCGCCGCATCTACGTGTTCGCAAGTGTTTACTCCCGCGATGCGTGATCACGGGCCTTTATGACGTACTCGCGTTGACAAACTCCTGCTGTGCAAGGTGGCGGGCCGCGATGACGTAATCGCGGTTGACAAACTCCCGCGGAATCACGCAGCAAGATCCAAAATGGCGCAGCACACGCAAACATGGAGAAAAACAACTCTTCAAACGCTGAATGACGGTAAGTGAACGCCGTGCGCCGCAATATTGTATTTGTCAAGCGCGACCAAGCAAAAAACTCCGCTGCGTGCGAATTTGCGGCAAATTTGTGAGAATTCGCGGATCGCGAATTCACCGAAAATTCGCAAATTCCGCGAGGGGAACTGATTTTACGCCCATGCTTACTTATACTCCTAAAGGAGGGTTCGTTCCACCGACTGCACCGTTTGAAGTACTACAAATGGATTACATCCAGCTTGAACGCTGTAATAATCTTAAGTATGTCTTAGTGGTGGTGTGCGCCTTCAGTAAATGGGTAGAGGCCTACCCCACGAAGGACAATACAGCGTTGACAACAGCTAAGGTGTTAATCAAGGAGTACTTCCCGAGATATGGTGTTTGTAGATTTTTGTGGAATGACAACGGTCCCCATTTTGTTGGGAAGATCGTGGAGTACATCCTAAAAGGATTGGGGATAAAACAAAAATTCCATGCTGTGTTTCACACGCAATCAGCAGGTTTGGTGGAAAGATATAATGCTATTTTGAAGCTGAAGCTAGCAAAGATTGTGGCATCCACGTCTTTGAAATGGCCTAATGCCTTGCCCTTAGCATTACTGTCTATTAGATCAGTACCACACTCCCGATCTGGCCTCACACCTTATGAAGTGGTGTTTGGAAGGCCTATGAATATTTGGGGAGTTCCTAAGCCTCGCTTAATACATGATGTGCCTTGTGTAATGATGGACGATTATTTGGCACGATTAACAAATGATTTACTTTCTATTCATCGACAGGTTCGAGAAGCGCTCCCAGATAACTCTATTGGAGAGGCTCATGATCTCCGACCTAAGGACCATGTAATGGTCCGATCGTTTGAGAGGCCCAGCAGTCTAGAGCCGAGGTGGCGTGGCCCTGAACAAGTGTTGCTGGCAACCCGAACGGCAGTGAGAGTTACAAACAAGAAGCGGTGGGTGCATTCCACTCATTGTCGCCGTGTTTCTCAGGATCTGGTGAATCCTGCTGTGCTGTCTGATTATCGGGATATCTTGGATGCAGAGAAGAGCCCAGCCACTACACCCAGCGAATCAGAGGGAGCCTTCCCGGACCACACTGTTTCTGGTGCAGCGAAGTACAACCTGCAATCGAGGAAAGCAGTTGTTTTGTGCGAGACTGGTTGAGTTACCGCTCTGAGGTTTGTGAAAACGGAAGCCGAGAATATCAAGGGGGGGGGGATCAGTTCTGCCCAGTGTAGCGACACCTGTCTTGAATCTCGGAGAAGAAACCAGCGGCTACCTCGGAGCTCAGCACTCATTTGTTTTAGCTTAATTTTTGATTATTTTGTTTTGAGACTATGGCACCTGATACAATGAGAAATAAGAGAATTCTTGGTGCTGTGATTTTTGTTTCTACAACAGTGGTAATAGCAGTAATAGCTTGGATCGTAGAACGACTGATCCCGGCAAGAGAATATTTGCTGCCTACCACTCCAGTTCCATCTGAGCATTTTCACTTTACTTTGCCTTATCATGAAGAGAGACATAGACAAATTTATTTGAATAACAGTTTCATTCAAATTCTACACCACACCCACAACATGACGAACACTACAAACTGTTGGGTATGTGGAATTGCCTGGACATCAAAAGAAAGGAGGAACTCCACTTATTCCTCTTCCGTTCTCTCATAATGGTTTCTGCCATGCCTGGTACACTCTCCTCTTTACCTTGAGATGGCCAACAAAAGGTGGACTTCTTTTCCGGCTTAATAAAGTTTGTTACAACGATAAAGATGGTTACCCACAAACAGAAGGAACTAAATTCGAGTGGGAAGAATATCGACGGGACAATGTATCTTCACCTCGTATTTTTACTAATCAAAGAACTGTAAATATGTCTAGTTTATTTGTGATTACGGTCATTGAAGCAAAAGCAGATCTATGTGTAAGAAGTAAAGGCACTGTTCCGGTAGGGAAAAGTGAGTGTACTACTACTCTAGCATTTGACACACCAAATAGTATTGCCTTTGTAGCATCACGAAATACTTACTTTATTTCTGGAAATAAGGGCTAACACCGCCTTCCCATCGGGTGGTTAGGAACCTGTTACATATCTTTTGTATTACCCCCTGTGTTTATTGCCCCGCCAATGTACCATAATGATTTTGTGCTATACCATGATTTTATATTGAATAGAGTTAAAAGGACATTAGATCTTGATGACATCGACAAAACTGACACCTCTTTGCAGCAATATGTTGATTTCAATTTAGGCCTGTTTTCATTTGTAGGTGCAGCCCTAAACAGTAGAAAAATAAGACGGCTAACACGTGTTGTGGAAGCTGTTGCTAATCAAACTGCCTCTGCTTTAGGGAACTTAACTGAGGAGCTCCAAATTACCAGAATTGTGACGCTTCAGAACCGAATGATGTAGTGTTAGCTGATCGTGGGGGTGCATGTCGCATTATCGGTAGTAGTTGCTGCGTATACGTCCCCGACAACTCGCCTTCTGTATATGATGCCATCTCTAAGTTACACAAAACTGCTGCTGAAATCCACCCCGAAAATGGTACATGGACATTTTCAAATTGGTTCTGGACTTTGCTTAGTACCTAGGGTTGAAAACTATTGACTATTTTCTGAATCTTTATTGGAATACTCTTCTTCCTTTGCCTATGTATCCAATGTGGCCCTACACTATGCTCTGTATGTATCCCTGCTTGTATTCCGTCCAAACGAGCTATTGCCAAAAATGAGCAAATGATCAGCAAAGAAATAACGACCATAATGCTAATTAATATTGATGAAGAGCACTCTGATTACTTCAGATATGAGGTAGCTTCAGCTAAATGCTAAAAGGGCCGTCTGTCGTAATTTGACAGCGATCGGGTTAGCATTTGCTTCAGCTACACAAACTTTACTTTGTTAGCTTGACTATATTCCAGAGGCCATTTTGTATTCTTGGCTTCCATTTTGAGTGAATACGCTGCCTCGTGGTCAGCATGCCCTTTTGTCCTTTCTCTCTCCCGATGACCAATTAGTCTGCCCAGCAACTGGCTATTTTTAGCAATGGGCAAGCTTGCGCATGCGTATTCGAGTCTTTAAGGTTAATGATCGGTCACTGCTTAGGAATGTTCTCCAAACTGACCAGTGGTACTAAACTCCTCCCACAAGTTGGCTGTGTTCCAAAAATGCCCTTATATGTACACAAATTGTGTAAAGTGTGTACCGCCTACTTTTCAACTTCCTGTTAACTGTATAAAAGAAGGCATGCATTCGATGTTCGTTGTGATACTTCTTGCATTGCCGAAGGGTGCTGTAGGATTGTACCACCACCCCATGGGGTCTTAATAAACTTGTCTTTTGCATTTTCAGTTTCCGTGCCAACTTCTATTCTGAAGGTATCGAGAGTGTTTGCAGAGTATGTAGGTCTGTTGAAACCCAATACCACATTGCTGCCCCAAAGCCTCCCCTCCAGGAGCCATGTTCCTGCCCACACCTCCTAAGTCTAGACCCTGTGAGCACTCCTGCAGGTGCTCACATACTCCCTTTTAAGAGTCACCCCCCTACTGTAGTATGTTTGCTTGATATTGTCTAGCTTAGATTCACTGCCCCTTCCCACTCTGCGTACAGCTGTGAAGTTTCTAGCTTGCTTATGTGTGGCATTTTCAAGTTTTCAAAGTTATTTTGTATGACATTTGATTGCATTATGTGTGACACTTTAGCGTGAATAGAACTAATCAATTATCCATGAAATAAAGTAAATGTCAGGAATATCCTACTCAGTGCAACATAATATTTTCTAACTCGTTTTAAAACAGCCCAGAATCCAAGGTGATCTTAACTTAAAAGCAAGGGGAGAATGATGGTGTTGGTTATCTAAGACACAGGACATGTTGGCAGGCATGTTATGGGCCTGCTAGTTCCCCATTACATCCTCTCCATGTGTGAACACCAGTGTCACACACCAACACACACACATACATGATGTTGGAATGTAACATATTGTAAATTGTTCTGCCTGGGTTGTTTGTGTATAAGGTAGGACCTACAAACTTCAATGTACCATCCACACAACATGTATAACCTGGCACATTATTAGAGCAACTGAAGTGAACCAAAACAACAATCCCCAGTTCACGTTTGTTAGATCTGGGGGTCTCTAGTTGGCAAGGGTATTCAAGTTTGTCCAAACAGGGACCCTTACTTCTAAGTCAGGATAAGGGGATTACACTCCTTAATAACGCCTGCTCACCCCCCTTGGCAGCTTGGCACGAGCAGACAGGCTTATCTCAGAGGCAGTGTGTTAAGCATTTGCAAATATGCGCAGTAATACAGTGAGAACACTACAGATGGACACAACACAGGTTTTATAAAAATAAGTATTCTTTATATGGACTTAAACACAAGACCAAAAAACAACAAAAATCTACAATACTATACTTAAGATTGCTTTAAAGATGATCAAAGTTACTTAGTTCAAGTTGATGATGAATGCAACAAAGTTCTCAACAAAGTACCTGGATGCGTAACGTAAAGTAAACAAAAGGCTCCAAAAAGGGGAGATGCGTCGGTACCGTGATCCGCGGGAGATGATGCGTCGTGCCTCAATACTTGGGCAGAGTAGAGGATGCGTCGTAATCCTTACCGGTGCGGAGGTGATGCGTAGATTCTCGGCCTGCGGGCCTGTATCGGTGCACAAGATGGCGCCTTGATGCGATGCGATGATCCTGTTGCGATGCGAGAAGATGGCACCCTTGATGCGACAAAGCGATGGCGCTGCGATGATGAGGTGTAGGCGCCCTGGCAGCCTTGCGACGACTCTGTACTTTGGAGCCGCGACAGGCCCTGCGACATGCTTCTCTGGTGATGCGATGGGGACTCTCACGATAGCATCACGCCTCTCTGGTGATGCGACAGCAGGCAGCTTCAATTAACACACGCTTCCAGGGAGATGCGGCGAAGGCTCGCTTCTCTGGCAATGCGACGATTTCAGCGGCAACACGCTTCCTCTCGATGCGTCGCACTTTCAGCTCCCAGCGACACGCAAATGTCTGGAGTTGAGAATTCAAAGCAAGGAAATTCAGAGGGGAGCTGGGGATGAAGTCTTTTGTCCCCGACACTTCAGCAGGAGGCAAGCACAGTTCAAGCCCTTGGAGAATATTCTGTAAATGATGAAAGTCCTTAAAACGTTCCTTCTCCTTTCCTTGGCAATGAAGCAACCACTGCAGGCCAACCCAGCAAACAGCACACTGGCAGAGGGGCAGTCAAACTCCTGCACCTTCCTTGGTTCTTCTCCTTGGCAAAAGGTTTCTTGTTCCAGAAGTGATCTAATTTATTGGTATCAGGGTTTCAATATTTATACCCCAAAATCCTTTGTTCTCTGAAGGCAGAGAGGCCTCTGCCTAGTCCAAACCAGTTCCTGAGCACTTTGTTTACATGACTCTCTTCTTTCTTTCCCTGTGCAGGGCAGAGACAACAGCCACCCGACAGGTGGTGGAGCCAGCACAGGGGGGGAAGATACAGCTCTGGAGCACTTTGTTGACAAGATTCCTTCTCTCCTTTCACAGTGCAGGGCAGAGACATCAGACTAGCCACAGGAGGTGGAGCCAGCATTGTAGAGGGAAGGCCCAGCCCTATTCAGGTCCCAGGTGCAACTCCTCCCTCCCATCTAGATGCAGATCTCTCTATTCACCACTGGGCTGCCCCAACCTGTCTCCTGGAATCCCCCAGCCTTGTCACTCACAAACCCAGACAAGGAATACACAACCTAGCAGAGGCAGGCCTGAACAGTTCGGCAAGAAAATACCTACTTTCTAAAAGTGGTATTTTCAAACACAGAATATTAAAACCAACTTTACTAAAAGATGTATTTTATCATTCTGAGTTCAGGCATACTAAATTTGAATTTCTACCATGTTCCCTGAGTCAGTTAGGATTATAAGAATTTAATAATCTAACTGCCCATTCTAGCCTACAGGGAGAACAGGTAGCCTTCAATAGTGAAAAACAAAAATGGCTGTAATTCACTATTAGGACATGCTACACACATCAGAGCATCTCCTACCTTAAACTTACAATGCACACTGACCTTGGGCCTACCATAACATGAAACAAAGGGAAGGTTTAGGGACTGGCAAGTGGGTGCACTTGCCAAGTCGACATGGCAGTGCTAGACTGCACACAGGCATTGCAATGGCAGACCTGAGACACACTTTACAAGCTGCTTCTGTGGGTGGCACAACCAGTGCTGCAAGCCCACCAGCAGCATTTGATTTACAAGCCCTGGGCACACATGGTACACTGTACTAGGGGCTGACAGGTAAATCAAATAACCCAATCATGGAATCACCAATTAGTACATCAATTTAACATAGGGAGTACTTGCACTGAGGCACTGAATAGCAGTGGCACAGTTCCCAAAGCATGTAACCAGCGAAAACATATCAAAACAGAGGAAGCAATCCGTCAAAAATGGAAGGGAGACTCACACCAATGATGCCAGGTCTAACAACGTTGTTATGACTGCTGTGGAATGGGACATGCGTATCACAGTGACATAACATTCTGACTCTTTATCAATAGCACTCACTGTTGTAGGCTCAGATGGATGAAAGATGGAATATGCCCTGCTAGGAATTTAACCTATGACCTATGGATTATGGACTGCTGTCAGCTGGGGCTCACACTAGTGAGCCGCCTTATCCCAAACTGATTTCAAGATATTCAATTTCAAACAATCACTCCATATACCAATTGGCCATAAATTACAGCAAACTTCTCTGACATCAAGACATGGCTATTGAGCAAAAGGAATAGAAATAAGAATGAACATGTACTGCGAAATATGGAACATTCTTGCTTCCGATGGATTCATCTTTATATCTTGATCCATCTGTATGTAAGCAAAACTCTCCTTTTTTACATATAAGTCACCCCTAGAATAGGCCATAGGTAGCCCATAGGGAAAGGTACTGTGTAATTAAAAGTTTGGAAATTTACTTTTAAGTATTACAGGTTCTTGTAGTGAACCAGCAAACATGCGTTTCTAGCCAGCTGGGGTATGGCAGTGCTTCTTCAGGGGCTGATCCAAGAAAAATGCCAGGGCTGCTTTGGGTTACCAGTACGGCTCTGCACATGACTGGGCGTAACTGACAGTTAGACTTTGTGAATTCCTCCCAGACAGTCAAACAATACAGGGATTAGGTGTGCCTGAATAGGCCATCTGCATGTAGTATGAGGGGGGCAGAGCTGAGCCCAGCCCTACTTGCACCTAGAGTAGTTTGTGCTCTGCCTTTACACAAAGTATGTCACTGCAGCCAACTTGGAGCCAGGGTAGGGAATTCATGAAATTCCATGCACTTCAAAGAACATTTCCAGAAGCTTCCCCCATCTTCCAGAAGACAGGGACCAGTGTATAAAAATAGGTCCTTCAGACCCACTCTTCAATTCACTACTGGACCTGTGGTGGAACTCTCAGAGGACTACATACTGCTGTGACCTGTTGTGCACCCTGCCAGACAGCTGCTGCATCTCGTAGGACTGCTTTGCTGGTTGGAGCCTGCCTTGAACCCTCAGAGGCCAGCCCTGCTGTTGAGCCCTGCATCTACACCAGCACTCAGTACTAACAGTAATGACTCCTAGGGCTAGTTTGGTTGCCTCCTGTTCAGAGCCACAGGACATAACGAGATTCCACCATCATGAAGCTGCACCAGGACCCAGCTTGAGTGGCTTCTGAACCTCCAAAGAGGTGTCCTACCAGTCTTGGACCGTTGGTTGTGGAGGTAAATGTGCCCAGATGAACCTTTTCCAAAACTAATGACAACATTTGGCTAAAAGGAGTTCTGAGAACCAGGAGAGACCAGGATCAACTTGCTTGCATATCTGCCTGAGGTTCATTGCCGGATGGATTGACTTCACGACTTCTCCCTCTAGGTTCTTCTCAGTAGCAGCAAATCTGTTTCAGCCGTCCTTCGCCAGAGGGGTATCCGACCTCTTGGAACAGTCTTCAGCTACAGATTTCTATCTCGTCCTGCTGGAGATTTTTGACTTCCATTTCAGCGACTAAGTATGAACATAGAAATCATCACTGCTGTTTCGACCCAAGGTCATCCGACAACAACACTCCCTTCTATAACATTTCCTGCTGCCTTGCCCTGTTGAACTTTACCGTTGCAGACATTTTTCTCCAGACATTTTTCTAAGCCCAAAGGTAAGAGTTGCCTGGGACCAACCCACTTCTTGTATCCGAATCGCGCTCCATTTAGGTCAACTTTAACTTTCGACTTCGAACCGGTCTTGTGTGACTATACGTTCGCGGTTGGCGATTTGATCTTTTAGGTTCTATTTTGAACCTTAAACATTAAAAATAACTCCCATTCTGATTGGATTTTTGTCATTTTGGTATCAAATAATTTATTGCAATTTACTTTATTTTTCCAAACTGGCTTGGGATTTTCCTTAAGTTGTGTTATTTTGTATTTCTGTTTATGTGCTCCATAAATACACCTTGTCTCTAATAAAGCCTACATTTTTTTGTGCCGAGCTACCCAGGGTTAAGCACAAGGTAATTTACTGACTTTTTGTGATTCACCTTGCAAGGGATTGTGGCTGTTGCTTGACCAGGGCTCATACCCCAGTCAATCAACAACCCAATTTCTCACAATGTGTTTAATCTTGCACTAGAGATTCTTTTTTCATTCATAAAGTTTGCAAACATGTTCGCTCTTTCATATGAAAGAGCTAAGCACCGAGGATTTAATTTGTTTGTAGGAAAGGTGACGGTGTGTGCATTACAAGGAAGAGAGTACCACTTGCTGTACATGATCAAAATATTGCAAGTCATCTCAGAGTTCCAGAGCCTTATAAAGGACTCAGCCTTCTGCATTGTTCCTTTATATGTTCAAGGAACTCCTCAATTACTTGCAACATCCTTATAATGTGCAGTGAGTGGTACTTTATCCCATATATGGTGTTGCTAGGAATCAACAAAGGATTTCCTGGTGAGCATAAATTCATCAACTACAGAGGATTTCTAAGCCACAAGATTGGAGATATCCACAGTAGTAAATGCATATCAAGGGTTGAGATGTAGGCTTCTCACAGCAAGTTTTGCCTTAGAAGTTTGGAAACACCCACAGCAAACTATTTGTGGGCATTAAAAAACTCATCTGCGGCCGCTTTCCATCTTGGAAATGGTCAGATTTGCACTCCCCTTCCGGGATGGGAAAAGGAATGGATCACACCCATGTTTAGTTGAAGTACACAGGAAGCCATTTCTTCATAGGGGAAATGTATATTTTGCACAGAATGCTTCACCTCCTGATGCGGGGTTGTACACTATGTGTGACTATGTAGAGTGGGGACAGGAGTATTTGGCACATAGCACGTGGCATTCCCAGCAGTACACCTAAAAACCCGTGCCAGAGGCAGATTTCCAGGTGTACTTCTGAAAATGTTTGCAAATAGGAAACAAATGTAAAAGTACATAAATCTCCAACCATAATCTTATGTTTTCTTTCCAGTTTGTGTATATTCATTTATTTTTTTAAGCCCTACAGAAATATAGTTTTCCAAGCACTTCTGAGAAGATTATAACACAATGAACATTCAAATCTCGGCATATTCAGCTGGATTGGACAATTTGTTTATACAGTATATTAGGCTGCCATTAATAGTTTGTCACTTTTTTGAAATGCAGAATTCTGCAGCTGGAGCCTATTGGCCGAAGTTCCAAGTGTGTGTAAAAAGTTTGGCACATGCACTTGTTGAGAGAATCAGCCAGAGGCCAACTTGCAGCGTTGCCTCTGCAAAAAATCTCAAGGCAGAAGGTATGGGTCCCATTATTTTCATCAACTCGCATCCTTTCACCCCCTTTCTTGAGACAGCAATAGAACAATGTGTAATTCATCTTCAGTGGCAGCTACTCAAGTTGTCAACAAACAATCAGTTAAGGACAATAATTGGAAAGAAGCGAACGTCCGTTTTAGGAAAGCAAACACATCTGTTAAGTTTTTTAAGGAAACGAGATTAAAACACTCTCTGCATTTTGCTTTTTGCTTTTTGCATAGAAGAAGGTTTGTCCAGGGTTCCCTTCGCCTTTCTGGTTTTGTTAGAGATATTGTATTTTTTCTTGGTGCATTCCACGACAAAGCATGTTGGCACGAGCAGCAAGAGTAAAACACATACATGTCAGCTAAACATATCTCCACTTATATATTCTGAGATAGGCAATAAACTTTTATTTGGAAAATACAAATAACAAATAAAATATTTCCAACAAAACAAGAGAAAAACTTCAGCAGTGAAGAATTCTATAGTCGATTTCTTTAAACCAAGCACAAAAACGCGGCACGAGGGTCAAAGTAGGTTTTCTGAAGAAACCGGAAACAAACTACTTTTATTTGGTAAAATAACATTTTCTCAGAAAAAAAGTTTGTTAAAAACATAATCTGCATGAAAAGTGGGGCAAAGTTAGGAAAGTAGGCAACATTCTGCAAATTGCACCAGATGCTAAGTTGGCCAGTTATCATGCTCAGTTCTTTAACTCCTTCCACGCGGGGCTAATTCCCCCGCGGTGCGGGGGGGAAGGGGGCCTCGCGCGGCGCTGAGGTGCTCGTGACGAGCTCAGCTCATCATGCTGCACAGTGGAGCTGTGCTCATGACGAGCTCAGCTCGTCACGACTCCGCTCGCTCCCGTAGAACGCCCGCACAGGAGGGGAATTAGCCGGCGTGGGCGTTCTGTGGCAGTTATGACGAGCTCAGCTCGTCATGAGCACAGCTCCACTGTGCCTCATGATGAGATGAGCTCGTCATGAGCGTCAAAGGGGTTAAATGGACAGGCACTGTCCAGTACTGAGCACCTGCGCTTCGCAACACTGCTACAACACAGTTAGTAAGAGTATCAGCGTTTTTAAGAAGCAAGCAGGTACTGAGGATAGTTATGCCAGGGACCATAAAATACATTGTGACCCGAAGGCCCGAGGGGAGTGTGCGCCCGCTTTGTGTGCCCCCAGGGCATAATGGCATTACAGAAGGGTCTGCAGACACTTGTATGTCCCCTTCTGTAATACTGATAACACTGGGAACATGTACTGCCAGCAGTATCAGGTGAGGGTGTTTCCTCATTTGCATGGGTGCATATCTCCATGCAAATGAGAGATTTTTTTTGCCTCGGCGCCAGCGCCATATTACGGACATGGACGCAGAGGTAAACTTGCCATTAGGAGGCGCACTGAAAGTGTGCCACAAAAAGGTGGTGCACTTTCAGTGCACCTCCTAAAGGGATCCTTCTGGGAGGGGCAAGGCAGGTGAGTGCAGTCGCTCACTCCACCCGCCTGCAAAGTGATCTCTAATCCCGCCAGTGAAACACAGAGCGGCTTTGAATCAGCAGCCCTGTTTTTCACTTGAATGCACTGTCCCCAGAGAAGCACTTGTTCCTGGCTGCCCTGGAGGCAGCAGATTCTACATGGAACTGCACACTTTCCCCATTTGCACCCAGTGCACTTTTTGAAAGTTGTGACGTCACTATTTCCGACTAGAGCAGTTGTTGTACATTTTCAGTGGCAAAGGTACATAAACAGTACTGTGAAAGACCATGTCCAGGGAAGCTATTTTCATTCCACAGAAACAAGCATTTGCAATGTCAATAGGTCTAACTTTGATGTCCTACAACTTGCACTTACACAGGCATACCTCGCGCCCTGCACTCACACAGGCACAACTCAATAGAATTGTACAGACTCCTCAATCTGGCTTTCCCCACTCATACAGATAAATCCCTTTCCCTGCACTCACACAGGCACAACTAGCTTTGCACTCAGAAGCACAATGCTAGAGATGGGGCTACTCATGATGACACCGAGGAGGGATTAAAGGTAGGTGCAAACCTAACAGCGTATGCAACTGTGCATCATCATCAGGAATGTAGGGGGTTTAGGTCATGCATCCCCTCTTGATTCAGGCTCACCAACGCCCAAAAGCAAAAGAAGGGAGCAACCACTAAAGCCTCCTGGCGTGGTGCATAAATTAAAGGGCACCATAAACCGTAGGAAGAGTGACGAAGGAGCTTGTGATTAGGTGGATGCCATAAATATTGGGGCCATGTTGGATATCGCTGGGGATCATGGTTCGATCCCCGGCTCCGGCAGCAGGGGTCTGCCCAGCACCATGTGACTCTGGGCAATAGCTCGCTTAATCTTCCCGACGGCCCCCAGCGGCGAGATACCCCTTCGGGGGTGATTCGTGCTATATACAAGTACTGGATTTACATTTACATTTTTTACATAGCCTGATGGCCAGGATTGAGTCCTTCATTAATCCCCATTTGGCTGGACATTTATGAAGTGATTCGGTGGTTGAGGAAGTGGTCGCCAGCCACACGTGGGTGGGATTCATTGACTGTTAATCTCAGTCCTACTTCATTGCATCACTCAAACTTGGACCAAAGTGCAAGGAAGAGGCATGATGGAAGGAAACGCATGGGATTCCCTTCTCAAGGACCTGACCTAAGGACATCAGAGCCCAATGGTTCTTTAAATGTGGCTCGCCCTACTGTTCAAACCCTAGAGCCTCGCTCGTCTGTGACAAGCCGCATGCTAGCCCCTCTAAACCCAGGCCAGGGATTACTTAGTGTGACTTCAGTATCACTTGTTACATTGGCAAGTGAGCATGTGTTAGGGGCCAGCACACTAAGTGCAAGGAGGCTTTATTCAAGAGCTAACATGTTTAACTTACCACTTGAGGAAATCCCTTAAGTAATGGTACTGCACAATGCCAGTGGTTAGACTTATTGCAAGCAGCCTCCCATCACCTTCTGTGTGTTCCATGTACCACCCTAAGTTCCCTTACGTATGTCGAGACATAGTTCCCATGCTCACTGTGTTACTAGAACCAAGCTGTACCCAGCCTATGAGTCCATTACCAGGGCAAAACGGATCCTGGGTTGCTTATGTTCTTGTTCAGAGAAGACCCAGCTAGTCAGTTCGGGTTGGACTGTTCCCATGAGGAACAGGTTCAAGACTGATTTGCATATGGCTGGGTGCAAGCTAAGATGGCATGGTGAGCAAAAGAATGATGGGTTGGATGGAGTGCTACCCCTAGCTATTGTCAGTGGTTAGTATTATTGCAAGCAGCTTCCCATCACCTTTTGTGTTTTCAGGTACTGCGCAATGTTCAGTGCTTACAGGAAAAAGTGGCACAAGACTTCCCCCACTTAAAGTAAATGGTTATTCACTGGCTGAGAACCCACATGGGAGGCGATGTCTTGTTCAGCGGATCTATCATCATAGCACAACGAGTCTTCTGGATCAGCCAGACCAGTAAAATTTGGAAAAGGGACTGTGTGGTTTTTAATTTTAACCAGGAGTGGGCGGTGGCCTGCCTTTTGGCTAGCACTCATGGGTATTATCATCTGGCATCTTCTATGAAGCTTTTGCCACTAGGCTTTTTTTACTCCCCCGCTCCCTACATGGATGTGAGTGGCCGATGTGCATCAAATGTATCCGTGTCTTTTCTCCTACCCCTGAATTTGTCTCCTCGGAATGCTCATTGATCACCCCAGGACATGCTACTCTCCAGACTTCAAACCATTTTGAACTGTTTGTTGGTAGACATTGAGTGACTAGGGATTAATCAGCTGCAGACTGTTTCTGCCCCAGTTGTTCACCCCTCCCATTCCAAATCTTCTTCTGAGACCTGGAAGCATGGTTCGCATTTTTTATGCTGGAACATTATGGGTTTGAGCTAAAAAAAAAAAAATGGACCTGGAGTGGTTGAAATTCTTTTCCACTTTTGATGGTATATCCCTTCAAGAGACATGGGACACTAGCATTTATTTTGCTCTGTGTGGTTTTCAAGCATTTTTTGTCCCTGCAACTCATTCTCCAGCAAAAGATCCAAGAAAGATGTGCTACTGTTGATAACTGCATCTGTTCCATGCAAGTCCCAGCACCTACAAACCGAGTCATGAAACTTGCAGGCGATGGTCTTACAGTTCCAAGACGAGCGTGTATTGCCAGTGGTTAGTTCTTACAATGCTATCTCTGGCTCCGCTTCTTTAGAGGACTTAGTTGCATTACACAGGTTCTTAGGTACTCAATGAGCTAGAAACCGGTCTTTCTACTTGATAATATGAATGGGGTTTTTAAACTACATCCATGTCTGGGTCCTTGCCATGTTTTTTAAACCGTCTTTGCTCATGCGAAACAACAAGCTCCACTTTGAACACTCGAGTCTTGTGAACCTTTTAAATGTGTTTGCCTCTGATTTTAATCTGTTTTGTGCATTTGCAAAGTTTGATTGGGAGGGGCCACAACCTCTTTCCCCAACCTTCACGGGAAGGGACTGTTGGACAGTCATTGATCGAATTTTGGTCTCAGAAAATTTGTTCAGTGACAAAGAGGATGATAGCATTCACCTCACAGGTATTAGTGACTACAACTCAATATCTCTGAGGTTACAGTGGTCCTTTCTGCATTAAAGGGGCAATCAGAAGTCCAATACCATAGGTATACAACCAAGTGACCAAAGGATAAGATTAAAGTGGGTAAAAGTGGACCCGTGGCATTCCATGCACATTTAGGGGAGTCAGTGCCTTGGAATTAGAACTATACTCGAGGGGTGCAACAAACCCCTCAGGGGTTTTAGGGCTCTTCTCTGTGACCACTAAGGTGATCTACTATATGCTCACTATTCCTACCAACAGGCCCCCCCAAAACACACAGATTGTTTGATAAAAATGACCAGGGTGCATAGATTACTTTGACAGGCTCCGAGAAATAATCTTAAGAATAAATACCTGAACCCTCAGCTTTCTCGCCCTAAGTGCGCCAGGTATGCCCAGACGTGGGTCCTGGGCTCACTCTGCCACATGAATCAAGCTATCCTAGCTGATGAAGGGTGAAATCCCGGAACTGGTCCCAGGATGCTTCTTTCCGGACCAGGAAAGTCCCTGGCTTGACAGTTCAGACTGGACTGTTCCCATGAGGCACAGGGTCAAGACGGATTTGCATATGGCCAGGTTTAAACTGGGGTGACATGGTGAGCAAAAGAATGATGGATTTAACCCAGATCTCTTGACTAGGGGGAATGTTTTGATTTGTTCTGCATTCCGTCCATCAATTGTGTGTCTTTTGTTTAACTAAGTAAACCTTACCAAAGGCCTTAAGCATTTTGGTCTTCATGTTTAACCTTCAACTTGAACATACATTTTGCTTCCACTGTAATGTTCTCCTTTTGCAGGCGTTCTCACATGATTTTTATATGGCCTGCACCAAGATATGTCCTGAATGGTGCATTACACTAGAGATGGCTTTTGTCCAGTTCTCCAAAGTTAGGTAGGGTGTATATTGGCGCAATTCTTTTTCACGTTTTACAATAATACGATGGGATGTTCTATATTATCGGTGAACACAGACTCCGCATTTGTACGCTAACGGTGCAGACTTTCCTTATTGTACACTGACAATGCAATCGTGTTGTCTAGGACTGCACTGGAACTTCAGCATTTAACTGACTCATTTGTTGCTTTCATGGCAGATTTAAACTTGCCAACCAATCTTAGAAAATCATACATGATGACAATGGGCCCCAAGTCTATGAAATATAGTCTGTTTTCTGCTAATGGTTATGTTTTAGATAGGCTTCCATCTTTTCCGTAACTGGGGGTTACTTTTTATTGTGCCAGCACTTGGTCTCCTCTTTTGATGAATATGAGAATCACCCTGATGAGCATAATCTGAGGCATTTTTGAGTTTGCCTCTAAGTTGGGTAAAAAAAACTCCAGGTCTCATGTTGAGACTGTATCAGGCTAAATGTGTTTCAGTTGCCATGTATGGAGGGGATGTGTGGGGATATATGGAAGTTGGCTCAGTTCAGCCTATTGAAGATAAATCTTGCAGAAGATTGTTAGTTGTTTCGCATTGTATACCCACAGGACTACCCTACTTGAATGACATAATTGGCCTACACCCTCTTACTAGGTGCATTATTATCTGAACCAGGCTAGAATGCAAGTTTAATAGGCTGCTCTTGAAGGAGTGTCTCTCTTTAGACAGTTGGGGCCTCATTTACAATATTTTGAACGCACGGCAGCACAGCAAGTCTTCCTGATACACTGCTGTGTGTCAAAAGAAAAGGGCAAGAATGAGCCCTAGCTTCAAGATGCTGCACACTCCGGTCCTTTTCTCCTGTCCTGCTGTACAATGGCAACCTCACGTTGTGGTGCAAGGGTGTATGGGTTGTAGTGTGGTTGATTTTGTGCAGGAGATTTTCATGCCCAAAGCAATCACAAGAGGTGTTTTCCTCTCTCTATGTGTCCTGCATTCTGCAGCACACATAGAAAAAGGAAAACTGAAGAGGAGCACCTCACTTACTCCTCCCCTGGGAAGGCTTAGGAATCTGATGCATTTCCCAGATTTACGAAACCTTGTAAATCTAGAAATGCGTCAAGTTCCATGGATGTTGCGTGGGAACACCCACAGGAACATCCATGGAACATCGCTTTCACGCAGAGAATGCTTGAAAGGGGACCATATTTACAAGGCCATGAAAAGCCACGCAGGGGGGATTTACGTGGCTTTGTAAATATGGGCAGGCACATTGCGCCGCAGTTGTGTCCAAAAAGTGGCGCCCCGGTGGTGCAATGGACTTGTAAATAAGCCTCTTGGCATCTGAATCCATGGCTGAGGTAAGTGAGCCAATGTTGCTCTTATGTGAGGAAAAGGGAGATTTTTGAAAACCCTGAAATGATTGTGAAAGCCAACCAACCATGGATTCAAGTGAATTATTTTAGAAGGAGATATTCCATTAGCGAAGAGAAGGAGTTTACCAGACCTACAGTTAGTACTCATGCCATCTTGCAGATGAGTCTTTGCATTGAACTGTATCTCCAGCTGGTTTTAAATACTTACCATCACTTCTTAATGACACGTTTTAGACTTAATATGTTCCATTCTTTTTAGGTCTCGCTAGACGAAAGCAAAAGCGAAGCTTTTGCTGTCTATGCGAGACAACTTATGTTGTTACTTTTGGGGGAATGTGGACAGCAGACTGTCACAAGCTTTTTCTGGCAGAGATTTGACCTTGTGGGCGCGCACGCCCAGCATGGCGCCGTGCACGTCCCCTGCCACAGATTCCCTGAACACACACATGCACACGCAGGCAGGAAGGCACACACACGCGCACACACCCCCTACTTCCCCCCACTCACCGGCACCCCCCGCCGCACACACACAGGAGCGCACCTACACACACACATACAGAGCCCCCCCCCGCCGCATACATCGAAGCGCCCCCCCCGCCACCGCCGCATACATAGAAGAGCCTCCCCCCTCCCCTGCCGCCACCGCATACATACAAGGCCCCCCCCAAGCCACCGCATACATACAAGCGCCCCCCCCCCCAAGCCCCACTTACCGTCATTCTAAAGTGTTGCAGCCTCCGCGGGGCTCTCCCTCGGGCATGGGAGCCCCGCGTCACCAGCACAGCTTCTCTCTGTGGGCGCGTGCGCGGGCTTCCAAAGACGGAAGTCCCGCCCCATGGAAGGTTTCGGTTTCGCTGTCGGAGCTGGTTTTGCTGGTTAACTTATGTGTGCCATGTGGTGTCGTTCATGGAAGGATCGGGCACTGGCCTAAAATAATAAGAAGTATTTAACAATAGTGGAAAATCAGAATGCAGTTCAATCCTTAATGTATTTATATATGGACCTTCTGTGGAAATGAGCCTTTTTAGGGGCGGGTACACAGCACAATGTCCCCGGACACTACATTTGGGAGGAGGAGCTGCTTTCGTACCCGGAGTGGATCAGCAGGAGTTACGTGGAGTTGATGAGCCTCAACGAGCACTCGCTGCAGGTGCTGTCCTGACGCAAACTGTACCTCAGCCGCGCCAAGCTCAAGGCTTCTAGCCGCACCTCGGCACTGCTCTCTGGCTTAGCCATAGTGAGTGAGGGCGGTAATGAGAAATACTGAGAGGAGGTCGCTCTTTTCCGTGTTACGGGGAACTGATATCTTTGCTACAGTGAGTATTCACAGTGGATATGGGGATGGCAGAATGGTAAAATCACCAAAAATAGTAGTATTTCGGTACCGAGTTTATATTGAGGCTATGATCACATCAGGCGATATGTTCCCCAAACAGTCTGGTTTGCGGGATCCATCCGGGATCATAACACCTTATTGCGACTTCCCTTTCAGACACAGAGTTCTTTTTTAAGTTCAAGTAGAAGTTTATTGAGATGAACAAATAATGGTATGACAAAAAACAAAGTGAAAACAGCAATAACAGTATGGATAATAAATTAGGACATCATAAAAAGTGTCATAAGATAAAATAGGGAAAGGGGGAAAAAGAAAGGGAAGATGGGAAAAAGAAAAAGGGAAATAAAACAGAGATGAGGCTAAAAATTTAAATATTGCAATCAATGAGGCTATATAACATGAGAAGCAATGCACAAATATGCGAATAAGTAAATACTAGTGAAAAAGAAGGAACAAAAGGTTATTCAAGGGGGTTTCGAAACTTCTTGCTGAATTGGGGGTAAATTAAAGGATTGTTTGGCACAAGCATCCAGGTAGAGGGTGATGGGGAGCCATAACGCAAGTCTTTTCGGGGCTAGGGTAATGGGATAAACAAATGCAGTATCTAATCTATGATTATAGCATACATTGAACCACCAAGCTTTAAAAGTAATGCCTTTGGAGTCTTTCCAGTTAACAGTAATTTGCTGAAACGCAACAGCTAATAACAAATCAATAATATTAACATTTGCTTCAACATCAATCCAGGAAGGGGAAAGTGAGCCAAGGAAAATGTCAGTGATAGAAAAAGGGGTGGAGGTCTGGAAGATAGAATTGATTTGATTCCAGACTTTAGTCCAGAATGCGTGCGTGAGAGGACACATGAAAAGCATATGAAAAAGTGTGGCGTTAGGAGCGGAGCAAGACCAGCAGAGATCCGGAGTCAAAGGGAATCGTTTGTGAAGTAGAGATGGCGTATAAAGAAGTCGATTATAAAGGAAAAAAAGTGTTTGTGTGAGAGAGGCAGCCCTGGAGGATTTGCGAAGCTTAGTCCATATTTTATCCCACAAGGATGTGGGCCAGGAGACAGCGAGGTCAGATTCCCATTTCTCTTCAACTGTGGTTTTAGGCCTAGGTGATGGAGGATTGTGAAAAGAATGATATATGGAGGACGCTGATGAGTTGGAGCGTAATTGGATGTGCAGAGAAGAAACGGGAGTAGTAGAAATCGCAGGTGAATTAGAATGAGAAAGGGAGTCATATGTAGACATAACTGCATTCTTGAGTAAGATGTATTTGTGGACAAAGGAGGCAGGGAGAGAGAAGAGTCGACTAAGAACTGGAAAAGGTGTGAAGACAGATCCAGTGAAAAGTTGGGAGACCCAGATTAAACCTCGCTGCCTCCAAGTTTTCCAATAAAAGGGTTTCAAATTGATAAGAATGCTGTTATTGTACCAAATCGTGGTGGCGAGAAGTTCTGTAATGGAGGAGGGAGGAGCCGGAGTAGTGGCTAAAAGTAGTTTCGCAGTATATTTGTGAATTGGAGTGGACAGAAATTGGGGCTTGCGGGAAAAGGAGAGATACTCAGCAAAGGAAAAGGGAGAAAGAGAAAGGCGTTCGAGTTCAGCCCAAAGAGGAAGAGGGTCAACAGGATCTTTAAGCCAGATGGCAGCCTGTTTCAGGAGGAAGGCTTTATGATAAGCGGGAAAATTTGGGAAGTTAACACCGCCCTCCGATTTGGGGAGGCGTAGGCGTGATAAGGACATACGCGGCTTCTTTCCAGACCATAAAAAGGAGGATAATGTGGAATTGATTTTAGCAAAGAATTTGGCAGGGATGGAAACCGGTATATTGGAAATGGTATAAAGGACGATTGGGGAAAGCATCATCTTGATGGTGTCGAGGCGGCCCCACCAAGAAAGATATAGGGGATGCCATCTAGAGGTGAGGTCAGATAACTTTTGAGTGCATTTAGTAAGGCATAACGAGATAGTATCTGAAACAGAAGGAGTAATATATAAGCCGAGGTATTTTATATGAGACGGACTCCATTTGAAAGTAGATGCAGCAAAATCAGGTTTAAAGGTGAATTTGGTGAGAGGTAGAATTTCACATTTATCGCTATTGAGCTTATATCCAGAAAGATGGGAATATGTATGAACTTCGGCAAGGAAGGTTGGGATGGAGACAGATGGATTCGAAATGAAAAGTAAAATGTCATCTGCATAGGCAGCTAACTTAATTTGCGAGTAAGCAAGAGGGAAGCCATGAATGTTCGGGTTTTGACGTAACTTAGATAAAAAAGGTTCTAGGGCAAGATTAAAAAGAAAGGGGGAGAGAGGACAACCTTGTCTAACGCCTCTACCAAGGTCAAAAAATGAAGAAATGAGACCATTGGCGCAGACCGCTGCTCTAGGATTTGCATAAAGAAAAGAAATAAGGGAAATGAAATTAGGGCCAAACCCAAACCATTTTAATGCGGAGAAAAGAAATGACCATTCTACCCTGTCGAATGCCTTCTCGGCATCTAAAGCGATTGCGGCCAGGGAATTATTAAAGCGTGACGACTTAGATAAAACATTAAAGAGGAGTCTGGTGTTATCGGAAATGAAGCGGTCCTTAACAAATCCTGATTGTTCAGGGCCAAGGAGATCTGGGAGAAAAGGATCTAATGTAATGGCTAAAGATTTAGCATATATTTTATAGTCAATGTTGACAAGGGAGATCGGTCGATAGTTCTTGCAATGTTGGGGATCTTTGCCCTCCTTTGGTATGATGCAGATATAAGCATCTGAAAAAGTGCCCAAGGAAGCATCGCTGGTCTTAAAAGAATCAAGAAGGCGAAATAATTTGGGCAGTAAAAGATTGGCAAAGTGTTGATAAAATTCGACGGTAAAGCCATCTGGACCAGGGGCCTTATCTTTCTTAAGTGAGTGAAGTGCAGTGTGGAGTTCGCGAATGGTAAGGGGAAGTTCAAGGGAGGCCAGGTCAACAGGAAAGTTGGGAGGAGGATGTATGCTGGAAAAGAAAGTGGAAAGAGAGTGATCAGAGGGTTGAGTGCCGGAAGAGTAAAGTGTAGAATAGAAGCGAGAAAATACCTCCAGGATGTCAGCATCTTTATGTTGCAATATTGAATTAACATCAAAAACAGACTCAATATTCGATTTGTTTTGTTTGACTTTCAAATAATTAGCAAGAACTTTCCCCGCCTTATTTTTCCCACCATAAAATTTTGAACTGGATTTCAAGAGGTACAGTGAGGCGTCATCAGTAGACTGTTTGTTGTAGTTCATTTTCGCATTAATAAGAGCTGTCAAACTTTCCTGGGTGTGAGAGGTATAAAAGGAATGCTCTAGGGTTTTAATCTGAGATAAAAGATCATTAGTACGTTGACGAGCAAGTTTACGTTTTGCCGCAACATGTCTGAGGATAAAGTCTCTGGCTGCAGCTTTGTAAGCGTCCCAGACAGTGTGAGTGGGTAAGGAGGGGGTATCATTAAGAACAAAAGATTCGGTAGTAAATTCAATAAAAGAGGCAGTAAATTTGGGATCAAGAAGGAGGGTATTGTTGAATCGCCATCTTTTAGGACCAATGGATTTAGGTAAAAAATCAGTGTTGATTAGAACTGGGGCGTGATCAGAGAAAACAATGGGGCCAATCTCCGCTTGGGTGAGGGATTGGGAGATATGATGGGAGAGAAAAATATAACCAATGCGGGATTGAGAATGATGGACCGGGGAATAGAACGTAAATTCTTTGTCGGTTGGGTGACAAAGTCGCCAGGCATCAATTAATTTATGTTGGGAGATGGCGTGAGTAAAAAGCTTATGGGATTTATTAGGAACAAAAAGAGATTTGGAATGTCTATCCAAAAAGGGGTCCAATGGTAGGTTACAATCGCCTGCTAAAATAAAATTATCATCAATACAGTCAGTAATACGAGAGGCAAACGCACTCCAGAAAATGGGACTCCCACCTGCAGGGGCATAGACATTGAGCAGAGAAAAAGGGACACCTTTAGAAGAAAGTTTGACAAATAACCATCTGCCCTCAGGGTCAGAGTCAGAGTGCAACACTGAATGAGTAAAAGATTTCCGAATTAACAAAACAACACCATTCCTTTTGCCATCACCAGGGGCTGAAAAAACCTTACCCACCCAACCTCTTTGGAGCTTAGCAGCCTCACTGTCAGATAAATGGGTTTCCTGTAAAAAGGCAATGTCTACATTGAATTTAGCTAAATGAGAAAGTATCTTTTGCCTCTTTATAGGCGAATTTAAACCTTTAACGTTCCAAGAAACAATGCGTACTGACATCAAGAACAAGTAAAAGGGGAAAATGTAGAACAGAAGCGGAAGAAAGCCTCATAAAAGTCGAGACGAGAAAAACTAGAAAAGGAAGAAAAATAAGAAAGTGCGAGGAAGAAAATAGCCAGAGAAACACTAATAGGGAATATCATGAAGAAGAAAAATTTTGTGATAAGAGAGAAAAATCGTGTTGGGAAAATAAGAGGAAAGTGGGCGAGAGAGAAAATAGTAGAGAAAGAAATCAATATAAGGTAAGTGAAAGATACTGTGAAGAAATAACCTGAAAAGGGATGCAAAGGAAATAGAAAGGGTGCCTGAAGTAAAATGGTAAGAGAAGACAGAAAAAGAATGGGAGGGGTATGAAAATACCAGAGACATGGATATGCCAAGGAGATAAAAAATAGGAAAAAGGTAGTAGAGAAAGGTAGTAGAGAAGGAAAGGATGGAATTAAAGAGAAGGTGGCTAGCATATAACAAGGAAAAGAAGAAGGGAGAAGAGAAGAAGTGGAAGAAAATTGCAGAAAAGAGCTAAAAAAAGAGAGAAACAGTTGACTGACAATAGGAGAAATTGGTAGTAAAAATGAAAAGCAGATCAGGAGCGATCCAAGAAAGAGTGATCTCATAAGAATCAGCAATGACAAGAAAACAATCAAGACGAAAACATGCGGAACAGTAGGGATCATGTCAGCAATAGAAAAGGAGAACGTAGGGCAGTACTTACAAAAAATGATGGGGGATGGGTGTGTTCAAGGGGCAGGAAACAGAAGGGGAAGAGTGGAGACGAGAGGAGGGAGGAAAGGCCAACCAACGGAGGACAAGCAGACGGGGCCACGGGACGTCCCACCGGAGAGATATGACGGAACACAGGGAAATAATCTGTGAGAAAAAAGAAAAATAACGAGATTAGAACATGCAAACGACTAAGTCACAGGGGAAAACGTAAGATTAAACATTTGAAGAACAAGAATAAGCCAACATGGGCGAATAACAGGTAAATTATGTTATAGCTGAGGAACCTGTGGAAAAAAGAACACAACGTCATATAAGCAACAAAGAACCATGAGTATCAGGAAAATCAGGAGATATCAGTAACAAAGTCAAGGTGGAAATGAAGAAGAAGGGCCAGAGAATTCCATGTCAGCTGGACCACAGGAATTCAGGAAACTGCGGAGCCGAAGAGGATCTTCAAAAGTCATGGTCTTGTTGTTGTGAGTGACTTTGAATAAACAAGGGTGAAAAAGTCCATATCTGGCCCCAATGGAACGCAATTCTGCTCTCATATCAAGAAATGCTTTGCGTCGGGAGGCAGTAGCTTTGGCGTAATCCTGGGCAATAAACAAGGTGGAATCCGACCATTTAAGATGAGGAATAGCTTTAGCCGCAAAAAGAACCTTCAGCAGATCTGTGTATTCGAGAAAGTACATTATTACTCCTCTAGGCTTCGTCTCAGGGGAATTAATGGAAGGAGCCCGACCAAGCCTATGTGCCCGCTGTATGTTAAGAGAGGTGCCTTCAGGAAGATGCAGAAGCTTGGGTAAGAAGGACTTAAAAAAGGCAATGGCATCATTCCCCTCGCAACCTTCCTTCAGGCCGTAAAGACGTAAATTGTTACGCCTATTCCTATTTTCAAGGTCCTTCACCTGCTTCTGGAGGGTTGATATTCGCATATCCATATGGACTGTCTTGGTAGCGGCTTCCTGAAGAGATGATACGGTCTTTTCCACCTTGGAGACCCTGGTGTCCATCAATGACCAGTTGTCAGTTAGAGTTTGTAGCTTTGAATTTGTCTCCTCCATAAAGGGACGCAGTGCTCGTATTTCCTCAAGGAGAAGCTCCATGGAAATGGTTGACGGTGACTTTGGGGGAGACGGAGGATTGTGTTTCAATCTCTTAGGAGTGGTTTTCGCACCTGGCTGAGGAAGAGCGTCCATGGTGAGAGACGATTCGCAACTAGAGGAACCTGCAGAGGCTTCTAATTGAGCCAACGCAATAAACAGTTTTGAGTTCTTGACAAAGTTGCGTTTAGAGGTTTTGCCAGGACCCTCCGCCATGGACAGACACAGAGTTCTTACAACATTAAAGGTCCTGAGCACCTCACAAGTTTTAAGTGCTGAGTCCTGAACCTGTGACAGAACCAATTAATGATTTGGCTACGCTTCTTCCCTCCTGGGTCTTCCCCCACATCCTCACTGTAAAACCCTATGCACTCTTAATGGCCCTAATTCTGTCAAGATGTAGCGGTGCTATTCTGAAATGGAAGTACGGCTGGAGTCTGGTATTTTATCTCCCTAAAGAGTAGGCTAGAGTAAAGGTGGCACCATCAAAATATGGCTGGAATGAGATTTATGCATGCTGTACTCCCTTAAATGGGTCATCTAGGAGTCGGAGAGAAAACAGTTCTCGGTACCCAGCCCGTATCTCTAAAAACTGCAATTGCAGGCATTCTGGAAGGTTGCTTTGATTATTGACGTCAGTTATAGGGTTTTGAAATGTATTGTGACATCGTTCACTGGATAGGTCCTTTAATCTGCCCCCTTAAACCTCCTCTTTCTTCTGTCTGTGCCCTTTTGAAGCAAATAACTTTTGACAAGTTCTTGTTGGAATCTGTATCCTGCACTCAATTCTAGTGCACTGCTTGAATAACAAGCATTTGCAATGCAATAGGTCTTGCAGCTACACGAGTTTAAGCTTATGCCAATGTAAATGACAATGTCTTTTATTTATGTATTTAAAACGAAAGAAAAATAAAAGGCATTGTTATCTGCAATGTCAATAGCTCAAACTCGCATAAATGCGAGACCTATTGCATTGCAAATGCTTGTTATAGCATGTTCATCCTATGGAGCCAAACAGAGAACCTGGCTATTTTGACAGTGATGATTCCTCCCCTCACGCAAGATGCCAGAAGTAACACAGAAGGGTCCGTCAATCACTGCTACTACATTTCCCATGAATCTGTTACGAGCGCCAGAATCACGCAGGTGCGCCGTGACATAGACGCGCCTGCGATGAAAAACTTTTTGCGGGTGGTAACATGTTTATAATGGAGGCACAGGCGTTCCGCATTTACCTACGCGGCGCCACTGGAACGGGCACGAGAGGTGCCGGAGGCTACATCGGAACAGTAAGATATGTCTGGGGTTTGAATGCTTCATTATCTGGCCACGAGTGTCCGCATTTCAAACATCATGCGGAGACACTCAACTGGGAGAATGGCACGTTTTTGCTTGCTATGGGGGTTAATACTCTAGGGTGTGTACACTTTACTATTAAGAAGGGGCATGCAGGATGAGACAAAGGGACACCTTGGAAAATAGGTGAATGCGCAGGGGTATATCTTCGTTTATGTGCATCTTTTACATCCCGATCTTACCCTTCTGTCTTTGAACACAGGTTGTGTTCTTTGGAGCTCCTCCCGCCTGGCGCCATTTCGGGTTTAATCATTCAATAAACTCGGTGAGTGTTGGTGCTTGGCGACATGGGGCTGTAATTATGGATTTGGATATGGCGTATGCTTTATGCCATGTTTTACAGTGAGAGTTGTGAAACACATACTTGGGTAACAGTAGTACGATTAAGGAAACACGTCTATTTTTAATGTATGGAACCATAATGTGGCAAAGGGGCATTTTTGATTAATTAGATGCTAATGGGGGCATTTGAATAGGTCTAGTGTTTGGAGACAATTCTTGTATGGAGGGTATGATGATTCGCAACACCAGTATATTAATATTGATAGGATACGTTTTGGATTATACTTCTAGAACTGTTTTATATCTCTCCACAGTATTTGGATTTCGTGTTGGCGGAATTTCCCTCCACATGGTCTAGATCAATGTGTTCGTTTTTTTCCTCTATAGTGCCTGACTAAGGTAAGGGGTTAGATAAGACTGGGACTGATAGACGTCCTGAAGAAGACCGACGCGACCTGTTTTCCTTCTTTAACACTACCATCCTTCATTCAATTTTTAATCCTGACCTTGGAACCTATGAATAAAGGCATGACAGGTATCTATGAGCCAGTTTTAATCTCACTATCCTGACTGCACTTTGTTCTATCACTTTACCCAGTCTTGGGTTAACACTTTTTGTTGTGAACACTGTTTGTCACATCCAAGTTTGTCTCCGTCTTTGTGTTTTGTGTTTCCCCCTCCCTATGCTCCGCCCTGTGCGTGGCTACACCAGGGCGTTTTGTAAGCAGACCCAATGATGAAGCATGTCACACACATTTGTGTGTGAGTGAGTGCAGTTTTCCAAAACACATAATTGTGCCACGGCTTTTCCATCCCTCTCTTGGGGTAGTTCCCTCTCCACCACTTTATGTGTGTATATGTGATACTAGGGGGTTCGGGGTGGTAGAGTAGTTTTTGACCCTCTCCCCTTTCTTGTGTGAAATAGCCATATTTACAAGGCCATGAAAAGCCACGCAGGGGGGCTTTACGTGGACTTGTAAATATGGGCAGGCACATTGCGCCGCAGTTGTGTCAAAAAAGTGGCGCCCCGGTGGTGCAATGGACTTGTAAATAAGCCTCTAGGCATCTGATTCCATGGCTGAGGTAAGTGAGCTAATGTTGCTCTTATGTAAGAAAAAGGGGAGAATTTTGAAAACCCTGAAATGATTGTGAAAGCCGACCAACCATGGATTCCAAATGAATTATTTTAGATGGAGATGTTCCATTAGGGAAGAGAAGGAGTTTACCAGACCTACAGTTAGTACTCATGCCATCTTGCCCATGAGTCTTTGCATTGAACTGTATCTCGAGCTGGTTTTAAATACTTACCATCACTTCAAATCAAATCAAATCAAAGATAGCTTTATTCGGTATTTGTTAAAAGACCATAAAAGCACATACATTTTTTTTAAAAAAGAAGACATTTCATCCACAAATACAATAATACGATTTGGTACATTTTTTTACATAAAAACATTAAAAAAAGGGGGCGTTAAAAAACCATTTTAAAGAACACGGAAGAAGTCCAAGATAATTAATAGATACTGTTGAATCGAATAGTATACAGTACAATCATACAATCATTATGCCATCGAGCCTCTACATCTTACTACATACTTCAGAAATTTAACAGCTGCGACCATTGTAGATTCATCTTGTAACATATATAGCCCGATCAGAGCTGGTATTGTCTCAGTCCCCACATCTTTAAGAGGGGCAACAGGTACCTCTTTCTGCCCCACTCGTAGTATTTACAAAAAAGATGCAGTGGATATTTGACTGGGTAGATAAATCATCACATGGACAATTTGATAGCATGGCAGACCAGTCATTCGGGGCAGGAAATGATATCAGCCTATAAAAACAATCAGTCCTCATCCTTGTTAGAAGCATTCTGGGGTAGCTGGAAAGTACCGGGGCCAGGTATGGATGTAAATCTGGACCATATAGAATGCGACGATGAGAAATGATCGTGGACTTATTTCCATCCAGATACCACCGCCTGGCTTCTAACAGCTCAAGGCATGTTTCTTTTAAAACTTTTTTCGACATTAGTGTACATGAGCTGGGGGTTACATACAGTTCTGGGTGGCCAACAGAATTCAGGAATTTTTTAACATAGTATAGCCAGGTAAATTTCCTAGCCGCTGATTGGTTCATACAGTCTTGGATCACTTCCCTGCTAAAAGCTGTATCCTTAGAGGACCATATCTTGTGCCACAACATGACTGGTCTTATCTTAATTGAATCTGTAATATGAACCCGATCTAGTTCTTTATGGAATATGGTTGTAGAGATAGATCTTGGAACAGCTAACAGATACCTATAAAAGGCATTTTCCGCTATTTGAATTTGTGTGCAATCGGCCATCCCCCAAATACCAGCCCCATAGGTCGCAGTAGAGACACATTTTGCTGCGTAAATCTTAAGCAGAGTGTCTATGGGTTTACCACCCAGTCTCTTGGCAAATTGTTTTACTGCGCCAATGGTGCGGGAGAAGGCCAGGTTGCGTGTAGCGATAGCCGTGGTCCAGGTTCCTCTCTTATTAAAAGTGATGCCTAAATATGAAAAAGTTTTGGTCAAGCCTATCTTTGTCTGATTAACAAAAGTTTAGCAGTCTATTTTAGAATTATTTTTTGACGTACAACACATGGTAAAAGTTTTTCCCACGTTTATCTTCAGACCTCTAGAGCCCATAAAAGTTGAAAAACCCGTTAAGGCCTTTTGAAGGGCCACCTGAGTTCGTGACATTATTACGGAATCGTCGGCATAGAGTAATATAGGTACCGACGAGCCGTTTATTTTGGGATAGTCAACTTCCAGATTAATCAAAAAGTCTGCCACTTCGTTAATATACAAATTAAAAAGAAAAGGTGCGAGGATACAGCCCTGTCGAACGCCCTTTTCTATAGGGAACTTCTTGGTGTGTTCTCCATTTTTTCCATAACGGACCGTTGCTCCTGCACCTCTATAGAGTTCTTTTATAAAATTCAACACGGATGGGTCTATCCCCATATTGGTCAGGGTAGTCCATAAGACTTTGTGATTCAAGCAGTCAAAAGCCGAGCTTAAATCGACAAACGGCATGTATAAATTCCCCTTTTTGATCACCATGTATTTGCTAGTTATTAGTGCCAGATTAAGTCCCTGCTCAACTGTGCCCAGCCCCCTCTTAAATCCATATTGGAATTTAGATAGGACCCCCTCAGTTTTGGCCCAGGATTGTAATTTGGTAAGTAGAACTCTCCCTGCTACTTTCATCAGAGAGTCAAGCAGGGAGATTGGCCTGTAGCATTTAGGGTCCTGTCTAACTCCTTTTTTATATATGGGAATTACAATGGCTTCCTGCCATGTGGCTGGAAAGCCTGTTTGACTATAGGCATTCAAAACATTTGTGAGGAGCGGGGCCCATAGATCCATATTTTCTTTAAATAAATCAATGGGGATACCATCTGGCCCTGGGGCTTTAGAATTGGCACTCTCTCGGATGGCCTGCTCAACCTCTAGTGGGGAAAAACTATATTCAATGGAAAAGTGTCTGTAATGTGTGATACTTCAGGCTGCGGGGCAGTGGCAAAGTGTGATAATGTTGCGCAAGAGTTTGACATTGATAATTCATCATTTTTGTACAATGCCGTAAAATAACTGACCCACACGTCCTCAGCTATAGCTACCTCCAGAGAATCAGTCTTTCTCTCCACGAAGAACGGGGCATTAACTTCTCTCCAGAATGAAATATTATCCCGAAGAGCACTAGCCTTGATTAATGCCTCCCAGGCAAGATTTTTAAGTTAGTTTTTCCTATTTTGAAGTGCTTGTTTATAGTCCTGCCAAGCTGTTCTAACTAGCTTAATATCTTTCGGGAGGGTCTTTACGGCCTGTAAGAGAGCTTTATGGGCTCTGGTGCAGGCAGAATTGAACCAGCCATTTGATCTAACCATTTCAACGTCTTTTCGTTTCCTAGTCAATTTATCATTTATAGTAGCAACTATCTTGTCGTAGGCCACTCTGATCCTATGGGGATTGGGATGTTGTTCCAGACACGTCATGAAATGCTCGCAGTCTTTCTTGATTACACCCTTTACAAAGTTATTCGGGTCAACATTGGCCCACTTAATGGCATACCCATTTGTTCTGGACAGGGAAATTGAATGGTGATATAATTTTTCAGACAGGCTTGATGCGTGGCTAACATAGATGCCCGCATCAAGACTGATGCTAGTTGGAAAGTGGTCACTCATTGCTAGGTCTTCTGTTTTAAAACCCTGTACAGAACCCTGTTTGTAGTTAGACAACAACATAAAATCTATAATGGTGCCTGCCCCTCGACCATGGAGGGTTGGTTGGAAATCGACCGCGGGCTCACAGAGTTCATTGGCATAGCCTAGATCCCAGTCATGCATTAATTGGTTTAGCATATTACCAAGAATGGTATGTTCAAAGTGCGTGCTAGGTTCCCCTTTTAGGTTTGTTATGCCACAAATGTCAGAGCCACTATGAGGACATAAATGACAGTTGAAGTCTTCTACTATAAGGATACAGTCAACCTCGCCCGTTCCTCTCTTTAAAATATGAGTTAAATCCTCTATGAGTGCTTTAGCTTTTTCTTTCAAGATGTTATTATATAAGTTGATCAGAAGAAGGCTCAGCCCTTTCCCTTTAACAGAGAAACCCTGCAGGGATTTACACTCCCTGTTATTAACCTCCTTATTTTCAAATCTCTTCATTGTCAAATTTTCCAGATTAGAAACATACGTGCAGAGGCCTCCAGATCCCCTGCCTCGATTACCTTGAATAGACGAGGTGAAGAGGGTACTAAAGCCCTCTATATGGGACTCCTCCTGATCCCAACACTCCTGGAGGCATATGATGTCAAATTTATCAGCGAAGGATAAGAATGTTTGGTCCTTCGATTTCTTGGAGAGACCCGCAATGTTCCATAATGTTAAGGCCACGCTGGCTCTCCTCGCTATTTGTGTTATATCTTTTTCCCGTAAATGTGGGCTCGCACTATTACCTGCACTGTGCCCTGTCGTATCTCGGGTTCCTATATTTGTTTCCTCACGGAAGGACATATCATATTCCTCATTGGCGTCTATAACGTCGGGCCCCTCAAATGTGGAGCCTATAGCTGATTGATATGAGGAGGGTGATGCCAATGATGCTGATGACCAAAGGGGGGCAAGAGTGGTGCTTAGCAGGGTTGGGCTGGTGTGACAGGGAGAATGTATTTTGTTGCGCAGGTTGGGTGCTCTTCCTAAGGTTGGAGAAGTAGAGTAGATTCTATGATGCTGTTTTACCCCAATTGGATACCCTAGTGGTCAATCGACCATGTCTAGGCAGTCATATCTATTTCTTGTTGAAATACCCCTCCAGCCTTCCCAATTAAACTGTTCTCTTCTAGGAAGCCAAGACCGAGCTTCCCAGTCTCTAGTCCTATTCCTATTTCTGTTCCAATGGCCCACTTGGTTCCAAGACCAGTCAGGACCCTCCTCCCAGCTTGGGGGTTCTCCATAGTCAAAGGTGTTTGATGGTGGGTAAAAAAAGGAGAGGCGGTGGGCATCGATCCCTCCCTTTTTTGCCAGAGTAGGCCAGGAGCAGATATAATCAACCGTGGCAGAATCATCGCAGTTGATTATAACGCAATCGCCCTGTATGCTTTTTCTTGATTCGCCAATCCACGATACTATTCGTACCAAAGAAATTCGGCCGGAATTTGGTGGTTGAAACGGTCTATTTATACTCAGCCACTGCAACACCTTGTTTCTAAGGGACCAGGAAGGTTCGTCTGTGTTTTCCGACAACTCTGGGACCCCAGTAAGGATAACAGTATATGGGGTCGCCTCAGGTGGAAGGTGTGTCGGACGCCTGAACCTCACTCCCTTCTTTCCATCGCCCAAAGGCTGCTGAACCAGCCCTTTAGGAGGTATGAGTGGTGTAGCTTTCGACTTGACTGTCTGAGTTAGACCCTTTGACGGACCAGGGGTAGCCGGAGAGGTTTCTTGAGTTGTATTGGGCTTTGCCAGCCCAGGTCCTGAAGTAACCTGGGTGGTATCTTGTGTTATTTTCCGCTCTGGTTGCGCGTTTGCAACTTTTGCAGCTTGTATTGGATTAGCACGGGAGTCAGGTTGAGCTAGTTGGGCTGATGTACTAATAACTTTGGATTTCCCCCCCCTGCATTAGATGGGCCTAATGTTTTCTGGGTGAAAGGTGGTGTATTCAGCTTCGCTAGTTGTTTTTCAATGTTCATTAGGCTTCGTTCTACTGGCTGTAAGTAGAGTTTAAGTAGCTCCCCCACACTGTTTAATAATTGGGTGTTGGATGCACAAGTTTTACATATGCCCCCTGCCGCCCCCATGATGTTTGGGTTCTCGGGCATTCCTGAAATATTAATCAGAGGGGTTTTGCTAACATTTAGGGGACACTGGATGGGCTGATTTAAGCCCAGTGTGTGGATATTTGGGGAAGATGTAGATTTGTTTAAATTGGAGTTAATCTTTTTCTTCTTCTTCGCCCGTTTTGCTATGGCGCCCTCCCTCCTCCCCTTAGCATTTTTTTCCGGAGGTTCAGCATAAGTTTGACATTGATGTAAATCAGGTGTTTTTTCTAGATCATCAGTTAAATCTGAATCGAGGGACAACTGAGTGGCAGAGAGATCCACCGTACAAGGGACAGTGTGGATCGCTGCTATGGTTTCAGATGGCAACAACAGGGGGGTGATCGATCCTGGCTGAGCCGGGGTTAGGGCAGAAGCGAGAGGGCCCATAGAAGACCTTCTCGCTATTGCCAGCTCGTGAGATACCCTGCGCTCCAGCATAATTATACTCTGGTCTATCGCCTCATTTGTCCTGGTGATAAAAAGATCTATTGGGCCTGTTATCTGGGCGGCGCTCAGCGCTGTTTTGCTTCTAGACCCTCTGGTCATGGCTAAACACAAATGATGATAAATAGAAGTATACTGTCACAGAATAACAGGATAAGAGAAATATCACACTTTCAGACAGCAGAGAGCGATCTGGAATAGAAAATGCAAATGACGTGGCCCAGTCCAGTCTTACCAGTCTATAACGGGCTAAAACGGGCCCGCCGTTGGCCCGGGCTTCGCCCGGCGTCCCGCGAGACGGGGCTGATGACTCTTTTAAGCGCCTCCTGGCGCTCACAGGTGATGCCGCTCACCGCTAGGGCGTCTGGGAAACGTAGTCCGCCCCTCGCCGGTCTCCACTCGGCGGCCCCGCTCCAGGTGGAAGGAGAGCGGCAGGGCAGCGGGAGACAGGCGGGCGGGTCCTTAGCAAGCAGCGAGGGTCAGCAGGAAATTCGTGGCGTTTGGCAGCAACAAGAGCAAAAAAGATATTCCCCCTCACAATGGGGCTGATGACTCTTTTAAGCGCCTCCTGGCGCTCACAGGTGATGCGGCTCACTGCTAGGGCGTCTGGGAAACGTAGTCTGCCCCTCGCCGGTCTCCACTCGGCGGCCCCGCTCCAGGTGGAAGGAGAGCGGCAGGGCAGTGGGAGACAGGTGGGCGGGTTCGTAGCAAGCAGCGAGGGTCAGCAGGAAATTTGTGGCGTTTGGCAGCAACAAGAGCAAAAAAGATATTCCCCCTCACAATGGGGCTGATGACTCTTTTATGCGCCTCCTGGCACTCACAGGTGATGCGGCTCACCGCTAGGGCGTCTGGGAAACGTAGTCCGCCCCTCGCCGGTCTCCACTCGGCGGCCCCGCTCCAGGTGGAAGGAGAGCGGCAGGGCAGCGGGAGACAGGCGGGCGGGTCCGTAGCAAGCAGCGAGGGTCAGCAGGAAATTCGTGGCGTTTGGCAGCAACAAGAGCAAAAAAGATATTCCCCTCACAATGGGGCTGATGACTCTTTTAAGCGCCTCCTGGCGCTCACAGGTGATGGGGCTCACCGCTAGGGCGTCTGGGAAATGTAGTCCGCCCCTCGCCGGTCTCCACTCGGCGGCCCCGCTCCAGGTGGAAGGAGAGCGGCAGGGCAGCGGGAGACAGGCGGGCGGGTCCGTAGCAAGCAGCGAGCGTCAGCAGGAAATTCGTGGCGTTTGGCAGCAACAAGAGCAAAAAAGATATTCCCCCTCACAATGGGGCTGATGACTCTTTTAAGCGCCTCCTGGCGCTCACAGGTGATGCGGCTCACAGCTAGGGCGTCTGGGAAACGTAGTCCACCCCTCGCCGGTCTCCACTCGGCGGCCCCGCTCCAGGTGGAAGGAGAGCGGCAGGGCAGCGGGAGACAGGCGGGCGGGTCCGTAGCAAGCAGCGAGGGTCAGCAGGAAATTCGTGGCGTTTGGCAGCAACAAGAGCAAAAAACATATTCCCCCTCACAATGGGGCTGATGACTCTTTTAAGCGCCTCCTGGCGCTCACAGGTGATGCGGCTCACCGCTAGGGCATCTGGGAAACCTAGTCCGCCCCTCGCCGGTCTCCACTCGGCGGCCCCGCTCCAGGTGGAAGGAGAGCGGCAGGGCAGCGGGAGACAGGCGGGCGGGTCCGTAGCAAGCAGCGAGGGTCAGCAGGAAATTCGTGGCGTTTGGCAGCAACAAGAGCAAAAAAGATATTCCCCCTCACAATGGGGCTGGTGACTCTTTTAAGCGCCTCCTGGCGCTCACAGGTGATGCGGCTCACCGCTAGGGCGTCTGGGAAACGTAGTCCGCCCCTCGCCGGTCTCCACTCGGCGGCCCCACTCCAGGTGGAAGGAGAGCGGCAGGGCAGCGGGAGACAGGCGGGCGGGTCCGTAGCAAGCAGCGAGGGTCAGCAGGAAATTCGTGGCGTTTGGCAGCAACAAGAGCAAAAAAGATATTCACCATCACTTCTTATTGACCCGTTTTAGACTTAATATGTTCCATCGCTTTTTATAGCATGTTCATCCTATGGAGCCAAACAGAGAACCTGGCCCTTTGACAGTGATGATTCCTCCCCTCAAGCAACGTTTGAACTTTATCATATTTTGTAGATGTTATAGAAAACCTAGACAATGTTTTTTGGTGACCCTGTTAAGAAGGTTGAATTTTATGGAAGTGTGCCCTGCTCTGATATATATTTTACATTATTACCAGATATTCATGTTTGTTTCAGCGTGACAAGTTTTTTTAGCAGGCACTCCTAAATTGAGGAAATCAATGATCTGAATATGTATGAATGCACTTTTCTTAAATGCTAATCCTTATCTTATATCTGTGATGTGTCCGGCGTGAATTTTTAAATGTTTTTTAATTTCTCCAGGTGCAGCTACTTTTTTATGTACTTTTCTGGTTACAATTGTATTAACATAATAAAGTTTTATCTAATTTAATTTAATTTAATTGAGTTTCTCGCTTCGGACTCAAATGTATTCCACTAACCTTGCACTCTCACAGATCCTTAACTTCCACTATGAAGATAACTTAGGGTGACGGAAACAGGGAGGTGGTGTTTTCAGTGCAAATGCCTTCCACTAAAAGTAAATCTTGAAAGGTTTTAAAGACCGTGGCTGACACACAGTAACTGTCTACCACATTCAGACCAGTTCAGCAAACCCTCTCCCCACTTCTGACCCACTGTGATGTTACTAAATATTGAGAGAGCCAGAAAGCATACAAAGATTAGGGGGATTATTTACAAGCCCCTTGTGCCGCCTGTACATCATTTTTTATAATAATAATAATAATAATAATCCACATTTTGTAGTGTGTTTATCTAGGTACCTATATTGATACTCCTATTTCTGACCCATGTCCGGTTATTAATTCACTAATGTCCATACACCGGCACAGAAACCCGTTTTCAGATTAGGTCATAGCGCATGCTGTCACATTAAGCAAGCACTATCCCTCCAGCCCCCTAGAAAGCACACCGAGTTCTCAAAACAAATCAAACCTCCAGCAGACCTGGGAAATGCCCCGCAGCTATTGTTTTGATTTTGCTCGAGAACTCCTGCAAAGAATGTAAGAACGACCAGTCCTTATGACATTCTTGCTGACGTCTTATGTCCATCCTTACGTCAAACACGGCACCTTTCAGGTATAAATATACCGACGCTGCCCTAAGCTAAGACACGGTGGTGACGAGCTTGGAGCAGTGCTACTTGCCGGGGAGCCCAGCTGATGCAGAAAAGCCCACGGACGCTGCCCCTCCCTTTTGACGCGCTGAGAGAGACGCTGCCTTTTCTCCTGCCGAGAATCCCTCGCGGGTAACTGGGATATTGAGTCCTGAGACAGAGATACCAACCCTCCGGTCTTCTAAATCCCAGGTACTGAACTGACTAACCCCTTACAGAGAATTCTTGAGTCAGATCCTTGGCAAAACTATCTTAACTTAAACTGCTACTTATTTACTCCCGCCCAAGTATTAGGCTTAGGTCAGGTACACCGGGGTAGGCGTAGTTAGAAACACCAGTTGAGAACGATTAGTCAATGTATATATGTATGTATATCTTTTATCCATTTTAAGTATCATATGGCTAAGAAACCATATAAATGCTTTTACAGTATTATTTTATAATTCTGTTTTTACTGTATGCACTTTACTTAACTATAAGTATTGCAATAATAGCGATTCATTTCTCTTGTATGAGAAAAGAGACTGATCAATAAATAACATCTTTTTATTGAATCACGCCCATCTCTTATTTCTCTACAAACTGGTGAAACTAAGAATGCACGTACTGACTGAGTAAAATAGTTGTCTTTTGTTTTCACACGACTCTAGAGATATACTCTTGATTAGGGGGGAGCAAAGTTGTCATGTTCTATGGTTGTCAGAAACTAAATCCCTTCTTGTCTATCCAGGGAGGTTAAACTCCTCCTTGCCTATTCGAGAAAGTTTCTAGTGAATTCTGAGCTAGCTGGCACACATAACTTTAAGTCTAATATCGTCAGTAGAAGACCTAGTTAACCACAGTCCTACGTCTATACTATTGAAGATATTATTCCAATGCGCAGAGCCTATTGGGAAAATAGGAACTACACTACATGGCGCCCAATGGTTTGGATAGGCAATAAAACTAACGCAAGACATTAGAGTAACTCAGTCGTGCTTTTTCACACAGACCCCTTTTTTCCCATAAAACTCCAAAGACGTCTGGAGTGGGTGAAAGGTTAAATCCGCCAAACTTAGTAGGAGGAGACTCCTATGTATGGTTTTTGGTTTATTCAACGTTGAAGGATACAGTGTTCCAAAATATTGTGCATCTAATCTTTGTTTCCTTCAAAACCTGATCTGCAACAAAAAACCTTCTTGTCAGTAAAATGTCAGACAATGAAGAAGTAAGGGAGGCAGCTAGAATAGCAGCTCAACTCCTAGCGGATGACACAAGTCTCCTGCAAACTGACCCGGGTGCAATACTCACTCCGGTCAGCATAAGAAAAACTATAACTTTAAAACTTATAGAAAATGGACTAACACCGAGAGGTGGTACAGTCATATTCGTAATTGAGACACACGAATATCGGCAGACAGAGGTATTCTATTCATGGATAAATTTTCCAGCAGCAAACGCTGTAACAAAGGAGTTCCATTATTACAAGATAGAGGAACCTCCGGATGAGTACACCCCGTTCGAGGAGGTGGAAATACCACTCAAATACCAAGAGCACCTGCTCTGGTTTAAAGGCGCCCTAAAACATAATGATCACATCACCAGGCTCGGTCCACTAGGTAGACCAGGAGCGACGTGGCCGGTTCTACCCGGATACACACCACATCCAGACATTGAGAAAATGTCAATACCAGAACTTTTAACACAGTTAAAACAACTGATTAAAATACACAGACAACTAGTCCAATATGTAATGCGGACTTCAACAGTCCAACCAGCTATTAAAATTACACAGCTGACCCCTCATCAGGGGAACACAAATAAAATCACACCACCGGACATACAGTCCTGCCTAGGTAAAGTACCCATTAAACGGGAACAAATTCCATTCTGGTTAGCACAAAAAATCACTCAAATAGAGGCGGTATTTCCAGATACCACCCCTGTTGAGAAACACAGAATTCTGACAATCTGTCTTCCAATGGGGATCGCACCACATGTGGAGGACTGTGACACTTGGGGTACAGTCTTTGCTTCCATTTACACAAAAACACATGGTGTTCCGTCCATGGCGGTAATACCAGAAGTGCTAAAACAGATTCAAAACGAATACGGTTCAGAACCTGCTTTAACTCTGGGTATGAAATGACTGAAAAACTTCAAGCAGGTCTCGGCAATATTACTAGCAAACATAAAGGGGGAAGCAGCAAATGTGGCGATCCGCCAAAGATTAAAGGAAACAGATATAGCAGACCAACCATTTGAACTTGCCCGAATCATAGAAAAATCCTATGAAGAACTAGGAAGAGATAGTTTGGGTGGGAAACCAGTGAAACCCCAACTAATTGAAAATCCTGAAAAAGTATTTATTAAAAATAATCTAAACACTTAAAAAAAGAACTGGGATGGAAATGAACAATCCACTCCCAAAGAAAAAAGATTCCAGTCCAGAGGAAGGTCTCCTCGGCGGAGAGAAAGGTCTCCGGACCAAGGAAACAAGTCTCCCCAGAGGGAGCCCTCTGAGAAAAAATACAACCTTAGAAATAGGGATAATTTGAAGAAACCTGATAGATATCAAGATATTGATACACGTCCCTCTCGATCTTTTCAGACTTCCTCGCAGAAATCGGAAAGAAGAGGACGGTCAGAACACAGGGAAGAGCTCGTCAAGTCCAAAGACAAAGAACCTGCTCATCAAAGTAAAAAGTTACAATTTCCAAAGAAGAAGGTAGCCAGCATTAAAATAATCAAACATGCTGAGGATCCTGAGGACTCAGCTGAAAAACGGAGAGTGGGCTCAGAAAATGCTAGACAGCGCAGCAGAAGTGAGCATAGCTCGCAAGATCCTGATGAATCATCTGGAGACAGTGGACACGAATGAATACATTCAGGTGGAAACTGCAGATACCAGAGTTAGCAAACCACATAAAATATATGAAATAACCTTACGTATAGAGGGAGATAAGACTAGGAAAATAAGGGGTCTATTTTGGGATAATCTCTCCAAGGGCTATGACATCCTTCTTGCTGAAAAAGACTGGCCACCAGAGTTTGTCAGGGAGTGTCCTCATGGCGAAGAAATGATTATGCCTGCATTCTCAAATCATATTCCAATTCATAAAAAATATACACTTGCAAGAAAGTGGGCAGTAGCCCAGGCTCCTGCACTATATAAAAATCATGTGGGATGGGATGAGGACTCTCCTTCTCACAAGATCCAGTTAAAATCTCAACCGACTGCACAGAGGCAGTACCCAATTAAGCAAGAAGCTAAAAAACAGGTCAGGGAGATCTTAGATCAACTTGAATACTAGGGGGTGATTGAAACATGCACCTCACAAATGAACAATCCTTTGTTTCCTGTCTCCAAACCAGATGATTCATATCGTCTAGTTTTGGACTACAGACACCTTAACTCATGCTGCAAAACCTTTGCAGTACAAAACTCACACAGTGCAGCACTAATGAATAGCATAGTGCACAAAAAATACAAAACAACATTAGACATCTCTAATGGATTCTTTTGTCAAAATATAGCACCAGAAAGCAGATATTTGACCGCTTTCTCAATAAATGGCTCGCAGGAAAATTTCTGTCGTTTGCCCCAAGGGTTCAAGAACAGCCCAGGATTATTCTCAGCGAGAGTAACAGAGTTACTACAAATATATGATGATGAGGCATTATCTTATGTCGATGACATCTATCTAACAGATGATGACTTGGATACTCACTTGAAAAGAGTGAACAACATAATACTTGGGTTCGCAGCAGAGGGTTACAAATTCAACTTCAAGAAGTCAAGAATTGCCCATCTGACTGTCCTATTTTTAGGATATGAATTATCAAGTGAAGGCAAAAGCCTGGCTGACAATTTCCTAGAGAAATGTGCTGTAATCCAAGCACCTAGAACACTGAAAAACTTGCAATCAATTCTAGGTTTCCTGAATTTCGGAAGAACTTACATTATAAACTATGCAGAGAGGGTTAAACCTCTCTATGATCTAATAAAACCAGATTTTAAAAGAATCAATTGGACTCAAAAACACACAGAAATTTTGAGATCTTTACAAACAGACGTTAGTTAAAACAAAACTGCAAACACGCGATAACACACGAAACCTTGTGATTCGAGTCATCCCAGGAAGATGCGGATTCACATACCTAACCTCTAATGAGGGAGAAACGGTACCAATAGCATACAAATCACATTTGTACACAGAAGCTGAAAAGACATTCAACATTAAGGAAAACATTGTTCACGCGGTTCAAACAGCTGTAGCAAGAGAAAGAAACCAAGCTGACGGCAAACAGATTACAGTCAGAACATCAGAATCAGCCTTCGAGGCATTAACAAGCCCATGTAAATTACCTACAATAGCACTAAATCCAAAATGGATACAATGGGAAGATTCTCTTGCTACAGACAGAGTGAAATACTATTTTGATCCAGAAATGACAAAATTAAAAAATCTAGAATATGAAAGAGAATATCCTCTGCCTAGCGACATTCTGCCCATACAACAGTATGCCTGTGTAATACATACAGACGGACATGCTCAACCCTCAGTTTGGGGAGAGCAAGCTTATAACGCCACATGCGAGATTACAAAAGACGTGTGGCGCGGAGGTAAATTAAAACCTCTGTTTTCAAAAACACACTCAGTGGAAAATAATTCAGAACAACAAACTGAAATAATAGCGTTAAAAATGGCGCTAGATAATGCGGATCGCGAATTCCAGACACTAATAGTGTGCGATTCATATTACTGCGTCAAATCGTACAATAACGACTTGCAGAAATGGGTTGAAAACGGGTACAAAGATGACACAGGTGCCACAATAAAGCAAAAATCGCTTTGGGAACAAATAGTTCTTTTAAAGAAAGAACTACCAAAGACTCACGTGATACACTCACTGAGTCATCAGCGTGATGGCGTTCACGTTGCAGGGAATTCATTGGCTGAGACAGCCACAGCGGAAACAACTAAATCGGCTTCCGTAGCTACAAAAAAGCGTTCAGTAAAATACATTGACGGGGAAACAATGCTGGCGGTAAAAACGTCATCAAAAGGCGACTGCTCAGCGCTACCCATCATGTATCCACTCAATTATACATACATAATCGATGCAAACTCCGTTCCTTTTGCTCGAATCCCTGGAGTGGGGGATAGAGTGATTCCAAACATGGACAGGAGAGGCTTGTTAATAGCAGACGCACATAAGGGTGAGGGTCTTAGACACCTTACACTTAAGGATTCTCTAGAAGAATTACAATCAACATACTGGTGGCCAGGAATGAGCCTGCAACATCACATATTTGCAAAAAACTGTCCAAAACTGCAACAGAGATCGCAGTGGTGAACGAAACGGTGTATTCCCATGGCTTTTCGCTAAATAAAAGATTAGGCTATCGACATAAAATACCCAGTATGAATAATGCGTCATATTAACATGTAGAGACTATTTTCACTTAAAATGTAGACCCCAGCTCTAAGCTGACGTCTAAACTGTTATACAAAGATTTGCGAGTCTTTATCGGCACATACGCAATTGGCATGCTACATTCTGACCAGGGTCCTGCTTTTAGCTCTCGAGCTTATAAGGAGGCCATGACCAGCATGGGCATTGCATTGCGGTACTCTTGTCCCTTTCATCCTGAGGGAAACGGAATTGTGGAAAGAAAAAACCGTGACATAAAGCAATCTATAACAGCAAAGGTATTAGGTTCGGGAGCTGGGTGGGTCAAACATTTAATAAGTGTCCAACGTAGTCTTAATAATCTGCCAAGAAATTCTCTGAGAGGTCTCAGTCCGTACGAACTATTGTTTGGGACTAGAATATTAATCCAGGACCTCGATAGTCAAACTTCAGTGGTTAAAGAAAAATGCTTTGATATCAAAGATCGTTTGGCTATTTTACAGGACTTAAATGAAACAAGGAAACACCTGAGCAACATAAAGTTGAAACAGCAGCCAATACCCACTGAAGAGAAACCACCTGTCCCAGCAAGGCCTGTCTGGATTCCAAAAATCGGGGATCTGGTCAGAGAGAAGATTGCGGTGAAGAAGGAATTTGGGCCTTCTTACAGAAAAGCAGTTCCTGTCTTGTCTGTCAACGGGACAAGATCAGTAGTACTACCGCCCCTTGCTGGTAAAAAGGAGAACCGAGTTGTATCCATCGACCTGGTTAAACCACAATCATGTGGGCGATAACAAGTAGTAGGCCAAGTGGACTCCCAAGAAGTAGTAGAACACCAAAGTTTGCTACAAACACAGAGGTTCAAACTGAAAGACTAATCACACCTGATAAACCTACAGTGATTCAACAAGGACTATGCAACAAAGCAATGGAACTTAAACCTCTTGAAACCCAAATCAAAGCTTTACTTCAAGAAACTCCATTATACAATGATGTAACCACAGACTATGCTAATGAAACAAAGCAAATACCTAAAGCAAAAAGGAATCCAGAAGCAATTGAAACAATTGACAGAACAGCATCCGGCTACTTCATCAACTTCGAGGATTTTTCTGAGGATCAGAGTGAACCTAAGGAACAGCCCACAACAAAAACTTTTAAAGACAAAGCAAAGGAACTCTTTCATCAACTAAAAGTAACCTATCTGATTTCTCCATGGATTGAACTTTGGGTGGCACTAGGAGTATTCATCCTCATACTTTGGCTCATCATGGTACTATGCTTGGGACATTTCATTGAGGGAAAATATGCTACAATGGACACAGCAAGTCAGAACATCAACTTGGTCCTAAAACCACACAAGTCTTCACACATCGAGAAAAGAGAACTTTCTTCAGTAAACTTCACAGCCAATCCTATACCCGGTGGGGTAGCATGGGACAAAGCTGATTACGAAATCTATGGTCCGGTTGAGCTCCTGAAGTATCCTCATCAATTCAAGATTTCTTTAAGTGACTTTGTAAAACCAAGCACATTTGCTGATGATTGGGACTTTGAAAGTATTCATGATATGATGTCTGATCTAGTAATGTCAGCTAAATTCACAGAACATGATTATTTACAAGGTTCATCTAATTACGATCAAATGTTTTGTTATAACCATTATGGTAACCATTATCTGCATAAATCTACTCAACCTAGAAATGTTTTAAATTTTAACCAATGGGAACATTGTGCAACTCCACCAAAAGGCAGTTCAAAGACATTTTTTGATAAATATTCATATTTTTCAGGGTTCAACACAAGTAATGCAGAATCATTTTATTTCAAATTGTTAAATAAGACAGGAGTGAAAACCATGCTTACAAACACAAAATTGATATATTCAGACTCATTCTTTGAAAAAATGAATACATTCGGTTTTGATTTCTGGAACAATAACATTGAAACGAAAACGATCTGGGGCACAAAAGATTGGCAAGTGCAAGGTACAGAATCATTATTTAGAGCCTGCATGATCCCAGAACAAATTATATTTTTGAATGATACAATTCAACAAACATCCTGTCTTGGCCTAGCCAAAATTAAAGACTTAAATAAACCGTCTATTCCAAAACCAACACCTACCAGTAATAGCACTAAGGATGTTGAGATAGACAAATCCCATATTTTAAACCAAAACAGAACACATGCTGATTGGAAACAATGGTTGATCTGGCCCACAGACACAAATAACTGTCAAGACAGATTCCTGAATAAAATACAGGGGTTCACATTGACCAGGCCAGACCCAAGATACTCCCAGAGACAACATCCAGGGATTGTAACCACTTACAGTGTGGGGAAACTCTGCCTTCAATGGCTAGATACATCCACACTGTCAGAAATTAAGCAACACTTATTTTTACTTAAAGAAGGTGCTGACTTGCGTGATTTCATCATGGGACCACGCAAACAGCGTCAAAAACGTTTCATAGCGGCCTCTATATATGCAGCTTACAACAAGCTTGGAAAGTAACTCAAATTGAGACAGCAGAAAAAATACGGGAAATTGACCGTGTTAATTTGGAAAAATCACTTTCTGTTGTGGACAATGGGTTAATGACTCTGTCTTCCAGAATATATTCACTGGACAGTATTGTATCTTCTGCAATCGATATAATAGAACAAGACTTACTGATGTTACAACACGGTCAGTCTCAATTACGTTCTATTGTACAGCTTGGCTGGACGTTACAAAATCTGCGTTCAGGCTATGTGCCTTGGCGTCTAATCAACACAACGTCACTATTTAATATCTTTAACCTTACTGATAAACAAATCATAAACAAATCAGTTTGGCACAAAAGGGTGCTGACTATACAATTCTGAGCATTGAAAAACTTGAGAGATTACCATTGACAATGTCAGAAAGACATGTCATTGAATGGATAATACATGGGATAATAAATATTCCGATAACAACTTTCCAGTTTCAATACTGCCAAAAATATATACAGGCAGGCCAGTATGAAAGGTTGGGTAAAGGATACATTAAGTCCACATGGAACTTGCCCTATACACACACATGTGTCAGTAATAACGGACAGAGTGTATTTCTTAGTGGTAATAATTGTGAAAAATCACTAAGTGGCATACTTCTGTGTCAGGGTATTAGTTTGCATGGGGCCTGTGAAGGGACTTCAAATAACCTTTCATGTCACCAGTTAGGCACACCTGCAACACAAATAGAACCATTCTTTAGAAGACTTTCGAACGGGAGTTACATTCTAATTGTAGATCACAGATGTTGTGGCTTGCTGCCAGGAAAACCTTATCTTGTAAGCGTGACTTCCAGGGTCATGTGCTGTGAAAGAGTATTTTTCCCGAATGATGCTCCAGACAAGGAGGGAAGGTTATGGCCCAGTTTAAAAATCTCTTCTATTCGAATTGATACTTTAAGCAGAATGAAGACTGTGCTCCTACAGACGCCAACCCAGTTGACGTCATCAAAAGAAACGTACGATCTCCAAGTTGAAAGGACAACGGCAGAGATTCATTCAATGTTATCAACAAATTGCCCCCTACACTTCGCAGAAATGCTGAACGAAATCTTAAATATTTCTAATACAAGTGGTATCGCAAGTGTATTTAAGACAGTTTTTTCAGGAGCTTTAACACCATTCAAAGCGATCCTGGGTATTTTTCCAAATTTCGTCCATTCCATCTGGCGGACTTCCACTCCTGTTGGGACTCGTAGCAGGCATTTTATTCTTGCTACTCTTACTTCGTTATGGCAAGCCATGTCACAGACAAGACTCCAGCAACAATGGAAGAAACGATCCTAGCTATCCGCTACCGGGACCGCATAACTAAAGTCCTTGGCTTAGCCCGGCTACGAGATCCGAATATGACCTGGTTTCTTTCATTCAGACCCATCTGGCAGAATTGTGTTATGCCTGTATTAAGGTGCATGCTATGCGGCTAAGAATGCGTGTTGGACACCTGTCTTACACTTCAATCAGAAGTACCATTGGATGCATATACTTTGTTGGGTCCAGTAAAGGCTCATGCATTGTGCTGTCCCCAGCGGCTACCTATCCTGATGACGGCATTCGTGGAAACTTCACCACTACGATTGAAGGGTAGTGAAGTACAAGATGAAAGCAGCATCGACCAGGTACGACCTTCTGTAAGCAGTTCTGATCGAACCATCATTGAAAGCAATCATGCGCATGACTGCATGGTAGCGACATTTTCCAACCTAGTCGAACTTTCACCAGAAGCTGTAGACTGTTTTTTCGAGAGTCTGTCTGAAATGATGTTTTCACCGGAACAGAGAGAATGACTTTAAAAACAATCTTTCACACGGCATTCCCTGAACTCTGAATTTGGCCTTCAGTCTTTTAAAAACAAAGTAACTGTGAACTTTTTTTCTCTTCTCCCCTGAAAAGCGTAAACTTTTTCCCAATTCCAAAATTTTTACCTTTTTGGCACTTATCTTCTGCTTAAAGTAAAACTATTCTTAGAGAACAGAGCTTCTATTCTTAGGAATTCTAGAGACATTACAATACCTCAACCTCTAGTTTATATGCAATTAATTGTGTTTATATGTGATGAGATGGTCTCGCAATTTTTTTTTCTGTATCAAGAGCCATTTCATGTGTAATTTCGCAAATCATTCATGCAGATATATAATATGCATCTCCCTTTTGAATGATTATACTGCTTGAATGCATACAGTACCTATACTCATTTCGTGCATTTTGCATACGCCATTTTTCAAAACAAACAAAAATTATTTTTGGGGTGGTTCGGTATACACATGCACTATTAGTTATGTTTACTATTGCTTAGTTTAGTAAATATGTACATAAAATCGTGGAGTGGGTGTAGTGTGTTTATCTAGGTACCTATATTGATACTCCTATTTCTGACCCTTGTCCGGTTATTAATTCACTAATGTCCATACACCAGCACAGAAACCCGTTTTCAGATTAGGTCATAGCGCATGCTGTCACATTAAGCAAGCACTATCCCTCCAGCCCCCTAGAAAGCACACCGAGTTCTCAAAACAAATCAAACCTCCAGCAGACCTGGGAAATGCCCCGCAGCTATTGTTTTGATTTCGCTCGAGAACTCCTGCAAAGAATGTAAAAACGACCAGTCCTTATGACATTCTTGCTGACGTCTTATGTCCATCCTTACGTCAAACACGGCACCTTTCAGGTATAAATATACCGACGCTGCCCTAAGCTAAGACACGGTGGTGACGAGCTTGGAGCAGCGCTACTTGCCGGAGAGCCCAGCTGATGCAGAAAAGCCCACGGACGCTGCCCCTCCCTTTTGACGCGCTGAGAGAGACGCTGCCTTTTCTCCTGCCGAGAAATCCAGCCTCCGGCGTTCCCAGCCGCCCTCGCGGGTAACTGGGATATCGAGTCCTGAGACAGAGATACCAACCCTCCAGCCTTCTAAATCCCAGGTACTGAATTGACTAACCCCTTACAGAGAATTCTTGAGTCAGATCCTTGGCAAAACTATCTTAACTTAAACTGCTACTTATTTACTCCCGCCCAAGTATTAGGCTTAGGTCAGGTACACTGGGGTAGGCGTAGTTAGAAGCACCAGTTGAGAACGATTAGTCAATGTATATATGTATGTTTATCTTTTATCCATTTTAAGTATCATATGGCTAAGAAACCATATAAATGCTTTTACAGTATTATTTTATAATTCTGTTTTTACTGTATGCACTTTACTTAACTATAAGTATTGCAATAATAGCGATTCATTTCTCTTGTATGAGAAAAGAGACTGATCAATAAATAACATCTTTTTATTGATTAAACTAAATCCCTTCTTGTCTATCCAGGGAGGTTAAACTCCTCCTTGCCTATTCGAGAAAGTTTCTAGTGAACTCTGAGCTAGCTGGCACACATAACTTTAAGTCTAATATCGTCAGTAGAAGACCTAGTTAACCACAGTCCTACGTCTATACTATTGAAGATATTATTCCAATGCGCAGAGCCTATTGGGAAAATAGGAACTACACTAAAATTTGTAAAGCGCACAATCACCCGTAAGGGTCTCTAGGCGCTGGGGGCCCTCGGGAAGATTAAGCAAGCTATTGCCCAGAGTCACATGGTGCTGGGCTAGCCTGCCGCCAGAGCCGGGGATCGAACCGTGATCCCCAGATTCCGGAGTCAGTCGCCCTGGCCGCGGCGCCACACCTCTTCCAACTCTTTATGTGATAAAAAGTGACGCACCAGCGACTCAAGTAGCTTGTAAATAAGCCCCAAGGGCCTCATTTAAGAAGAGTTGCATCACTGCGTGAAAACAGCGATGAAACACTTTTCAGTCCGCCATACTCGCTACACCATGGATGCACCGTATTTACTGTACGTCACTCCATGTCGCAATGATTTACAGACACGTCAGAATTCCTGAAGTATATGTAGGAGCAAAAGAGGAGCATTGCTAGGACGAATCTGAAAACCAGCAATGTGTCCTTTCACATGGGGCAACCCCCAAGTGAAAGGGCCCATGTCGCTCCTTGAACCTGCTGTGAAGCAGGCTCATGGATTTGATGTAGTGTCATCCTAGAAGTGGCGTAGTGAAAACTCATAAATTTCACTGCACCACTACTACAAGCCTTTTTTTGCGGGTGAACGCCCACCCTGCATATGTTATACCTGCCGCAGGTATAATGTAGCGCAGGGGTTTACAAGATGACGCATATGCCTGGATGTGGTAGATATGGCGCAGTGTGGCGCATATTATTTGCAGCTACAGCATCACAAAAAGTGACGCAACAGTGGCGTAAAGGGCCCATAAATAAGGCCCAGATATTTTAAATGAGGGGCCACACCTCCCAATGAGTGGCGCTGGAACTAGAGGTCCTAGAGGTGCTGCAGCACCCGTTGAAATTATGGAGGGCGCCCAGTAGGAAAGTGGGATGTTACACATCATTCTGAAGTATACGTTTTGAAATATCTCCCTTTAAAAAACATCCTGGGCAGTCAGTTGTCAGGTGTAAAGAAACACAAACAGGGAAGAATATTTTCTAAAACTCTACTGCAATATTTGCATATTATCGTTTATGATTGTTTGTAAACAAAACGGAAGCATTTGGAACCCGACTCTAAGGGTGCCAACTAGGCACCAGAAACGGCGAACAGAGAAAGTTGTGTAACAAAAACAGCAATTTCTTCCTTTTTGGAGTTTACAATTAGTTTGAAAAGTGTGATCCTTATGTGAAAGACAAATAGAGTAGTTTACATCATAACGCCGAAGCTTTTATTAGGGTCAAGATGGAACAAGTGAGCACAGAAGGGCACCATTCTAACTTTTATAGCTGTTTCTTAAAGATTAGCTTTTTCAGGCAGTCATTCATAACATGATTAGAGATCAAGTAATTGAAGACTGTAGTATAGTATCTCACTGGATAAATACATTTGCTGCCAGTACCTGTGTTGGGTGCCATGGTAACAGGTTACAATCCTGGTGTGACCGCTCAGCCTTTCATCCTTCTGAGTTTGTTAAAAGGGTACCATTGAGTTGGGTGAAAATAAACACCCATCAGCTGTCAAAAACAACAAGGTATTCGTAAACAAATGTTCCTCAGTTGGGCATACTTTCTCCTGTGAGGCTTCCACAATGTCTCTGAAAGGCATTATTTATATTGATGGAAAGAAGGAAACATTGAATCAGTTAATTACAAGGTCACTTTGTAGTTATTATCAAAAACAGAACTATGATTAAATGGATACAGTTATTATCTTTAGCGGAACTGTGCTTATTTTGTGTAATATTAAAAAGAGCAAATTTTGTTTATAATCAAGAACATAAAACTTGTGTTTCCAGTATCATCTAGAGGGTATTTTGTATTATGAAGAGCTTAGCTTTGAATAAATCTGTGAGTTATCAGTAGTTTGATTTGAAGCAGCTCTTAGTGAATGTTGGAATCAACAATAGACCTTTTAGTGATTAGGTGATGTGTATGGAAATCAAATGATTCACAAACAAATGTGTTAAACTGCATATAAAGAAGTTTACGCTTGCATGGGCATAGTTTAATCTGTTTCTAGAATTTGCAATATTTTTCCAGCTAGAGCCTGGAGTTTTGTGACAATCCCAGCTTTCGAGGCATAATTTTGTGAAAGTCATGTGGATTACTATTTTGCATTTTGTGTTGGTATTTATCAAATGTGCATTGCGTTTTTGTGCAATAGAACATTTTTCTTTTCTCGAAGGGGAACATTTTTCCATGAAATTCGTTCCCCAGAGCCCCTACAAAGATTAGAGGGGCATAATATCAACAACTAGCGATATTTATCGCTAAAGAAACATTTTTTTTATCGCCAAGCATCACCGGATTTTATTGCAGAGATAACGTGCTATTAGCAACATTTATCTCCAATGCGATAAAATAACCGGCGATAGCGGCGAAATACGTGAATATCGCTGGAAAACCCACGATATACACGCATCATCGCCAATAGGGTTTTAGCCAGAATATCCACCTCCCATTGGATATATTGGCTAAGAACGAGTCTGAGCAGGGGTTAGTTGTTAGCGATATTCACGCTTAGCGCAAATTTTTTATCGCTACGCCTGCCTTGCTAATAGGCGATAGCTACGTTAGCGACTGCTTTCAGTCGCTAACTGGTTGGGTACGCCCACTTTGCATGTCATTAGCGATAAATATCGCTGACATGCAAAGCGGGCCCCAAACCGCTCGCTATCACCTAAAAGCTGTCACTAACTAATGTTAGCGACAGTTTGCTAATAGGGCGATGAAATTATCGCCTGCCTTAATAATATGCCCCAGAGTGTTTTGTTCTCTTTTCCACCCAGATAATAGATTAATCCAAGTCCAGGCAAGAGGAAATTTCCGCTCCCACTTGCAACGCAACGCCCAGCTATCCCACACTACTGCACCTCGCAGAAACATATCCCTAATCCCAGGTGACAAACGCCGTACAAAGAATGCAGCCCACTGTCCAGACACCCAATAGTTCTCAAAACCTGGACAGAATGCACACTACTAGATACATATCCGGTGTAGTGAACTCTGTATATGGCAGTAAAGTATTCTGAGCCTCATTTATGAAAAGGGTTTCATCGCTGCGTGAAAACAGCGATGCAACACTTTTCATTGCGCCCTCCTTGCCGTTTTTACTGTATGGTGCTCCATGTCACAAGGATTTACTGATAGGTCAGTATTACTGACGGATCTTTAGGCGCAAAAGTGGTGCATTGCTGGGGTGTGTCTGAAAACAGACGCAGCTTCAGCAATGTGTCCTTTCACATGGGGCAAGCCCCATGTGAAAGGGCCTTCGCCACTCCTTACACCTGCTGTGAGGCATGCATAAGGATTTGACACAGTGGCGTCCTACAAGTGTCGCAGTGAAATCTCATAGCCTTTTCTGCACCAGAACGCCCACCCTTCATACATTATACCTGTCGCAGGCATAATGTAGCGCAGGGGTTTGCAAAGAGAAGTATCTGCCTAGATGTGTCACTTTGTAAATATGGGGCGGTGCAGCTCATTTTTTATGCCACTGCAGCGTCACAAAAAGTGACGCAACTGGAGCGTTAGGGCCTCATAAATACGGCCCTTTGATTTTACTCTGGACTGAGCCTATTCTAATCTATCCAATCTTATACTGCGACCACAAGATGATGGACGGAGTGCTGAAACTTTTCAACCACGCATAGATCTCGGTTTAATCCACTGTTCTTTTGCTCACTATGCCACTCCAGCTTGGACCCAGCCATTTGCAAATCAGTCTTGACCCTGTTCCTCATGGCAACAGTCCAGCCTGAACTGCCAGGCCAGGTCCTTGTACTGCAACATGTACAGATTGTCTTGCATTGACCACACACGCTTACATTTCTGCACACAATGGGGGATATTTACAAGAGAAGTGGTGGAGCGTGTCGTTGGCCTACTTGGCTTAACGACACGCTTGGCCACTTCAGAAATGCAGGGTGCACCATGTTTACAAGAATATGGTGCAGCCATGCGTTTTCCCCTGTGCTGGTGCTACACCTAGCAGTGTAGCAACAATGCAGGCACCCTTGCACCATAGTGCAAGGGTGTCTGCGTGCAGGTAGAGATTGTTTATGTACAGGAAGGTCCCCCTTCCTGCACATAAACAATCTTGAAATGCCATTTTGTCACTTCTATGTGGGCTGCTTAATGCAGGACACATGGAAGTTACAAAATGTAATTTTTTAAAAGATTTTATATGTGCAGGAAGGGTCACCTTCCTGAACATAAACACTCCAAGGCGTTTTGCCTTTTCCATGTGTGCTGCACAAGCAGCACCCATGGAAAACACAAAAACGAGGAAATCTTAAGCATTTCTCCTTGATTCGCCAAGTTAAGAGAAGGTTTTCTTTGGTCTTAATTTTGGCAATGCCTTCTATTTATGCTGCCTTTGTAAATACGGGGCAGCATAAAAATCAATGTTTTTTTTTCGGTGGAACGCCCGCCGCAACACCCACTGCCCACCCCTTTCACGCTAAGTATAGAATGAAAGGGGGGCCGTATTTACAAGGCAGCGTTAATCCATGTTAAGTGGCTTAACGCTGCTTTGTAAATAAGGTGAAGCCCCTATTGCCTCAGGAACATCGCAAAAAGAGACCTTCTGTGGCGATAGGTACTAAAATGGGAGGAGGCTCAGGTGCAGATAGTTGCTTCAAGAGCATGGGGCTTCACCTCACACATCCTGATTGTGAAAGTGTTAATAACCCCCAGTCAGTAATAAAAATGCTGCTGAGTCCTCGCAGGCATTTATCAGAAGAAACCATTAATTAATTCACTGAAAGTAAATTAAATGTGCTATTCTAACCAATCCCAATTACACTATAAACAGAGTAGGAGAGCATGAAAAAGAAATTAGTTCATCACTACTGGTGGCATGTGTTCATTTCTATAGCTTGCCCATTCCCCCTCTTTGAGTTTCCAAAGGGTTCAGGTTAACTTAACCTCGGAGATATTGCTGAAAGATAGAGTTCCCCTTCTCCGGTTAATAACATTGCAGCACCAATGCTGATTAAAGGGAAGGATTTGTGTGAAATTCTTCAAATACATGAGGAAAGCTTTACATTAGCACCAGGTTTAAATGCAGCTGAGTTCATCACAAGGCAATCAGAGCAGTATTCGGGACCTCAAGCACAGCGCCAAAGTTCCTACCTTGTGGTCACGTTATAAATACACACTCTACAAAAAACCACAATCATAGGTGCAGTCTCTTACTTGATCAGCCACTCTACAGGGCCTCGCAGGAAACATGGCGGCTGCACAACAAACTTTGAATGCCCTGAGAGGAGCTAACATGGTAGTGGCTCCTCTGTAGACACATAGATATCCACCAGCCAAGCAGAGATATTTAAATATGACGGGCGGTAGTCTGCCTAGACCTCGGAGGTCATTACCTCCACTCCCTTGGTGGACGGCATGCTGCTCACCTAAACCTCTATCAGTTTGCAATTCAATATCACTTTGGTGGGATTGCAGATAACAGAGCTAAATAGCTGGTTTCTGATGGTACCCATGTTCAATTCTTTGACACTCTCCCAATGCCATGCATTTAGTCACAGCTGAGCATTTACTTCAGTGCTTCACTGATGAGTGGAAGCATGGCAATTCAGCTGAAAAACTATTAATCTCAGGGACTCCCTCTTATCTGCAGTGATCATACTGAGGAATGGATATTGCTTCAGTGAAAGAAATCTGTGGCTCCAGGAACCTGGAACCTCTTCCACGAGAAGCCTAAAGAAGGCATTGCTGAGTAATTGTCAACATATAAGTTACCCAGGGATATCTTCTCTAAGGTTTACTTGTAAAATCTGGACTCTTGGATTCAGGGGCTTTTTTGTTACGACTTCAGGCTCCAGGTTCTTCAGCAGCCCATTCCCAAATGCCTAACATTCTCTTCTACTCAGCACCAACATGTTATTGATGATTCACGGGGCACATCTGCTCTGGCTGACTCCAGACTCTTCTGCTCAACAGCACTCACACAAACATCTGTCATACTGGTAATTAAAACAGAAAGCAAGACTACTACTGTACAATATGCAACCCATTATTAGAAACCAAAACACTGCTGCAAGAAACGCTGCACATAAAGAATAACACTAAAACGCAAACTAGTGTAGTCCCAGCATTGCTCCCGATACGGATAATGCGAAGCCCAGAGAAGCTAGAGATTCTGTCAGTATTTTGAGTATACTTATCATCTTTGTGGGTGCAGCTGATCCCTTATTGTGGTTGTGAGCGTGCACATATGCAGAGGAGCCTGTAGGAAAAGGCAATGGTGTAATGCTTGGAGCCTAGGTAGGTGATCCAAGCACACTGATGTGAGCTTGCTGCCCTTAGGCATGAGATATATATATATATATATTTTTCTCTTTTCTTTCTCGTGTTATGAGGAAATGGCAAAGGAGTTACCTGTAATATATATATATATATATATATATATATATATATATATATATATATATATATATATATATATATATATATATATATATATATTCACTGAAAAAACCATAGGTTATAGACCATATATAGTTAGGAATTAGCATTTACAAAACCTTGAAAATTCACTGAAAAAACCATAGGTTATAGACCATATATAGTTAGGAATTAGCATTTACAAAACCTTATTTTACTCACACAAAACCATTGAAATTCCATATATAGTTAGTTGCACTAACTATATATCGCGCACCCGCAATCCACTGCTGATGATGTCACATATTACATCATTCATGACATGGTCAGTGACATCACTGATGACATCACTGATGACATCTCAAATGACATCACTGATGACATCTCATTTGACATCAATGACCACATCACTGATGATATCATTCATGTGACAATACAATGCATCTCCTCACATTTTAATATAACCTCTGTTTCACCCAGTGTTAAATACAGAGTATAATTTTTGAAACCATTGACACACCAATACTAGTTACTACATACGCACTCACTGATTCCTGTCTACACACACATTCACTCATTCACCCATACAATCATTCATACATACAATCACTCATCTTTACAACACTATCATATGCACTCATACACCTATACAGACACTCACAGTCTGCCACTCATCCATGGAGTTGCTCACACACCTAGTCAGTCCTGTAAAGAATCAATGACACTTCCATTTTCTTGTCTATACAGTTAAACATAGAGCACCTTACATTTTCAAACATATACTAACACATACTTACCTTCTTATACAATCATTGATACAAGTACACATTGATCTGCACAGAGTCACACACCTCCCAGCCAGCCACACACACACTCAGTCTCCCATACAAATACTTGGACAATCAATCAGTAACCCATATAGTTAATCATATAGCTACTGATCAACACATGCAGCAGTTTACAGAACAACAGACATAATGATGCACAAATTAAGACAGTTTAGTCACTAACCCATGCACTCAGTGAGACACATTTAATCACTCACTCATACATTCAGTCATGCACCTACTAAATCCTTTGTCCAGACACTTATACTTCCACTCATTCTTCAATATGTAAGACACATTTTAACTTTACAGAAACATACAGTCACTGGATGTTGTCATCAGTGATGTCATCAGTGATGTCATCAGTGATGTCATTTGAGATGTCATCAGTGATGTCATCAGTGATGTCACTGACCATGTCATGAATGATGTAATATGTGACATCATCAGCAGTGGATTGCGGGTGCGCGATATATAGTTAGTGCAACTAACTATATATGGAATTTCAATGGTTTTGTGTGAGTAAAATAAGGTTTTGTAAATGCTAATTCCTAACTATATATGGTCTATAACCTATGGTTTTTTCAGTGAATGTTCAAGGTTTTGTAAATGCTAATTCCTAACTATATATGGTCTATAACCTATGGTTTTTTCAGTGAATTTCATTGGTTTTTTAACAGCTAATATCTGTAGCTGTAAAATGTATTCTTCTTTAAATCCAAAAATATATTTTATATGTTTATGAAGAATTTTTTTTTAAAATATTTTTTTTTCTTCGTTCCCGCTTCGCGAATCGGGAAGCTTCCCGTTAGCTGACCTTGATGCCGCGAAATAGACCGCGAGCCGGTAAACGTTTCTTTACCGCAACTGCCGCGTTAGAAAACAACATCGTGACGCCTCCCGTCCGCATGACGTTTCACGTTGTCGCGTGATACGTCATATGACGTGCTACGTTAGCGAACTGGTACGCGAAGCGAGTCGCAAAGCGCAGGTTTCTGGAAGCAAACCGGGAGGCCCTGCAAAGCGCTTAACGTAAACACAGCAGGTCATGTGACTTGGTAATAACACTTTTCATTGGTTCATTTCACTTTTGGTTTCCTAATGATGTAAGACTAGGTCATATAATCTAAAATGAACACTTTTCATTGGTTGAGAACTCTTGTTTTTCCCAAATGATGAAAATCCCTCCTTCTTTCCTCACTCTGACTTTCATCATTGTGAGAGAAAGACCCTTTGTTACTAGTGAGCAATGGCTTCTTTAGTAGCTTCAGCTGGTGCTTCCCCACCACCTCCACCACATCCAAGGAAGAGTGGACCACCTGCTCAAGTTATAATTCAACAAGAAGAGGAAGAAGAGGAACAGGACGACGAGCACGAAGAGAGGCAGTTTTTGCCTGAGGAGCCCAGGACGTCTCACCGGAAAGAAAACTTCATTTGGCAATTTTTTTAAATTCCCAAAGGTCAGAAAAAAGTAAATGCAAGATACGTAACTTGCCTTATATGTCAAGATAGACTGTCCAGAGGGACCGAGAAAAAATACAGTTTCGGAAACTACACAATGCATCGCCATATGACTAGGTGGCATCCTAACAACTACAGTGCTGCACAGTTTCGGAACGACCTAGATAATCTCCCTATTATGGCCAGAAGATCTGTTGTACCGGAAGTAACGGGACCAGAGGGCAGGGAGATGGTGCCAAATATACAAATGAGATTTGGTGAAGTAAAACAAGTCTGCGTACATTGCAATGGATTCATTTGCTACAGAGAAAGTAGCATCACTCTGATCAACAGAGCTATTGACAATCATATGCAAGTTTGTACGAAACGCCCCAAATAATAAATACTTTTTTTTTGTTTTGTTGCTCCTGTTGAGCCCTTTACAATGAATCGTTTTCATTGCCCCCTCCAAGAAAAACCCAAAAAAATATAAAACTGTTCAGAAAAATTTAAAAAAAGTAAAAAAATGTTCAGAAAAATAATAAAAAAAATATAAAACAACAAAAACAATAAAAAAAAAAGTTCTTTTCAGAACTACCTCCCCGTTATTAAAAAATTGGTACAATATTTGGAACTGTGCCAACCTCTATTTCTCGTAGTTCGCTTCCCAGTTCGCTCGCCGGTACGCGAACCGGAAGTGAACCAAAAATTTTTTTTTTTTTAATAAAAGAACTGTAAGTATAAGGGAAGGAAACAGACACTTATGTTAAAAGAAAGACAGCTATAGGGGAGTAAACTAGAGATACTATTACCCGTAATCCACTGCTGATGATGTCACATATTACATCATTCATGACATGCTCAGTGACATCATCAGCAGAGGATTGCGGGTTTTTTGGCAACGTGCCTTATCCACGGTTTAATAACGCTGCCTTTTGCTTTATATAAGTTTTCAAATTGTATGAAATATATACCAATAGGTCGTTATGAACCTTTAGGTAGTGCTTTTCTTCATGAGGTCTGGTCGCTTCCATACACATACAGATGTTTCAAAGATGATCAAGAAGTGTATCTGAATGGAGAGGAATGCACTGAGACGCCACATCATTCACTAATGTGTAGGCACATACAGTTACACGGTTCATGCAACAAACACCGACCAAATATGGCTTGCGTGTTGCAAGGCACGCCAGTTCCTGCTATCATCCCCACGTTCAAGTTGTTGGAAAATGGTAGTTATTTGATGCTCAATAATGAAGATTGTTCTGGGTTAATTAAAAGTATTCCTTTTATCGTAACAGTAAGTGAACGGGTTATTTGCTGCAGAAATATTCTATTTCCTCCCACACATGAACATAGGGAGTTTTCAATCTCGCCACAAATACCAACCTTGGGAGCAGATTTCAACGGCATGGCAAGAATAAGAGCTCTTTTGTCTCAGAGAGAGGTGGCCTTGAGTTCGGCCCGTGAAACTTTCGTGCTTCACATAGCGAACACCCGTACAGAGGTGCAGACCCTTTTCAATACAGATTTGCCTTTCCATTTCAGCAAGATGGTTCGGACTATCTTTAACGCGTCCTCCACAAAGGCCCTGGCGCACTTTTTTAAAGTTGTTACCAGTGGTCTCGTGACTTCATTTGAGAAAATCTTTGGAGTCATCCCTGCTTTCTTTCATTCTATTTTTTCCACTCTGCTTCGTGGATTCCCATTTTTACTTGCATTACCAGCGGACGCTCTTGTGCTTTTTTACATTTTTAAATATGGATGTCCCTCCTGTGCAAGCTCCCGCCCTGCAGCTGCTGACACTGTTCCGCAATCGCATGCTAGAATATTATGGCACAATGCCGTTGGCGATATTAAGCACGGCATATGGATTATCTTTTCGATTCTCCTACTTCACCTGTGTCCAGCCTGTATTTCACTGCCTGACCTGTGATTTCGATTGGGCCATTGATTTGTGTCTCTGCGGACCGGTTTCTCCTGACGTCGACTTTAATCAGCTGATGACTCCTATCATTACTCACGAGTTGGTTTGTCCTGGCGAAAGGATTATGGCTGTGGCATTGATGCATGGACTAATTGGTCCCTTGAATTTACTGGCGGCAACACAGTCTTTCTTGGAACAGAGCTTTCTTGAAAACCCACCGAGCTGTCCTCTGATGGTGATAGAGGATCCGGTGCTGGGAGAGCACGTATGTTCTTTTCCGCTTTTAAATTGGATGGCTGAACTCTTTTCGGATGAAGACGGTGACTTCCTATTGGAGGCTGTTGCAGCTTATTTTGCATACACAGTTATGTCATAGACCTTTTTCATGTTTGATATGCTGAGTACTAGCATTTCATTGACAATTCATTTACTTATTTGTCAAGTTTTTATTATTTAGCTTGCCTATTGGCTTAAGACTCGATAAAGTACTTGGCTGTTTTATTTTTCTTTAGCATTAAATTTTCCTAGTTTTTAATGCTTTACCTTGCGGACCGTCCACATATAAACTTGCAATCTGCTCTCATGAGATGGCACTTCTATTATCTTATTCAGTTCGTTTCCGGATCATGGGGAGGTGTCATCTAGGTCCTGGATATCTTTACACCGTGTTAAGTTAGCATGGGCTCATTACCGGTTTAAACGCCATTTTTCCTTTTTTGCAACTTCTGCACACGACACTTAGTTGTTGCTTTAGCTTTCAACCTAGTAGTTCATCGTGGTTTACATGAGAATAATATGTTATTGCTCTACTATCTGCTTTGCTTGTTAAACTATATCTGTACAGCGAGTGCTGAAGTTTCAAGAACAACACGATACAGAATTGTTATGAGGTCTGATCTCCACGACTTCATACTCATAAGTGCAACTTCTGCCAATTCTGGGCATGAGGCGGGTTTTATATTGCTTTGCCGAACACACATACACAACAGTTGATGCGGTTCACATGAAGAGAGAGCTGGTGTATGCTGATGTGATTCCTTCAAATCTAAGACACTAAAGTATGGGCACGCCCTAAACCAACACAAAGAGACCTTCTTAGCAAATAATATAATATGTGTATTAGGGAGGGTGAGATATAAGGAGCCGCGGGCTGTGGAGGGAGTTACGGTGGGGCAGGGAGGCGGGGAGGGGGAGGGGCAGGGTGGAGCCCTCTCCACCCTGCCCCTCCCCCTCCCCGCCTCCCTGCCCCACCGTAACTCCCTCCACGGCCCGCGGCTGCTTATAAGTGTTGCTAACTCTTATTCATTTACAGCATGTTAACATACTGTCACCATTCGCTTTTTATGTACTAGTAACTATGCTGGTAATTTTGCTACTGATAATATGTGTACTTGTATTATCTAAGATACTACGCCTGAGAAGACGGCATTAGTAAATAAACATTTCAAATACACATGTGTTCTTCTTAACTCCATGTTCTGGTTTCTAAGAAATATATAACGACCGACTGTTCATGAGTTCCACGTATCCTGAGGTACTATAATTTCATATTCTGGATTGTCTAAACATTGAGAGTTTGTTATATCCAATGTGACACTGTACCTAGCTTGCTAAGGGGTTTTTGATTACTAAGGTGAGTTTTGGGGCACCCTAATTCGCCGAGGTTCCAATCCTCTGTCCACAGTTCTGTGTGAGAACAGAAACCCTGCGACAGGGGCACCCCCGACCCTTGCTGGAGCTTCATCACACTTGCGATACAACTCCAGCAATGCGCCACCTTTACGGCACAGATACATCACGCATCTGTGCTGTTTTTGCCCCATGATGCGCCGCATTGTAAATGCTTCAGAAAAGGGGGTGGTGATGAACAGAGTGCCTGAATTAAGCAGACCACTCTTACCCAGTCCAAAGATCAGGGCTTGATCCATCACCGTTTTTTAGCTCACTGCACCATCCCAGCTCAGAACTTGGCTATATGCAAATTAGTCCGTTCCTGTCCCAGTGCATGATGGGAACAGGGCAAACCAAACTACCAAGCCAATTCTTATACTGGGAAGGAAACAAGCTTCCGGGGACCGGTTTCTGCCATTTCAGGCGTCGTCGGCCCGGCTTGCTTGAATCCTGATGGTGCAATGAGCAAGGGACTCACATCTGAGTATACCCTTCCACGCTTATGGTGGACAAAATGATTCAGAAAAGGGGGTGGTGATGAACAGAGTGCCTGAATTAAGCAGACCACTCTTACCCAGTCCAAAGATCAGGGCTTGATCCATCACCGTTTTTTAGCTCACTGCACCATCCCAGCTCAGAACTTGGCTATATGCAAATTAGTCCGTTCCTGTCCCAGTGCATGATGGGAACAGGGCAAACCAAACTACCAAGCCAATTCTTATACTGGGAAGGAAACAAGCTTCCGGGGACCGGTTTCTGCCATTTCAGGCGTCGTCGGCCCGGCTTGCTTGAATCCTGATGGTGCAATGAGCAAGGGACTCACATCTGAGTATACCCTTCCACGCTTATGGTGGACAAAATGATTCAGAAAAGGGGGTGGTGATGAACAGAGTGCCTGAATTAAGCAGACCACTCTTACCCAGTCCAAAGATCAGGGCTTGATCCATCACCGTTTTTTAGCTCACTGCACCATCCCAGCTCAGAACTTGGCTATATGCAAATTAGTCCGTTCCTGTCCCAGTGCATGATGGGAACAGGGCAAACCAAACTACCAAGCCAATTCTTATACTGGGAAGGAAACAAGCTTCCGGGGACCGGTTTCTGCCATTTCAGGCGTCGTCGGCCCGGCTTGCTTGAATCCTGATGGTGCAATGAGCAAGGGACTCACATCTGAGTATACCCTTCCACGCTTATGGTGGACAAAATGATTCAGAAAAGGGGGTGGTGATGAACAGAGTGCCTGAATTAAGCAGACCACTCTTACCCAGTCCAAAGATCAGGGCTTGATCCATCACCGTTTTTTAGCTCACTGCACCATCCCAGCTCAGAACTTGGCTATATGCAAATTAGTCCGTTCCTGTCCCAGTGCATGATGGGAACAGGGCAAACCAAACTACCAAGCCAATTCTTATACTGGGAAGGAAACAAGCTTCCGGGGACCGGTTTCTGCCATTTCAGGCGTCGTCGGCCCGGCTTGCTTGAATCCTGATGGTGCAATGAGCAAGGGACTCACATCTGAGTATACCCTTCCACGCTTATGGTGGACAAAATGATTCAGAAAAGGGGGTGGTGATGAACAGAGTGCCTGAATTAAGCAGACCACTCTTACCCAGTCCAAAGATCAGGGCTTGATCCATCACCGTTTTTTAGCTCACTGCACCATCCCAGCTCAGAACTTGGCTATATGCAAATTAGTCCGTTCCTGTCCCAGTGCATGATGGGAACAGGGCAAACCAAACTACCAAGCCAATTCTTATACTGGGAAGGAAACAAGCTTCCGGGGACCGGTTTCTGCCATTTCAGGCGTCGTCGGCCCGGCTTGCTTGAATCCTGATGGTGCAATGAGCAAGGGACTCACATCTGAGTATACCCTTCCACGCTTATGGTGGACAAAATGATTCAGAAAAGGGGGTGGTGATGAACAGAGTGCCTGAATTAAGCAGACCACTCTTACCCAGTCCAAAGATCAGGGCTTGATCCATCACCGTTTTTTAGCTCACTGCACCATCCCAGCTCAGAACTTGGCTATATGCAAATTAGTCCGTTCCTGTCCCAGTGCATGATGGGAACAGGGCAAACCAAACTACCAAGCCAATTCTTATACTGGGAAGGAAACAAGCTTCCGGGGACCGGTTTCTGCCATTTCAGGCGTCGTCGGCCCGGCTTGCTTGAATCCTGATGGTGCAATGAGCAAGGGACTCACATCTGAGTATACCCTTCCACGCTTATGGTGGACAAAATGATTCAGAAAAGGGGGTGGTGATGAACAGAGTGCCTGAATTAAGCAGACCACTCTTACCCAGTCCAAAGATCAGGGCTTGATCCATCACCGTTTTTTAGCTCACTGCACCATCCCAGCTCAGAACTTGGCTATATGCAAATTAGTCCGTTCCTGTCCCAGTGCATGATGGGAACAGGGCAAACCAAACTACCAAGCCAATTCTTATACTGGGAAGGAAACAAGCTTCCGGGGACCGGTTTCTGCCATTTCAGGCGTCGTCGGCCCGGCTTGCTTGAATCCTGATGGTGCAATGAGCAAGGGACTCACATCTGAGTATACCCTTCCACGCTTATGGTGGACAAAATGATTCAGAAAAGGGGGTGGTGATGAACAGAGTGCCTGAATTAAGCAGACCACTCTTACCCAGTCCAAAGATCAGGGCTTGATCCATCACCGTTTTTTAGCTCACTGCACCATCCCAGCTCAGAACTTGGCTATATGCAAATTAGTCCGTTCCTGTCCCAGTGCATGATGGGAACAGGGCAAACCAAACTACCAAGCCAATTCTTATACTGGGAAGGAAACAAGCTTCCGGGGACCGGTTTCTGCCATTTCAGGCGTCGTCGGCCCGGCTTGCTTGAATCCTGATGGTGCAATGAGCAAGGGACTCACATCTGAGTATACCCTTCCACGCTTATGGTGGACAAAATGATTCAGAAAAGGGGGTGGTGATGAACAGAGTGCCTGAATTAAGCAGACCACTCTTACCCAGTCCAAAGATCAGGGCTTGATCCATCACCGTTTTTTAGCTCACTGCACCATCCCAGCTCAGAACTTGGCTATATGCAAATTAGTCCGTTCCTGTCCCAGTGCATGATGGGAACAGGGCAAACCAAACTACCAAGCCAATTCTTATACTGGGAAGGAAACAAGCTTCCGGGGACCGGTTTCTGCCATTTCAGGCGTCGTCGGCCCGGCTTGCTTGAATCCTGATGGTGCAATGAGCAAGGGACTCACATCTGAGTATACCCTTCCACGCTTATGGTGGACAAAATGATTCAGAAAAGGGGGTGGTGATGAACAGAGTGCCTGAATTAAGCAGACCACTCTTACCCAGTCCAAAGATCAGGGCTTGATCCATCACCGTTTTTTAGCTCACTGCACCATCCCAGCTCAGAACTTGGCTATATGCAAATTAGTCCGTTCCTGTCCCAGTGCATGATGGGAACAGGGCAAACCAAACTACCAAGCCAATTCTTATACTGGGAAGGAAACAAGCTTCCGGGGACCGGTTTCTGCCATTTCAGGCGTCGTCGGCCCGGCTTGCTTGAATCCTGATGGTGCAATGAGCAAGGGACTCACATCTGAGTATACCCTTCCACGCTTATGGTGGACAAAATGATTCAGAAAAGGGGGTGGTGATGAACAGAGTGCCTGAATTAAGCAGACCACTCTTACCCAGTCCAAAGATCAGGGCTTGATCCATCACCGTTTTTTAGCTCACTGCACCATCCCAGCTCAGAACTTGGCTATATGCAAATTAGTCCGTTCCTGTCCCAGTGCATGATGGGAACAGGGCAAACCAAACTACCAAGCCAATTCTTATACTGGGAAGGAAACAAGCTTCCGGGGACCGGTTTCTGCCATTTCAGGCGTCGTCGGCCCGGCTTGCTTGAATCCTGATGGTGCAATGAGCAAGGGACTCACATCTGAGTATACCCTTCCACGCTTATGGTGGACAAAATGATTCAGAAAAGGGGGTGGTGATGAACAGAGTGCCTGAATTAAGCAGACCACTCTTACCCAGTCCAAAGATCAGGGCTTGATCCATCACCGTTTTTTAGCTCACTGCACCATCCCAGCTCAGAACTTGGCTATATGCAAATTAGTCCGTTCCTGTCCCAGTGCATGATGGGAACAGGGCAAACCAAACTACCAAGCCAATTCTTATACTGGGAAGGAAACAAGCTTCCGGGGACCGGTTTCTGCCATTTCAGGCGTCGTCGGCCCGGCTTGCTTGAATCCTGATGGTGCAATGAGCAAGGGACTCACATCTGAGTATACCCTTCCACGCTTATGGTGGACAAAATGATTCAGAAAAGGGGGTGGTGATGAACAGAGTGCCTGAATTAAGCAGACCACTCTTACCCAGTCCAAAGATCAGGGCTTGATCCATCACCGTTTTTTAGCTCACTGTACCATCCCAGCTCAGAACTTGGCTATATGCAAATTAGTCCGTTCCTGTCCCAGTGCATGATGGGAACAGGGCAAACCAAACTACCAAGCCAATTCTTATACTGGGAAGGAAACAAGCTTCCGGGGACCGGTTTCTGCCATTTCAGGCGTCGTCGGCCCGGCTTGCTTGAATCCTGATGGTGCAATGAGCAAGGGACTCACATCTGAGTATACCCTTCCACGCTTATGGTGGACAAAATGATTCAGAAAAGGGGGGTGGTGATGAACAGAGTGCCTGAATTAAGCAGACCACTCTTACCCAGTCCAAAGATCAGGGCTTGATCCATCACCGTTTTTTAGCTCACTGCACCATCCCAGCTCAGAACTTGGCTATATGCAAATTAGTCCGTTCCTGTCCCAGTGCATGATGGGAACAGGGCAAACCAAACTACCAAGCCAATTCTTATACTGGGAAGGAAACAAGCTTCCGGGGACCGGTTTCTGCCATTTCAGGCGTCGTCGGCCCGGCTTGCTTGAATCCATCAGGATTCAAGCAAGCCGGGCCGAAGAGGCTGAAATGCCAGAAACCGGTCCCCGGTAGCTTGTCTCCTTTCTGGTGAAGAATTGGCTTGGTAGTTTGGTCTGCCCTGTTCCCATGATGCACTGGGCCAGGGACAGACTAATTTGCATATAGCCAGGTTCTGAGCTGGGATGGGGCAGTGAGATAAATAACGGTGATGGATCAAGCCCTGATCTTTGGACTGGGTTAGAGTGGTCTGCTTAATTCAGACACTCTGTTCATCACCACCCCCTTTTCTGCATTGTAAATGCAGCACACCATAGGTGACGGAACAGCGGCACAGAATGACTAACACATCCCTGGTGATGCGCCAGTCATCATAAATCTATCCCTATGCTTCTTATCTTGTTAGAGATGAACCGCCATATGTATCATCAAAGTTTTTTGCATTTCCTAAATAGCGAACTTTAAGGAATAAATAGCGATTCTTTACCATTCCTAGTTTGCGATGAGCTATTTGCTAATTACAAATTACCCATTCATTTCCTTCATTTCCATAGGGCGGTTGGACTCACTTTTAGCTCGAACGGCTGAATGGATTTCCACGAAACTTGGCAAAATTGTAGGGACTGGTAGCCCGATGTGCCTTTGCTATGTCTCAAGATATATGCTCCAGTGGTTTTTACGAAAATTAACTTTGAAAAATATATATTGGGCTACATTGGCCTATATATATGTTGGAGCCCAAATGTAGCCCAATGTAGCCCAATGAAGCCCAATGTAGCCCAATGTAGCCCAAAGATGGCCGCCAGAGACAAAAAAAACAAATGTAGCCCAAATATCAGCCAGATGTAGCCCAACTATAGCCCAGTGACAGAATGACCAATCAGCTTCGCAAACCTCCGTTACGCGAAGCGAAGCGCTGTTACAGATATATATCTTTTTTTGAACGTTAATTTCTCAAAATCCACTGGAGCACATATATTGAGACCTAGCAATGGCACATCGGGCTACCAGTCCCTAATATTTTACCAAGTTTCGTGCAAATCCATTCAGCCGTTCGATTATTATTATTATTATTTTTTTTGCCCCGCGGGGCCCTTTTAAAACCTCCACATCAAACCTAGGGGGTCAGCGAGGATCTACTATGCCCCCTTATGGTCATTTGCCCCTTCGCTTTGGACTCCTCTTGTCTCTCGATCCTACCGAGAGACAAGATGGCGGCCGCTACGGACTGTTTGGAATGTTGACAGACGCCGGAGAACCAATCAGCTTCGCTTCACAAAGCTCCGTTGCGCGCAAAGTACGCGAACTGGAGCGCTGCCCGGTCCGCTGTTACAGATATATATCTTTTTTTAAACGTTAATTTCTCAAAATCCACTGTAGCACATATATTGAGACCTACAAAAGGCACATCGGGCTACCAGTCCCTACAATTTTGCCAAGTTTCGTGCAAATCCATTCAGCCGTTCGGGCTAAAAGTGAGGCCAACCGCCCTATGGAAAACTCAATGTTAAAAACACGTTTTGGGACCCCCCCTTTTTTCTCGGCCCCCCCTTGACGAACCCCCCCAAATTTTCAAGGGCTGCTCAGAAACAAAATGTGCCATTTTCCTGAAAATTTCAGCCAATTCCGTCCACAAACGCCAAAGTTATTAGACATAGAATTTTCAAAAATCCCATAGAGAAAAAATCCTAACTATATATACCTACTGGCGACCGCCAGTAGGTAATATACATATATATATCTCCAAAACGCCAAACGATCGCATCAAACCCCTGCCACTACCAGCGGCGGGCCCGGACGGGGTTGCGAATCCCAATAAATCCACCAGATTGATTTATGTTTCAAAGAAGGCGTTATTGAATAAACGCGCCTTATTGAAACAAGCGGCCTGGACATTGCTTTTGTTCCTTAACCGGGAGCCACGGGGGTTTGTCTCCAACAGGCTCTGTAGTGGGGCATCAATGCAGGAATTAGGGGGACGCCCGTCGGCCGGAGCTCATCCAGAGCTCTAAATAGACCAATAGAAAAGACGCACGAAGTATGGAAATTCCTGGGTACTGCATCTCCCATAATGCACAGCGTCGACTCATACAGAGCGGCCCATCAGAGGGCGCGCTAATTAGCATATATAAGGAGACGGCCCCGGGAATGTGCTTGACTCAACTACCACGCCCCTGAAGAATTCATTTCGAAACGCGTCGGGCAATGTGGTACTGACTGTGAAAGGGGAGCTGGCTGGCGTCTCTCATACTGTTTTAATGGGGCAAGCTTGGAACCCCGCATTGGAGTCAGAGTGCATTTCAAGCAACTGGAAACCAAGCACGAGCATCAATTTTTGGCGGGGTCCGCACTGCCGAAATGCACCACCCCATACCCGGGAGCCACGGGGGTTTGTCTCCAACAGGCTCTGTAGTGGGGCATCAATGCAGGATTTAGGGGGACGCCCGTCGGCCGGAGCTCATCCAGAGCTCTAAATAGACCAACAGAAAAGACGCACGAAGTATGGAAATTCCTGGGTACTGCATCTCCCATAATGCACAGCGTAGACTCATACAGAGCAGCCCATCAGAGGCCGCGCTAATTAGCATATATAAGGAGACGGCCCCGGGAATATGCTTGACTCAACTACCACGCCCCTGAAGAAGAATTCATTTTGAAACGCGTCGGGCAATGTGGTACTGACTGTGAAAGGGGAGCTGGCTGGCGTCTCTCATACCGTTTTAATGGGGCAAGCTTGGAACCCTGCATTGGAGTCAGAGTGCATTTCAAGCAACTGGAAACCAAGCAGGAGCATCAATATATATATATATATTTGTGTGTGTATATATATATATATATATATATGTATATATATATATAAAACATTTATAAATACGTTTTTGATTTATATCTATGAATAATTGAGAATTATTTGACATTCTGATTCCCCTTTCGAAGCAGTCATGTTTGTGATTTGTATATATCCAGGCTTCCTTTGGCGTTACAGGGTTGCTCTATTTTTTATAGTTCCTTGCATGGTCTAGCATTGGTTCCCCTGCACCCAGGGTGAAGAAATGATGCTGTCTATCTTTATCTACAGTGAGTTTCAGAGCTTGGCTGTCAGAAAAGAGAAGGAAGGGAGTGAGATCAATCTTGCACAGTGGCTCCTAGTCTGAGTGGATCACTGAGGCTTTAGTTGGGCGAAGGATGATCCATGCCATTGCTGGTCAAGTGAGTGAAGTAGAGATGATTATAGTCCCTGTATACGACCCAGTCTAAGAGTAGAGAGGTTGCCTGGCTGGAGTGAAGTGGTGGTGTCCGCACAGGTTTAGCTGGCGGCTGCATTTATCCATTTATCCTCTGTAGACTTCATGATATGTATAGTAAGAATTAAATTTTTAAATCATTTAAGTAGCCCAGGTGTCCCATTACAAATGAAATAGTGGCCTGGACCTTCTGAGGGAATCATAAGTGAGGGAATATATGGCTCCTAGTTTGTATTTCTAGAAGGTACGTGTGATAACCAAGTGTGTTTGAAACATAGCTTATACTTTGGATTACACGATCACTCGCAGATATCTTACTTTCGTTGATGTTAGAGGTCATCCTAATTCCTGTATAGACAGTGGTGCCCAGCTTATACAGGAAAGGTTATGAGATTTTGATGAGGTAAGTAAAAGGTAGGTGACTAGTATCCATTGGTCCAAAGCTCAAGGGCATTTATAAAGATCACAGCAATCTATGTCTGCTAGATTTTCAAGCTTGATGATGATCTGGGTGTCCAATGCATAGTTGTAACAGGTTCCAATGAAAAAGTTCATGAGGTAATGTAAATGACTGAGGTATGCTATGCAGAGAAGTGGAAGGATGTCAGAGCCTTTTGAGATGCCAGCGTTGATGTATAAGTGAGGTGAAGAATATATCAGGAGCAAGACAATACTGGATCTGTCAGCGAGGTAGGAGGAGAATCCGTCAAGGATGGAGCCTTAATGCTGAAATTATTCAGCTTCTGCAGTAGAGTGGATTGTAGGACTGGGTTGAGGATGTATGGCAGGTCCAGGAGTGAAAGAGGGGGAACATCAATTATTTTGACTGTGGTCTTCAGACAACTTCAGATAAAGATCAAAACTCTTTCAGTGAGTTTTCCAAGGTACGGGCCATTAGAAATTGGCTGCGTTGGGATTATATATTGGAATTAATTTATATCTTATTATTCTCTCTGCAATTTGTGTTATCATATATTGTTTTTTTACTTTTGCACTAGATCCAATGACTTTTAGATACCTGTTAGTTTTAATCAAAGTGCATATGCCAAATATAGAAACTGTTTTATAAGATGTAATAATGGAGGTACTCTACTTTTTTTAATGCTATCTGTCTTCAGGGTGTGGCCCAGTCAGCAGAAGAATGCTCATATTTTCCACCTCCGCGGCCCAACAACTACTTCAGGAGCAGAGCAGTGTACCCTGCCACAGAGGGAGGAAGACAAGTGTGGTGATTGCTGCAGCCCCCCTACTGTACTTGATTTGGCACTTACAAAGGTCTCAATAGCCATTAAAAAGCAACAGATTGCGGCACCCCTTGTACCACTACTTGATTGTATTTTATTTACGTGTTATGTTACATTGTAATGGATGTATGTCAGTACAACGCGATCTAAAAGATCACGGTACTTGACAACACGGGCATTACAACGCAAGTTGTTACAACGACTTGCGTTGGAGGGCGCGGATTTTGGAATCTTATAATTTTATATTTCAACACCAGTCCACGTAACAGTAGGGAAGGTGTTGGAATATAAAATTACAACATTCCTTGCCCAACAGCGCCATCCAGCGCAAGTCGTAGTAACGACTTGCGTTGTAATGGCAGCGTTCTAAAGGCACTGCGGTGTAAACACCGCGTTCTAAAGGATGTTTCCCATTGTAATTGGTGGTCTTGGGCCTAGGATCATTTTATTTAATTAATCATTCTTTTAATTGGTTGTGTGTCTGTGTGCTTTGTTGTTTTTCATTGTTTGGCCTAATTGCCCTTTTTTGATTTACATTTCATGCATTTCTAGCTCTTCTTGCTGCCAGGCTTTGCTGGGCATGAATTTAATCTTGACTTTCATTCCCTTTCTCTTCAAAAGGCATCCTCACTCCTCCAACATGAGGCTTCAACTATGTAAGGCTTTTGCACGACTAATAATGCCAAAAGAGTGGCAATGTTATGCCACAGGCAAGCCCGTCTGTATCTGTTAATACTCCAGCTGGGTGCAGCGCAGGAATTCCTCCTTCTGCTCAAAGGTCCTCTCTCAAGATCACATACAGTAGGGGAGAACTTCTTAGCCATCGCCTGGTGTATAAAAAACAAGTAAACCTTGATCTTAATTTTTTGTAGCTTTTACTATATTGGGGGTAAAAACCACATAGATGGCACCTTGCGCAACAGAGGCAACAGTTTCTTCTATGTGTACCCTTCCATGTTCAAATAAGGGCGCTGCTTACAGTGCTGGCTGAGGTCATTTTTTCTCTCTTCTAACACCCTTTCTTTTTAAGATTCTTTCATGTGGAGCACCCCAGAGTTCTGCACTGTGTCCCACCAATTTTAACATGTACAATAGCTACATTCACTAATTAAGTTGTTTTTCTCTTTTCCTTCTATACTAAAAAACCTCCTGATTTACCTGAATCATAACTCTTTGGGCATACAAGCACAATTTAAAGAATGTATGTCAGTAGCCACCAACAACATGAATTTAAGGGCAAGATGGATGATGCCATGCAGCAGTCGTAATCTCAGTGATCTGCTAAATCACAGGGTTTGCAGCCGCAAAATTACTTTTTGGAATATAATAAATCAACTTTTCGATTTGGTAACAGGTTACCAATTCTCAGAAAGGTTTTATCAGGACATGAATAATCGCTATTTCAAAGGAACGTGTTTAGGGCCATGCTTCCAAATACAGATTAATTGTGGTATAGATGAATAGTTTGTGACCAAAATCTGGTCTACCAACATTGGATGGTAAGCCATTGACAAAAGGGAAAATGTCGCCTATAAACCCATTCTGCTGTATAAAAGTAAAAAATAAACTTTGTTGGGGAGTAGGAAGTGATTCAGAGGACCGCTGCCTACTCTCAAACAAACTTTTAAAACGTTTAAAAGTTTCTTTCAAATGCAACCCTAATTAATTTAAAAAGCAATCACAGACATAGTGATCTAGGTCAGTAGGTCACCATCCTAGAGATGGCCACCAATCGCAGTGAATCACAATTTATGGCATGCCTCAAGATTATTAATGAATTAGGTCAGATTATGACTGCCAGATATGACGTCCTTAGTGTGGTATTCCCTCAAACGTTTTGCCTTCAGCCTCTGATTTTGCTGAACTAATTTTTGTTGGATTTAGGTCTCTATCACTTCACTTCTGCTAAACAGTACTAAAGTGGTTGTGTTCTCTCCTTCAAACATGATAACATTGGACTACACCTAATTGGCACATATAATTTGCTTGTAAATCCCTATTAAATGGTACCACATGTATCCAGGGCCTGTAAATGAAATACTACTAGCGGGCAATCTCACTCATTGTGCCACCACTAAATAAGCTTTTTAAAACATGTCTCATGCCTGCCACTGCAGCCTGTGTGAGTAGTTTTAAACTGCCATTACGACCTAGCAAAATAAATCTTTTGCCAGGCTTACACCATCTTTTTCATTAATACTTATGTCACCACTATGGTAGGCCATGTGTACTTACGTTTGACGTATCCTGCTGGCTGCAGCACCCGTCGCAATGTTAAAGTGCTGGATGCAACCGTCATGGTGGCGGTCGCATCCTAATGAGGAGTGCAGGACCGCTGCATGACTGGCGGGCCATCCCAATCCCCGCTATGATGGCGGGCGGACTCAAGTCCACCCGCCATCGTAATCAGCCCCAAAATGAGGTTCTATGTAACTTCTGATCTGGAACAGAATTCCAAACCTGGGCTTAAAGTCTCATAGTAGTCTCTAGCTATGGTAATTGCATCAATTTGGGCGCAAGATTACGCCCTGATCCATTCATGTTTCTCTCGCCAAAAAACATTTGGGTGTTTCTGACATCGGGCTTAACCCATATACTTTTTTTATTCTTCTTGGCCTTTAATTAAAAAAAACATTAGATTCTGGTCAATAGCCTGTTTTTAGTAGCCTGACAGGAAAAGTGTTCAACTACAATTTAGATCTAAATGTACAGTGTGATCATTAGGACCACACAATTGAAAAGTCTGAATCAGTAACTTGACATTAAAAGGTTTATCACAAACTCAAAGCCAGACTGATATATATCAAACTCAAAAACATACTATAAAAGTATAAATAACCAAAGGAAGACCGAAATGTCTTACAATATTGGTCCTCAACAGCAAAGAACATATAAGGATCTCAGTAGCAGCGATATAGAAAATAAGGAAAAGGATTTGATGACTACACAAATGTTTTTAATCCTTCTCCCCATACATGGAAAAGATTTGCAGCATCGCCTAAACCCTAATCCAACCCAATGATAGGGGAAACACTATTTAATCAAGGAAGCAAGAAAGGTATCAGTATCAGAACGTCTGTAGAAGTTCTACTGGTAAGGAGTCTTGCATAGCATGAAGTCACACATTCAGAGATGACAAGGGAGGTTTGTACCTCTCCAAGTCTAGGAGGGAATCTAACTAACCCCATGGTGGGTTCACTAATTAAATGCATAGACAACATTTGAGAAATATATCCACAACATACCACAGTAATTTCCCATTTCCAAAGAAAAAACTAGGTGCCTTGAACACTACTCCCATGTTCCAGTCTCAACTTCCACCTTGTCCTTCCATTCCTCTCTTCGTCTGATAGTGCCAACTAGTAACACTCCCTTTGTTGTTCATTAAAATCATTCAACCTTGCCAGTTCTTCCTCACCATACTATCTCTGAAATACAATGTGCTTTTCAGGAACTAATGAATGCATTTGGTTTGCACTTACAGAAGAGAGAAGAATGCAGAAAAACAACTTTCAAGTTGGCATTAAATGTCTCAACTGTAAGCGTAAAGCCCTCAATCGTGCCAATTTAACATTTCTCTTTAACTGCAATTTAGTTCTCTAACCTACATATAATAAAATAAATGAAATCAATAATAAGGGAATCCACTATTTTATACTGTACTCTTATATGAGGCTGATGGACTTGGCTCTTTTTGCAGGGTCTCATAACTTTTTGCCATCCTCCTATATTTTTTCTGACCTATTGTTGGTGGTTTTAGGACTCTGGGCATTTTATCACTGCTGATCAGTGCTAAAGTGAATGTGCCCTCTATTGTAAACTTAGTAAGATAGGTTTACACCTGTTTGGCATATTTATTTACTTTTCAGTGCCTTTTACAGTGGTATCTCATATACCCAGGGCCAGTAAATTAAATGTTACAGGTGGGCTTGCAGAGCTGTTTGCGCCACCCACCAAAGTAGCTTTTCAATGCTGTCTCAGGCCTCTGCCACTGCAGGGCTTGCGCACACTGTTTACTGCAGCTGTGACGTGGCTCATAAAGTGGTTGCCAAGTCTGTAACTCCTCTTTAACTACATATCAGTCAACCCTAAGGTAGACCCTAGCTAGCCATATGGGCAGAGTGCAGTGTAGGTAAAAAGTAGGACATGTGCCTTAACTGTGTGGCATGTCCTGGTAGTGACAAACACCCTATCTGATTTCTCACTACTGTGAGGCTGCCCTCTCATAGGGATGCATTGGGGATTCCCTGATATGTACCTCAGTGGTAAATCTTGACATGAGAGGGGTAGCGTGATCAAGTTTGGTATGTTTGGAATAGTGGTGATAAATTCTGCTTACTGGTGCTTGTGGATTTATTATCACTATTTTAGAAATTCCACTTTTAGAAGTAGGCATTTCTGTGTGCTATGTGTCTTCATGCCTGCCTGTTGTGTATTGACTGTCTGGCCTTGGAGTGACAGGGGATGGGGAGGTGCAGTGGCTCCAGAGAGTCTGGATGAGTCAGCGCTAGGCTGAATAGGCCTGGTCTGCATTTGAAGTGGTGGGGGAGTAGCACCTGCACCTGAATAGAGCTGTGCCTACCTTTCACAATATGGCAACGCCCGCCTTTGGTGTGTCTGGAGCCAGGGCTACACTTACAATAGGGAGTGTTGGACACTTGTTAAGTGTGCCGTAGAACTAGTTTAGACTGGGCTCAGGGCCCTTAGCCATAGGAGAACAAACACATATGCGCTTTAAGTACTGGGGCTGTGACCTCATTTGAACTGAGATTGTTGGGACTAAGACACTGCATGGACTCTAGTGTGTCAGGAGGAACCACCACAGGAGACTGACCTGCTGCCTGCTGGGGGCTGGAAGGACTCCCCCTCTGCTGGAAGACCCTGTGTGCTGTCCTGTCTGTGTGCCAGCTCTGCCCTGTGGGACTTTTCAACCCAGTGTGTGTTGAGTGCTTTTGATTCCTCATCCAGCGTGGTGAGGACCGATTGCTATTCCCAGCGCTGGTGAGCCCCACTGAGAAGCGTGTGGTGGGTGCTTCCAACTTTGCATTCCTGAGCTCCAGGAGCGGGCCCAACCCTCCATATAAGGTGTGTGCAGAGGGTGTGTGCGCTGTGCTGGGAGGACCAAAGATTGGAAATCTGACTAAGACTTTGCTTCATAATCCATGGCCGCGAGAGGCCTCCGGAAGACAGACAGAGGAAGCCTTGTTGTGGGAGGAGCCTCCAGCCGTGAGCAGAAGTCAGGCCGAGAAAGCCTCATTGAGGGCTGGGCCAACGGAGGCTTTGCTCCATGTCCTGCTGTACGCTTTTGACATTTTCACGGCTGAGCGGCTGCACCGTATGGTTGCAGGCAGGCCCGATTCAGGGAGCCAGGGCGGGAGGTCCCAGCTCAGTCTTGGTGGGCATATCTGGCATTTTCGCAGCTGCGCACGAGGTCGCAAGCAGCTGCCTTCTGATCTGCTCGTGGGAGGCAGAGACTGGGTGTATGTACGCCCCACCCCCGTATTTGGTGTGCAGAGCTCTATGGGCATTCATACTCGCCAGTGGAAGTCAACAACAGCAAGGTATGATTCAAGGAGCACCTAAACGCTGTGAGTGTAACATGCCTAGGGGCACAGTGACTTCCACATTCCTGGCATTTTCACAGCTGCCCCGCATGGTCGCAGGCAGCTGCAACCCTATCTGCTTTTCGGGGGCACTGTGTTTTTGGCAGCCACACCTTTGCTTGATGTTGGGGGTGATTCTGTTCAGTGGCATCACAGGGCGAACACAGTAAGGGCCCGGGATTCGAATAAACCATGGCGTTTCTGCACTTCCTAAGGGAGGGAACGGAGACTCCTGAAAGTGGAGATTTACCTATGATAATATCTCTGTTGGGCTATGCTAAGTACCGTTATATTGTTTATGCCTAATGTATTGTGCTAAGTGCACTCTTACCAGTAGTCACTAGTTGCCCTACCTAACTGTGATATAGGTGATTATGACAGTAGCCCGGTTGGCCTAATCATTTATGCAATCCCTGTAAAGCCATGCCAAGTGCCTGGTGCAACAGTGTATATATGTGATCATGTCCTAATGTGTTTTATGGTTAATTCAAAAGCTATTTTTATATAACCTTGGGTGGAGTTTCTTTTGTGGTGTGCTGTGTGAGTGTGTTGTGCAAACGGTTTACACATTGCCTCTGAGATAAGCTTGACTGCTCTGCCAAGCTAACAATTGGGTGAGCAGGGTTTGTCTTCAGTGTGTAACTCCCTTGCCCTGACTAGAGTGGTGGTTTCTGCCTGGCTTAGGCGCATGCCCTAGCCAACCAGTGGCACAATATACCAATACAATTGTATTAAACATAAACGACAACAGGTCACAATTTATAAAGAAAGCATTAAAAATTATTCATTTTCACTAATCACTGGTGAATGCACTGCTTTAACTGCAGTTTAGCTCACCACCTTACAATCTAAACCTATAGAAAATGAATATCAGAAATCCAGATGTTTCTCTAAAGGAAAAACTTTAATATGCACACACACACACATATATGTCATAACACACAACAGGTGCACTTTCTATATCTTTGGTACACCATATCTTATTATTACTATTGAATCACACGAGTGCATAAGGCCATTTGTAAATATATATATCACCTAGCTAAACATAAAAGAATGGAGCCAAAATCATGCTACTCCAGACCATAGCAGCCTTCTTAGAGTTCAACTTGAGACATATACTTAATTACCTCTGTGTCAGGGAACAAAGCAGCCTTCTCAGACCTTTGGTTGTTAAAGCTTTATCTTTAGACACCTCATCTGGACTAGATTGTTGAGCAACACATTTTACAACAGCAACATTCAACAGCAATTGTAGAGCATCTAGCTGACCCTTAACAAAAAATCCTTTTTTGATTGAGCATCTGTCTGAGGTAAGGCCTACTTGCTACCTTGAGAATCAGGAGAAAACTCTAAAAGCATAACTGGAATCAGTCAAAATAGTTATAGATTTCGGAGTGGCTAAATTGCAAACACGATATAGGATACTGTTCAGGTACTTCAGCATAATTTGCTTGTGGTAAACTTTCAACACCTTTGCATATTGTGTAAACATCATAACTAGCAACCAGAGTTTATTTTTCATTTCTGAGACAAGAAGCATCTGCATAATATATAAGGTGTCACAGTTCAGTAAAGATCCATGTTTGAAATTAGGTTACTGGTTGACTGGGGCGTGAGCCCTGGTCAAACAGCAACCACAATCCTAGTCAGGGTACTGCTCAGGAAAACCTCAAATTAACCTGTGCTCAAGCCCCTGGTAGCTTAGCACAGAGCAGTCAGGCCAAATGTGTAAAGAATTGATGTAACTCTTCAACCACCACACAAAAGATCCCACACGAGGTTAGGCAGATGATAGAACTTAATTTATTAAATAAAACAAGATCACAACTATAAAAATCCAATCAGTAGAACCAGAGTTATGAATTTTTAAAGAATAAACTGTAGAAAAGCACCTAAAAGCAGAAAGCGCTAACCCCGGCTATCTGGTCGCGCTTGACCCGGTCGAAGCATAAATATTTCAGGCAGAATGTGATAGCGCACAGGTTAGAAACAGTCCTAATTGGGAAAACCCCCAAGAAAGCTTTAAGAAACTTATGTATGGAGCACTTCAACATCCTAAGGCTTGGGAGTGAGGTCAGTAAAAGATCTGTGATCGAACATCAGCCGTTACTAATTACGTATAAAATACAACCATACTTAACCATCGTGACTTTGGGGTTTGAACGTTTCGTCCTGACTAGATTCAGGTTTAACATTTTTCACCACTTGGTTTCATATCCGGATAAAAATGACTGGAATAGAATTTTGGCTCCCTGTCCATGTGACAATGTATCCGTCGAGTCCACCTTCCATCTTGTATTACTATGTAAATTGTATAAGAAAGAGCGTGCTAGATGGTTGAAACAATATTTGAGAGGTGGGGAATGGCGGCAATGTAGGCCAGCTTATTTGAATCTGCAACAACTAGGAAACCCTCTGTGTATTAGGACTATGTCGATGTTCTTAAAAAGTGTTTTGAAACACCGGAACTCACTATGCACTAATGACTAATCGATCGATCACCTCAATTGATTTAATACTTTTTAAAATTATTTATTATGTGTATTTGTAATGTGATACTTTTTGTATGAAATGCTTTTATGATTTTTAAAAAAGGTGAAAATCGAATAAAGCTCTAAAATTGAATTGATAGAAACAGTCCTAGATAAGCCCTGCTTAAGTTTTACCTTCTCAAGTTTTCTGACAAGCGTCCTGTTTGCATTGGAGAGAGTCGCAGGGAAAAGAAGAGCGTTCGGGCTTGGTTGTTGTGGAGTGAAGAGCAGGTTGGGAGTCGCAGGTGAGTGTGCTGAAGCTTCACGGTGGTGATACCCTGCAGTGTATTGATGCTTGCTGTGAGAAGAGACTGGCTGACGGTGGCTCATGCTGAATTTTGGTGCGAGATGTGCGGTGACATGAACATGAACAAGCCCATTTGTTACCGCAAAGAGCCCAAAAGCACTATTTCAGGAGCCCGTTAGCCACACCAAGAGTCCCGGTCATGAGAGGCACCACATGGGGGTCAGGAACTTGTTGTAGCTGGGTCCATGAACTGATTTGGGATCTTTTTGTATCCCTGGGGCTCAATCAGGAGACCAGGAGACTAGCCCTTTGAGTCACACTGAGGTCCTGGGTTCAAGATGAAGTTGCAGTTCCAGGTTTTCTTGCTTGGGCAACATGGAAGGAGGTCAGCACATCAGGGCAGCAGTTCCTTTAGAGCAGCAGTCCAGCTGAGTGGCAGTCATTGTAGCAGCACAGCAGTCCTTCTTCCTGGTAGAGTATCCACAGTTATAGAAGTACATTGAAGAGCTGGTGTCTAAGGTACTTTTTTTATTCACAGTTGTGCCTTTGAAATGGGGAGAAACTTCTATAGGCATGCCTTTGAAATGCACAGATCCCCTGTCCTCCTGGCCCTGGCTACAGACTAACTACAGGGGGTATGGAGCCCTTTTTGTGGAGGTAAGACAGCCTATTCAAGTGTAAGTGGGGCTATGCCCTGCTCCTCCCTCCCATCATGCTAGTTATGGCCCATCCAGTCACACCTAAGCTCCCAGTGTTTGTGGGTGCCATGGGGGAATACATAAAGACCAACAGTCACCCACACACAGTCCTGTGACCCAGAGACAGGCTGCAGGCACCAAATGGCTAAGGCAAGAAAATGCTAACTTTCTAAAAGAGGCATTTTCAGAATTGCAATTTAAAATCCAACTTTACCTCAAGTTAGGATTTTAAACTGTGATTCCAGAGACACCAAACATTAAATTGCATCTCTTCTCCTTTGGAAACGACACTTATAAAATGTAATAAGGCAACTCTCAAATTATCCTATGAGAGAGATAGGCTTCACAGTAGTGAAAAATAAATGTAAGAGTTTTTCACTCCTAGTGCATGTAAAACATAAAAGTACATGTCCTACTTTTTAAATATATTGCACCCTGCCCTCTGGGCTGTCCAGGCCCTACCCTAGGAATGACTTATATGTATTAAAAAGGTAGGTTTGGGTCTGGCAAAAGGTTTATTTTGCCAAGTCGAAATGGCAGTTTAAACTGTACACACAGGTTCTGCAAAGGCTGGACTTAGACATGTTTAAAGTGCTACTTAATTGGGTAGCACAATCAGTGCATCAGATCCAAAAGTACACTTTCAATTTACAGGGCCTGGGCACATGTAGTGCTAATTTACTACAGACTTATAAGTACATTAAGCATGCCAATTTGGTATAAGCCAATTGTACCATGTTTTAAGGAGCAAATACAAGCCCTTTAGGACTGGTTAGCTTTGATAAAGTGCACAGAGTCCTAAGGTCAGCAAAAATAAATTCAGCAAAATAAATGGAGGAGTGAAGGCAAGACGTTTGGTGATGACTCTGCAGAAAAGACCAAGTATAACGGTGCATCAGTGAGATCTCAACAAGGGGTTTGGGTAGGTGGGCAATGGTGAGCAACCAGTCCTGCATTGCCCCACTTAGGGAGATGGGAATGAGGAGGCTGGATTTAACACAGGAAAGAAACAGTGTAAAGCAACAGCTGCAACCAAGCACAGGCACAAAGTCAGCTGTACTGCCACAGCATTAAAGGCAGAGGAATAGTTAAGTCTGGGCGGTGAACTCCGCTCCTCCGCTCTCAAGGAGTTTTCCACATTCAGCATTTCACGGAGCTCGCAGAGTTTTTTCCTCACTTGTATTCGTCAATATCAAGTTGGCGAGTGAGGAAAATCCATCTCCAGGCGAGATTTTTCCTCGTTTGCGATCCTCAACATCAAGTGGGCAAGCGTAAGTGTGGAAAATCAACCTCCTGGTGAGATTTCTAAGCACGGGCGATCAGAGTTCTCATTGCAAGTGATTGCGTATGCTTGTGACCGCTCTCGTTGAGAAACTGTCTGTTTGCGTTGAGAAAGCTGCTGCTCAAGTAAAAATCTACTCGAGCGGCAGAAAGGAAGCAGCGCCCGCTTTTTCTGTGCATGCTGCCGTTCGCGATGATTGCACAGTGCGGACAAGCACCTGGCACTGAAAATCACAGTGAACAACATTTATCTAATGCACTCCGCCGCTTGCGGATTTCCACGTAGCAGAATTCTGTAAACTCTGCCCAGGCTTAGAAATAATAATAAATCAGTTTCCTATGATCACTATGATCTGGCAGCAGCACTCCCAAAATACAGACCTCCCTCTTGTGGTAATACAACGTTTGTGGGTAGTCAGACAGACCTAATGCAGCTGCAGAGGCCATTGATCAGTAGGTTAACTGGTGTGGAGAGCACTGAGTGCTGGATAGTTTTTCCTCCATTACTCTCCAAATCATATGTGTCAAAAGCAAAGTCTGTGGATTGGTAATCAGACCGAGGAAAATGGAAGCAAGTTTAGTGATATGGTGAAGAACGTTTATGTTAGAAATGCCAACAGCATCATTTGTTTTACATGAGGAGCAGGATATTTAGAAGTGTTTACAACCGATCAGCTATCTCCAATATCCTTCAGATATCAGGTGGACTTTTGATTAATGACACATCTTACATACAGGCCTTTCTTATCAGCAGGAATTAAAGTGTGTACTGGGCAGTTGGCTCCCATTTGTTTGTACTAAAGTGTTGGATATTGATTCAAAGAAGGGAGAGGGAAATCACACTGCTTTAGTTGCTGGTCTGAACCCTAGGTCAGTATTGGGTAATCTCTTTTCCAGTCTTGATGGGACCTCCTTGCCCGAGGGTGAGGGTACTCTTGTAAAGGCAGGATTGCACCAGGATTGCCATGTGAAAAGTTAGTGGAGGCGTCACTGTCATCATCGCTAGGTGAAGGGGTTTACCTTTCTAATCAAAGTACACATTCCGTATCTCTCACTCTTCTTCCTGCAGTTGGTTTCAGTCTATCTAGGGTAAAAGACTGTGTGCCAAATGACTTTGAGCCAAAGCTTTGGCTCAATTGGGGTACTGAACAAGATCATAGAGGTGGAAAATGTGGTTTCTCCTCTTCCCATATTGCTCTTGAGTTTATCACATTGCCATCAGTCATGCTTAAGCTTGCCAAGCTCTTGATGTGCTCCCTTGCTGCACTCACTTGCACAGGTGCCTGCTTGTCCCCCTCCCACAAGCAGCTCAGCTGTTGCTCCACTGTTTCTAGCTGCTATTTGTGATGCACCCCAACATCTCCTGATGAGTGTAGCCACTAGGTCGCAGCAACCACAGCAGCAGCACCCAACGCCCCACTCACACACTAACACCCACTTGCACCCCACTCCTTGATATCATGCATGCTCCTAAACACCCATGTACTCAGCAAACACGCCACCGAGATTTGGGAACTACAGGACAATGCATTCCTGAACCTTCCTTTCCTCACTGAAACATGGCTGACCACAGCGTCAATAAAAGACATTGTCACAACAATCCCCGCAGGTTACAAGAATGTGAGACCGGACCACCAACACAGATGAATAATCATCTTTTTTTAAGACATAATCAGCTGCAGCACCAACTTAGAAACTGGAATCAAAAACATGGAACATCTCAATTTCAAACTACAAATCACAGCTAACTTAATCTTAAGCGGACATCTGATCTTCCAAATCCCAGGACTCTGTGCCAACTTCACCAGCAACATCTTGGACTTCATTGCCCCACTAGCCATTGCCTCTAGCACCTACATCCTTTCTGGGAGAGGGGGAAACACAGAACATCTAGGATATCCTCCTCCTTCTCTTCCACTGCTTTTGGAGTATCATTATTCATTTTGGAAAAAAAATCAGGAGGAGGCTGATGTAATATTTTAATTTCTTATGCATGTAATTCAATCCTCCCACCTGAGATTCTTGTCTATGTTTTATGGCTCTTCTTCCCAATTTATTAAAACCTACCATTGTTCTTGACTTTAAAAAAAAAAAAAAATCTCTAATGACCAAAGGTACCTTCTTCCAGAATGTCTTTTTATGATCATCATGAGTGCACTTTACCCAGTTCTCTACACACATGCATGTTCTCTCAGCATACTGGTAGTGCATAACATGGACAGGTGTGCCTTTAGGTGGGGTCTTCTATTGTTCCATTTCTCCGGCCCCATTTTCTTTTGTGTGACCCTTATTCACACTACAAGGGAAACATTTAGACAGTTTGCTGCCTTGCCCAAAGCTTATCCCATAGAGGGGGTTAGTAAAAATGGATACTAAGGGAAATGGAGACTGACAGTTTTTTTCCTATCAATTACTGTAGAAAGTTGACTCTATACTATACCAAAGTAAGGTATAGTGTGCTCAGAGTCCAGTGAGTCCCCAGAGGTATAGCAGATGTTAAATTAGGTAGGCACTAACAGCTCTCTTTGTGGTAGTCTGGCTGGAGAGGTAAGTTGAGTTATTGGGGGTGCCTGGACACTGTCGGTTGGGCCACCCAAGGTCGTGGGTCTTCGGAGCAGGGGTGTCTATTGCCATCAGGTTTCTTTACCAGCCCCAATCACGTTCGGGGGACCCTTCAGGTTGAGGCTGCAGGCGTCATCTTGAAGCTTGAGGGAGGTCGGGGATCACCAGTTGCCAGGCCAGGATCACTGGGGAGACCTCCTCCTGTTGTTGGGCCACTCGAACTCAGGTCAAGGGTGTCAGGTGCAGAGTGGTGCAGCATCACAGAGTTGCCAGAATCCAGAATCTGTGGATGAGTCTTGGCTTGAGCAAATCAGATGTTCAGGGGTGACAGAGTCGGTTAGTTGAGGCAGGCAGGTCCTCCGGGCTCTGGGGGTTTCTGGTTGCTGGACTCGTCGGGGTTCTTGTTTTAGGAAGGTTGTAGACGGGACATGCTGGTAGGACCAGGGCCAAAGTAGTTGGTGTCTTCTTCCTGGGCCAGCATTGTTCTTCGGTCCTTCTTCTTTCTTCCTCGAATCTGAGCAGGCAAGATTCAGGGTTGCCCTTACATTTAGAGGTGTTTAAAGGGGTGTGGAGGTTGGGGCCAATGGGTCCCTTCCATGGGTGGGTACACCCCCTGTTATGCTACCCTCAAGTGGGAGGGGGCATGAGACGCCGCCCTAATTGGCTGAGTCCCCTCATCTTCAAGATGGAGGGGACTGAGATGTGTGCTTCACCTCACCTCCCTCTACTGATGGGTGTGTTTGGCAAAGGTAGGCACACCTCTTTTCCTAGCTTGGTTTTCCCACCAATTCTCCCACCCAAAGTGTGGGGCAGAACGGGTGGGGGCCAGTTGCTGGGAGCAGCAAAAGGCAGGGACAGCACCCAAAGGTAGGAGGACTTAGAAGATTCCCTTTCGTGGACCCAGCCCATCCTGGGGGAGGAGGTATGACACCTATGCCCGGAATGGGCTTTGTTTCTAGACCAAGAGAGTGAAAGCTCTCTACACAGGGGCGAGAACCTTGTCTGGTGGTGGCAAATGGCAGGAAGCCATTCCAGATCCAACCATCGCCAGAGCCAACCTTCACGAAGGGATGAAAGACGTAGCCGAGTGGATGACGACCAGCCGCCTGAAACTGAACTCGGACAAGACGGAAGTCCTCATCCTGGGCTCCTCGCCCTCCGCCTGGGACGACTCCTGGTGGCCCCCCGCCCTGGGCACCGCTCCCAAACCAACAGACCACGCACGCAACCTGGGCTTCATCCTGGACTACTCCCTCTCCATGACCAGACAAGTCAACGCCGTCACCTCGTCGTGCTTCAACATCCTGCGCATGCTACGGAAGATCTTCCGGTGGATCCCCACCGAGACCAGGAAGACGGTCACCCAGGCCCTCGTCACCAGCCGACTGGACTACGGCAACGCCCTCTACGCCGGAACCACCGCCAAGCTCCAGAAGAGACTCCAGCGGATCCAGAACACCTCAGCCAGACTCATCCTCGACATCCCACGACACAGCCACATCTCCGGACATCTGAGAGACCTGCATTGGCTCCCCATCAACAAGAGAATCACCTTCCGTCTCCTCACCCACGCACACAAAGCCCTACATGATCAAGGTCCGAGCTACCTCAACAACCGCATCAACTTCTACGCTCCCAAACGCCATCTCCGATCAACCAGTCACGCCCTCGCCGCCGTCCCCCGCATCCGAAGAACAACAATAGGAGGAAGGTCCTTCTCCTACTTGGCCGCCAAGACCTGGAACTCCCTCCCGACCGACCTGCGCCTGACCCAAGACCACCTCTCCTTCAGGAAGAAGCTCAAGACCTGGCTGTTCGAGCAGTAGCAGCACCCCCCCCCCCCCAAGCGCCTCGAGACCCTCCGGGTGAGTAGTGCGCTCTATAAATGTCTATGATTGATTGATTCAAGAACCACACCAGTCCTCATCATTTTTCAGGGGGCATCTTTACAATGCCCTCTGAGTGCATTTGACATTACATCCCACCTTTACATCAGTGTGGGTTTATTGTGCTGAGAAGTTTGCTACCAAACTTCCCAGTTTTTAGTAAATCCTTTATGGAGCTGTGGGGTTTGTAATGACCAACTCCCAGACCATATACTCCTTATGGCTTTACTATACCTACAATGTCTAAGAATGGACTTAGACACTGTAGGGGTACAGGACTCCTGCCACTGTTCCCTCACTTAGGGCTAGTGCACCCTACTAGGGGGGTGACTTAGCTATGCCCCAGGTAGTGAGTTGCAGGCATGGTACACAGGGATGTGTGCCATGTTGACTCTTCACTGCACCAAAACATGCACCCTGCAATGGCATAGGGTGGGTGTTAAGGTACCGGGCCTCTAAGGGTGGCACAATAGGTGCTGCAGCCCTTAGAGGCCTTCCCTGGTCACACTGCTCTTGGTGCCCATAGTATATTTTACAAGGGGCTTACCTGTGACCAGAGATGTGCCAATTGTGGGTACAAAGGTACAGTCTTGTGAAAGAACACAGGTCCTGGGAACCTGATTGCTGGGACCCAGGGCACATCAAGTCAGGTTGCATCAGATGTCAGGCAAAAAGTGGGTGTTAACCATGCAAAAAGGGGCACTTTCCTTTAATTACCTAGGAGAGAGGATCATGTCCAGTCAAAGCCAGTTGATGCTTGCAGAAGCAGGTGGTGGACCTAGCCCTCTAGGACTTAGATCTGACCAGTCCTCGGACCAGTTAAGGGTCTTTTGGACCAAGTTCCAACCCCTTGAAGCCCCACCTTACTCCTCTTGCTCTCTAGCTCATGCTCTCTCTCTCCCTCTCTGCACAGTTTTCACATGTTCTTTTTCACCACTCTTTTTTCCATTAAGTGCCTGTATTACCTTTCTCTCTCTTGTCAGTTTTTCTCATTGCATTTCATTTATCTTTTTCCTGCCGTTTGTCTCTTACTATACCCTTATTTTAGCCTTTCCTTGCGTCATACCAGCATTTTCTGGTTGCATTTCACCTGTTTCTTTCTTGCCTTTTGTGTCTTTTTCTGCCTGTGTTTTTAGCCTCTCTCTTGTTTTGTGCCAACATTTTCTGAGAGCAATTAACCTATTTCTTTTTTGCCCTTTGTTCCTTTTTCTGTCCTTGTTTTGTGGCAGCATTTCTTTATGATTGCACTATACCTATTTTTGCCTTTTGTCTATTTTTGAGGTCTCTTTTTGCCCTTGTGCCTTGCATGGTGCCTCTGTTTTAATATGCCCCAGCCCTCCTGCAACCCCCTTCCCTCTTTCCCTGTCTCATCTTACCTGCTTCCTCGCTATGCGCATCTTTTCCTGCTCTCTTTCCAGTGCCCCTCATAGCCCCGTCCACCATGCCATGCCCTCCTTCCCTCTCCCATAGCCTCCTTAATGGTGGCTGCTAAGTGAACGCGTGCAGCTGAGGCACACAGCTCTCATGCCACTGGTGCACCGAAGGCACCAACGGCAAGCCCATCAGCGCCTGTACATGCCTGGATCATGTCCAGTGCCAAAAATCCTGGTACTCCCCAACCCACCACTAACTGTCCAAAGCTCCTTCACACTCTCATTCTCGCCTGTCACTCGCCATGTAGCTACTGCACCACATCTTACAACAAGGAAGAAGCCTTGACCTGCACTGTCTGGTGTTTTACCTGCACCACCACACCCACAACCCCAACACCACCAGCAACCACACTGACAGTACCAAAACACCCTACCCACAAACTAACACCCACCTGCACCCCGCTCTTCAACACCCGCTCACTTAGCAATCAGGCCACAAAGATGTGGGACCTGCTGGACGATGCCTTCCTGGACCTCCTTTTCCTCAACAAAATATAGCTGATGCAGCGTCAACAAAATACATGATCACAACAATCCCTGCAGGCTACAAAATCATTAGACAGGACCGCCAACACAGACTTGGATCAGGAATTTCCATTATTTTCACAGACATTATCAGCTGAAGCACCAACTAAGATACTGGAATCAAATACATTGAACACCTCAATTTCAAACTACAAGTCACAGCAAACTTCATCTTAAGTGAACCTCTGATCTATTGACTCCCAGGACTCTTAACCAACTTCACCAGCAATATCTCAGACTTGTTTTCCCCTACTAGCCTTCGATTCTAGCGCCTACATCCTTCTAGGAAACCTCAACTTTCAATGAAAAGATCTGGCCGAACCCAACTAAGCCACACTCCTTGAAAGACTCAGAAATCTTTATCTCAGCCAATCACATATCAGCCTCCTCCCATGCTGCTGGACACATCCTGGACCCCATTTTCACCTCATTCAATAGTATTGCCATGAACACACCCACCCCTGCCACCTTGAACAATCACACCATCCTCAGCTTCTCAATCAATATTCGCCACCGCAAACGAACCACAATGAATGTTCCTGAGCACCAACACTGGAATAAACTATCTGAGGTGGTCTGCTCCTCTGCCTTCTACAAATAACACCCAGAGCACATAGGCCAGCTATCAGGTGAAATCAATTACACAACTGGATCACTGCCTACACTCATACCAAAGTCCTCTGGAAAAGAAGCCTAACAGCAAGAACACAAATGGAGGCAAACTGGTACATGGAACAACTCATTGTGACTAAACAGTATTGCAAAAAACTGGATTGGAAATGCAGAGCAACCCAGGAAGAATTGGATAAGGAAGATTTCAAATCCACCCATTGACATTACCACTAGAAAATCTGCGAAACCAAAAGGAAGGCCCTGACCTAGCACATCAACAACAGCTCTAACAACAACATATACATCTTTGTTATCATAAAGGGCTTCATCACACCAGCAGCAACCACCAGCAACAACAACCCAATCCAAGAACTATGTAACAACCTCTGCAAACAATATCATAGATATCTACACCAAATTCAACACACAACTGGACCCCATCAAGCTTTTAATAAGCCTTCTGGCATCAGAAAAAAGTGACACCCTGACAACATGGAACCCTATCACCACAGAGAAACCAAAGATATCATGTAGACCATCAACTCCGAGAACCCATTGGATCCTTGCCACCACCACATAACTGAGAAAGGTTCAACCCTCATCAACAAAGTTCTTACCCCCATTTTCAACACCTCCATCAACACAGAAACTTTGCCGGAAGCCTGGAAGCACGCAACCATCAATGCCCTTCTGACAAAGCCCTCAGCAGCCCCACTCAAACTCGCTAACTACCCGCTGATCGCCCTTCTTCCATACCTGGACATGGTCCTAGAGAAAGCCATCAACAGATGCCTAGCTGACCACCTCACCAATCACCAGCTCCTTGATGCCATGCAATCAGCCTTCAGACCTAACCACAGCACAGAGATATCCCTCATAGCAGCAACAGACATCTGGATGATACTCAACAAAGGAGAGACTGCAGTCATTATTCTACTCAACCTCTCTGCACCCTTTGACACAGTGTCCCATCCCATCATGATTAGATGACTGCACGAGGCTGGCATCCAAAGCCATGTCCTCCTATGGATATGCACTCTTCTTACTAGAAGAACACAAACAGTCGGCCTGCCAGCCTATTCTTCAGAAGCCTGGAAGCTCATTTGAAGAGTCTTGCAATGTTCCTCACTTAGTTCAACCCTTTTCAATATTAACATGATATCACTGGCAGACATCATTCATGCACACAACATCAACTTGCTCACCGACAACACGCAACTGATTTTGTCCCTCTCGGACAAAACACCCAACACCAGGAAGAAATTCAACTTGTGCAGCAAGCTAGACATGTCCGCCGAGGTCAACACTGTCACCTAGGCCTGCATCCCAGCCCAGAGGATGCAAAAAATCAAATTCAAGTGACTACCTAACAGCACTGGAAAAACCGTCACCCAAATACTCATCACCAGAAAACTAGACTACCGGAACACTCTCTATGCAGGAATGATGAACCAACTAAAAAAATGACTTCAGACCATTCAAAACGAGGATGCCATACAGGTCCTCAACTTCCTACCATGGTCTCACCTCATGCCTCACCTACGTGAACTACACTGGCTCCATATACATCAGAGCACATAATTCAATCTCCTCCTCCACATATGCAAAGCACTACACAACACCGGCTGATCCTACCTAAGCAGTTGTGTGCAGTTCCACCAGCCCTCTAGGCACCTGCGACCAGCCGGACACTCACTGGCTGATGTATCACGCATATGCAAAAGCAGCTTAGGAGGTTGTGACTTCTCACAATTCGCCCCTAAAGCATAAAACAACCTCCTACACCACATTAGGGTCTCCTTCTTGCTTCCTGAATTTCGCAAGAAGCTGAAGTCCTGGCTTTTCAAGCAGGCCACTTGAGGCAAGTCCTACAGACCTGTAAAGTGCCAGGATACCCTCACAGATATTTAGCGCTATAGAGATCCACATAACATGACAAGATCCAGGATGGCGGAACCAGTGAGCCTCTTTCAACATATTCACCCACTACGATCTACCAGGGTCATAGGCAACCCATGCCTCCGCTTCTAGAGCCTCCTACTCTGATACAGTGGATTTCATCACCATTTCTAGCTACTAAATCCTTGGACTCTCCCTACCTACCCAAAGTGGTTTATCTCATCATTATCTGACCAGATAGCAAATCTCAATTCAATCATAAGTGCACAAAGTATGGACAAAAACATAATCAGCCTCACATTTCAAAATCTTAAAAAACTCTGAAGACTATCTCACCCGATCAGAAAGCCAAACATCGGGCTATTGACCACCAAAGCTTCCTCACAGAGATGTTTTCCATCTTACATTTGGTGCCTGGTCGGTTGTAAGTGTAATTGTATTTATGTAGCGCTTACTACCCCGGACGAGGTGTTGAAGTGCACCCAAAGGATTAGTGGTAAATTAGTACAGAGAAATATAAATTGTTTATTTGAGTGGTGGACAGGGGAGTCTGTTAGATTGAGTGAGTAGGATTAAGAAAGGACAGAAGAGGAAACGGTCTAGAAAGTATTATTTGGGTGTTTTATTAATCAGATTAGGTTTGGGATGAGTCACAGGAGGGTTAGAAGATGGAAGGATCTAGAAAGGATTATTAGGGAGATTATAGTAGTGAAAGGAGGTTTGGGATGAATCAGAGGAGGTATACAGGAGGGAAGAGTGTAGGAAGTGTATTTTTGGAGAACATAGTAGTAAAATGATGTTTGGAGTGAGTCAAGGAGGGAGGCGTCAAGAAAGGATTTTAGGGAAATCATAGTAGTAGTAGAATGAGGTTTGGGATGAGTGAGAGAGTGGAGGTAGAGGACATACTGAGAGAGGTATAGAATGAGACAAAGAGTAGTACTTTGGAGGGAGTTGAAGGCTTTCTTTCTTTCTTTCCAGTAAAGTAATACATATATAGAAACATAACTACATAGAAAGGGTATAAATGTATAAGGAAAAGAATTACGAGATATAAAATTGTATTGCATAAAGTTCCATATGTGCAAGTATTGTTGGGTAGTTAGAAATTCAGACTTTCAGATATTGCTGTACGTAAAAGGTAAATATTGGTGTATTTTTGAAAGGTATGGTTTTTGTTTGTTTATTGTTTTTTTAATTTTGTATATATTTTTTAATTGTATGTTTTACTCAATATTTTAATAGATAAGCATTTATAGATATAATTTTTTGATCATATTTACATATTGTTATAGATAAGATTTTTACACACACACATGTAATCCAATTATGCATATACAAATGCACGGGGATATGCTGTATATATTTGTGTTTGAGTAGGTTGGTCATGTAGGAAAAAACAAACTCATAAGTATTCTTTTGAAAAAAGATAGTTATCTGTAGCTCTTATGTTTGGGAGTAAGGAACTCCATATATGGCTGCTTGAACAGAGAAAGATGTACCACCCGTTTTTTTCTTGGATGCTGGATTTTTGAGGCAAGGTGCTAATCTTGAGAAAAGGTTCCTTTGTTGCATTTATTTTCTAATTTTATTCCTGATAAAAAGTTCAGTGTACTGCTTTGTGGGTGACACAAAGCAGTTTGAAGGTTGCTATTCTAGCAACCTGTAACCAATGTAGGGCCCTCAAGGCAGGGGAGACGTGGGCTTGTGGTTTTACATGTAGGAATAGTCTGGCAACAGAGTTCTGAATTCGTTATAGTTTTTTCTTGGTTGATAAAGACGAACCCTAGTAGAGGATATTGGGGTAGTCAAGTTTAGAGAGTACAAGAGAGATAATAGCTTGGACCTTGTGTGGAAATCTTAGGTGGGAGCAAGATGTGTTGCAGAGTTTTCATAGTAATGAAGCTTGCTCTTGCTAAGCCTTGAGAGACCCCTGCTTTTGTGAAGTGCTGTTTGAATGAGAAAGGGGGAGTACAGATGACATTTGTATTGTTCTGAATGTAGGATATGAGCCAGTCGAAAGCAGCGCCCTCGAAGACATCTTCATAGAGTCTTTGGATTAGAGTGTCATGGTCAACTGTGTCAAAGGCAGCTGAAAAGTCCAAGAGACTTAGTTCAGTGACCTCATTCTGGTCTACTGTGTTTTTAAGGTTATCCCAGATGATGATGTGGGCAGATTCTGTGCCTCTTACTGAAAAGAATACTGTTTCCAAGTCAGAAAGTATGGAGTTATCATCAATGAAATCTGGGTGAATGCTGCTTTTTTAATCAGTTTGCACAGGAAAGGTCCATTTGTAATTAGTCTGTGGTTGCTTGTATCATGCAGTTCCAGGTTTCATTTCTTTAATAATGGGCGTTGCATGGCTTTTTTTTTGTGGTGGTCCAGTCATGCTCTGTTTACTACTCATGCCAAGTGTAGGATTTTACAGCATATATGCACCCTTTTATGTCAATGAAAATCTGCTCATTCATATTTTAGTTTCTAAAGTGTCTGAAAGGCTTGATTTTCAAAAGAAAAAATAATAATCTGTGAAACACAGATTCAGCCAGCCAGATTTTCCCTCATCGTAAATTGATGAAATAAGCTTGTAAATAGAAGGCAAGATGAATATTTATATCCTATGATACACACATTTTGCATAGAGTCACATGCCTACTTCTCATTCTAAACACAAGCAGGTGCCTATTCTGAGATCATGGGAATGAGAAAGAATGGCCTTCAAACAAATTCAGTAATGGAAACATTTCAGCTGAGCAAACCACCAAGCAAGGTTTGTTTCTCTTCCATCTACATAGAAGAAATGCCCTGCTCACATGAGCCCAAGTTTCAACTACACTATAACTGAAGGCCATTCTCAGGATGCTGCAAGCATCATCAAGTGATTCAAGACATTAAGACACATATAGCCCACCCTGAAGGACCTTGGCTGGCATTTCAAGTATCCATCTCTTTCAAGATCTTCTGCATCTTTCATAAAGCAATAAGAAACAGACTCTAGGGGAGTCACGGAGGTTTGCCCCGGTTTGGACCGGTGACCCATCTGTAATTGTCATGAACCTTCTTGTACCCAGACCACAGGGTGATATGTGCAGAATGTCCATTACTAACAACCGCTTATTTAATTAGAACCTTTTATCTGTGGACCCTTTTGTGTCCCTCCTAAAGATCCATTTTAGAGACACCAATGTCTCTTTCCCACACCCAGCAGAAAAAAAATGAACATTTCCGCGGATCAATGCACCAAAAGAAGCTTGGACATTACCAGGTAGGAGATAAAGAACTGCAAAAAACGAAACAAAAAATTCTAGAGACAAGCCTGCGCCATCTGTGTACACAGACTATGAGATAAAATTCTTCCATGCACAAGCTGCACCACCCCAGCAGCAGGTCCGGGAATATCTAACAATCAGTTGTAACTGCATTAAGGTTTGACATATGTGATTAATAATGAGCTCTTTTTTTTGTAAGTTGTAGCTGGCTCAGTAGGACTCGTTTATGTACAAACAAGGCAATATTTTGTACTGTTACTAGTGGTATAGTGTGGGCAAATAATAGCATTTTTTTTAAAAAAAGAAATGAAAGAGTGAAATAATAAAATTCATTGATGTAATAGCAATACTTTGGGGCTGATTCAAAAAGGTAATCTGAGACAAAAGTCTAACTTTATGACTTTTGGTATTCATAGAGATAATTTATGAGTCATATCTTTACATCCACAGTCAGGCTGGAATCTCAGCACCCGGGCCATAGTCTCCGCACCCGGGTCATAGTCTCCGGCTCAGGCCGTACTCTCCATCTCGGACCGGATGAAGTGTAATCAATAGGCCAGAATGTAATTTTTACAAAAGGGAACATTAGGAACGTATAATAAATAGTAGAGGAGGTAATGAAAATCAGTTTGGGCAGGAAAAAGGGTGTGGCCAGGCACTACATCATATCCCCGAAAAGTTTGCTCCTTTACATCATGGTACAATTTGCACTCCCCTCAGTGTTGACACTACAGTCAACACTGAGGATAACACAAATTGTGCACTAAGTGTACCATGATGCAAAGGAGCAAACTTTTCTGGGATATATGTGTTTAGATGAATTCTAACAAGTTTTAGGCCTGGTGAAACTGCACATGCTGCACCATTCAAATCATGCCCCTAATGCCTGCAAGATAACTGCATTGGTGACTTGTTGTTTAGTACTAAAATATAGCAAAATATATGGTGTTAAGAGGAGTTATGACAAATTTGGGCCGAGTGACAGTGAGCCTGCTGCACCATGCAAATCATGACCCTATTGCCTTTAAGATGACTGCACTTGTGACTGCCTTTTAGGAGTTAAAGATTGCAAAAGTTGGTGTATAGAGAGGTTCCTAGAGTTTTGGACATCGGTGTTGCTACACCTGCTGCACCATTGAAATCATGACCATAGTGCCTACAAGTTAACTACACTTGTGACTGTCTTGTTTAGTAGTACAATTTTACAATGATCTGGGTTTAGTGGTGTCCCTAGAGCTTTAGGCCCGAGTGCCACAGCACCTGCTGCACCTTTCAAATCAAGCCCATTTTAACTACATTATTAGTGCACTTTTGACTGTCTGTTTAGTAGTCAAATATAGAAATATCTTGTGTTTAGAGGAGTTCTAACAACTTCTGGGCCCGGTGCTGCTGCACCATTCAAGGTAACTGCACTTTTGGTTGCCTGTTTAGGAATAAAATATAGTAATATTAGGTGTTTAGTGGGGGGGCTTGGAGCTTTTGGTCTTGGTGACACTGCACCTGCTGCACTATTTAAGTCATGACCCTAGCACCTGCTAGATAACTGCATAATATAGCAATGTTAGGTGTTTAGAGGAGTTCTGACTACTTTTTCGCCTGGTGCAACTGCACCTGCAGCACCATTCAAATCATGACCTTGTCGTCTGCAAGGTAACAGCATAGCTCTTGAATATTGTGAGAAGTTGGCCTGGTATATGCTGTCCACTAATTATAGTGGGCATGCTGTACCAGTCCAAGCAACCCTTATGGTGATTTAAGAGGTCAAAGATAACCTTAGAAAGCTATCTAAGTGGTAGCTGCGAGCAGCCATCAGGCTTAGTCTTGAAGGAATGTTAAGCGGCTTGTTTTACCAGAATACAACCTTATTGTATTTTTTAAACGAAAGGAGAACCACACAATAGTTATAAAAAACTGGATTTATTATTATAACACACTCTAAATACCTCACAGTATCTGCTACACGCAGATAAACAAAAAGCACACAATACTGTAGCACAGAAACAAATGCAAGTAGCACCAATACACAGTGGGCCCCAGAGGGGAGATCAAACCATAATCTAAAATAGTGGTATGAGAATCACAACTCGAGTCAAGACAGTGTCTAGAGGATGTAGAATCACTGGGCCCCAAGGAACAAACCAAGGTGAGCAAGTAGGGACCTCACAGAGGATGGGTGCAGTGTGAGAACATGACTGCATGCTCCGTATAATTCTATGGGAGAGTTGCGGTTACATTTTTCGAATTTAAAGACCATTCCCAGTGGATTACAAGGAAGACCTTTGGATCATAGGAGGTTGAAGAGTCACCCCAACCGTGGATACCGTAGTACCAGAGTAACCTATCCAATGGAAGCCGGGTGCATAGGGCTGAATTGGTGTCAAAAACCGGCATCGATCTCAATGGAGGAATTCAAGGAAGAGCCACTGCTGGGAAGAAGAAAAGTGTCTGTTGGAATCCAAAGGTGGATTCTTGATGAAGAGTACCTGAAAGCATAGGGGACAGAGTCTGAGTCACTCAGGAGTGATCTGAGGCTCGATAGACAAATGCCCACCATTGTCGGGTGCTTCAGGTGCGTTGAGGGGGTTCTTGACTCTGCAGCAAACGGGACCAGGAGATGTCGAGGATGACCAGGAGCTAGATACAAGCTGTCCCATAAAGGATGTTGAGTGCTGAGGGGTCGGTGTCCAACTGGAACATGAACAAGCCTTGGCAGCGGCAACCCTCAAAGATGGTCAGGAAAGTTTACGGTTCTGAGCAGGAAGGACCAGTTGACTCACCAAACAAAGGGTAGACAGGGCAGGCCTGGAACAACCAGGGAAGCCCAGGAAAAGCAGTGTTGACCCTCAAGAGGACCCACAGGCCGGAGGTACAGGAGTTGCGAGGTGACCTCGGCCAGGATTACAAAGCAACAGCCCACGGAGCACTCAGTGTGAGGAGGCCAAAATTCTTTGGTGCCTATGGTACCACTGATCGGGGCTATTTGGAGCCCAGTGCACCTGTTTTGGGAACGCCAATAAGCATATGCACTTGCAAAAGTATACAGTGCAGTGACCCTTAGATATAGGAAACCTATATCGAAGCAAGAGGTGCATGCACCATCTTACACAGGCTGCAATGGCAGGCCTCTAGTTCCATTTTGCATGGCCTCTCATGGGTGGCATAATACATGCTTCAGCCCCTGGGAGGCCTCTGGGGTACCTATGCCCTGGGCACATGGGTACCATATACTAGGGACTGACAAGGGTACTCCAGTATCCAATTTGGAGTGTACCAAAGGACATGACATTACATGTTAAAGAGAAAGCAGATGGACTGGGGTCCTGATTAGCAGGATCCCAGACGGACTAGTCAAAAACAGTGCAGCATGAAGCAAAAAGTGGGGGTAACCATAAGAAGCAGATCCTACTTTCCTACACAACCCCTCCCCCCCAAATGTAAGAAGATGACCATGCCCAGTTGAGTCTTCATTTTCTAAGTGGAAATATCTGGAGAGTCCATCTGCATTGGCGTGATCACTCCCAGGTCTATGTTCCACTGTATAGTCCATTACCTGTAGGGAGATGGACCGCCTCAAAAGCTTGGGGTTTTCACCCTTCACCCCTTTTAGCCATAGGAGGGGCTTGTGGTTTGTCTGAACAATGAAGTGAGTGCCAACCAGGTTTGGCCTCAGCTTCTTCAGGGCCCAGACCACAGCAAAGGTTTTCCTCTCTATAGCTGACCAACTTTTCTCTCTGGGGATAAACCTTCTGCTGATAAAAGCTACTGGTTGCTCCTGACCATCTGCATTAAGTTGTGACAACACATCCCTAACACCCAACTCAGATGCATCTGTTTGGACAATAAATTGCTTGGAGTAGTATGGACTCTGTAGAATGGGAGCAGTGCACATAGACAGCTTCAGATCATCAAATGCCTTCTGACAGCTAACTGTTCACCAAACCTTCCTGGGCAATCTCTGTGATGTGAGATCATTCAAGGGAGTCACTATAAACCCATATCCTTTAACAAATCTCCTCTAATACCCAGTCAGGCCCAATGAAGCTCTGAACTGAGTCTGGGTTGTGGCAGCAACCCAGCCCCTTATGGTCTGGAATTTCCTCTGTAATGGTTGAACCTGGCCTTCACCCACAAGGTGACCCAGGTACACAACCTTGTTCTGCCCTATCTGGTACTTAGTAGCCTTGATAGTGGGGCCTGCCTTTTGCAGAGCCTAGAAAAAACAATCTTCAGGTGGACCAGGTGATCCTCCCAGGTGGAGCTAAAGACAGCTTTATCATCAAGATATGCTGCACTATAGGCTTCCAGTCCTGTAAGGACTTTACTCACCAGCCTTTTGAATGTGGCAGGTACATTCTTCAAACCAGAGGGCATTACAATTAATTGATAATGCCCACTAGAAATGCTGGTTTTGGTTTGGCATCTTCAGCTAGTCTGATTTGCCAATAGAAAGCAGTGAGGTCAAATGTGCTCAAGAACTTGGCTGAGTTCAAAGTGTCAATAAGCTCATCTGCCCTAGGAATTGGATGAGCATCTGTCCTAGTGACTGCATGGAGTCCCCTGTAGTCATAACAAAACCTAATCTCTCTCTTACCACCCTGGGTTTGAGGTTTTGGTACCAAGGCCACTGGACTACCCCAAAGGCTATCTGAAGGCTCATTTACTCCCAACTCTAGCATCTTTTGGACCTCAGTCCTGAGGCAATCTCTGACATAGTCAGGCTACCTGTAAATATTATTTTTAACAGGTAGGCTTGTACTTGTGTCCACTTCAAACCAGCGGGGTCCGGTCCAACGAGGATTGTCACAGGTGCCGAGCGGGTGACTGGAAGCGAAGGCGGTGTGCCATTTTGCCACCACCCCCCTCCCGAGACCCATGATGTGATAAGTGATTACACCTCTTAATAAACTCGGTTCCTCTCAACACGGGGACTACCTGACATTTATTGTCTTTTAACTATTTTTTACATTAATAACCTCTGGTTAGGGTGGGCCTTAGCGCGCCCATACCGCCGAGGTTCACCACACTCTGGTCCTGATGAAAGCCTGATTAATAATCACACATAGGCAGAAACATGTTGACCACACCCTAAAGGGATATAACTGAACAATTTATTTGGTTTTTTATCCCAGACTTATTTTATCTATGTCTGACTGGCAAACTAATAAAAGTTTTTTTTGACACAGTCTAGACATTTTTTATTTCACTTTCACCTATCACAACTCACAAGATACCAGCTCCGCAGTAAATTCTGGCGTTGAAGCACACCAGGAGGGCATTCGGCCTCTCCTGGTGGGGCCCGATGAGGAAGCATGTCACCAACTAGGTTGGTGAGTGAGGGCTTTCTAAAAAAAACGAGTTGGTTTTTCTACATGCATGTTCTACTTCTTTGCAGAAAGGTACACTATTTTGTTGTTTTGATCATTTCATGGGTTCACCAGGTGGTCTGACTAGGAGTCAGAGAGTGTTGTATTTCTATCTAGGACCCTAATTCGATATTCCTAATTTATGCCCTTGTATGGCTATAATAAATAATATCCTTATAAAGGCATATGAATCATATCCATATTTAGTCGTAGCCCATGCAGTCCAAATTAAGCAAAGCTACTTCCCCAGACTCCTAGAAAGTACAACGCGTTCTTTAAACAAAGCAAACCTCCAGCAACCTGGGAAATCCCCATGCTTCTGTTTTGATTTGTCCTAGAACTCCTGCGAGCACTAAAAGAACGACCAGTTCTTAGTGACATCTTTATTGACGTCTTATGTCCAACCTTACGTCAAACCCGGCACCTTTCAGGTATAAATATACCAACGTTGCCTTAAGCAAACACACGGTGGTTTGGAGCAGAGCGGCTATCTACTTGCCCGAGAGCCCAGCTGATGCGAGAGCCCACGGACGCCGCCCCTCCCTTTTGACGCACTGAGAAAGACGCTGTCTTTTTCTCCAGCCGAGAAAATCCAGCTCTGGTGTTTCCAGCCACCCTTGTGGGTTGCTGAGATATCGAGTCCTGAGAGAGAGATACCAGACCTCCTGCTTTCTATTACCCAGGTACGGAGCTGACTAAACCCTTGAGAGAATTCTTGATTCAGATTCCTTGGCAAAACCCAACTTAACTTAAACGGCTACTTACTTACTCCTTCCCACGTATTAGGCATAGGTCAGGTACACCGGGGTAGGCATAGATTAGAAGCACCAGTTGAGTACGTTAGTCAATGTTTTTATGTATATATATATTTTATCCATTTTAAAGAATCATATGGCTAAGAAACCATATCAATGCTTTTACAGTATTATTTCATAATACTCCTTTTACTGTACACACTTTACTTCATGTTAAGTATTGCAATTGTGGCACATCATTTCTCTTGCATGAGAAAGAAGACTGCTGAATAAATAACACCTTTTATTGAAAACGCCCGTCTCTCTATTTCTCTGCACTCTGGTGAAACTAAGTACGCACGATTGAATGAGTAAAATAGTTGTCTATTGTTTTCACACGACTCTAGAGATACACTCTTATTCTGAGGGAGCAAAGTTGTCATGTTTTATGGTTGTCAGAAGCTAATCCCTTGTCTATCCAGGGAAGTTAAACTCCTCCTTGTTTATTCGAGAAAGTTTCTAGTGACCTCTGAGCTAGCTGGCAAAACTAATTAAGTCTAATATAGTCAGTAGAGACCTAGATGACCTCAGTCCTCAGTGGTTTAAAGGCGCCCTAAAACATAAAAATCACATCACCAGGCTCGGTCCACTAGGTAGACCAGGAGCAACGTGGCCGGTTCTAGCCAGCTACACACCACATCCCGACATTGAAAAAATGTCAAGTGAAGAACTTTTAGTTAAAATAAAAGAATTAACAAAGGCATATAGAGAATTAGTTCAATTGGCAATGGAGGATATAACATACCTCCAGAAATTGAAAGAAACAGATATAACAGACCAACCATTTGAACTTGCCAGAATCATAGAAAAATCCTATGAAGAAGTAGGTAGAGATACTTTGGGTGGGAAATCAGTAAAACCCCAACTACTTGAACATCCTGAAAAAACATTTATTAAAAATAATCTAAATACTCCAAAAAAGAGTTGGGATGGAAATAAACAATACACTCCCAGGGAAAAACGATTCCAGTCCAGAGGAAGTTCTCCTCAACGGAGAGATAGATCTCCGGACCAAGGAGGCAAGTCTCCCCAAAGGGAGCCCTCTGAGAAAAGATACAACCTTAGAGATAGGGATAAATTGAGAAAACCTGACAGATATCAAGATATTGATACACGTCCCTCTCGATCTTTTCAGACTTCCTCACAGAATTCAGAAAGAAGAGGACGGTCAGAACACAAGGAAGAGCACGTCAAGTCCAAAGACAAGGAACCTGCTCATCAAAGTAAAAAATTACAATTTCCAAGAAAGAAGGTAGCCAGTATTAAAATAATTAAACATGCCGAGGATACTGAGGACACAACTGAAAAACGGAGAGTGGGCCCAGACAATGCTAGACAGCGCAGCAGAAGTGACAATAGCTCGCAAGATCTTGATGAATCTTCTGGAGACAGTGGACACGAATGAATACATTCAGGTGGAAACTGCAGACACCAGAGTTAGCAAACCCCATAAATTATACGAAATAACATTACGTATAGAGGGAGATAAGACTAGGAAAGTAAGGGGTCTCTTTTGGGATAACCTTTCGAAAGGCTATGACATCCTGTTAGCTGAGAAAGACTGGCCACCAGAGTTTGTCAGGGAGTGCCCTCATGGCGAAGAAATGATTATGCCTGCCTTCTCAAATCATATTTCAACTCATAAAAAATCCATATATGCAAGAAAATGGGCAGTAGCTCAAGCTCCTGCATTATATAAAAATCATGTAGGATGGGATGAGGACTCTCCTCCTCACAAAATCCAATTGAAAAGTCAACCCACTGCACAAAGGCAGTACCCAGTTAAACAAGAAGCTAAAAAGCAAGTCAGGGAGATCTTAGATCAAATTGAATACCAGGGGGTGATTGAAACATGCACCCCACAAATGAACAATCCTTTGTTTCCTGTCTCCAAGCCAGACGATTCATATCGTCTAGTTTTGGACTACAGACACTTAAACTCCTGTTGCAAAACTTTTGCAGTGCAGAACTCACACAGTGCAGCACTAATGAATAACATCGTGCGCAAAAAATATAAAACGACATTAGACATCTCTAATGGATTCTTTTGTCAAAACATTGCACCTGAAAGCAGGTATTTGACCGCTTTCTCAATAATGGGGTCGCAAAAACACTTCTGTCGACTCCAACAGGGATTCAAGAATAGCCCAGGATTATTCTCAGCAAGAGTAACAGAGTTACTACAAATATATGATGATGAAGCATTATCTTATGTCGATGACATTTACCTCACAGATGATGACCTGGAGACTCACTTGAAAAGAGTGAACACCATAATACTTGGTTTCGCAGCTGAGGGTTACAAATTCAACTTTAAAAAGTCTCGAATTGCCCATCTAACTGTCCTATTTTTAGGATATGAATTATCAAGTGAAGGCAAAAGCCTAGCAGACAACTTCTTAGAGAAGTGTGCTCTACTCCAAGCACCTAAAACGCTGAAGAACTTACAATAAATACTAGGTTTCCTGAATTTCGAAAGAACATACACTCTAAATTATGCAGAGAGGGTTAAACCTCTCTATGAATTAATAAAACCTGATTTCAAACCAATCAATTGGACTCAGAAACACACAGAAATTTTAAGATCATTGCAAACAGACATGTTAGCTAAAACAAGATTACAAACTCGCGAAAACATACTCAACCTTGTAATCCGAGTCATCCCAGGAAGATGCGGATTCACGTACCTGACCTCTAATGAGGGAGAAACTGTACCAATAGCTTACAAATCACACTTATACACACAAGCTGAAATGAAATTCAGTTCTACTGAAAAAATTCTAATAGCGGTTCAAACTGCTGTAGCAAAAGAAAGAGCCCAAGCCCAAGGCAGAAGGATTACTGTTTTAACAGCAGAATCAGCCCTTGAGGCATTAACAAGCCCACGCAATTTGACTGCTGTGGCATTAGATCTAAAATGGTTCCAATGGGAAAATTCTCTTGCTGCAGAAGACGTGAAATACTATTTTGACCCGAAAATGAAAAAACTAGAAAATATAGAATATGAAGAAGAATATCCTCTGCCAATCGAAATTCTGCCTCTCGAACAATACATATGTGTAATCTAAATGGACAGATTTGCACAACGCAAAATCCTACAACGCAGCGTGCACGAGTGTTAAAGGTCGCTGGCGCTTTGGTAAATTCAGACCAATAGTCACAAAGACTGAATCACTCAGAAACTGTTCAGCTCAGCGAGCTGAAATAAGATCTTTAAAGATGGCGATTGAAAATGCCGATCGCGAATTCCCCACACTAATAGTGTGCGATTCGCATTACTGCGTCAAATCTTACAACAATGACTTGCAGAACTGGGTTCAAAACGATTACAAAGATGACACAGGTGCCACAATAAAGCATAAAAAGCTTTGGGAACAGGTAGTTCTTTTGCAGAAAGAACTACAAAAGACTCACGTGATACATACACTGAGTCATCAACGTGATGGCGTACACGTTGCAGGGAATTCATTGGCTCACAGCGCCACAGCGGAAGCAGCTCAATCGGCTTCCGTAGCCACAAAAAAGCGTTCAGAAAAATACATAGACGGAGAAACTATGCTGGCGGTAAAAGCGTCTTTAAAAGGCGACTAAGCAGCATTACCTCTGAACTATCCACTCAGTAATACATACATAATTGATGCAAAATCCGTTCCTTTTGCTCAAATCCCTGGAGTGGGGGATAGAGTAATACCAAACACGAACAGGAGAGTCTTTTTAATAGCAGACGCACACATGGGATTGGGTCTAAGGCACCGAGAGATCAAGGAATCTCAGAAAGAATTACAATCAGAATACTGGTGGCCGGGGATGAGCCTGCAACATTACACATTTGCAATGGGCTGTCCAAACTGCAACAGAGATCGCAGTCGTGAACAGACTGGAGTAATGCCAGGACCCTTCTATTAGAAAGCATAAGGCTGTCTATACGCAGAAATCCAGCAGGAGAAATGCGTCCCATCAATGTTTAAGACGAGATTCACTTAAAATATAGACCCCAGCGCTCGGCTGACGCCAGAACTGTTATAAAAGATTTGCGAGTCTTTATCGGCACATACGCAATTGGCATGCTACATTCTGACCAGGGTCCTGCGTTTAGCTCTAGGGCGTGCAAGGAGGCCATGGCCAGCATGGGCATTGCATTGCGGTACTCTTGTCCCTTCCATCCTGGGGGAAATGCGGTATTGGAAAGAAAAAACCGGGACATAAAGCAATCTATAACGGCAAGGGTATTAGGTTCGGGTGATGGGTGGGTCAAACATTTAACAAGTGTCCAACGTAGTCTTAATAATCTGCCAAGAAATTCTCTAAAAGGTCTCAGTCCTTACGAACTATTGTTCGGTACTAGAATGTATATTCAGGATCTTGATAGTCACACTTCAGTGGTAGAAGAAAAATGCTTTGACATCAAAGACCGTTTGACTGTTTTACAGGACTTAAATTAAACAAGAAAGAACCTGAGCAACATACAGTTAAAACAACAGCCAACAGCCACTGAAGAAAAAACACCTGTCCCAGCAAGACCTGTCTGGATTCCAAAGATTGGGGATCTAGTTTAGAGAAAAAATCGCGGTGAAGAAGGAATTTGGGCCTTCTTACAGAAAAGCAGTACCTGTCTTAGCTGTCAGCAGAACAAGATCAGTTGTACTACCGCCCCTTGCTGGTAAAAAGGAGGACCGAGTTGTATCCATCGACCTGGTAAAACCACAATCATGTGGCCAATAATAAGTAGTAGGCCCAGTGGACTCTCAAGAAATAGCAGAAAACCAAAATTTGCTACAATCCAAGAGGTTCAAACTGAGAGACTAATCACATTTGATAAACCTACAGTGAATAAAAAAGGACTATGCAACAAAGCCATGGAACTTGTGCCTCTTGAAACCCAAATTGCAAAAGGTCGTCAAGAAACACCAGTCTACAACGATGTAGCCTCAGACTATGCTAATGAAACAAAGAAAAATCAAAAAGCAAATGACAATCCGGAAGCAATTCCAACAATTGACAGAACTGCATCTGGCTACTTCATCAATTTCGATGACTTTTCTGATGATCCAAGTGAACATGAAGAAACGCCAGCAACAAAAACTTTCAAAGACAAAGTAACTGAACTCTTTCATCAACTCAAAGAAACCTATCTGATTTCTCCATGGATTGAATTTTGGATTGTGTTAGGTGTACTTTTCCTCCTACTTTGGCTCATCATGGTTCTTTGTTTGGGAAAATTCATTGAAGGAAAATACAGTACAATGGACACAGCAAGTCAGGACATCAACTTGGTCCTAAAACCTCACAAGTCATCTCACATCGAGAAAAGAGAACTATCATCAGTGAACGTCACAGCCAATCCAATACCCGGTGGGGTAGCATGGGACAAAACGGATTATGAAATTTATGGCCCGATTGAGCTCTTGAAATATCCACACCAGTTTAAAATTTCATTAAGTGACTTTGTAAAACCAAGTACTTTCTCTGATGATTGGGACTTTGAAAACATTAATAATATGATGACAGATTTAGTAATGTCAGCAAAATTTACAGAACATGATTATTTAGAGGGTTCATCAAATTATGAAGAAATGTACTGCTATAATCACTTTGGTCATCACTATTAACATAAATCTGCACACATAGAAATGTTTTTAATTATAACCAATGGGAACATTGTGCAACACCACCTAAAGGCAGCTCGAAAACATTTTTTGAGAAATTCCCATACTTCTCAGGGTTCAACAAAAGTGATGCAGAAACGTTTTATTTTAAAATGTTAAATAAGACAGGAATGAAAACAATGCTGACAAATACTAAATTGATTTATTCTGAAGCATTTTATGAAAAAATGACTACATTTGGTTTTGAATTGTGGAAAAACAACATTGAAACAAAAACCATCTGGGGTACAAAAGAATGGCAGGTACAAGGCCTGGAAGCATTATTTAGAGCCTGCATGATCCCAGAACAAATAATATTCTTGAATGACACCATTCAACAGACCACCAGTCTTGGCCTAGCCAAGATAAAAGACTTAAATAAACCGTCTATTCCAAAGCCCATACTTGATAGTAATAGCACTACAGATGTGGAGATAGACGTATCCCATATTTTCACCAAAACAGAACACATCCTGATTGGAAAAAATGGTTGATCTGGCCCACAGACACAAATAACTGTCAAGATAGATTCCTGAACAAAATACAGGGGTTTAAACAGAACAGGCCAGACCCTAGATACTCCCAGAGACAACATCCAGGGATAATTACAACATACAGTGTAGGGAAACTATGCCTCGAATGGCTACAGAAATCCACACTGGCTGAAATTAAGCAACACTTGACTTCACTTAAAGACGGTGCTGACTTGCGTGATTTCATACTGGGACCACGCACACAGCGTCAAAAACGTTTCATAGCGGCTGGTATATACGCTTCGTACAACGAAGCTTGGAAAGTAATACAAATTGAGACAGCAGAAAAAATACGAGAAATTGATCGTATTAATTTGGAAAAATCACTTTCTGTTGTGGACAATGGGTTAACGACTCTGTCCTCCAGAATATATTCACTGGACAGCATTGTATCATCTGCTATCGATATAATAGAGCAGGACCTACTAATGTTACAACATGGTCAGTCCCAATTAAGTTCTATTGTACAGCTTGGCTGGACGTTGCAAAATCTGCCTTCAGGCTATGTACCATGGCGTTTAATCAACACAACGTCATTATTCTCTATCTTTAACCTTACTGATAAACAAATCAGTTTGGCACAAAAAGGAGCAGACTATACGATTCTGAGCATTGAAAAACTTGAGAGATTACCATTGACAATGTCAGAAAGACCTGTCATTGAATGGATAATACGCGGAATTATTACAATTCCGATAACAACTTTCCAGTTTAAATATTGCCAAGAGTATATACCAGCGGGCCAGTATGAAAGGTTGGGTAAAGGATACATCAAGTCAACATGGAAATTACCTCATACACACAAATGTTATAATGAAAAGAAAAAGGAGATATTTCTTAGTGGTAACAATTGTGCCAGGAAAGGCCTATCTCGTGAGCGTTAGTTCCATGGTCACTTGCTGTATGCAAGTATTGTATCCAAACAGCACTCCAGACATGGAGGCGGCAATATGGCCTTATTTGAATATCTCTTCTATTCGAATTGATACTTTAAGCAGAATGAAATCCATTCTTTTACAAACAACTGTGCCTTTGACCTCGTCTAAAGAAACGTATGATCGGCAAGTTGCAAGGACAACGGCGGAGATACATTCCTTATTATCAACCAATTGCCCCGTGCATTTCGTAGAAATGTTGAGCCAAATTTTAAACATGTCAGATACCAGTGGCATCGCACATGTATTTAAGACAATTTTTTCGGGACTGTTAACACCCTTTGAAACAGTTCTGGGCATCTTTCCCAATTTTGTCCATTCTGTCTTTGGCGGCCTACCTCTACTTTTGGGACTCGTAGCAGGAATTTTATTTTTGATTCTTCTGCTCCGATATTGCAAGCCAAGCCGCAGACAAGACTCCAGCAACGATGGAAGAAACGATCCTAGCAATACGCTACCGGGACCGCATAACTAAAGTCCTTGGATTAGCCCGGCTAAGAGATCTGAATATGACCTGGTTTCTTTCATTCAGACCAATCTGGCAAGATTGTATCTTACCTGTGCTTCGATGTATGCTATGCGGAGAAGAATGCGTGTTGGACGTCTGTCTTACACTACCATCAGCAGTACCAATGGTTACAGATACCTTGCTATGTCTGGTAACGTCTCATGCATTGTGTTGTCCCCAGCGGCTACCTATTCTGATGACGGCATTCGTTGAGACTTCACCACTACGAGTATGTGGCAGTGGAGTACGAGATGAGAGCAGCATCACACAGGTACAACGTTCTGTGAGCATTGCTGATCCTGACATCGATGATAGAAATCATTCTCACAAATGCACTGTTTCGGCATTTCCAAACTTGGTCGAACTTTCACCTGATGTCGTAGACCAATTTTTTGCGAGTCTGTCTGAAATGATGTTCTCCCCTGAACAGAAAGAATAACTTTTAAAGCAACAAGCACACAGCGTTCCCTGAACTTTGAATTCGGCCTTCAGCTTTGATAAACAAAAGCTACTGAAAACATAAGGAACTATTTTTTCCCCTGAAAGCGAAATTATTTTTTTTTCACTTCCAAAATATTTACCTTCTTCTGGCACAGAGTACTCTGCTTAAAGTAGAACTATTCCTAAAGAACAGAGCTTCTATTTTAGGAACTCTAGAGACAATATTTTACCTCAACCTCTAGCACATGTACAGCATTTGTATTATTATGTGATGGAATGGTCTCGACCTTCTCTTCTGTATTAAGAGCCATTTCATGTGTAATTTTCGCAATTCATTCAGCTGATATATAAATGCATTTTTAACTGAATGATACCACTGCTTGAAAAGCGTACAGTACCAATACTCATTTTCGTGTATTTACCATATACCATTTCAAATGCGAATTATGTATTTTGGGGTGGGTTGGAAAACACATGCACCATTATATGTTTACTATTGCTTAGTTTTAGTAATGAGGGACATTAGATTGTGGAGTGGGTGTTGTATTTCTATCTAGGACCCTAATTCGATATTCCTAATTTATGCCCTTATATGGCTATAATAAATAATATCCTTATAAAGGCATAAGAATCATTTCCATATTTAGTCGTAGCCCATGCAGTCCAAATTAAGCAAAGCTACTTCCCCAGACTCCTAGAAAGTACAACGCGTTCTTTAAACAAAGCAAACCTCCAGCAACCTGGGAAATCCCCATGCTTCTGTTTTGATTTGTCCTAGAACTCCTGCGAGCACTGAAAGAACGGCCAGTTCTTAGTGACATCTTTATTGACGTCTTATGTCCAACCTTACGTCAAACCAGGCACCTTTCAGGTATAAATATACCAACGTTGCCTTAAGCAAACACACGGTGGTTTGGAGTAGAGCGACTATCTACTTGCCCGAGAGCCCAGCTGATGCGAGAGCCCACGGACGCCGCCCCTCCCTTTGGACACACTGAGAAAGACGCTGACTTTTTCTCCAGCCGAGAAAATCCAGCTCCGGTGTTTCCAGCCGCCCTTGCGGGTTGCTGGGATATCGAGTCCTGAGAGAGAGAGATACCAGACCACCTGCTTTCTATTGGGATTCTGCAATGGATCGCACTCCGCTAGCCCCTCCTCCGGGTCGCCCCTAAGCACTCTGGTATTTGAAGTGCGTGTAGTTCGAAGAATAGAAGTCAAGTTCATAAGTGGTTCACCAAAGTTGGTGCGAGTAGGTACTCGTTGTTCCCAAAATCTCTAGACCCAAGACATGGCTCGGGTTTCGGGATAGTTTCCCTCATCAGTAGAGAACAAGTATGGGGTGGATGAGAAGGCCGCCAAGTAACCGTCACAGGCCTCGATGCCTCTCTGGCTCGCAGGGCGTCTCCAGAAGCTTGTCAGCTTGGCGCTCAAGGGAGCGATAAGTAGAATTCTGCAATGGATCGCACTCCGCTAGCCCCTCCTCCGGGTCGCCCCTAAGCACTCTGGTATTTGAAGTGCGTGTAGTTCGAAGAATAGAAGTCAAGTTCATAAGTGGTTCACCAAAGTTGGTGCGAGTAGGTACTCGTTGTTCCCAAAATCTCTAGACCCAAGACATGGCTCGGGTTTCGGGATAGTTTCCCTCATCAGTAGAGAACAAGTATGGGGTGGATGAGAAGGCCGCCAAGTAACCGTCACAGGCCTCGATGCCTCTCTGGCTCGCAGGGCGTCTCCAGAAGCTCGTCAGCTTGGCGCTCAAGGGAGCGATAAGTAGAATTCTGCAATGGATCGCACTCCGCTAGCCCCTCCTCCGGGTCGCCCCTAAGCACTCTGGTATTTGAAGTGCGTGTAGTTCGAAGAATAGAAGTCAAGTTCATAAGTGGTTCACCAAAGTTGGTGCGAGTAGGTACTCGTTGTTCCCAAAATCTCTAGACCCAAGACATGGCTCGGGTTTCGGGATAGTTTCCCTCATCAGTAGAGAACAAGTATGGGGTGGATGAGAAGGCCGCCAAGTAACCGTCACAGGCCTCGATGCCTCTCTGGCTCGCAGGGCGTCTCCAGAAGGTCGTCAGCTTGGCGCTCAAGGGAGCGATAAGTAGAATTCTGCAATGGATCGCACTCCCCTAGCCCCTCCTCCGGGTCGCCCCTAAGCACTCTGGTATTTGAAGTGCGTGTAGTTCGAAGAATAGAAGTCAAGTTCATAAGTGGTTCACCAAAGTTGGTGCGAGTAGGTACTGGTTGTTCCCAAAATCTCTAGACCCAAGACATGGCTCGGGTTTCGGGATAGTTTCCCTCATCAGTAGAGAACAAGTATGGGGTGGATGAGAAGGCCGCCAAGTAACCGTCACAGGCCTCGATGCCTCTCTGGCTCGCAGGGCGTCTCCAGAAGCTCGTCAGCTTGGCGCTCAAGGGAGCGATAAGTAGAATTCTGCAATGGATCGCACTCCGCTAGCCCCTCCTCCGGGTCGCCCCTAAGCACTCTGGTATTTGAAGTGCGTGTATTTCGTAGAATAGAAGTCAAGTTCATAAGTGGTTCACCAAAGTTGGTGCGAGTAGGTACTCGTTGTTCCCAAAATCTCTAGACCCAAGACATGGCTCGGGTTTCGGGATAGTTTCCCTCATCAGTAGAGAACAAGTATGGGGTGGATGAGAAGGCCGCCAAGTAACCGTCACAGGCCTCGATGCCTCTCTGGCTCGCAGGGCGTCTCCAGAAGCTCGTCAGCTTGGCGCTCAAGGGAGCGATAAGTAGAATTCTGCAATGGATCGCACTCCGCTAGCCCCTCCTCCGGGTCGCCCCTAAGCACTCTGGTATTTGAAGTGCGTGTAGTTCGAAGAATAGAAGTCAAGTTCATAAGTGGTTCACCAAAGTTGGTGCGAGTGGGTACTCGTTGTTCCCAAAATCTCTAGACCCAAGACATGGCTCGGGTTTCGGGATAGTTTCCCTCATCAGTAGAGAACAAGTATGGGGTGGATGAGAAGGCCGCCAAGTAACCGTCACAGGCCTCGATGCCTCTCTGGCTCGCAGGGCGTCTCCAGAAGCTCGTCAGCTTGGCGCTCAAGGGAGCGATAAGTAGAATTCTGCAATGGATCGCACTCCACTAGCCCCTCCTCCGGGTCGCCCCTAAGCACTCTGGTATTTGAAGTGCGTGTAGTTCGAAGAATAGAAGTCAAGTTCATAAGTGGTTCACCAAAGTTGGTGCGAGTAGGTACTCGTTGTTCCCAAAATCTCTAGACCCAAGACATGGTTAGGGTTTCGGGATAGTTTCCCTCATCAGTCCAACAAGTACCGACTTGCACCCACCTGGGTGATCCACTACTGAACTACAAGTACCAGAATCCCGAGGGGCGATCCGGAGGAGGGGCTAGCGGTGTGCGCTCCATTGCGGTGGTTTTTACTAATTGGCTCCCTTGAGCTTTGAGCCGACGGGCTCCTGGATGCTGCCCTGCGTGCCGGTTCGGGCATCGAGGCCATTGACTGTTGTTTGGCGGCCTTCTCCTCCACCCCTAAACCATTTTCTCTACTGATGAGGGAAGTTATCCCGAAACCCGAGCCATGTCTCGGGCGATACCCAAAAACCCGGGACATGTATCGGGTCTAGAGATTCATCAGTCCAACAAGTACCGACTTGCACCCACCTGGGTGATCCACTACTGAACTACAAGTACCAGAATCCCGAGGGGCGATCCGGAGGAGGGGCTAGCGGTGTGCGCTCCATTGCGGTGGTTTTTACTAATTGGCTCCCTTGAGCTTTGAGCCGATGGGCTCCTGGATGCTGCCCTGCGTGCCGGTTCGGGCATCAAGGCCATTGACTGTTGTTTGGCGGCCTTCTCCTCCACCCCTAAACCATTTTCTCTACTGATGAGGGAAGTTATCCCGAAACCCGAGCCATGTCTCGGGCGATACCCAAAAACCCGGCACATGTATCGGGTCTAGAGATTCATCAGTCCAACAAGTACCGACTTGCACCCACCTGGGTGATCCACTACTGAACTACAAGTACCAGAATCCCGAGGGGCGATCCGGAGGAGGGGCTAGCGGTGTGCGCTCCATTGCGGTGGTTTTTACTAATTGGCTCCCTTGAGCTTTGAGCCGACGGGCTCCTGGATGCTGCCCTGCGTGCCGGTTCGGGCATCGAGGCCATTGACTGTTGTTTGGCGGCCTTCTCCTCCACCCCTAAACCATTTTCTCTACTGATGAGGGAAGTTATCCCGAAACCCGAGCCATGTCTCGGGCGATACCCAAAAACCCGGGACATGTATCGGGTCTAGAGATTCATCAGTCCAACAAGTACCGACTTGCACCCACCTGGGTGATCCACTACTGAACTACAAGTACCAGAATCCCGAGGGGCGATCCGGAGGAGGGGCTAGCGGTGTGCGCTCCATTGCGGTGGTTTTTACTAATTGGCTCCCTTGAGCTTTGAGCCGACGGGCTCCTGGATGCTGCCCTGCGTGCCGGTTCGGGCATCGAGGCCATTGACTGTTGTTTGGCGGCCTTCTCCTCCACCCCTAAACCATTTTCTCTACTGATGAGGGAAGTTATCCCGAAACCCGAGCCATGTCTCGGGCGATACCCAAAAACCCGGGACATGTATCGGGTCTAGAGATTCATCAGTCCAACAAGTACCGACTTGCACCCACCTGGGTGATCCACTACTGAACTACAAGTACCAGAATCCTGAGGGGCGATCCGGAGGAGGGGCTAGCGGTGTGCGCTCCATTGCGGTGGTTTTTACTAATTGGCTCCCTTGAGCTTCGAGCCGACGGGCTCCTGGATGCTGCCCTGCGTGCCGGTTCGGGCATCGAGGCCATTGACTGTTGTTTGGCGGCCTTCTCCTCCACCCCTAAACCATTTTCTCTACTGATGAGGGAAGTTATCCCGAAACCCGAGCCATGTCTCGGGCGATACCCAAAAACCCGGGACATGTATCGGGTCTAGAGATTCATCAGTCCAACAAGTACCGACTTGCACCCACCTGGGTGATCCACTACTGAACTACAAGTACCAGAATCCCGAGGGGCGATCCGGAGGAGGGGCTAGCGGTGTGCGCTCCATTGCGGTGGTTTTTACTAATTGGCTCCCTTGAGCTTTGAGCCGACGGGCTCCTGGATGCTGCCCTGCGTGCCGGTTCGGGCATCGAGGCCATTGACTGTTGTTTGGCGGCCTTCTCCTCCACCCCTAAACCATTTTCTCTACTGATGAGGGAAGTTATCCCGAAACCCGAGCCATGTCTCGGGCGATACCCAAAAACCCGGGACATGTATCGGGTCTAGAGATTCATCAGTCCAACAAGTACCGACTTGCACCCACCTGGGTGATCCACCACTGAACTACAAGTACCAGAATCCCGAGGGGCGATCCGGAGGAGGGGCTAGCGGTGTGCGCTCCATTGCAGTGGTTTTCACCTGCTTTCTATTACCCAGGTACGGAGCTGACTAAACCCTTGAGAGAATTCTTGATTCAGATACCTTGGCAAAACCCAACTTAACTTAAACTGCTACTTACTTACTCCTTCCCACGTATTAGGCTTAGGTCAGGTACACCGGGGTAGGCGTAGATTAGAAGCACCAGTTGAGTACGTTGGTCAATGTTTTTATGTATATATATATTTTATCCATTTTAAAGTATCATATGGCTAAGAAACCATATCAATGATTTTACAGTATTATTTCATAATACTCCTTTTACTGTACGCACTTTCCTTCATGTTAAGTATGGCAATTGTGGCAATTCATTTCTCTTGCATGAGAAAGAAGACTGCTCAATAAATAACACCTTTTATTGAAAACGCCCGTCTCTATATTTCTCTGCACCCTGGTGAAACTAAGTACGCACGATTGACTGAGTAAAATAGTTGTCTATTGTTTTCACACGACTCTAGAGATACACTCTTATTCTGAGGGAGCAAAGTTGTCATGTTTTATGGTTGTCAGAAGCTAATCCCTTCTTGTCTATCCAGGGAAGTTAAACTCCTCCTTGTTTATTCGAGAAAGTTTCTAGTGACCTCTGAGCTAGCTGGCAAAACTAATTAAGTCTAATATAGTCAGTAGAGACCTAGATGACCTCAGTCTTACGTCTACACTGCTTTTTTATATTATTCCAATGCGCAGAGCCTATTGGGAATATAGGAACTACACTACAAGATAACATGTGTCTGTATTGATTGAGGACCATCCTACAATCAATTTGTTGCTGGTCAGTGAAGCTGCCTGCCAAAGCTACATCATCTACTGATCCATCATCAGGGTTCAGTGAGAGGAGATCAGGGAGTGGGTCACTGTCTTCCTCCTGTCCCTCATCAGTTGCCATGAGCAAGCCCTGTCAATGTATGGCCTGAGCCTGTACACATGGGGCACCCTGTACGGGCTCCTGGGAGTACCAAGGTTCACCAAGTAGGTGACCTCTCCCTTCTGCTCAAGAAAGGTATAGGGTCCACTCCATTTATCTTGGAGAGCTACTGGGTCCACAGGCTCCAACACCCATACCTTCTGTCCTGGCTGATAAACAGTTAATACAGCCTTTTGTTCACGCCACGCTTTTTGCATTTCTTGACTAGCCTCAAGGTTTTTAGTTGCCTTCTTCATGTACTCAGCCATCTTGGAGCTGAGACCAAGTACATAGTCCACTATGTCTTGTTTGGGAGGTTTAAGAGGTTAGCCCCATTCCTCCTTCACCAAACACAAGGAACCCCTAACTGGATGCCCAAACAAAAGTTCAAAAGGACTGTAGCCAACCTCCTTTTGTGGGACCTTTCTGTAGGCAAAGGGAAGGCAGGGCAACAGGACATCCCATTTTCGCCTAATCTTTTTTGGGAAAGACATCATCTTGCCCTTAAGGGTTTTGTTGAATCTTTCAACTAACCCATTGCATTGTGGGTGATGGGATGTGGTGAACTTGTAGTTCACTCCACACTCCTTCCACATTGCAGTGATGTAACTTGACATGAAATGTGTACCTCTGTCAGTTAAGACCTCCTTAGAGAAACCCACTCTGGAAAAGGTTCCCAGGAGGGCCCTGGCCACCACAGGAGCTGTGGTAGTTCTAAGGGGTATAGCCTCTGGATACCTAGTGGCATGGTCCACCACCACAAGAATATAAATGTGTCTAGAGTAAGTAGGAGGGTTCATGGAAACAATGATATCAATTTCAACCCTCTCAAAGGGAACCCCCACCAACCCCCACCACAGGTAGTGGTATGAAGGGGGTCTTTGTGGTACCACCTGACTTACCACTGGCTTGTCAGGTGGTAAAGGAGCGACAAAACTCCTTTGTGTCTTCTGACATGTGAGGCCAGTGAAACTGAGGGACAAACCAGTCCCAAGTCTTACTTTGGCATAGGTGTCCTGTTAATGGGATGTCATGTGCTAGGGTGAGTAGGAAGTCTCTAAACTTTAGAGGTATGACAAACCTCCTGGTGGCACCAGGCTTGGGGTCTCTACCCTCTGAGTATAGGAGTCCCTCATCCCAATAGATCTTGTGAGATCCACTGATACTCCCAGCAGCCTCAGCAGCAGCTTGCTGTCTGAGGGGTTCAAGAGAGGGGCAATTTCCGCTCCAAACTTAAGTCTGCCCTGGAAGGCCCCCCTGTCCCCAAGAACTCAACCTGATCAGGTTCCAGTTCCTCTGAGACAGTTCCTTCACAGGGACTGAGATCATCTCTCTCAAGAGATTGATCCTCACACTGAGTCTGGGGGGAAGACATTGCCTTACCCTTCCTGCTCCTTCTTTTGGCAGGCCCTTGGTCCTTTGTTCCAGGATCCAAGGCCTGTTCCGTGTTAGCCAACTTGGCCTGTGACCTGGTCACATCAAATACATCTGCAGTGATGCCCAATATTGCTGCATGAGTCCTAGCATCCAACAAAAACTCCACTAGAAGGTCTGAGCTACCTACAACTTTCTTAGGGCCAGTTGCCACTCCCCAGCGGAAATTAACACCTGCCAAGTAATGATAAGTCCTGATATTGTTAGCATTGGTCACTTGGTACATATTTCCAAGTATGATTTGGTCAGGGCTCACAAGATTCTTTGTAACCATAGTGGCACTTGAAACTGTGTCCTTGTATGCCATGGCCTCCTTCCCATTGGTCAAAGGCTGTTGTCTGTATTTGCCCAGGTTACTGGAACTGACAAATAAGGTGGCAAGATCCATGCCACCATCACAGACTAGCACAGCCTGAGCTGAAGCTCTGACTAGACCAGAACCCATCTCAGAGCCCAAGGTTAACCCAACGAATCCCTTGCTCCCTGTACCAACACCTGTTCTTGTGCTAGGGGGCACAGTTGCCTTAGGGACAGTGGTGGTAGGAGGATTTTCATTGGCTTTTGGACATTCAGCATCTTTTGTCCAATGTGCCTTCTGTTTACAGAGATAACACCAAGGTTTATTTTTGCCTTTACCTTTGTTGTATTGTAACCCCCCCAGATGCAGGTTTTTTGTGGTCCTGGGGAAGACTTTTGATCTTTACCCTTGTCCCCACCCTTATCTGGAGTTTTAGCATCTTGCTTCTTCTGGTCACCACCATTGTTCTGATTTTTCTGCTTCATCCTGGTTCTGACCCACTTATCTGCCTTCTTTACCAATTCTTGGGGATTAGTCAGATCAGAGTCAACCAGGTACTGAAGCCACAACTGATGTTAGCAATTATTAAGGATCTGTTCTCTCATATTCAAATTGTACAATCCCTTCAAATCATTCACTTTGCTGCCAAGCAACCAGCCTTCCAGAGCCTTAATGGCACTATCCACAAAGTCTATCCAATCCTGATTCTGTGTCTTCTGGGTATATCTGAACGTAATCCTATACTGTTCAGTGGTTAAGCCAAACCCATCAATGAGAGCACTCTTCATGATTGAATAGTTGTCAGCATCCTCTTCTCTAACAGTGAGGAGCATATATCTACCTTTCTCAGCAAAGGACAGCCACAAGATAGCTGCCCACTGCTCTTGAGGGACACTCTGAACTTTACAGGCAAGCTCTAAAGCAGTGATCCATTTATGGATATCATCCCCAACATGGTAGGGAGGGACAATCTTGCTGAGGTTCCTATTATCAAAGAAATGTTCCTTAATTCTAGGGACACTGTTGCTGTCACCATGGGACTCTAGCTCTCTGCACTACTAGGCACTCTTTATCAAGGGCCAATTTCTCTTGCCAGAGCCCAAGCCTAGCTTTCCCACGTTCAAGAAATTGGTATTTCCGTTCATAAGAATGGTCCCTCTTGCTAGATACAGAGGTCCCTACAGACTGTCCTGAGTGATTAGACTCTGCAGAGGGAGATCTAGATCTCCTTGGTAAACTGCACCCTTCCAGGAGGGGTAAAGAGGGGAAAATCTTGGCCTTTACCATCAACTCCCTGAAGATCTGAGTTATCCAGGTGGGACCCATCTTGGTCCTCCTGATCAGGGTTTGAGTCTAGGTAATAAAAAGCATCACCTCCTGACCTGTCTTCATTCCCTGTCCCACCCACTCTGTCCTGTTCATTTAACCCAGGAGTCTTCCTAAGGTTATCTAACAGTAACATCTCAATTAGAAGTTGAGTGTTGGCACTTCTCCCTGTCTCCAGCTTTCTAGAGGACCTCAGGGATTTCCATTCTTGGAATGAAAGTTCACTGTATCTAGAGGGCACTAAGCCACTGGCATCTCCTTTAGTATACATAGTAAGTCTGGTGAGGTGTTGCTCATTCCTAACCTAGTAGGAACTAAACTCTCTGAGGTTGGAGAAAGGGTGTGCTAAACCCTTGACTTACCCAACCATACGTTCAGTAGAACTTGCTTAGTCTAAGATAGTATTATATGTACCTAATACTTAATGTTTTTCAGTTAATCAATACAAAGATTTATCTGGTGAAACAATGCAGTCTTGACACCCAACCGCTGCACACCAATGTGAGAAGTTGGCCTGGCATATGCTGTCCACTAATTAAAATGGGCACCCTGTACCAGTCCAAGCAGCCGTTATGGTGATTTAAGAGGTCAAAGATAATATTAGAAAGCTATCCAAGTGGTAGCTTTGGAGAGCAGCCTTCAGGCTTAGTCTTGAAGGCATGTTAAGTGGCTTGTTTTACCAAAACGCAACCTTATTGAATTGGTTAAATGAAAGGAGAACCAGTTGTTATAACATTTTTTATTTATTATTATAACACACTCTAAATACCTCACAGTATCTGCTACACACAGATAAACACAAAGCTCAAAATATTGTAGCACTGAAACAAACTGTAAGTAGCACTAATACACAGTGGGCTCCAGGGGGAGACCAAACCATATATTAAAATAGTGGTATAAGAACCATAACTCGAGTCAAGACAGTGTGTAGAGGATGGAGAAATGCTGGGACCCCAAGGAACCAACCAAGGTGAGTAAGTTGGGACCCCACGGAGGACGGGTACAGTGTGAGAACACAACCGTGTGTTCCGTACAATTCTATGGGAGAGTCGCGGTTGCAGTTTTAGACTTTAAAGCCCCTTCCCAGAGGATTACAAGGAAGCCGTTTAGATCATAAAAGGTTGAAGAGCCACCCCACTAGTGGATACCATAGTGCCAGAGTTACCTATCCCAAGGAAGCTGGGTGCAAAGGGCTGAAGTGGTGTCGGAAACCGCAGTCGATCTCAAAGAAGGACTTCAAGGAATATCCCCTGCTGGGAAGAAGAAAAGTGCCTGTTGGAATTCAAAGGTGGATTCTTGATGAAGAGTACCTGAAAGCAGGGGGGACAGAGTCTGGGTCACTCAGGAGTGATCAGGGGCTCAGTAGATGAATGCCCACTGATGTCGGGTGCTTCAGGTGCATTGAGGGGGACTTGACTCTGCAGTCACCGGGACCAGGAGATGTCGAAGACAACCAGGAGCTGGATATGAGCTGTCCCACAAAGGATGTCGAGTGCAGAGGGGTCCGTGTCCAGCTGGAGTACCAACAAGCCTTGGCAGCGGCAACCACGATGCTGGACAAGAAAGGTTACGGTTCGGACTAGCAAGGACTGGGAGACTCGCCAAACACAGGGGAGTCAGGGCAGTCCTGGATCAACGAGTCGAGACCAAGAAAAGCAGTGTTTACCCTCAAGAGGACCCACAGGCCGGAGGCACAGGACGCGTGAGCGGACATCGAGCAGAATTACAAAGCAACAGCCCACGGAGCACTCAGTGTGAAGAGGCTAAAGTTCTTTGGTGGAAATTTTGCCAGAGGTTGGAGCCTATCGGAGCCGAGTGCACTTGTTTTGGTAACGCCAACAAGCATATGCACATGCAAAAGTATGCAGTGCACAGGGGTACGGGCATTGCAGCCCCCACGAGGGATATTGGCCTCAAACTTGGTGAGAGGGCAGCTCAGACCTTGAGGAACTTGTAAACCTAGCTCTTGTATTGCTGGAGCCTTTGGAGTCTATAGGAACTCAGGAGCAGCAAACTGGTCAGTCGTGATGTGGTGCCTGCGGTTGCAGGGGATTGACCCCTTCACTCCAAGGGAGCCTTTGGTTGTCCTTGAGGCTCCACAGGTCCTGCATGGAGCCTGTATTGTGCACGGGCACAGACGATCTTTCAGACTGAGAGGGAGACAAAGTCAGGCCTAAACGAAGTCCAGCAAAGTCCAGAGTATCCAGACTGTCGAAGTTCAGTGGTTTCTGGTTCAGCATCTTGTCAACGTCGAATCTAGGGTCCTACAGCCAGGTTAGCACTTTTCTGCCCATGGGAGAGGGTTGGACTGTTTCAGGGGAACCTCCCAGGAGAGGAGAGGAGAGGGTCAGGACAGTGGGGAGTTTACTCCCATGTCCTTTGCCCAGCTTCGTGCCAGAGCAGGAGCCAATGGCTCCCAGGACTGGTTTGACTGGACTATGCACAGGGACAACAAATGTGCCCCTCATGCAGACTTTTTGTCGCTTGAAATCGCACCCAACCAGGCCTAATACACTAAATCCTGTCTGGTAGGTGGTCACACCTCCCTGTGACAGGACAGTGCCCCTTAGATATAGGAAACCTTTATCTAAAGTAAGAGGTGCATGCACCATCTTGCACAGGCTGCAATGGCAGGCCTCTAGTTCCATTTTGCATGGCCTCTCATGGGTGGCATAATACATGCTTGTTATGTTATGTTATGTTAATAAGGCATTTATTGAGCGCACTATCACCGGTTGGTTTCTTGGCGCTAAGATCAACAGTAACATAGTCATGGATGTGAGATGGAGAGTTATTGGTATGCTTGTCTGTAGAGCCAGGTCTTTAAAGCTTTCCGAAATGAGAGGAGGTCCTGGCAGGTCCGAATCTCAAGAGGGAAGGTGTTCCACAGACAAGGAGCCAGTGTTGCAAACCTACGACCGCCAGAGCGCTTGAGTTTAAAAGGGGGTATCTGAAGGAGGCCGTGATGGGATGAGCGGAGGTTATGGGATAGTACATACTTTGTAATAAGTTGGTCAATGAATTTGGGACTTTTGTATTGTAAGGATTTAAAAATCATGCATCCTGTTTTAAAAGTGCAACATTGGATCACAGGAAGCCAATGGAGTTTCAGAAGTAAAGGGGTGGCTGAGTGCCACCTAGGTTGATTCAAAATCAGTCTAGCGGCATAGTTTTGCACCATCTGCTTCAGCCCCTGGGAGGCCTTTGGGGTACCTATGCCCTGGGTACATGGGTACCATATACTAGGGACTGACAAGGGTACCCCAGTATCTAATTTGGAGTGTACCTAAGTACATGAAATAACATTTTAAGGAGAAAGTAGATAGCCTGGGGTCCTGATTAGCAGGATCCCAGTCAGACTAGTCAAAACATTGTAACATGAAGTAAAAAGTAGGGGTAACCATAAAAAGCAGATCCTACTTTACTACGTATATTAATTATATTTTTTACTTGCAATGCTTATTACAACATTATAATTTGATCATAATGACCAAATAGATTAAGTTAAAAAAATTAATCTGATAATGCCTACAAAATGCAAGGAAATGTACTGAGGCATGAATAGGAAACGCCACAAAGATTCCAAGGCTAAAACATCTGCTTTACCCAGACAAGAAATAAAAAACAAGTATTCCAGCATACTGTTAGAAGCTGTATGCTGTTTCCGTGTGAAGAAATCTTATCTTGACTGTGAATGGAGCTTAAACAGCGTGACTTATACCAAAATGGAGTCACCGTTCCTAAGCAGAGACAGAAAAAGTAGGGAAGTGAGAGGTACTCTCGTCGTGTGCTACTCTGATTATGGGGGGCAGTGTGTCCTCATCTTGATGCCCTCACACACCCAGAAGGATGTCATGCTTCATCATTGGGCTTTTGCTCCTCGTTGGGCTGGAACTGCAATGCCCAATAGGTCCCTTGAAGGGTCTCTTTTTCGGAGATCTTTTGATGAAGCCGTGTGGATGCTTGGGTGTAAGTGATAGTGAAGTCCTAGAAGGTGTATTTAAATAGGATTTTAATAGTAAATGAAATGAAAAATTGCACTTGTATAGCGCATAACTACCCGGAGGCCTCGCAACGCTTGAGACTGATTACTGTGTCGGGCCAACGGGTACTGTTCGATGGAAAGATTTGTGCAAAATGCACATGGCCTTAAACTGCGTTCTGGCAGCCATAGGGAGCCAGTGGAGTTCTTTTAAAGCCTTCCTGGCTGATTGCCAGCGAGGGATGTTGAATAATAATCGGGCGGCGCAGTTTTGGGTGACTTGAAGCCTGTTGATTACTGCCGCCGGGGCTCCTAGATATAAAACATTTCCATAGTCCAGGCGAGAAAGTATCAGGGCCTGCACCATGACCCTTCTCGCCTAGAATGGAAGCAGAGGGAGCACTTTGCGGAGCATTTTCATTAACCCGACGCATGTGGAAGCGGTTTTGCTGGCTTGAACTGAAAAATCCAGTGCTTTGTCAAGCCAAATTCCCAGGCTCTTTATCTGGGGTTTAGGGGGGGGGGCACCGAGACATGAGGGCCAGATGGAAGCCAAGGTGGTCAAGGAAGGGTTGCCCAATAGCACGATCTCGGTCTTCTCCCCATTGAGTTTGAGGTGGGAGGATTGCATCCACTCAGCAACAGCCTCTAGACAGGGGCCCAAGGTGTTAGACGAACCCTCAGCGTGGTCCAGAGAGAACACCAGTTGGGTGTCGTCTGCGTAGGTGACAATCCGCACACCAAAAGGGTGGACTATCTCCTCTAGAGGCTGCATATAAACATTAAAAAGGGTGGGGCTCAGGGAGGAGCCCTGGGGAACCCCACAGCTGAACGGATGCTTAGATGATACCGCCTCGCCCTCAAACACCTGAAAGAATCGCTCATCCAGGAAGGAAGTCATCCAAGCAAGGGCCGCGCCCGACACACCCATGCCCTTCAGACGATGTAATAATGTGGCATGGTTAACTGTGTCGAACGCGGCACTGAGATCGAGAAGTATGATGGCTGTTTTTCCTCCCTGGTCCGTTATGGCTCTAGCTGCCTCCGTCACTGCCAGGAGGGCAGTTTCAGTGCCATGCTGAGGGCGGAACCCCGTCTGGGAGACATGTAGTAAATTATAGGATTTAAATAGGAGCAAAAGCCCAATGATGAAGCATGACATCCTTCGAGGTGTGTGATGGCATCAAGATGAGGAGACACTGTCCCCCCACAATTAGAGTAGTCCCTTTTGGTATAAGTTTAACTTCCGGAGCATGGGTCGCCTGACCTTTTGAATTGCTCCTAGAGCCCCCCTCTTTTGATAAATAGGCTTAAACAGTGTGAAAAGCTTTAGTTGAAGAATTGTAAATGAGTGCAGGCAGGGGAATTTAACAAAAAAAAAGTTCCACACAAAAGTGAATGAACACAGTAATCTCTTTTAAGATATAGTAAATACAAAAGATTTCACAAGCACAGTGCAAGTGCTGTGTAGGCAAAACCTTAAAATACATCTCAAAGAAATGATCATCTATTCAACAAGCAAGGGACAGCTTCTCCCTCATCCCCATGATAGATTAAGAGTTCCTTTAACCGCATGCGTGCGGGCGGAATTCCGCCCGTACGCTGAAATTTTCTCATTCCCATGTTTCATGACGAGCTGGGCTCGTCATGAGCGTGCGAGGAGGCTACCTCATGACGAGCCCAGCTCGTCATGAGCGTCGAAGGGGTTAATCACAATTCTTGCAACCTGATGTCTCAAATGACATAGCCCCGTCGCTCTCAACTAGGTCTGTGCTACCCAAAAACCTATGTACACAGAGAGGGTTTTACCAACAAAAACACTGATTTGGGGATGCAAAATAAAGGAAATACTATAGGAAGATAAGTTACTGAAGTCATATGCAGAAGACGGTGAAAGTACTAGATTTGGGCTTTATAAAGGTAGTTGATTTTGACTGATGCCGAAGGACTAAAAGTTTATATTAATTAATTAATGTATTTATTTATTTATGTATTTAGCAAGAGTCTTTGCCATTGGTACCTTTCGCATTTTAGCTTTAAGCTGATTGCCTATATTTTTTAGGGTGCATATGATCTTACTTTAGGGTTTTTTGCTCCACTCTTTACTTTTCCAGCAAAATTATACATGCAGCCTTACAGGAGTAATCAAAGTGGTGTCAACAAACTAATCATGTATGTTGAGCTGGCAAATGTGACTTTGTAGGGCCAAGTACTAGAGGCTTCATTTTCTGGTGTAACATTGACTCCCACGGGTTATTATTAATTTTCACAGAAATGACTATTCAATTTGAAGTAATATATTTACAGGCCTTCCTGTGAGTAAATAATATATTGCCATAAATATCATAAATATTCCCCAGTTTTTCACAAAATACCAGTTATATCCTTCCCCATACTTGCTCTTTAAATTATCATAATGCTGCTGAGGCAGTGATTGCCAGACAATTTTTCTCCGGTTCCAAAATGTATGGTATATAGGTCTTAACAAGATCTAAATTAGTGATACAAAATTCAAAAGAAGAAAGAAACAAGAGAACATGTTTATAACCTTAAAATATTTAACGAACACAAGACGTCTGCAAAAAAAGGCACTACGAGACGATCTGGAAGCAAAAGAACAATTGCTTTCTTGAAACGTTAAAAGAACTTTGTACTTGTACTTGTACTGTTTTCCACTATACATGGTTGAATGATGGCTGCTCACTTGGTAAATTAAGTGTTAGTAACAGGTAATGCTTTCTGCAGAGGGCTTCACGCATTGTAATCAGGGCCAGATTAGGATCTTTAGAGGTCCTAAACACTTAAAAGATTTTGGTGCCTCCATATATATTTAATTAAAAGTATAAACAATAATAAACCGTAAAATAAAATTAAATTTTTTGAAATGCAGTTTCTCACCATATGGTCCATGGTGAATCCGGCAATGAAAAAATTCTGTGTTGCCCCCCTTCCCTTGATGCCCTAAACACGGGCTTATTTTGCTTTATGGTTAAGCTGTCTCTGATTGTAATTGCCAGTGCAATATGGGTTTAAGATGAAAGCAACAGTGCATAATATGGGTAAGAGTAAGTAACAGTTTCAGAGCAATAAGGCCATTAGACTCCCCCCCCCCATTATGTTAACACAAAAACCCAGAGATAAACAGATCAATTGTCACTTTCTACTCTTTGTTCCTCCTTCAAACTCTCACTGAAGTTACAAAAAACAGAAAAATCTTTAGCATTATAGATAGACAGCTATCAACAACAAGGTTGTTTTCCACCAAAGGGTTCAAGGTAACAACACCCGTGAAGTTGGAGTTGTCTATGATGTCATTTGGAATCCAAGGTGTTAAACTTTTCATCATACACAGTACACAGTTACAATTTGATGTTGTGAATGGCCCCCGGTCTCGCCCCTGCACAGCTGATCTCACTGATATGTTGTGCCAGGAAAGAAGAGTCAAAGGAAAGGTATGCATTAATTTTCCTGAGCTCTCTCTCCTCTAAAATAAAAATAGTCGTGTTCTGCCATGCACCCTCACAAAGGGCCATTTTTACGATGGAAGTGACGGAGCACGGTGTTAGCCTTCTTGGCTTAAAGTCACTGATGGAGCAGGGTTTCGCAAAATTCAAACCTGCTATGATCATATAACCCCATAATATGTACTAACAGTAAGTAGATGTAGATAAACTTAATATGCACCCACATAAACACAGGGGTAATTGCTTTGCGCATGCTTTAAACTAACCAGTAATCACACTGTATTAACATTTGTCTTTTTGAAGAAATTGCATGAGCAGGCCGCAAGTGCTCAAGTATATGCATGTCGCACTCTGCTTCTAAAGTGATAGTTAATGCTGCTTGCTTGCATTTTTTGCCAATGCTAGGTAACTTTAACGGAAAGTAGAGAACTGTGGGAGGTAAACAGTGATGATTTCATTATCATACAATTAATAAATATTCATTTCTATCAGTCAGTCAGAAAATCTTTATTTCGGTCATACCGGCAATAAAAGCACATAAAACAAAGCGATATATTATAGCAAAATATAAGAACGTCATTTAAAAATTGAGTATTTTTATTTTTTTTAAACACTATAACTATACATTCATAAATACGATCTGGAGTTAGCTCCCCCAAGCCTGTCTCCTTTCTTTCTTTCTGCTCCTTCACTCCTTTTTCTCCCCTTTCTATCTTTCAACTTTCTGCACCTCTGCTCTTTTGCGCCTTATTTCTGCCCATTTCCCTTTCTCTCCCTCTGCTCCTTCACTCGTTTTCACTCGTTTTTTTTCCCTTTCTATCTTTCACCTTTCTGCACCTCTGCTCTTTTGTGCCTTATTTTTGCCCATTTTCCCTTTCTCTCCCTCTGCTCCTTCACCCGTTTTCACTCGTTTTTTTACCCTTTCTATCTTTCTCCTTTCTGCTCTTTTCTGCATCTCTGCTCTTTTGTGCCTTATTTCTGCTTATTTTCCCTTTTTCTTTATCCCTTCTTTCCTCCCTTTACCTTTCCCCGCCGCTGCTGCCCCCGCGGCCCCTCCCCCCCCAGCACGACCGGCCCAATCCAGCTCCCCTCCCCGCTCCCGCCTCCCAGCTGTCCAGCCCTCCCCGACCCCTACTTAATGGCGGCCACTGCGGGGACAGGCGAGCAAGACCACTGACTCATTGTCAGTGAAATTGCTCTCCCATCCTCGCAGCTCCACCATTAAGTGAGGTGCCCCTGCCCCAGCACTCTTGAGTGTTGGTGATCGAGGCCCTCCTCCACCCGCAGGTTTCCCTGCGCCTCATCCCCGGTGGTCCAGTGGACCTCTGTCTCCTTTCTTTCTTTCTGCTCCTTCACTCCTTTTTCTCCCCTTTCTATCTTTCAACTTTCTGCACCTCTGCTCTTTTGCGCCTTATTTCTGCCCATTTCCCTTTCTCTCCCTCTGCTCCTTCACTCGTTTTCACTCGTTTTTTCCCTTTCTATCTTTCACCTTTCTGCACCTCTGCTCTTTTGTGCCTTATTTTTGCCCATTTTCCCTTTCTCTCCCTCTGCTCCTTCACCCGTTTTCACTCGTTTTTTACCCTTTCTATCTTTCTCCTTTCTGCTCTTTTCTGCATCTCTGCTCTTTTGTGCCTTATTTCTGCTTATTTTCCCTTTTTTCTTTATCCCTTCTTTCCTCCCTTTACCTTTCCCCGCCGCTGCTGCCCCCACGGCCCCTCCCCCCCAGCACGACCGGCCCAATCCAGCTCCCCTCCCCGCTCCCGCCTCCCAGCTGTCCAGCCCTCCCCGACCCCTACTTAATGGCGGCCACTGCGGGGACAGGCGAGCAAGACCACTGACTCATTGTCAGTGAAATTGCTCTCCCACCCTCGCAGCTCCACCATTAAGTGAGGTGCCCCTGCCCCAGCACTCTTGAGTGTTGGTGATCGAGGCCCTCCTCCACCCGCAGGTTTCCCTGCGCCTCATCCCCGGTGGTCCAGTGGACCTCTGTCTCCTTTCTTTCTTTCTGCTCCTTCACTCCTTTTTCTCCCCTTTCTATCTTTCAACTTTCTGCACCTCTGCTCTTTTGCGCCTTATTTCTGCCCATTTCCCTTTCTCTCCCTCTGCTCCTTCACTCGTTTTCACTCGTTTTTTTCCCTTTCTATCTTTCACCTTTCTGCACCTCTGCTCTTTTGTGCCTTATTTTTGCCCATTTTCCCTTTCTCTCCCTCTGCTCCTTCACCCGTTTTCACTCGTTTTTTTACCCTTTCTATCTTTCTCCTTTCTGCTCTTTTCTGCATCTCTGCTCTTTTGTGCCTTATTTCTGCTTATTTTCCCTTTTTCCTTTATCCCTTCTTTCCTCCCTTTACCTTTCCCCGCCGCTGCTGCCCCCGCGGCCCCTCCCCCCCCAGCACGACCGGCCCGGATCCAGCTCCCCTCCCCGCTCCCGCCTCCCAGCTGTCCAGCCCTCCCCGACCCCTACTTAATGGCGGCCACTGCGGGGACAGGCGAGCAAGACCACTGACTCATTGTCAGTGAAATTGCTCTCCCACCCTCGCAGCTCCACCATTAAGTGAGGTGCCCCTGCCCCAGCACTCTTGAGTGTTGGTGATCGAGGCCCTCCTCCACCCGCAGGTTTCCCTGCGCCTCATCCCCGGTGGTCCAGTGGACCTCTGTCTCCTTTCTTTCTTTCTGCTCCTTCACTCCTTTGCTGGTGCACCGAAGGTGCGTCAAAGGCAAGCACGTCTGCGCTCATCTGCGACCCGTCCGCGACCAGCACCAGGAACCCTGGACCTCCGCCCCGCCAACGCTACGACCCAGCAGCACTCCACGCACTCAACCCAGGCTGCAACAACAACTGCAAGCTAGCATCACCAGCCGACACCCATGGACCCTTCAGCTGTCACCGCTGCCGGCACACCTGCAGCACCGCCAAGAACACGGATCCAGCACAACCCGCCCACAAGAACACAACCGAACCGAAGACCCTGCAATGCATCCTCCTCAACGTCCGATCCCTCCACAAACACGCCACAGAAATCTGGGACCTCCTCCACAGCACAACCCCAGACGTAGCATTCTTCACCGAAACCTGGACCAACACCACCTCGGTACCGGACATCGCCATCGCCATCCCCCAAGGATACAAGATCTCCAGGAAGGACCGCCCCATCCACCCAGGAGGAGGAATCGCCATCGTCCACAAATCCAGCCTCCGCCTGAGCACACTCCCTGACGAGTCCACAGAACTGATGGAACACCTACACTTCAAGATACTGGCCAGCCCCACCGCCGCCCTCCGAGGAACCCTCATCTACCGACCCCCTGGACCCCGCGGACCCTTCGCCAACTCCATTACAGACATTATCTCCCCGCAGGCCATCGCATCCACCAACTACACCCTGCTGGGAGACCTCAACTTCCACCTCGACAATCAACTGGACCCCAACACCACATCCCTCCTGGACAACCTCCACAACATTGGACTCCGCCAGATCGTGACCGAGCCCACGCACTCAGCAGGACACACCCTCGACCCCCTCTTCACTACAGGAAACTCCATCACCTTCAGCCACACCACCGAACTCCCATGGACCGACCATCGTTGCGTCCACTTCACCTTCAGAACACCCACCATCCACAGACACCAGCACCTGCTTCCACAAAGAAACTGGACCAAAATCACCGATGACCAGCTCACCTCCTCACTCAACAACTCCACCCCAACCATCGTGGAAAACGACGACCCCAACACCGCAGCCCGAACCCTGCATAGATGGATCTCGGACAGCACCAACACCATAGCCCCCCTCAAGAAAAACAACAATACCCGTGCCAAGAAAGCCAGATGGTTTACCACCGAACTTCAGGAGTCCAGGCGCACATGCCGCCGCCTCGAAAAGGCCTGGAGAAACACCAAATCCACAGAAGCCCACAACAACTTCAGAGCCGCCACCAACGCCCACCATCAACTCATCAGAGAAACGAGGAAAAAAGCGATTGAAGACAGAATCTCCACCCACGCACACAACAGCAAGGAACTCTTCAGCATCATCAAGGAGTTCGCCCAACCCACCAGCGAGTCTACCGACATCCCTACCTCACAAGACCTCTGCGACAAACTCAGCATCTTTTTCCACCACAAAATCAAGAGCATCTATGAAAACTTCGACGAAGACAACCAACACACTGATCCCTCACCAACCACCCCCGACAGCCGGAAACCAGCGATTGATGACTGGACAGCCCTCACCACCGAAGACACACTGAAGACAATGAAGTCAATCCACTCAGGGGCCCCCACGGACCCCTGCCCCCACCACATCTTCAACAGAGCCGCCAACACCATCGCACCCATGCTCCGCCAAACCATCAACCGCTCCCTGGCGACCGCCTCATTCCCCGACGACTGGAAACACGCCGAGGTCAACCCCCTCCTAAAGAAACCCTCAGCGGACCCCACCGACCTCAAAAACTACAGACCCATCTCCCTGCTCCCGTTCCCAGCGAAAGTCATCGAGAAAGCCATCAACAGCCAACTCGCCACATTCATTGAAGAACACAACATCCTCGACTCCTCCCAATCCGGCTTCAGAAAAAACCACAGTACGGAAACCGCCCTCCTCGCCGCAACAGACGACATCCGCACCTTACTGGACAAAGGAAACAGTAGCCCTCATCCTCCTCGACCTATCAGCGGCGTTCGACACAGTCTCCCACCGCACCCTAATACGCAGACTCTACGATGCAGGAATCCAGGACAAGGCCCTCGACTGGATCTGCTCCTTCCTCTCCAGCAGGACGCAGCGGGTCAGACTCCCCCCTTTCCTCTCGGACCCCACACCTATCACCTGCGGAGTCCCCCAGGGCTCCTCCCTCAGCCCGACGCTCTTCAACGTCTACATGGCTCCACTTGCCCCCATCGTCAGAACCTACGGACTCAACATCGTGTCATATGCAGACGACACCCAGCTCATCCTCTCCCTATCCAACGAGCCCAACACCGCCAGACGCAACTTTCGAGAAGGCATGGAAGCCGTCGCCAAATGGATGAAAAACAGCTGCCTACAACTAAACACCAACAAAACAGAAGTACTCATCATGGGCCCAAACCCCGACGCCTGGAGTGACACCTGGTGGCCCACCGCCCTCGGAAACCCGCCAACCCCCACAGACCACGCACGCAACCTGGGAATCATCCTGGACTCCGAGCTCAAAATGGACCGCCAGATCAACTCTGTCTCATCTTCCTGCTTCCACACCCTCCGCCTCCTTCGTAAGACCTTCAAATGGATCCCCCTCGAACACCGAAAGACAGTCACTCACGCCCTCGTCACCAGCAGACTCGACTACGGCAACGCACTCTACGCCGGAATAAACAAAAACCTCATCCGCAAGCTACAGAACATCCAGAACGCCGCCGCAAGACTGGTCCTCAACCTGCCAAAACACTGCCACATCTCCCAGCACCTGCGCACACTCCACTGGCTCCCCGTCGAGAAGAGAATCACCTTTAAGATGCTAACCCACGCACACAAGGCCCTCCACGGCACCGGACCAGCATACCTGAACAGCCGACTCAAATTCCATGCACCCCAAAGGACCCTACGATCAGCCCAGCTTTCCTACGCTGTGGTCCCCCGCACCAGAAAGACCAGATCGGGAGGCCGCTCCTTCTCCTTCCTCGCGGCCAAAGCATGGAACGCCCTTCCGCTCCACCTCAGACAGACAACATCGCTCCCCATCTTCGCAAGAAACCTCAAAACCTGGCTCTTCGACAGACCCCCTCCTTGATGGAATGGAACCTGCACCCCCCCAACCCCCCCCCTCCACCCCTAGCACCTTGAGACCCTTACGGGTGAGTAGTCGCGCTTTAACAAACTCCTGATTGATTGATTGAGTATTCTATAGCAGGAAATTGTGCAATATGCATAGAATACATGATATCTACATTGACTACAGGGTGAGGGACAGTAACACGTGCTATAACAGGTAACTATTTCATTCACAATTGGAATACCTATTTGATACTTAAAAAGTTATTCTTATCTAATAAATATTAAAAGAGGAAGTAATAAGGGTACCAATTTAAAATAGATAAAATTATAAGAATTAAAAAACACCTTGGCAGTGGGTAAATTGCGGTAGGGGTAAACGTACATTACAAGGATTACATACAATCATTACTCTAGGTCAAAGGTGCATAACATAGCAAGACTGATAGTTGTTATGAATCTAAGGATTTCCTATGGGGACTTTCTTTAGAATAGCTCTGCGAATGCACCACAAAGAATATAAAAACCGCGAGATGGAGAACACAATAGGCATATCGGTATCATACTTAATAAGCCTAAACGCCTCAGAGCAATGTCTAGTCCCCATATTCCTGCACAGTTGCAACAACAACTGAGACCTTGACTTCCCATAGGAAGGGCAGAAGAAGAGAACATGCATTTTGGTTTCCTCTGCTTGGTCACACCCTGGGCAATCCAGAGTGTGAGTGTCCTGCCACTTATTGGATAATTGATCGAAGCGGGAGCACCCCATGTCTAAATTGGAAAAAAAACTTCCTCGCTAGAAGGGGTTGAATATAATCTAGCGCCGGTTCAAGCCTATATTGCTGTTTTACTTCCAAGAACCTGGAAGTTAGGCAACCAAGCTTGGTCCCCTACCATAATTGGGCCAGTTTAAATTCTCTATAGGTCTCGAGGAGTGCCTTTCTGGAGGTCTTAGGACAGATTTTTCCATCAGAAGTACACATGTTTACCCTGGCAGGTATTCCTAATATAGGCTAGCCAGGGGAGTTTCCCCTCACCTTGTAGCCTCATAAACTTCTTCAACTCTTCTTTGTATTCGGCTAATTCGGGGGTACTCCAGAGGCGTCACCAATATAGGAGAGGTCTAGAAGAGGCTACATCTGCTATAAGGCTACTCCCTAAATCCATCCTGAGCGATGTTAAGGGAGAACTAGTAGGAAGACCCAACAATTGCCAGAGAAAGGAATTCTCTGCCAATGATAAAGAGGTAGATGAACAGGGTCCCCATAATTCTACCCCATACAGGGCTGCACCCCTTGCCTGTGTCTTGTAAATTTTTGCTACAGTACCCATCACTTTATGCGTGCAGCTCTTGTATAGCTTTATAATACCTCCCGTAGACTGGGTCAGTTTTAAACTAGCTTTCTTTACTTTTGTTCCCCATTATATTTCTTCAGTTAATGTAATACCCAGATATTCAAAAACAGACACCCTGTCCAGGGCCCTTCCATCTAGTCGGGGATTTGGCCAATTCATAGAGTTCCTATTGAAAACAATGAACTTGGTTTTTTGTAAATTGATCTCCAATCCCCAGCTTCTACAGAAAATGCTAAATACATCAAGAACCCGTTGCATGCCCATAGGAGATTTAGAAAGTAAAAGTGTTTCATCCGCAAACATAAGTGCAGGAATTTTACTGTTCGCTAACCTAGGTGCATTAATATCTTTTCCAGGTAACAAAGATTCTATTAGTCCATTTATAAAAAGGGAGAAGAGTGTTGGGGCCCAGACACATCCTTGGCTCACCCTTTTCTCTACAGGGAAGGGGGAAGAACGTTCACAATTTTGCCATATCTTATTGGTGCATAATTATCTTGGTGAAGGCGTTTTAGCTGATAGCAAAAATACTCTGGAACTCCCAGGTCTAGTGGATTGAAGATCCAAAAATGTGAGGTAGAGGCCATCACACTCTAACACCACGGTTTTTCAATGGATAAGTTGTAATCTAAAGATCTGGTCAATAGTGGAGATCTTGGCCCTAAACCCTACTTGTAGAGGTGTAAAAAACATTACTCACTTCTATCCAAGATTGTAAACGCCCGAGAAGGATGCGTACTAAAGAAATGTGGCTAATGTCTAAAAGACTTATTGGACGATAGTTGGCTGGATTAAGCGGTGAACCCTTTTTATAGATTGGGATAATTTCTGCCTCTGACCAAGTCGAGGGCAGCGCCATGCCCTGCAAAATGCCGTTAAATAGGGACCACAGGTAGGGTGCCCAGACTGAGGGCTCAAAGTGGAAAAGGTCGCCAGGAATCTTATCCAGTCCTGGAGCCTTAGCTGGCAATAGCTTGCCTAGTGCCTCAGTGATCTCCTTCAATGAGTATAGTGGCGCATCTTCATTTGGCAATTCCGAATAGATAAAGTTTGTTTCTATCCAAACGACTTCCTCAGTTGTCCTTGTATATAAAGATTTAAAATGGGCTCTCCAAACTTCTTCCCCTAGATTTGGCGCAATGGGTAATTTACCTTCGGATTTACCTGTATTAATTAGATTCCAAAATGCCCTCTGTTGGACTTGGCCCTTTTTGCAGGGTCATCCCTGAACTTTTTGCCTTCCTCCTATATTTTTTCTGACCTGTTGTTGGCGATTTTTTCTGACTCGGGGCACTTTACCACTGCTGATCAGTGCTAAAGTGCATATGCTCTCCCACTGTAAATTAATGCATGTATTGATTAGCGGTTCCATGATTGGATGTTTGGTTTACTTGTCAGACCCTAGTACAGTGCACTGAGTGTGCCCAGGGCGTGTAAATCCAAATGCTGCTAGTGGGCTTGCAGCACTGGTTGTGCCACCCTCAGAAGCGGCCTTGTAAAACATGTCTAAGGTCTGCCATTGCAGAGCCTGCATGCAGTCTGGTACTGTCATGCTGTCTGGGCAAGTGCACCCACTTGCCAGTCCCTAAACCTTCCATTTTCTTCATATTAGTCACCCCTATGGTAGGCCCAAGGGCAGGGTGCATTGTATGTATAAGGTAGGACAAGCCCTGATGTGTGTGGCATGTCCTAATAGTGAATTACAGCCATTTTCGTTTTTCACTATTGCAAGGCTACCTGTTCTCCATAGGCCAGAATGGGCTGTTAGAATTATTACACTTTATAATCCTAGCAGACTCAGAGAACATGGTAGAAATTCGAGTTTAGTATGCCTGGACTCAGAATAATAAAATACATCTTTTAGGAAAGTTTATTTTAATATTTAGTGTTTCCAAATTCCACATTTAGAAAGTAGGTATTTCTTGCCTAACCATTTGAGCCTGCCTCTGCGAGGTTGTGTATTCCTTGTCTGGGTTTGTGTGTGACAGGGCTGGGGAATTCCAAGAGACAGGCTGGGGCAGCCCGGTGGTGAATAGGGAGATCTGCATCTAGATGGGAGGGAGGAGTTGCACCTGCGACCTGAATAGGACTGTGCCCGCCCCCCACAGTGCTGGCCCCCCCCCCCCTGTGGTACGTCTGATAGCTCTGCCCTGCACACTGAAAGAAGAGAAGGAAGACTGTCAACAAAGTGCTCCAGGACTGTACTTGCCTTCCACAATGCTGGCTCCACCTTATGTGGGGCGTCTGATGTGCCTGCCCTGCGCTGTGAAAGGAAAGGAGAAGTCTGGTAAACAGAGTGCTTCATCTGGGCACAGGCCCCTCTCCCCTCAGAGAACAAAGGATTTTGGGGTATAAATACTGGGACCCTGATCCTAAGAAATTAGATCACTTCTGGACTTACAAGACAAAACCTCTGCTGAGGAGAAGGAACCTGAAGAAACTGAGGAAAGACTATTCCCAAGCTGAAGTGCTGCTTGGGGGATTGGCCTGCAGTGGTTGCCTGACTGCCAAAGAGAGCAGAAAGAACTTTGGACTTTTCTTTCAACTTTTTTAAAGATCTCCAAGGGCTTGAAAGAGAGCTTGTCCCCTGACCGAAGTCCCAGGACCAGTGGACTTCACCATCCTTTGTGAATTGCTACTGGAAACAAGTGGCTACAGAGGCAGGGAGCTGTGACCGACTCACAACCAGCCCGGTGTCCTGAAGGTACCACACCAAGCAACGTCCGCCTCGAACATCGCAAGCTCTGCGCTCACCGACTCCGTCAACGGGCCGTAGCCTGCTCCGCGACTGGAAGGACACCACGACGTGCAACGCCTCGCTGCACCAAATCGAACTGGTCTGACCGACGCGGTCACTGCTGCTGACTTCGAGTCCTGTGATCACACCGGAGTTGGGCACCGCCTCGCACGCTTCGCGACACACCGCCCGACTCGCACTGCTGTCCGGACTGACCAACGCCAGCTCCCGAACTCCGGCTCTGTCGCCGCACGTAAAGCTGGAAGCACTGCAACGAGCAACGTCCGCCTCGAACAACGCAAGCTCTGAGCTCACCAAATCCGTCTCGACGCCGTCAACGAGCCGTAGCCTGCACCGCGACTGGAAGGACACCGTGACCTGCAAAGCTTTCTTTTTCTACACCGCGACGAACCCCGGAACCGGCTCGCACATCCGTGCCAGCCGCCTCAAGGAAAAGGTACTGTGACTGAGTCGGTCGACCATTTGAGTGGGCCCGTACTGACGCGGTCTGCTGGATTTGCTAGACTCTGTTATTTTTAACAACGCTGTAGCCCATCCGGGCTACCGACTCGCATATAACTTTGATTTAAGCCTTTTTAACCAGAACTCTTGAAATCTAATAGTACTGTGGATTCTTTTTGTCATTTATTGGTCTTGTGGTAACTCTTATAAAGTATAACTTATTTTTGATATAAAACCTGTGTGATGTCCATTTGTAGTGTTGTCACTGGGTTACTGTATGTGGTCACAACTGCTTAACTTACATCGCCCCTGAAATAAGCATTGACTGCTTGCGCCACGCCACCTAGAGTGTGAGCAGGTGTTATTTTGAGAGAGTAATTCCCTTGCCCTGACTAGAGGAGAGGGTCCCTGCTTGTCGCAAGTCTTTAACTGTGCCAACCAGAGACCCCCAATTCTAACACCCTCATTTCATGGTTGTCTAGCGCAGTGTTAATGGCATCCCATTTTTAACTTTGCCAGTGGCTTTTAGTATCAGCTACAGTAATTTTATAATGTTCTTTGGCTTCCTTGATTTGTAGCCTATCATTAGATCTTATAGAAACAAGGAGAGCTTGATTGGTTACCTTGCAATGTTTATTAAACCACGAATGTCTTGGTTTGGAATTTAACCTAGACCTTCTGCTATTAAAAAAAAAAGGTTCCAGGACAGAGAGCAGTTCTTGATGGTTGTTTGCAATTCTGGTTTGGGAGGTTAAAGTGCCGCTAGTCACGGAAAGTTGGGACGCAGCATCAAGAAAGGAAATGATTTATTAATTTAGGGAAGCCACTTTGGCCTGTGATTGTGCAAGTTTCCCCCAGCGCACTCTCCTCCCTCCATTGGCCAACACTAGGCCAGAATCAGATTTTGGAGATGTATTATGATGACCTTCAGCTAGCGGCGAGTATACTTCTAAACCCAGAGCATTATGGTCACTCTCGTGATGAGAAGTGACCTTAAAGTCGAGGACCCTATGCCATGATCTGACGTCTACCAGAATATAATCTAAGATCGATGCTTGCCCGGGTCTGTTAAAAGTGAAATTACAGGGACTATCAGATACCAATCGACCATTACAGGCCCTCAGTGAATGACTTAATACAAGTGTGTTCATTTGTAGGACCAGGGGAGTCCATGCCCGAGTTGGTGGAATATTAGAATCTGGAATTGCCCAAACTGAATCCTCCACACTACATGTTTCGTGGAACATGCATAACTCATGCTGGTCTATGAATGACTCCCAGTCCGGGAAATCCAGTTTCGAGGTGAGTCCTGCTATGTTCCAGGATACTATCAGCATACTTGATGGTCCTACTTCATTGGCTAAAGGAGCCTGGGGAGGAGGATGCCCTTAATTGGGCCTGATGCAAGTGTTTGGGCCCCACCCTTCCCCTGGAAGTGCATTTATTGGCCAGGTTTGGATTGCTAAGTATGGAGTGAGTCAAATCTGTTGGGCTACCCACGGGGAGCAACTCCCTATCTCTTCTCTGCTTTCCATAACCACCATTTAACGCTGGCCCGTCCAAATTCAGTAGTCTCGTCCTAGACTCGTGGTTATCATTGGGGTTTTTGTGGGAGGGACTGATGGACGATAGTCAATCTACAGAGTCTAGTGGGCTGAATCTATTAGTGACAGGGATGTTGTATGTAAGTGATGTGGGATGGTCCTGGATTATTCTGGGCATGGGCCTGTTCTGATCACTCATTTCCCAAACATTGGTCAGTCCTCCCTCATTGTGCGGTATAAGCCTTGAGGGAAAAAAATATCCCAGGGGAAGGGAAGTAATGCCCCCAACCTCCCACTGATAATCCCAATCTAGAATGTATTGGACAACCCGAGTATCCCTAAAGTTGATCACTATACAGTCCCCGGCTAAATCCTTTGGCCTCCACCCCAGCCAGCTTACCCTGCGTGTAAAAATTATTTTGTTTGCGTCTTTGTAGGGGAGATGTCTATATTTGGTTAACCAGTAAATGCATTTGTTTTTAAGATCAGTATGAGATTCCCCAGGCCCCCTTTCCAGCTCGGGTACTCCTGCTAGCACAATGACATATGGAGTACAGGCCGGGGGTTGATTGATACATGGTGGCGGAGACTGTGTTTCCCTAGATTTTATGTGTGGTGCGATCTTCTCACTTGCCACTTGAATGGTGCCGGCTTTCTGTAAATTCGATGGACCTGCTGTAGGTGGGGGTAATCTAATAGCAGGTATGGGTGGTGGACATCGAGGGAGCCTCTGGGGGATATAACGGGATCCAGGGTTTGTGATGGGGGCAATCTCAGACAGGGAGCTACATCCTCGTAGTTGGTTATGTTGGGCCTTGCAGGGACAGACAGTTTATCTGTTGCTAAAAGGGCTACCTTTTTGGGGAGCGAGGCCAGCTCTATAACCAGGAATTTAGTTATCTCAGCTACCTTAAGAGTTGTGTCTGCCTTTGCCACCCAGTTATCCACCAATGATGATAGTTTGTCAATTCTATCTGTTAAAACATCAAGTTCATCTTTTACAACAGATCTAAAATGCGAGTGGAAGTCCATCACCAACTTTGACACCGACAATGGTTGCTCTAGGGTCGTCTGTGGTAAATTCCTGGTTCCCCCAAAGTTCTGTTTGCTAACATTACACTCGCTTGTTTATTTTGCTTGGCTCCCACATTTGTAATAGATTTATGTTTCCCCCCTTTTTTCTTTCCACCGCTCCCCAAAGGGGTATTTGGAGCATGACCAGCTCCTGTCTGTCTTGGAGGATCTGGATCTGGGGTCATGGTTTGTCTTGAGGATGGGAGCGAGATGCCAATGTCGAAAGTAGCAGGGCTTGGGGCTATATTCAGGGCAGTGATCGGTGTTAGTGAAAGGCACCTCTCTGTGCGCTTGATTTCCGTGGAAGCAGCTCCAATTGCTCTCCGCAACATTTTATCAATTGCAGTGGGTTGTGCAATGGGTTGTGAGGTAGGAATAGTTTGCTGGCTAGTGGAGTCTTTCGCTACAGCATTTGCCCATAACTGCTTGTAAGGTACACCTTGTCGGTACACTAGCTCTTTAGCAGTCTTGGCAGGAAAACAGGCACAGATCAGTAATGAGGGCACTAACCTTGAGTTTAATGACCGGTTACTTGCTGTTCCAACAGGGCGTCATCCGTGGTCAAAACTAGGGGGTGGCCCAGCCCAGTCTCTTCCAGTCTGAGACGAGCATAGATGGGCCCACCCCTGGCCAAGGCGGGGCCCGGGCACAGCCCGGGCACGCCTCCACGTGTCCCACGCTGGGGGAGTGCGGCGGCCCATTTGGGCGCCTACTGGCACGAAAGCAAGATCATGGGTGGCCCCCTACCGCGGGTGATGCTGGGCGAGGTAGTTTGCAGTCTCCCTGGTCGGACTGCTATCCCCTTTAGTGTGCTGAGTGAGGACCCCATTTTATCAAACTTAGTCGAAGTGGGAGGGGGGATTGCAAGGAGCGAGTTAGTTCTGCCACGTGGAGAGCAAGAGACGCTGTGTGCAGAAGATGACATAAAGGAGTGAAGGCCGGTGCATGAATCTCCTGCCAATTACTGAACAGGAGCGAGACCAGAGACGCCCCAGTGAAAGAACTGTGTTTTCTTAATCAAATAAAAGACATTGTTGCAAATACGTGAACATTTTAATAAAATTGTGAACCAGACCCTGGGAAAGTATGTGTACAAAAGAAGTAGTGAATAAAATGCTGACTCGCTGTGGTGTGACAGTGACACTTCTCCAGCCCACCAATCAGTGTGCAAGTTAGAGCGTAAATGCCACATTTTTAGGGATGGACATGCCAATTTAGATTCTTTATTTAGGGACTTTAGGGGTGGGGTTACACAATTGGGGCCCGATTCACAGAACTACCTTAAGACAAAATCCTAAACGTACTACTTTTGGTATGCACAGAAGGCATTTAGTAGTAGTAAAGTTAGGATTTTATCTTAAGTTTGACTTAAGAGAAACTTAAGACAGACTTAAGACAGGCTTAAGACAGACTTAAGACAAACTTAAGACAGACTTAAGACAAACTTAAGACGAACTTAAGACAGACTTAAGACAAACTTAAGACAGACTTAAGACAGACTTAAGACAGGCTTAAGTTTGGATTTTGTCTTAAGCTTATCTTCAGTTTGTCTTAAGTCTGTCTTAAGTTTGTCTTAAGTTTGTCTTAAGTCAAACTTAAGACAAAATCCTAACTTTACTACTACTTAATGCCTTCTGTGAATACCAAAAGTAGTAAGTTTAGGATTTTGTCTTAAGTTAGTTCTATGAATCGGCCCCTAGGAGATGATGCTGTTGGGATGCTGCGAGAGAGAGAGGAGGGGAAGATTTGCCGCTATCCGTCGGTTTCCTGAGAGGCCTAGCTGTTCCCATCTTATCCTGTACCTGTCCATGTTCTCCACATCATCCTGACGATTCCTTTGGGAATCTTGGTCATCCCTTGGGATCAGGGGGTGGTTTCCCAAATTTCTTTGAGTCTACTAGGTTTGTATACAGATTAGGTGTCCCTTTTGTTTTCTTGAATTTATGCATATATGCACCTGAACCTTTTGTCTCTCCACCTATCCACCCCATCAACAATGAATGGTTATGAATTTCTTTCGATTAATCTTTTGTTTCTTCATCTAGCCTTCCGTTAGGTATTATATTTGTTTTGTCTTAATCAATTTTGCTGAACCCTTATGTCTCTGACTCGATCCACTCCTTCATTGCACTATGTCATTGAATATTTGAATCAAGATCTATGTATATGAAATGTCTTTCCATGAGATTTGGTGTTCATTTCTGTAATTGTGACCTAATGCATTACGAGCATTTACGTCAAAATCTCAGATAAAATTCATTTACAAACCCTATCAAGAGTCTGAATTATTTAAAGAATGTTTAGTCAGATTAGTCGTATCATTGCCATCAACTATTCAACCAATTGATCCCTCGATCAAATAGAGGAAAAGTTGATAAATAAATATTTAGTTAAGGAATGATATAAACGAACACTCGAAACAAATTGACCAACGGCGCTATCAGGGTTTATTCTGGGTTGAATGAGTATGGGCCATTGAAGTGATTTGTTGTGTATTGATCCCTGATCAATGGGTAGTATTGGCGCCGTATCACCACGCTCCACCACTTGTGAAAAGCAGGGCTGCCCCACATTTACAACAATACGGTGCAGCACTGCGTTTCCCCCTGCCCTGGTGCTAAATTTAGCTGACTAGTGCCAACGCAGGCAACCTTGCACCTTGTGCATGGGTGTCTGCGTTGCAGGGGAAGATTGATTATGTGCAGGAAGGGACACCTTGCACATAAACCATCTTTAAATGGCGTTTTGTAACTTCGATGTGTGCTGCTTAATGCAGCACACTTAGAAGTTGCAAAACATAATTTTTTTTAATGATTGTTTATGTGCAGGAAGGGACACCTTCCTGCACATAAATGATCAATGGTCTTATCTGTTTCCATGTGTGCTGCACAACATAGCACACATGGAAACAGCAAAAACGAGGAGAAATTAAACATTTCTCCTCGTTGCACAAGGGTAAAACCAGGTTTTCCCTGTTCTTAATTTTGGCACTGCCCCATATTTACCCCGTAGTTCTAAATATGTGGCAGCATCAAAATCAATGGGTTTCAGTGGAACACCCACTGCAACACCCATTGGCCTCCCCTTTCATGCTAAGTATAGCGTGAACGGGTGCCTTATTTACAAGGCAGCGTTAAGCCACTTAAACCTGCAGTGTAAATAAGGCGAAGCCACTATCGCCACCACAATGTCCAAAAAAGTGACGTTATGGTGGCGATAGGGGCTTGTAAATATGCCCCAAAGTTTGTTAGTGTCCTCTCTCTCACACAAACATAAGAACCTAGCATCCTGCCACCGTCACACACCACCCTCGAAATTCTCTTCCGCACTCCATCCCTATAGTTTAGAAAACAATACCAAGCTTCCGGGCTTTTTGTAAAGGTAATTCATTTTGACTGATGCTGAGGCACTAAAACGTTTATATTTATTTATATATCTGTTTGTTTATTTAGAAGAGTCTACTCATTCACTATGGTTCCTTTCACAGTATAGTTTTATACTGATTGCATGGGCACCATTTTTCTTTCAGGTGCAAATTATCTTACATTAGAGTTTTTTCTCCACGCTTTACTTTCCCATCATGATTATACATACATCCGTACAGAATTAATCAAAGTGGTGTGAACAAACTAACCGTGTTCTTTGAGCTGGCAAATGTCATTTTGTAGGGTCAAGTGCACGAGGCATCCTTTTCTGATGTAACACTGACACCTACAGGTTTTATTTGTAATTGACAGAAAAGGATATTCTTTTTTTTAAATAATATATTTAAAGGCCTTCGCTTTGGTACTTAGCCTGAGGGTCCTGGAAGTCAAATTGTTTATTCCTTTCAGTGGTGGAGTTAGCAGGGGTGCTGGGACTGTTTATTTTGTCATTTCTATTACCACACCAGGGTGCAAGAAATGCTGAATGGGGCTTATGGCTTATATATTGTTTTGCTTTTTCAAATGTTGATGTGTAGCACTGTGTATGTGTAAATTGTGTGTGAGAGAGAGAGAGATAGATATGCAGGAGCGGACTCCTTCAAGGTGCGTTTCAATGATGTTTTATTAAATTTTATCATCCTTTTAATCTTATCGTGCATAATGCATAGCCCATGACGCGTTTTGACCGTTCGTGCAAGGCCTTGATCACATGACCCGCTGTGATTAATGGCGTCGTATTTAACCCTATTCACCAGGTGATACACAGTCATAAGCAACAGATAACGCTTGTCATTGTGTTACAATACATTCATGATCTATACCTCAAGATTATCAATTGTAATAAAAATTCTGAATTTTCATTCACTATTTCTAAAAACATATCCTCAGCATGTATGTTAATGTAATCTTAACAGTTATGCCCCTGTTGCAAGTTTCAATAAGAATTCACCCTAATTAAGTGCTCTGTGCTTATAGTGTGCAAATATATAAAAGAGTGGATTTTCTGGAAGTTTTTAGCAGCAATGTAATGCAATCCTTGTCTAAGTATTTGCAGACCCTATCCATTCCAATCATGTATTTGAAAAACAATTCCAACAATAGTGCTTTTGTTGTCCTGATGTCTAACCACATATCTGTACTGCTTAAATGCAGTAGCCTTAATTTCATGTTCGCTTTAACCAATGATTGTTCTTCATTAAAGTGCAAGTGCATATTAATAAAGTGGCCATTGCAACTTGACGATTTAAGTATGTATGAATGCAACTTAACTATAATCAGGTCATAGCATGTTCGATCAAACTGTGCCGACCGGGCGATTCAATATGTAGGCGCTAATACATAGGATCATCCCCTCTTATGCTACGGCGATGTTACAATAAAGGGCAAATGCTGTTCATAAAGTGACTGGTGCATGGTTCAAGGTCAATTACATGGTATGTTAAAGGGTTGTTATAATATTGACTTTAAAATAGTTCATGATTATACCAAAGTTTATAGACTGGTGTTGAATTCAACATCCTGATTTATGTTTTTCTAAAGTAACTAGTGCAATGACGGAAGTATATACAAGGAAACTTAAATAACTCATCAATAATCAATATTAAAAAAAAATTATATGTCTGCTGGTGCCTTCCTGTTGTAAACCTCTGCATATAAGAATATATATATATATATATATATATATATATATATATATATATATATATATATATATCCAGCCACAACTTGCTCCTTCAAACACGAGCCATGAGACCCTGGCAGGGCGGGTCGGTGTAAATGGGGATGGAGCCACCCATTAATAAATCCAGCAATTACCAACTTCTCTGCTGAAAAGAGGCACACCGACACCTGCTGAAAGAGTTTTCAAGCGCTTTATTCCACACAAAGAGAGAGCGCACAGGTACTGCAAATCCCAACATGTTTCAACTCCATTGAGCCTTGGTCACGGCAAGGTTCGTTTTTTGAAATGACCACGTGATTTAAAGACGCAGGTCACATTCTCTCACACAAAGCGCTTTAAAACAGAAATGTTCAATGATTAACGGAAAGCAGCATAAATCATGCCAGTGTCACTGCAGCAATGTGACACTGGCATGATTTATGCTGCTTTCCGTTAATCATTGAACATTTCTGTTTTAAAGCGCTTTGTGTGAGAGAATGTGACCTGCGTCTTTAAATCACGTGGTCATTTCAAAAAACGAACCTTCCCGTGACCAAGGCTCAATGGAGTTGAAACATGTTGGGATTTGCAGTACCTGTGCGCTCTCTCTTTGTGTGGAATAAAGCGCTTGAAAACTCTTTCAGCAGGTGTCGGTGTGCCTCTTTTCAGCAGAGAAGTTGGTAATTGCTGGATATATATATATATATATATATACAACTATAAGAACGGAGGTAATTCCACACAAGCCTTCAACTTGCAGCAAATACCTCTGAAGAAGTTGACAGGCGTCAACGAAACGCGTCAGGTTACCTGCAAAATCCCTGTCTGCCCGATACTGCTCTCAATAAAGAACCATCAATTCAGTGCAGCGTGTGCGACTCAATTGGCTTCCCAGGAGAGGGGGAAGGGGGGAGCCGTTTGCCGATATTAAAGCGATGGTGTCCAGTCGCAGAGGACCGCACCGACAGATAGAGCGCCGAGTCTCCCGCAATTATATGGACACACTCCTTCGGACCCGGTAAAACGGCAAGGGAAACTGGCTGCCGCCCGACACCAGAGTGGGGTATGTCGCCTCCATAAACTTTGAAAATGAGTTTCAGTAGAGGAGCTACACTTCTGGACACCTCAGGTTCCAGAGAGAGATAGACAAATATTCGGCAGTAAGCAAGGAGAGGGCAGTGGAACTACCGATACCAGCATGCTTAGCAAGCGCATACAAGCGTCCACTAGAGGGCCAGCCAAGCAACTATAAGAACGGAGGTAATTCCACACAAGCCTTCAACTTGCAGCAAATACCTCTGAAGAAGTTGACAGCCGTCAACGAAACGCGTCAGGTTACCTGCAAAATCCATGTCTGCCCGATACTGCTCTCAATAAAGAACCATCAATTCAGTGCAGCGTGTGCGACTCAATTGGCTTCCCAGGAGAGGGGGAAGGGGGGAGCTGTTTGCCGATATATATATATATATATACATTCACTGAAAAAAACCATAGGTTTCACACCAGTTATAGTTAGGAATTAGCATTTAAAAAACCTATTAAATTCACTGAAGAAACCATAGGTTTGACACCAGTTATAGTTAGCTGGAAATTTTACTCGCATAAAACCATTGAAATTCCCACGTTATAGTTAGTTGGACTCACTATAACTTGCGCGCCTGCAATGCACTGCTGATGACGTCACATATTACATCACTCATGACATGGTCAGTGACATCACTCATGACATCACTGATGACACCATCCAGTGAATGTGTGTCTTTTTGAAAAATAAATATGTTTTATATATGTATATGTAAAAGTTGATGGAAGAATAAATGTTTAAATAAGTGTCTAAATGGATGTTTTTTTTATAAAAAATTGATTGGTTAACTGGCTTATTAAGTGTATCTTAGTGAATACATATATTAGTGAGTAATGTTTAAATATTTAAATATATGTATTAGTGTTTCACTTTGTGTATAAGTGGCTGCATGGGTTGGTGAGTAGCTACATGTGTATGTATATGGGTTATTAGATGTTTTTTTTAGTATCAGTATGAGTGTCTGTATGGTTTGGTGGGGGTATTACTTAGCACATAGATGCATGAATGACTGACTCTCTGTTTGTATGTGTTTTGAAGACAGCATATGTGCAGGACTGTATGGGTGGATGAGTGTGTATATGTCTGTGTTAGTGAGTGAATGACTGTCTCACTAGTGTCTTTATCAGTAACTACATATGTTTTAATGTAGTATATGTGAATATTGATGTATATAAGTGAGTATATGTGAGAGTGAGAGATTGTAAGAGTTCCTGTTTAAATAAGTATGTGTTTCTATAAGTGATTGTTTAAGAGAGTAAGTATGTGTAAGTTTCCTTAGAAGTAAGGTGGTAGTCTGTGTATAGCTGTATATGCAAATAAATGTATGTTCAATAGTTTATTTGCATGTGTGAGTATGTGTGTGAGTAACTTTTGGATGACTGTCGGTGTGTAACAGGATGTATAGGTGTATCACTACATATGATGAGTGAGTATATGTATGAGTGACTATATAGAACTGTTGGTGAATGAGTGGATGTGTATATAGATGGTGGAATTATTGAATTGGTTGTAGTAACTGGTATGGCTATCTCCATTTCTTTTGAAAATTTTAGTTTCTATTTTTGAATATGTGTTTCAAGGGTTACTTTACAGTGAAAGGAGGTCTGTCACTCTGTCACAAGGATGGTGTCATCAGTGATGTCATGAGTGATGTCACTGACCATGTCATGAGTGATGTAATATGTGACGTCATCAGCAGTGCATTGCAGGCGCGCAAGTTATAGTGAGTCCAACTAACTATAACGTGGGAATTTCAATGGTTTTATGCGAGTAAAATTTCCAGCTAACTCTAACTGGTGTCAAACCTATGGTTTTTTCAGTGAATTTAATAGGTTTTTTAAATGCTAATTCCTAACTATATCTGGGGTGAAACCTATGGTTTTTTCAGTGAATTTCATAGGTTTTTTAATAGCTAATTTCTATTTTATAATGAATCCTATATTGTATATTTATGTAATACTATTTTTTATATATTTTTTAAATTTTTTGCCCTGGAGCGCTCCCGGTGCGCGTACCGGTGAGCGCACCGGTAAGCACAGTCTTGCGGCGCGCCCCGGTGAGCGTCCCGGTAGCGCTATTGCCGCGAACGAAAACATCATCGTGACGTATCACGTAGCCACGTGATGCGTCTTATGACGCACGGCGTAAGCGCATCCGGAAGCGCCCGAACGCATACGCGCTACGTAAGCGCCCCCGGGCGCGCCCCGGGGCGCGTAGCGTAAGCGTGTCGGGTCATGTGACCTGAAAATAACACTTTTCATTGGTTCAGAACAGTTTTGGTTTCCAAATGATGAAAGCCCCCACCTTTTTTCCTCATTCTCACTTTGTACTTTGATTGAGGAAGACCTGTTTACAGATCTATTTGTACCTATTTGTACTGAAAAATGGCTACAGTAGCAGCAGCAGCAGGAGCATCTGCACCACCACCACCACCACCACAAGGACCACCACAACACCACAGTGGTGGAGATGAAGAAGAGGAGGAGGAGGAGAGGCAGCAGTTCCTGCCTGAACATACTACCCCCTATAAGACAAAGGAGCACATTGTCTGGGAGTTTTTTAAAATCCCAAAGGACCAAAAGAAAGTTAATGCGCCAAAGGTTACTTGTCTGATCTGTGGCACTGAACTTTCCAGGGGGAACCCTGCCAAAAAATACTCTTTTGGCAACAACACCATGATTCGCCACATGGAACGCCGGCATTCAAACAACTATGCTGCGGCAGAGGTCAGTCAGACAACTGACCAGAAACCTTTCCCAATCTTCTCCCAGCACCTCCTAAAGTAAACAACCCACTCCATCGGGTCCGGAGACAAGGGAGATGGTCCCAAACATCCAAACCAAGTTTGGTGGATAAAAAATCGTTTGTATATTTTGTGGAAAAACAATTACCTATGGTGAGCAAAGTATTACACTCATCAACCATGCTGGTGACAACCACAAGTGCCAAAAGAAACCTTAATTTTTTCCAGTTTTATTTTGCTCCAGTTGAGCCGTTTACAATTCCCTGTTTTTTGTTTGTCCCTATAAAAATTACAATAAAAATATAAAATTGTTCATAAAAGCCAAAAAAAGTAAAAAATGTTGAAAAAAACAATAAAAAAAATATAAAACAACAAAAAGAATAAAAAAAACAGTTCTTTTTAGAACTACCTCCAATTTATAAAAAAATGCTACATTTTTTAAAAACTCTGTCATTCTTTTTTCTCCAGGGTACGCTCCCCGGTACGCGCACCGGGCGCTCCCCCCGCAAAAATCGAAAAAATAAATACATTTTTTTTTGCCCCGCGGGGCCCTTTTATGGCCCCCACATCAAACCTAGGGGGTCAGGGGGGGTCTACCCTGCCCCCTTTTGGTCATTTCCCCCTTTGTTTTTGCCTCCTCTTGTGTCTCGATCCTACCGAGACACAAGATGGCAGCCGCTCCGGACTGTTTGGAATGTTGACAGACACCCGAGAGCCAATCAGCTTTCCGCTCGCGTACTCGTGTAGCGCGCTGGTACGCGCCCCGGTGCTCGTACCGGGGCGCGCATATAGATATATATATTTTTTTGAACCTAAATTACTCAAAATCCACTAGAGCACATATCTTGAGACATAGCAAAGGCACATCGGGCTACCAATCCCTACAATTTTGCCAAGTTAGGTGGAAATCCATTCAGCCGTTCGGGCTAAAAGTGAGTCCAACGGCCCTATGGAAATTAACATGGAGAAAACACGTTTTGGGACCCCCCTTTTATCTCGGCCCCCGCTTGACGAATCCTCCCCAAACTTTCAGGGAAGGAGCGGGCCATCTAATTTGAGAAATTCGCGAAAATTCGTCCACCGGCGCCAAAGTTATTCCCAATAGAATGTTGCGGATTTCCTATGGAAAACAATCCTAACTATAACTACCTACTGGCGACCGCCAGTAGGTAATATATATATATATATATATATACTTTTTCACCAAGCATAAACAAATACGCCGATGCACTCCCTCCAAACGAAATCGGCAGTTCCAATTAGATTGCGAATAGGGATATTTATTTCATTTAATTCCAACATGTTGAATCCAGAAAGAAAAAACCCAACGCGTGTCAGCGAACAACTCGCCTTGCTCACGGGTAGTTTATTAAAAAAAACAGATCCATTAAATAAAGTTCCAATAAAGTTACGTGAAAACAGACAGTGTGTAAACAAAAACATAGGATTCAAGTTGCCAAACTAACATGTCACCCATCTTTTAGAGGTAAATCTCGCTATACCATAACGCTATAAATGGCTTCCCCACTGCTGAAAATATGCGTTTCATTCTATTTCATGATTTAAACGATATACATTGCATTTTGTATCAGAAATTCCTAATTACTAAACCATATCCATGATTTTTTGATTATTTTGATTTTCTGATATTGAAGCAACATGTGTTTGAAAAATATTACAACCACTCCTCCGACTGGCTAAGTAGTTCTAGATAACGCAAATCCGCTCATGCGCTCTAACAATGGTTAGACTCAGACCACTATGCGCATTGCATCTGTAATATAACAGTAAAATACTCTAATTTCAATAAAATAAAATATATAAATTATGCAATAGATCTCCCAAGTGGGTAGACAAACAGTACATAGAAGATTTACTGAGTACAGTCTTGAATCACAAGATCAAACAATAAATAATAACTTCGCCCCAAGTGGGTCCAATGTGAAATCTTCAAACACGCTGTAGCTCCATATTATGATGAACCTGAACAAAAAGAAATGGAAATCAGACTAAGCGCTAGGGGAACCATACTCAATCAGGCCGTAGTTTGGAACACACAATTAAATTAATATGTGAAAAAAGAAGAATGTGAGTTACAAACAAGTTAAAAATATATCAGAGATACTGAATAGGAAACCTAGAGAATCACAGTTTGAAACTAAGTGGATGGACAGTTAAAAAGGCGTACCAAAGCGTAATTACAGACCAAATCATACATAATGCTTAATCCCCCAGATGCCAGGCTAATTCTTCTTCAGAATTCAATCCTCCAGGGATCTTAGTGTCCAAGTCTAGAATATACCTGCTCTCCAATTGACGCAACTTGCGTATTCTATCACCTCCTCTTTTCATAGGGGGATCCTGTCAATTACATAGAACCTCAGTAAATTTCTGTTACTTTTGTGTAGTTCTTCAAAATGCCTGGCAACTGGCGATAAATGCTCTCTATTCTGAATTGCCCTCATATGTTCGAGGATACGTTTCTTCGCTGCAAACATAGTGCTCCCAAATATTTTTTTGCACAGAGGCAGACTAAAACATATATACAATGATCAGACAAGCAAGTAAGGTGTTTCCCAATGTTTCTTTCCCTGCCTTCCACTGGGTAATAAACACTCTTAACATTAGAACTGAATTTACATGCCTTGCATGGCATACATGTAAATAATCCTTGGACATCCAATTTCTTATTCCTGACAAGTGATACCTCATTCTTACTCAGTCTATCTTTCAATGAGTCAGCCTTCCGATAAGTGACACTAGGAGTGCACCCCGCTACATCCTCAAGAGTAGGTTCAGTTTTCAGAACCTTTCAGTGTTTTCTCAGGCATTTTTGTATTTGCCAGGAATTTGAATGATAGGTTGTGACAAATCTCACAATCGTATCTTTCTCTTCCACTAGCTTTACTTTAGGTGTCAAAAGGTCAACATGTGACAATTTGCTAGCTTTGAGAAATGCTTCCTTAATCACACTTTGATGATAACCTCTCTCTATAAAACACTCAGTCATGCAGTTGCCTTCTAGGACAAAGTCCTTCTCTGTGCTGCAATTCCTCCATGCCCAGAGGAATTCACCAAACGGTATATTGTGAATAAGCGATTTGGGATGTCCACTGTCTGCATGCAGCAGAGTGTTACCAGCAGTGATTTTACGGTAGAGCTTGGTCAATAATCTGTTATCTGCCACTTCAATTTGTAGGTCCAAAGATTCGATGGTTTGATTGCTCATTTTACCTTCCAATCTCAGGTTCAAATCATTCTGGTTTAGGCCCAGGATAAACTGATCAGTCAATTCCTGTGACCCGTCCCAAAGGATGAATAAATCATCTATATACCGCAGCCATAACTTAACATGGCTGTGGTATAGAACCTGTGTCCGCGACACCTGCTACTCCCAGCATGCCATGAATAAGTTGACAAAGCTGGTAGCAAAACAGGTGCCCATCGCTGTACCTTGCTTTTGTCTGTAATAGACATCGTTGAAAATAAAGAAGTTATTCTCCAGGCAGAAAGACATTATTTGAAGAATCATTTCAGTGTGTTTGAAAAAAGAAATGGAACGTGACCCAAGAAACTGCCGGCACGCCTGGAAGCCATCAGCATGTCTAATGGATGTATATAGATTGCATACATCTAGAGTGATCAGTAAAAAACTTTCTTGCCACATGACATTCTTGATCTTATTCAGAAAGTCCTTACTGTCCTTTAGATATGATGGAAGATTTTCTACATGTGGACGTAAGAAGAAGTCAATATATTTAGAAGTGTTCTCTAATAAGGAACCCATGGAAGAGACGATCGGTCTCCCTGGAGGTTTAACTGGATCCTTATGTAGTTCTGGCAAATGGTGTAGAATAGCCACTTTGGGATTACGGTTCAGTAAGAACAAGTACTTGTCCCATTCCAAAATACCTGTTGCATGCCAATCTTTCAACAGACCATGATAAGTAATATTAGAGTTTTCAATAGTACTCATAGTGGCTACCTCATAACAATCTGCACATTCAAGTTGACGTACACCCTCCTGTATGTAATCTTGTACATTCAACACAACAACGTTCCCTCCTTTGTCCGACTGACGGATAACAATAGAGGGGTCTGATTGCAAAGCTATCACTGCCAGATTTTGGGGTTTACTCAGATTGTCATGTTCCCAATTGTTCGTTTTGGCCAACTTCTTCAAATCATTGATCACAAGAGTTTCAAATGTATCAAGCTGGTAAAGCAGGGTTAAATACTGATTTGGGTTTAAAATTGTTAGGATAATTCAAATCAGTCGTGTACCCCAATGATTGTGCATTGATCACTCCCATTTCTGCACCTACACATTCTAGTTCTTTAAATGCAATCAGGGCTTCCACTTCATTGATGGTTTCGCACACTGGACTAACACTGTTTGCTTCTCTTATAGTGCTTTTAACTTTCCGTTTATGCCATTTGTGTAGTCTTCATTTCCTAGTGAACTTAAATAAATCAATACGTTCTTGGGAATAAGAAAAAGTAGAAGTCGGACAAAAAGAAAGGCCATATTGTAAAACATCATGTTCAATATTGGAAAGTGGACGTAAAGAGAGATTTACCACGTTCTGGCGGTTCATTTTCCTCTTCTCTTTTGACCCCTTGTTTCCATTCCCACTGGGGTTGATGTAACTCTTCCACCTTCCGCCTCTTCTGGTTTGTTTGTGGATTGCGTGACCTCTCCTCCAATTTTTCCTCTTCCTCTGCCTCGTCCTCGAAAGCCCCTTCCTTTTCCACGGCCCCGGTCTATCTGACAATTTTGTTGGTTCGCTGACAGATTCATCATCCGGAATTCCTCCCAATAATTTGTTGGCTTAGGAGGATTTTTATTCACAGGAGTGGTTTCATCTTCAGAAACATCACTTTCACTGATGTCACTCTCAGCCTCGCCCATAGCTTGTACTGAATCCAGATTCCCTTGGATCCCTTTGCATTTCATGTTGTCGTATTTACGACTGAATGTGAATATTCTTCCAGATTGATAATCTATCTTGTCCTTTTAAAAATTATTCTCTTTCTTCGCAATGATTTCATCCTCATGCTTTGCAATTTTCTTTGCAATCTTTTCTAGTCTTTTATTGAAAGCCTCTGGTGTTTCATCTTTCGCTATTTCTTCTTTAAGTTCAGCAATCGATTTAAGTAATGCCATCCTGTCCTTCAATGCATGTTTAATTAGTACAGATAACATCCGATTAGAACAATCCATTAGGTTCTCCACCCATTCTTCAGCCAGTTCCGGGTCCGGTTCTTCATAAGGGGCAATCAAAATTCTTAGGCCCCTCAGAACTCTCTTTTCCTCTTGGTATTTTTCAAGTGTTATCGCTTCCCACTGTAGTGTGTTTATATAGGGACCTATATCGATACTCCTATTTCTGACCCTTGTCCGGTTATAATTCACTAATATCCATACAACGGCACAGAAACCCGTTTTCAGATTAAGTCATAGCGCATGCTATCACATTAGGCAAGCACTATTCCTCCAGCCCCCTAGAAAGCACACGAGTTCTCAAAACAAACCAAACCTCCAGCAGACCTGGGAAATCCCCCGCAGCCATTGTTTTGATTTCGTTCGAGAACTCCTGTAAAGAATGTAAGAACGACCAGTTCTTATGACATCCTTACTGACCTATTATGTCCATCCTTACGTCAAACTCGGCAACTTTCAGGTATAAATATACCGACGCTGCCCTAAGCAAAGACACAGTGGTGATGAGCTTGGAGCAGCGCTACTTGCCGGAGAGCCCAGCTGATGCAGGAAGCCCACGGACGCTGCCCCTCCCTTTTGACGCGCTGAGAGAGACGCTGCCTTTTCTCCTGCCGAGAAATCCAGCCTCCGGCGTTTCCGGCTTGCCCTCGCGGGTAACTGGGATACCGAGTCCTGAGACAGAGATACCAGCCCTCCTGCCTTCTAAATCCCAGGTACTGAACTGACTAACCCCTTACAGAGAATTCTTGAGTCAGATTCTTGGCAAAACAAACTTAACTTAAACTGCTACTTACTTACTCCCTCCCACGTATTAGGCTTCGGTCAGGTACACCAGGGTAGGTGTAGTTAGAAGCACCAGTTGAGTACGATTAGTCAATGTATATATGTATGTATATCTTTTATCCATTTTAAAGTATCATATGGCTAAGAAACCATATCAATGCTTTTACAGTATTATTTTATAATCCTGCTTTTACTGTATGCACTTTACTTAACCACAAGTATTGCAATTGTAGCGATTCATTTCTCTTGTATGAGAAAAGAGACTGATCAATAAATAACACCTTTTTATTGAACACGCCCGTCTCTTCTTTTCTCTACAATCTGGTGAAACTAAGTATGCACGTATTGACTGAGTAAAATAGCTGTCTTTTGTTTTCACACGACTCTAGAGATATACTCTTGATTGGGGAGAGCAAAGTTGTCATGTTCTATGGTTGTCAGAAACTAAATCCCTTCTTGTCTATCCAGGGAGGTTAAACTCCTCCTTGCCTATTCGAGAAAGTTTCTAGTGAACTCTGAGCTAGCTGGCACACAAAACTTTAAGTCTAATATCGTCAGTAGAAGACCTAGTTAACCTCTGTCCTACGTCTATACTATTGAAGATATTATTCCAATGCGCAGAGCCTATTGAGAAAATAGGAACTACACTACATGGCGCCCAACGGTTTGGATAGGCGATAAATCTAACGCAAGGCATTAGAGTAACTCAGTCGTGCTTTTTCACACAGACCCTTTCTCCCATAAATACTCCAAAGACGTCTGGAGTGGGTCAAAGGTTAAATCCGCCAAACTTAGTAGGAGGAGACTCCTATGTATAGTTTTTGGTTTATTCAACGTTGAAGGATACACTGTTCCAAAATATTGTGCATCTAATATTTGTTTCCTTGGAAACCTGATCTGCAACAAAAACCTTCTGTCAGTAAAAATGTCAGAAACTGAAGAAGAGAGGGAGACAGCTAGAATAGCAGCTCGTCTCATAGAGGAAGACACAAGTCTCCTACAGACTGACCCGGACGCAATACTCATCCCGGTCAGCATAAGAAAAACTATAACACTTAAACTTATAGAAAATGGACTAACACCAAGAGGTGGTACAGTCATATTCGTAATTGAGGTACATGAATATCGGCAGACAGAGGTATTCTATTCATGGATAAATTTTCCAGCAGCAAACGCTGTAACAAAGGAGTTCCACTATTACAAAATAGAGGAACCACCGGATATCTACACCCCTTTCGAGGAGGTGGAAATACCACTAAAATACCAAGAGCACCTGCTCTGGTTTAAAGGCGCCCTAAAACATAATGATCACATCACCAGGCTCGGTCCACTAGGTAGACCAGGAGCAACGTGGCCGGTTCTAGCCGGATACACACCACATCCAGACATTGAAAAAATGTCAATACCAGAACTTTTAGCACAGCTAAAACAACTGATTAAAATACACAGACAATTAGTCCAATATGTAATGCGGACTTCAACAGTCCAAACAGCTATTAAAATTCCACAGCTGACCCCTCATAAGGGGAACACAAATAAAATCACACCACAGAACATACAGTCCTGCCTAGGTAAAGTACCCATTAAACGGGAACAAATTCCATTCTGGTTAGCACAAAAAATCACTCACATAGAGGCGGTATTTCCGGATACCACCCCTGTTGAGAAACACAGAATTCTGACTGTCTTCCAATGGGAATCGCACCACATGTGGAGGACTGTGACACTTGGGGCACAGTCTTTGCTTCCATTTACACAAAAACGCATGGTGTTCTGTCCATGGCGGTAATACCAGATGTGCTAAAACAGATTCAAAGCGAATACGGTCCAGAACCTGCCTTAACTCTGGGTATGAAATTACTGAAAGACTTCAAGCAGGTCTCTGCAATATTACTAGCCAACATAAAGGGGGAAGCAGCATCTGTGGCGATCCGCCAGAGGTTGAAAGAAACAGATATAGCAGACCAACCATTTGAACTTGCCAGAATCACAGAAAAATCCTATGAAGAACTAGGAAGAGATAGTTTGGGTGGGAAACCAGTGAAACCCCAACTAACTGAAAATCCTGAAAAGGTATTTATTAAAAATAATCTAAACACTCCAAAAAAGAGCTGGGATGGAAATAAACAATCCACTCCCAAAGAAAAAAGATTCCAGTCCAGAGGAAGGTCTCCTCGGCGGAGAGAAAGATCTCCGGACCAAGGACACAAGTCTCCCCAAAGGGAGCCCTCTGAGAAAAGATACAACTTTAGAAATAGGGATAATATGAAGAAACCTGATAGATATCAAGATATTGATACACGTCCCTCTCGATCTTTTCAGACTTCCCCGCAGAAATCGGAAAGAAGAGGACGGTCAGAACACAGGGAAGAGCACGTCAAGTCCAAAGACAAGGAACCTGCTCATCAAAATAAAAAATTACAATTTCCAAAGAATAAGGTAGCCAGTATTAAAGTAATCAAACATGCCGAGGATACTGAGGACACAACTGAAAAATGGAGAGTGGGCTCAGACAATGCTAGACAGCGCAGCAGAAGTGAGCATAGCTCGCAAGATCCTGATGAATCATCTGGAGACAGTGGACACGAATGAATACATTCAGGTGGAAACTGCAGATACCAGAGTTAGCAAACCTCATAAAATATACGAAATAACATTACGTATAGAGGGAGATAAGACTAGGAAAATAAGGGGTCTATTTTGGGATAATCTCTCCAAAGGCTATGACATCCTTCTAGCTGAAAAAGACTGGCCACCGGAGTTTGTCAGGGAGTGCCCTCATGGCGAAGAAATGATTATGCCGGCCTTCTCAAATCATATTCCAATTCATAAAAAATATACACTTGCAAGAAAGTGGGCAGTAGCCCAGGCTCCTGCACTATATAAAAATCATGTGGGATGGGATGAGGACTCTCCTCCTCACAAAATCCAGTTAAAATCTCAACCAACTGCACAGAGGCAGTACCCAATTAAGCAAGAAGCTAAAAAAACAGGTCAGGGAGATCTTAGATCAACTTGAATACCAGGGGGTGATTGAAACTTGCACCTCACAAATGAACAATCCTTTCTTTCCTGTCTCCAAACCAGATGATTCATATCGTCTAGTTCTGGACTACAGACACCTACACTCATGTTGCAAAACTTTTGCAGTACAAAACTCACACAGTGCAGCACTAATGAATAGCATAGTGCGCAAAAAAATACAAAACAACATTAGACATCTCTAATGGATTCTTTTGTCAAAATATAGCACCAGAGAGCAGATATTTGACCGCGTTCTCAATAAATGGCTCGCAGAAAATTTCTGTCGTTTGCCACAGGGGTTCAAGAACAGCCCAGGATTATTCTCAGCGAGAGTAACAGAGTTACTACAAATATATGATGATGAGGCATTATCTTATGTCGATGACATCTATCTAACAGATGATGACTTGGATACTCACTTGAAAATAGTGAACACCATAATACTTGGGTTCGCAGCAGAGGGTTACAAATTCAACTTCAAAAAATCAAGAATTGCCCATCTAACTGTCCTGTTTTTAGGATATGAACTATCAAGTGAAGGCAAAAGCCTGGCTGACAATTTTCTAGAGAAATGTGCTGTAATCCAAGCGCCAAGAACGCTGAAAAACTTACAATCAATTCTAGGTTTCCTGAATTTCGGAAGAACTTACTTTATTAATTACGCAGAGAGGGTTAAACCTCTCTATGACCTAATAAAACCAGATTTTAAAAGAATCAATTGGACTCAAAAACACACAGAAATTTTGAGATCCTTACAGACATGTTAGTTAAAACCGTTCTGAACCCAGATCTGCAAGTATTCATTGTAAGACTGAACGCAATAATATGAATCGCACACTATGAGTGTGGGGAATTCGCGATCAGTATTTTCAAGCGCCATCTTAAATGCTAGTAGTTCAGCTCGCTGAGCTGTACAATCTCCTAGAGATTGCGTTTTAGTGACCAGTGGTCTAAATTTCCCTCCGTGCCAGCGACCTTTAACAATCGCGCACGCTGCACTGTAAGCTTGTTTACCCCCAACTGCGGGTTGTGCTGATCCGTCCGTATATATTATACAGCCGTAATGTTCAAGAGGCAGGATTTCAGTCGGCAGAGGACATTCAAATTCATATTGGTGAAATTCTTGTGTTTTTAAATTAGGATCAAATTCGTATACCACGTCTGTTGCAGCAAGAGAATTAGCCCACTGTATCCATCTCGGATGTAGTGCTTTAGCATTCGGAATGCTTGCCTTTGTTACCGCCTCTAGGGCTGGTATTGGTGTAACGATGATTATTCGTTTACCTTGCGCTAGGGCTCTTTCTTTCGCTACAGCAGTCTGTACAGCAGTTAGAATTTTTTCCGGTGGGCTAAATTTCATTTCAGCTTTTGTGTACAAATGTGATTTGTATGCTATTGGTACCGTTTCTCCCTCATTAGAGGTTAGGTATGTGAATCCGCATCTTCCTGGGATGACTCGAATTACAAGGTTGCGTGTGTTTCTAGTTTTGTTTTAACCACTATGGTAACCATTATCTGCATAAATCTGCTCAACCTAGAAATGTTTTAAATTATAACCAATGGGAACATTGTGCAACTCCACCAAAAGGCAGTTCAAAAACAATTTTATGAAAAATTTTCTTATTTCTCAGGGTTCAACACAAGAAATGCAGAAACATTTTATTTCAAATTGTTAAATAAGACAGGAATGAAAACCATGCTTACGAATACAAAATTAATCTATTCTGAGACATTTTTTGAAAAAATGAAAACATTCGGTTTTGATTTCTGGAACAATAATATTGAAATGAAAACAATCTGGGGTACAAGAGATTGGCAAGTGCAAGGTATAGAGTCATTATTTAGAGCATGCATGCTCCCAGAACAAATTATATTCTTGAATGATACAATTCAACAGACAACCTGTCTTGGCCTAGCCAAAATTAAAGACTTAAACAAACCGTCTATTCCTAAACCAACACCTGACAGTAATAGCACTACAGATGTTGAGATAGACGTATCCCATATTTTAAACCAAAACAGAACACATCCTGATTGGAAAAAATGGTTGATCTGGCCCACAGACACAAATAACTGTCAAGATAGATTCCTGAACAAAATACAGGGGTTCACTTCGACCAGGCCAGACCCTAGATACTCCCAGAGACAACATCCAGGGATTGTAACTACTTACAGTGTAGGGAAACTCTGCCTCGAATGGCTACATACATCCACACTGGTTGAAATTAAGCAACACTTGACTTTACTTAAAGAAGGTGCTGACTTGCGTGATTTCATTATGGGACCACGCAAACAGCGTCAAAAACGTTTCATAGCGGCCTCTATATATGCAGCTTACAACGAAGCTTGGAAAGAAACTCAAATTGAGACCACAGAGAAAATACGGGAAATTGACCGTATTAATTTGGAAAAATCACTTTCTGTTGTGGACAATGGGTTAATGACTCTGTCTTCCAGAATATATTCACTGGACAGTATTGTATCATCTGCAATCGATATAATAGAGCAAGACTTACTGATGTTGCAACACGGTCAGTCCCAATTACGTTCTATTGTACAGCTTGGCTGGACGTTACAAAATCGGCGTTCAGGCTACGTGCCTTGGCGTTTAATCAACACAACGTCACTATTCAGTATCTTTAACCTTACTGATACACAAATCAGCTTGGCACAAAAGGGTGCTGATTATACAATTCTGAGCATTGAAAAACTTGAGAGATTACCATTGACAATGTCAGAACGACCTGTCATTGAATGGATAATACCTGGGATAATAACTATTCCAATAACGACTTTCCAGTTTCAATACTGCCAAAAATATATACAGGCAGGCCAGTATGAAAGGTTGGGTAAAGGATACATTAAGTCAACATGGAACTTACCTTATACACACACATGTTACAGTAATAAAAGACAGAGTGTATTTCTTAGTGGTAATAATTGTGAAAAATCACTAAGTGGTATACTTCTGTGTCAGGGTATAAGTTTGCATGGGGCCTGTGAAGGGACTTCAAATAACCTTTCATGTCACCAGCTCGGCACACCTGCAACAGCAAATAGAACCATTCTTTAAAAGACTTTCTAACGGGAGTTACATTCTAATTGTAGATCACAGATGTTGTGGCTTACTGCCAGGAAAACCTTATCTCATAAGCGTGAGCTCCAGGGTCACTTGTTGTGAGAGAGTATTGTTTCCGAATGACACTCCAGACAGGGAGGGAAAAATTTGGCCCAGTTTGAATATCTCTTCTATTCAAATTGATACTTTAAGCAGAATGAAGACTGTGCTCCTACAGACGCCAACCCATTTGACGTCATCAAAAGAAACGTATGATCTCCAAGTTTCAAGGACAACGGGTGAGATACATGCATTGTTATCAACAAATTGCCCCCTACACTTCGCAGAAATGCTAAACGAAATCTTAAATATTTCTGATACAAGTGGTATCGCAAGTGTATTTAAGACAGTTTTTTCGGGACTGTTAACACCATTCAAAGCAGTCCTGGGTATTTTTCCTAATTTCGTCCATTCCATCTTTGGCGGACTTCCACTTCTGTTGGGACTCTTAGCAGGCATTTTATTTTTGCTACTCCTGCTTCGTTATGGCAAGCCATGTCACAGACAAGACTCCAGCAACAATGGAAGAAACGATCCTAGCTATACGCTACCAGGACCGCATTACTAAAGTCCTTGGACTAGCACGGCTAAGAGATCTGAATATGACCTGGTTTCTTTCGTTCAGACCCATGTGGCAGAATTGTGTTATGCCTGTATTGAGGTGCATGCTATGTGGCGAAGAATGCGTGTTGGACACCTGTCTTACACTACAATCAGAAGTACCATTGGATGCAGATACTTTGTTGAGTCCAGTAAAGGCTCATGCATTGTGCTGTCCCCAGCGGCTACCTATCCTGATGACGGCATTCGTGGAGACTTCACCACTACGATTGAAGGGTAGTGAAGTACAGGATGAAAGCAGCATCAACCAGGTACGACCTTCTGTAAGCAATGCTGATCGAAACATCACTGAAAGCGAACATGCGCATGACTGCATGGTAGCGACATTTTCCAACCTAGTCGAACTTTCACCAGAAGCGGTAGACTGTTTTTTCGAGAGTCTGTCTGAAATGATGTTTTCACCAGAACAGAGAGAGTGACTTTAAGCAAACGTGCACACAGCGTTCCCTGAACTCTGCATTTGGCCTTCAGCTTTAAAAAACAAAGCTACTGAGAACTTTTTTCCTTCTTCCCCTGAAAACGAAAACTTTTTTCTCCAAATCCAAAATATTTACCTTTTTGGCATTTATCTTCTGCTTAAAGTAAAACTATTCCTAGAGAACAGAGCTTCTATTTTAGGAAACTCTAGAGACGTTACGTTACCTCAACCTCTAGATTATTTACAAGTAATTGTATTTATATGTGATGAACTGGTCTCGCACTTTTTCTTCTGTATTAAGAGCCATTTCATGTGTAATTTTCGCAAATCATTCGTGCTGATTTAAAATGTGCATCTTTTTGAATGATTACACTGCTTGAATGCATACAGTACCTATACTATATTTTCGTGTATTTCGCAATACCATTTTTAAATGCAAAAAAAATGTATTTTGGGGTGGTTCGGTATACACATGCACTATTAGTTATGTTTACTATTGCTTAGGTTAGTAAATATGTACATAAATGCGTGGAGTGGGTGTAGTGTGTTTATATAGGGACCTATATCGATACTCCTATTTCTGACCCTTGCCCGGTTATAATTCACTAATATCCATACAACGGCACAGAAACCCGTTTTCAGATTAAGTCATAGCGCATGCTATCACATTAGGCAAGCACTATTCCTCCAGCCCCCTAGAAAGCACACCGAGTTCTCAAAACAAACCAAACCTCCAGCAGACCTGGGAAATCCCCCGCAGCCATTGTTTTGATTTCGTTCGAGAACTCCTGTAAAGAATGTGAGAACGACCAGTTCTTATGACATCCTTACTGACGTGTTATGTCCATCCTTACGTCAAACTCTGCACCTTTCAGGTATAAATATACCGACGCTGCCCTAAGCAAAGACACGGTGGTGATGAGCTTGGAGCAGCGCTACTTGCCGGAGAGCCCAGCTGATGCAGGAAGCCCATGGACGCTGCCCCTCCCTTTTGACGCGCTGAGAGAGACGCTGCCTTTTCTCCTGCCGAGAAATCCAGCCTCCGGCGTTTCCGGCTTGCCCTCGCGGGTAACTGGGATACCGAGTCCTGAGACAGAGATACCAGCCCTCCTGCCTTCTAAATCCCAGGTACTGAACTGACTAACCCCTTACAGAGAATTCTTGAGTCAGATTCTTGGCAAAACAAACTTAACTTAAACTGCTACTTACTTACTCCCTCCCACGTATTAGGCTTAGGTCAGGTACACCGGGGTAGGCGTAGTTAGAAGCACCAGTTGAGTACGATTAGTCAATGTATATATGTATGTATATCTTTTATCCATTTTAAAGTATCATATGGCTAAGAAACCATATCAATGCTTTTACAGTATTATTTTATAATCCTGCGTTTACTGTATGCACTTTACTTAACCACAAGTATTGCAATTGTAGCGATTCATTTCTCTTGTATGAGAAAAGAGCCTGATCAATAAATAACACCTTTTTATTGAACACGCCCGTCTCTTCTTTTCTCTACAATCTGGTGAAACTAAGTATGCACGTATTGACTGAGTAAAATAGCTGTCTTTTGTTTTCACACGACTCTAGAGATATACTCTTGATTAGGGAGAGCAAAGTTGTCATGTTCTATGGTTGTCAGAAACTAAATCCCTTCTTGTCTACCAGGGAGGTTAAACTCCTCCTTGCCTATTCGAGAAAGTTTCTAGTGAACTCTGAGCTAGCTGGCACACAAAACTTTAAGTCTAATATCGTCAGTAGAAGACCTAGTTAACCTCTGTCCTACGTCTATACTATTGAAGATATTATTCCAATGCGCAGAGCCTATTGGGAAAATAGGAACTACACTACACCACCATTTGGATACTTCCTTCCGAATTAGTTTTTCCAATATCTGATATTTATGCTGTATTGAGGTGGGTGGAGTTAAGTGTTCCTTGTTCTGCGGCTGATCACTCGTTTTTACAAACATAGACTGTGCTCTAAGCCTCCTAAGGGACTCTGTTTCATGATCCATATTCAGGACTCAAAAGAAAAAATTCTTCTCATCATGCTTCATAAATGGTTGAATATATAATTCATTACTCCCATTCAATAGATCTTTATGCAGCTCTCAAAATGTGTCTTCCACACAAAAGACACTTGGCGTTTGTTGGAGGCCCCCACTCTCAAATCCAGTCTTACTCTTAGCTGGAAATGGACGAGGGAAAGTCGCGTTAAACTTTCGGCAAACACTAAAATCTTGCTGATCAGGAACACACTACTGTAAATATGGAAAATTGTGTATTGTATTATAAAAACGTTCGTCGTATTAAACCTCCGTTGGTGGGAGTGACTCACCGTCAGGAAACGAGAAACGGCTGTACCATGAATCCGCTACCTTCATCGGCGTTCACACTTCACATGCCGATTTCGTCTGACCGGGTCACTACAACCACCTTGTGTTTAAAACCAATTACCATACTACGTGTGTTCCATTTACTGCCGTATAGCGCGGTCAACCAGCTCTCTTTCAAATCGCCGTTTTACTTCCTCTGATATGCCGGGACACTTGAACAGCGGTGCATCACAGGGACTGAGGCTTCCCTGTCCATATACTTTTTCACCAAGCATAAACAAATACGCCGATGCACTCCGTCCAAACGAAATCGCCACTTCTAATTAGATTGCGAATAGGAATATTTATTTCATTTCATTCCAGCATCTTGAATCCAGAAAGAAAGAACCCAACGCGTTTCAGCAAACACCTCGCCTTGCTCACGGGTAGTTCATTAAAAAAAACAGATCCATTAAATAAAGTTCCAATAAAGTTACGTGAAAACAGACAGTGTGTAAACAAAAACATAGGACTCAAGTTGCTAAACTAACATGTCGGCCATCTTTTAGAGGTAAATCTCGCAATACCATAACGCTATAAATGGCTTCCCCACTGCTGAAAATATGTGTTTCATTCTATTTCACGATTTAAATGATATACATTGCATTTTGTATCAGAATTTCCTAATTACTAAACCAAATCCATGATTTTTTGATTATTTTAATTTTCTGATATTGAAGCCATATGTGTTTGAAAAATATTACAACCATATATTTATATTACCTACTGGCGGTCGCCAGTAGGTAGTTATAGTTAGGACCTCGTTTCTATTCAAAAAGCGTTTTTTGTTTTGCTAATAACTTTAGCGTCGTTTGAGGAATCTTCGCGAAATTTCCAAAACGAATAGCCTGCTCCGGTCAGCTCCTGTCTTGAATGTTTTGGGGTGATTCGTCAAGGGGGGTCCCAAAACGTGTTTTCCCCATGTTAATTTTCATAGGAACTTTAGACACGGTTACAGCCCGAACTGCTGAACGGAATTACACCAAATGTTGCAAAAAGGTAGGTCTTGGTCCAGAAAGCGAGCCTTTTTTAAATGGTGTAAATCAATTCTGTAGTTCCTGAGAAATTTAAAAAAGAAAACTTTCGATAACAGCACAGAGGAGGAGTCGCAACTCCTCCTGAGCATGAGTTTCAATCTGATTGGCTGCCAACACTCCAAACCAGGAATTGTTGGCAGCCATCTTATGACTCGGTAACCGAAAAAAGGGGTGAAAAACAAGAAAAGGGGGCAGGGTACAAACACCGACCCCCTAGGCCTGGTCAGGGGGACCCCCAGGGCCAAATAAGGCAGTTAAAAAAGAAAAATTTCCCAATTTGCGCTTGGTGCGCAAATCTGCACGAAACATTTTTAAAAAATGAAGCACAGGCTTCTGTGCTTCATTTTATATAAGGCCCCGGGCCCGGGCCCGGGAAATGCGTAATTAATTTGCTGAGGCCCATGGTGCCCCCGCAGACCCGGGGACCACCACCTCCCCGGGGCTTATTTAATTGTATGCGGGATGGGCACGTGGCCCACCTGCAGCCCCGGAGACTGCCACCTCCCCGGGGCTTTATTAGAAATGGGGGGGAGGGCTCAGGGCCCCCAAAGCCCCGGGGACTGCCACCTCCCTGGGACTCAAATAAATAATGTGCGTGGGGGGCTTGAGCCACCCACACTGCCCCGGGACCACTATCTCCCCGGGCTTTGCAAACATTGGGAGGGGGCCATGCGACCCCCCCTCCTGGAGCCCTTGATGGCCTTGGGGACTGCCACCCACCAGGGCTGGCTCCTGAAATGTCCCCCCGGGGTGCCCATCCCCGGGACATTGCTGTATGCTATGGCAGTGCGGGAGCACGGCTCCCGCCTTGTCATAGCAAATTCTGCTTCGGTTTTTGGAAACAAGAGCAGGAAGCCTGCTCTCACTTTCAAAAACCGAAGCAGAATTGCTTTTGCTTCAACAAGCAGCCCAACTTTCTTTTGAATACTTATCGTAACAAATATGGGGTTATGATCACTATATATACACTGGGCAGGACTTCCACATTGGAGATATGTTGATGCATAGTCCCAGACATAACAATTTAATCAATTATAGAGCAACATTATTTTCCCATGTTAGATGGCACTTTCAGCTGCTGGTTAATCATAATTATTATTATTTATTTATTATTTATTGAATTTGTATTGCGCTCAGCTACCCGTAATGGGTTTCCCGGCGCCAGGGACAGACTAGAGAAGAAAGATAGGTAATTGCTGAAGCAAGGAATGAGCAGAAACAGTGACCAACTAAAACAAAAAAGTTTTTAACTTTTTGCGAAAAGCAAAAAGATTGGTCTCCGTTTTGAGCACCAACGGAAGAGCATTCCACATCTTCGGCCCCAAATGGGCGAAAGAGCGGCCTCCCATTTTTGATGATAACATCCTGTAAATCATAAGATGCCAGATAGGTAGATAACAAGTGATCTCTAGAATCCTGGATTCGAAAGGTGCCCGTTTCACGTTGCAAAAAAAGGGAAGGTAAGAGGTGACTGCGATGATATAATGCCCAGTTTGGCATTCAAATCATCAGCCAATAATATGTTAAATGTGGTATTCAAGTCTGTATTATTATTAGCAACTTTATCATGAAATTCAAAAAGGCTATGAAAATCGTGGTACTACTAAACTGTTACAACAATAGATTCTCCACTAAGGATAGGCACCCAAATGTAGATCCCATCTAAAGGCAAAAGCCTGCAAATGTTCCCCCATCAGCAGTGTGTATCTGTATGTTACAATCAATAGAAACCTTAAGTCTGAAAGAAACATGTTAGTGATAAGATTCCTTACCGTAGAATTACCCCAGGCGTCAGACTGGATCCGGAACGTTTTCGTCAGCAGTACCCCTGCACATCGGAAGGTGGCGTTGTGCGGCTTCGCGTCCGTCGTTGACGTTGCTGTCACCGAGATGGCATCGCAGCAGCTACTTAGACGCCGCCCTTGCACGCTGACGTCAGTTCTTTCTTTTTCCGCACCAGAAAGCACAGATCCAGAGAGAGCAGTACCCACAGTCACTTTTTGACTGAGTTTTGTGAGGCCTTTTTGTCTCTGTTTCTTCGAGTCGATCGACTCCTGGTGCCATAGGGATGCCCGGTTTCATATCCTGCGGGGACTGTCATCGTATGATGTCAGTGGCGAACCCGCACCGTGTGTGTCTCTACTGCCTGGGGCGCGACCACGACCCCAAGTCGTGCCCCGACTGCCGGGCCATGACGCCGAAGACTTTGTGGGAGCGGTTCTGAAAGTCGCTTGAAGTCCGGCAGTCCGCTCCGCGCCGTTCAAGGTCCCGGTCCCGTGGGAGGTCGAGGGACCGGTCACGGAGCCACCACCATTGTTCGTCGGGATCGAAGTCTTCGCACTCGGGGTCAGGTAAGATGAAGTATCTCAAAAAGTCAAAGAAGCGCCATCGCTCTCCGACTTCCCCTCACGTGACGCGGCTGAGGGTGTGGGTGGTGCCACCCCAGCAGTCGCCGTCGGCCTCCGGCTCAGCTGCAGAAGTTTCTGTCTGCCATTGCCTGCCTCTTTGGGCAGTCGGGCCCCGCGGGCCCGACTGGGGGCCCTCTCTCTGCATTGTCGGCGGCTCCGGCATTGCTGTCGGCTCCAGCCCGGCATCGCAGGGCCCCCAAGGATCCAGGGCTGGATCCCAGTCAACGCCGGTTGACCTTATGACACCTCTACTGACATCGACCCCACGGCACCACCTCTTACGTCACCCATGCCCCCGGACGACGTCCCCAGTTTCAGCCCTGATGTGGACACGGCGCCGGAACCGCGTCGCTCGATGCCAAATTCCGACACCAATGGGGCCTTTTTAACTCTATGTCTAACCTCCATATTTTCGGCGTGCTCATCAGTCTTCGGAGGAAGGGGAGTACTGAGAGGGGCCTGAGGACTAACCTCCTGACAGAAGGGCTTCAGCCGCCAGCTACCTCTGCTGAGCCACTGCTGCCTTTTAATGATGCACTTTCCGTTGTTCTTTTGGGCACCTGGTCCAAGTCCAACACAGGGGCTCCTGTGGATAAGAACGCGGCCCGAACCTTCGCCCAGCTCCTGGCGACCCCATTTTCCTTTTCCAACACCCCACCCCTGAGAGTTTCGTTGCCCAAGCTCCTGCGTCCCCAAGCGCATTCCCTTCCGGACCCCCGGACAGGGAATCCAAGAAACTGGAACAGTTTGGTAAGAAATAAATGTCTTCCGCCAGTTCAGGGCTGCGGTCTGTGAACACCGCATACCTCTTGGCCTGTTATTCCCACTCTGTGTGGGATACGTTGGCACAAGTGCTGCCTCAGGGTCCGGAGGAGGCCCAAACAGTGCTCTCTCAAGCTTTCGCTGGAGGGAGAGACGCAGCAAAGTTCCCGATTCGTTGTGACCTTGACACCGCCGACTTGCTGGGCAGGGCGATTTCCACGACAGTGGTGCTCCATCACCACGCCTGGCTGAGGACTACTGGCTTCTCTGGGGATGTTCAGAACACCCTGATGGACATGCCCTTTGATGGCGTTCGCCTTTTTGGAAAAAGCAGACAGTGCATTGGAGAGCTTTAAGGACTCGCAGGCTACAGGCCTTTCCGCCACGCGCCCTCCCCCGCCTTCTGGTTTTCTCTCCTTTCGAGGCCACGGAAGGGGCGCCCTAACACGTTTGCTTCAGAGCCACAGGCCTGCGCAACAACAAACTCAGCGCGGACGTGGAACCCGCCTTGGCGGGTCATGGGGCCAGCGGGTGGGTCAGTAAACCTCCACCCCGGCCACCACTACCTCCAGACCTTCCTAGTCCGGTCTTTCAGGCCAATCAAACGGCAGTGGGCGGCAGGATTCGCCATCACCTCCCCCACTGGGGCACCATCACTTCAGACAGATGGGTTTTACAAATAGCCCCTTCTAGACTACCCCTCCAGCCATGCCACCCCAGTACCACCGCATGTCGAGAGATCATTTGGCACTTCTTCAACAGGAAGTCGCGGCCCTCTTGGCCAAGGGGGGGCCATCGAGACCGTTTCTGCGCCAGAAGTAGGACATGGTTGCCACTCCCACTACTTTCTGGTGCCCAAGAAGGACAAGGGCCTGCGTCCTATCTTGGACTTCAGGGACGTGAATCGCTTCCTCCGGAAGGAGAAGTTCAAGATGTTGACTCTGGCTCAGGTCTTGTCTGCCCTCGACCGTGGAGACTGAATGGTAGCGTTGGACTTGCAGGACGCATATTTCCACATTCCTGTCCTGCTGGCCCATCGGCGTTACCTACGGTTTATGGTAGGCCACGAGCACTTTCAGTTTAACATGCTCCCCTTTGGCCTTACCAGCGCCCCTCGGGTGTTCATGAAAGTGATGACAGTGGTCGCAGCTCATCTCCGCAGATCAGGGGTTCCAGTCTTCCCCTATCTCGACGACTGGCCGTTGAAGGCGGGCTTGCCCCGGATAGTCGTCTTCCACCTCCAGACTACGGCTGATCTCCTGCATTTGCTGGGGTTCTCCATCAATGTGCCGAAGTCCCACCTGATTCCCTCTCAGAAGGTCCTCTTCATCGGAGCGGTTCTGGATGCGACGCATTTTCGGGCCTATCCTCCCGAACATCGAGTCCAGGATATTCAGGCTATGGTTTTGATCTTTCAGCCTCTATTCTGGGTTTCGGTCAGGATGATTCTGAGGCTGCTGGGTCTCATGGCCGCCTGCGTCCTGCTGGTCACTCATGCCAGATGGCATATGTGGGCTCTGCAGTGGGACCTGAAGTTCCAGTGGGCGCAGCATCAGGGGAACCTGTCCAATTACGTCCAGATCTCGGAGGGCACTGCACTTCAGCTGTAGTGGTGGCTCACAAACCGGCATTGGGTCAATGGCAGATCCCTCTCCCTTCCCCAACTGGAGCACACCACAGTGGTGATGGATGAATCCCTCCTGGAATGGGGGAGCCACATGGGAGAGGCGGAGATCAGAGGCCTCTTGTCTCCGGCGGAGTCCAAGCTCCATATCAACCTTCTGGAGCTTCGGGCAATCTGGCTCGCACTGAAGGCATTCCTTCCCTCTGTCAAGGGGAGAGTAGTGCAGGTGTTCACAGACAACACCACCGCCATGTGGTAGTGCAACAAACAGGGCGGGGTGGGGTCGTGGACACTATGTCAAGAGGCCCTCCGCCTCTTGACATGGCTGGAACATCAGGGCATTTCCCTGGTGGTTCAACACCTGGTAAGTTCTCTGAAAGTCAAGGCGGACAAACTCAGCAGCAGGTGCCTGATGGATCACGAATGGGGTCTGAACTCGGAGGTGGTGCAAGGTCTCACCGAAGAGAACACACAATGTCAGTAATTCGGCGCGTTGGAATTTCCAAGGCAGCACTAACTCTGCAATGCTTTTCGTCACAAGTGGAGTTGCGGTCTGTTGTATGCCTTTCCGCCTACACCACTTCTTCCCAGAGTGCTGAAGAAGATCAGGCGCGACCGGGCCCAAGTCATTCTTGTGGCTCCAGATTAGGCACGAAGAGTCTGGTATCCAGAGCTACTCAGCATGGCCATTGATCCTCCGACTCGCCTACCACTTTGAGAGGATCTTCTGTCGCAGCAGTAGGGGACGGTTCTCCACCTGAACCTGTCCAGTCTCCACCTCCTTGTGTGGAGATTGAGCGGCGGCAGTTGACGTCTTTCAACCTGCCTCCCGAAGTCTGTGATGTAATCTTGGCAGCCAGGCGTCCCTCCACTAAGACGGTATACGCCTGCAGGTGGAACAAATTTGTGGCATGGTTCTCTTGCTCCTCCTTTCTTTGGCCCAGCAAGTCCCCAATTGTTAACAGATTCTTGAAAGGCATAACGCACCTCTATCCTCCTATTCCGTTCGTTATGGCTCAGTGGGACTTGAATCCTGTTCTCACTTATTTGATGTGCGCTCCCTTTGAGCCCTTGCATAACTGTCCCTTGAGGCTTCTTATGCTCAAAACTCCGTGTAGAGGTGATGGCCACCAGGAAAGCAGAGTGAGTGAGCTCCAGGCTCTTTCTTCTAAGCTTATTTCTTATCTGTTCATCCGGACAAAGTGGTCCTTAGGACTCGTCCATCTTTCCTGCCAAAGATTGTCACAGCCTTTCACATCGGGCAGGCCATCACTTTGCCCACCTTCTTTCCGCCTCTGCATCCTTTGAAGAGGAGGAGAGGCTCCACCGTCTGGACCCAAAACGTGCGCTCTCCTTCTATCTGGATCGCACCAAACCGTTCCGGGTGGATGGTCAACTCTTTGTTGGGTACGTGGGTGCAAAGAAAGGTTGGCCATACACAAGCGTACCATCTCCCAATGGGTCGTTTTGTGTATTAAGGCCTGTTATTCACTGGCAAAGAAAGAGTCTCCAGTGGGGCTGCACGACGATCCCACCCGGGCCACGGCAGCAACTACTGCTCTAGGAAGAGGCGTTCCTCTGAATGACATCTGTCAAGCAGCTACGTGGGCCTTGCTGCACACGTTTACCAAACACTACTGTCTTGACAGTCAGGTCCGGAGAAACGGCTTCTTTGGCCGTTGTGTTCTCCAGGACTTCCTGGTGTAAGATTAGTTCGCAGACCCACCACCGGGGTTGGTATTGCTGGGGTATCTATTCTAAGGTAAGGAATCTATAACTAATGTGTTTCTTTCAATGAACAAGTTACTTACCTTCGGTAATGATATATCTGTAAGAAATATTAGTTAGTTACAGATTCCTTACCGCCCCACCCATCCCACATGTTCTGCGAACTGATTTTTAGGGTTAAGGTATTTTCCTTTTCAAGGCCCTAATATTGTGCACCAGTGATCAGTGTCTTCCATGGCTCTGCATTTCTGGTGTGGAAAGTCCTGTATAGAACGGACTTCAGCGCGTGAGGGCGGCACCTAAGTAGCTCCAGCCACATCATCCTGGCGACCACGAAGCCGGACGCGGAGCCGACCAACGCTACCTTCCGACGCGCAGGGGTACTGCTGACGAAAACTTTCCGGATCCAGTCTGACACCTGGGGAATATTCTAAGGTAAGGAATCTATCACTAATTAATGTTTCTTACAGATATATAGTTACCGAAGGTAAATAACGTGTTCGTTTGTGTGGACGAAAATAACTGCAGAATAATATTAATCTACCTAGATTTTTAGGTCAGGCTTGACATTGGTGTAGGGTTAAAGGTTAGGTGACAGATGACCTGACTGCCCTCATCCTATCTGTGCAGATGTCAGAGAAAAACAGATAAGTAGATCATTTATGTTAAGAAACTTAAATAGCATTTTAATGTTGTGTGTGCCCCTTAAAGTTCTAGCTTAGGCAGCTGGATACATAAACAAAATTACCACAGCTGTTTAAGGAAAAGCACTTTTTTGTGCAAGCACACAACTTCTGTCCAATCAAAACATACTCCTAGCACCTAAAATTTAGGTAGAGCCCCTGTGTTCCTGGCAGAGATGCCGCAGGAAATGGCTGATATGAGCAAATATTCAACGGACCTTAAAAAACATTTTGAACTGCCATGATGCCTGGAGATGTTGGACCCCATCCCCCTCTTCTCCCTTGCCTCAATGTTTTAAGATATGTTATTAGGTAGTGTTTGATTAGTTCTTTTAATTGCTAAGTAGTGACGTTTTAGCGTAGGTCATAGTTAGTGTTAGCTTTCAAGGTAGATTTTAGATATTTGGGGATAAGTTTCCTTTTCCTTTGGGTGGGGGGTTGATGTATTTTTGAATAATAAAATACAAAAAAATATATCTTTGTCTAGGTTTCATGTGCATACCTTAGATGTCTTTGTCCTGTTGTGTGGTGTGCCTAAAGGGTTGGAGGGGGTTGATGTCTAAGATATGTTGCTGTGTGTTTAGGATTAGTTAGGGTAGATAGTTTAGGTAAGTAAGATTTTTCTTGTTAGTTTAGATTATAGTAGTAATTCTAGTGTTCAGTATTAGTTTATGGTTAATTATTTTTACAGTTCAAATTAAAGTTTTAAAATTTGTATTTCTGCTTGCACTTCTGTCAGGGATGATGTTGGGGAGTGTGGCTTATTGGCTTGTATCCAACTCATGCCATCACATTGACAATCCATGAAATGTTTAAGTCTGGTCATGACATGTAACTAAGCATCGTGTATTGCGTCAAGATACCTTAGATGTAAGCACAGTGAACTTGCATGGATGGCAGAGTGGCAAGTAGGTATTATGGCCTAGTCTAGGGACTGTTGATTGTCACGTTCTACATCTTCAGTGTGACTTACATAGTTGTACAGCACAGTGTTGCACATTTACAACACAACCTAGGGACATGGCATTGAGAGTATACATATTTTGCTAATGTTATCCATCATTGAGATGGATGTATGCGCAGGGTAACACAGCGCCAGGAGCATCTGATATGGAGGTGTGTGACGGAATCTGAGTCCATCTACATTGCACAGACCTTTGCTCACTTTCTGCGTATTGCCAGTGTGTCAGCTTCCTCTGAATTATATGTTCCTGTGCATGGACGCTCAAACTCAGGTACATGCATGATTTAGTAAATGTGTGTGTCCATTGTGTACGGCACATGGCACAACAGTCATCCTGATTCAGATAAGTAATCTGAGAGTAAGTAATACGTTTACATTTTACGTTATTCACAAATGACATTTATGAGTAGTAGAGGTAGATATACTGACTTCACTTCTCATCAATGCCTTTCGTGGCTCACTTAATATTTCAAAATGTGATTTTATCACAGATAACGTTTTGGTGCGTGCGCACTGTTCTGCTGCACACAAGGGGGTAAATGTTGCATTGCTCCCTGTAGTGACAGTGTCATAGCCACTTGACCCAGCGGTTCCTCTGGCATGGTCTCATAGTGATACCCCCTTGAAATGTTGACCTTGCAACTGAGTATATGCTAAGTGCAGTGCACCACGCATCCCTAGACACATTGCCCAATACGCTCACAGTGATCACAGCACGAGGGGTAAATAGCTGTTGTGCATTGTTTGTCCACAGGAAAGGGCTGACTGACACCTTGCACTTTGGTGTGGGTTCCTATTGGCAACTCAACTTCACTGATGCCGACATTGTGGTTCCATATGTGTATGGTAGACATGTGTCCGTACGTGTCTTCATCAATGTGAATATGGTGTGCACCATCTTGGGATGTGACATGCAATGCGCACCATCACAACAGGCTTCGGCTACTACGTACAGTGTGAGTACATATGCCAAGAGAAAATTGTTTGCAATTGTTAAGTGGGACACTACTTGTGGCCTGCTACAAACTTTGACATTTTAGCACACATGCCAATTTCCGTATTGGACGTGGGTATGGGTTGTGATATAGCTAGATTGTATTTCTTTTGCAATGAGGGCACAGATAGTGGACACATACACGGGCATCTCACTGCCTAACTGTGTCAGGTAAAACATGTACATTGTTTGTATTTCCCTTGGGGTACCTTCTGGTAGATTCATTGTCCATACACTTTTTACAAACTTCTATACTTGGCAGAATGAAGACTGGACTAGTCCTTGGCCATACAACCACACATTGCATGTATGCCCGTTAGAGGGCCAGACAGAGTCCTTTGTTGGTAACAGGTCCAAGGGAGAGGCACAGTTCCGTCCGCAGGCTGATTGCAGTGTCATTGGTAAGAAAAATATGATTTGGCAGTCCATGTGGAGGTCCAAGGTGTGTTTCGGTGGACAGTGGAAGACAGTGGAAGGTGGTCTTCCTTGGCATGATACTAAGCCCAGAACCAAGAAGAAACAGGCCTTTTGGCGTCAAAGTATGCTACTGCTTTCTCCTTTGCAATAATGCACCGTCATCATCATCTTCGTCCTCTGATATGTTATGTGCCTCACCCGTGGGTGGTGGTATAGTGGATGCAGCACTGTGAGGCACTGACACATCAGGGGGCGGAGCTGAGGACGTAGAAGCAGCAGCAGCAGCATTCATTGACCAAACCTTGGGGTAGCAATGCAGTGATGAGCAGCTGCAGGGCATGATAGATTCCAGCAACATCGTGCTGGTGTTCAGCCCTGGCAGTCAATTCTTGTGCCTGCATCTGCTCCATGCTCTCCATTATCTTATGGATGTTGGACAAATCCTGGCTGAGATTGCTGGAGCCACTCTGAGAAGACAGTTGATGTTGTCTCAGAATTATGACTCCAGCAATGTCATCCATGGACTGCTGGAGAGCATCGAGCGGGCTGTGGGTGTCTGTGAGCTTCTGTATGTGGTCCCGGATGGGACTCAGACAACCAATTATGGCATCAAGTTCGGCCGCCAGCATCTCAAACCCCACCCGCACCTGATCAGCCATCTCCCGCTGGACCTCTAGCACACGGCGTTAGAAGGCCAGATGTGGGTCCTCGAGGTCCTGGGAGCCAGATGTGATGGGAGGTGCTTGCTGCTGGTTGGTTTGTGCAGGGGGTGCTGTTGCTGCGATGCTGCTGGGTTGCCCTGATCCTGGAGGTGGGCTGCTGAGTGGATTGAGCAGAATTTACAGCTCATCTTGATTAGTGGTGGTGTAATCGTCCTCGTCATCAGTGAAGGTTGGGTCAGTCTGCAGAGGGAGAGACACAACCTCCTGGACAGCAATGTGATAGGGGATATAAATATTAACTGTGTTTCATGTATGATCATGCATTGTATGAGTTTACAAGCAGACTGCAGGACAGTGTACATTCTGACTGTTTATTGGGAGATGCCGATTTGTTACGGGATAGTGATCACTTTGAGGACATAACCGATGTGATGTTGTTGTACATTGTCATCTCACAGTTTACAGCTATGAGAAAAGGATGCATGTCGTATTTGTACCCACAAGCGGCCCATGTTGTGTCCTATGTTCTTTTGTGTGAGTGATGCAGTTTGTTTCACATATTAGTCAATGTTGATGAGCTAAGATCTGTATGTGTGTGCACTGCATTGTGTGATTGTGGCACCTGCAGCTTTGGTTTTATTGCCCGATATACCTTTCGGGCAGTGAGCCTTTCACTTCTGTGCATTTACAATGCTGAGATGTCGCAATCTGGGTGGAATATGGCTCTTGGCCAGAGTTTGGAGACTTGTGCATTGTCTGTCATCAAATGTCTTGTTGACGTCAGGGGTTGTATGTACACAAGGATGTGTCAGAGTGTGACCTGCTCCTTTAAGGATGTGGTCCACACTCAGTCAGGTGGCCGGCACCATGTTAAGATGTTGTGCCTGCAGGCATGCTAATCATCATGCACTGTCACTTGCCTTGTCAGTGTGGCTCATGGACACGCAGCTTTGCAGGGTAATGCACATGTGCATGTGTTTTGTGCAAGAGGACTTATTGTGAGGAGGGCCCCCTTTGAAACACCAAGTAGGCTCTCATTGCTAATGTGCACAAAGTGTGCGGCACTATGTAGTACACATGTGCATCCAGGTAGCTTTGTCTATTGACATTGTTCTTGTGGGCATGTCGTCCATAATTTTTTATCCTGCATGCATTGATTACTGCCCTCATGTTGGCTTACCCGTTGTGAGTGTGGGGCATAGTGAGTTTCTATTGTGGTTGCTGCTGTCTGACAGTGTCAATACCCATTACCCTCAAGGTTAACCCCACGTGTGGTGTGATAGTGGGCTGTGATATGATATATGTGCATGATCCCTATTTATGGTGCTCAGGCCTTGTCACTGCCACCCTCAGAAGAGATGCAAATGGCAGGGTGATGTGTGTTTGCGTATGTGCCACGCAGCTGCTGACATGGATGATACATGCTGTCCTGGTTATGTTTATTAATGGCTGGCTTAGCGTGTGTGATAGAAATGGGATTACTGGTTGGCTAAGGTTTGCACCAAAGCCAGGCAGACACCACCACTCTAGTCAGGATAAGGGAGTTACACTCCTAAAATAACCCCTGCTCACCTCCTGGGTAGGTTGGCACGAGCAGTCAGGCTTATCTTAGTGTGTAAAGCATTTGCACATAACTAACAGTAATACAGTGTACGCACTACAAACGGACACCACACAAGTTTAGAAAAATATCCAATATTTTTATATACTTAAACAAGACCAAATATGATAGAAAATCCACAGTACAGTACTTTTAAATAGATGCGTTGCAAGATGTCTTTAACTTGCCAAGATACGTTGAAAACACAGTTTCTTGATGTCGAAGGCTCCGTCCGGGCTATCACGGCATCGTGAACAAAACACATCCAAACAGTTCTGGCTGGCCGCGGCGTCGCGGGTCAGCTTCGGTGTCGGAAAGACCCGCCAACAGTACCTTTCAGAGATGCAAGTTGTCGATGACCTCTCGTTGTCACGCCCGTTGCAGGTCTATCTCCTCTCTGAGGGAATCAGGAGCGCTGGCGTTGGCAGGCGTCGGGTGATGCGGTGCAAAGTGCAGCGGTGCTGCGGGCGGTGCCATCAGGTCGCGGCGCGAGCAGCGGATCGGTGGCGGCGCCAGATGGCATCGTCGGTGAGACCAGGGTCGCGGTTTGAGATGAAGGCAGTGCCTGTCACGGTGTAGGAAAGTCACGGTGCAGCAGCGGCGTCTCTGTCGCTGAAGCACTGTCGTCCGCTGACAACTGGAGTCGATGGCTCCAGCGTCGGTAGGCCAAGGCTGCGGTGCGGAATGAGGGCGGTGTGTCGTATAACTTCACGAGCGGTGCTCCCGAACCACGGAGCAAGCAGCGGCGTCGAATCCAGCGTGGAGCTTCATCGTCGGGGATACCAGGGCGCCGTCGTGAAGCGAGGCGGTGCGGAGTGCGGTGCCCACAGGTCGCGGTGCCCACAGGTCGCGGTGCGAGTAGCAGCTCGGTGGCGGCATCAGCAGGCATCGTCGTGAGACCAGGGTCGCGTTGCGGCGTTGCTCTCTGCGGTGCCTTCAGGACACAGTGTCAGCAGCGGCATCGTAGACGGCATGGGTCTTGAAGTCTTTGCTATTCCTGAGACTTCTTGAACAGGGGGCAAGCTCTACCTCAAGCCCTTGGAGATACTCAGCACAAGTAGAGAAAGTTCAGTCCAGTCCTTTCACTGCCCAAGGCAAAAGCAGCAGCTGCAGGCCAACCCAACAAAGCAACAACACAGCAAAGGCGCAATACTCTTCCAGCTCTTCTTCTTGACAGGTTCCTTGATTCAAGCGAGTTCTAAATTCTTGGGGTCTGGGCCCCAATATTTATACCAGCGATTCCTTTGTCCTCTGAAGGAAGAGGGGCCTGGACCTAGTTCAAACCAGTTTAGTGTGCATTTTGCCAGGGTGCACCTTCTTTCTTTGTCAGTGTGGGCCAGGGTCCTCAGACACACCACAGGAGGCGGAACCTGCATTGTGGAATGCGAGCCCAGCCCTATTCAGACCCAGGTGCTACTCCTCCCACCCATCTAGGTGTAGATGTGCCTATTCTGCCCGGCTGACTCCCCCTGTCTCATGGAGTCTCCCCCAGCCCCTGTCACTCTCAAACCAGACAGCTAATACACACGCTAGCAGAGGCAGGCTGGATGTTTAGGTCAGAAAATACTTTCTAAAAGTGGTATTTTCAAACCCAGAATGTTAAAATCAACTTAACTAAAAGATGTATGTTATCATTCTGAGTTCAGGCATACTAAACTCGAATTTCTACCATGTTCCCCGAGTCAGTTAGGATCATAGGATGTAATGATCAAACTTCCCATTCTGGCCTATGGAGAACAGGTAGCCTTGCAATAGTGAAAAGCGACGTAGGCTGTAATTCACTATCAGAACATGCCACACACACCACGGCATGTCCTTCCTTTTACATACAATGCACCCTGCCCATGGGGGTACTTTGGGCCTACCTTAGGGGCGACTCACATGTAGAAAAGGGAAGGTTTAGGGACTCGCCAGTGTGTGCACTTGCCAAGTCGACATGGCAGCCCTAGGCTGCGCAAAGGCTCTGCGATGGCAGGCCAGAGTTACACTTTACGGGCTGTTTACGTGGGTGGCACAATCCAGTGCTGCGGCCCACCAACAGCATTTGATTTATAGTCCCTGGCACACACATGCAGTTTACTAGGGACTGACACATAAATCAAATATACCAATCCTGGAAACACCAATCCATAACACATTTTATACAAGAGCACTTGCACTTTACCACTAGACAGCAGTGAGGAAAGTGCGCAGAATTATTACACCAGCAACAACAGAGTCAAACCCTGGAGGTCAGAACGCAAAAAGTCAGAGGAAACACACCAAAAGATGTCAAGTCTAACAGTGTGGGTTACAACTACCTGACTGCAAAATAGTTCACTGACAACTGTTTGCTAAGTCAAATATAATTTTAATTGAACATGATGGTGTGATGGGCAACTCACATCAGGACTGATGTGGAATGCTGCTTTCTGTATGGCAGAAGTGTAGACTTGGGAGTGGAGGAGTGCAATTTGACCTAAGGGTTGCGGGTGACATTTCTGACTTTCTCTTTAATTGTTGCAACTTTGTTATCCTTGCTTGTTGTCATACTTTGGTTGTCATACTGCTTTACAGGCACAGTTAGGTTCTGTGAGTATGTCACACATACAAGGCATGCAGTACATAATTGTGTAAAAAAAGGAGGGCTAGGTGGTGCACTGCTGGTGTGATCACTAGTACATAAAGGTCGCAAGTATGGGTGCACTCGAGGGTGGCGTTACCGTCAACGCTTGACGACTATAAGCAAGTAGTGTCTGCATGGGACATGCAAGAACATCCCCTGGTGAGGCACTCCAATGAAGGATCAAACGAATGATTCCCAAGTTTCTTAGAAGATTTATAAAGTTTTAATGTTCAAAAGGTATTGCGGTCACAATTTATCACTGATATTTAAGTCATATCGATGATAATAGTTGAATGCATACAAATCAATTGGTTGAATACGAACTCCAATGCATTTTGGGCATGAATGCCCTTTATCAAAGAGAGCTGAAAGAATGAAAACGAGCCCGAATTAGGGTGAGGAAAAGGGATAAACTGAAGTGTTGAAAAACACGTGATGAAAAACGGTAAAACGCAAGTGTGCTTAAATGATCAAGTGCGAATGATAATGTGAAAGTGCCTATCAGAATAAGAAATAATAAAGGTGCGTGGTTATGCACGAGTAAACTATAGGTGGTGAAGTGCTTAACTAGGGAAAACGAAAGGTGAATGGAGGAGAGGGTGTAAGGGGTGAAAGGCATTGACTACCGCGTGGTGACAGGCGGGTGCAGGAACGCGTTAAGGATAAGTAATGCCCAAGCGCTAAACAAACGGAGCTAGCTTCAACAAAATCACCGGAAAAAACAGAAGGTGAAAGAGGTGTAAAGCATTTCACTGCCACGTCGTGGCATGCAAATGTTGACAAAACGCGTTTAAGAAAAGGTGCTGCTTGAACACTAAACAGGCGTAACTTACTTCAGCAGAAACGCGGAGGCGCTCGCTGTTTGAATCTGTCGGTCTTAGGTTGTAGGAAAGAGTGCACCCTTGTGATTAGACGCATGGTTACATAGGCGGTTTGAGAAAAAAAGATAAACATAAACGACAGTCACGAGTGATGAGTTCAAACCGGGGTGACATAAAAAGAGGACTGTTAGGTGAAAGGATGTGGGGGACATCTTACAAAGGTGAAGTGCCCACTAACATGAAAAAAGGACTGTTAGGAGACGGTGAACAAGTGTGAGAGACATCTTGGAATAGTGAAAAAATGGAAAAATGAAAAGAGTGAAGGATAAAAGAACTGGAAAAGAGCAAAGAGTCAACAGTTATGCATTTAGCAATAAAGTGTATAATGAATATGATGTTAAAGATAACAACTGTATTCCACACGATCATTTAACCCATATGGCTTAAGGGTTTGTAAGCGATAAATCTATTCAAGTTCCCTTTTGAGAAGAAACTTGCGGTTGTCAATGCCTTCTTTGTTGTTAATGAGTTCAAGTACCATGAATCGGAGTTGTGCAACAGTATGATGACACTCGTGAAAATGCATGGCCACGTTAGATTTTTCTTGTTTCGTGCGGATATTTGACTTATGCTCATTCATGCGGATTTTGATTTTTCTTTCTGTTTTCCCGATGTAGATTTTTCCGCAGGGGCATTTCAATGCATAAATCAAATTTTTTGAGTCACATGTTGCGTTGACTTGAAGTTTGATTGAGTGTCCTTTCATGGGGTGATGAATGGTGTTGCCTCTGATGATGCTGTTGCAGTTGTTGCAGTTAAGACAAGGTTGTGTGCCTTTGTAAACTGTAATACTAGGTGTGGGATTGGATAGAATTTCCTTTAGATTCTTACTGCGGGTGTAGGCAAACACTGGGGGAATTTGAAAAATGTCCTGAAAATCAGGCTCCATTTGTAACACTGGCCAGTGTTTTAAGATGATTTTTTTGAATTTGTAGCTGGCTGTGGAGTACTTGGACACTAGAACCATGCGTTCTAGGGCTTCTTTGGGTTTCTTGAGAAGACTGTCTTGTCTGGAGATGCCCATGATTTTGTTTTGGGCTTCCTTGAGGATATTTTCTGGATATCCTCTGTCGAGGAATCGATGATGCATTTCCTGAATTCTTTGTTTAAAAGTTTGTTCATCAGAAACAATACGTCTGAGGCGTAGCATTTGAGAAAACGGCAAGTGTCTTTTGAGTGATCCCTGATGGAAACTGTTGAAATGTAACGTATTGTTACGATCAGTACTTTTTCGATGTAAATCGGTACTAAATCCATGTTCGGTGATTTTGATGTGAACATCAAGAAATGATATTTCAGTGTCGCTTATGAGCCATGTAAGTTTGATGCGTGGGTCTTTGGTGTTGAGATCTGTAAGAGCTGTCCTGAGTGATTCTTTGGAATCTGTCCATATGAAAAATAGGTCGTCGATATATCGAACGTACATTCTGATTTTGTCAAAGATGTTGGGGTTGGCATATATGTGCTGATTCTCAAAATTCTCCATGTAGATGTTGGCATATGTAGGGGCGGCACAGTTTCCCATAGCCATTCCGGACAGTTGAAGATACCACTGATCGTTAACATGGAAATAACTATGGTACAGTGTGAACATCATGAGCTCCATGATGAAGCTTTGCATAGGTGTGTCAATATTGCTGTGAAGTAGGGCTTGTTCAATAGCTTCTATTCCTCCCTGATGGGGTATGGAGGTGTAGAGCGAACTAACGTCAGCTGTGCAGAGTATTAGAGAGTCTGTCTGATCGAATTGGGTTTCTGCTAATTTGAGCAAAAAGTCTGTTGTATCTTTGATGTAACTTTTGGCTTTCATAACTGATGGCTGAAGATATTTGTCTATCAGTTTGCCGGTGGGTTCGTGTATAGATCCTTTGGTCGAAACGATCGGCCTGAAGGGAGGGTCAAGCAAATTCTTATGTATTTTGGGGCTCATGTGGATTGTGGGACTCTTAGGATTTTCCAGCAGAAGATAGTTTTTAGTGCGATCCTCAATGATCCCGTTTTGATGTGCTTTATATACTATGAGTTGTAATGTGTTTTGAAACTCACGTGTGGGATGCTTCCCCACTTGTGTGCAAAGGACTGCATCTCATGTACAGGCAAGTGTGCACATTGCCTGGATATGCGTGAGGATGTTATGATTTCCCCCTTGCCTCATCAGCACACACATACCAATCTTCTGCACAAGGACACATCTCTCTCTGACGCCAAAATGATGATGCACTGTGCAGGTGACTGGTGGTGGCATGCCTACTTGTGCACATGATCAATGTCAGCACACCTGCAACATTGTGCATGTGTGTCTGAGTTGTGTGCAGGAATGTGCATGTGCAAATAGATGGACTTTACTGCACATACACAACCTTGCAGACAACTCAGATACACGTGCACAATGTTGCAGGTGTGCTGACATTGATCATGTGCACAAGTAGGCATGCCACCACCAGTCACCTTCACAGCGCATCATCATTTTTTAATTTTTTTTTAATTTATTTTAATGCGTTTTTATATAGCGCGGACCTTATCCGAAGGTGTCACAGCGCTTCACAATAGGAACAGTAGTGAAACATGAGGAACAATTACAAGTCAGCATTTACAAAAGCAAATGTTACGTTACATAAGGCAATAGTGACAATTGTGCATGTATCAAGAGCAAACAAAATACAAAAGGTAGCAAACGATACATTACAGGAAGAAAAAAGTGACATGTGTGTATGTTACAAAAGCGTACAATGTACAAGTAGAGGTATAATACTGCATTAAATGGCAGATACATTATACACAAGAACAAATGTTTCGTTACATGAGGCAATGGTGGCACTTGTGCATCTATCAAAAGCAAACAAAATAAAATACAAGAGGTAGCAAACGATACATTACATGAGGGAAAGTGAAATGTGCATGTTACAAAGGAGTAAGATGGGATGCGTACTTGTGCAGGCAATTTGTATATGCGTGGTGATGAGGCTAGGGGGCCATTTTGCCACCCTGCCCCATCTCAAGTTATTGCGCCACTTTGTATTTTCCTGTGGCATTTATTTTGTGGTCTGAGGGTGAGCTTGGACTATATTGGGCTTAGTTTTCTGTGCACATGTTAGTCTGTGTGCCCGCCAATATGTGTCTTGCAATGTATTGTTTGAGTAGGGTGATATGTGTCTGTGCCACCATGTACAACGGGACCCAGGACATGATCTACAGTAATTATGTTTATGTACTGCGAGATATTTAATTGTGCATGAGTGCCATTGGGCCCATCCGCCCGTCCCCTCAAGTCCCTGGCCCTTACTCACCCTGTTGTTGTTCTGTCAGGTCAGGGTCAGCAGTGTCCTGGTTCACAACTCCAACCACCATCTCCTCCCTGATGACTCGGAAAACCTGCTCCTCCAACTCATCCAGCTCGTCCTGTGGTGCTGGACTCCCACCTCTAGTCTGCATTGCTGCTTTCAGGTTGGCTGCTAATTTCTCCTTGGTCTTGCGCTTAGTATCATGCCAGCGCTTCTTGCAATCGTCCACTGTCCTCCTCCTCTCTCCAACGGCATTCACCTTGGCCACAATGTCCTGCCAAATTTCTTTTTTTGTTGCCAATGTCACTGTGGAGGAGACAAATAGTTCTTGATGGTGTTCAGCCACCTCTGCAATCAGGACCTGGTTTTTCTGAGGGCTGAATTTAGGGTTCCTCTTCCTCTTGGCCTTCACATGGGGCTCTAGCTGGTCCTCCTGGGTATTTGTGGGGTTGTTGGTGGCCTCTGCACTGGTCCCAGCTTCTTCCCTGGCTCCTCTGCAATTTTCCATTTATTTATTTTTTCCTGCTTGGAGGGCCTTTTGTAGTGCATTTAGCCGAACGTGAGAAATGCAGGCCTAGTGCCAATTAGCTTTCAGTTTCCGTTGCTAATTGGCGCATCTGCACTTTTTTGTGTTAGCGTCAGGTTTTTTATCGCCGTCACGCTAAATTTATTGCCGTCTTTTTCTGCTGGAAAGGGAAGCTATCGCCTGTTAGCGTTGTGTTGCTAATACGCCACTAACACGGCGAAAGATTCCAGCATTTAACAGCGATAACAAATATCGCGCAAAACGAGGTTAGCGATAAATATCAACATTTGTTGCTAATATCCCCCATGGTGGTCTGGGAGCACCATCAATGTAAAGTAACCCAAATTGAGAATGTGCTATGCCACGTGCAAATAAATGCCAGTAGCACAACATGTCATTGCCTGGTCTGCCACCAGTGGTATTTTACTAATTCCGTATTTATGGGCTGTGTCAGAACCGACAGCGAGTGGATGAATTGAAGGGTGCGCTCTGGAATGCACTTCAACAGAAAACGACATCAACTCAGAATGTATCTTTCTATTTTGCAACATTTGTCTTTACAAGCCTCCAAGCTGTCCGTTTTTCCTTTTTCTCAGCCATGGTCACAGCTTGCCATAGATATGTGGTTCTGAAGAACCCCCTTCCCTCACTTAATTGATTGCAAATGCAACTGAATAATATTTCCTGAACCCAAAATCTGTAACACTAAACGTGAATGGGTTCATGCTCATGTAACTTTCAGGCTCTTGCACAGGTGATATTTTGCCAAGTCATTTTAACCCCTTCGCTGCGGCGGCAATTCCGCCGCAGCGCTAGGGGGGTGGGGCGGCCGCGAGGCGCTCCCATGCTCGTGACGGAACCGCTCCGTCATGAGCCTCGGATGCGCTGTGCTTATGACGGAGCGGTTCCGTCACGGCCCCGCCCGCTCAATAGAACGTCCAGCGCAGGCGCGCCGAGCGGGCCGTGACGGAACGGCTCAGTCATCAGCACAGCGCGTCCGTGGCTGGTGACGGAGCGGTTCCGTCACCAGCATGGGAGGGGTTAATAAAGACGTTGATGGAATAAAGACATTTGAGCAGGAAAAAAAGTTGTGGATTGACTACGAATGACGTCCACTCAAAATGACATCAAACACAACTACTCGGTCGTATTTCCTGTTCTGCCAAATGTACAAGGTCACTCAATGCTCATGGGCGTTTTGGGTGAACTAAAGCATCACATCAATAGGGGGAGGGTCAACGTCATTTACAAGGAACCTTTAGGTTTAGGTCAGAGGACTGCAATAAAGCAGAATAATGTGTGACGCTTTTTAACCAATCGGAGACACCCTCCTATAACTCCCAAAACTGATTTGTTCTTAAAACATAACGTATATAGAAACTTCATAGAATAAGGGAGACAGTTCTACCCAAAATCCCAGAACATTTTCTAGCTAGACAACACACGAATTTATTTGAATCATTTGAACCATAAAGCGCCTGATTTTGTACATCAGATTGTTGACAATTTTGCTGATAACGTCTACATTCGACTCAGCTGAAGAAAGTCAATGCAAAAAATATTAATCATACATTAAAGATCAACTCAGTTGTCAGTGATCTACCATAAGAGTTCAATTTACTGGTCAATAACATTATCTTGGGACAAATTTGAGCCTTAAGGCGCACACGAGCAATAAAGTTCTTGTTTGCCCTCCCACAAGAATTTTATTATTATCAATGTATAGCCCAGTCTCTGAGAAACTGTGAAGAATTGCATGAAATTCTAACGATTTATTGTCAATGTCATGTGGTTTTAGTTATGGGATATATTCATTTGCCACAGAATACTCTAGATTACCTTTTTATATCTACATAGTTAGGAGTTCCAGCATACTTCATACTGTGAAATCACGGATTACAACAAAGGCCTTTAGAGAAGAAAGGTAAAAAAGAAGAATGGGAATAGTGTGTGTTTAATTACCGAATTCAAAGATGTTAATGTGAAGAAATGCTAAAATATAATAACAGTAGCAAAAAGTCAAATGCCAGGTACCACATTGGGTGAAAAACAAGATGAGGAATTAGAACATTAAGAAAAAAGTAGGTGACACAACTTGTTCCTTTATGATCCTCTGATCCAGCGGGCTATAGAAAATATATCATAAACTACGCTACCCAATTTCATAACCTATAAACAAAATTCTAAACTATACATGGACCCATTTATGAACCTGATATATTTTTGGGCCTACTGAATCAGGTGGTCAAATAAATCTATATACACATTATTTACAAACTATAAACATTTTATACATTTGCAGAAAGAATATAGTCATTAGAATAAAACCCAATCATTTAAATGACCACTATAGGCGACGTGATCTAGCTAATGGTAACCTATACTTCTAAATAACCAAGACCAGCTTGTTTGTCAAAAGTAAGATTTTATTTTCTAAATTATGGTATATAAGTTGTAAGTTTTATAAATGAAATTTATTAGCAATAAAGCAAGCATGATAGTAAGAATTAAGAAAAATACAGTTTAAGCAATTGAATCAGTTTAAAGAAATTATATAAAGTTTAGCATTTCTAAAACCTATTTCCCTAACTGAGCTAAATAGACAGAAATTAAAGTAAAGTTCTTTGAGGATTCTTACGTGCTCCACGCAAAGTCCAGCAGCACATCACCCTCATCGGAAAGTCAGAAAGCAGCAGCCAGCCCAACCCTAAGGGCATGACTTTTTATACCTTTCTACGCTAACTAAACTAGCGAAGGAAAATTTTCAGAAATACTCGACGTCCCATTGGCTGAGAGTGACAAGTGACATGTCACCCGATTCTTAAAAAGTTCCACAAAATCATGTCTTACAAAGACCATTGTCTCTTCCACGTGAAGCCAGAGGCTTCCTGCGATTGCAACTTTGTTTTAAGTCATCCTCGCAGCTTCCATAGTCTTTCAGTGCAACTTCCGCGGATGCCAAGTTAAGGACTGACAAAAAGTTCACTTTCGACCTTGGCCATGTCCGACAGAATGATGTCAGCTCATCAGTTTTTGCTTTGTGAATGCAGCTTCAATAAACGTTTTAATTCAGAATGGGCGTCTCGTGACTTTCTGCAGAAATTCAGATCAGCTTTTATTTTGCGGCTCAAATAGCTAGGCCTCAAAAGCAGGCAACTTATGATTTCTAGTATAAAACAAACACAAGAAAAGTATTAATGTAAGAAATAAAGTATATTCTGTATCCACCCCATGGTTTACTAAATAATTAACCCACCCGATTAATCAAAATGTTACCTAGCCATTGCAAACAAATAAAGCAGCGTTTATATTTACCAGTCTCCGTTTTTCAATGAGACCCATATGCACCTAGAATAGTAGAAATGACATCACACAGACAAGAAAAAGCAAAACAAGCACATGCTTATTTTAAGTATGCAGCAGTTAGTAATGACAAAAACGAAAACAATAAATTATTTTATTATTTTGCACGAACAAAAAGATGCAACATTTATGCACGTTTATGAGCACACATGTTAGTCCCCCCACGTGTAAAGTTTAATCTAGGTTGTATTAGCACGACATATCACAAATCATTAATAATTTTATTCATGTTATGGAAATGTGACTTTGCGAGTTTAAACAAAATTTTGTTTTCTATCTCGCTCCATCAACTCCCTCATCTGGTGATTAACAAATCACCACACCAGCACTCAAAATTTTGGTAAATTTATTTTATAAGAAATCGATTCAAATTCATTGTATTAGTAAACCTAAAAGTCTGTTTCAGCATAATCCTTGCAATTAACATGACGCTCTCTATCTAACTCCTGCAACTCAATCTCCCTTTCCTCTTCTTTTCTGAGTTTATAAATTCTCTTCTTTTCTCTTAAATGCTTCTTTCTTTTATGCAACAAACAACCTACTTTAGTCAAAATAAAAATGAATATAATTATAATCAAAGGTGCCAGAATCTTGCCAAGAATTGAACTTCCGATATTATGAAACCAGTTTTTAATTGCTTGAAACCTATTTGAAAGTTTCCCAGTAAAATCTTCTTCTTCTAAAGGAATTATTTCAGAATGCATTTGTGTAATATTCTTAATATACATTTCAATATTTTTACTTTCATCCGGTATATATGTACAGCAATGTTGGACATGTAAAATGCCACAGACTCCTCCCTCCTTTGCTAGGAGTATGTCTAAAGCAAGACGGTCTTGAATTACCATGGATCTAATTGCAATAACTTCAACATTCACTAATTGAAATCCATCAGCAGTGTCAGTTGATAATCTATCAACTATAGTGGACAATTTTCTGATTCTCCCTGCATTTAGGGTTATACCAACAAAAGGTATTACAGCTTGGAAAATATCTCCCAGAACTTCAGTAAAAGTTTCTCTTTTAGCTCTATTTACATAATTATGAATTTTAAATAATCCTTCTGAATCTCTGTCAACATGAAACACTTTAGGAAAAACAATTCCCACATAACAAGTTCCATACCAATGGTCTGGAAGGTTGTAGTAGGCTTTGTCACCACAAACAAAATAAATTCCAGGAAAGATAGGATCTTTTCCACCTTTAAATCCCCAACCTCCCAAAATCTGATAAGTATCTTCACAGTTGCTTGCACCTACAAAATAATTATCAAAAAGTGTGTTATCTCTTCTAATGCAAAGCTTTCCACTAACAGGTTTGTCTATGTGAATTGCAATATTTTCAAGCATTTTGCCATTTAGTTTCTCATCCTCTTTTTGCCAGAATGATGACTTAGTCTGCTTGACTAATTCATTTCTCTTATAAATTGCTCTTCTCTCCTCAACCATATTCAAAAATTTCTTCCCTTCAGCACTTAATTTACATGTTAAATTATTCTTGTAAGCATACTCATAAGTGAGTTCGTTAGTAACAAGGAAATATTCTCTCAATTGTTTAGCTTTCTTATGCTTATTTAAAGCATTATCAATCTTGACATTAGCAAAAATCTCATCATAATTTGAATAGTAATATTCTAAACGACCGGTTTGATAAAATAAACTAGTTAATACACTACATGTAACAGCATAAGTGAGAGGAAGCATATTATATGTTACTCCCTCAGAAACAGAAGCGGGCAACTTAACGCACACATAACAATCCTTTGCATCCATTACCTTTACATATTCACTCAAAAGCTTTGTGAAAGTATTGCTTGAAAAATCACCTATTGATTTATCTTGATGAATGTTAGGCTGATGATCAATTACTTTTGCAGATGCACTATGTTTAGTTTGGCTAACCAGAGCTTTACTTGTTAAATTAACTTTGTGTAATTCTCTATTCATTTCTAAAGGTATAATCACAGCTAGTACCAACCAGAGCAGAACTAAAATGAGCAGACACACCAGAGTCATCTTACAGCATCTTTTAAAAACAGAGCATTTTGAAGTGCTCTCCTTAATGTAAGGCATTTTTAGGTTAGTTTTAGCCTCAAAAATAAAATAAAAAATAAAAATAAATTTTAAAATTTATATACACCCCCCTTTTAAAATATTTTTCTTTTTATAACCCTAAACAAGATTTCTTCGACCTTATGTCATACATAAGTTTTTCTTCTACTAGACAGTTTTTCTTCGACCTTGTGTCAACTAACAGGATTTCTTCAGCCTTATGCCAATTTAATAAATCTGTACTTCAATCATTGTCACTAATTTCTTGGATTTCGTTTTCTTCTTCACTACTATCATATATGTCTATAACAGGTGGAATCACTAAGTAAGTCCACTCAGGAGACTTGTATTTCTGGTTTGGTCTAATTATTCTCTTCCCTTTCCTTAATTTCACTTCTATTTTACTTCCAACTCCAACCTCTTTTCCTGGACTTTTTTGACTACTTATTTCTTCAACTTGTTCTATTGGCTTTTTGATCAATCTGACTCTCAATCTTCCACCAGGCCAGTAGTCTGCTTTTCTCACGTACTTTTTCTTTGGTTCAGAATTATTCGATTCTGATTTCCAAGTCCTTTTCTTTCTGTTTTCACTTCCACCTTCCACGTCACTTTCCTCAGTTTCGTAGTCTGAAATTTCAATTGACTCAGGAACTTCTCTATTCGGCAATTTCACTCCTTCAGGAACTTCACTTTGTCTTCCATCACTGGTACTCGGTAATTCGTTCTCTTCCTCTTCCTCAATTACCTCTAGCTTCCCAGATTTCGGATTTTTGTTCCTTACTTCAGAGCTTGTTCTCTGCCTTTCGATACTCTCCTGGTCTGAAACTTCTTTTGGTTCAGCTTCTCTGTCTTCAACATAGACAACCGAATCCTCAGTTATCTTTCCTTTTAGCAGATTCTCTTCACCTTCAGAATCTATTTCAATTATTTCTAAGTCTTTTCTTGTCAGATTTCCATTCACTGGCACAGTTTCCAGATGTCGACTTTCTTGTCGATCTTCAGAATCTGGAATTACTTCACCTTCTGTTCTGTCTTCTGCTTCAGAATCAGAGTCATCTGTGGTATCACTTTCAACATCAGAACTCTCAGGAGTTGGTATTGGAATAGTATGACTTGGATGAATCCAACGCTTCAATCCTCTGCACTTTACAGCATTAGTAGTGATCAAGATTACCTGCCTAGGTTTCTGCCATCTAGGAGATAGACAATTCCTCCTCCGATGTACTTTCGTTCTGACCCAGTCTCCAGGTCTCAGATCATGTGTCAAAACTTTGTCATTTGATTGTGCTTCAGTTCCCACCTGATTAGACACAGAAGTTACCATATCAGATAACCTTTTACAGTAATCCAAAATTGCACTGTCATTTATGCTCAACAGTTTACCTACAGGTACAAAAGCTTGCCTCATAACTCTTCCCATCAAAATTTCATGAGGACTCAAACCTGTCTTTTTATCTGGTGTACTTCTTATTGACATCAAAACAAGTGGAAGAGCATCAGTCCACTTAACTCCTGTCTCTAGACACATTTTCCCAATTCTGTTTTTGATAGTTCCATTTATTTGTTCAACTACACCTGATGCCTCTGGTCTGTATGCACAGTGTATTTTCTGCTCAATACTCATAGCTTCGCAAATTAATTTCAACAGTTTGTTATCAAAATGACTTCCTCCATCACTCTCAATAGTGACTGGAAAACCGTACCTTGGGATGATTTCTCTGAGCATTAGTTTTGCTACTGTAATTGAATCACAATGTCTTGTAGGAAAAGCTTCTACCCACCTTGAGAACAAGCATACAATTACAAGTACATATTTCAAACAGTTGTGTAAGGGCATTTCAATGAAATCTATTTGTAACCTGGTGAAGGGACCACCTTCTCGACCAATTATTCCTGTCCCCACCACTGATTTTCTGTTAGGATTCATTTGTTGGCATGATAAACACCTTTGACAAAAAGATTCTGCAATGGTTCTAAATTTGGTATTGAACCATGTTTCTTTAAACAGTCTGACCATAGAATCTCTTCCTAAATGTGCAGGACCATGATATAATCTGGCCATGTCAGAAATCATGCAATTTGGTAAAACTACTCTCCCATCTTTGTAAACCCACACTCCATCTTCATCACGTTGTCTACAATCTGATCTTAACCACTGATCTTTTTCTTCATCATCTGCTTCGTTTTGTAAATCTCTAATCTCATTCCATGTTTCTACAATAGTTGTTAGCATTAATGAATTTGAATCAGTTTCTGTGCTTCTATTCCGATTGTAAGAATAATTTTTCCTTGCACAGTACTTTGCTGTTTCATCTGCGAAGGCATTTCCTTTGGAAATATAATCAGTTCCTCTAGTGTGCGCTGCACACTTGACTATGGCAATTTCTTTTGGCAATTGTATTGCTTCAATTAATCTTCTAATGAAAACTGCATTTTTAATTGGTGACCCTGTTGATGTCATGTATCCTCTCTGTGACCAGAGTTGTCCATAATCATGCACAACTCCGTACCCATACTGACTATCAGTAATGATGGTAACTCTTATATCCTTTGATACTTCACATGCACGAATTAAAGCAATCAATTCAGCTACTTGAGCTGAACGAACTCCTTCAAGACATGATGCTTCTTTAATGTTTTCGACTGTACAAACTGAGTATGAAGCTTTCAAGACACCACCTTCGGATCTTAAGCATGAGCCATCTACAAAGTAGACAAAATCCGATTCAGGCAAAGGTCTGTCTTTGATGTCTTTTCTTGGTTTTGTGCAGAATTCCATGACATCTAAACATTCATGTTCTGTCTCAATGTCATTAACGATTTCTGAATCAGGCAGTAATGTAGAAGGATTCAGATTCAAACATCTTGAAATCGAAACATTATCTGCTCCTAGTATGATTTTCTCATACTTTGTCAATCTGCTACTTGTTAAATGTTGAGTCTTACCTCTTGTCAGTAATATTTCAACTGAATGAGGCACAAAAACTTTGACAGGAAATCCCATAATGATTCCTTCACTTTGTTCAAGACTGATACTTGTAGCTGCAACTGCTTTTAAACAACCTGGTAATGCTTTTGCAATTGGATCAAGAACTGCAGAGAAATATGCAATAGGTTTCTTTAGGTTTCCATGTCTCTGAATTAACACAGATAATGCACATCCTTCTCTCTCACTGCAATACAGTTCAAAATCTTTCTCATAATTTGGCATACCCAAAGCAGGAGCTTGGCATAAGCTCTTTTTCAGGTTCTCAAAAGATTCCATCTCAACATCATTGAGAATAATTGGATCTTTTACATCTGATTTGGTCAGTCTTTGTAGTGGTTTCGCAATTACTGAAAATCCACTTATCCATTGTCGACAGTAACCTACCATTCCCAGGAACATTCTGACCTGTCTTTGTGTTCTTGGCGGTAACATTGCTTGAATCATTTTTATTCTCTCTATTGTTACTTGTCTTTTTCCCTTTGCAATTCTGTGACCAAGATATTTCACTTCCTGTTTGCAAAACTGTAATTTTGCTGGGGACACTTTGTGTCCTTCTTCTGCAAGGCGATTTAACAGAATTATTGTGTCTGTTACACAATTTTCTCTTGTCTTAGCAGCTATTAACAAATCATCAATATACTGCACCAACGTAGACCTACCTGGTAAGTCTAAATCTTCTAATGATCTTTTTAACAGTTCGTTAAAGATTGAAGGACTTTCTGTATAGCCCTGAGGGATTCTTGTCCATCCAAGGGTCTTACCTTGGAATCTGAAAGCAAAGATTTCATAACTGTCTGGGTGTAGAGGAACAGTAAAGAATGCATTGCAAAGGTCAATGACTGTGTACCATTCAGCATCATATGGAATCTGAAATAGAATCACTGCTGGATTTGGAACCACAGGACAACATGGAATAACAATTTGATTAACCTTTCTCAAATCTTGTACGATCCTAAATGTTCCGTTAGCCTTTTTAACTCCCATAATTGGTGAATTACAAGAGCTACTCTTCATTTCTTCCAATACACCTTGCTTGATTAATTTTTCAATTACAGGTGTAATACCTTCGATTGTCTCTGTTTTCATTTTATATTGTGGAGTGTTTGGAAATTCTATTCCCTGCTTCAATGCAATTTTAACAGGATCTACGTTTTTCATCAGACCCATCTCATTCCCAGTAAAATCCCATATTTCAGATTTCACTGTTTCTTTTAGCTCTTCAGGTAAATCTTTTTCTTCAAATGCAGGAAACAATTTTGTTTCTTCTGCTTCCATCATCATCATTGTCATTCTGTACAAACCATCTTCCTCCATTGTTTGTAATTCAACTCCTTCAGGAGAACAATATATTCTGCAATTCATTTTACATAGTATGTCTCTACCTAATAGATTTACTGGACTACTATTGCAAACCACAAATCTGTGTTTGTCTCTGTAATTTCCAATTTCAACTGGTACTGGATCAGTTAAGTCTGTTTTAATTTGCTGATTACTTACTCCCACAACTTGGATGGTATCCCCAGAGAGAGGTAGGTTTTCAATTTCCACTGATCTAACAGTAGAACGGGTAGCACCAGTGTCCACTAGAAAAGTGATGTCTACATCATTAACTTTCCCGTTTACATAAGGACCAGACTGGTCAACCTCAAGAGTGGCTCCAACAACACACTCTTCCTCCTCTCTCGGGCACCGTCAGCAATAATCATCAGAATCACTGTCTTGGCTTTCTGTTAATAAAAATTGTTGTGAAGCATTTTGCATTTGAACCCTTTGCTGCTTTTGCTGTTTTTGTGGTTTTATTACCTGTTCACATCCCTGAAATCCCACGTTTGGATTATATTTTTGAACTCCCCCACAATTCGGAAAAGGTGGTTGTGGCAACTGGTCCTGTCGATTATTCACCTGTTGTTGTTGCTGTTGTTGTAATTGTCGCTGAATATTAAATTCATTTAACCCCTGTTGCATCTGTAGCTGTTGCTGCACGTTAACACCATTCTGCATCTGTGGATTCAATAAGGGATTCTTTAAGTTTCTAGGAGGATGAGGACACTCGTCCCTCCAATGTCCAATTTCGCCACAATTAAAACAAGGTAATCTTTGTTTCAGCTCTTCTATTTTTGGGCTAAATTTCTTTTGGAAATTATTACCTTTAAACTTTCCTTGTATCTGGTTCGTATTTCCAGTTTGAACAAAATTAGTGTTCTTATTTCCCATGCTGGCAATCTGTTGCTCAGCCACTTTTACCTGTGCCCACATGGCTTTCTCCTTCAGCTTTTTCTGTTTTACTTCTAATTCATCGCTACAATATTTTGCTTTTCTCAGAATATCATCAATAGATAGTGCTTGCCATCCGACAATACTAGTTCTGATCATTTCTCCAATTTCAGGCTTTAGTCCATAAACAAATCTATAGATAAAATGACTCATGTCTTTCTCGTCTAATTTTTCATAACCACTGTATTGTTTAAAGATTAACAGTAGTCTTTCATAAAAAGAATGAACTGATTCTTTTGTTTCCTGCTCTGTTCTTTCTATTTTAACCCAATCAACTTCTTTGGGTGGAATTTTGTTTTTCATCCAAACAATTACTTTCTCATAAAAATCCATTACGAGTGGATTTGGGGCACCTGTTTCTTTAATTCGCTCAGGTTCTGTTTTTGGCCAACTAATAGAAATTTTACATTCTGTCCAAAGATCAGATGGAACAACAATGTCAAAAAATCCATCCAAATCAATCCACAGAACTTTTGACACTTTGATAAATCTATCGACTTGCCTGTACCACTCAACAGGTTTCTCTCTTAATTTTGGAAAGTCATTTGTGAATAACAGAATGTCCTGTCTCGACCATGGGACATGAACATATCCTCCACCTGCAACTTCTCTCATTGGAAATTGTTTTGACATTCTTTCTAATCTTTCATCTTCCTTCCTTTTAGTCCATTTCACTCTCCATTTGTTCAGTTCTCCTAGCTTTTTGATATAGACAATTAAATCTTTAATGTGAACTATTCTTCCCATTGAGTTCAAACTCTCAATGTCGCTTTCTGAGAAATCTAATCTGTAATGTTTTGCAAAATTCTTTTGTTTACTCACATCGATTTCAAGTTCTGCAGCTAGATCCTCTAATTGATCATATTTATTTTTCGTTTTCCATTGAATACTTTTGCAAATGAATAATAGTTCATCATCCCGATAGTAATTTAAACTATCTGGGCCAATTGTTCCAATTATTAATTCTTCAATATTTGCTTTTAATTTGGCCACATCAAGCTTTGGTGTAGTTACCCTGACTTCAGGACTTCCTACATCTGACATAGCACCCATTGGTGTTTTTGGAGATAAATCCTCATTAAAGGTTAAATCAGGCATTCTCGATCTAGAAGTGTTTAATTCAGTCAAGTCTGAATAAAATTTTTCAGCAGGCTTTTGAATTTCTGTATTTAAAGGAATAGTTAATCCAGTTTTGTTTGTATTTCTTTGATCAAATACAGGTTGAACAGGACCTATTGTTACTGGAACTGTGACAGCTTCCATGCCTTTTGTCATTCTTTTAATTAATTCTTCTTTAGACCTTAAGTATTCATTATAATCATCCTCATCAACATTTCTTGTCTCTCTTGTATAATCTTTTGGAGGTTCCCTTGCTCTTGGAGTCATTGAAAAATGTCTACCCTCATTTCGAGCATTCTCAAATTCTGGTCTTCTAGGAGTTTCAGTGATTTCACAATTATTTGGATAAAGTTTAGGAGCTTCACTAATTGGAGGTGCACTCGGTGAAGTTTCAGTAGAAACCACCGGAGTAGACCATGATCTAGGAGGTCTCAAAGACTGATTAGGCTGTTTATTTTTAGCAGTTGTATATATTTCTTCCATAATTGCATCCTCAGATTCACTTTCCATAGATTTTCCTGTAGGAGAACCCATTACCATTTCATGAATTAAATACAATCCTTCACTCATGTTTCCCTGTCTCCACATTCGTAATCTATCTTCATGAGTTTCTCTTTTCCATGATGGATTTTTAGAAGGTCTTTTAATTCCACTAGCTTCTCTTTGTAACTGATACATCTCATCTTCCCACTCAACTAAAGCTTCAAATTGAGTTGGTCTCGGTTTAGGAACAAGAGCATTCATTTTCTCTCGTAAGTTTCTTAAAACTCTTACATTAAATGAACCATCATCAGGCCAAGCCAAAACACCATCGTTTTTAGTATAACGTTTCCAACTGTCGAACCATAAGACAGTATGATATCCGTATTCACCTTCCATGTACGCTGCAGGTGTTTTATACTTATGAAGTAGTTTACCACCTCGCGTTTCGATTTTCTTGTCAGGTGAAAATAAATTCTTAAATTTTTGAAATAATGTTGTCTTTTTCTCAACATGTTTAAAATGATAACTCATTTTCAAAAGTAAAATTTAATTCACAAAATCGTTCGTAAAATATTTCCGGGATGTTCCGCAAAACAACCAATCCGTGCGCGAAACACACCAACAAGCCAATGGCAGTTGAGCTACGTCAGTTTCCTGCTCAACCAATAATTTTGGAGATTTTCCTAAGGACCAATCAGCTCACAGGCCGTCAGAGACTCAGGAGCCAATCAGAATACAGCTTGTGACGTAGGTCACCCAATCCCAGCGCGGCTCTGTGACGTACACAGCAGCTGCGGTTTCTCGTTTCTCTCTCCTGGCGCTTACCCCTCCTTCACAAAATCTTTTCACAGCGCCATTTTAAGAACACTTTTCAGTGTAAATTAATTCTTAACAATGACTTATAAAGACAACATCTGTTCGTTTCACTTAATTAGGATAGTTTACACACATTCAAGTATCCACACTTCGGAATAGACGGCGCTATTCACACTAAGGATAATATTCAATTGTCAGTAGAGTAACCTTACCCCACCCTTCTAACACGTATAATTATGAACTCGCTTTGCTCTGAACCCACCGCGAAGTGAAAGTTCTAAGAGTTCCACTTGAACATAAAATACAATTCAAACTCGCACTTTTACACGGAAAATTCCCTAAATTCAAACACACACGAAATCCGTACAGGACTCTCACCTGTTTATAGAAATCATGCACCGTTAGCAAAATAACGACGTTATCCGTACAGGGCTCTCACCTGTTTATAGATATGAAACATGTACCCGTACAGGACTCTAACCTGTTTATAGATAATCATGCACCGACGTTAAATTTTACCCTTCATTCAAGCTCGGATATAACTAATACTCTCATCACAGTGAGTTTTATGGAAGGCGCTTTGTCCCTATTCTCATGCTGCTTTGATTTCTTAGAAAATCCTCACTATACAAGATTCAGACCTAGCCCTAAAACTGTGCTGCTCGGCGACAACACTATGGTACACGGCGATACCTCTTGTGATACTCGGCGATATCACTACAAACGAACAGATGGCTTGCGTGACTAATTTCTCGCCACACAATCTATACCGGTATAGCTTACAGATAGGCACGAAAAACGAACTTAACGAGTGTTAAAACATTAATCCTATTTGCATACCATGACGCAATCCTTAGCAACCAACATGTTACCTTGGTTACCGCTTAGCAACCATCAATTTCTGCTACCAGATAATTGATCCAGCGGGCTATAGAAAATATATCATAAACTACGCTACCCAATTTCATAACCTATAAACAAAATTCTAAACTATACATGGACCCATTTATGAACCTGATATATTTTTGGGCCTACTGAATCAGGTGGTCAAATAAATCTATATACACATTATTTACAAACTATAAACATTTTATACATTTGCAGAAAGAATATAGTCATTAGAATAAAACCCAATCATTTAAATGACCACTATAGGCGACGTGATCTAGCTAATGGTAACCTATACTTCTAAATAACCAAGACCAGCTTGTTTGTCAAAAGTAAGATTTTATTTTCTAAATTATGGTATATAAGTTGTAAGTTTTATAAATGAAATTTATTAGCAATAAAGCAAGCATGATAGTAAGAATTAAGAAAAATACAGTTTAAGCAATTGAATCAGTTTAAAGAAATTATATAAAGTTTAGCATTTCTAAAACCTATTTCCCTAACTGAGCTAAATAGACAGAAATTAAAGTAAAGTTCTTTGAGGATTCTTACGTGCTCCACGCAAAGTCCAGCAGCACATCACCCTCATCGGAAAGTCAGAAAGCAGCAGCCAGCCCAACCCTAAGGGCATGACTTTTTATACCTTTCTACGCTAACTAAACTAGCGAAGGAAAATTTTCAGAAATACTCGACGTCCCATTGGCTGAGAGTGACAAGTGACATGTCACCCGATTCTTAAAAAGTTCCACAAAATCATGTCTTACAAAGACCATTGTCTCTTCCACGTGAAGCCAGAGGCTTCCTGCGATTGCAACTTTGTTTTAAGTCATCCTCGCAGCTTCCATAGTCTTTCAGTGCAACTTCCGCGGATGCCAAGTTAAGGACTGACAAAAAGTTCACTTTCGACCTTGGCCATGTCCGACAGAATGATGTCAGCTCATCAGTTTTTGCTTTGTGAATGCAGCTTCAATAAACGTTTTAATTCAGAATGGGCGTCTCGTGACTTTCTGCAGAAATTCAGATCAGCTTTTATTTTGCGGCTCAAATAGCTAGGCCTCAAAAGCAGGCAACTTATGATTTCTAGTATAAAACAAACACAAGAAAAGTATTAATGTAAGAAATAAAGTATATTCTGTATCCACCCCATGGTTTACTAAATAATTAACCCACCCGATTAATCAAAATGTTACCTAGCCATTGCAAACAAATAAAGCAGCGTTTATATTTACCAGTCTCCGTTTTTCAATGAGACCCATATGCACCTAGAATAGTAGAAATGACATCACACAGACAAGAAAAAGCAAAACAAGCACATGCTTATTTTAAGTATGCAGCAGTTAGTAATGACAAAAACGAAAACAATAAATTATTTTATTATTTTGCACGAACAAAAAGATGCAACATTTATGCACGTTTATGAGCACACATGTTAGTCCCCCCACGTGTAAAGTTTAATCTAGGTTGTATTAGCACGACATATCACAAATCATTAATAATTTTATTCATGTTATGGAAATGTGACTTTGCGAGTTTAAACAAAATTTTGTTTTCTATCTCGCTCCATCACCTCATGGAAAGAGTTGCTGATTTATCCAAGGGCGCTCCTCCGGATTCTGTGGCCAGTCGGCTGTTCGTCAACAGCACCTAAATTGGTCTTCCAGTAACACTCTGCCAGGTATGGTGCGTGGCTACCAAGGGAAGTCACACTAAATCTGTGCCCCCCTAGTCTTGCTCACATTGGTGTTTCTATAGTCATGGCCTGAAGATCAAAGGGTCCAAAAGGACTCCTCCACAAGGTTTGGCTTAGTTATTCCTGGATCATCAGAAAAGAGTGATCTCCTGTGTGCACAGTGAAGGGTCTCACTACGGGGCACTGACTACAAGACTTAAAGCCCATTAAACCACTGGTGTGTCTGATTTCGTGGTGTTTTAATCTTACGAGTGTAAACCCAAAATGAAAGGCGAAGCTGACCACAAATAATAGAAATAGTTAAATGGTAGTTTTATTTTAAAAGCAATATGTACAAAACCTTGTTAAACACAATAAAAATGTCAAGGTCTACGCGATAAAAATAAAAAAAACATCAGGATAGGCGTGTGCAAGTCGCAGAACCTGTGACGTTAATAGCCACTAAACCGAAATCACTTTGCAGAAAAGCAGTAGATCAGAGAACAAACATCAAGCACTCGAGAACACATCAGAAAGAAGCAATGTATTTTACTTGAAAAGCGTTCTTGCAAGCACCTCAACACTCGCACCCGCAAGTCACACCTGTCCACTTTAAATTAAAACTTAAAATAGGTTTTCAGTGCCCTCCTCAATACGCACTCTGCCCTCTAGAAGAAGGCTGTATCGCCCTGTGCATTCCAGAAGAAAAAAAACCGGGCGAAGGATTTACAGACAACAGGTAATGGGCACAACGGCATTACACAGACATTCAAAAGCATCCGCCACAGTAAACTGTAGGGGGGACATTCAAATACAAGTGAAAGTTAATTTAAAAATAAGCAGCATTTCTACGGGCCTCGAGCCAATCCAGTGCAGTGCGAGCTTCACGTTTAGCTGCCTTATAAGAAACCTTTTTCTTCCACTCATCTCCTCATTTAAACATGCGCGGGAACCTTCACGCGCACCGCATTAGCCGCTTGATTAGCTCCGACGAGGGACGGCCGCTTTCCAATCGGCTTTAATAAATGGCGTCCGAACTAAACATGAAAAACAAAGGGATTTGTTAATATCAGGCAGGAAATGCAAAAACAAAAGTTCAGAATAAATAGGTAAAAGGAAGGAAGATTCTTCCTCTGGTCATTTCATTTTTATTTAAATGTTAATTGTTTAATTGAAAGCCGTTCAAACCCAAAATGCTTCTATTCAATTGCCTTTTAATGATTATAGAATATTTAAACCAATTTAGTCATATTCTAACATTGCACTGCACTCCCTGGTATTCATAAATTTATGTATCATCTGCAATCGATAGTTTCTATTTGAAACAATGAGGTAATGGTTAAACATTCTTAACCCTAACATATTCTTAACCCGAACAATAAACAAGCATTTGCAATGCAATAGGTCTCACATTTGCGAGAGTTTGAGCAATATTGGCACTGTAAATTTTTTATGCGTTTGTACAGCTAGAGGCACTCTTGTGGTCTGACACCCTGTGATGACCTTTGCCTACCATTATTTTAATTGACTTTGGTATGTTATTTTATCCTAGCCTGAATGTACAACGGTCTGCATATGCCTTGTTTCTCTTAAAGGTTTCTTTCTTGTAACATTGCAGTCTTTCAGTAGGAGCTGTCATAGAGTAGAACAGCCTTGCCAAGAACAGAACGTGTGGAATGTGCATTTGAAAGCATGAGAGAAGTGAGGTGTGGAATGTAATTTTTGGTCTCAAAGTGCAGCGCTATGAGAAGTGGTGCACAAATGTGCATTGTGCTGTACATTGAGAGATGAAGTATGTGATGTTTTAAGCAGTGGTGCACAAATGTGCATTGTGTTGTACATTGGTAGTATTATTAGGGTCTTACTATTGGCTTTGGCATGGCCACATGCCATCCTGAATTCTGACTGCCTGGCTTGAGCGTTATCTGCATGCACAGCCACACTTGCTATTGGCTATTACATGGCCACATGTCATCCTGAATTCTGACTCTGCCTGGCTTGAGCTTTATCTGCGTGCACAGCCACACTTGCGAGTTGTTTGGGTTAATCACGTTCAAGGATTGTTTTGTGAGAGATTGTTTAATGTACCCTGGAAGGCTTTCGTGAGCTTTGTCAATATACAGACTGGAACATGTGCGAATGTAGAGGGGACGTGGGAGCTCCTTCCTGCCATGGAGTGTTTGCTTGGAAGATGGCCAGTCCTAGTAAGATTCCTTTGGCGGGGGGAGAAAGACTCTCGAACCTTCTAGTGTGTGTTTTGAGATTATAAAGCTGAGGGCTGTAGAATTAGAAACCGGGATTTTGGAATCCGAAGGGACGGACGCGTCTACTTCGGTACAGCACGGTACCCCACGGTGTTGTTACGACGGTGTTGCTAAACTTCCGGAAGCACAGAGGGCGCTAGTGAGACAGTGACACAGTGACAGTGAGCAGCAGGAGGAGGAGAGCTGTGCGGCAAGCAGGAACACCACCGCTGCCGGGATCCAAGAACCGAACTGAAAGCTGAGCCGGATTTCGGACTTGCCGCCGCCCCCCCAGCCGCCGCTACAGCCTACAGCCCACAGCCCACAGCAGCCCGGCGGCGAGGAGAAACGTGGAGATAGCGGGATGCGGAATGCAGGGATGCAGTAAGCGGTAAGCGGAAACCTGCACCTTCACCTCCACTGTACCGCAGTGTGCACCGCACCGCACCGCCACAATTCATCGCTATCACCGCGCTAATTGCCACATTCCCTAGCCCCCCACCGGCGTCAAGCGAGAGACAGCCAGCGGGCGCCGTGGGTGCAAACAGCAGCCAAACAACAAGCGTCAACAAGTCAAGCAACTGGACGCTACTGAAGCAGCAAGTAAGCGGTGAGCAGTTCAGCCGCCTACCAACTTAAAGCGGTCAAGGCAAAAAAATCGGCGCGAGGCGTGAGGCTTCTTCTTGTAAGCCGGCAGACCCCACAGAAAAGCGGGAGGCAAGAAGCAAGAGGCACCGCCAGAAAAGCAGTGCAGCCCCCCCCACCGCCTGTACCCTCCCGCCCTCCTCCCCGGGCTGAGCCGCTGAGCGGACTTTGCCCAGGTTCTCGCTTGGGACCCGGGTGTAGGGGGATAGCCGGGAGAATCAGGGGGGAGTGCAGCTGAGGGTCAGGACCGCCCCCAGAGGCCAGGCACAGGACGGACTCGACGGACTCACAAGTCCTCACAACTCCTCCTAACCCCCCCACAGGGCCAGGAGGCCAGCGCCCCCCGCATTGACGGGGGCCAGGAGCGCGGCGGGAGTGCAGCACCAGGCATCCAGCAGCACCAATCAGCCCAGAGCCCAGAGCCAGAGTCAGAGTGCCAAACATCAAACGCCAAAATTACAACTTGCAACTTGTATTTGCCCACCAGTACAAGCACCGGATCTGTAGCAGTATCAGGGGGGCCAGAGCTCCTTATCCAGCAGGAGATTCCAGGAGACTCCCACAGACTCCATCCATCAGGTGGGTTTCATCAATCGAGTCGCAGTAACCCAGGAGCCGGCAAGCCACCTAAGTCAACCCTAAAATGAGGACCAGAAATTCCACTCTAACCCAACCCCAGGAGAAGCCCCGGCCACACAGCTCTGCCAAGAGACGGAAGGCGAAGCTATTTTACCCTCCAGTATTAGAGCTAGGGGGACCTTACCAAGGCCCAGGGCCCTGGGACGAGGAACACGCAGGAGCAGCGGGAGCAACTGGAGCAACCCCAACTTTTCCTGGACAGCACATCGTTCTTACCGTGGAACTGCCGGCTCCCTCCCTCCCTCCCAGCCCACCCCCCGACTGACATCATGGGGAAGCCTCCTAGCTCCCCGAACCCAAATGCGCACAAGCCCAGGCTCTGCATTAAAGAACGCTCAAACTGTTCCGCTGGGAACAGAGACATAAGAAGTTTTTTGAACCCCAAAACATCCTCCACCCCCGCCTGCCCCAGGACTTCGGACAGTTTGTTCATTAACAAAGTAACGGAGGAAGAAGAGTTGAACTCAATACTTGCAAGCCCTCGGGCAAACAGGATACCCCTCTCACCAACAATACTTACCCTCCAGAGCGGTATGCCCTCTAAACCTTCGACACTGGACATGGTGGCACTTGGGCCCACCCAACCAAACATCATAGCCCAGACTTTTCCCCCTCCAGCGGACCGCCAGCGGAGCAGCCCTCCTGCAGCCAAAGCGAATATATATGTCCCTTCAGACAGTACCCACGTCGACAAGAGAGGAGGCACAATTCCCCCCATCATACCGATGCACACAGACTTGTCCTATGACTCTCCCGCCATTAAGGAAGGTGTAACCCGTCAATTATTCGACAGGACCCCAAATCACCTACTGAACCTACCAAGATCGGGCCAGAAAATGATAAAACGGCCCCATCCCGCCCTCCGATAGCGGCCTTGCAAACACTAACCATCTATCATTAATCAGTGAAGCCCTTGTCTCAATGACAGGAGCAGCGATAATGCACGCGGACAAGCTTGATGTGCAGATTAACATTCTACAAATAGTGGCAAATCTGATCTCGGGGATAGACTCAAAACTGGACAACTTGAACGCCCTGATACGCAGAGCGCAGGACAGCACACAATTCAAGCCAGAGTCATGCAGCTGCAGTCCGATCCTGCACAGCTTAGAAAAACTCCCAAATATTATGACCACACTAATAGAGGACCTCAAGGGTGAGGCAAATAAAAAAAACTGTATGAAGAGCATGCCTTCAATTACACAGGGTCTCGCCCAGGCACACCCCACGGATAACAGCCCAGTAATCCCCTGCCCAAGTAGGTCGGAAAAGCCAGCCCCCCTGGCCTCGTCTTCTGCTGGCGGCACAAGAACAACCCTGACTAAGGTTGAAAGTCAGGTCCACCAACAAACCCTTAAGCCGTCCAGTCCAGAGTCACAAAACTTGTCAAGGAAAAACAAGAAAAAACTAAGAAAACTCAACAAGGAGAAGAAAAATAATGCATATGCCACCAGCGTTATTCACAATTGGTTACGACCTAATAAGCAGCCTCCTGACAACACCATCACAGACGAAACATCTAACCTGGCAGCCCCCATGTATACAGCAGAAGTTATAGGACCATCGACTGGAAACTCACACACATTTACCCCAGCCCAGGATCCAAGCTTGCTAGCTCCGCCCGTGGCTTCTCAATCCGATACAGCGCCAATAACACAAAAACATGCGCATGAATCGCAGGCAACCAGCCACGATGAAGCCACGCAACACACGCAGGAGCCCCGTCAAACAAGCTTTGAGAACTCAGTGCAAACCAAGTTAACAATGAGCGAAGCATCAGCCTCCAATAACTCAAAAACTATCAATGTCACCATCGGAGATTTTCAGAGCGCCCCCCACGGGCCAACATCCTTTAAGCTGGAGCAAGCCGTCAATAGGCAATGGAATAAGAACTGCTCCCCCAGCCCAATGCCCACGGAGGCACCTCAACCGACAACAGGACCAAACCAGCAGACAAACTCTAACCAGCCCGGTTTGATATTGATACCTCCAATTGAAACCCATGGTAAAATTTGGCTTAACGAGGCCAGTGCAAGTCAAGCACATGTAAAGGACCGGAAAATACTGTTATATCCAGAATACACCTCGCAAGGAAAATGGGACATCCTCAACCGAAGTAACCTCCTAACACTCTGCGCAAACCTCCCGGGATTGGAAGGTATAAAAACCAAAGACATCGAAACCATCTCTTTCCTGCCCCCGGACGTGGAAGAAAAAAATGAAACAACGGAATTAACTTTCATCAGTCCAGACCTGGCGGAGGCACTGAGGAGCCAACAACCCCTACTAGAAAGCTGGGGTATAAAGATAAAGGCAAAACCGACCCAAAAATATCCCTCAATTTTAAAAAAATCGATCCTACACTCTAAGCCGGACAATCAGGTACAGGGCATGGTTGACTCTACACTCACAAACGCTCCTTCCATCCATCGGCTAAAAATTTAGTCCGTCCTACAGGGGTGCAAAGGTAGCATAAACAACAGCTCAACCAACGGAACCCCAATTAAGATCACAACCAACCTCAGTCAAGGAAAACGATTGTGCATAACTAGGGGTCATTCAAGTAACGACTGGTCCTGGCTGTCATCTGCACTAAATTCCAGTTCCTAATACAGTTTGCCTCGCAAACTTAGCCCGAACACCTCAACATACTGTCAGCGAGCGAGAAAAAACTCTAAAGAAAAAAGAGAAACTCACCGAGAGTCTAAAAATATTAACGTGGAACGTCTCAGGCCTCAAAAAGCTGCTACTAAGCCCAGCTGCGGTGAAATTCTTGGAGGAAGCAGACATTATATGCACACAGGAAACCTGGCTGACCCAACCACTCTCGCTAAGAGGATATGCAGAATACAGTAAAGCGGCTAAAAAGACCAACATATTCGGAAGACCTTCAGGGGGGAATTGCGTCTACATAAAACACGCCTTGAACATAGAATTCCTGGAATTGCATAATCAACCAGACACCCTACAGGCGGGCATTCTGAAATTCCCCCACTCCATCAACGGAATTCCACCAATACTACTAATCAACATCTACCATAACTCGCAGGAGAACACATCTAACTCGCTCACACTCGCAAATCAATTAGAAACTTTACTGCTAGGCCATCCATCATTAGATTGCATTATCCTCGGTGACTTTAACATCCATAACATAGGGGTTTCTACTGAGCAAAATCAACATCGCGGGGGGACCGAAGCACTGAATGAACTCTTAAAATCTTACAAACTGGCGACGGCTCACACACTGCTCTTAAAGAATACCCAGGGAGCCTTGATCAGTCACACGTACAACAACCAAACGACGATCGATTACATCATCTTAAGCGATAAACTGCAAGACAAAATGACAAACTTCACGGTTCACCAACGCAATGACAGTGATCACGCAGCCCTAACAATTACCATGAACTTATTAGTGCAATCACGATATAAGCCCACATGCGTGGGGGCATCGGACGGCCAAGAATTAATAAAGCTGCCCAGAAGAATAAAATGGGGACAGGTAGCCACAGCAACCTTTAACAACTGGGCAAACACGTGGGCAGGCTGGCCCCCGCGCAAACACAACCAGGAGACAATAGCTACATGGGATGGAATCACCTCGACCCTAGCGGCAGAACTTAGGGGAGGTGGGGACAAACCAAGGGCAATCCACTGGTACCCTCCGACGGCCTTCAGATTCAACGCAGAATTACTAACGCGTGTGTGACCCCTGAGGCTTGAGCCGGGGGCTGTGACCGTATTTTAACTGTGTGCTTTTAAATTGATTTGCGCCTGATTCTATTATTATTTCATTTTTAAACCCACCTAACCTCACGATCTTCCAGCACTTGTCCCCACTCCCAGTGCAGCCGAGTCAGCGCTGACGCTGTGGGAAGCTGGGTCTAGGAGGCCATATTGGGGGGAATTAGGGTTGGCGTTCGAGTTGTTGCTCGCCTCCCGCCCGCCCACCTACATAAGCAGCAGTGTAACGCGAGCGCGCTGATTACTAACGCGTGTGTGACCCCTGAGGCTTGAGCCGGGGGCTGTGACCGTATTTTAACTGTGTGCTTTTAAATTGATTTGCGCCTGATTCTATTATTATTTCATTTTTAAACCCACCTAACCTCACGATCTTCCAGCACTTGTCCCCACTCCCAGTGCAGCCGAGTCAGCGCTGACGCTGTGGGAAGCTGGGTCTAGGAGGCCATATTGGGGGGAATTAGGGTTGGCGTTCGAGTTGTTGCTCGCCTCCCGCCCGCCCACCTACATAAGCAGCAGTGTAACGCGAGCGCGCTGATTACTAACGCGTGTGTGACCCCTGAGGCTTGAGCCGGGGGCTGTGACCGTATTTTAACTGTGTGCTTTTAAATTGATTTGCGCCTGATTCTATTATTATTTCATTTTTAAACCCACCTAACCTCACGATCTTCCAGCACTTGTCCCCACTCCCAGTGCAGCCGAGTCAGCGCTGACGCTGTGGGAAGCTGGGTCTAGGAGGCCATATTGGGGGGAATTAGGGTTGGCGTTCGAGTTGTTGCTCGCCTCCCGCCCGCCCACCTACATAAGCAGCAGTGTAACGCGAGCGCGCTGATTACTAACGCGTGTGTGACCCCTGAGGCTTGAGCCGGGGGCTGTGACCGTATTTTAACTGTGTGCTTTTAAATTGATTTGCGCCTGATTCTATTATTATTTCATTTTTAAACCCACCTAACCTCACGATCTTCCAGCACTTGTCCCCACTCCCAGTGCAGCCGAGTCAGCGCTGACGCTGTGGGAAGCTGGGTCTAGGAGGCCATATTGGGGGGAATTAGGGTTGGCGTTCGAGTTGTTGCTCGCCTCCCGCCCGCCCACCTACATAAGCAGCAGTGGAACGCGAGCGCGCTGATTACTAACGCGTGTGTGACCCCTGAGGCTTGAGCCGGGGGCTGTGACCGTATTTTAACTGTGTGCTTTTAAATTGATTTGCGCCTGATTCTATTATTATTTCATTTTTAAACCCACCTAACCTCACGATCTTCCAGCACTTGTCCCCACTCCCAGTGCAGCCGAGTCAGCGCTGACGCTGTGGGAAGCTGGGTCTAGGAGGCCATATTGGGGGGAATTAGGGTTGGCGTTCGAGTTGTTGCTCGCCTCCCGCCCGCCCACCTACATAAGCAGCAGTGTAACGCGAGCGCGCTGATTACTAACGCGTGTGTGACCCCTGAGGCTTGAGCCGGGGGCTGTGACCGTATTTTAACTGTGTGCTTTTAAATTGATTTGCGCCTGATTCTATTATTATTTCATTTTTAAACCCACCTAACCTCACGATCTTCCAGCACTTGTCCCCACTCCCAGTGCAGCCGAGTCAGCGCTGACGCTGTGGGAAGCTGGGTCTAGGAGGCCATATTGGGGGGAATTAGGGTTGGCGTTCGAGTTGTTGCTCGCCTCACGCCCGCCTCACACTTGTATAAAAAGATGTCATCATCCCGTCCGCGCAGCGGGCGGGCGCAGCGGGCGCGCCGGCGGCGCGCCGAAGGCGCGCCAAAGGCAAGCCCGTCTGCGCCCGTCCGAGACCGGACGGGGCCAGGGGCCATGACCCCTGGTCATTTGTTGGACCCCCATATAAAATACAACTCTAATGACCTGTTAAGACTGAGACCCCTCGTAAAAACAGAGTGTGCCTACTCATATCATCCGCTAAACTTGCCTATCCAGTGCCGACACTGTCATCTCCATCTAAAAGGCTTTTTGCCCATGGAACATCTGAATTCCTTTAAAATGTTCCTTCTCAATTGCAGATCGATGCCCAAGCATCAGACTGAAATATCTATACTGCTGGAAGAGCATAACCCAGATGCGGTTTTCTTCACAGAGACTTGGCTTACCGATTCGTCGGTGCCCGATCTCGTCCAAGCACTACCTTATGGCTACCAAATAGCCAGGACAGACCGTATCTTAGGAAGGGGAGGAGGACTGGCAATAGTGTTTAAAGATACTTACACATGTCGATGCAATTCTATTTCCATTCTTGACTGTGAAAGCGTGTCGTTTAATTTGGAATTTTCACCTAATCTAAATTTTTCTGGGATCCTAGCATATCGCCCCCCTGGTACGACCAGACAGTTTCTAGACTCCGCGCCCTCAGTAATCGCAGACCTGGCTATTACATCTGCCAACTTCACGCTGTTGGGAGATCTAAACATGCATTTTGAAGATTCTGCTGATCATGCTGCCCAAGAATTGATTGCCGACCTGTCTGCTCTTCAGCTGGCCCAGCTTGTCTCCTCACCTACTCATGAGAAAGGACATTTACTAGACCCAGTATTTAGTAACTGCCCAGGTTTAGTCACAGAATCCCCTATTGCTCTCCCATGGACAGATCATCAATTGATCCGGCTAAACTGGTGCATTCCTAAACCACCTGTTCTTTTGACAGGTTTACGGGAGGCTCGAGACTGGCCGAAATTGTCAACTGACAAGTGGGCTTGTGAACTCCAAGCCACTATCCCTCTAATCACTACAGATCCTGTAGAAGCTAATGACACCTTTAATAGCTGGATCACTCAGTCACTGGACACCATTCTCCCAATAGTACAATCTCGCACCAAAAGGTCTAGGATGTCAGCACCTTGGTATACTACAGAGCTTAGGGAGATCAAACGCTTGTGTAAAAAGCTAGAGAGGAAATGGCGTCTGGGATACACAGACCCTGACAAAATAGCATATAGAAATTCCATCAGGAACTATAAGCTTGAGATCAAAAAAGCTCAATCCCAGCATTACACACAAAAAATTAATGATGCTAGGTCCAATTCTAGGGAAATATATAGAATTGTAAAAAATCTCACTACACTTCCCCAGTCTCCAATAAATAGTGAGGATTTACAAACTCGCTGCAATGAGCTGGCGGATTATTTCTTTAACAAAATAGATCGTATCTACTCTGCTTTCCCAGCCATGTACTCACAAAATCAGGCAGACACTGTTGGCCTCTCCAACTATGGGGCAGCAGAAAATAAATCCCCAACTTTGGAGAACTTTCCATTATTACAGCAGGATATATTAGCTAGTCTAATGACCCAGATAAAATCAGGCTCCCCCAGCGATCCGGCCCCTCCCAGATTTCTAAGGACCATTAGTCAGACCATCTTACCGATCATGCTAAGGGTACTCAATGCTTCCATCTCCACCAATATAGTTCCTCCTAAGTGGAAAGAAGCCAGGGTTAAAGCACTTGCTAAGAAACCAAATATGAGTGTAACCAATCTCAGTAATTATCGTCCAATCTCCTTGCTCCCCTGGGCCAGTAAGCTATTGGAAAAATACATCAATGGCCTCTTGACCAAATTCCTTGAGGAAAATAATCTCCTTGATCCCTCGCAGACCGGCTTCCGCCCCAAGCATGGGACGGAGTCGGCTCTTTTGGCGGTCTTGGAGGAAACTAGGGGCATTTTGGATCGAGGAGGATCGGTGGCAGTCGTCCTCCTCGATCTCAGTGCCGCTTTTGACACTGTAAATCACACCATCCTGTTGCAACGCCTCGGGGAGATTGGGATTCAAGGAGGAGCGTTGGAGTGGATCCGCTCATTCCTATCCAGCAGGCAATTTCAGGTCTTTGAGGGAGCAACCATCTCTACAAGCAAGCCTTTAGACTGTGGAGTCCCACAGGGCTCCTCATTAAGCCCGACGTTGTTTAACGTCTATATGAGACCGCTGGCTGGGGTCGTCCGTCCGTATGGTATTAAGATCGTTACCTACGCGGACGATACCCAGCTGGTAGTCTCTCTCACGCGGGCCGGAGACCCTGTGGGTACAGTGGACCTGCTCGAATGTCTGAGCAAGATTGATCGATGGATGACCATGTCTTGTCTCAAACTCAATGGAGACAAGACAGAGGTCATGATGCTGGGACATCTAGCACCATCCACGATCAATCACATCTGGCCGGCTTGCTTGGGTACCCCCCCAGTCCCCAGGGATGCCATCAAGAGCCTGGGAGTCTGGTTGGACAAGTCCCTGACGTTTAACCATCAGGCCGTTGTACTATCTGCCACCTGTTTTGGCCTGATTAGAATGCTGAAGAAGATTCTTCCATTACTCCCGTTTGAGGCCAGACAAATTGTGGTCCAGGGACTAATACTGGCCAGGTTGGATTTTGGAAATGCGCTTTACCTTGGTACCCCTGACTCCACATTGAAAAAGTTGCAGGTAATTCAGAACTGTGCTGCCCGAACTTTGCTCCAGCTCCCCCGTAGGACCTCTGTGAAGGCAGGATTGAAAAAATTACACTGGCTTCCCGTGAAAGACAGGGTCAGCTTCAAATCTCTCTGTGTTGCCCATCAATCTTTTTGGGAAACTGGGCCACTAATTAGTCGCACCTTAATCACCCCCTATCTTCCCAATAGACAACTTCGATCTACTAATGCCTTACTGGCAGTAGTGCCAAAGGTTAAGAGATCCAGAGCAGGAGGTCGCTCTTTCTCCTTGAACGCGGCCAAGTTGTGGAACAGCCTACCTTATCATCTTAGGTCCAACTCAGACCTTACTTCTTTCAGGAAAAATTTAAAAACTTTCCTGTTTAACAAATAAGTTGCTTCTCCTGTACTTGGCCCTATGGGCAACACCTGTTAGTTTTCAGCGCTGGGACGCCTCCGGGCAGCTATTCTGCGCTTTATAAAACCTATTTTCATTTCATTTCATTTCAGAAATTAAAATCAGTGCAAAGGATTTAAACAAAAAACGAAAAGCCTACAGTAAAAACCGCACAACCAAAAACAAAATCCAACTGCAAGAGGTCGCAAAGAGCCACTCCAGAAAAGTGTGGGCTGCTAAGCGTAATCACTGCGAGGCTCAGTGGCTGAAAATGTTCGATCTGTTGAGCCCTGGGAAATCACAAGAGTTCTGGAGTTACATTAGTCATCTTGGTCGAGGCACAAACCATAGAGAAAACTCCCTTGAGGCATCTGTCTGGGTCTGTCATGTAACAGCGCTTTACAAGGAAGAAGGACTAACTACCCAGCCACACAACACGACCCCACAAAAAGTGAACCCGGCCTTAATTACTAATACAACACCCCCTCCCGGAAAAGCTCTAGTGTCCAAAATACTAAATAAAATCAGAGCAAACGGCGCACCGGGCCCCAACGGTCTACCAGGCCACTTGTTTAAATCAAACATCGAATTCTGGACTGAAAACTTGACCCACCTATTTTCTGACTGCTGGCTGTCGGGGGCTGTGCCTGACTCATGGCGAGGCTCGCTCCTGCACCCAATTCATAAGAAAGGGACCAAATCAGACCCAACAAACTACCGCATGATCGCCCTGTTGGACATCGAGGGTAAAGCCTACGCAAGTGCCATCTTGAAAGACCTTACAGACTGGGCAAGCGAAGAAAACCTCCTGCCATTCTGTCAAACTGGCTTCAGACCAGGGTCCTCGACTGTAGACAACATCACAGCACTCTCTTACCTAGTCAATCAAGCACGGCGGCGCAAAAGTCTCCTTTTGTTCGCCTGCTTCATCGACTATTCTGCTGCGTTCGATGGAGTAGACCGCACCATCTTATGGAGAAAGCTGGTCCTTTGGAACATCGATCCCTCCCTGTTAAGAGCGATACAATCTCTGTACCAAAACACCTGGGTAAGAATCAAACTTTCAAACGATTCTGCAACTGACAAGATAGACACGAATCGCGGTTTAAAACAAGGGTGCGTGTTGGCGCCCCTACTGTTCAATCTATATACAGCAGATATGGAGACAGCCCTGCTGGGGGCTGCCCTAGCAACGCCTAAGATCGGGGCAACCAAAATACATTTAATGCAGTACGCGGATGACCTCGTAATTCTGGATCATACAAAAATAGGACTCCAAAAGGCACTCACCGCCCTGGCAATATATAACAACAAAAACAGGCTGGTAGCAAATCCGACTAAATCAAAAATAGTCATTTTTGGGCATTACCCCAAAAAAAAGAGCAAAATGGAGCCTCGGCCATTTAACTTTGGACAGTATTCAGAAATACATATACTTAGGGGTCTCCTTCCATCAATCGGGGTTGTGCGGTACCCATTTAAAGAAAATACAGGGTAAAGGTAAGTCCATCACCTTTGCCCTATGTAAACTACAAACCCTCATACACAGCCCATCAGCAACGGCCATCCAAAGAGTCCTCAAGGCCAAGTTAATGCCGGCCCTTAATTACGCACAACAGGCGTACCCAGGCAAACTGAAAAAGGAGCTGGAAAAAATTCATTGTGGGGCATACAAGAGACTGTACCATCTACCGAAATGTACAAGAAACACTCTAATCCGCCTGGAATTCTCCCTTAATCAACAAACTCTGGAAGAGATGGCAGCCCTAAGTAAATATTATTACCTCACAACAGCGGCACGCGATAACACACTGAAGGCCGTCCTGAAACACATTTTCATTGAACCAGGGAACCCCTGGTCAGCTACCATCGAAGCAGCCATGACGCAATTGAATCTGGCGATCGAGTCGTGGAACCCAGACCTTGTCAACTACACGACCATCAAACACGCGATAAAAAAGCAAGTGCGCGCATGCTCTCGGGACATGGACTTGGAGTCCCTCACGAAAAGAGCCTTCCATGAGTCCCTATGCTTGCCACATACCGCGCACAATCCTCGAAACCATCTCACGCAGGCCGTGGGCCTCCCAGCTCTCCACAAGATTCTGGCCTACAGACTGCACCCCCTGCCGCTCAAAGAACTATATCATCCGGAAAATGCAGGCACAGGAGCTCGGGATTGCAGACTCTGCAATTATAAACGAGAGTCATTGGCCCACTTACTATTTTGCTGCCCTGCCCTACGTGCACCCCGCACCCTCTACCTTAGGCCCATTCTTAGGGACGCCGGGACACGCACAGCTAAGGAAGCAATCCATCATCTATACACCTTGAGCATAGTAAAACAGATGGCCTCATTTGGAAAATGTATACAACAGACTCGGCTCGTGGTGATAGCTGCCAAGGCCACGCAGGAATAGAGACTTCGTCGCGGGACACCTGGTGGCCCTCACAGGTCCCCGACCGCGTGTGTCCTTATGAACTTTGGGAACTTCTCACAAACGCTTGTCTACAGAAATTTTGTGGTTTTAACTTTTGTAATTTTATACCTTGGTCTTAATGTAATGGTTTTAAGTAACCACACAATAAAGTTATTCATTCATTCATTCATACTTCGGTACAGCAGAACTCTAGTTGCTGAGGCTCTTATCCCGGCTATTTTTAATCCCCCCGGTCAGGAGTGGGCTAAAATGCAGTGTTTCCACCAGGTGAATGTTGAGTTTTGATTATTGCCATTGTGATGTGTGGCTAGTGGCTTTGATCATTTGAGGGGTTTTCTTTGTGATGTGTAAATGAGTCAGAGTGCACATCTAAAGTGATAATTTGATGTATCTAGTGTATATATCTCTTGCAGGACGTCCCATATTTTATTTACTTGAGTGTTATCTCATATTATTTGCTGCTTGTTTATTCATGGTATTATTTATGCATTTAACTGTTGCATTTACCAGATCGTGTATATATATATATATATATATATATATATATATATATATATATATATATATATATATATATATATATATATATATATATATATATATTCCTGTACGTCACTCCATTCTCCTCAGGAGCATCACATGAGGCACACACAAGGAGGTAGTTTCAATTATTTATTCCGCAAACAAATGTCCCGACTGACACGTTTCGGCTTCACGCCTTTGTCAATGTCCAAAAAAATATATATATATAAATATATATCCATCCAAACAGGTTGCCCCATGTGAAGACGCCACTAGCCAGGGAGTATAAACACCTTTAATTGCAGACTTCAGCTTTACAGGGTAACAGTCTCCCACCAAATTTCATCAGCAGCCCAACGCGTTTCAAGCACTCCTGTGCTCTTGTTCACGGGCGAAATGGAGAAGGGAAACAGCAGTCCTTCAATAGGGAACACCTGATAACTCCACCAAGTCCCGCCCCAGTGGGCGTATGCATGCAAAGCATGCTGGTACTTGGAGTTTCCCTTGAGTTTAACCCTCGTGGGTGCCGCCGCCTCTCTCCCAGTAATCCAAAATAAAAACCCCAGTGGGTTCAGAGGGAGCTGAAACACACCGCCATGCTGACTTGTAAAATGTCTAACAACACGGCTGTCCCTGGTTCCAACGTGTTTGATTTTGCAAACACAGGCTCTGCACCTCGCAGCAGGGCGTCTTCGCGACCGAGCCAGCCGCCACAAAATCCATCCAAACAGGTTGCCCCATGTGAAGGGCCACTAGCCAGGGAGTATAAACACCTTTAATTGCAGACTTCAGCTTTACAGGGTCACAGTCTCCCACCAAATTTCATCAGCAGCCCAACGCGTTTCAAGCACTCCTGTGCTCTTGTTCACGGGCGAAATGGAGAAGGGAAACAGCAGTCCTTCAATAGGGAACACCTGATAACTCCACCAAGTCCCGCCCCAGTGGGCGTATGCATGCAAAGCATGCTGGTACTTGGAGTTCCCCTTGAGTTTAACCCTCGTGGGTGCCGCCGCCTCTCTCCCAGTAATCCAAAATAAAAACCCCAGTGGGTTCAGAGGGAGCGCTTTACTTTACTCCACTTGGTTAATACTTGGTTCAAATTGTAAGAACTGTTGAGTGGCCCCACTGTGGGAAGAGGGCCAGCGGACTACAAGGCACAGACGGCTTTGCGATGTAGCCACGCCCACTGTGGCAAGTGCCAGTGATTATATGAGCAGACGCGGCCAGAAACTGCTCTTCCAGCCCTTCGTGAACAATGCCTCTGAAGAAAGGATTATTTCCTGAAACGCGTCAGGCTTTACATGTTCAAAGATTGCTCTTAAAGCTGTCAAGGAGCGAGCAGTGAAATGGATGCAAATAAACGTGCTGATCTGAAATTCGTGTGGCTTTGCTTCAAATTGGGGCTTCCTGTTTAGATTTTGATGGATATCGGCGGCTTTCCCAGTCGAGAAGCGAGGCCCACCTTATGAAGGGTTCGTGCAGGCTCTGAGAAGGGGCTTGCAAAGACGGAACAAAGACAAGAGCAGCTCCAATGCAGGTGGTGCTGCCTTGAGCACGAATTCACTGCTGCAAAGAGCATTCTGAGGGCTTACAGCGCTTTACTTTACTCCACTTGGTGAATACTTGGTTCAAATTGTAAGGACTGTTGAGTGGCCCCACTGTGGGAAGAGGGCCAGCGGACTACAAGGCACAGAAGGCTTTGCGATGTAGCCACGCCCACTGTGGCAGGTGCCAGTGATTATATGAGCAGACGCGGCCAGAAACTGCTCTTCCAGCCCTTCGTGAACAATGCCTCTGAAGAAAGGATTATTTCCTGAAACGCGTCAGGCTTTACATGTTCAAAGATTGCTCTGAAAGCTGTCAAGGAGCGAGCAGTGAAATGGATGCAAATAAACGTGCTGATCTGAACTTCGTGTGGCTTTGCTTCAAATTGGGGCTTCCTGTTTAGATTTTGATATATATATATATATATATATATATATATATATATATTATCCACCAAATCGTTCACTCGGAAGTGCACTCTTTGCAGGGCTGGTGCTGGACAGTAGGGATGAACGTCCCCCTACTATAAATTATCCACCAAAAGAAATTATGTCCGCACTCGCTCAATTCGATAAATTGGGTTTATTTAAACAGAGACTTCAATACAGCCCCCTTCACCAAGTGCTTATCTGTCTAGCAAATCCATTGGTCATAGTGTGGGGTGAAAAATAGAGGCACTGTGGGCGGAGAATCAGAGGACAGGAATAACCTAATGACTGGATCAGTGGGCGGAGTCAGACGTGCGGCCAGAATGCACAAAACATCCCAATTTTTAGTATTTGTTTGGCATTTCCCTGACCAGTTACAGCTTATTATGTTATTTAATTCAACCAATGGATACACATGATTATTTAAGATTTAATATGAGTTATTGACATTGGAAACATATCCTACTTTGTGAATGTGTTTTAATCACAGAATGTCCCAAATACGATTAAAAGTGGAAGCACAAGCCATTTGAACTGCTGTTGTGGAAAAAAAAGAGGAGAAGTGCTGACAACAGAAACACCATGGCTCGGAGACGAACATGAATAGCAAAATATCCTAGTTTGCAAATGTTCTCTATATAATTATGGCTCTGTCATATTTGACACATAAAATTGTCAGTTCATTAGTTAACGCAACATCCGCTACACAATCTGTTTGTAGCTCAAACGGATCAAAAGTTTTAAAAGCATCTGACTTGTGTTTCTGAGAAGGGGACAGCCCTTCGCAAAGGTGGACTGATTACCTTTATCACTGCTGTATTTGCATGTTACACTAGTACTAATAAGGGAAGATCTTTCCAGAGACTATTATTTTGACATTTTACACATGCTAACAAAGTATCATAAAATATAGTGCATTACGCTGCAGCCTTTTTTTGCTGCATGTGTTGATTAAATTATGCAAAGGAGGACAACATTATGCTGCAGATTCCAGTGGCCCCCAAGCAGGCAGCACATGTTAAAATTGCATGCGCATGAAGCAGAGAGACTGTGAGGTTTGCAAACTAAGGGGGTCATTAGGATGGCGGGCGGACATTGCCCGCCCGCCATCCTATCGGAAATCGGGACCGCCCGCCATAAGGGCGGGGGTCCCGTGGGGGGTATTAGGATGTGCCCGCCACAGTGGCGGGCACATCCTGCATTTTTATCATTGTGGCAGGCAGTGCTCTCAGCACCGCCTGCCACAATGATAAAAATGCACATTTGCATTTACATTAACTAAGCGGCAGGCACCGCGCGGTGCCTGCCGCTTTGTTAGTGTAAATGCAGGGGATACCACAGGTACCTCCCATGTGCACCCCCCACCTGTCCTTCACTCAGGGGCCCGCAGGGGTCCCCCGAAGTGAAGACCGCATCGCCGCCACGGAAAGGCATCTGTTATGGGCAATGCTAAAATGGCTGGCGGTGTCTAATGGACACCGCCACCATATTAAACCTTTTCCGCCCGGCCGCAAGGCGACCGGGTGGAAAAGCGGCGGACGGTCTTTCCGTCCACCGTGGTCACCCCCGCCATGCTAATATGGCGGGGGTGAGTAAGGGTAGGATGGCGGGCGAATCGCCCCCGCCAGGCCGGCGGTGGCTACTGCCAGCCTGGCGGGGACGATCCCCCCACCATCCTGTTGGGCCCCTTAGTCTGGTGTGCGTGTAAATCCTACATTGCTGATCCCTGGTGAGTTGCAGCTACTACTGCGGAGACAAGGCCAATGGAGGTACCAATGGGTGAGGCAGTCTGGTCTCAAGGGCAAAGCCGGCTTTAACGCTGGTGGCGCCCTTTGCAACAATGTTTGTTTGTGCCTCTCCAACTACCACCTCTGCCATGGATTCCCTCACTTCCACCCTTTAAAAGTGCCCCTCAAGTCTCCATAACTACACTCTTTCTCAGATGCATTTAATTTGACTTACAGCGCCGCTCATACCAGTGTAGGGTGTCAGAGCACTTTAAATCACACACATTACACAGAGACAATCAGTTATACATGTGTAAATCACTGTATAGGAAATGGTACATAAGACAAATTACTACAAGGTGTAGGAGTCACATGACAACCATACTAGTAGGCAATATAGTTTAATAGAAATTTGTCTGGAGGAACACCAACGGAGAATTTTAAACGTAATACCATGTTTGGGGGGGTTCTGTTTAATATTCAGAATTGATTTCCATCTGAATTAACACCTTTTGCAACATTAGGATAATCAGAAGTGAGCTATTAATTTGCCATCTTAGAGATGCATGCAAACTGCAAAGTATACATTAATGTGTTCTTTTTTTCCCCAGTCTATGTTAGGATTTTAACTCATGCTGCAAGTAACAAAGGGATCTCTCTGACAAAATCAGTAACCCACTCACCTATTTACATTATGTGCACCTTGTGATTTGCATGGTACATGTTATTTGTATCAGGCACATTAACCCTCTGCAGTCCCTTTCCATGAGTCAAAACTTCCACTAGACAAAACTGTGTTCTCTCTCTAGAAAGAACATTAATCACGAGAGTTATCATGACATTTTTATTGTTTCCAAAAATTGCTTGAGGCCAGGAAGGAGGCAGCAAGTGCTTTGAAAACCATAATTTACTTGCAAACATGACACCCCCACCAGCGAACACATCTCCATGCTAGACCTTAGAAGGACAGGTGTCTTTGCACCAGCAGATGGACGCTAGCGGAGGCAAGTGTTGGTCATCATTGATGCCTGTCCACCACAATCCATGCTGTAGTTCACCTCCAGAATTTCGGGCAGGCCTATGAAAAGCACACCCTAGAGGAACAGTGAGAGTCACTGAGGTCACAGGACCCTTCAGAAGGGTCGGCTCTAGGGCAGTGCGACTGGTTTAACTGCACCGGGTGCTGGAGTGGTCTGGGGGACTGGTCATAAAGGCTGAACCTAGTTCCCCAGTTCCAAATTCAGCAGCTCTGGGCATAGTGCCACATTGTCTGCTCCACTGAACACCATACTGCCCCACTGAGAGAAACTCGCACTGTGTGAGAAGTTGGCCTGATGTATGATGTCCACAATTCTGTGGGCACCTTGTATCAGTCCAAACAATCCCTTATGGTGGTGGTTGTAAGTCAACCTTATAGACAAGCTATCCTAGAGGTAGCATGGACTAAGCAGCCTTCAGGCTAAACTCAAGAGGGCATGTGAAGCCAGCTGTTTTACCAAATGCAATCCTGTAATATCAAATGAAAGGACACCACACAAGTTATATATTATAAAAATATATGTATTTATTACTAGAATAATCCTCTGTACTCTTTATGAGTTTAGAGGCACAAGCGTTTAAACAAAAGCACAGTTAAACATACACAAGTTGCACAATTATGGATAGGGCCGGTGGCCACTCAAACCATATATCAAAAAAGTGGTATAAGTATCACTTTACGAACAGTGGTAAGGCCTAGGACCTTGGGAATCGCTTGGACTACACTGGACTAACAGCAGTTAGGACGGGAGTAGCCCGCGGGAATCGGGTGCAGCGCTAAAAGCACACGCATGCACCAATGCAAAGTCAATGGTGCGTAAAAGTTACAAAGTTACTGTTTTAGAAGTCTTCCGACTGGTCTAGAACTTAGCCACTTAAAACTAGGACACTAGAGGTGTAAACCACTACAGGAGCACCGGCGTTCAATCGTTACCTCACCCACAGGAAACGGGTGCATAGGTGCCAAAGTGTGTCGGGTTTCGTCGTGGAGTTCTATGGAACCTGGAGATGAAGATGCTGCAGGCTGCCAGGAGAGAAGAGCCCGGTTGGATCCAAGAGTGGATCGAAGATGTAGAGTACCTGAAAGCAGAGGGGACAGAGTCTGGGTCACTAGCCAGTGACCAGGATGGCACCAGGAAGGAACCAGGCGATGTCGGGCGCAATCAGGTGGTTGACGGGAAGCTTGTCTCTGCTGCCACGTGGACTCTGGGGCATCGAGGATGACCAGGAGGGAATCACGGGCTGTCCCACGAAGGCTCTCGCTGTCGGCGGTGTCTGCTTCCGGATCGGAGTCAACAGGCCTTGGCAAAGGCAACCCACGCAGGATTGGAAGATCGCTTCTTTCTCGGACTGGCAAAGTCAGAGGGGTTGCTCCTTTTCAGGGGAGCGAGGGCCAGTCTGGAGCAACCAGACTAGCAGAGCAAATTCATAGGTTTGTCGGTATTGGTGCCGCTAGCCAACGGGCAAGCGACCGGACCAACGCGTCGAGCAGGAAAATGCAAAAGGGCCCCACGCAGCACTCGGTGAGTGTTGAGGGGAGATCTTTGGTGCACAAGCTGCTCGGGGCTGGGGCTTCTCAAACCCCAATGCACAGCTTCGAGGGTGCATCGGGAGCTGCACGGTCACCACTTCGCCGTCTTTTCAAGATGGCCGGCCCCACGCTTCAGGTCGCCTCCACGGTTCTCAGATTCGCTGGGACTGTGGATCGGGCTGTTGGAAGGCAGGAACGCTGGGTCTTGTCGATCTCTGTCGCTCGAGTTCCGGCGGGAACTGCAACAAAGCAAACCGTTGGGCGCTGGATGGTGCCTGTTTGCACAGGGTGGTCACTCCTTGACCACAAGGGAGATTCTTCAGTCTTCCACGTCGAGTGGGATGTCGAAGGGTCCAGAGTTCTGTATGAAAGTTTCAGTCAGGATAAATCTACTGCTCATGGGCACAGCTTCTACCTTTATTCCAAATCAAGGGGCTGGATTACCTGCTAGGTCCCTCCTATGGGTGGGACCTAGGAAGGGGGTGGTTACACCTCTTTCCCTTTGTCCAGTTTCGTGCCAGAGCTGGGGCTGGAGTGCCCCAGAACCGGTTTTGACTGGATTTTGCATGGGACACCTTGTGTGCCCCAGGCAGTGTCTAGTTTCTTTCAGCCCTCCCTGCTCCAATCCACTATCTCCTGTCTGGGGTGGTGTAGCACCTCCCTGTGACAGGAAACCCTTTGTCCAAGCCTCCCCTGCCAGGTTTCGGTCAGCAGCAGGAGGCCAGACTTGTGTCGGGGCAGCAGCATCCATTTTGTGATGCTGAGGCTCTGGTTAGTTTAAACCGCGTTTACTGTTACCCACGTGTCTTCTCCCTCTAGAAGGGTGGAATGCTACCCCCGTCGCCAGAACTGGCCAGGGGGTAGTATTCCAAAGCATATGACACCTTACACGACATGTTTTGATAAAGCCAAACCAAAGTTAGCATTAACCGCAAGGATTATAATGCACTTAAGAGTATATGGTATGGCAGTATCCTAGAACAGCTATAAGGAAATGGTTCCGAAAGCTGCAGACAGGCTCAGCTCATGCTAGAACACCATCTCACATAAAACCAAGCCCTCTGCCTCCAGGATTGTTAAGGCCTGCCATAGGAGTGACTTATAGGTATATATGTGTCCAGATATAGGTTTAGATATAGGTATACTATATCTAAGCAAGGGGTGATTACACAACCTTGCCCCAGCTGAGTGATCAGCCAGTGGTATCAGTTTGGATAGCCAGCCAGGGGTGGCAAAAGATAGGCTGCAGCCCCTGGTAGGCCTTGGGTACCTACAGTACACTGTACAGGGGCTCATAAGGTGACCCAATATCCAATTAGTTATGAACCTAGGGTACATGGAGTCCATTTTAAAGAGAGAGGAGATAGCCTGGGACGCTGATTAGCAAGATTCCAGGCCAACTAAGTCGAAAACCAGCTAAACACAAGGCAAAAATCAGGGGTAACCATAGGCAGGTATCCACCTTCCTACATACCCCCCCCTCCAACGAAAGGAGATAAGGCTATCCTTGACCAGGTAAGCCTATATTGCCTAAGTGGCCATATAAGGAAGTACCTGCACTAGCATGGTTACCCCCTGTCTCATGGTCCACTAAGCAATCCCTCACCCTAGGGGTATCAGAGGGTCTCCACCATAGGGAATCACTACCTGTGGTGTGTTTTGGCAAAGTAAAAGGCTAGTGTTGAGATGGAGTACTGAAGTGAGGCTCCACTAATGTAGGGCTCAGCTTCCTCCAATCATCTTCCACCATGGGTGCCTTTCTTTCCTTGACTGAGTTGCACTGTGCTCTCAGGGTCAACCTCTGGCTGCTTACAGCTGGAGGCTGGGTCCCTTTTGTTGGCTTACTGGAGGGACAGGTCAGGTGTGGGGCCTCGGGGTCCCAGGTTTGGCTGTGCCCAACTGTGTCCATCTGGGGGAGGTCCCTAACTAGTTGTATGGGGGATCCCTCAGGAGTTTTTAAAGTTTTCACCTTGCTAGGGCTGGTAGCTTTGGTGCCCCTAATCTGCTGATGGGGTTGTTTTATTTGACAGGGGGCCCTTTGGGGCTCACTGACCTCCTTGACCTCTGCAGCCCTGGGCTGACTGAGGCAGGGTAGAGAGGGGCAGGTTACCTGCTCCAGACCGGGTCCCACCTTGGAAGGGTCCACTGACATCAGGGGCTCTGCCAGGCTAGGCCTGACTACCTCTGGGGCAGTTTCTTCACAAGGGGTAAGATCAGTTCCCCGAGGAGGCTGATCCTTTCCTAAAGTCTGGTGGGAGGGAGATTTCTCTTACTCCTCAATGCTCTCTGTTTGTGTGGAGTGATCCATAGTTTCAGGCTTCACAACACATGAATCTGTTTGAGTTTGGGCTGTGGCCATCACAGCCCCACCAACCTTTTTAGGAAGGGACTCAGTTTGGGTATGGGCTGTTACCATCACAGCCCTGCTAACTTGTTCAGGGAAGGTATCTGCTTTAGATGGGGCTGAGTCTTGCACAGCCCTACACACCTTTTCAGGACATCTTGGGTTGGGGCTGTGGCTAGCACAGCCCCACTAACCTTATCATGGAGATTTACCATTCTAGAATGGGTTTCTTGTTCAACCTCAGCCCAGGCTGAGATTTCTAAATCATTCCCAAGTAGACAATCTACAGGCAAGTTTGGGGACACTGCCACTCTTTTTGGGCCAGTGACACCTTCCCAGCTAAGATTTACTACTGCCATAGGATGATTTGTCTGCACTCCATCAATGTTAGTCACATGATATGTGGCACCAGGTAAAAGTTGCCTTGAGGGGACTAGATTCTCAGTCACCATAGTGATACTAGCCCCTGTGTCTCTATAGGCCTCAACTTTTTGACCATTGATGTGGGGCTCCTGTCTGTACTTGCTCAAAGTGTTTGGGCAAGCAGTGAAGTTGGCAAACCCCATGCCATTTTCATAGACAAGAGTAGCTGTAGTAGGGGACCTGTTTAGGCCAGAGTCCACCTGAGTTCCAAAATTAAACTCAGCCAAATTCTTGGGGGTGCTCCCACCACCTGGGGGATTACTAATAATAGTAACAGGAGGTGTTGGAGCTTTACTTGGAGGAATATTTTCTTTGTTGCTATTCTTTGGACATCAGCTATCTGTTTTCCAGTGGCCAGTCTGTTTACAGACATGGCAATAAGGTTTCTTTGGGATAGAGGAAGTGTTTTGGGACCCACCCCCATCCTTGGAGTTTTGGGGCCCTGTGGGAGACTTGTCTTTAGATTTATCCCCACCCTTCTCTTGAGCCTTGGAAGAATCCTTCTTTTGGTCATTACCCTGATTCTTAGGCCTAATCCTGGTTCTGACCCATTTGTCTGCCCTCTTACCCAATTCTTGTGGAGAGGTCAGTCAAATATCTTTATTTCGGTTAATTAAAACCATAAAAGCAATACACAATTCATTTAAACATACATACATTATACAAGTAAAATTTACAAATATACTGATATACACATGATTGCAATTCATACGTTCATTCTTAAAACAATTAAAATCTTTGATGCAAAGAAAAGATACTGAGCAGTATAAATTCAAAAAGGCCACCCCTGTTTCCCACTATGCTTAATACATTTCCCAAGACGTAGTTGACAAAGTATCAACCTAGTTAATTGTTCGTCTGAGTGAGTCTTATTTTGTTTATTCGAGCTGCCGCTACCAAAAAACTGGCTACACTATATGTGACCTGCACAGAATTAAGCATTTGCAAGTGTAAAAGTGCAGGCCTCACCTGGACAAAGTTAAGATCCTTCAAGATTGGATATAAAAAAAATTTTCGGGCCACCAGATAATGTTCACAAAACATCACTAGGTGAAGCGTGTCCTGTGTAGAAAAACTATCACAGGTACAAGGTGGGGTATTTACTGGGGTCCCCCACTTTGTATAGGCACCAAGCACAAGGTGAATGAGGTTGAACCTGAACCTAAGTAAAAGAAAACGATGGTATGGTTTAGTCACGTATTTTAAGTAAGGTTCCATGACTGGGGAGATTGATAATTGATATATTGATCTCACCATTGGTTTGCTAAGTTCGACCTCCTCCCTTTCTGTCTCCAACAAATTTCGGAAATGCAACTTAACCCACCCTACATCCTCTTTCCTGAGGCCCTGTGGTGATAAATACATGTCCGGACGCCCCAGCCTCACGCATGCCGCTCTAACATACGCAAGCCAGGGTATACTATCCGCTTTATCCAAGGCCATGCAGTCTTTAAGTATGAGGTGGTTCAGCGTAATCTCCTCATTTGTCCAGGTTTTAACCCATCGTAACAGAGGGGTCATTTTTAGGAGATCAGTAATGTATCCCAAGCCCACTTCACAGTGGATTGAAAATGTAGGGGATGACTTTGGGAGTGACAAAAGAGATCGTATAAAATTGTTTTCTATAGTTTGAATGCCTGGTGATGGTACGTAGCCCCAAATATCGGCCCCATAGGATGCAATTGCTAAACCTTTTGATTTATACATACGGATCATTGCCTCCATGGGTCTCGAGCCAAGTCTTTTAGAGAAATTCATAAGACCTGTGGTGGATCTTGCAACCCCATTACCCTTGAGTTTCAACTGAGGCGCCCAGGTTCCTCTTTCATCAAAGGTGACCCCTAAGTAACAGAAAAAAGGTACCCTGGAGATTGGTGTTTCATTACATCTAAAAGTTTTGATCTTCATACTTTTCCTGCGTAGACCAGTTACCATCACGTGGGATTTTGATGTATTCATTTTTAGATCCAAGGCTTCCATAAAGGAGCCAAAGTGGTCTAGCAGTCTTTGTAAGCCCGTGCCTGTACGTGCAAGTAGGACAGCGTCGTCCGCGTACAGGAGGACCGGAATGGATGCCCCTCCCATACGCGGAACGTCCAGGGTGGCTAGGTTCAGAGATTTACCCAGGGAATTGATATAAAGTGTGAAAAGGAGAGGGGCCAGAATACAGCCTTGTCTGACCCCTCTACCTGATCTGAATTGATCAGTACACCTGCCTTCCCTTGTTACCCTAACAGAAGCGAACAGATTCTGATGAAGATCATGTAAAAAATTAACAAAGGTAATGTCCAGACCCATATCCCGCAAAATAAGCCATAGTTTAGAGCGATTAACCAAATCAAAAGCGGAGGATAAATCCATGAAACCTAAATATAAAAGCCCCTTCTTCACCACTGTGTATTTACTAATAATAAGGTGAAGATTTAAACATTGGTCCATGGCCCCCCTGTGTGCTCTAAAACCATACTGGAGGTCAGAGAGAACCCCACTCCCCTCAAGCCAATCCCCAAGTCTTTGTAGAATGACTCTGCCCAAGATTTTAACAGCAGAGTCCAACAAGGAGATTGGCCTGTAACAGGCAGGATCCCCCCTGTTCCCCTTCTTAAAAATCGGGACAATAATGGAGGAGGACCAGGAGGATGGGAAGCCTGCTGAAGGTATTGCATTAAAGACGTTAGTTAATATTTTGGACCAAAATTGTGGATCCTGAATATAAAGATCGGCAGGGACCCCATCGGGTCCAGGAGCCTTATGTTTGCTTGTATCTTTAATCGCCCTTTCCACCTCGGAGATATTAAAATTCATGGTCATAGTGTTTCGGGGAGGCGCTATGACTGGGGAAGTTGAAGCCCCTAACTCAGTTTCATAGATTTGTTTAAAATGGTTAAGCCATCTTTCGTCTTCGATCACACAGTCCATATCTGTTTTCCCATTCTCGGTGAAAAATGACTGATTAATAATGGCCCAAAATGCTTTGCTGTCTCTCAATACGTCTATAGATGATAATTTGTCCCAGGCTTCCTCCTTAATTTGTTTCTTACGCTTAGCAAGTGCAAATTTATATTCTTTTCGAAGGCTCGCCACCAGTGTCTTATCTTTAGGTCTATGTTTAAGTGCTTTCAGTAAGGCACTATGTGTAAGCGAGCATTCCTTGTCAAACCATCTATATATCTTCTTGATACCTTGTGAGCCGTTCCTGGACTCCAAGTTCTTGGAGATCCTTGAGCATATCTCAACATAAGCAGCCACAACATTAGGCCCTGATGAGGTGGGATCAAGGCAGACTGCCATCTTAGCCTCGGTTTCCTGCGCTAATGTTTTGAAGAAATTTTCGGGGACAATCTTCTCCCATTTTAACCTCCTACCCTGCTCCTTAGTTGAAAGATCTCTTGGGGCAACCACCCCTGTGTCTCTTCCAGTCCGGAAACAATCCAGGTCCACGGTCAGTAAGACAGGATTGTGATCGCTGAAGATGGCGGTCACCACCCTGTATTCCCGTGCTTTTACTAGCACCCCAGATGATACAAAGATGTAGTCAATGATGGTATTTGCGTCTCTCCCAATGAATCTGGGCGCTCTGGTCTCATTATTGCCACCCCCTAATTCAAATAAATTTAAGTTGGCACGAAGACTCTCAAGCCCCTCACCCTCCTTAGTATGTTCAAAGTGGGGAATCCCCTCAACCGGTGATCCTCCATATATGTCATTATAACAGTCCCCCTCACAGGGGTGAATATTAAAATCGCCCAGGATAACCATCTCTGGGGCGGAAGTGCAATCATGTTTATAGACTGACAAAAAATCTGACAGGGCAATCAGGTGCTCATTCACAAAAGAGCCCTCCCTAGAATTATAAAAGTTAATAAATAAAAAGGTTTGGTGGTCCGAAATAGCCCACTCAATTATTAGCGTATTCTTTATGCTTCTGAACGTTTGGGCTGTCTCTGGTCTACTAAGGGCTTTGACCGCTAGGATATGATTGGGATATGTAAAGTGGGTGATGTCTGTGTGAAGGGTAGAGTGAAGTCTTTCCAGGCCCTTCAGGCAGAATATGACTTGAGTGATAGAGAGTTTTTTCGGTATTTGCAGGTCCGGCATGCCCTGGCCCCAGTTCTGACTCCTGATGTGACCCTGCCCGAGTCCTCCCCCCTTGAGGATCGTATACTGGATGGACACCTGCCCGATAGCACTATCTCCCTTATTTACAAGAAACTGATTAATAATCGCGCTGACTTATTGGTCCGACTTAGGGAGGTTTGGGTCGGTGACGGATTGGACTTGGATGACGAGGATTGGCAGTCGGCACTCTCTTCTCCGAAAGAGGTCGCCATCCCCGCCCGTCTTCGTTTGGTTCAACTTAAGATCCTCCACCGGGTGTATGTAACTGGTCCGCGTCTGGTTGTGATGGGTTTTTCCCCAGATGGCTTATGCAAGCGTGGTTGTGGGATGAGTGCTACATTTCTGCATATTCTTTGGGAGTGCCCGGTAGTAGCAGCCTACTGGATTGATGTGCTTGCGGTGATGACTGTTGTAACTGGTATTACCCTGCGGCCTGAGGCCGACTATTCTGTGGCCCAGACCAGATGGGCGACCTTGGGATACATGGTCGCAAAGCGGGACATTGCGCAACTCTGGGGCGCATCCAGACCTCCCGAGGTCTCGGTGTGGGAGGATAACATGGACTGGTCCATGTTCCGAGAGAAGACCGTCTATGTGGCTAGGGGCAGACCCAGGGCGTGGACGAAGATTTGGGGTCAGTGGAATGCGTATCGTGGAGATATTTGTACCCCTCCCTTGGTTGACACTCCCGATGTTACCCTATCTCCCTAGACTGACGTTCCCGAAAATTTTTCATGTTATTTTAGGATTTTCCTGCCCTCCCCGCTGGCACCCCCCCCCCAGCCTTGCCGTGTCCCATTGATTTGCTTTTGTCTTCCTGATTAGTGGCTTTCCCCTCCGCCTTCTGGGCTGACCTGATTAATGTGCATTCGCCTTGTTTAGAGTTTGTTGTTCTTATGATTATTACAGAAAATTGTCATGTCCTGTCCTATGCTTTGAGCAATAATTGGTATATGCTTTGTGCCTGGCCACGGTAGTGATCGTTTGCTTCTATGTTGTGCGTTGCTGTTAGCGGCCAGCCCGTGTGGTTGTGGGCCCATCTCTGTAATTCTTATTTTATTGCTCAATAAAAGTCTTTAACCAAAAAAAAATAAAAAATTATTAGCGTATTCATAGGAGCAGGTTCTATTTTTTTAAAAACCCCAACCAGATTAAGTGAAAACAGTATGAGTAGGCCTCCCTTAGCTCTCCCTCTTACACCCGATACAGCTGGGGTGGAGAAACTGTGAAAGCCATCCAGTGAGAAACAGGTTGATATATCCCATGTTTCTTGGAAAGCCAATATATCGTATTGTTTAACAAACCCCTGCCAAATAGGATCTAAAGCCTTAGCGGTTATTCCCGCCACATTCCAAGTAAGAATTTTACAGATTGTTTTTTGAGAGTTATGCACCCCCCTGACCTCAGCAACCACAGGACCCTTGTCAAAAGTTGGAATTAGATTTAACTTCTGCATGTCCAAAATACTATTTTCCTTTTGCAGAAGAGTGGGGGAGATATGAGGCCTCTGTCTAACTAGTGGGCCCTGTGTTTGTCAGTCAACCCAGTCCGTCGTTGACAGACATTCATAGCGGTTAACAGTTGGGAAGTTGTGGTAATTATCATACTCATTTGCAGTCTGGTGATAATAATGTAGGTGACTATTTTGGGGCCCTGCGACAAACCCACCTTGAAGCGGTCTGCCTCTTCTTCTCCTAACCAAGTTCCATTCCTCCTCTCCACCCTCATCCCAGCCATGAGGTTGCGCCTCCCATGGTGGATTAAACCTCTGTCTGGCTTTTTGGTCTTGTGGACCCCTTAACCAACTCCATCTCTTATCTACTTGATTCCCAGGTAGGTAGAAATAAGAGAGGGGCCTAGCAGTAACCGTACTTGCTTGATATCTAGAGGATCCTCTACATATATATTCTACCACCTGTGTGTTCTCAAAAGTGACCACAACGCAATCCCCTTGTAGAGGTCAGATCTGAGTCCACCAGGTGCTGGTGCAAAAGCTGGTTTTGACAATTACTAAGGATCTGCTCCCTCATAATCAAATTATACAATCCTGTAAAGTCATGTACTTTGCTGCCAAGTAACCAACCTTCCAGAGCCTTAGTAGCACAATCTACAAAATCAGTCCAGTCCTGAGTCTGAGCTTTTTGGGTATCTCTGAACAACAACCTGTATTGCTCAGTGGTTAGGCCAAACCCATCAATAAGAGCACTCTTCAGGACAGAGTAGTTTTTAGCATCCTCAGGTCTAACAGTGAGGAGCGTATCTCTCCCTTTCTCAGAAAAGGAGAGCCACAAGATTGCTGCCCACTGATCTTGGGGGACCTGCTGTACCATGCAGGCCCTCTCCAGAGCAGTTATCCATTTTTGGATGTCATCCCCATCTCTGTAGGGGGGCACAATCTTACTCAGGTTTCTATGATCATAGAACCTGTATTTATCCTTAGGGATAATGCTGCCACCAGTGGGTATTTCCCCACACAATTTGTGTTCCCTTGCTAGAGCAAGTTTAGCTTGGGCCAGGGCTATCTCTTCCCTCTCTATCTGGAGTTTGACAGCTCTCATCCTGGCCTTATGCTCTTTTCTCTGGGGAGAAGTCATTCCCCTTTGAGAGTTCCTTGAGGCACTAGAAAGGTGAGAGTCCCTAGAAAGGGATCTATCCCTTCTATTGCCTGGGAGTATTCTGCTGTTGAGTCTGGGGAGGCGATTACCTTCTCCATTCTCATGTAGGCTCAAGTTAGCATGGTTAAGCCTGCCAACTTGGACCTGGATATCCCCCTGATCATCTGAATCATCCCCATTTGAATCTGGTTCCTCCTCATCTACCACTATGGGAGTGATGGGTTCAGTTTCTGGGGGGTTTACCTCATCTCCTGCATTCCCTGGGGGAAGTGCACTAGCCTTCTCAAGATCGTCCTTTTCTAGGATTCCTATCAGGATGGAGATAGTAGGGTTGTGACCCTTTTTCAGCCCCCTTGTAGTGCACAAGGCACCCAAGTCTTTAAAGCCGAGGTTTGCATATCTGGAAGGTGCCCTGGCTGGGTCACCTCTCACAGGTAGAGAGCTGGAAGCTTCACCTGTGCCAGACATGCTTCTAGTGGTGCACTTACCTACACTAAGTGTTTTCCTACTGGAACCTTGCTAGTGAGTTGTAGTCAGGGTGTGCTACTCCCTTTTATCTACAACTACTAAGTTCAGTAGAACTTAAGTATGCTAAGCTTTGTTTATATGTACCTATAGTACTTAATGTGATCTTTCAAATGATATAAAGATTGCAATGGTAAAACAACAGCAAGCTCAAATCCCAACCGCTGCACACCAATGTGAGAGGTTGGCCTGATGTATGATGTCCACAATTCTGTGGGCACCTTGTATCAGTCCAAACAATCCCTTATGGTGGTGGTTGTAAGTCAACCTTATAGACAAGCTATCCTAGAGGTAGCATGGACTAAGCAGCCTTCAGGCTAAACTCAAGAGGGCATTTGAAGCCAGCTGTTTTACCAAATGCAATCCTGTAATATCAAATGAAAGGACACCACACAAGTTATATATTATAAAAATATATGTATTTATTGCTAGAATAATCCTCTGTACTCTTTATGAGTTTAGAGGCACAAGCGTTTAAACAAAAGCACAGTTAAACATACACAAGTTGAGCAATTATGGATAGGGCCGGTGGCCACTCAAACCATATATCAACAAGCATTTACAATGCAATGGTCTCGGCATTATTAAAGGTAGAGCTATTGGCATTGCTCATGACATTTTTTTTTTTTAAATCATAAATACATGGCATTGTCATTTACATTGCCAATAGCTTAATCGTTAAATAAATGGCATTGTCATTTACAATGCCAATAGCTTAATCACTTGCAAATGCATGACCTATTGCAGTTACACCCACAGAGCCAAACACACAAAGCCACCCACACACACATACAGAGCCACCCACACAGAGCCACCCAGAGTCATTCACATAGAGCCACCCACACACACAGAGCCACCTACACAGAGTCACCCTCACACAGACAGAGCCACCCACACATAGAGCCACCTACAAAAAAAGCTATACACACAGAGCCACACACACAGCTACACACACACACACACACAGAGCCACACACACAGAGCCACACACACAGAGCCACACACACAGAGCCACCCACACACACACACAGAGCCACCCACACACACACACACACAGGGCCACCCACACACACACAGAGCCACCCCCACACACACACACACACACAGAGCCACCCACACAGAGTCGCACCTATAACTGAGTCTGCTTCTTGGAAAGCGGGGAAGAGGCGACCCTTTGATACCGACTCCAGCAGTTGGTGTCCATAAGGGGCAGATCCCACCTTCCTTTCCATGCACTCACACTTCTAACTGCTCCTAAATGTCTGTGGAGAGCATGCCTGGTGGAGGGATGTAGAGGGAAAATGTTGCCTTCCTGGTGGCATTGGCCCCTTTCTGAAATGGATTCCTAGTGGTTCCCAGTCTGCAAATATGCGCTCCCTCCTTGCTGAGACAGAAACTGCAACATTTGGGGACAGACACTGTTGCTGAGGGACTGGTGCCAGCGTAGGGAGACAGGCAGACTCTTACTGTTGTAAGGACGGACATGGTGTTGGGGCAAACCTCAGTGGTGAGGATGGGCACTGGTGCTGCGAGGCATACACAAGTGTAGGTGGCGACGGATGTATGGGAGGGACATGTATGGGGATAGACACTGGTATGAGGGACAAATACTGGGGGAGGGGTGGACACTAAGCGACAGACACTGGTGAAGTGGAACAGACACTGGCGACAGGAGCCAGACACAAGTGTAGGTGGCGACGGATGTATGGGGAGGGACATGTATGGGGATAGTACTGGTATGAGGGACAGATACTGGTGTTAGGGCAGATATTGGGGGAGCGGTACACACTAAGCAGCAGACATTGGTGAAGGGGAACAGACACAAACAGACACTTGTGTAGGTGACGACAGATGTACAGGGAGGGATATGTATGGGGATAGAGACTGGTATGAGGGAAAGAGAACTGGTGTTAGGGCAGATATTGGGGAGGGGTGGACACTAAGCGACAGACACTGGTGAAGGGGAACAGACACTGGTGAAGGCGAACGGACACTGGTGAAGGGGAACTGACACTGGTGAAGGGGAACTGACACTGGTGAAGGGGAACTGACACTGGTGAAGGGGAACTGACACTGGTGAAGGGGAACTGACACTGGTGAAGGGGAACTGACACTGGTGAAGGGGAACTGACACTGGTGAAGGGGAACAGACAGTGGTGAAAGGGAGCAGACAGTGGTGAAAGGGAGCAGACAGTGGTGAAAGGGAGCAGACAGTGGTGAAAGGGAGCAGACAGTGGTGAAAGGGAGCAGACAGTGGTGAAAGGGAGCAGACAGTGGTGAAAGGGAGCAGACAGTGGTGAAAGGGAGCAGACAGTGGTTAATGGGAAAAGACAGTGGTTAAAGGGAGCAGACAGTGGTTAAAGGGAGCAGACAGTGGTTAAAGGGAGCAGACAGTGGTTAAAGGGATCAGACAGTGGTTAAAGGGAGCAGACAGTGGTTAAAGGGAGCAGATGCTGGTTAAAGGGAACAGATGCTGGTAAAGGGGAACAGACGCTGGTAAAGGGGAACAGACGCTGGTGAAGGGGAACAGCCGCTGGTGAAGGGGAACAGACGCTGGTAAAGGGGAACAGACGCTGGTAAAGGGGAACAGACGCTGGTGAAGGGGAACAGACGCTGGTGAAGGGGAACAGACGCTGGTGAAGGGGAACAGACGCTGGTGAAGGGGAACAGACGCTGGTGAAGGGGAACAGACGCTGGTGATGGGGAACAGACGCTGGTGATGGGGAACAGACGCTGGTGAAGGGGAACAGACGCTGGTGAAGGGGAACAGACGCTGGTGAAGGGGAACAGACGCTGGTGAAGGGGAACAGACGCTGGTGAAGGGGAACAGTCAGTGCTGCTGAGGGACTGGTACTAGTGTATGGGAACAGGCAGACACCTGTGTGAGGACAGACACTGGTGTTGGGGCAGACATCAGCGGTGAGGGTGGACACTGGTGGCGGGAGACAGAAATGAGTGTAGGTGGCAACAGATGTCCGGGGAGGGACATGCATAGGGATAGACACTGGTATGAGGGACAGATATTGGGGAGGGGTGGACACTAAGCAACAAATGCTGGTATGAGGAACAGACTGGTGAATGGGGTCCTGTACTGTTTAAGAAAGAGAGAAAGAGATGAGCTGTGGGACAGGTGTGGGAGCGAGTCAGATAAGGGAGATGAGACAGGCGACAGGGCTCCCCTGCATACTGAGGGGGTGGGAGACCGTGAGGAGGCGACAGATTGAGACATGAGGAGGGGAGGGTGCGCGGGAGAGAGAAGGGAAAGGAGATTGAAGAGAAAAGAGGGAAGGCCAGGAAAGAGTGGAAAAACCGAAGAGGGAGAAAGAGCGAGAGAGACAGACAGAAAAAGAAATAAAGCGTCAGCCATACGGATTCAACATGACAATGTTTTGTCAGCATCTCGCCCACTGGAAAGCAGCCTCACTTCAGCCTTCTTTAAAACTGCAAAAAGCTAGAAGTGGTTTTCAGAGGCTGGAATGTGGAGGACTCTCTTTTTCAATGGAGTGACACACTAGATGAAGTCTCACCCCGGGCCCGATCCAGCCCATGTGAGGGCCAGGGTACAACGTGCAGGCTTTCATGAAACATCTACTTTTACTACAAATTGGAAAGGTGGCAGTTAAAGTTCGTATAAACTCAACAGGGACACTGGACACCTCGATCTATTCTCTCAAGGCACAGGATCCATTACAATGTGACCTCAAGCCCCCTAACCAGGAAGACAGGCCGCCTGGAAGGCGACTGGTAAGATAGCTCCGTGGGATAATGCATGTACAGCGGATAGCTGTCTGTAACCTTAATGTCAGGTTTTTTAATTCTGGTGGGGCCACGCAGACTTTCATGCATATAAGGTTGATTAAATGACTATGTCCAATACAGCCATCTTAACCAAGTGCATACATACAATTCGGTTTATATAATGTGCTATGTATTGTAATTACCTTATAACTAGGTACAAGCACTTCACTCCATTATAGGATTTTGTTTGCAAGTGGCTTACAGTTTAGGACTACAAGTTCCAGAATTAAATGGAGGTGGACGAGGTACTGACACCTGAGACAGCAGACATCGACAATGCTATGTATAGGTACACAAATATATGGCTAGCGTGGTAGAGAAAATAATATGAGACTTTTTCCTGAATGAATGTGTTACTGTGGATACTTCCTGCACTGAAGGCCTTGCTCCTCCCTGTATGGTTTACTTTCACTGACCCCACTCCGATCCCTTATCTCACGCACTATCGAGTCTGGTGAGATCCACGCAGCCTGTCCGGAGGGATGAGGCGAGCAGGGGACGGAAGGTGGGCTGCAGGCGGCTGGCGAAACAACAGGGGGAGGAGAGACGGGAGGGAGAAGAGGGAGGAGACGGTGGAATGAGAGGCGCAGGGAGGTAGAGACAGAGGAACAGAGACGCGGACGCCGAAACAGGGATGTAACTAGGCACAAGCACTTCACTCCCTCCCAGGATCCAGAGGCTGCAGTCACAATATATGGGCGGCTTTCACAACAAAAACAAAATTAATATCCCAAAGACGCAAGGCTGTCTCCAACGAAAAACAAAAGCCGATACTCAGAGCCCAATAACTGGGAATGCGAACCAAACAGACCTTGATCCAGCAGAAGAGAGAATAATATTGCAAATGTTTTGAAAACACAAACCGGAGTATTTGAGCAGCACAGCGTGTGATCCTTCGAATGACAAACAAGGTGTGTTTAACGGAGCTTTGTGCCAGAAGGCATAAAGCTGCTCCTAGCAGCAAAGGAAGCATGCTGTTTAAAGGCTGAGCCCGACGATCCCCGTGGGTGCAGGATTAACGTGTCTTAAATACGCATGACATGTAACTGGAGCTTCCTCGTGGCATAGGGGATTCACTGCAGGCTCTACTTTCCGATAGCAACGGCACTGGTCAAAAGAGGGGATGAGATTAAATAAATCTGTACCTTTCCTTCTCTTCCTCCTGGGGCTCTTTGGCAGCTTTGGACTCAGTCTTGCTGTGAGGGCAGACGGCAGAAGACACGCACAAGCACTAAAGAAAAGTGAACATGGAGCTCCCCCCCAAAAAACGGCGGCCGCAAAGCGCCGAAGATTTTCTGATTCGGGGGCGTGTATTTGTTGTATTGAGTGACGGATGACGTCACTGGCGAAAGAACAACAAAGTGTACGCCCCCGAATCCGAAAGAGACGGAGCTTCTTTCGAGGGACGCCTCTCTCCTCCAATGGCTGGCCTCCGTTTAGGAAGCCAGCCAATGGAAGAGAATGGAGGAGAGAGGCAGTTTCAAGCCCCCTTACTCAAAGTCATAAAATCTCCGACTTCCGGCTGGCAAGCCAGCCGTCGGTCCGAGACCTAAAAAAGTGGTATAAGTATCACTTTACGAACAGTGGTAAGGCCTAGGGCCTTGGGAATCGCTTGGACTACACTGGACTAGCAGCAGTTAGGACTGGAGTAGCCCGCGGGAATAAGGTGCAGCGCTAAAAGCACACGCATGCACCAATGCAAAGTCAATGGTGCGTAAAAGTTACAAAGTTACTGTTTTAGAAGTCTTCCGACTGGACTAGAACTTAGCCACTTCAAACTAGGACACTAGAGGTGTAAACCACTACAGTAGCACCGGCGTTCAATCGTTACCTCACCCACAGGAAGCGGGTGCATAGGTGCCAAAGTGTGTCGGGTTTCGTCGTGGAGTTCTATGGAGCCTGGAGATGAAGATGCTGCATGCGGCCAGGAGAGAAGAGTCCGGTTGGATACAAGAGTGGATCGAAGATGTAGCGTACCTGAAAGCAGAGGGGACAGAGTCTGGGTCACTAGCCAGGGACCAGGATGGCACCAGGAAGGAACCAGGCGATGTCGGGCGCAATCAGGTGGTTGACGGGAAGCTTGTCTCCGCTGCCACGTGGACTCTGGGGCATCGAGGATGACCAGGAGGGAATCACGAGCTGTCCCACGAAGGCTCTCGCTGTCGGCGGTGTCGGCTTCCGGATCGGAGTCAACAGGCCTTGGCAAAGGCAACCCACGCAGGATTGGAAGATCGCTTCTTTCTCGGACCGGCAAGGTCAGAGGGGTTGCTCCTTTTCAGGGGAGTGAGGGCCAGTCTGGAGCAACCAGACTAGCAGAGCAAATTCAAAGGTTCGTCGGTACTGGGGCCGCTAGCCAACCGGCAAGCCACCGGACCAACGCGTCGAGCAGGAAAATGCAAAAGGGCCCCATGCAGCACTCGGTGAGTGTGGAGGGGAGATCTTCGGTGCACAAGCTGCTCGGGGCTGGGGCTTCTCAAACCCCAATGCACAGCTTCGAGGGTGCCTCTGGAGCTGCACGGTCAGCACTTCGCAGTCTTTTCAAGATGGCCGGCCCCACACTTCAGGTCGCCTCCAGGGGTCTCAGATTTGCTGGGATTGTGGATCGGGCTGTTGGAAGGTAGGAACGCTGGGTCTTGTCGATCTCTGTCGCTCGAGTTCCGATGGGAACTGCAACAAAGCAAACCGTTGGGCGCTGGATGGTGCCTGTTTGCACAGGGTGGTCACTCCTTGACCACAAGGGAGATTCTTCAGTCGTCCACGTCGAGTGGGATGTCGAAGGGTCCAGAGTTCTGTATCAAAGTTTCAGTCACGATAAATCTACTGCTCATGGGCACAGCTCTTACCTTTATTCCAAATCAAGGGGCTGGATTACCTGCTAGGTCCCTCCTACGGGTGGGACCCAGGAAGGGGGTGGTTACACCCCTTTCCCTTTGTCCAGTTTCGCGCCAGAGCTGGGGCTGAAGTGCCCCAGAACCGGTTTAACTGGATTTTGCATGGGACAACTTGTGTGCCCCAGGCAGTGTCTAGTTTCTTTCAGCCCTCCCTGCTCCAATCCACTATCTCCTGTCTGGGGTGGTGTAGCATCTCCCTGTGACAGGAAACCCTTTGTCCAAGCCTCCCCTGCCAGGTTTCGGTCAGCAGCAGGAGGCCAGACTTGTGTCGGGGCAGCAGCATCCATTTTGTGATGCTGAGGCTCTGGTTAGTTTTAACCGCGTTTACTGTTACCCACATGTCTTCTCCCTCTAGAAGGGTGGAATGCTACCCCCGCTGCCAGAACTGGCGAGGGGGTAGTATTCCAAAGCATATGACACCTTACACGACATGTTTTGATAAAGCCAAACCAAAGTTAGCATTAACCGCGAGGATTATAATGCACTTAAGAGTATATGCTATGGCAGTATCCTAGAACAGCTATAAGGAAATGGTTCCGAAAGCTGCAGACAGGCTCAGCTCATGCTAGAGCACCATCTCACATAAAACCAAGCACTCTGCCTCCAGGATTGTTAAGGTCTGCCATAGGAGTGACTTATAGGTATATATGTGTCCAGATATAGGTTTAGATATAGGTATACTATATCTAAGCAAGGGGTGATTACACGACCTTGCCCCAGCTGAGTGATCAGCCAGTTATGTCAGTTTGGATAGCCAGCCAGGGGTGGCAAAAGATAGGCTGCAGCCCCTGGTAGGCCTTGGAGGCACCTATGCCCTGGGTACCTATAGTACACTGTACAGGGGCTCATAAGGTGACCCAATATCCAATTAGTTATGCCCCTAGGGTACATGGAGTCCATTTTAAAGAGAGAGCAGACAGCCTGGGACCCTGATTAGCAGGATCCCAGGCCAACTAAGTCGAAAACCAGCTAAACACTAGGCAAAAATCTGGGGTAACCATAGGCAGGTATCCACCTTCCTACACACTGCCTTCAACTAGAACCTAATTGTGCCCTGCTATAAACACCTGGATGCGACTCAGTTCACATTACGCACTAGACAAGAGTAATATGCCTCCTAAAACAAAGTATGAACATCCTGGAAAAAGCAAACACTCATAGGGAATGCAAGATTAAGTAAAGGATGTGAATTGTAAGCAGGAACGAATAGTTTTCTTACCTGTCGGTGTAGTTTTGCAGCTTGAGGATCTTTCTGGATTCACTATGCTGTGCATTATTCCTTATTCTGCGGTCTTGTGGTTGGGTCCAGATTCGTAGTCTTTTTTTTTTTTTTTTTTTTGTAGCCCAGGTGGGCGTCGGCGTCGGCGTCACACCCCCTTGTGTGTATTTCCGGTGACGTCGGCATGCTTCCTGCGGAAGCTCCCACTCTTGGGCGCCATCTTCGGGTTCTTTTTTTCAGTGTTTCTTTCGTTTCCGAAGTAATGGCAATGTTCTATTTAGGTGATATTTTGTTATGTTATGTTATATTGGTTTTTATAGAGCGCACGGCTACTCAAAAAGAGTGTCCCGGCGCTTTTATTTATGGTAGGCTGCAAACATAACACATTTAAAAAGAGGATGAGAATAGCGAATAATAACAAAACAGACAGCAAAACAGGAGACCTACTGGGTGAATAGCCAAGTTTTAAGATCCTTTCTAAAGGCTAATAAACTAGTGGCTCCCCGAAGAGTAAGAGGCAGAGAGTTCCATAATTGGGGGGCCAGTAGTCCAAAGGAGCGGCCTCCCAGACGCGCTCTCTTCACTCGTGGGACCGTCGCCAAAAATAGAGATTCCGACCTCAGCGAGCGTACCGGTTGGTAGAAGGCAAGTCTCCTCTGGAGATACTTAGCTCCCGTCGCATGAAGGGCTTTATATGTCAGAGTTAAAGTCTTAAAGGCGATCCGCTTACGGATTGGAAGCCAGTGCAAGGTCTGGAGCAGAGCCGTGGCACTGGCCCGTCTATTCAATCCATAAATTGCCCGCGCTGCTGCGTTCTGCACAACTTGGAGCCGCTGTAGCAGGTACTCTGGCAGGCCCAGGTATAGAATGTTGGAATAATCCAACCTGGAGCCTATCAGGGCCTGCACAGTCAGCTTTCTGTGCTCCTCCGATAGTAAGGGAAGGAACCTCCGCAGCATCCTGAGGAGGCCGAAACACATTCCCGACACCCCCAGGATCTGGGCCTTCATGGACAATCCCCTGTCCATTTTAACACCCAAGTTCTTAGCCATCTGGGAGGAGGACATTGGGGGGAACATGTTAGTAGGCCACCAAACCCGCCAGTCTGGCTCCGTATCACACCCAAAGAAGAGTACCTCTGATTTATCGGAATTGCACTTGAGGCTGTGCAGTTGGAACCATTGAAACACAGCCCCAAGGCAATCCCGGATACTCTCCCCCTCAAAATCTCCTCCTCTCTTACACAGGAAGAGGAGCTGGGTGTCGTCTGCATACGATACTATCCGGGCCCCAAGCCATTTTACCGCTTGTACTTTAAAAGGTCCTTTTTTTTTTTAACCACCTCTTCTCTCTCCAGCCTCATCTTTCTGGCGCAGGTGGGTGGGTTCGCTAGTGAATCCAGAAAGATCTTCAAGCTGCAAAACTACACCGACAGGTAAGAAAACTATTCGTTTTGCAGCGTGAATCTTTCTGGATTCACTATGCTGTGCATAGATTTTGTAGCGGTTTCTCATCTCTGTGGCGGCTGGGTGGAAGATGAGCGTTGGTTATTGAATATGTGCTGGAGCACCTTTTGTCTGACTTGTGCTTCCTTGTTCATCTGTATATCCACACAGTAGTGCTTCATGAACGTGTGCACCGAAGCCCATGTTGCCGCCAGGCATATGTCCTGTATGGGTGTGTTAGCCAGGAAAGCTATTGTAGCACCCTTTTTCCTAGTGGAGTGGGCACGTGTCCCCTCTGCTAGCTCTTGTCCTGCACGTTTGTGGCAGAGTTGGATTGTCTGTGCGATCCATCGTGCAATAGTCTTTTTGGTTACTGCCTTTCCCATGAAACTGTTGGCGAATGACACGAAGAACTGTTTTGTTTTCCTGTGTCCCTTTTGTCCTCTCAATGTAATGCATGACTGCCCTTCTGGCGTCCAGGGTGTGCAGAGCTCGCTCTGAGCTAGTTGTTGGTTTTTGGAAAAAACTCGGTATCTGTATAGACTGGTTCATGTGGAATTTGGATACCACCTTCGGCATGAAGTATGGGTCAGTCCTCATCACAACCCTATCATTGTGTATTTGTATGTAGGGTTCTTGTAGCGTCAGCGCCTGAAGCTCGCATACTCTGCGTAAGGATGTTATTGCAACCAGGAAGGCTGTTTTCATAGTTAGCATCTTTAGGGAGACCCTGTGAAGTGGTTCAAAGGGCTCTTTCATGAGTTCCGTTAGGACTGTGTTCAAGTTCCATGCAGGTGGCGGCACCCGCTTGTGTGGTGCGATCCTCTTTGCTTCTTCTAGGAATCTTTTCACCACCTGTGATGTGAAGAAACTCCTGCACGTTTCTCCCCTTGTGTAGGCGACTATCGCTGCCAAGTGAACTCTTAACGAGGATGAGCTAAGGTTCTTTTCCAGCAAGTGTGTCAGGTACCTTAGCACTGTGGAGTCCTTCTTCATTTTAGTGTGAAGTCTTTCTTTTCTGCACCACATTGTGAATCTTTTCCATTTCGCAACGTAGCACTTCCGAGTGCTGGGCCTCCGTGCCTCCCGAAGGACCCTCAGGGTGCTTTCTGGCAGTCTCAAATGTGCGAACTCTATGTCCTCAGGAGCCACGCTACTAGGCTCAGGCTCTCTGGCTCTGGGTGTAGCACCTCTCCGTTCTGCATGGAGAGTAGGTCTTTCCTCTTGCCGAATCTGTGGGGTGCACACTGTGTCATCTCCATGATCTGCGAGTACCATGTCTGTCTGGCCCACTGTGGCGCGACCAGTATCAGGGTCATGTTGCTCGCTCTGCACTTGCTCAGCACTCTGTGCATCAGTGGTATCGGGGGACAGGCGTAAGCAAATGGCCCGGACCAATCTATCCATAGGGCATTCCCCAGTGACCCTTCCTCGGGTTGTCTGGATGCGAAGTTTTGGTATTTTGCATTCCGGCGTGTGGCAATGAGGTCCACTGATGGTGTTCCCCATCTGTCGAACAGCCACCTTGTCTCTTGAGCATTGAGCTCCCACTCGTGGGATGCCGATGTCTGTCTGCTGAGCCAATCTGCTTGTATGTTGTCCTTCCCTGGTAGGTGTATGGCTAGCAGGTCTATCTTGAGAGGGATGGCCCATCTCCATATCTCCTGCGCCAGCGGCTGACTGTGTGCCCCCCTGCTTGTTGATGTAGAACATCGCGGTGGTGTTGTCTGTTTGTAGCAACACCTTGTGCTTGTACAGTCTTGTTTGGAAAGCTTTCAGTGCAAGGAAGATTGTCTTCAATTCTAGGAAATTGATGTGCTTTGTCGCATCTGCTGGCGTCCACAGTCCCCTCACCTTAAGCTCCTCCATGTGAGCGCCCCATCCCTTCAGGGATGCGTCTGTGGTGATGGTCACTGTTGCCGTTGGGGGCGTTAGAGGCTTTCCCCCTGTTATGTTCTCCATGGTCCACCATGTCATCTCCTTCTGCACTGCGTGTGTTACAACCACTAGATCCTCCCAACTGCCTGTAGCTTGTGACCATTGCTCCTGTAGCCATTCTTGAATGGGTCTCATGTGGAGACGTACATTTGGTACCAGGTGGATGCATGATGCCATCATCCCCATGATCTTGCTCGCAGTCCTCACTGTCCGAGCTTGTCCCTACCGGTAGAGGCGAGTTTCCTTCACCAGCGCCCTCGCCCTCTTCTCGCTGGGGAACACCTTGCCCTGTAAGGTGTTGATCTGTGCTCCCAGGAAGATCTTCACTTGTTCCGGCTCCATTGATGATTTCTTCCAGTGGATGGAGAACCCCAGTCTTATGAGCGTGCTCGTCACTGTATGTGTGTGCTGCTTGCATTTCTGGTATGAGTTTGCTTTCACCAGCCAGTTGTCCAGGTAGGGGTATACATGTATTCCCTGCCTTCGTAGGTGCGCTGCGACTGCTGCGAGGCACTTTGTGAAGACCCTTGGTGCTGATTTTAGCCCGAAGGCTAGCGTCGTGAACTGGTAGTGGCTTTCTCCGATGGTGAACCTGAGCATATGCTTGTGCTTTCCGTTCATTGGGATGTGCAGGTAGGCGTCCTTGAGGTCTATCGTGACCATGAAGTCCCCGATCTGCAATTGCGGGAGCACCTCTTGCAGGGAGGTCATTTTGAATTTTTGCGTTCTTATGAATTTGTTCAGGAACCTTAGGTCACGGAGCGTGGCAGCCTTAACGAGACACCCCGTTCGAGTGGGGATGAACCCAGAATTCGTATGTTGTACACGACAACGAGGACACAGGTGAACGTATTCGGAGAAATCTTCCCTCACTCACTCTTGATGACTCGGCGGTTGAGGTGAGATGGCACCCTCCCGTGAGAATTGGTGAGGAGTATACCAATCCCGGTAATGGCCAGTTTTCCTAAATAGGTGAATTTCCCCATATGTCTTTCTAAGAAGTGGTGAGACTAACAAGTCTAGTGATTCATAGATAATCTCCTACTGCCTCTACCGGTTACCCATGATTACCATAGTTGTCCGAAATGGAATAAGTACGCCTGAATAAATTTCCCTGCGCGATGCACACAGGATCCATCTTACTTAATCTCTAAGAATCTGTCGATAGTGGTTGAAAAACCTTGATCAACCATCGAGGAACACTACAGTCTCGGACCGATACATCAACCTATATAGACTGACAGGATTTTGCCCACCCACAACAATGCTTGTCCTGATGAAGACCCTTTCGTAAGGAAAAGACTCCTACTGATTTTGGGTCGAAACGTAGACCACTACGTAACTAAAGACCAGCTCCGGTCCCCATTCAGACACTCACGGCTATAACGGAGTTAGGCCTTTTTTGACATTTATAATTTTGGACTCTCGTGGAGCCTACAAATGTGGCCCTGATGCCAAGGGACCACATGTATACTGTCTTAGTGGATTGATTAAGACTTGTCACTGAATGAATCAGTTTTCACACATATCCTACCCCCTACACTTTCCCTCACATCACCCCCTCCCCGTTGTGAATGTGGGCGCGTACACTGTAATATAGAGTAAATGTATAATGAACACTGTACCTATTGATTAGGATGTATGCAATCTTGAAGTAAAATCTTTTTTGCATAAAAAAATGTTGTTTTGGAATTTATGAATACAAATGCCTTAAATTTGTAATTTCTTTCTGGTCTCGGGACCCCTTCCCTTCTTTCCAATTAGGTCCAGAATGGGTCTCATTGTCTCGTCTACTTCTGGTACCAGGAAGTACGTTGAGTATATTCCCTTGTTTCTTTCCTTGAAGGTACCCGTTCTATGGCCTGCTTCTGCAGGAGTTCCTTTGCTTCTTCCTGAAGACGCTCTAGCTGTTTGCTTGCTAGTGGTTTTCTTTTTGGTTTTCTGCCTGTTGGCCTCCCCTCCAACTCTATGCAGTATCCGAATTGGATGATGTTGAGGATCCATTTGTCTGATGTGATTTCTCTCCATTCTTGGAGGTAAAATCGTAATCTTCCTCCCACTGGTGTTATGTGGTCGTAGATGTCTAGCTTGTCTTGACCCCTCTGTACGTGCTGCCCCCTGGGATCTTTTCTGTGGGTGGGCACACGGAGTTTTTTGAAGTCACTTAGAGGCGGGCTGCTGTCCCCCTCTTCTATTCTGTCCACGTCCATTTCCTCTCCCTCGAAAGGACTGGCCTCTTTGTTGGTATTGCCAGGACTGCTTCTGCTGACCCTGCTGAGCCTGCGAGTCTGCCTGGTGCGTTTGTTGGAAAGCCTGGTGTGATGTACCTGGCTGGTTTCCACCTCTCCCGCCAGGCCTCCGTGACGGGGTGCCCCTTCTGTTGCCTCTGAACTGCAAGGCTCCCATGGACCTTGCTGTTTCGTTATCCTTTTTGAGTTGACTGAGTTTCTCATCAACTGTTGTTCCGAAAAGCGTATCGCCGTTGAACGGTGTGTTCAGGATGCTGTGTTGCACCTCTGGTTTGAAACCTGAAATCCTGAGCCAGGCGTGTCTTCTTTCAGTGACACCCATCATTATGAGCCTGCTGGAGGTGTCTGCTCCATCCAGGGCCGTCTTAAGGCAAGAATTTGCCGCGTTCTTCCCTTCTTCAACCAGTTTTTCGGCCTTCTGTCTGGCATCCTGGGGCAGGTCCTTCACCAACTGCCCCAGCTCCTCCATGATCTGGTACATGTGCCTCTTTATCAGGGCGTTGGAATTAGCCATGCGCCAGTGGGTCGCGGCATTCCGTTCGATCCTTCTGCCCACCAGATCCATCCTCTTGCTCTCCTTATCCGGTGGTGGTCCAGAAGTAGTGGGTACGTTAGCCCTCTTCCTTGCTGTGGCCGTGATAATGGAGTCTGCGGAGACCGTGCCCTGAATGTAGGGTGGGTCTTTTGAGGAATGTTTGTACTTCTTCTCTGTTCTGGGAGTTACTGCCTTGCATGTTGCGGGCTCCCTGAATGCTTCCCTCCCCTGAGCCAAGACGCTGTTGAGCATTGGTAGGTACTGGCTCCTTGTTTGTGTGGGGAGCAATGTCTCTAGAAGGAAGTCTGCTTTCTGCTTCTCTTCGTCGAGCTTGAGTTTGAATGCCGCTGCGGCAGACTTTATCACCGAGTTGTAGGCCCCGATGTCGTCCGGCGGCGAGGGCCTCGAGGGATATGTGTCGACCGCCTCCTCCAGGCTGTCGGTGTCGACATCTAGGTAATCCACCTCCTGTAAGTCAGAGGGGGCCGACTCTGCGTCCGTCCTGCTGTCCTCTTCCTCCCCATAGTTGTAACTATCGTAGGGATTCTCGTCCTCTTCCTGGTCGTCGACCACCTCGACGTCCGGGTCTTGTTCCTCGGCGACCTCGTCTTCCTCCTCGACCACCTCCACCACTGGTGGCTTGGTCTTGTGTGGAATCGTGAAGGTTTTCATCTTTGCGTCGAATTCTTTCTTCCGCTGCAAGATGTTTTCCATTTCGGCCTCGAGGCGCCTTCTCTATTTCTCCATCTCGGCTGCGTGTTCCGCGTCGGATGGTTCGGCCGCTCTTTTCGGCGGTTGGCTCGGCGCCGTGCTTTTCGGTGCCGAAGTTTTCGACGTCGACGTCGAACCGGATTTTGGGTCTCTGGTCGGCGTCGGTAGTTTAGGGTCCTTCTCCCTCGGCGTCGAACGATCCTTTTCGGGGACGATTTTCGACGACTTCTGCTGTTCAACAGCTCTCTGCACCGGGGACTTCTTCTCAGAGGATCCGCTGGGCCTGTGAGTACTCGCGGACGCCAGGTGTTTTGGCGTTGGCGCTTTCGGGGCCTTGCCCTCGTTTTTTCGAGACTCAGAGTCTCTCGGGTTCTTGGGGGCCGGAGAGTCTCCTAGAAGTCTTCGTGTAATCGGTCTCTACGACCGTGTAGCTGTCGTCTTCGGCGGCAGCGTTGTCCTCTTCCTCAGAAGACATCCCCAGATCGTAGAGGGATGGAGTCGGGGCCTTCCCCTGCAGGGAGGCGTGCGCTACCCTCTGTCTCTCCCTCACACGAAGGGTCTTCGGGGCGAAGGCGGAGCAGGCGTTGCAGTCCTTGCTTTTGTGATTTACCGGTAGACAAAGGTTGCATACCGGGTGCTGGTCCTTCTGCTCGTACTTGTGGTGGCAGTTACGGCAGAACTTGAACGGCGTGTTGTCCATCATCGAGCGCTCAGGGCCTCCCTGGTCGCGTGTTCGTCGACGTTCGTCGAAGATCTCGATGGATTCACCTTCTCCTTTGCTGACTCCTCGTCGATGAAGTCTCCTGGAGTCTTCAGATGACTTTTCTTTCTAATTTCTGTATTTTCCTTCTTCTTTCTCCAAAAATGTCTGGAGCCCAAACGGGAACGATCCAGACCCGACCGCGGAAAAAAAGAATCTGAAGATGGCGCCCAAGAGTGGGAGCTTCCGCAGGAAGCATGCCGACGTCACCGGAAATACACCCAAGGGGGTGTGACGCCGACGCCCACCTGGGCTACAAAAAAAAAAAAAGAAAGAAAAGACTACGAATCCGGACCCAACCACAAGACCGCGGAATAAGGAATAATGCACAGCATAGTGAATCCAGAAAGATTCACGCTGCAAAACAATATGGTTACCATAACGCTTCTACACTCACTATTCAGAAATCAGTGAGTGCTTTTGCCTGAAATGTTCCCATGACTATGGGGCCTGGAAGGGACCCATTTCAATGTCCATTGCTTATATCCTTACCAAATGTAAGAAGTATGGTTTAAAAGATTACATCTGTGAACACAGAGCTGCGATACACATTTTGTTTACCCATCCACCCATCAATCAGGCATCGTAGTACCTCCAGAATTGGTGCACTTACCCACCTGAGGAAAACAATGCCAGTGAAGCGCTAATTGTATTTTCTTGTCTTTCTTTGAACAGCAAACTCTGTAAAGTGACGCTAATGTGTTAGGGTGTGAATAAAATCAATCTGCCCACTTTGGGACCAATCTGTGTTGCTTTATTTCGTTTTTTATTTTTTCATATTTTTAACTTTTTATTCCCAAGGCTGCATTGTGGAAATGAAAAATGTCAGAAAAAGACGACAAAAGTGTTTTGATTTTTGGGATCCATTTCACAGCGAGCGAATAAACGAAAGGAGGAAAGAGAGGATGAGAACCGTTGCTTGAAGTCACGGTTTTCAGTAAGTGAGAAGAAGCAAGACAGAAAGAGAGTGAAGAAGGGGAAGCAAGGGGTGGGGGGCAGTTACCAGCTGTAGAGCAATAGTGTGCACTGTATTCCTTCTTGCCCAAAGAAGGCAGGGACAAACAGTCCTTTTCTTTCCTGCCTGCCTTGAATGGCCATGAATGCCGAGCCTTCTCTTCAGGCCTTGGCTATTTCTGCTGACCTGGGTCGCATGTTTAAAATTAAAAAGTTGAGAAACGTAATCTATTGCATAAAAGAAGTAGGGGCACGCCGTGCGATGCCAATCCCGCCCACTTCGACCACTGAGCAAATCCATGAGCCACTCACAAAGCAGCAAATGCTACCAACGTGTAAATATTTCAGTGACCACCGGTTTGTGCCTACATGCTGGCATCACAGAAGTCACTAGACACCCTCAAACAGCTTTACTGCACAGTGGCAGATGGTGCCATTTGAAAGTGGGGGGGCGTAAAACAATTGTCGTACTGCATTGCGGCGCGTGATCATAGTAAGCGTGCCTGAACCACCTACGGGGGGAAAATTTTGAAAAACGAGTGGGCAAATTGTGCATTTTCAAGCAAATTTGAGAAAGCAGAAAGGTGTCAACCACTCTGAGGTCTGATGACCCTGTCCAGTCGTCGGCCCGGCCTCTCCACATCCCTCACCCTGTGGGTTCTACTAAGGTCACATCTGTGATCTCTATTGCATTACACAAATCAAACGTGGGGACATTAAAACCATCATCCCATACCAAGTGGAAAGCCTGTGTTAAATCTGAATCGGTGTTTAGTGCAGCCTACATCCCATTGTTGTTTTGAGCCATGTGCTAGCCCTGCCCATGCGTTACCAACCAGCGAGACAGTAGCCTCTAATGCATTGCACGAGGGAACATCAAAAGGACACCTAAGCTCCCCAAAACAGAGAACATACCATGTACAGCACTACCAGAACCTTTCAAGCATTGCACCATTATAATATGTAAAAATGCCTGAGGAGATAGTGCTTAGAATGACTGCACAAACAGAAGACTGAATACACCACTTTGAAAGAACATTTAGTTGCACTGAATCAAAGCACATACCAAGCACAGCACCAACAGGACTGTTCAGCACTTTACCAACAGAACCTACAGCACAAGCAAAACACCGAACACACTGCACCAATAAAACACACAATCACTGCTCCAGTATATTATCCAAGCATTAGTAGACTGAACTACACCATCAGGACTTTACTACAACAATAGAACACAGCACAGTGGAGCATACCACACAAAGCGCCAACAGAACATCCAATCCATGCGCTCAGCCAGTCATATAACGTGCCACACCAAAAGAACATTAAAGCTACACATTCAGTGCACTAAACCCATAGAGCATCTGATGTCAAGTGCCAGCCTAGTGCTGACAGGAGGGGAGGATGAGAACACCTCACGCACTGCACTTTTTTAACATCTTAAAACAATATCACAACAGCCATTTGAATGCAGGGAACATAAAACCACTGCACTGTGTAGAATCCAAAGCACTACCCCAAGACTTCTGAAGCAATGTGCCCAGTCGCGGCTAAAAAAATAAAATGAAAACTTACCTGACCGGGCCCGCGCCCCCTCTGCCTCCGAGATCCTACACCTCACCCCCAACAGAATGGATGGCGCTTAGGACAGCCCCAGAGCATGTGTAGCAGTGCGCCCTTCTGTCGACAACCCTGTGAGCATTAGTTGGAATTACTCCTATATAAACAAGGAGCTCTAGGGGGAAAAATGTCAACTGCGCCCCCCACTCAAACCATTCATTCATAACAAAAGCCCTTGATATGTCTCACACATTTGATTCTCAATACAAAGGGTCCCCCTATTTCACTTTTGGGATGGAAAAGCTTCTTATCTATCTAGACGGGTCCTACGCGTAGGGAAAAACCATATATGAAAAAATAGATATATAAAAATATGAAGTGCCTCACGTAAATAACCACCAGGGAGCCAATAGGCAGTTTTTCAGCAATATGCTCACTTTTACATCATCGAAAGCTTTCTTATACATACGGAGGAACCAACAACTGAACAAGATCAGAAGAATTTTTTATATGTGCATGTTTTCTATATAATCCTATTGTGTGTAGCACACATCTCAATAAAACCTCCCTCGGCCCCCATATAAAGAGGAGAAAATTCTTTCTCACAAGAAAAATACATTAAAAATGAGTTGCGTGCAGCACATAGCAACTGTCTTTAATTTTTATGCCCACACTCGTGATGAAAAAGAGCATACCACGTTTAGACCATTTTAAGAAGAACAGAAGACATGTTTCATTGCTCCCTCTGTACTAACTGGCAATGTAATCAGGGCATGAGGACTATATTTCACCCTTGTGTGCACCGGACTTGTCTGTTAAAAGAACAAACAGCATGCCAGACATATGTAATACAGATACCATACAAAGCTGCCCACACTCCAGGTGGGAGATGGGGATAGTTACTATCTGGCCACCAGGTGAGTGCCTGCTAGTAGGCCACCGGGAAGGAGATAGCTTTTGAGAATGCTCAGTCACCTGAGAGAGACATGGTATACATCTATTCATACTCTTTTTAGGGTTCTGCCTTTTCAGAAACCACAGCCAAAGTGTTTATTACTAGGCTTTGGATGAAGACAAATTATCTCAACGGCTCCACACACATATACAAATCTTTGCAAACATGCCCATCCGGACCCGAGGCCTCTCCAGGAATAACCACTTTCCCGAGCTGCCTGGAGGCCCCACAGATGGGCATTCAGAACCAGAATCTCTTGATAGACGGGTGCCCGAGCACAGATGCCATCACAGACACGGGGATTTTCCAAACCTATCTAGTGTGAAGAAAAGTCTCACCTTTGGCCATTACGCAGCTCACTACTGCTATGACTTAGCTCTGCCACCAGCTTGGCGAGTACTGGGCTGAGAATCTGTTCTTTGGCGTAATTCCAAAACACGTCACTAGCCAAGGAGGGCCTTCTAGTCATGCTGATGGTCCAAGCCCTTGCCTCACTGGAGGCAGAGGAGGGGCTGCTAGAAGGCAGCAGCAGCCTCAGGGATAGGCTCTGTTGAAAGGGCAGGAGCTGGTGGCCAATGAGCGTAGACAACACGCCTGACCAGAAGGAGCCTTCGTCCCAAGGAGAGGGCTTAATGTGTCACTCATTGCATCAAGTGTAGAGACTGAAGATGTTGCTATAATAAATGAAACATCCTTTCTCCCGCAGTTACACAAGTAGCAGTATTTAGAAACCGCTGAAACGAGATGAGGGAAATGCAGTTAAAACAGGCTACAATCCAAGCCCACATTGCAAGAACATTTTGCATAACAGTGGTTGCCTGTGATGAGACAGAATTTTCCGGAGCTTTTGGAAGACATGTCATGGGTGAGAGCTGCAATGAAAAATATGGGTGGAGTTTCAAGTACATACCTCAATACAGTAAGCCTCGCAGCAGGGCATGCGCTGCCCAGGCTCGACCTAAAAATAAAATCCCCCAGTACAATATGCTCAAATGAAGGGTATGTGGGATTGCATTTGAATCATCGCTTGGCCAGTAGTCCAGACATCTGAGATCTGGAAAAAGTTCAGTGCCCAAGCCACAGTTGTTTCTTAATCCTAGTGGGACACGTCAGCTGCTCGCACCTTGCTAAATAGGGATACCTCCTAATATATAAAGAAAAGCTTTTAAAGATCTTACTCAAATTTACCATTTCAAAAGCAGCACCGTTGACTATTAGCGAATTGCCTTAAATGAAACTAATCCTTGATCGAGAAGTAATTTATCTTTAAAATCTCTCAGTAGCCCAAGGATATCCATCCACTTTATCCTGTACTAGCAGCCCGTCCCGACGTTGTCCGGGTATGAAATAGAATGTGTGTAATGTGTGTATTTGGAAAGGGCAATTTATTTTAAAATCTTGCGGTAGACAACATTTTTTGTTTCATTAGAATAGGGAAGGAGAAGGCCCAGCTGCAGCCCTGGTTGATGTTAGCAGGCGCGTGTAATTGGTGTAGTGATCCGCCGCCTGAGCCCGGCTACAGCCCTAGTTGATGTTAGCAGGCGCGTGTAATGTCGTTGAATGAGAGAGTTATCAGCCGCAGGTAAATCCATTTAATGAGAGAGTTGAGTGACAGCAAGTAGGAGAGGCTGCAGTAATTGTCCCCGCAGACACGCTCATTTGCGTGTTCCCCCGCTTGAGGCCCAGGTGCAGGCCTGTTTGATGTTAGCAGGCGCGTGTTTCCCCGCTTGAGGTCCAGCGGCAGCACTGGTTGATGGTAGATGGTACTGATCCGCCGCCTGAGCCCGGCTAGAGCCCTGGTTGATGGTAGCAGGCGCGTGTAATTTCGTTGAATGAGAGAGTTCAGTAACAGCGTGCAGGAGAGGCTACAGTAACGTTACTTACCAGGTCTCCAGGTGAACGCGTTTGTCACGCCCCCAGCACACGGCCACAGCAGACGATCTTCTGGTTAATGTACGGCCCACATGGCATGAAGGGCGGAACGTAGCATACGCCCCCAGCGTTTCTCACGCCCTCAGCGTGCCCCTTGATGCTGCGCAGCAACGTAATTGGCGCTTGTATGTACGACTCACATCGCATGAAGGGCGGACACACGCCCCCAGCTTTGTCACGCCCCCAGCGTTTGTCACGCCTCAGCACACGCCCACAGCCCACGATGTGATGGCCGTACCACACAGCCCCAGCCCACGCCCACAGCACAACGCAGACACGCCCACAAGGAACGAATAGTTTCTTACCTGTCGGTGTAGTTTTGCAGCTTGAAGATCTTTCTGGATTCACTATGCTGTGCATATTCCGCAATCTGGTGGTTCGGGCCGGAATCGTAGTCTTTTTATCCGTTTTTTTTTTTTCGTAGCCCAGGTGGGCGTCGACGTCCCACCATTTGGTGTACCTTCGGTGACGTCGGCGTGCTTCCGGCGGAAGCTACCACCCTTGGGCGCCATCTTCGGATTCTTTTTTCTGTCTCTTTTTCCTTTTTAGGTTTCGCTGGAGGGCAGAGCTCTTAGCTCCGCCTCCAGAGAAATCTCTTGATTTCCAGTAAGGAGAATGGAATACGCTCCCCTGTCCCATTGGCTATCTCCATAAATGGAGGCTAGCCATTGGAACAGAGATCTGTCCGTCAAGGCCGGACCAGATTCGGGGGCGTTCCCGAGATTTTTTCCCAGGGCGGAGTTACGTTTTTTCCCGTTCCCTCCCCTTTCACTGATGCGATGTCCATTTCCGCCCCCCCCTCGCTGTCCTGTGCACGTTTCCCGCCGTCCGTGTCCGCTCCCGCCCCCTCCCGCCGTCCGTGTCCTCTCCCGCCCCCTCCCGCCGTCCGTGTCCTCTCCCGCCCCCTCCCGCCGTCCGTGTCCACTCCCGCCCCCTCCCGCCGTCCGTGTCCACTCCCGATTGATTGTTATCTAGAGCCGGTGCCCACCCGGCATTTGCCCGTAAAAATCAGCCCCCGCCTGCCTACCTAAGGAGAAGGGCCGCTGCGCTGCCCGCAGCGACCCGGAAGTGGTTGGCCGGCCGGCCAATCCCAGCGCGGCCGGCCGGAAGTGCCCGCCCCCGCAGCCCGGGGGGAAGAAAGAAGAAGCATGGCGGCCTGTTTGCAGGGCTCCCGTGATGCGAGGGAGCCCTGCTGCATCTAGGAGAAGAGCCCAGGAGGAGAGGAACCCCGCCCGCGGCCCCAAAGCGACCGCCGGAGGAGTGCTGCAGGGAGCAAGGCTCCCGTGTGAGGAGGAGAGCCCCGCCAGAAGACAGTCGGTGAGTGCGGGTTGTTTCTTGGTTTGTTATTGTTCTGAGGGTATACCCCTTCCACCACGACTCCTAGCAGTGTGACCTAATTGCTCACATGTAGCTGAAGGGCCTTTATTTACCTTATGCCATGCAGTCTTTCTGAAAGATCCACACTTATGCTGGAATTAACTAGTATGTTTTATTCTAGGCTGGTCTCTTCCTCGACTAGCTTGTATGTCACTGTACAGGGCAGGCTCGGTGTCACAGCCTTTCGGGTTTCCATCTTGAATCGCCTTGCTACTATATGCTGAAGGACTGGCTCATGTCTTCATACCGATTTGAATTATTGTACTCGTTCATTGCATCTTGCATGATGCATTTTCAAACCTGATTTAACTGGTACTTTGAAGAGTGAGTGTGGCTGAGATAATATTGTAATGTAATGGAAGGTTGTTTTGTGTATGCTGGGGCTAGTCTGGCAGCTGTGTACAGTTGGAGGGATGATGAATCCCAGAAAAAAGCGAACCAACTAGTGCCTACCCAGAATAATGAACAGATTCCCTCCGACCCATATTACTAACCCGTCAATCTGAAGACCTCTTAGGATGTGTTGAGACTGTGGAATGTGCCATGTAGGTGGCTTAGAACACTACATGAGAACGTTTTGTGGTCCGTCAGTTGCTGCTCAAATGGTGTAGCAGGAAGACATTACTTCTTGTCACTAATAAACTAAGCTGTTTACTTCACTTTGTACTTAGAGCATTGATCAACTTATCGAGAAGACCAACAATAGGAATATATAGAACAAGTTAATTTCTACTGAACATTCTATTTCGGAGAAAGGTGTTCAATAGCGAGAAGAATAAAACAAGGAGTTGCCTACTTGAAGGATCTGACTGTGTAATCCAAAGATGATAGTTTTAAACTTGTGCCAGAGTACGGGTGGCGAGTCAAAAATAAAGAACAGCACAAAGCACAATTTGTGAAGGGGACAAAGGATGGGTCTGATGATCCTTAAAAGGAGGGTGAGTCCTGTTTTAGATGTGAAAGTAGATTCGATATTGCATATGTAATAAACTGTCCTGCCATGGTAGCAAGAAATCAAATTTTTCTCAAGAGTGCTAAGCTGGGTTTGGTGCAAAGAAAATTGTGACTGTTGTTTTTTGAGTTTGTGAATATTACATATTTTGTCTGTTCAGTGGAATCATAATAATGCCACATGTAGAAAATATAGGGTGAATGGAGGTGAGGTAAGGGTGATGGGAGATTAAGGATCGTCCCACATGGGTAATAATTGGCCAGATTTCCTGGGTTGACATTAAGAATATCCATGGTAAAGATGTTTGCTTGTTGCATAAAGTCTGTAGAAGTGGTTGTAGAGTTTGATGTGGAATTGGATTAGTGGGAGCAAGATTGAAGGTGTAGTCTATGTGGCTAAAGATGGGTCTTGTCTCCTATGATGGGATTAGCAGAATAACCTCAAAATCATTTTTGACCCTAGTCACCCTGACCATATCTTGTTCATCAACATGGTGAACAGTGTTTAAGAAGAAGGTTGGGTATAGAGGTTCTCAGTGGATTTTGATGTTAGGTTAGGAAAATTAAAAGGGGTTTCTCACAAGATTAGATCGAAGGACTGTGAGCAGCCCAGGGCTCGCAATGTTTGCTAGATCTTTTGGAGAATGAGAAACAAGGTCTTGAGTGGATGTTTCCAAGTTGTGAAGCCAAGGCAAGATCATTAAAAAAATCAGTCTGTGCTCAACACCAAGATCACATCAGTGCTAACCATCTCTTTCATGACTACCAATCTGGCTTCAGATTGCAGTGTCATTGAAACCACTACCTTACACCTCAAAGACAATACCCTCCTGACCACAGATAAAGATTACTACTGCCAAATATATAGAGCTAGACCTTAACTGCCATGAAGAGTCAACCATCCAATTCTCATCCACACCCTGGAGTCTCCAATGGAATTCACTGGCAATGTCCTTCACTGGTGCTCCTCCTGCCTTTTCAATTGATACGTGGTTGTACACACGGGCAACTCCAGGTCCCAAAATATTCCAATCATCTGCACAGCCCCCCACGGTTCCGTACTCTCTTCTATCATCTTTAGCCTTTATATGGGAATCCATCGAGCACTACTCAAAGATAACAGCAGTAAGAACCACCAATATGCCGGCGATACGAAAGCCTCCTCTCCTCCAGATATCCAATGCCTGTACTTTACCCACACCTGCATGTCCAGCACCTATCAAAAGCTCAACCTAACCAAGACAGTATTTTTGTTATTTGCCAAGAACAAAAGGCAAAATAGTTTCTTCGATAACATGAGCCTTGATGGCTTCAAAGCCCAATTTTCCTCTAATGTCAAGTTATTTGGATTTATATTGGACACAATCTCACACTCAAGAAATGCATTGACATAAAAACAAAGAACAAAGGCAGTCCAGTACCAGTTATTTCTTCTAAGGAAAGTGAAACCATTTCTACTGCTGTTTAGGCCCTTGTACTCATGCATCTGGATAATGATAACATCCTACTTCATGGCCTCCCAGACTCCACACTGGTTCCCTTTACATTCATCCAACACACAGCAGAACGTCTCATAATAATAATAATAATAATAATAATAATAATCAACATTTGTAAAGCGCACAATCGCCCGTAAGGGTCTCTAGGCGCTGGAGGCCGTCGGGAAGATTTAAGTAAGCTATTGCTCAGAGTCACATGGTGCTGGGCTAATCTGCTGCCGGTGCCGGGGATCGAACCGCGATCTCCAGATTCTGTAGTCAGTTGACCTAGCCGCAGCGCCACACCTCTTCCTCATCCAAGACTGGAATAAATGTTATCATAATACTGCCATCCTGATGGAACTCAATTGGTTCCCCTTGACAGCCTGTACCATCTTCAAAATCAGCGACATTATTTTCAATGCCATCATAACTAGTACCACCCTTATCTTGTGGACAAGTTCACCTTTTGTAGAGGCTCTCTGAACGCCTGCAGCCATGCCACCATCAGACTAGTGACTAAGAAATGGAAACAAGCATTTACAATGCAACGGTTTCGCCTTTGGAAAAGTTAGAGCTATTAGCAATGTAAAAGACAATGCCATTTATTTATCTGTTTTCAAAACCAACAGATAAATACAAATTTTGTCATTTACAATGCCAATAGCTCAAACTTTTCCAAAGGCGAAACCTTTGCATTGTAAATGCTTGTTGTTTTTGTAGTGAATCCATGGCTATGTTTGTTAATCGTTTTTTAACGTAGTCTTTCCACGTATTATGTAATTGTTCCAACTTGCTTTCTTTTCCATCTGTTTCCACCCTCTTTTCCAGCCTCATCTTTCTGGCGGAGGCGGGTGGGTTCGCTAGTGAATCCAGAAAGATCGTCAAGCTGCAAAACTACACCGACAGGTAAGAAACTATTCGTTTTGCAGCGTGAATCTTTCTGGATTCACTATGCTGTGCATAGATTTTGTAGCGGTTTTCGTTACTTTTGTGGCGGTTGGGTGGAAGATGAGCGTTGGTTGTTAAAAATATGTTGAAGCACTTTTTGTCCTACTTGTGCTTCTTTGTTCATCTGTACATCCACGCAGTAGTGCTTTGTGAAAGTGTGCACTGAAGCCCATGTTGCCGCCAGGCATATGTCCTGAATCGGTGTGTTGGCCAGAAAGGCAATTGTTGCTCCTTTCTTCCTGGTGGAGTGGGCTTGTGCCCCTCCTGTTAGCTCCTGGCCAGCTTGCTTGTGGCAGAACTGATTTGTCTGTGCGATCCATCGGGCTATGGTGTTTTTAGTAACTGGTTTGCCCATGTAACTGTTAGCGAAGGACACGAAGAACTGGTTCGTTTTCCTGTGTTCCTTCGTTCTTTCAATGTAGTGCATCACAGCCCTTCTTGCGTCTAGGGTGTGGAGCGACCTCTCAGCGCTTGTAGTGGGGTTTTGGAAGAAGCTAGGGATCTGAATACTCTGATTCATGTGGAACCTTGACACCACCTTTGGCATGAAGTGTGGGTCAGTTCTCATCACGACCCTGTCACTGTGTATCTGGATGTAGGGTTCCTGCAGTGTGAGTGCCTGCAGTTCGCTCACCCTTCGTAGTGAGGTGATTGCCACCAGGAAGGCCGTCTTCATTGTCAACATTTGCAGTGATGCTTTGTGGATGGGTTCGAAAGGTGCTTTCATGAGCTCCGTCAGTACCACATTTAAGTTCCAGGCCGGTGGCGGCATTCTCTTTGGCGGCGCTATTCTTTTAGCCCCTTCCAGGAAGCTTTTCACGACTTGGGATGTGAAGAAGCTTCTCCCTGTTTCTCCTCTTGTGTATGCCACAATCGCTGCCAGGTGCACTCTCAGTGAGGATGAGCTTAGCTTTGCCTTAATTAGGTGTGTGAGGTACCTTAGCACCGTGGACTCCTTGGTCAGTCTCCTTTGGAGCTGTTTCTTGCAACACCATTGAGTGAATCTTTTCCATTTTTCCCCATAGCACTTGCGTGTGCTGGGCCTTCTTGCCTCTCGCAGCACCCGCAGGGTGCTCTCTGGTAGTTTTAGGTGTGCAAATTGTCCTCAGGAGCCAGGCTGAGAGGTTGAGGCTCTCTGGCTCTGGGTGTAGAATTCCTCCGTTTTCCATGGAGAGTAGGTCTCTTCTTTTTGAGAACTTGTGGGGGGGACCCTGCGCCATCTCCTTTATCTGAGAATACCACGTTTGTCTGGCCCATTGTGGTGCCACAAAGATGAGCGTCATGTTGCTCTTCATGCATTTGTTGAGGACCCTGGGGATCAGTGGTATCGGGGGAAAAGCGTAGGCAAATGTTTTTGACCAGCTTATCCATAGGGCATTCCCCTGGGACAGTGCCTCTGGTTGCCTGGATGCAAAGTATTGGCATTTTGCATTCCGGTGTGTTGCAAATAGGTCTATTGTTGGGGTGCCCCATTTCCGGAATAGACTCTCTGTTTCCTGGCTGTTGAGTTCCCACTCGTGGGATGCTGAAGTCTGCCTGCTGAGCCAATCCGCTTCTACATTGTCCTTCCCTGGCAGGTGTATGGCTAGCAGGTCTATTTTTAGTGGTATGGCCCATTTCCAGATCTCCTGTGCCAAGTTTGACAGCGGGAACGATTGAGTTCCCCCCTGTTTGTTTATGTAAAACATCGTTGTGGTGTTGTCTGTTTGTATTAGCACCTTCTAGTTGTGTAGGTGTTTCTGAAAAGCCTTGAGGGCTAGCAACACAGTTTTCAGTTCCAGGTAGTTGATGTGCCTGACTGCATCTGTAGGGCTCCACAGACCCCTCACTCTGAGCCTGTTCATGTGTGCGCCCCACCCCTTCTGGGATGCGTCTGTGGTGATGGTCACTGTTGGGTCCGGTGGTGTTAGAGGTTTCCCTTCTGTTATTCTCTCCTTGGTCCACCACCTTATCTCTTCCTGCACCCTGTGCGTTACAACCACTAGATCCTCCCAACTTCCTGTAGCTTGTGACCATTGTTGTTGCAGCCACTCTTGGAGTGGTCTCATTTGTAGGCGTACATTGGGGACCAGGTGAATGCATGATGCCATCATCCCCAGGATCTTGCCCACAGTCCTCACTGTCAGAGCTCGCCCCTTCTGGTAGTGACGTTTCTCCCTCAGTAGGCTGAGCGTTCTCTTTTCGCTCGGTAAGACTCTGCATTGGATGGTGTCGATCTGGGCTCCCAGGAAGATTTTTACTTGCTCTGGTTCCATCGAGCTTTTGCCCCAGTGTATGGAGAAACCCAGGTTTGCTAGCGTTCTTGTCACCTGTTCCGCATGCTCTTTGCATGTCCTGTAGCAGTTTGCCTTCACCAGCCAGTCGTCGAGGTAGGGGTACACGTGTATCCCCTTTCTCCTTAGGTGTGCGGCCACTGCCGCGAGGCATTTGGTAAACACCCTTGGTGCGGACTTTAGGCCGAAAGCTAGGGTCGTGAATTGGTAGTGATCCTTGTTTACTGTGAACCTTAGCATGTGCTTGTGCTGCCTGTTCATGGGGATGTGCAGGTATGCATCTTTGAGGTCTATGGTGGACAAGAAGTCCCCTGCTTTTATCTGAGGAATGACCTCTTGTAGGGACGTCATTTTGAATTTTTGGGTTTTGACGTATTTGTTTAGGAACCGTAGGTCCAGGATGGGTCTTAGGCTTTCGTCCACCTTTGGCACTAGGAAGTAGTTTGAGTACACTCCCATGTTCCGTTCTTTGAAGGGGACCCGTTCTATGGCACTTTGAGGAGGAGTTCTTGGGCTTCCTCTTGCAGTAGTTGCAGCTCTGTTCCTGAGTGCTGTCTTTTCTTTGGTTTTCTGTTTGGTGGCCTTTTTTCCAACTCTATGCAGTACCCGAACTGCATAATATTGAGTATCCACTTGTCTGTTGTTATTTTTCTCCACTCCTGGAGAAAAAATCTCAATCTTCCTCCTACCGGCGTTGCATGTTCCTTTGTGTCTTGTCCGTGTAGCCCTCTCCTCCTTGTTTTTCCGTGCTCTTCCCCCGGAGGGTGTGGGTGGTGGAGCACCTTCTCTCGTGTGAAGTCACTTAGAGGGGGGTTGTTCACCGCCTCTCCTTCTCTGGCCCCGTCCATTTCCTCTCGACCGAAAGGACTGGCCCCTGCCTTGGTAGTTCCAGTTTTGTCTCTGCTGGCCCTGGTGGCCTTGGTTGTCACTCTGTTGCCCCTGGTGGAAACTCTGGTGAGAATCTCCTCGCTGGCTTCCACCTCTGCCGTTCGGCCTCCGTGAAGGAGTGCCCCTTCTCATTCTTCTGAACTGCAGGGCTCCCATGGACCTTGCCGTCTCGTTGTCCTTCTTCAGTTGGGTGATCTTATCATCAACTGGGGCTCCGAACAGTGTTTCACCGTTGAAGGGTGTGTTCAGGATGTTGTTCTGGACCTCAGCCTTGAATCCTGAGATCCTGAGCCAGGCTTGCCTTCTTTCTGTGATGCCTATAGCCATCAGTCTGCTGGATGTTTCTGCCCCATCCAAGGCTGTCTTCAGGCATGAATTGGCGATGCTCTTCCCTTCCTCCACCAGGTGTGCTGCCCTCTCACGGTATTGTTCCGGGAGGTGCTTGAGCAACTGTCCCATCTCATCCCAGTGTTGGTATTGATGCCTATTCAGGAGGGCGTTGGAATTCGCCATCCGCCAGTGCGTTGCAGCGTTCCTCTCAATCTTCCTGCCAGTCAGATCCATCCTCCTGCTTTCTTTGTCGGGTGGGGGTCCGGACGTTGTTGGGACGTTTGCCCTTTTTCTGGCCGTTGCAGCGATGATAGAATCTGCTGTGACGGATCCCTTGATGTAAGCTGGGTCTTGGGAGGAGAATTTGTATTTCTTCTCGGTCCTCGGCGTTACAGATCTGCATGTAGCCGGGTCCTTGAAGGCCTCCTTTCCCTGGTCTGTGATACTCTTGAGCATGGGCAGGAACTGGCTCCTTGTCTGTATGGGGAGCAATGTCTCGAGCAGGAAGTCTGCTTTGGCTTCTCCTCTTCCAGCTTAATTCCATAAGCTGTTGCCGCCTTTCTTACCACCTCATTGTATGCCCCAATGTCATCCGGTGGCGAAGGCCTCGAGGGGTATGTTTCCACAGCCTCCTCTGGGTTTTCGGCCTCGATGTCCTGCCATTCCTGGTCTTGGGCCGTCGAGGAACCTGAACCGTAGCTTGACTGCTGTTCCCCTTCTGTGTAGTAGAGGTCCTCCTTCGTGCTTCGTGCTCCGAAGGTTCCGGAGTTTTCGGCGGCTCTTCGACGTCGAAATCCTCGAGCTCCTGTACCTCAGCGACGGTCGGTGCCGGCTTCGGGGGAATCTTGTAACTTTTCATTTTTTCATCGAAGTCCTTCTTTCTCTGAAGGATGTTCTCCATTTCGGCCTCGAGCCTTCTCTTCTTTCTCTGCATTTCTGCGGCCTGTTCGTCGTCGAGCGTTTCGGCCGCTCTTTTCGGCGTCGACGTCGAAGCTTTCTTCGGCTCTTTTTCTTTCGACGTCGAAGTCGAAGTCGAAGGCCCTTTTTCGGGGGCTTGCTTTGATGACCTTTGCTTTTCGCTGGTCTTGTGCCTCCGGGAGTCCTTCTCGGAGGATCCGCTGGGCTCTTTTTCGGAGGATGCAGCTTCGGTCGTCGATTTGCTCGGCGCCGGTGCTCCTTTCGAGGCTCTGTGCTCTGACTTTCGAGAGTCTGCCTCAGGTTTTCGAGGCCCTGTGGGAGTTTTCGGGGTCGTAGACTCTCCTACCTTGTCAGGCGTATTCTTATCGGTCTCAGCGACCGTGAAGTCATCTGGTCCTTCGGCGATGTTGTCCTCATCGTCGGTGGAGAGGCCAAGTTCGTAAAGCGTCGGCGCTTGGCCCTTGTCCTGCATCGTGTGGTGAGCCGTCCTCTGTCTTTCTCGAATTCGGAGTGTCTTCGGCTTGAAGACGGAGCAGGCGTTGCAGTCCCTGCTCTCGTGGTCTATTGGCAGGCAGAGGTTGCAGACTGGGTGCTGGTCCTTCTGTGCGAACTTGTGGTGGCAGTTCTTGCAGAATTTAAAGGGCGTCTTGTACATCCCTGCGCTCAGGGGGCCCCCTGTGTGCGCATTCCTCCGAGGACGTCGAAGATTTCGAAGTTTTCTCCTTTCTTCGTCGTCTCAGTCCTAAAGGTCTTCTTCTCTCGATGTTCTCAGGTCTTTATCGTTGAAGATTTGCTGTATTTTCTCCTTTTTCCCCAAAAAACATCTGGAGCTTCACGCGACGATCCAGACCCAACGGCGGAAAAAAGAATCTGAAGATGGCGCCCAAGGGTGGTAGCTTCCGCCGGAAGCACGCCGACGTCACCGAAGGTACACCAAATGGTGGGACGTCGACGCCCACCTGGGCTACGAAAAAAAAAAACAGAAAAAAGACTACGATTCCGGACCCAACCACCAGATTGCGGAATATGCACAGCATAGTGAATCCAGAAAGATTCACGCTGCAAAACTACTTTGCTGGCACGGTTCTTTTACCTTTTAAATGTACAGAGGAGTTGGCGTAACGGCTAAGGCGCTCGACCTCGGACCTGGGGATCTGGGTTCGAGTCTTGGTAACGACGCCAAACATCCTGTGATTCTGGGCAAATCACTTAATCTCCCCGTGCCTAACAAAAATGAATGTGTGTCCTCATGTAACGTAACTGGTGCTATGTAAAGCGCTCTGATACCTGATTCAGTTCGGGTCAAGTTCACGCTATATAAAACTCTGCAAAAAAAAAATATATATATATGGTAGCCGTCTGCATAGCCTATGTCCTTCTGCTGCAACTGCCCTTTCCAATGCTGTATTGGGTGTTTTGATTGGTGCTGTGGTTACTGAGATTACCCGTCCCAAAGGTTTGGGCTCTCTCTTTATAATATTAGTATGGATATTTGCTGTTATTTTCAATCAGCTACTTTTCTCAAGTATAACCAAACAAGAGGAAATGGATTAATTAACTGCCTGGAGGAGCTCTGTGCAAGTTACAAGATCAACACAGAACATAGATTGGAATTTGGGGACGACGAGCAGCTGGTTGGGAGCACTAATCTTTCAATTTCCATTGGTGTAGATGGCCTTAATGGGAGGAGGCTCAGCCTTGGTACCATTTTGGCTAACTTAGCATCATAGGGCTAGACAGAAAGTTCTACCATAAATTACGACCAGTAGAACTGTTGCCTCATAAATCTGACCCGATGCACTAAAATAGAAGCTGTCAAATGTATCATTACAGACAGCAGCATCTTTGCAAGTTTTAGAGATGTATGTCAAGATTGTGCCCCAAGTTAGCATATATTAACTTTGAAGCTGTTTCCAGGCATTCTAGCCATCTGGTCGTTCATAAGGCAGAAAATACGGATTCCAGAGTCACGTTAAGGAACGTTAATTTCGAGGCCACCGCCACCCGGAAGTTAAAATTGTGGTCAGAACGGACTTTATGCACTACATCATTAAAAGCAAAATATAAATCATTATTTTAAACTCCCTTTTCATCAAGTTTCGGTACACGTGTGAAATACTTTGTAAACATTCATTTAATTGTTTGTTGTCCATAAACAGGAAACTACAGATCCCATAACTGGTTGCAGCCCGTTTAGTTACGTCAATTACGAGGCCGCCACCCGGAAGTTAAAAGGTTGATACAGTAATAGACAAAACGCACAAACACGCCTGAGGTCCCCCGATGCCGGAGCATGAATTACAGGACGACGCCATAGATTGGAACTGCGGTGGTGAAAGGTATGTTATGGAATTGCTTCGTTAATTGCACACGGCGCGAAACACTGAAGGATTTACTTAAGTTAATGATCGGTATGGACATAAGCACGCTCATGCAAAAACATGCTGGGCGTCTCTATCAAAGTTTAAAGTTAACCAAAAATTGGCTTTGTTTGGAATATGATATTGCTATAAGAAAATCTTTTTAAAGAAGAGTGGTCGGGATAATCATTAAAGGTCATGCTTGCTAAAGAGCTCACCCGGTATACTAGTTTAACTCATTTTTTCTTGGACAGATTCGCATGTTGAAAAAGACGGCAGCGTCCCATGGGATCTTAAAGAAATAAGGAGGTATGCAAACTGTGAGGAAAGAACTAACATCGTCAATCCACCGACAGGTTACTAAAGGATTATTTTTCCAATTTTCTTGCCTCCCACAGAAAATCGTTCCAGATATCGAAAATGCGCACTGCATGAAGATCACATACTCCTCAATGAGAAAAGTGAGTTCCTTTATTATTTTTCACTGGTAGAAATAATAAATAGTGGTCATTTTAGATCGATCAGAAGTCTGAGTTTCGTTTTCTTACTTTTTTCTTCATTTCATGACATTTTACAGATTTGTAGTGAATGGAACACTGGAAAATGGTAGCTGTTTCATGTTAGAACAGTTGAGATCGGCTGATCTCAGGAAATAGGTAATTGTAGCTTTGAAGTTGGCAGACAGGAATGGCGCACTTTCTTACTTTTTGAATTGTAGTTGAATGACGTAGAAGGTAACAGGAGCTAATTTTTAGGTCTCTGCCTGCATAGGCTGCACTTGCGTAGTCTCGCTGGCGAGATTTTATGTTTAAGAGTAGGGGGCTTGAACCCGCCCCTCTTCTCCATTGACTGGTTTCCTAAACGGAGGCCAGCCATTGGAGAAGACGGGCGTCTTTCCATTTAAGCCCCGTCTTTTTGGGATTGAGGGGTGCGTTTTTTAGTTTCTTTCTCTCCTCTTCCCATTGGCTGAAATTTTACATTCGAGCCAATGGGAAGAGGAGAGAAAGAAAAACACGCCCCCCCAGTCCGAAAATGACGGTGCTTTTCTCCGAGGCATTTCTGCTGGACCTCGGATAAACATGGTGGAGTGGAGCGCTCCTCTCTTGCCTTCCGGAGATGTAGGCGGCCTTGGAATCGGCCTGTGGGCTCTACTGCCGGGGGGGCGGAAGCTACCCCGTGACGTGACGCGCAGTTCTGACGGATGGGCCTGCTCCGGGAGAATCTGCAGCCTGCCGCTTGGGTGATTTGTCCCCCCCGCCCTCTCTCGCCTCAGCACTGCTGCATACTCTCGGCCCCTTTGGGAGAATCTGCGGCCTGCCGCTTCGGTGATTTGTCCGCCCGCCCTCTCTCGCATCAGCGCTACTGCATACTCTCGGCCCCTCCCTTCTCCTGGGCTTTCCCCCCCACCCTACGCTCCCCTCCGCCCAACGGAAGAAAAAAATACCAAGCGGGGAGTTCTCAATCAGTGCGAGTACACTTTACGAACCGGGGATACAAAGACAGAAACTTTTGAGGGTAGGCCTGGTCACGGGGCGACCTGCACTAGGGGACCAGGCCGGTAGTGGGAGAAGAGGATTTTCCAAGGACCAACCGCAGGTAGGTGTACCGAGGCAACGGCGGGGCAGGAGTACCAGAAAAGGTAGTGCCCGAGGGAGGGAGTCGAGTGACCCCATCCCCACCGGGGGAGACAGGGAACCAGAGGAGGGCCGCCCCGGGGACACGAGCGATCCTTACCCCAGGGCAGGGGACAGAGGCCTTGGGGAGAGCCGACCTGCAGCCCGGCACCCGCTCGAGTCATTCAGGGAGGTCAGTCGGATCGCGGCTCGTAATGAGCCTTTATCCCTGCTTGTGATCGTTTTTAGTGCCTCTGTTCCCTGCTTGTGATCGGTTTTAGTGCCTCTTTTCCCTGCTTGTGATCGTTTTTAGTTCCTCTGTTCCCTGCTTGTGATGGTTTTTAGTGCCTCTGTTCCCTGCTTGTGTGTGGCTCTGTGTGTGTGTGTGTGGCTCTGTGTGTGTCTCTGTGTGTGTGTGTGGCTCTGTGTGTGTGTGTGGCTGTGTGTGTGTGTGTGTGTGTGTGTGTGTGTGTGTGTATGGCTCTCTGTGCGTGTGTGTGTGGCTCTGTGTGTGTGTGTGTGTGTGTGTGGCTCTGTGTGTGTGTGTGTGTGGCTCTGTGTGTGTGTGTGTGTGTGTGGCTCTCTGTGTGTGTGTGGCTCTCTGTGTGTGTGGCTCTGTGTGTGTGTGTGTGTGGCTCTGTGTGTGTGTGTGTGTGTGGCTGTGTGTGTGTGTGTGGCTCTGTGTGTGTGTGTGTGGCTCTCTGTGTGTGGTTGTGTGTTTGTGTGTGTGGCTGTGTGTGTGTGTGGCTGTGTGTGTGTGTGTGGCTGTGTGTGTGGCTGTGTGTGTGGCTGTGTGTGTGTCTGGCTCTCTGTGTGTGTGGCTCTGTGTGTGTGGTTCTGTGTGTGTGGTTCTGTTTGTGTGTGTGTGTGGCTCTGTGTGTGTGTGGCTCTGTGTGTGTGTGGCTCTGTCTGTGTGTGGCACAGTGTGTGTGGGGCTCTGTGTGTGTGTGGCTCTGTGTGTGTGTGGCTCTGTGTGTGTGTGTGGCTCTGTGTGTGTCTCTCTGTGTGTGTGTGTGTGTGGCTCTGTGTGAGTGTGTGGCTCTGTGTGTGAGTGGCTCTGTGTGTGTGTGGCTCTGTGTGTGTGTGTGGCTCTGTGTGTGTGTGGCTCTGTCTGTGTGTGGCTCTGTCTGTGTGTGTGGTTCTGTCTGTGTGTGTGGCTCTGTCTGTGTGTGTGTGGCTCTGTGTGTGTGTGTGTGCGTGTGGCTCTGTCTGTGTGTTGCTCTGTCTGTGTGTGGCTCGGTCTGTGTGTGGCTCGGTCTGTGTGTGGCTCTGTCTGTGGCTCTGTCTGTGTGTGTGGCTCTGTCTGTGTGTGTGGCTCTGTCTGTGTGTGTGTGGCTCTGTGTGTGTGTGGCTCTGTCTGTGTGTGTGTGTGGCTCTGTCTGTGTGTGTGCACTGTCTGTGTGTGTGCACTGTCTGTGTGTGTGGCTCTGTCTGTGTGTGTGGCTCTGTCTGTGTGTGGCTCTGTCTGTGTGTGTGGCTCTGTCTGTGTGTGTGCACTGTCTGTGTGTGTGCACTGTCTGTGTGTGTGCACTGTCTGTGTGTGTGCACTGTCTGTGTGTGTGGCTCTGTGTGTGTGTGGCACTGTGTGTGTGTGTGGCTCTGTCTGTGTGTGTGTGGATCTGTCTGTGTGTGTGGCTCCGTCTGTGTGTGTGTCTCTGTCTGTGTGTGTGTGGCTCTGTCTGTGTGTGTGTGGCTCTGTCTGTGTGTAGCTCTGCCTGTGTGTGTGTGGCTGTGTGTGTGTGGCTCTGTGTGGTTGTGTGTGTGGCTCTGTCTGTGTGTGGCTCTGTCTGTGTGTGTGGCTCCGTCTGTGTGTGTGTCTCTGTCTGTGTGTGTGTGGCTCTGTCTGTGTGTGTGTGGCTCTGTCTGTGTGTAGCTCTGCCTGTGTGTGTGTGGCTGTGTGTGTGTGTGGCTCTGTCTGTGTGTGTGTGTGGCTCTGTCTGTGTGTGTGTGTGTGTGTGTGTGGCTCTGTCTGTGTGTGTGTGGCTCTGTCTGTGTGTGTGTGTGGCACTGTGTGTGTGTGTGGCTCTGTCTGTGTGTGTGGCCCTGTCTGTGTGTGTGGCACTGTGTGTGTGTGTGTGTGTGTGGCTCTGTGTGTGTGTGTGTGGCTGTGTGTGTGTGGCTCTGTGTGTGTGTGGGTGTGTGGCTGTGTGGGTGGCTCTGTGTGTGTGTGTGGCTCTGTGTGTGTGTGTGGCTCTGTGTGTGTGTGTGGCTCTGTGTGTGTGTGTGGCTCTGTGTGTGTCTGTGGCTCTGTGTGTGTCTGTGGCTCTGTGTGTGTCTGTGGCGCAGTGTGTGTGTGGCTCTGTGTGTGTGTGGCTCTGTGTGTGCGTGGCTCTGTGTGTGTGTGTGTGGCTGTGTGTGTGTGTGTGGTTGTGTGTGTGTGTGTGGTTGTGTGTGTGTGTGTGTGGCTGTGTGTGTGTTTGTGGCTCTGTGTGCGTGTGGCTCTGTCTGTGTGTGTGTGGTTCTGTGTGTGTGTCTCTGTGTGTGTGTCTCTGTGTGTGTGGGTGTGTGTGGCTGTGTGTGTGGGTGCGTGTGGCTCTGTATGTGTGTGTGGGTGCGTGTGGCTCTGTGTGTGTGTGTGGGTGCAAATGTAATAGGTCTCGCATTAGCTATTGGCATTGTAAATGACAATGCCATTTATTTATATGTTTTAAAAACAAAAATAATGTCATGAGCAATGCCAATAGCTCTAACTTTAACAAAGACGAGACCATTGCATTGTAAATGCTTGTTCTTCTCTTTTTTTAGCTTCTTGGTTCTGATGAGAACCCCAAGAGTGGAAACCGGGGTTCGAAATGCATTGACCGTATTTTCACTAAATAGTATTATATTAAAAATATTGTCCCTAACTGTTCTTTTAAACATAGAACGATTGGTTAGAATGGAGTTTAACTAATTCTGTAACAGGATAGGGAGTGGTTTGTAAAACATAACACTGTTTGTTCTATACCCTATACACAAGGTTGAAAAAATTGTGAATAATGTGAAACCTGTCTGGGTATATTCGTCTTGTGAAGTATATCTATCATGCGTATCGTCTTTGTCTATGTGTAAAAATTGGTATTTATGTTTTATGTCTCAATAAGGTTTGGTCATCTTAGGCCCTTTGGTATAAATAGATGATATTGCGGCATAAGTGTCTTTTTAAGTTTAGATTGTTGTGTTTGTGATGATTTCTATTGGAATTGTAGATTTGATAAAGTAAAAATGAAAAATTTCTCTCACTGAAATTTATTGAAGCAAATTAAAATAACGTTTTCAGGGTCACATTGAATGATTGACCCTTGACCCTGTTCTCAGGCAGGAAGCTCCCCACGCCGCACCGCACCACCTGTGCGTTGCCGCCCCTGAGCCCGCTGCTGCCGGTGGTGCAGGTCCTAGGCTGCTGCTCTTGCGCTCGCTCTGCTACACTGTTATTGTGCCTTGTACTATTGCACTGTTCTTCTAGTGCGGTGTTTTTTCACCTTGTTTCTTTCGCTGATTTTGTTCTCTTGTGCCTTGTACTTTTGCACTGTTCTTTTAGTGCCTTATTAATCACCTTTTTCCTTCCTTGTGCTCTTGCCCTCTGTTTTCCCAACCCGCCCCCCTGCTCCTATTCGCCACCCCGCTCCCGCCTCACAGCTGCTCCTCCCTCCCACCTATCCTTATATGGCGGCCACTGGCGCGCCTAAGGCAAGGCTGTCTGCGCCTGTCAGCACCTGGACCGCGCCAAGCGCCGGAACCCCTGGCCCCTGTGAACGCCACGAGACCAGACGTCGCTACGATGCCAGCACCCTCAATGCACTCAACATCGAACGATCACACTCCTGCTTCCTGGCCGCCCCGAAACGCATGCAAGGACCCTTCACCTGCCGGAACTGCAGCTTCACCAGCATCCGATCCACAAATCCACCCACCGGTAAAGATCCCAACCACGTCAGAGGCATCCTTCTCAACACCCGCTCCGCCTGCAAACACGCCGGACGGAGACCTGGCTGAACGCCTCCTCAGCACCTGACATCGCCATAGCCATCCCAGACGGCTAAAAGATCACCTGGAGGGACCACACCAACGGAGTAGGAGGAGGAATCGCCATCGTCCACAGGAACACTCTCAGAGTCTGGACCAACACCGACGACACCCTCAGCGACGCCGAACACTTGCACTTCCAGGTCCACACCAATCCCAACTCCACCCTCAGAGGAACCCTCGTCTACAGACCCCCTGGACCCCAACCACAGTTCAGCGACTCCATCGCCGTCTCCGTCAGTACAAACACCCTTGCCTACACAAACTACATCCTTCTCGGTGACCTGAACTTCCACCTCGAGAACAACAACGACCGCAACTCCACCACCCTGATCGACAACCTCGCCAACTTCAGACTCAGACAACTCGACACAACGCCCAACCAATCCGCCGGTCACACGCTTGACTCCGTCTTCTCGGAATGCTCCCACGTCTCCTTCAACCACACCACCGAACTCTACTGTAACAACCATCACTGCATTCACTTCACCTTCCAGAAACCTACCACACACCACCGCACCCAACAGATCCCCCACCGCTGCTGGAGCAAAGTCACAGAAGACCAGCTAACCACCACCCTCGCCCAGAACCCACCCGCCGACCCCACCTACCCCGACACCGCCGCCCGCAACCTCAGACAATGGTTCGACGACTGCTCAAACGCCATCGCTCGGTTCAAGAAACCCTCCAACAGACACTCCAGCAAGAAAGCCAGCTGGTTCACTGAAGACCTCCAGGCCTCCAAGCAAACCTGCCGGAAGCTAGAGAGGAAATGGCACCGTGAACAGACATCAGACAGCCACACAGCCCACAAGAACACAGGCACCACCACCTCATCAGATCCGCCAAAAGGGCCTCCTTCAAAGACTGCTTAGACAACAACGCACATAACAGCAAAGAGCTCTTCAACATCGTGAAGGAACTCTCCAACCCCAGCTCCAACACCAACAACATCCCACCTTCGCAAAACCTGTGGGACTCCCTCGCCACCTTCCATCGCAAGATCACCGACATCCACGACAGCTTCAACGTCACGACCGCCCCGACAACCACCGAGACATCCATCCCCATGGCCACAATCCGCATCAACCCCCTGCTCGTTTGGACCTACATTAACGACGACAACACCATCAAAGTCATGAACACCATCCACTCCGGATCTCCGTCAGACCCATGCCCACACCACATCTACAACAAAGCCAGCGCCACCATCGCACCTTATCTCCGGAAAGCCATCAACATCTCCTTCGAGACAGCGCCTTCCCGGAGAGCTGGAAGCACGCCGGGATCAATGCCTTACTCAAGAAACGCAAGGCGGACCCCAAGGACCTCAAGAACTTCCGGCCCATCTCCCTGCTCCCGTTTCTTGGCGAAGGTCAATGATAAGACCGTCAACAGACAACTGACCCACTACCTTGAGGAGAACATCCTGGACCCATCCCAGTCCGGATTCCGCAGCAACCACAGCACCGAAACGGCCCTCATCGCCGCCACCAATTACATCAGGGCCCTGCTGGACAACGGAGAAACCGCGGCCTTCAACCTCCTGGACCTGTCAGCCACCTTCGACACCGTCGCACAAGTTACTACTTGTGTAACGATATATCTGTAAGAGACATTAGTTAGTGATAGATTCCTTACCTTAGAATATCCCCAGGCGTCAGACTGGATCCGGAAATTTTTGCGTAGCAGTACCCTTGCGCATCGGTAGGCGTCGTCTGCGGCTCCGCGTCTGTCGTCGGCGTCGTGATGACGTCGTCGGAGTACTTAGACGCCGCCTCCGCGTGCTGACGTCAATTCTTAGACACAGCTTTTCCGCACCAGAAGCGCTGAGCCATGTTAAAAACCAACACTGGTGCCATTGAATCTAGGGCCCTGAAAGGGATGACCTTAACCCTAGATATCGGTTCGCAGAACAGGGAGGATGGGTGGGTCGGTAAGGAATCTATCACTAACTAATGTCTCTTACAGATATATCGTTACACAAGTAGTAACTTGTGCATCTGAAAGAGACACGTTAGTGATAGATTCCTTACCTTAGAATAGATACCCCAGCAATACCAACCCCGGCGGTGGGTCTGCGAACCAATAACCACACCAGAAAGTCCTGGAGGACGGAACGGCCAAAGAAGCCATCCCTCCGGACTTGACTGTCCAGGCAGTAGTGTCTTGCAAACGTGTGCAGCGAGGCCCACGTAGCTGCCTGGCAAATGTCCTGCAAGGGCACTCCCCGGCCCAGGGCAGTTGTAGTCGCCGTGGCTCGGGTGGAATGAGCCCGCAATCCAACAGGGGGCTCCTTTTTAGCCAAGGAGTAACATGCCTGGATACACAAGATGATCCACCGAGAGACGGTCCGCTTGTGCACCGCTTTCCCCTTCTTATCGCCCACGTAACCAACAAAGAGTTGGTCATCCACCCGGAACTAGCGTGTGCGATCCAAGTAGAATGAAAGCGCACGTTTTGGGTCCAGACGGTGGAGCCGCTCTTCCTCTTTAGAGGGATGCGGTGGCGGAAAGAAGGTGGGCAAGGTGATAGACTGCCCGATATGGAAGGCCGTGACAACCTTGGGCAGGAAAGATGGCTTAGTACGCAACACAACCTTGTCCGGATGGACAGAAAGGAAAGGGGGTGTACATGAAAGTGCCTGGAGCTCACTCACTCTCCTGGCAGAGGTGATGGCAACCAGGAAAGCAGTCTTCAGAGTAAGAAGGCGGAGAGGACAGTTGTGAAGTGGCTCAAAGGAAGCGCACATCAGAAACGTAAGAACAAGGTTCAAGTCCCACTGAGGCATCACAAACGGAACATGAGGAAACGTGTGTGTGATGCCCTTCAAAAACCTATTTATAATCGGGGACTTGAACAAAGAAGGTTGATCAGGCAGCCTCAGAAAGGCTGAAAGGGCAGAAAGGTAGCCCTTTATAGTGCCCAGAGCAAAGCCCTGCTGGGCAAGAGAAAGAAGGAAGAGAAGAACCTCAGAAAGAGGGACAGAAAGTGGATCCACAGCCTTTGCTGTGCACCATGCCACAAATGTATTCCACCTGCAGGCGTATACCGATTTTGTGGAGGGACGCCTGGCTGCCAGAATGACATTACAGACTTCAGGAGGCAAGTCAAATGGCCTCAACTGTCGCCGCTCAATCTCCAAGCATGGAGGTGGAGACTGGACAGGTCCGGGTGGAGGACCGTCCCCTGCTGCGGCGAAAGAAGGTCCTCCTGAAGAGGCAGACGAACCGGGGGATCGACTGACATACTGAGTAGCTCTGGATACCAGTACCTTCGTGCCCAGTCCGGAGCCACAAGGATGTCTTGTGCCCGGTCGCGCCTGATCTTCTTCAGCACTCTGGGCAGAAGTGGTATAGGCGGAAAGGCGTACAACAGACTGCAACTCCACTCGTGACGAAAAGCGTCGCCGAGCAAGTGCCGCCTTGGAAATTCCAACGCGCAGAACTGATGACATTGCGCGTTCTCTTCGGTGGCGAATAGATCTAACCAAGGCTCTCCCCACTGCTGAAAGAGGCCGTGCGCCACGTCCGAGTTCAGACGTCATTCGTGATCCATCATGCACCGACGGCTGAGTTCGTCCGCCCTGGCGTTCAGAGAACCTGCCAGGTGTTGAACCACCAGGGTCACGCCCTGATGTTCCAGCCACTGCCAGAGGCGCAGAGCCTCCTGGCAAAGGGTCCACGACCCCACCCCGCCCTGTTTGTTGCAGTACCACATGGCGGTGGTGTTGTCCGTGAACACTTTGATATGGAGCCGGGACTCCGCCGGAGACCAGAGGTCTCTGATCTCCGCCTCTCCCATGTGGCCCCCCCAGCCCTGGAGGGACGCGTCCGTCACAACTACGTGCTCCGGTTGGGGAAGGGAGAGGGATCTGCCGCTGACCCAATCGCGGTTCGTGAGCCACCACTGCAGCTGTCTTGCAGTGCCCTCCGAGATCAGGACATGGTCGGAAAGGTTGCCCTGATGCTGGGCCCACTGAAACTTCAGGTCCCACTGCAGAGCCCGCATCCGCCACCGGGCGTGATGCACCAGAAGGATGCAGGAGGCCATCAGCCCTAGAAGCCGCAGCGTCAACCTGACCGAGACCCGGGATAAAGGCCGAAAGAGTGGAATCAGAGCCTGAATATCCCGGACCCGCTGTTCGGGAGGATAAACCCAAAACTGCGCCGAGTCGAGAACCGCTCCGATGAAGAGGAGCTTCTGAGAGGGGCACAGGTGTGACTTCGGCACATTGATGGAAAACCCCAGCAGATGCAGGAGGTTTGCCGTCGTCTGGAGGTGGCTGACGACTGTCTGGGGCGAGCCCGCCTTCAACAACCAGTCGTCGAGGTAGGGGAAGACTGAAACCCCTAAACTGCGCAGATGAGCTGCGACCACCGCCATCACCTTTGTGAACACCCGTGGGGCGCTGGTAAGGCCGAAGGGGAGTACGGTAAACTGAAAGTGCTCGTGGCCAACCGTGAACCGAAGGTAGCGCCGGTGGGCCGGCAGGACGGGGATGTGGAAATAAGCGTCCTGCAAGTCCAACGCTACCATCCAGTCTTCTGGGTCCAGGGCAGCTAGGACCTGAGCCAGTGTCAGCATTTTGAACTTCTCCTTCCGGAGGAAGCCGTTGACGTTCCGTAGGTCCAAGATAGGGCGTAGGCCCCCTTTGCCCTTCTTGGGTACCAGAAAGTAGTGGGAGTAACAACCACACCCTACTTCTGGCCCAGGAACGCGCTCGATGACCCCCTTGGCCAAGAGGGCCGTAACTTCCTCCTGCAGAAGTCGCAAATGATCCCCCGATACGCGGTGGTATTGCGGTGGCATGGCTGGAGGGGTCGTCTCAAAGGGGAGGGAGTAGCCCCTTCGGACGATTTGCAGCACCCACCTGTCCGAAGTGACAGTGTGCCAGTGGAGGAGGTGATGGCGAACCCTGCCCCCCACTGGCAACACATAGGCCTGAAAGCACGGACTAGGAGGGTTTGGAGGCGGATGCTGCGGGGGAAGGTGTGGACTGACCTCGCCGCTGTCCCCGACCGCCACCACGGCGGTTTCCACGGCCGCCACCGCGTTGGGTATTACCCTGCGGTGCGTGGCTGGCAGCACGTGTGGGTACACCCCTTCCGTGGCCACGAAAGGAGTGAAAGGCAGCCGATTGCTAGCGTGGGGCCGAGAGGCCCAAGGACTTGGCCGTAGCCCTGGAGTCCTTAAAGCGCTCAAGCGCATGGTCTGCCTTGTCGCCAAAAAGGCGACGGCCATCAAACGGCATGTCCATGAGTGTGTTCTGGACATCAGCCGAGAAGTTGGCGGATCTCAACCAGGCGTGGCGATGAATCGCTACCGTCGTTGCCATCGCTCTGCCCAGTGAGTCGGTGGTATCCAGTCCACACCGGATAGAATAACGTGCCGCATCTCGGCCTTCCACAAGGGCTTGGCCAAGTTTAGCCCGTACCTCCAACGGGCATTCTGGCAGCACGTCCGCGACCGTATCCCACAGAGAGTGGGTGTAGCGGCCAAAGAGGCATGTGGTGTTGGAAGACCGCAGTCCCAGACTCAGGGAGGAGAATACCTTTTTGCCGTATTGCTCATACCTCTTGGATTCCCTGTCAGGCGGAGCCGACGGGAATGCGGTCTGGGAATTGGTGGCCTGGATCACCAGGCTCTCAGGGGCGGGGTGGGTGGACAGGAAACAAGGGTCGCCCAGGGCCGGGCGGTGGTGTATGGCCACGTTCCTATCTACAGGCGAACCTGTAGCGGGCCTGGACCAAGTGCCCACAAGAACGTCAGACAAGGCCTCATTAAACGGCAGCAGAAGCTCAGCTGAGCTTGACTGCGGTTTAAGGACCTCAGTGAGGAGGTTAGTCCTCACCGCCGCGACGGGGAGTTCAAGGCCCAAGGCCTTGGCCGCCCGCGTCAAAACCACACTGTAGGTTGCCCCCTCCTCCATAGCCACGGTAGGAGGGGAGACAAAACCAGTGACTGGCGAAGTGTCCAGGTCACTGGCATCCCCAAGTCCACCTGTCCAGTCCTCCTGGGACTGACATTCCCTTGTCAGAGGGTCCTCAGACCCCTCCCAATTCTCCTCATCACCCATCTCCTGGTACTCAGGGGGATCAAATGATGGGGCCGGTTCATGGAAAGAGAACTCTCCGAACTGCGTCGAAAGCGGCGCCCAGCGGCGGCGTTCCGGCGCCGGAACCGGGTAGAGGGATGCATTGGGGACGGCGCCGCCCGAAGACGGCGCCGGGGGTGACACCTGAGGGACCGGCCCAGGGAAGGTCCTCAAGTCCAACGGCGACGACCCGGATCCTGAACCGGATCCAGTGGGGGCCTGCGGCGCCGGGCCCGAAGGCGCCGGTGCCGAAGCACCCGGCGGCGGCGGGGCCGAAGCCCCCGACCCGCAAGGGCCCCCAGACGGGTCCGCTAGGCCCGAAGGCACCACGGAGCCCGTCGGGGGAGTGAGGGACCTCATGGCCATGAGGAACCGCTCGATCTCCTCCGGCGTCGTGCGCGGCCCAGGGACCGGAGGGTAGGGGGCCGGACGCGACGCCTGCGACTCCGACGGAGCCACGTGGGCGGTGCCACCTGAACCCCCGGCCGCGACGCGCGAGCGTCGGGGGGAGTCGGAAGAGCTATGACGTCTCTTCGACTTCTTGTGCTTACCTGACAACTTCGACCCTGAGGAGTGATGTCGACTCCCGGGGCTCCTCTCCCGCGACCGGTCCCTCGACCTCCGTCCGGACCGGGACCGTTCCTGGCGCAGGGCCGACTGCCGGAGTTCGAGTCGCTTGCGAGACCGCTCCCGCCTAGCTTTCGAAGTCAGGGCCCTGCAGTCGGAACAGGTCTTGTCATCGTGGTCGACGCCGAGACAGTGGAGACACCGACGGTGAGGGTCGGTGTCCGACATCAGTCGGTAGCAATCCTAACATGGCTTAAAACCTGGCATCCCTTTCCGGCACCGTTCGGAGTCGAAGACTCGAAAAAGAATGACCAAAAGAGATCAAAAAAGTTCAGTCAAAAAAGACTAAAGAACCACTTTTTCCGGATCTGCGCTGCTGGTGCGGAAAAAAGAAGAACTGACGTCAGCACGCAGAGGCGGCGTCTAAGTACTCCGACGACGTCATTGCGGCGCCCACGACGGACGCGGAGCCACAGACGACGCCTACCGACGCGCAAGGGTACTGCTACGCAAACATTTCCGGGTCCAGTCTGACACCTGGGGATATTCTAAGGTAAGGAATCTATCACTAACGTGTCTCTTTCAGATAGCCACCGCAACCTACGCACACGCCTTGACGACGCTGGGATCCAAGATAAGGCTCTGGACTGGACCACCTCCTTCCTCTCCAGCAGAACCCACAGCGTCCGCCTCCTCCTTTCCGCTCCGAAGCCACCGAGATCATCTGCGGCGTACACCAGGGCTCATCCCTCAGCTCAACATTGTTCAACATCTACATGGCACCGCTCGCCCACGTCGCCCGACGGCATGACCTCAACATCATCTCCTACGCCAATGACACCCAACTGATCCTCTCCTTCGCCAAGGAGCCCCTCACCGCCAAAGCCAACCTCCATGAAGGAATGAAAGCAGTCGTTGAGTGGATGAAGAACAGCCCTCTGAAGCTAAACTAGGACAAGACGGAAGTCCTCATCCTCGGCCCCACCCCCTCGGCATGGGACGACTCCTGGTGGCCGACCCCACTGGGAACAGCTCCAACACCCACCGACCACGCACGCAACCTGGGGTTCATCCTTGACTCTAACTCTCCATGACAAAGCAGGTCAACGCTGTCTCGTCCTCCTGCTTTCACCTGTAGATCTTGCTACGCAAGATCTACAGGTGGATCCCCACCGAAACAAGAAGAACGGTCACCCAGACCCTCGTCAGCAGCAGGCTAGACTACAGAAACACCCTCTACGCAGGAGCCTCGGCCAAACACCTGAAACGACTCCAGCGCATTCCAAACGCCTCTGCTCGCCGGAGCCTCGACATCCCTTGCTGCAGCCACATCACAGCTCACCTGAGAGACCTGCACTGGCTCCCCGTCAACAAGAGGATCACCTTCAAGCTCCTCACCCACGCAGACAAGGCACTACACGACACCGGACCAGCATACCTCAACAGACGACTCAGATTCTACACCCCCAACCCCGCTCCGCCGACCTCACCCTCGCCACAGTCCCCCGCATCAGAAGAGCGACCTCCGGAGGCAGATCGTTCTCCCACCTCGCCTCCAAAACCTTTGTACGCCCTCTCCATCCTCCTACAGCAGTCCCAGGACCTGCTAACCTCCAGAAGACTCCTCAAGACCTGGCTATTCGAGCAGTAGCAGCATCCCCCCCCCTCCCCCAGGCACCTTGAGACCCTCACGGGTAAGTAGTGCGCTTTACAAAAGTCCTGATTGATTGACGTGTGACCAGATAAGGAATTTAAGAGAAAATATCAGTATTGGCATGTTGGTTGTTGCATAGTAATTATTGGGCTCAGCCTTTCTGATAAGAGCCAGAACCCTTATTTGTTAGACATAACAGTGAACATATGGCATTTAGATGATACATCCACTTTTTCCCCCCAACATCCCCATCCCCAAAGTCCATATTTACAAACAAAAAATTCAATAAATACCACTGGTGTTTCTGGGCTTGAGAATGGAGAACCCTCATATGATTGATTTTCTTTTCCAAATGAGTCGTCTTGTTTGTGGTGTGCAAATTTTTGCTTCAGGGCACTAGCAATTAGTTCAGCTGGGTCTGAAAGTGAATTCCGTTTTTTCCCCTTCTTCATAACAGGAGTACCGCCTGGCGACCTATAAGAGAATACATTTTTATTTCTTATTTGTTTATTTTTGCTTTCTTATACAGGACACTCAACCACAAGATATAAGCACATCGTACATATGAACAGAGATGTAGGACATCATTACAAGCAACAGGAACATACTGAAAGACAAAGCACAACCAACAGATGGACAATAGGCCAGGCATCAGTTCATGTTATCGGGGCAACCCCAGGTGTAGATTGGAAAGAAGAGGAAGACTAACAAAGGGTGTCCAGAGAGGGAACAGAGTAGGAATTGGGAGGCAAAAAAATAGACGACTAGAAAGCCAAGAATATGAAAAGATGCCACAACCTACGGTAACGGACAGGTAATGGCTGTAACTCACTCATGTGAGGAGCTAATGTGTTCACTATAAGTAACACTGTCTTTAGGGTTTAACAACTGTAGAACCCAGCTATGCATGTGTTCAAATAGTGTGTACATCAAGAAATTGAGAGTCACATTCAGGTCCCACTGTGGCACCACAAAAGGTTTTGGTGGAAACAGGTGGGTCTGCCTTTAAGAAAATGCATTACAACCGGTGATTTAACTAGAGACTATTGACTGGACAGCCTTAAAAAGACTGATAAGGCTGACAAATACCCTTCCACAGTAGCCAGAGCAAGCCTGTGCTGTGCTATACAGAGGTAAAACAGTAAAACAACGGACAACTGACTTTGTTGCTTGGTGTTCTCCTAGGCATATCCAACTTCTACAAACTTCTCCCAGCGTCCAGCATAGATGGCTTTTGCTGGGTAACAGAGAGCAGAAACATGTTGACATTTACTAAAGAGATATAACAGGATCCAGTAACACAGTCCGCGTGTTATACCCGACTATTTTTAGTGACAGGCACCATCTGATTGTATTAAAGTTCTTCACAGATGCAAGCTTGCCTTTTATATATTTTTTGGTTTTGTGGGCACTGAATTTATCTCTGGACGCTACCGCGCTGGACCAGAGGTTACCTCAGGCTTGAGGTAGGCATACATCACAACTTATCAAACCCTATGACTATGCCATAACACGAGTGTAGGGTGGAGAAAAAGATATACTGCCCAATAGAATGAACTCACCGTGTTTAGGAGGATTTTTTAAGTAATAAACCAAGGTAACGCAGTTACCAGTGTCCATCCCACTTTTTTGATTTTTTGTATTTTTCTGATTGCTGTCTGGTTGCCAAGATTACATTAACTATCTCTAGGGAAAGGTCAGAGGCAGTTAATTGTTGCCGCTTAACTACCAAGCATATAGGTGTAAGTTGAGCAGGCTGGGGTGTAGGACCCTGTTCTGCCGCTGTAACAGAAACTCCTCCCAAAAAGGGTGCAAAATCAAGGTACCAGTGCTCATTGTCAGACGTTCTGGATAACATACTCTCCTGAGCCAAATTGGAGCAACTAGGATGACTTAGGGCCGTCGTTCCTAATCTTCTTCAGATTTTTGGAGAAGAAGGCATAGAGGCAGGAATGCGTACTTGAGGACCAAAGTCCAGTCCACCCAAAAGGCACCTCTGAGGGAGAATTGCTTTAGGAATGCCAAAGCACAAAATCTTGCAGACTGGGTCAATATTTTTGCCACTGCAGAGATAGCGCAGAGTTCTCTTCATTGCTAGAAGACTCCCTTTGCCCCCTAAGCTATTCGTGGTCTGCTAAGCAATGTCGGCTTAGCTCATGTACCCTGGTGTTTAAAGATCATGCCAGGTGATGAATGACCAGGGAGATGCACCGATGACTCAGCCAGTTGCTTAGGTGCAGAATCTACTGTCCCAGGAGTACCACATGGCAGTGGTGTTGTCTGTGAGGACCAGTACCCATTCCCCCTTGATACATGTGAGGAAAGCTTTTAGTGAAAAGTGAAGAGCACCTGATTCTAGGAAACTGATACTGAGATGAGTCTCCGCCAGAGAACACAGTCCATTTATCTCCACCTTCCCCAACCCAGCAACAATGTATCCTTTACGTCCGTTAGCTCTGCATGGGGTAGGGAGAGGGGTTTGCCACTGGTCCAATTGTGGTCTAGTAGCCAACACTGCAGATCCTTAGCAGTATCCTCCGACACTTGAGTGGAATCTGTCAAGTTCCCCTTGTGTTCAGTCCACTGTGAATTCAGATCCCGCTGCAGAGACAGCATTTTCCACCTACTATGGTCCACTGACAGGATGAAGGTGGTCAAGAAGACTCGGAAATGCTCTCACCGAGACCCAAATCATGAATTGAAACATCAGGATCATAGCCCAAATATCCCACACCCACTAAGGTGAAGGAAAGGCTTGGAACAGCACTGTACTTAGGATGGCTCCAGTGAACGAGAGTCTATGTAAAGGAGTCAGCTGTGACTTCGGCACACTGATGGGAAACCCCAAAGATGCAAGCAATACGGTATCATCTGGAGGTGGGCCATGACTGAGGCATGCCTGTCTTCAGCAAATACAAAACAACAGGTGATGGACAGAATGCAGAACATTGTCATACATTCACCCCAGTACAGAGATCTGGGCCTAAATCTATCGTTTTTTTGCTCACCATGCCATCCCAGTTTGAACCCAGCCATATACAAATCAGTCTTGACCCTGTACCCCATGGGAACAGTCCAGCCCGAACTGCCAAGCCAGGTCCTCACTGGACTGGAAACAAGCATCCAAGGACCGGTTTCGGGATTTCAGCCCTCTTCAGGCTGGATAGCTTGATTCCAGTGGCATGGAGAGCACGGGACACGTCTGAGCATACCCGTCCCACTCGGGGTGACAAATGCAAAACAACAGGTGATGGACAGAATGCAGAACATTTTCATACATTCACCCCAGTACAGAGATCTGGGCCTAAATCCATCGTTTTTTTGCTCACCATGCCATTCCAGTTTGAACCCAGCCATATGCAAATCAGTCTTGACCCTGTGCCCCATGGGAACAGTCCAGCCCGAACTGCCAAGCCAGGTCCTCACTGGACTGGAAACAAGCATCCAAGGACCGGTTTCGGGCTTTCAGCCCTCTTCAGCCTGGATAGCTTGATTCCAGTGGCATGGAGAGCACGGGACTCACGTCTGAGCATACCCGTCCCACTCGGGGTGACAAATGCAAAACAACAGGTGATGGACAGAATGCAGAACATTGTCATACATTCACTCCATTACAGAGATCTGGGCCTAAATCCATCGTTTTTTTGCTCACCATGCCATTCGAGTTTGAACCCAGCCATATGCAAATCAGTCTTGACCCTGTGCCCCATGGGAATAGTCCAGCCCGAACTGCCAAGCCAGGTCCTCACTGGACTGGAAACAAGCATCCAAGGACCGGTTACGGGCTTTCAGCCCTCTTCAGCCTAGATAGCTTGATTCCAGTGGCATGGAGAGCACGGGACTCACGTCTGAGCATACCCGTCACACTCGGGGTGACAAATGCAAAACAACAGGTGATGGACAGAATGCAGAACATTGTCATACATTCACCCCAGTACAGAGATCTGGGCCTAAATCCATCGTTTTTTTGCTCACCATGCCATTCCAGTTGGAACCCAGCCATATGCAAATCAGTCTTGACCCTGTGCCCCATGGGAACAGTCCAGCCCGAACTGCCAAGCCAGGTCCTCACTGGACTGGAAACAAGCATCCAAGGACCGGTTTCGGGCTTTCAGCCCTCTTCAGCCTGGATAGCTTGATTCCAGTGGCATGGAGAGCACGGGACTCACGTCTGAGCATACCCGTCCCACTCGGGGTGACAAATGCAAAACAACAGGTGATGGACAGAATGCAGAACATTGTCATACATTCACCCCAGTATAGAGATCTGGGCCTAAATCCATCGTTTTTTTGCTCACCATGCCATTCCAGTTTGAACCCAGCCATATGCAAATCAGGCTTGACCCTGTGCCCTATGGGAACAGTCCAGCCCGAACTGCCAAGCCAGGTCCTCAGCGGACTGGAAACAGGCATCCAAGGACCGGTTTCGGGCTTTCAGCCCTCTTCAGCCTGGATAGCTTGATTCCAGTGGCATGGAGAACCCGGGACTCACGTCTGAGCATACCCGTCCCACTCGGGGTGACAAATGCAAAACAACAGGTGATGGACAGAATGCAGAACATTGTCATACATTCTCCCCAGTACATAGATCTGGGCCTAAATCCATTGTTTGTTTGCTCACCATGCCATTCCAGTTTGAACCCAGCCATATGCAAATCAGTCTTGACCCTGCATTCTGTTCATCAACTGTTGTTTTGCATTTGATACCCCGAAGGGGATGGGTATGCTCAGACGTGAGTCCCATGCTCTCCACACCACTGGAGTCAAGCTATCCTGGCTGAAGACGGCTGATAGCCAGAAACCGGTCCTAGGATGCTTGATTCCGGTCCAGGAAAGACATGGCTTGGCAGTTCGGGCTGGACTGTTCCCATGAGGCACAGGGTCAAGGCTGATTTGCATATGGCCATGTCTGAACTGGGGTGGTGTGGAGTGCAAAAAAACGATGGATTTAGGCCCAGATCTCTGTACTGGGGTGAATGTATGACATTGTTCTGCATTCTGTCCATCAACTGTTGTTTTGCATTTGTCACCCCGAGTGGGATGGGTATGCTGAGACGTGAGTCCCATGCTCTCCACACCACTGGAGTTGAGCTATCCTGGCTGAAGACGGCTGATAGCCAGAAACCGGTCCTAGGATGCTTGATTCCGGTCCAGGAAAGACATGGCTTGGCAGTTCGGGCTGGACTGTTCCCATGAGGTACAGGGTCAAGGATGATTTGCATATGGCCATGTCTGAACTGGGGTGGTGTGGAGTGCAAAAAAACGATGGATTTAGGCCCAGATCTCTGTACTGAGGTGAATATTGTTCTGCATTCTGTCCATCAACTGTTGTTTTGCATTTGTCACCCCGAGTGGGATGGGTATGCTCAGACGTGAGTCCCATGCTCTCCACACCACTGGAGTCAAGCTATCCTGGCTGAAGACGGCTGATAGCCAGAAACCGGTCCTAGGATGCTTGATTCCGGTCCAGGAAAGACATGGCTTGGCAGTTCGGGCTGGACTGTTCCCATGAGGCACAGGGTAAAGGCTGATTTGCATATGGTCATGTCTGAACTGGGGTGGTGTGGAGTGCAAAAAAACGATGGATTTAGGCCCAGATCTCTGTACTGGGGTGAATGTATGACATTGTTCTGCATTCTGTCCATCAACTGTTGTTTTGCATTTGTCACCCCGAGTGGGATGGGTATGCTCAGACGTGAGTCCCAAGCTCTCCACACCACTGGAGTCAAGCTATCCTGGCTGAAGACAGCTGATAGCCAGAAACCGGTCCTAGGATGCTTGATTCCTGTCCAGGAAAGACATGGCTTGGCAGTTCGGGCTGGACTTTTCCCAAGAGGCACAGGGTCAAGGCTGATTTGCATATGGCCATGTCTAAACTGGGGTGGTGTGGAGTGCAAAAAAACGATGGATTTAGGCCCAGATCTCTGTACTGGGGTGAATGTATGACATTGTTCTGCATTCTGTCCATCAACTGCTGTTTTGCATTTGTCTTCAGCAAATAGTCATCGCAGTATCGGAAAACTGGTATTCCCAATCTCCAAAGAAGTGCAGCGAGCACCACTATCACTTTCGTAAACACCTGAGGGCCTTTGGTGAGACCAAAGGGGAGCACTTAAAGTTGAAACTGCTTGTAGCCGCATACTTGGAACTGCAGGTAACGGTCTTTAGGACTTCAAGATGAGGATTTGATAATAGATGTCATGCAAGACTCAACGCCACCATCCAGTTGCTTGGACCCAGGGCAGACAGAACTTGGGTCAGGGTGAGCACCTTAAACTTCAGTTCAGAGGGCAAAGATCTAAAATAGGATGCAGTCCACTCTCCTTCTGCACCTGAAATAACAGGAGTAGCAACCAGTCCCTATTTTGGATGCCTGCACCCTCTCTACGGCTCCCTTGTCCAACAGAGATTCTGGACTCCCTTCTGTAAGTTGAACAAGCAGTCCACCGGAAGTAGTTGTGACACATTTAGAAGGGCGCACAGGTAAGGTAGGGCAATTTGAAGCACCAATGTGTCTGATGTAATGGTTTGCCACCCGTACAGGTAATAACTTATCCTGCTTCCAAAAGGACGACAATGTATTGCGTAGTGGAAACAACAGGAGTTTTGCAGCGGGTTTGGGGGTGGACTCTCAGCCGATCCCTGACCTCCACCTCAAAAGGATTGTGGAGGCAGAACTTGGAGTGGTCTTTGTTGTATGCCCCTTCCAAATCTCGAAAAGAGAGGTACTGTTGGGAATACTGCAGCACAAAAGCTGAAAGCCCAAGCAAGCATGCTGTAGCCATGTTGTTTCTTTAAAGTGTTCCAGGACAGAGTCTGCTTTGTCTCCGAATAGATGAATTCTTTCAAATGACACATCTATCAGTGATGCTTGGACATCACCTGAGATGCTTGTGGATCTTATGCATGTGTGGCACCAAAGCAACATGCTGGTACCAACTGCCCTAACCGAAGTGTCTGTAGTATCCAACCCAGACCTGAAGACCTACTTCGCAGCGTCTTGACCATCTTGTATTATTTGTCATAAATTGGCCCAGATGTCATTAGGGACTATGAGCAAGATCGTGCCCACCATGTAACACAATGCATGCACGTAGCGACTCAAGAGGCAGCCCAAGTTATCAGATATGAGTGAAAGGCTGGCAGTGTAGAACATCCATTGTTCTGCCCTTGGCACAGGGCTTGGGTGAGCCAAGCTCAACTGGTTCTGGGGGGTATTGGAGCACTGTGTTTACAGGGCGCCTCTTCCCCTTTGTCAGGTGGGGGCTCGGTCATCCGACACACCACAGGGGGTCAGATCCAGCAGTCACCTAGGCAGGAACAGACCTATTCAGGGTCAGGGGACTACTCCTCCCTCTACTCCAAATGCAGATCTCCTATTCAGCCTAGCGCTCGTCACTCCAGAGCCAGACATTCAATGCCCATTTCTAAAAGGGGCATTTCTAAAATAGTGATAATAAATCTGCGCACACCGTTGCACTGCATTTATCATTACTATTCCAAACATACCAAAATTGACCACGCTGGTCCTCTCATATCAGGAACTACCACTGAATCCCCAATGCATTCCTATGAGAGGGCAGCATCAAACCAGTGAGAAACCAAAATAGCTGTCACTACCAGGACATGTTACACACTTACGGTACATGTCCTACCTTTCACCTACAATGCACCCTGCCCATGGGGCTAGTTAGGGCCCACCTTAGGGGTGACTGACATGCAGTAAAAAGGGTTCACAGGCGTGGCACACACTTTAGGTGCCACATCACAGTGGCAGCAACACTGCTCGCACAGGCCTAGCAATGGCAGAAGCCTGAGACAGGTTTGAAAGGCTACTTTGGTGGGTGGTGCAATCAGCGCTGGATGCCCACCAGTAGCATTTCATTTACTGGCCCCGGGTATCTGAGATACCACTTTACAAGGGACTGACAGGTGAATTAAATATGCCAAATAGGTGTAGAGCAATCTTACCATGTTTACCACAGATAGAACACGCACTTTACACTGGACAGCAGTGCAAAAGTGCTCAGAGTCCTAGAACCACCAACACCATGTCAGAAAAAAGGCTATGAGGAAGGCAAACAGTTCAGGGATGACCCTGCAAAAAGGGCCAAGTCCAAAAGATATCGTTAAGAGTTAGAATTGAGTTAAGAGTTAAGGATGGTGTAAGGGAAGGTGATAAGGCTAGAGTTGAAGTAAGGGTTCTGGTTGAATGCGTTAAGAGTTAGTGCTGGGGATAAATATATGTTAGATGTAGGGCTAAGGTTGGGCTAGAGTACTGGAAAGTCTATGTGCTTGTGTAAAAAAAAAAAGCGAGAGAGAGAGGGACTAGGGTGGCACAGGAGTGGGTATGGGGAGTAAATGGTTGCATACCCAAAAATGGCAGAGATAACATGGTCTAAGATGGAAAATGTTTAGTGGTAGGGAAGTAGTTAGGGTTAATATGAGCCTTTGTAAAATTCACACAATAATATTAACTTTTCTACTTCTAGTTTTTCATTTTTGCAACACATACATATTAGAAGAGGCTTTTGTTTACATCTACATTTTGCGTAGATACACATTAGCCACAATTTTTAGGTCTCGCCTACGGCATTGCTTTAGCAATGCTTGTTTTCTACTACTTTATGTGTCTATATATATTTTTTATTTATATCAATAGCAATGTTGAAGTAAATGTTTTGTCTATTTGAATGTTAAAGGACCATAGAGACGGGAAGTAGGAAAATACATTTGAGTATTACCCCTGCAATCTCCACCTTCATGCTGCCTTTAATGTTTATAATCAAGAAAAGTGGTGTTAATGCAAAAATGCATTTCCATAGTTTATCTTCTAAGGGTGCCATGCAGGCAGAAACAGGCAGAGGCAAAATCCTGGGCTGTGTTGGTAAGGAGATAATGCAGACTTCGAGATGCTCTTATATAGTATTAATACAGGCAACGATTACAGCACACACTACAAACTGAATTGTCATTTGGCACAATAGCAGAGGTCAAAATGACCCATGTCAGTAGTAATCATTTTACTTACTTTGGGCAGGTAAAAAAGCAGAGCCACTGCCATCAGGATTTAAGATTGTGCAGTTTTGCTTAAGTTTGCATCATGCGCCTTTTAACCCACGGACCTGCATAACATTTCCGTAATGCCTTATCCAATAACAGGGATTGGGAGATAGAAAGGCCACGTGGTTCGAAGTCAGGGCTAATATCTTCCACTGGAACCTCAACCAATGATGTCTCCTGAGTTGTCTTTAGCAATTTGGGCTCCTACATTGTTTGCTGATGCTTACCAAGAAAATGTAGAGAGTGCATTCCATATGCGTTATAAACATATATCCGGAATACACACATCAATATTACCAAGCATAAGCAAAACTAACCTTTCCACAGCACGCAGTCGAATCTTATTCAAATCCTTGAGAACATCCATCATGCTAGGCATATTTTCAGCACTATCTTTCGCCAGGTCATTGGTTGTGGGAGGATTGTTATTAGCAGCACGGCGTTGTTTTATAAGGCTAAGGACTGAATTGCTGACATCTGTACTTGTTGGTTGCGGAGGAGGTGGCAGCGGGGGTGGTGGTGGAGGGGGTGCTGGCCGAATTGTAGGCTGATGCACTGAGGTAGAGAGTGGCGTCGAAGTCAGTCCTTGGAATGGGTGAACATCTGCAGGGCTGTCAGGCAAACTCACTGCTGCAAAATCTGGAAAATGATGGAGATGTAACAAGTTAAGTAGTTCAGTTAAGAGAAAGTCACAACAACGTCTGTTAGACTACAGTGCGAGAGCTGAAACAGATCTAGAAGATCAAAATGTCTCTGAGTATTCAATGGTAAACAAAGAAAGAAAATGTGGTCCCATTACAACTTCATAATGTTGTTGGACTGCTTAAGGCAGTCGATCTTCACCGTTTGACTGCTGTAGACCAAGAATTTATCATTACTGGAATATGGGGACCCCCCACTGAATCATTACTGTAATCCAAGGACACCCAACTGAGTCATTTGTGTAAAACAGGGAACCTGGCCTAAGCAGAATGGGGGTTGGGAGCACACTGCCTCACAGTCCCAGCACAGTTCGCTCCTTTGCATTCTGGTAAATACAGTACACAGTTCAAACTTACTTCAAAATTAGCTGTAGTTTTTCACCAAAGTTGGTTTAGACATTGCTGTATATCTCTAGACACGTGTTTCTGGGTTGAGCCCGTCGTCAGTAGAGAGCAGCAGTATTAGAGAGCAAAGAGAAATCATCTGGGGTTGCTGGAAATGCTGCCAAGTTTCTCTCAGATCAGAGTACCACTCACATGCACACAGGTGCATCTCCAAAGCTCGTCAGCTTGCTGGCTCAAGGGAGCCTTTGCAACAGAATGGGGGTTGGGAGCACACTGCCTCACAGTCCCAGCACAGTTTGCCCCTTTGCATCCTGGTAAATGCAGTATACAGTTCAAACTTACTTCAAAATTAGCTGGAGTTTTTCACCACAGTTGGTGTAGACATTGCTGTATATCTATAGACACGTGTTTCTGGGTTGAGGCCGTCAGTAGAGAGCAGCAGAATTAGAGAACAAAGAAAAATCATCTGGGGTTGCTGGAAATGCTGCCAAGTTTCTCTCAGGTCACAGTACCACCCCCCAAAATAAAGACTGTATTCTCTACTGATGATGGTTAATAAACCAGAAACACGTGTCTAGAGATCAGCACTATCTGCACCAACATTGGCGAAATACTCAAAAATATCGGAGCGAGCTACAAGAGACTGCATTTACCAGAATGCCAGGGGTGAACCTTGCCTGAGAGGTCAGCGGTGTGCTCCCACATCCTGTTGTCTATGTAAAGTACTCCCGTGAGTCATTGAGCTGACTAGCTTGTGGATGAAGCACCTGCGCGCCAGTGAGAGATACCGGACCTGATTTAATGTTTGGCAGCCTACTCAGCAAACCCCAAAATAAAGACTGTATTCTCTACTGATGACGGTTAATAAACCAGAAACACGTGTCTAGAGATCAGCACTATCTGCGCCAACCATGGCGAAATACTCGAAAATATCGGAGCGAGCTACAAGAGACTGCATTTACCAGAGTGCCAGGGGCGAACCTTGCCTGAGAGGTCAGCAGTGTGCTCCCACATCCTGTTGTCTATGTAAAGTACTCCCGTGAGTCATTGAGCTGATGAGCTTGTGGATGAAGCACCTGCGTGCCAGTGAGAGGTACCGGACCTGATTTAATGTTTGGCAGCCTACTCAGCAAACCCCAAAATAAAGACTGTATTCTCTACTGATGACGGTTAATAAACCAGAAACACGTGTCTAGAGATCAGCACTATCTGCGCCAACCTTGGCGAAGTACTCGAAAATATCGGAGTGAGCTACAAGAGACTGCATTTACCAGAATGCCAGGGGCGAACCTTGCCTGAGAGGTCAGCGGTGTGCTCCCACATCCTGTTGTCTATGTAAAGTACTCCCGTGAGTCATTGAGTTGACGAGCTCGTGGATGAAGCACCTGCGCGCCAATGAGAGGTACCGGACCTGATTTAATGTTTAGCAGCCTACTCAGCAAACCCCAAAATAAAGTCTGTATTCTCTACTGATCACGGTTAATAAACCAGAAACACGTGTCTAGAGATCAGCACTATCTGCGCCAACCTTGGCGAAATACTCGAAAATATTGGAGCGAGCTACAAGAGACTGCATTTACCAGAATGCCAGGGGCGAACCTTGCCTGACAGCGGTGTGCTCCCACATCCTGTTGTCTACCTGGCCTAAGCAGATTAGATGATTTGAACTGCAAACCAGTAAACATTGAAAAAAATATGGGAAAAAAAAATCATCAAACAAATACACAAATGCTGAAATATGTTATTTAATTTAAAAACAGATATAAAAAAAAATCTAAGTGGGAAGGTTGGAAATTTTCTACATTCAATTTAGACACCCATTGTCCATACCATAGTCTATTTGATTTACTTGCATTCGACCCAAGCTCAATATGAGAATACCTACTTCATGTTTAGGCACAATTTCCTTTACATTTACAGAGCATTTAAAGATTTTCTATATTACAATTTTCTTCTTTATTTATGTGCACTTTATTAATATAATTAAATTTCTAAGCAGTCGCAAACACACTGATTAGGAGTCAGGGACACACTGACTCGAAGTCGCGGACACCCAGGTCCAGATAACCGGTTAAGAACCACTAGCTTAAGGTATTCTAAAGTAGATGAATTCAACAATGCACAGAGATTTAAGAGACCAGCGTCATCACAATCACCATTTTATATGCATCTCAACATTTTATTTGGTTCAAGCAATACAAAATAGCATTATCTCAAATATAAGAGCAATTCACATATAACACTTTCTAAGATCAAATATTGACCAAACCTGAATCTGCAGTTCTTGAAACTAGAAGAAAGTGCCCAATGGGAAACCTTGACTAACATATACTGGTATCAGATATTTACCCTAAGGCAGAGGAGTAGTAGGAAAAGTACGAAACAGCAACTATTGGAACTAAAGAATCCAACCTTCAAAGTTTGCACCGGAATCAAGTTAGCTTCTGCAATCGGCTTCAAACATTTCTCAAAGCTTTCACTGCAGCATTCAAGAATGTATAATCATTGGAAGGGCAGAGATGAAAGTGTCATCTGCCCAGTCAAATACAAATGGCTCTCAAGAAGATCTTACCACAGTGGAAGCTCCTACTAAGGAGCCTCCTTCTTCACCGGAAACAGAAATTCTTAGGCTATCACCATTTGTTGAAAAGACACCTCTTTAAACCACAGAAGAACTTTCTGCTGCCCAACTTTCACGAAGTCCTCAGTATGACTTGCCTCCACCATGTTCATCCTGTAACTCTTCCTCATGAGCTCAAACATGTAAAAGCACTTTCAATAAGGCATGGCAGCAAAAGTGTTAGTTAAAAAACAATTAAAAATAAATAGGAGCAGAGGGGCGAATCTAGGAGCAGCGGCAATGGCCACACGTGAGTGAAGCTCCAGTCGGTTTAACCTGAAAGCCAGTAATCCATACATCAATTCGGGCCTGCATCGGGGCGGACAACCCAGGAACCAACCCCAGAACCCACGACCCACAAGAGTACCGACCAAAAATCGGTGAAAAGTCAGCAGCAACAGGCAGAGGTGGCGCTCTGTACGCTGCGTGAGGAACTCTGAACATGCGCCAGGCAGGACGGAAGGCCACGTCCATAGTATCGAGATCTGGGATCGGGCTACGTGATGAGTGGCCGAAGAGAGACAACTGGTGATGACAGGCTTCAGGGTCGAAACCAGAGACGGATTTACGGATCCCGAGGAGGCTGGTGTGACAGCTCGCCCTGCTTGAAGAAGAGAAGCAGGCTGCAGGTGAGAGTGTGTAGACGCAGCAGCGTGGGACCCGGCAGAGGACCATGACCACATTGAGAGACGGCCCGCATTCAAGCCTGGAACCGGAACCTGAGGGGACTCCCACTGGCCCAGAATGTTAATTACAGACCCTACAGGTACCCTGCAAAAGCGAGTAGGTCAGTAGGGGGAAGAAACAGGGAAATACACCGCACCCAACAGAAAGTTAAGCTAGGCAGGCCAAAACAGGCCCAGGATTACATTATCGGATGAAGTGCTAGTTGGATCTGTGGGATCACCGCGCAAGAGCACGTGCTGGAGGATAATTCAGCCAAAGAAAGAGGGAGTAGTTTAGATACCACTATCCGCTCCCAGCCAAAGGTCTGCACAAAGGAGTTGCGGAGGTGGTCAGGAGACAAGGCAAAGAACCAGAGGTAGCTGGCTGGAAAAAGAGAGGCCTGGAACCTAATAAAGGAGACGCCCTGATGAGTAAGGGTAAATAGATAGGAACGGAAGGAACACACAAATTAGTAGACTCCCCCCAGGACGCCTAGGCAACAGGAAATGGTAAAACCGAAGGCCTCCTCCACCATACAAGCCAACAAGATGTAAAACTACGTGGTCACAAAGCTCCCGGCCGTGGCTCTGGGAGCACAGGAGGAGGATATGGGGGCTGCGGAACCCTCGCTGATGGCCATAATGGCACCCATCACAGACCTCAGAGGTACTATTGTACCCAAGAGGAGGGAAACGTAGCACAGCTGCAAACTAATACACACAAATTGGAGGAACAAGTTCAGCATCCAAAGCAGCAACAGAGCGTCATGGCGGCTAAGCTTGAAGATCAGGAAGGGTGCCAAGACGCAACTACTAAGGAACCATCAGAAATACCTCTAACTTGTGTTACCACTTTTAGTACCCTCTCCAACCAGATGAAGAAATCTATAAACAAACATTGGAGCATAATTAGGAGCAACAGAAAAGATTGGCAGAAACCACTTTTCTCCTTTAAAAAAACAACCAGCCTCAAGGATACCCTGGTACATACCCGACCCAAGGTCGAAAAACTGAACCATAAAAACCCTGGATCTATCACCAATGCATGGGGCCTTCCACCAATAGTAGGGCACTACCCTTGCTCCAACTGTAGCGTATGTCATCTGACGACACATACAAAAGAACTTTCCTTAGAACCGGGGAAAACCTGGTTTCAAAAGAAACATACCAACTGCAATTCAATGAACGTTGTATACCTCATCACTTGCACGTGTGGGATGAAATATGTTGGGATGACGACCCGAAAGGTCAAACAACGCATTTGCGAGCATCGCAGCAACATCAGATGCCGCAAAGTGACTACCAAACTAAGCGAGCACTTCATCCAACATAACCACACACCAAATGACCTGAGATGGACCATCATAGAGCAGATTGAAACAACTGCCAACACTGCCAGCATACTGTTTGAAAAAGAACAGCGGTGGATGTATAGATTGGGCACACACCTACATGGATTAAACGACCAGATCCCGTGGTCCTCAGTACTGAAACGCTGAAGCATCGGATGTGCACAGTTGGTACACCTGCAACCTATAATAACCACTGGTAACTACCCATTAATATGGGGTACAGTACCAACATTGATCCCCAGTGGTGCGTGTTTTTTAGTCTCTAATAACAGGCGCAGTATAGGTCCTCTACCACACGTAACCATACTAAGCCCCCCTCTCTTTTTGTTCCAATACCCCCTCCTTTGACCTGATGTAACTATTCCCACTCAAATCATTTGAGAACATTGCCCTAATCTCGTGAGCAATTACGGTGTAAACTTTGTCCAGTTAACCCAGCAAAATCAGTGCCGATTTCTTTCCTCAGCAATGTTTAGACGTTGCCATGACATCCATTTCAACCAACGCGAGGATACTTGCTTCCCAAGCCTCGTTCCGTTTTTTTTCTAACCCTCCTCTTGGTTCCAGCCCACCGAGCTTGCTTCTCAAGCCTCGTTTGAATACGGGCTAGGGATTGGTCCGACCAGGACTTCCGCCTCCAAGCCTTAGTGCGAGCACAGCCTCCGATTGGCTGTGGCTAACCCCACCCTCCCCGGCCCCGATCGACACACCATTTTAGCGTCCCCGGCGCCGAGACCCACATCCACGGGGTCCGGAGCAGGAACAGCTAGGTGCCACGAGGGTGCTAGGTGTTGCGGGCGTAAGGATTCTGCACATCAGTAACTCTGAGCTAAGTACATGTCCTGTTCGTCTTCATTGTGAGACCGCGTAAATTTACGAGGTATTCCTTTTCTTTACTTGACTTACAGGGTGTGCCATTTTCGCCTCCACCCCCCTCCCGAGACCCATGGGGTGTGGATCTTTTATCACACAAGTGAGATTTTAAATATCAACACTCGTGCTCCCTCCCATCCGTGTAGGAGGTAGCACTTCAGACCACGACTATTTGGTCGATTGATCTCTATTCCCGAGTGCTGTAAATTCAGCCGCTCTGTCCCACGGCCTGCAAACCTTTCTGCCATGGTGCATGCCCACATGCCTGTAATGCCCTTTGGGCACCCCTACAGCGCTTCCCGGCACTAAAATAGATTTATGGCACCAGGTCTCCTCCTAGACCAATTTACAGCGTCCTAAACGCAGAGACTGTCCTGACAACCTCATACTTGTAAAGATTAATTGTCTGTTTTGTCCTACATGTATGTTTGTCTTTTTTCCTTTTCCAGATTACACAGGTTCCTCTGAGTGGAGGTAAATCCCACAACTTGTGGTTTGTGTTCTGTTTTGCACCTTTTTACACATAAAACAGTTTTTAACTTTCACGTCCTTAGGTCAGGGTGGGCCTTAGCGCGCCCATACCGCCAAGGTACACGCTACATGGTCCTGACGAATGCCCACGTAATTCTTACACTTAGGAAGGGCAGAAACATGTTGACCCCACTTTAAGTGGAAACTCCCATCATAATTTGCGGTAGTTTTTCCACACATATTCCCTTTTAACCATGTCTAAACTGACCAACAAATAAATTATTGCAATTGGTACAGTTCCAGACATTTTTAACATCACTTTTCACACTATTGTCACAAAAACCAGCTCCGCAGTAATCTGGCGTTGTAGCACACCAGGGAGGCACTCCGCTTCTCCTGGTGGGCCCGATGATGAAGCATGTCACCAACCAGGTTGGTGAGTGAGGGCTTCCAAAAAAAAACCCCAAGGTTTCCAAAGTGTTAATGAAAAGGTTTTTGTTTACAGTTTTTCTCACAGTCCTTTCCACAGTCTTTGCCGCTGTGTCTTCATATAGACACCAGTGCACTTGACACTCTTCTTTTGTTTTGCAGCCAAGACGCAACAACATAAGGGTAGTGGGCGTGCCAGAGGGAATGGAGGGCCAGAGCGTAGACCTCATTCTGGAAGATCTCATTCTAAATCACCTATGCCTCAAATGTCTATCAAATTATTTTACGGTTGAACATGTGCACAGAGCCCCAATACCAAAACGGAGACAAGGGGCAACGCCCCGAACAATAATTCCTGAACTATAGAGACAGGGATGCGATCATGCAAGCAGCACATGTTCATGGAGACAGCTTGAACGAAAATGCGACAATACGCTTCTTCCCTGACTTCGCTCTGCAGGTCCAAAAGCTGCAGTGTAATGTTGATACAGTCAAGCAGAAATTACTAAAAAAGGACATTAAGTACATGATGCTGTACACGGCATGGTTGAAAATAATGGCGGAAGGGCAATCCTGGCTTTTTTCCACACCAGAAGAGGCCTGGGAATGGACGGAGGGGTGGAGAGTCATAAAACAGAATTCTCCCAAGGCTAGAGATCAGCAGAAGCCCGCAGGCTTGGATGGGAGTGACAGAACTGAAAGAAATGGAGCGGACAGGTTGGAAGGGGAATGAGGACATCCTGACAAAGAGACTGAGCTGAACGCATATATGGGCAAGTGGGATGGGATCACTTGGCATGTATGAAACTGATGAGAAGGTTCAGGGGGGAAGGGGGGTAGTAAAACCAAGGAACATGACCTGGTGCAACTGGGTGAGATAGCCGTATACGAAGGGATCAATTTACTATTGTATTTAGCGGACTAGCTGGGGGCTCTAGCTTACCCCAGCATGATGCAGTTTAGTAAGGGGCGACAGGCTCTCTGCAAGTTGGGGGGCGGTGGTTCTTTACCTGTCCAGCAGGGTAGCAGTGTGGGGGGGATATAGGTTGGGAAAAGAATATAGCCACGTTGGCGAAGTTATGGTTTTGTATTTCTGTTGAAGCTTAGACACTATCAACATAGACCCACACAGATATACAACGATACAGGCCGTGGGGATGCCAACCGGCTCACATTACCTCGCACACGGAAGTACTGTCTGTTAGACAGGTGGGCCTACAAAACATACGTGACGAATGGTCAGTCACATAAAACCGGGAAACTCACCATAAAATGGCATTTAAAAGTTTGACATGGAATGTCAATGGACTTGGCAGTAAGATAAAACAAACACTAGTTATACAATACCCGCTATGGCACACCCCTGAAATAGTCTTACTTCAGGAGACGCATTTGAAGGGCAGTCATGTAGAGCGCTAGATCAGTGGGGATATAAACTCCAAGCACACGCAGGATATATATTGGGGTCCCGGGATACTCTTCAATATATCTGTCCCATTCATTCTGGGTAGGTGTTGGAGCGATAACTGTTGCATTAACTGGTACTTGGTAGTGTAAAATAATAAATCTATGCTCCATTTACATACCCTCGAAATTACACAAAGACACTCTCCCAGTACTTGGAGATATAATACTCAAAATGCCCTCGTGTACGCATATTTTAGGAGGAGATATGAACTCAGTTATGGACCTGTGGATAGACAGATAATATGGGGCAGCCGGAACAGGGAGTAGAGATAACCTAGAAGGACTCATAACAGCAATAGGGATGATAGACCTGTGGAGGACACATAACCCAACAAGTCGACAATATACATATACCTCTGCAGTGCACAACAGTCATTCCTGGATAGATTACCTGTTTACACACAAAATGCAGGTGGGCCAATTCAAGGGAGCATCCTATAAGGCACATGGTATTTCGGGGCACTCTCTGGTGGAGGTGCAGTTGGGAGGGTTCGGGAGAAGTAGCGTCTTGCCCACGAGTATACCCATGGCACCTTAAAAGTAAACAATTCATGGAGAAAATACAGGAATGCACAACACTGTATATCCAAGAAAATGAGGGATCAGTAGATGCGGCCTCCACCCACTGGGAGGCGTATAAAGCTGTGATTAGGGGATATATCTAGGTATAAATTGGCATCCTAAAGAAAGAGCAAACCAAATAGCTGGAAGAGCTTGAAAGCGAGATAAGCCAACTTGAGAAAGCAACTTGGGAGGAGAGAGACTTGGACACAACTACAAAACACAGGCTTAGGCTCAAACAGCAAGAACTTAGAAATTTGAGTGAACAAAGGGCGAGCACGCATATCTTAGCAACCCAGAGGAAACTGTATGATATTGGTGATAAAGCAGATAAAATGATTGCCTGGCTAGAAAGAAGAGACAGGGAGAGGTACTGGGTCCTTAAAAACCATACCTCAGACAGAGGAGTTCACAGCACTGGGGAGGATATAGCGGAGGCATTTGCACAATACTACGAAACATTATATACCCCCTCCTCGGTGCGTACAGTAGAGGATTGTGAAGAATTACTGAGAGAGATCAACCTCCCTTCACTCTCCAAAGAAGAGAGACATGTTAGATCAAGATTTTACTGTAGAAGAAAGAACGAGGGCTCTTACTGACTTACAATTAGGGAAGGCAGCAGATCCTAATAGTTTGCCTGTGGAGCTGTACAAAAGTGTAGCGAATAAGAGTGCACCCCACCTTTTGAACATGTATCAGGAGTCCGGGAAAAAAGGGGAGTTACCAGCAGATGTGTGAGCACCCACAATACTAGTTATACCAAAGAAAGGTAAACCCCCTACGGACTGCAGGTCCTACAGAACAATTTCACTATTGAATATTTAGGCAAAGGTATGTTATACATGCTACTCAGCCAGTGTGAATGTGCTGTGGAATGTTGGTGTGCATGGTGATGTAATGGAATGTGAGGATGCCTGGAGGTGGAAAGTGTGAGTTGGAGAATGGATTGAGCAGCAGGAAGGCTGCTCCTGGTGGGGTTTCCATTATCACCATCTTGCCTAATAAATCTAATTAAGCAATCAACTTGGAACTGAACCCTCTTTCATTACCACATATTTTGGCGAAGAGGATGGAATTCGAACCCACGCGTGTCCCTGTCACAAGTTAAGTCATGTCTCTAGCTGCGTATGGATTTGTGCCACTGCGTTCTCACCAGCGTGTTGCCTGTGTTCAAAGCTCTGGTGTGAGTTTTGCCACCTGCTGCAGGATTCAGAAGTACAACTGGCAAGAGGAACCCCAGACTCTGTCACATGAACAGCGTTGCGTAAGAAGAGTTCCCAGAGTCTTTGTTCTAAAACTGCAACTATGCAAGGGAGTTTCCGTCTTCCCTTTTATGTAACGCAACAAGGCGGAGGATTGTGGAGAAGAGCTACGTGACAGCTGCAACGAGGAGGAAGAGTTGTAAAGTGGTGCAGTGGTTTGTGTTTCTTGAGTGATCGTGTTTTAATTGTGATAAACCGTGACTGAGTTTTCTTCTGCTGCGCCCATTTTTTTTTCTCTTCAGAGTCCTCGTTTTTTATCTGCACACTATATGGTGTTTATTGCAACTTTTCTGTTATCCCTCGTTCGCTGTGACTTGTGAGTTTGAAATTCTACGACTGGCAACTGTTACCTTCAACGGACTCTCTGGATTTTTTGTGGATTGCGCGAGCCCTCCCTTCGGCTCGCGCAGCGTCCTGCAGCCTCCACGCTGAGCTGCTCGGACGTGTCGCGAGCCACCCAGCTCTACATCAATTTACGTGCCTCCATCTTGTACATTGGTAATCGAGGCAGACGCAGTTTCCTGGACCAGACTGCCAGATGTTCTCCTCAGTATTTTTTGGGAGCAGATAATCAGCAAATCTACTATTTCCTTGACCATCTCATCATCTTCAACTTCTGGTCTTGTGCATGACTTTCCGTTTTTAGTTCTTGCTGAGTCAGCGCATGCGCTGGAAGACATTTTGTAGTGTGCTTATAAAAGTGTTTCCCCAGGCTTCTGCTGGCCTAGCCCTTGCGGTCACGTGTGAGTGCACGCGCCCAGCCACCAGCTTGCTCCATGTTACTCTCTCCCTGTTAGTTTGCTTCCCTTCCCTCCACCCACTGTGTTGCTCCCCTTCCCCCACGCATTCCCTGCCCTCTGATGCTTCTGCCACTCTCCTATTGGTCCCCTCTCCTGTGGCGTTTGTAATCCTGCCCCATGTGTTGCCCCCTCGCCCTCCACTGTGCTTGCGTCTTTTTTAGGTCTCGCCTGTCGATGCGCATGCGCATCGAGCAAGGCGAGAGTATTGGGACTTATCCGCTCTTTATCCACACTGCAAGGAATCGTGGCGATTCCTTGCAGTGCCCGTGACTTTTAAGCTCAATGCGCATGCGCATTGAGCTTAAAAGCGCGTGCACGTCCGTCTTTGTTTACCCGCTCCGCCCCCTCCCCTTCCCGCCGTCTCGCATTTCCCCTGTCGCACTTCTCCTCCCCCCTCCCCTCTCTTCCCTCCGTCTTGTTTATTGTACCCGCTCCGCCCCCTCCCCTTCCCGCCGTGTCGCATTTCTCCTCCCCCCTCCCCTCTCTTCCCTCCGTCTTGTTTTCATCTTTGTTGTCTTCATTTGTGACTGTTTTTCTATCTATATCTTCCTCGGTCTTTCTTCGTTTTCTGTCTTTCTCTGTTTAGCTCTGGGTCACCATCGAGTGTGCGGGCCCACCACCACAGGCACAATTTAAACACACCTTAGCTGTTAAGAAAATGTTACTTCCAATTCCGCTAAAAGGCAAATGTATCAGTGGAATAAAAAAAGATTCCCGATTTGTTGTACATTAAAGCACAGCTGCTGTGAACTGCCATGGTTTTCTGTATAATGGAAAATATTGCCGGTAACTTGAAGTTTGGATCAAATCTTTAACAAAATTATGTTACATGTCTGTATGCAGCGTGAAAAAAAATAAGTATTTTGAAATGGAAAAAAATGAAAATAAGTGGGCAATTTCCTCAGCTGCTGTATAAATCTAAAGATTTCCAGTTTATTTTTCATGGAATTTTGCACAAGCTCTATTTTTCAGTACTTAAAATTACAGCTCTTACCGTCAAACCATTAAGTCGAACCGTTTTTAAAAACATTTTTTATGCTGTTACGGTAGATAGAACACTGCCTACAGTAGCTGACATCTTTCCGAATGTCCCTGCCTACCATATAGTTTCTAGTTTGCTACAGAGGCGTGGCAGGATCGGCATCTATAGCATGCCTACGAACCCTTACCCTCCCCCTTTTGTTTCAAGTTTGTCTTGCCACTTGCCCCATTCTGCGTGTATTTTGCTTCATTTCCCCATTCTTGGTTGTGTTAATCCTTATCGCTCGCGCATTTATATCTTAAATGACCTGACGATTTTCAAAATCTCCTTTAGCAACACTACCCCCCCTCCCCCCCCACCACCACCATATCTCCTCCCTGACTCCCTAATATGCACTTCAAAATTTGACCTAGAGTGTTAGAGAGCTGTTATTATGTGAACCTGCGTGAGATCGAATGAGTGGGTGCCATCCCTTGCATACCACTGTGTATCACCTCGGGTGGTCTTCTAGGCGCCCTGGTCCTGCTTCAGACGTCTGTCGAGTTAGCTCGATCGGTTTGCATTATAACAAACGCTCATGTGCCGTCCGCTTCGTAATCTTTACCTGCAGAAGAGACTTGAATCATCGAAGATAGATTGAGTTAGCCTGGCAGAATTTCCATGCCTGCTTTAAGTGCGTCACAGCATTCTGCTCTCGCCTGGTCATGCTGTTTTCCCTGGAATGACTGTTTTGCTAAGCAGATCCCTCTGTCATTGTTCCAGCATGCTGCTTCACGGGCTACATTACGGAATGCAGCACTGTCTTAATTATTTGCATTTGGCACGCGACCTTCTAAATCTGCATCCTGTCAGGCAGTTCCATTTTCGGTGCGCCTTGCACCTTTTCCTGGAGTCTCCTGCGTGCATTGAAATGTACTTTATCCGTATTCTCTGAAGTTATCCAAGTTCTGGCAAGCACCATGCAGGAGTCCTGCAACACCGCCGCTGCTGCCGTGAGCAATTCACGGATTTCCGGCTATTTGCGCGTCCACAACACTGTACGCAGAACAAGAACATCTGGGGGCGCCGCCATGCTTTCAATAATCTCCAAATTCTCCACGGACCACCCTCCGGCGTTTTTCACAAAGCTGCTCCTATTTCACACTCCCCAGTCTCACGTGGTACACCCCTCCTACCAGCCTTAGTGGTACTCAACCCATACCAACCCCAGAGATCTTCTTGCCATTCCAGCTTTGCGCGGGTTCTCTGTCCTGCCACTGTCCCAGTGCGTTTCTACCCTGGGAATGCCCCACCGTGCGCCGGTCACAATATCTCACACAGTTCGCACCTTGCTGTCTCGCTGTGGTGCTCTCTCTGCCCTGCAAATCTCTGGCCGTTTTCCCGCTCTATCAACTCCCAGTGGTATTTATGCTATAGCCCCCTCCTGTGGTATTTCTGCCCCCCATAGCTTTGCGGTCCCTCACTCACCCTCAACCCCTCACCCTCACTCACCCTCACCCTCACTCACCCTCAACCCCTCACTCACCCTCAACCCCTCACTCACCCTCAACCCCTCACTCACCCTCACTCACCCTCACCCTCACTCACCCTCAACCCCTCACCCTCACTCACCCTCACTCACCCTCACTCACCCTCACCCTCACTCACCCTCAACCCATCACCCTCACTCACCCTCACCCTCACTCACCCTCAACCCCTCACCCTCACTCACCCTCAACCCCTCACCCTCACCCTCACTCACCCTCAACCCCTCACTCACCCTCACTCTCACTCACCCTCAACCCCTCACCCTCACTCACCCTCACCCTCACTCACCCTCAACCCCTCACTCACCCTCAACCCCTCACCCTCAACATCAACCCCTCACCCTCACTCACCCTCACCCTCACTCACCCTCACTCACCCTCACTCACACTCACCCTCACCCTTACTCACCCTCACTCACCCTCACCCTCACTCTCACTCACCCTCAACCCCTCACCCTCACTCACCCTCACCCACCCTCACTCACCCTCAACCCCTCACCCTCACACAGTGGAATAGGTCTCGGAGCATTTGAGTTAGAGCTTTTAGAAATGTTTATGGTTTTTTTTTTTTTATTCTTTAGCATTGGCTACAGGAAACAAAAATGCTAAAGATTTACAAAAAAACCCATAAACAATTCTAAAAGCACTAACTCTAATGCTGCGAGACCTATTGCATTTCCAATGCTTGTTTTTTCTTTTCGCGTGCTTGTTCTCACATTCATTGGAGATGTCAGTAGGCCGTTTTCAGATATTCGTGACACGATTCATGTTTTTGTCAGTAAAATGCATAAAGGCGGATTAAATGCCCGTCCCTTTTTTTATCCTTGACTTTAGTGAAGTCCAATATATTTATTGTACTACGGTAACGGATATGTATACATTTTTTTCAGATGTTATTTGTGTAACCTTAAGCACCGAACAGTGTTCATTTGATTATCGTATACCTGGTTAAAGTATTTCTCTCATCTCTTAAACGTGCGAACTCTGGCAATGAATTATCAGCGTTCCCAGTACTTCCTCTCGCAGTGTTTGAATTAGCATTCTGCATTCTCAGACCACCACCACCACCACCAAGTCCACACCACCACCAATTCCACACCACCACCACCACCACCACCACATCCACCACGTCCACCACCACGTACCACATCACGTCCACTACCACCATGTCCACCACTATGTCCACCACCACTATGTCCACCACCACGTCCACCACCACCACTACGTCCACCACCACTACGTCCACCACCACCACGTCCACCACATCCACCACCAAGTCCACCACCACCACGTCCACTAACACCTCCACAACTACATCCACCACCACGTCCACCCCACCACATCTACCATGTCCACCACCACTACGTCCACCAGCACCACGTCCACCACCACCACGTCCACAACCACCACGTCCACCACCACCACGTCCACCACCACATCCACCACCACCACATCCACCACCACGTCCACCACCACCAAGTCCACACCACCACCAAGTCCACACCACCACGTCCACCACCACCACATCCACCACCACCACGTCCACCACCACCATGTTCACCACATCCACCACAACGTCCACCACCACTACAACCACCACCACCACATCCACCACCACCCCCACGCCCACCACCACCCCCACCACCAACCACCCCCACCACCAACCACCCCCACGTCCACCACCACCACTAAGTCCACCACGTCGACCACCACCACGTCCACCAGCACCAAGTCCACCACAATCACCACCACGTCCACCACCACCACGTCCACCACCACAACCACCACGTCCATGTCCACCACCAAGCCCACCACTAAGTCCACCACCATGCCCACCACTAAGTCCACCACCACATCCACCACCACCACCACGTCCACCACCACCACCACGTCCACCACCACCACGTCCACCTCCAAGTCCACACCACCACTAAGTCCACACCGTCACCACCACCATGTCCACCACCACCATGTTCACCACATCCATCTCCGCCACCACGTCCACCACCACCATGTCCACCACCACCACATCCACCACCACCACATCCACCACCACCACGTCCACCATCACCACATCCACCACCATGACTACCACATCCACCACCACCACGTCCACCACCATGACCACCACCTTAACCACCACCACCACCTCCACCACATCCACCACCACCACCACGTCCACCACCACCACATCCACCACATCTACCACATCTACCACATCCGCCAACATGTCCACCACCAAGTCTACCAGGTCCACCACCACGTCCCCCACCACTACATCCAACACCACGTCCACCACCACCACTACATCCACCACCACCACTACGTCCACCACCACTAGGTCCACCACCACTACATCCACACCACCACGTCCACAACCCCCACGTCCATCACCACGTCTACCACATCCACCACCACGTCCACCACATACACCACCACCACGTCCAACACCACGTCCACCACCACCACGTCAACCACCACCACGTCCACCACCACCACTACGTCACCCACCACCACTACGTTCACCACCACTAGGTCCTCCACCACCACCACATCCACTGCCACCACGTCCACCGCCACCACGTCCACCGCCACCAGGTCCACCCCCACCACGTACACCCCCACCACGTCCACCACCACTAACATGTCCATCACCACCAGGTCCACCACATCCACCAACCCACCACGTCCACCACCACCACCCCCACGTCCACCACCCCACGTCCACCACCACATCCACCACCACATCCACCACAACCCCCATATCCATAACCACTACTAAGTCCACCACCACCACCTCCACCATCACCACATCCACCACGTCCACCACCACCACGTCTACCACGTCCACCACCACGTCTACCACGTCCACCACAACCACGTCGTCCACCACCACCCAACATCCACCACCACCCCGACGTCCACCACCACCCCCACGTCCACCACCACCCCACGTCCACCACCACAACCACCACCACCACTATGTCCACCACCACCACCACGTCCACCACCATGTCCATCACCACCACATCCACCACACCACATCCATGACCACCACATCCACCACCACGTCCATCACCCCCACTACCACTACCACATCCACCACATCATGTCCAGCACACCACCACCACGTCCACCACCACCACCACCAAGTCCATCCCCCCACTACTACGTCCACCACCACCCCCACCACCACTATGTCCACCACCACCTCTACCACCACCTCCACTACCACCTCCACCACCACATCTACCACATCCACCACGTCTACCAGGTCCACCACCACCATGTCCTCCACCACCACGTCCACCACCACGTCCACCACCACATCCATCACCACCACCACATCCATCACCACCACCATGTCCACCACCACCACCACGTCCACCACCACTATGTCCACCACCAACACATCTACCACGTCAACCACCACCACCAACACGTCCTCCACCACCACATCCACCACCAGCACATCCACCTACGTCCGCCACCACTACATCCACTACCACCACTACATCCACCACCACCACCACAACCACGTACACCACCACAACGTCCACCACCACAACGTCCAACACCACCGCGTCCAACACCACCGCGTCCACCACCACTGCGTCCACACCATCACGTCACCACATACACCAGATCCACTTCCACCATGTCCAACACCATGTCCACCACCTCCTCGTCCACCACCACCACGTCCACCTTGTCCACCACCACCACCATCATGTCTACCACATCCACCACCATGTCCACCACCACCACATCCACCAGCATGTCCACCACCACCACCATGTCCACAACCACTACTACGTCCACCACCATCACGTCCACCACCACTACGTCCTGCCACTACATCCACCACCACTACGTCCACTACCACCACGTCCACAACCACCACGTCCACAACCACCACGTCCACAACCACCACGTCTACAACCACCACCGCATCCACCACCACGTCCACCACCAACACCACCACCACATCCACCACCACCACGTCCAACACCACCACGTCCAACACCACCACGTCCATAACCACCACGTCCATAACCACCACGTCCATAACCACCACGTCCATAACCACCACGTCCATAACCACCACGTCCATAACCACCACGTCCACACCACCAAGTCCACACCACCAAGTCCACACCACCAAGTCCACCACCACCAAGTCCACCACCACCAAGTCCACCACCACGTCCACCACCACCACGTCCACAACCACCACGTCCACAACCACCATAACCACAACCACCACTTCCACTACCACCACGTCCACCACCACCACGTCCACAAAGGCCACCACGTCCACCACCACCACACCCACCATGTTCACCACATCCACCACCGCGTCCACCACCAACACCACATACACCACCAATACGTCCACCACCACCACGTCCAACACCACCATGTCCACCACCACCACGTCCACCACCACCAGGTCCACCATCGCCACGTCAACCACCATGACCACCACATCCAACACCACTATGTCCACCACCATGACCACCACCTCACCCACCCCACCACATCCACCACCACCATGTCCACCACATCCACCAACCCACCACGTCCACCACCACCATCCCCCACCCCACGTCCACCACCACAACCCTCATGTCCACCACCACCACATCCACCACCACGTCTACCACGTCCACCACCACGTCTACCACGTCCACCACCACCCCCATGTCCACCACCACCCCCACGTCCACCACCACCCCCACGTCCACCACCACCCCCACATCCACCCCCATGTCCACCACCACCCCCACATCCACCACCAAAACCACCACGTCCACCACCACCATGTCCGCCACCACCACCACGTCCACCACCATGTCCACCACCACCACGTCCACCACCACCACATCCACCACATCCATCACCCCCACTACCACTACCACCACATCACGTCCACCACACCACGTCCACCACCACCACCAAGTCCACCACCCCCACTACTACATCCACCATGTCCACCACCACCCCCACGTCCACCACCACAACCACTATGTCCACCACCACCTCTACCACCACCTCCACCACCACATCTAACATGTCCACCACCACCACATCTACCAGGTCCACCACCACCATGTCCTCCACCACAACGTCCACCACCACATCCATCCCCACCATCACGTCCACCACCACCACTACGTCCACCACGACTATGTCCACCACCACCACGTCCACCACCAACACATCTACCACGTCCACCACCACCAACACATCCACCACCACCACATCCACCTACATCCGCCACCAATACATCCACTACCACCACTACATCCACCACCACCACCACAACCACGTACACCACCACTACATCCACCACCACAACGTCCAACACCACCGCGTCCAACACCACCGCATCCAACACCACTGCGTCCACACCATCACGTCACCACATACACCAGATCCACTTCCACCATGTCCAACACCATGTCCACCACCTCCTCGTCCACCACCACCACGTCCACCTTGTCCACCACCACCACCATCATGTCTACCACATCCACCACCATGTCCACCACCACCACATCCACCAGCATGTCCACCACCACCACCATGTCCACAACCACTACTACGTCCACCACCTCCTCGTCCACCACCACCACGTCCACCTTGTCCACCACCACCACCATCATGTCTACCACATCCACCACCATGTCCACCACCACCACATCCACCAGCATGTCCACCACCACCACCATGTCCACAACCACTACTACGTCCACCACCATCACGTCCACCACCACTACGTCCTGCCACTACATCCACCACCACTACGTCCACTACCACCATGTCCACAACCACCACGTCCACAACCACCACGTCCACAACCACCACGTCCACAACCACCACCGCATCCACCAGCACGTCCACCACCAACACCACCACCACATCCACCACCTCTACATCCACCACCACCATGTCCAACACCACCACGTCCAACACCACCACGTCCAACACCACCACGTCCAACACCACCACGTCCAACACCACCACGTCCAACACCACCACGTCCATAACCACCACGTCCATAACCACCACGTCCATAACCACCAAGTCCACACCACCAAGTCCACACCACCAAGTCCACACCACCAAGTCCACCACCACCAAGTCCACCACCACGTCCACCACCACCACGTCCACAACCACCACGTCCACAACCACCACTTCCACTACCACCACGTCCACCACCACCACGTCCACAAAGGCCACCACGTCCACCACCACCACGCCCACCATGTTCACCACATCCACCACTGCGTCCACCACGTCCACCACCAACACCACATACACCACCAATACGTCCACCACGTCCAACACCACCATGTCCACCACCACCACGTCCACCACCACCAGGTCCACCATCACCACGTCAACCACCATGACCACCACATCCAACACCACTATGTCCACCACCATGACCACCACCTCACCCACCCCATCACATCCACCACCACCATGTCCACCACATCCACCAACCCACCACGTCCACCACCACCATCCCCCACCCCACGTCCACCACCATAACCCTCATGTCCACCACCACCACATCCACCACCACGTCTACCACGTCCACCACCACGTCTACCACATCCACCACCACCCCCATGTCCACCACCACCCCCACGTCCACCACCACCCCCACGTCCACCACCACCCCCACATCCACCCCCATGTCCACCACCACCCCCACGTCCACCACCAAAACCACCACGTCCACCACCACCATGTCCGCCACCACCACCACGTCCACCACCATGTCCACCACCACCACGTCCACCACCACCACATCCACCACCACCACATCCATCACCCCCACTACCACTACCACCACATCACGTCCACCACACCACGTCCACCACCACCACCAAGTCCACCACCCCCACTACTACATCCACCATGTCCACCACCACCCCCACGTCCACCACCACAACCACTATGTCCACCACCACCTCTACCACCACCTCCACCACCACATCTAACATGTCCACCACCACCACGTCTACCAGGTCCACCACCACCATGTCCTCCACCACAACGTCCACCACCACATCCATCCCCACCATCACGTCCACCACCACTACGTCCACCACGACTATGTCCACCACCACCACGTCCACCACCAACACATCTACCACGTCCACCACCACCAACACATCCACCACCACCACATCCACCTACATCCGCCACCAATATATCCACTACCACCACTACATCCACCACCACCACCACAACCACGTACACCACCACTACATCCACCACCACTATGTCCACCGCCACTACGTCCACCAACACTACCTCCAACACCACTACGTCCAACACCACCGCGTGCACCACCACTGCGTCCACCACCACTGCGTCCACACCATCACGTCACCACATACACCACATCCACTACCACCATGTCCACCACCACATCCACCACCTCCACGTCCACCACCACCACATCCACCACCAGGTCCACCACCACCAGCATGTCCACCACCACCACTACGTCCACCACCACTACGTCCCACCACTACATCCACCACCACTACATCCACTACCACCACGTCCACAACCACGTCTACAACCACCACGTCCACCACCGCATCCACCACCATGTCCACCACCACCACCACGTCCACCACCACTACGACCACCACCACCACGTCCAACACCACCACGTCCAACACCACCACGTCCAACACCACCACGTCCAACACCACCACGTCCATAACCACCACGTCCATAACCACCACGTCCATAACCACCACGTCCACCACCACTAACATGTCCATCACCACCAGGTCCACCACATCCACCAACCCACCACGTCCACCACCACCACCCCCACGTCCACCACCCCACGTCCACCACCACATCCACCACCACATCCACCACAACCCCCATATCCATAACCACTACTAAGTCCACCACCACCACCACCACCTCCACCATCACCACATCCACCACGTCCACCACCACCACGTCTACCACGTCCACCACCACCAAGTCCACCACCACGTCCACAACCACCACGTCCACAACCACCATAACCACCACCACCACGTCCACAACCAACATAACCACAACCACCACTTCCACTACCACCACGTCCACCACCACCACGTCCACAAAGGCCACCACGTCCACCACCACCACCATCATGTCTACCACATCCACCACCATGTCCACCACCACCACATCCACCAGCATGTCCACCACCACCACCATGTCCACAACCACTACTACGTCCACCACCATCACGTCCACCACCACTACGTCCTGCCACTACATCCACCACCACTACGTCCACTACCACCACGTCCACAACCACCACGTCCACAACCACCACGTCCACAACCACCACGTCTACAACCACCACCGCATCCACCACCACGTCCACCACCAACACCACCACCACATCCACCACCTCTACATCCACCACCACCATGTCCAACACCACCACGTCCAACACCACCATGTCCAACACCACCACGTCCAACACCACCACGTCCATCACCACGTCCATAACCACCACGTCCACACCACCAAGTCCACACCACCAAGTCCACACCACCAAGTCCACCACCACCAAGTCCACCACCACCAAGTCCACCACCACGTCCACCACCACGTCCACCACCAACACCACCACCACCACCACGTCCACCACCACTACGACCACCACCACCACGTCCAACACCACCACGTCCAACACCACCATGTCCAACACCACCACGTCCAACACCACCACGTCCATAACCACCACATCCATAACCACCACGTCCATAACCACCACGTCCATAACCACCACGTCCACCACCACTAACATGTCCATCACCACCAGGTCCACCACATCCACCAACCCACCACGTCCACCACCACCACCCCCACGTCCACCACCCCACGTCCACCACCACATCCACCACCACATCCACCACAACCCCCATATCCATAACCACTACTAAGTCCACCACCACCACCTCCACCATCACCACATCCACCACGTCCACCACCACCACGTCTACCACGTCCACCAACACGTCTACCACGTCCACCACAACCACGTCGTCCACCACCACCCCACGTCCACCACCACCCCGACGTCCACCACCACCCCCACGTCCACCACCACCCCATGTCCACCACCACAACCACCACCACCACTATGTCCACCACCACGTCCACCACCATGTCCATCACCACCACATCCACCACACCACATCCATGACCACCACATCCACCACCAAGTCCATCACCCCCACTACCACTACCACGTCCACCACATCATGTCCAGCACACCACCACCACGTCCACCACCACCACCACCAAGTCCATCCCCCCACTACTACGTCCACCACCACCCCCACCACCACTATGTCCACCACCACCTCTACCACCACCTCCACTACCACCTCCACCACCACATCTACCACGTCCACCACGTCTACCAGGTCCACCACCACCATGTCCTCCACCACCACGTCCACCACCACGTCCACCACCACATCCATCACCACCACCACATCCATCACCACCACCATGTCCACCACCACCACCACGTCCACCACCACTATGTCCACCACCAACACATCTACCACGTCAACCACCACCACCAACACGTCCTCCACCACCACATCCACCACCAGCACATCCACCTACGTCCGCCACCACTACATCCACTACCACCACTACATCCACCACCACCACCACAACCACGTACACCACCACAACGTCCACCACCACTACGTCCAACACCACCGCGTCCAACACCACCGCGTCCACCACTACTGCGTCCACACCATCACGTCACCACATACACCAGATCCACTTCCACCATGTCCAACACCATGTCCACCACCTCCTCGTCCACCACCACCACGTCCACCTTGTCCACCACCACCACCATGTCTACCACATCCACCACCATGTCCACCACCACCACATCCACCAGCATGTCCACCACCACCACCATGTCCACAACCACTACTACGTCCACCACCATCACGTCCACCACCACTACGTCCTGCCACTACATCCACCACCACTACGTCCACTACCACCACGTCCACAACCACCATGTCCACAACCACCACGTCCACAACCACCACGTCTACAACCACCACCGCATCCACCACCACGTCCACCACCAACACCACCACCACATCCACCACCTCTACATCCACCACCACCATGTCCAACACCACCACGTCCAACACCACCACGTCCAACACCACCACGTCCAACACCACCACGTCCAACACCACCACGTCCATAACCACCACGTCCATAACCACCAAGTCCACCACCACCAAGTCCACCACCACCAAGTCCACCACTACGTCCACCACCACCACGTCCACAACCACCACGTCCACAACCACCATAACCACAACCACCACTTCCACTACCACCACGTCCACCACCACCACGTCCACAAAGGCCACCACGTCCACCACCACCACGCCCACCATGTTCACCACATCCACCACCGCGTCCACCACGTCCACCACCAACACCACATACACCACCAATACGTCCACCACCACCACGTCCAACACCACCATGTCCACCACCACCACGTCCACCACCACCAGGTCCACCACCACCAGGCCCACCACCATGACCACCACATCCAACACCACTATGTCCACCACCATGACCACCACCTCACCCACCCCACCACATCCACCACCACCATGTCCACCACATCCACCAACCCACCACGTCCACCACCACCATCCCCCACCCCACGTCCACCACCACAACCCTCATGTCCACCACCACCACATCCACCACCACGTCTATCACGTCCACCACCACGTCTACCACGTCCACCACCACCCCCATGTCCACCACCACCCCCACGTCCACCACCACCCCCACGACCACCACCACCCCCACATCCACCCCCATGTCCACCACCACCCCCACGTCCACCACCAAAACCACCACGTCCACCACCACCATGTCCGCCACCACCACCACGTCCACCACCACCACGTCCACCACCACCACATCCACCACCACCACATCCATCACCCCCACTACCACTACCACCACATCACATCCACCACACCACGTCCACCACCAAGTCCACCACCCCCACTACTACATCCACCATGTCCACCACCACACCCACGTCCACCACCACAACCACTATGTCCACCACCACCTCTACCACCACCTCCACCACCACATCTAACATGTCCACCACCACCACGTCTACCAGGTCCACCACCACCATGTCCTCCACCACAACGTCCACCACCACATCCATCCCCACCATCACGTCCACCACCACCACTACGTCCACCACGACTATGTCCACCACCACCATGTCCACCACCAACACATCTACCACGTCCACCACCACCAACACATCCACCACCACCACATCCAGCTACATCCGCCACCAATACATCCACTACCACCACTACATCCACCACCACCACCACAACCACGTACACCACCACTACATCCACCACCACTATGTCCACCGCCACTACGTCCACCAACACTACCTCCAACACCACTACGTCCAACACCACCGCGTGCACCACCACTGCGTCCACCACCACTGCGTCCACACCATCACGTCACCACATACACCACATCCACTACCACCATGTCCACCACCACATCCACCACCTCCACGTCCACCACCACCACATCCACCACCATGTCCACCACCACCAGCATGTCCACCACCACCACTACGTCCACCACCACTACGTCCCACCACTACATCCACCACCACTACGTCCACTACCACCACGTCCACAACCACGTCTACAACCACCACGTCCACCATCGCATCCACCACCACGTCCACCACCAACACCACCACCACCACCACCACGTCCACCACCACTACGACCACCACCACCACGTCCAACACCACCACGTCCAACACCACCACGTCCAACACCACCACGTCCAACACCACCACGTCCAACACCACCACGTCCAACACCACCATGTCCAACACCACCACGTCCATCACCACCACGTCCATAACCACCACGTCCATTACCACCACGTCCACCACCACCACGTCCACCACCACCGTGTCCACTACCACCACTATGTCCACCACCACTACATCCACCACGTCCACCAACACCACGTCCACCACCACCACCACCACATCCACCACCACCACCACATCCACCACCACCACTACATCCGCCACCACCACTACATCCACCACCACCACTACGTCCACCACCACAACGTCCACAACCACTACTTCCACAACCACACCACCACACCCACCACCACGTCCACCACCACTACATCCACCACCACTACATCTACCACCACTACGTCCACCACCACTACGTCCACCACCACTACGTCCACCACCACTACATCCACCACCACTACGTCCACCACCACTACGTCCACCACCACTACGTCCACCACAACTACGTCCACCACAACTACGCCCACCACCAAGCCCACCATCACCACCACCTCCACCACCCGAGACGGGTAAAGTGTCACTGGAGGGCAGGGGTAAAAGGAGTGTCAACCCCAGCTGTACATGGGACATTTAAGGATGCATTGGGTACGAGAAGACAGGAATAGGAACTTGAAGTATTACACCAGACCCAAGATACATTATGAAGAGGCGCAATGTCACAGGGGCTCCTGTAAAAGCACTCGCAGCATCTCTACCTCACAGTGGCATACCTGCACGAACCACTCACTCAAACAAGCATTGGCATAGCCAATAGGTCTCACCTTTGGGACCTCTCAAGTGTTCAGCCAAGCAACACTTGATCTTGTTGCACCAAGGATATTATGCTGGATAACCACTGATAAGGTCCCAAAGGCGAGACCTATTGGCTATGCCAATGCTTGTTTTCTCTTTCTTTTCTTTCTTTTTTTTTGTCAGAACCAGTTAAGACAGGGGTCAAAATACATTAATAAAGCCAGCGAACAATAACAAAAAGTACAGTCACAAGCTATTGGAAAAAACATCATATCAAACTTATAGTAAACACGACACAGATGACCTAAAAATATTTGATTATGAGCAAAGGAGAAATGATTAAACACAGGGGGAAAAAAAAGGGTGAGAGAGAGGAGAACAAGAAAGAGTGAAGCACATTCATTATTTCATCATGGCTAAGGTATAAGAGACCTAACCCCCCTCCTCCAGTTGGTTATAGGCAGTCAAATCGCGTTGCCACGCACAGCAGTTTTTATCCCCCTGATAGCATAAATGGCGCTCTCCTGATTAAAAACACCAAGAAGACGAGCTAGCCACATTTGAAAGCTCGGTGGATCTGAGTCTTTCCATCGTACTGCTAGTATGACTCTAAAAACGGCAGAGCCTATATATAACATTGCTTCTTCCTCCGCTTTTAGGTTGAGTGTACTGTCAAATCCGAGCATATAGAGAGTGGGGGAGTCAGCTAATTTGTGACCGAACACCTCTTCCCAGAAATCGGACATCATTTTTATAATTAGAGTTAATTCCTTACACTCGCTAAACATGTGTATTAGAGTTGCGGGCCGGATAGACATCTGGGGCAGTGATCATTCTCCCTTTTTCCCCAAGCACGTAGTTTTGCGGGGGTAAAGTACAAATTATATATGGTTTTGTAGGTCTGGGCTTTTAGGCTAGCTGACATAAGAAGGCGTGATGATAGGTGTAAGCTCATATCGATATCTACATTCGGATTAACCAATTTATCAGCCCAGGCTACTTCTGTTTGCTCTACATCATCTTGTAGTTTATCCAACAGTTGCCCATAGATTGAGCCAATTCTTGTGGCCTTACTAGCAATGGTTTCAATAATTTCAATTCTCCCCAAGTTGATGTTGGGAGCTTTAAGTTTAAGTATAGTATACACCTGAATGAATTTGAGGTAGTGCCCATTAGGTAGGTGACATTTTATCTGTAAGTCTGCAAATGTGGTAGCTAAATCTTCCCCCAGGAGGTCCCCTACTGTAATGATTCCTAAGGAATCTCATTTATTTGAAATGACATTGTTCACTAAAGCGGGGAGAAGATTGGAGTGCCATAGGGGGGTGTATCTATTTATTTTCGAAATTTGCATATATTTAACCGTTCTTGACCAGATTCTCCACGCATTGGAGATGACTTTGAATTTGCTCTTCTTGTAGTAGCTTGCTTCTACTTGCCTCAGAAAGAGACCTTTAGACTTCTGCCCTAATGACAGCTCATAAATAGATGGAACTGTTGTAGCCTCCATATCATCAGAGGAGGGGATGGAATATAGAAGCGGGGCCATTTGTTGGAGGAACGGAGCCCAGAAGTAGAATAGCATGTTGGGAACTGCTAATCCTCCTCTGTTCTGAGGAACTGAGAGAAATTTCAAGGATCTTCTGATTTTACCCTGTTGCCACATAAATTTGGACATAAGAGATTCTAGTGTTTTTAGAATGTTATCTTCGAAGATCAGAGGGATAGCTCGGAAAAGATATAGCCCCCTGGGGAGGATATTCATCTTTAAGAAATTTCCCCCATCGATGATTAAAAGATGTAAACTATTCACTCGATCTAGGTCTTTTCTCATAACATTTAATAATGGCTCATAGTTAAGCTTGGGGATTGATTTGACATCAGGACTTATACTAATGCCTAAATATGTAGCTTTCTCGGCTTTCCTAGGGTCACTACAAACGATATTATCGGTACAAAGCATGATTGTTTTTTCTTTATTAATGAATAGCCAGAGTAAAATCCGCACGTTTCTGTTAAAGCCTCTTTTTCCGACATTGCTTCCAGAGGATTAGGTGTTAATACCGCTAGGTCGTCGGCGTAAGCCAGTACCTTAGTTTCAAATTGGCCAGCCACCACAGGTTTGATTATTTGATTTTCTAAAAGCTTCAGGATTAAGGGATTTATATATAGGGCAAATAATATTGGGGAGCAGGGGCATCCTTGCCTTGTACCTCTAGATACATTAATCGTGTTTGATTCGGAACCCATTATCTGTAATTTAGCTTTGGGGTCAAGATACATCGCCATTATGGATTTGACAGATTTGGAGCCAAAATTGGTACGGGTCAATGCTGCCCAAAGGAAGTTCCAGGACAAACGGTCAAAGGCCTTCTCGACGTCCAGGAGGATCATCGACATCTGGCCCCCTGTTGTGGACATTATATCAAATAAGGAGATGGTCCTTCGAGTGTGATCAGTCGTGCCTTTGCCAGGGATGAATCCGTGCTGCCATGGAGAGACCAGATGTTCGACGACCCTCCCGAGCCGGATGGCCATAACTTTCGCATATAATTTGGAGTCAGAATTGATTAGGGAGATTGGGCGATAAGATGATAGTTGATCTGGGGGCTTCCCCTTTTTTGGGTTTTCTCTTTCTTTTCTTCGTATTTGCTTGTATAATTCTGCTTATTTGCTTGTCCATGATGCCTGTCTTTGCTGGTATAATTTTCTCATTGTTATGCCCATGATGCCTGACTAGTGTTTGGCACTTGGTGAGACTTTCTGTAGCATGTCCACTCACGCAGAGACTGAGTCTTTAAGACCTGCACCTTTTGGCAGCTGTTTGGGACTTTGGGTGAGGAGTCGCTCACCGGAGTGAAGTACCAGTTTCTTTAATAATACCGTTTTAATTTCAAATGTTCAATGCTTTACTGTTTCGTTTTGTTGTGTTTTTACCTAGGCATGTTTCACAGAGTGTTTATTGCTTATTGTTTTTTTTTTAGTCCTTCAGGTCTCTAGATATTCGTGCCTTCCACTTATTTATTGTATATTCTGTGCTCGATTTATGGTTTTTTTGTTGAGGGGTCTGCTAGTTATGCTATGGGATTTAGTGTACTTTCTTTGATTTCGAGTCTAATGGTTGTAGTATTTAACTGCTTTTGAGTACTCAATTTCGTGGAGTTTAGGATTTCGGTACTGCTTTGTGAGGTTGTGTGCCTGATACTTAGTCATAGTGTTTTATTCTACTGCTGTGTGTAGTGGCGTGTATTTAGAGGTGTGTTGCCTGAGACTTTTAGTTTGTCAGGTGTACAGGGCAGTTTTTGCGCTTTAGTGTTGATTGCTGTCGTATTAGCACTAATGTTTCCTTGAAGAGTTTTTCGTATGTTTGGAGTGGAGCTTTATTCCACACTTACCGCCCTTACTTCAGGTTTGGACGAAGGGCTGATTTAAAGCCAGATTTGCGATGAGTGAGTGTTTTTGCCAGTGATTGCTGTTTCCCTTACATTTTGTTAGGTGTTGAGTTGTTCCGTGTGGAGCGCCTTTCCACACATACCACCTTAACTTCTGGTTTGGGTGAAGGGCTGAGATGAAGCCAGATTTTGAAGAGTGAGTGTTTTCCTTGTGATTGCTGTTTCCCTTACATTTTATTGGGTGTTGAGTTGTGCATTTTCACATTTTCCATGTGGAGCGCCTTTCCACACGTACCACCCTAACTTTGGGTTTGGGTGAAGGGGTGAGTTGAAGCCAGATTTTGAAGAGTGAGTGTTTTCCTTGTGATTGCTGTTTTTCTTACATTTTATTGGGTGTTGATTTGTGCACTTTCATATGTTCTGTGTGGAGCGCCTTTCCACAAATACCAACCTTACTACAGGTAAGGGTGGAGGGCAACGTTTATGCTGTCTGTTTGCTGTGGAATGTATTTTCCATGTTGCCTACCGTTTTTTTTTTGCTTGTGTGTGCATCGTTCCCTACCGCGCATTGTAGTTGGTATCCTTCTTATCACTTTCTTGTTACCATGGCCAGCCAACTTGTTTTTGGTATTTGGTTTTGTTGGTGTTAGTGGTGTGGTAGTGTGTGCATTTCCTTGGTTTGGTTAAAAAGGGAGATAATGTATGTATATCCCTTTTTATTACATTATCATTTGTTGTACACATGCATGATATGTTTACATCTGTTATCTGCATGTTTTCACATCAGCACTTTGCTTCAAAGTTTATTTGCTTGCATTTGTTCTGATGCCCGTGTTGCATGTAATAGTTTTATCGCCGTCCGTTGCATGCACTATTTTTAATGTTATTCTATTTTGAGATTCTTTGTTGTTTGCATAAAGAAAAGGAGATGTGTTATACTTGCTGCTCAGCCAGTGTGAATGTGCTGTGGAATGTTGGTGTGCATGGTGATATAATGAAATGTGAGGATGCCTGGAGGTGGAGAGTGTGAGCTGGAAAATGGGCTGAGCGGCAGGAAGACTGCTCCTGGTGGGGCTTCTCTTATTACCATCTTACCTAATAAATCTGCTTAAGCAATCTACTTGGAACTGGACCTGCTTTCATTACCACAAAGTACTAGCGAGAGCACTAGTGACCAGACTAAAAACAGTGATCACAGCGTTGGTCCACCTGGACCAATCAGGGTTCATGCCTCATAGAAGCACGAGACTCAATCTAAGGAGATTATATGGGGTGATGGACTGGAGCAAAACGGGACAAAGGGAGGATGCAGTGCTCTTATCTTTAGACGCACAAATGGCGTTTGATAGTATTGAACGCAAAACATGTTTGAAAAGCTGAATAGACTGGGCTTAGGTCCTAAATTCTGTGAGTGGGTAAACCTTTTGTACCAAGACCCGCAGAACAGAGTACAGGTTAATGGAGTAGTCTCACATCCCTACACACTCAGGAAGGGCACAGGACAAGGCTGCCCACTCTCACCACTGATCTTTGCCCTCGCATTGGAAACGTTGGCATCCAGGATGCGAATGGTCCAATGGGAGGACAGAATATCCCTATACGCAGATGATGGGCTCCTGTATTTGACTAATCCATATATATCGTTACACAGGGTGTTACATATATTTCAGCTGTTTGGCAGCTACTCTAGGTACCCAATCAATTGGAATAAATCCCTGATCTTTCTATTGAAGGGCGCCATCCCTCAGAGACTGATTGAGACGATATAATTAACAGTCAAGCACAATTTTACATACTTAGGCATACAAATTTCAGCGAGAGAAGAAGACTTCCTGGAAGGAAACCTACCTACTCAGATACAGCGATTAAAGAGTGATTTGGCTCACTGGAGGAAGTTGTAATATCAATGATGGGCAGAGTAGTGATTTTTAAAATGATGTCCCTACCCAGACTGCTCTATATTCTACAAAATACCCCATATGAAATACCAAAATCTGTGTTTCAGGGTATAGATAGTTAGCTGCGTAACCTCTTGTGGGACGGAGGCAGCTCAAGAATAGCACTCTAAGTTATGAAGAGGAATATTCGAGGGAGGGCTCGCAGTTCCAGACATAGGAAAATGTTACTGGGCATCGCAGTTGACAGTAGTGAATGATTGCGCTTTCACGGTTCGCAATGACCCAGCCTTTCGAGATGACCACTGGTCTATGGGAAAGAGAGGCTATATCGCAGCACCCTACCACAGAGGTAAGGAAAAACAACTGCCACTACATACACACAGCAGTGGTAAGGGCCTGGCGGGAAACTTCCAAATACCTGGGATGGGAAGGGAAGTTGACGGGGAGGACTCTGCTATGGGACAGCGCCCTGCTATTTGAGGTGGGTGCCTTGACAGGATTAAAAAAAATGGGAACGGTTAGGGATAGAAAGTCTAGGCAATCTCTGGACGGTACAAACACAGGTTAAGTTTGAAACCATACAGAAAGAATATGAATTGGTGGGCTCAGAAAGGTACAAATATCTCCAACTGGGACACGCCCTACGTCAGCACATCAGAGAAGGGAAAACCCTGACAGAATACTCGCCACTACAGGACAGATTGTTGACCGACCCCATGAGGACTAAGGCAACCTCTTTGACATATAAGATAATCATATACAACTCACCTAACCCGATAGACCCCCTGGGGGGAACCCGGGAGATGGAACTAGAATTCCTAGAAGATGACGACTGGGAGGAAGCAGTGCAGAGCCCGAGGGAGGTTGCCATAAGGGCCCGATTTCGTCTCATCCAGCTGCGCTTCCTACACAGGTCATACGCTTCCAGGACGCTGCTACACCGATTGGGTCATGGCACATCTAGGTACTGTGCGAGGAGATGTGGGGAGGTTGGCTCCTTTTTCATATACTTTGGGAGTGTAGCTAGATTCATAATTATTGGACGGCAGTGACTCAAATTGTGTCAGAGGTCACTAAATCACAGATTCCAGTGGAGCCACGAGGGCTACTGACATGCATGACAGGCGAGACAAAATAGCCCAAATACACACTAACGTGGATCAAAATACCGGAAGTTGTGGCCTAAAGGAATATAGCCAGTACGTGGGGGGCAAATGGAACACCAGACTCAAGGGAATGGGAGGAAGACTTGGATTGGTGCTCAGGAGCCGAGAAAGCAATGTATCAAGCCAGAGGTTGCCCATGAAAATGGGATAAGATCTGGGGGCTTTGGATTGCATACAGGGGGCATTACATTCAAATGAGAGGAGCAGAAGATGAAAGAGCAAAGATGGCTCATAAGGGGAATATAATTGGGATTCCCTACTGCCAGTAGGTCACAACAAGAACAGGCTAAGATCCGGTGGGGAACAGACCTTAGGTACATGTAATGTAATGTATAAGAAATGCAAGTTCCATTTAATGTGACACCTATGTGATGGTCGGATGTACCGAGCAATGACTAATAATAAGATTTAAAAAAAAGAAGAGCAAGCATCCAGAAAAGGGTTCATGCTGCAAAAGCACAGCTCCCTGACCTAGAGCCAACCAGCAGATTAAAGCCTACAAGGCCAATAGATTCTAAAAATCCAAATGAACAGAAAGCACTGAAAGATGCACATTGACTATTTATTAAAGGTGTTCCCCTGTCTACCGTAAATATTCATCTAAGGTCTCCAAATGGGGAGTGATTCGGTTAAGGACTAAGGAGGCTGGAATCTATAATCAGTTTCTAAAAAAGGGTACCTCCTAGACCATAAACTCTCACTGCGAAGAAGCTACAACATTCTCCCTCTGAAAGTTCACTTAAAGAACACTTTATTTAAGCACCACTCTCCATATTAGTGCTTCCACTGCATGTCCGGAACAAGCGGCCCAGCTTGAAAATTCAAGACAAGTACAAACACCTAGAATCTTGTACTACATACGTTGTATTATCAGTCAGAGACCTATTGAACATATTGCAGACAAATACACTGAATACTCAAAAGCATTCCTACACCTGCTAAGGTCTGCCACAAACAGAGGGCAACTTACAAATCTACATCCCCAATTAATTCACAAAGGTTAAGAAAAGGATCCAAATCGTACCCTTATACAGGACTTTATCACAGAAAACAATATCATGTTCAGAGGGGAAACCAATTTTTAAATCTTTAAGAGTTTTAACTTTCTCCAGACCTTTGACTATGTTTGATTCACCAAGATAATGGCTCTATGAATACATAAAAAGGTATGTCAACATATATCCATCTAGACCAACTTACAATAGGCCAACACAAAGACAACAACTGCCAGAGCCCAGAAGACACAGTCACATTAAGGCCCACTTACTGTCTCTTTTTTCTTGAACTGCAACTATGACAGCAATCTGAGCCCGGAGTCGGGCTAGCTCCTGCTCAAGTGCTGCAATTTTCTGAACGGTCTCATAATTTTGTGGAAGATGTTCTCCAGCTTGCTCTGTCTCTTCTGGAGAGGATGACATGGCGGACCTCTCAGCCGACTTGGAACACTGGATTGGTTTGCTGGTGATACTTGTAGACATGTCATTCCTGTAAGGAGGATTCATTTAACAAGAAGGAAAAGGAAGAAGTGAGTGGTATGAACAGAATTAACTGGTGGTGTTACACAAAGTGAAAGCGTAGTTAATTCTACTGTGTTTCTTCCACAAACCACCTCAAATCACTGCCCTCTAGACTCCTCCTCTCATTTTATGGTGGAATAGCGCAAGCATGCTTAAAAAATACTAAACCAAAACTAGTGTACATCAAGAAATGCATGTCCCTCTCTTATTACCAAGCATAAGGTCGACAGCCATCGCCCATTGATCCAGTCCTTTGCTAACCCTTATTTTCCAACTCTAGAGCAGATAAGAGTTATTTTGTTATATGGCAATGACAGCATGGGCATGAAAGTATGGGTACACATTTTTTGCTGCAACCATTTTCACAGAAGCCGACAATAGAACCTCTTGCACAAGCTGTGGGGTAGTGAATCAGAAAAGCATGGAAGGGATGGAAGTTGGAAACAAATGTGCAAGGATGAATATGATAGATCCTCGGTTGGTAAAGGCGTACAAGGGGAAAGTTCAGAAGTAGCAGTGCTAAGCTTGAGCGTGACCTATGAGGCAGAAATAAGAACAAGCCAAGCTCATTTCACAACATAAAAGTGTAGAGATTCCAAAGCAATGTTATAGTAGCCAGCATCCAAATGCCCAGGTAGACAATAATTCAGTGACAAAATGTATTATTGTAACTATTGTAAAGCAAAATTGATGGAGTACATTGAAACAAAACATTTTCATGACATCGATAGGGCTTATCCAGGTCATCCAATTGCACATTTGAACATTATTTTTGCAGAATTCTCATCTGTTTATTATTAGAGTGCAGAAATAACCTCTGAAAGCTGACCAGTTAACTTTGTTTGGCACTGGAGTGGCACTCAGTATGTGATGTTTTAGTAACTTTTCATCCACTTGAACGAGAAAGAACTTTATGGAAAACTTAATTATGGAACTGGCCTGCTAGTGATCCCTAAAGTCAAGAAGGCCCGAATGGGTGGTAGATCCTTACGGCTCTTGGCAGCTGGGAGCTGGAACAACCTCCAGCTTGAGCTCCGGATGGAACCTTCGGAGACCAGGTTCAGAAGAGAGCTCAAAATACACCTGTTCCTCCACTAAAGAGCCTGGGCGCCTTAGTCTGGGTAGGGGGCTCTGGGATTTCTCACTCACCATAGCGCGGGGACACGCCGGTGGGCGTAACCAGGCGCTTTACAAGCTTCCCTATTATTATTATGATCTATCACGAGCCAATGGGGTAAATCCACAATAAGTGCTATCCACATAGTGGGTGGGGGAAAATGCTGTAAATAAACAAGTGCTATAGAAGCATTGTTGAGAGTAGGTGAGAAGCACAATGCAGAGACAGGAGAAAGGGAAAGCACTCTGCAGTGACAAACAAGCACTGTGTGGATGTTGAATGAGTGAGAATATCTGTTCGGACTGGGCATAGAGATAGTGCAAGGTCCGCTGTGCATACACATGCGGAACGGTGCTGTGTAGACGATGTATTTCAGCCAGACAAGAAAGTGAAAGGCGGGAAAGGAGGAGGAAAAGAAAGTGTATGTGATGAATGAAAGAGGCATGAGGTTGAATCAAGATTTTTAGCCTAGGTATTTAGTAACCCAGACATAGCAGGGCCTATAGTAGCCTTCAGAGGGAACTTATTCTTTTACAAAATACGCATAGGAACAAGCGTTTTGCAGAAAGTCAGCAGGGACAAAGACAGGGAGTGGATGAGATTCACAAGTGAGTGCAAGGCTGCGCGGGGAGCAGTAGAGAAGAGAAGAGGCTGCCGCAGCTCTCCACTGACCCGGCTACCAGCTGGCCCGCCGCCGACCCGCTGGTCCCTGCCGCCACCAAGGGTTGCTTGCAGCAGACTCCCCCCACCTAAAAAACTGGATTGTGACCCCCCGCCGGAATTACGGCAAAATACCGCAGCCGCCGCTGCAGCAGCTGCAACCAGCCCGCAAATTTCATCTTCGCCCGTGACCTCGGGGGCCCGGTACAGCACGGCTCTCATGGAGTTTTGAGGCTGCAAGACGGCGGCAGCTGCCGCGAGTGGCAGGCGGCGGCGGAGTGTGAGCCCAGCGGACCCACGGAAGCGGCCCAACCAGGTTGGGTGCGGCTTGTGGATCCGTCCCTCCCCTAGTGACTGTACGCCCCACCGGCATCAGGACCCGCCTCTCTCTGGTCATTGGTGCCAGCAGAAGGGTGGGAGCAGACGGCTGGTACAACAGGCAGGGCTGGAGCCGGTTTGCGCCCAGTGAGCTCTACGGCAGGGGCGAAGAGGAGGCTGTAAGGGCATAGGGGGCAAGCGCAGTGTTGCGTAGCCTGGCGCCCCCTCTCCCCTGCTCAAGTTACAAGGCCTACCAGTACCTTTAGAAACTGTGCTCCAACAGCTAGCTCCGCCTGCCGCCAACAAGAGAGGAGTCCCATGCTTCTGCGGGGCTCCTGTGGGGTGGGCCCGCCTGCATCTGCCTACCACCAGAGTGCCACTAGCGCCTCCCGCTCGCCTTGCCTCCAGGGCTCCCCTTTGCCTCCCCCCACCTCCTCTTCACCTTGCGTGGGGGACCCGCTGTGGGGGAAAGCACCTAAGTTCTCCCCTGCCTTGAAAGCCCTGCATTGGTTACCGGTTGCCAGAAGATCCACGTTCAAGCTGCTTTGTATCACCCACAAAGCAATACGTGGAATGGAACCGCTCTTCATCAGGAATAAAATCACCAAACATTCAACAAAGGAACCTCCGCTCTAAAGGAGCATCTTGCCTCAAAATCCCACCATACAAGAAAAAAAACATGGGTGGCACATGCTTCTCTGTTCAAGCAGCCAAACTATGAAACTCTTTACCCCCTAACATAAGGTCCACCGACAACCACCTTATCTTCAGAAAACTACTCAAGATTTGGCGCTCCCCCACAAAAGCACCATACGCAAACAGAAATTTACAGCATATCCCTCTGTATACAAGCATTTTTTTTCCACTATAGATATGTGCCTATCTTTGTGTATTACTTTGTATAAACATGTAAAATAATGATGTTGTTGAGAGAAAAAAATATAATAATAAATAAATAAATAAAAATCATCTTTGGTCTACATGTACATACTTCCATTGTGCATCTATGTACCTTCCATGTACTTGGATCTGTGTGTCTGTTACTTTTCTCCTGAAAAAGCTTTTCCAATGCACTACCCTATTTCTCATCCTGTGCCTCTATCAATATCTTTAATCTACATATACTTACCTTCTTTATGTATCTATATACTTTCAATGTAATTATGGATCTATATATTTATCACTTTCTTCTAATTTAGCATTTCCAATGCACTACCCTATTTCTCAGCCTATACTTCGCTCAATATATCTTTTAGGCCAACCTTCTGACTCATCTCAAACTTCTTCTACTACTCCTTCCAATGCACTACCCTATCTCTCATCCTATACATCTATCAATATATCCTCTACATCCACTCTCTCATTTATCCCAAACCCCATACCACTACTATGATTGCCAAAATAACCCTTTCTAGACTCTCTCCTACTCTACCCCTCCTTGCATCATCTGACACCTCTTTTACTATACCGATCCCCTAAAACAAACCTTTCTAAACTCTTTCCTCTGAGTCCTCCCCTCCAAAACTAATTTTTACTCATCCAAAAGCCTCCTCCTATTGCTAAGAGCTAAAAAAAAAAATATTTAACTCTTTTATCCCTCCACTATCCTCTTCAATCAAAATTAACACACTAACATCACTTGACCTGGTCAGAACCGGTCGCTTCACCCGCCGCGCGGCCCTCCTTGGTGTGCCTTGGTGTGCCTGATATCGTATTCGCACTGTATCTCCTACATTCTGTGCCATTGTGCCTGGTATCGTATCCATATTGCCTTGGTGTGCCTGATATCGTATTCGCACTGTATCTCCTGCATTCTGTGCCATTATTATTGCATTGTTTTGGTATTTGTGCCAGCGACCTCCTTGGTTGTGCCCCCGATCTCACCTGTGCCATTATTATTGCATTGTTGTGCCCTTAGCCCGTCTCTCCTCCCCGCTCCCTGCCGCTGCTCCCCCGCGGCCCCACCCCCGCTCCCTCCAGCATCTCCGGACCGATCCCCTCCCCACTCGCCACCCCGCTCCCGCCTCCCAGCTGCTCCTCCCTCGCTCCGCCCCCTCAACTCTCCACTTATGGCAGAGTTGCATACGCGCAGCGGGCGCGCACTAAACGCGCCGAAGGCGCGCCAAAGGTAAGCCCGTCTGCGCCCGTCCACGCCAGGACCGCGCCCAGCGCCAGACCCCCTGGACCCCGCAGAGGCCAACGCCAAACGTACGACGCCGCCACCCTCACTGCACTCAACACCGGCCGACTCCCCGACTGCTACCGAGCCAACCCAGGACGCACCCATGGACCCTTCACCTGCCAATCCTGCAAGTTCTGCTGCATCAAGACCTACACTGCATCTGCTTGCGCCAAGCGGGGCTCCAACATCAACCACCTGAAGTGCATCCTGCTCAACACCCGCTCGGTCCACAGACACGCCATTGAACTATGGAACCTACTCGACTCCACAACTCCGGACGTCGCCTTTCTCACTGAAACCTGGATGAACGCCTCATCAGCACCCGACATCGCCATAGCCATCCCTGACGGTTACAAGATCACCCGAAGGGACCGCATCAATCAAACAGGAGAAGGCATCGCCATCGTCCACAAGAACACCATCCGCATCACGACCAGCTCCGACGACACCCTCACAGCCGCCAGACACCTACACTTCCAGATACACACCGACCCCAAGACCACACTCAGAGGCATCCTCATTTACAGACCCCCAGGACCCCGCACACAATTCAGCGAAGACATCGCTGACTGTCAGCCCACACGCCCTCCCCTCCGATGGCTATATTCTCCTAGGGGACCTCAACTTCCACCTGGAGAATAACAACGACAGGAACACCACCACCCTGCTGGACAACCTCGCCAATCTCGGACTCCAACAACTGGTGAACACCCCCACCCACTACGCCGGACACACGCTCGACCCAATCTTCTCCTCCAGCAAGCACATCTCCTTCAACCACTCCACGGGACTCCACTGGACAGACCACAGCTGTGTCCACTTCAGCTTCAGAAAGACCACGACCCACCACCACCCACAACAGGTCCCCCGCAGAAGCTGGAACAAAATTACCACCGCCCAGCTCACCACATCACTAAACCAGAACCCTCCTGCCAGATCAACGGACCCCAATCAAGCAGCCAACAACCTCGCACAGTGGATCACCAACTGCGCTGACGACCTAGCACCCCTGAAAAACCGTCCCAACAAACCAGGAAGCAAAAAAGCCTCCTGGTTCAACGACGACTTCAAGAACTCCAAGAAGAACTGCCGCGCCCTCGAGAAAGCCTGGCGAAGAAACCCAACCACAGACAACTTGACCGCCCTCAAACACGCCACCCGCAAACACCACCAGCTGATCCGCACCACCAAGAAGTCAGCATTCAGGAAGTGTCTAGACAATAATGCCCACAACAGCAAGGAACTCTTCAGCATCGTCAAAGAGCTCACCAACCCCAGCGCCGGCAACAATGACATCATTCCCTCACAAGACCTCTGCGACTCTCTCGCCTCGCTTTTCCACAGCAAGATTGCAGACATACACAACAGCTTCGGCGACCAGACCACTCCCCCACCCACAGAATCGAACCCCCCCCCACCACCACCCTCCGCGCCTGGATCCCGATCAGCACCGAAGACACCATCCGCACGATGAGCACCATCCAATCCGGATCGCCAACCGACCCATGCCCCCACCACATATTCAACAAGGCCGACTCCGTCATCGCCCCTCAACTCCGGGACATCATCAACTGCTCCTTCAACACCGCCACCTTCCCGGAAAGCTTGAAGCATGCCGAGCTCAGCGCCCTCCTGAAGAAACCTTCAGCAGACCCCACCGAACTTAAGAACTACCGCCCCATCTCGCTCCTCCCTTTCCCCACCAAAGTCATAGAGAAGACCGTCAACAGTCAGCTCGCCGCCTTCCTCGAGTCCAACGGTTCCCTCGACCCCTCACAGTCCGGTTTCCGAGCCAACCACAGCACCGAGACCGCCCTCATCGCAGCCACAGACGACATCCGAACCCTACTCGACAATGGGGAAACAGTGGCCCTCATCCTCCTGGACCTCCCCGCAGCGTTCGACACGGTCTGTCACCAAACCTTGATTCAACGCCTCAGCAACATCGGGATACAAGATAAGGCACTGGACTGGATCATCTCGTTCCTCGCCGGAAGAACCCAGAGAGTCCGCCTCCCCCCGTTCAGATCAGAGGCCACCGAAGTCATCTGCGGCGTACCACAAGGTTCATCGCTCAGCCCCACCCTCTTCAACGTCTACATTAGCCCCCTCGCATCCATCGCACGCCAACACAACCTCAACATCATCTCCTACGCCGACGACACCCAGCTGATCCTCTCCCTCACAAGACCCAACCACCGCCAGAACCAACCTATACGAAGGGATGAAAGAAGTAGCCGAGTGGATGAAGAACAGCCGCCTAAAACTGAACTCAGACAAGATGGAAGTCCTCATCCTGGGATCATCCCCCTCTGCCTGGGACGACTCCTGGTGGCCCCCGGCCCTAGGCAGCGCACCCAAACCAACGGACCATGCACGAAACCGGGGCTTCATCCTAGACTCCTCCCTCTCGATGACCAGACAAGTCAACGCCGTCTCATAATCATGTTTTAACATCCTACGCATGCTCCGAAAGATCTTCTGATGGATCCCCATCGAAACAAGGAAGACGGTCACCCAAGCACTTGTCACCAGCCGCCTAGACTACGGAAACACCCTCTACACCGGAACCACAGCCAAACTGCAGGAAAGACTTCAACGCATTCAGAACGCCTCGGCACGACTCATCCTGGACATACCTCGACACAACCACATATCCGGACACCTGAGAGACCTGCACTGGCTCCCCGTCAGCAAAAGGATCACGTTCCGTCTCCTCACTCACGCACACAAGGCCCTCCACGACCTAGGACCCAGATACCTTAACAACCGCCTGACCTTCTACACCCCCACCCGCCAACTGCGTTCGTCCAACCAAGCCCTCGCCGCGATTCCACGCATTCGAAGATCCACCATGGGAGGTAGATCCTTCTCCTACCTGGCGGCTAAGAGCTGGAATTCCCTCCCCTCCCACCTCTGTCGTACCCAGAACCACCTCTCCTTCAGGAAGCAACTCAAGACCTGGTTGTTCGATCAGTAGCAAACTCCTCTCCCCTAAGCGCCTTGAGACCCTCTGGGTGAGTAGTGCGCTATACAAATTTCAGATTGGATTGGATTGGACTTCTCAAATTCCATATTAAACTATACTAATATACTACCCAAATAACTGAATAACATATCCACTACTCAAATTACTTCATATTTTTTTACTATATTAATTTTCAACAGTAATCCTTTATGGGTTCCTGATTGGCGTGCTATTCGCCAGAAAAGCGATTCAACACCCATCAGGGGTAACAAGTGCTATATGAATGCAAATCTTTCTTCCCCTTTTATCCCTCCGCTATCCTTCTCACTCCAAGTAACTGACTAATAACCACCACTGAAATTACCCTATATTTCACCATATTAATTAACCACTAATCCTTTGTGTGCGTTAACAAGAGCTACATAAATATAAACCTTTTTCCTCCTCTATCCTTCTGCTTTCATTCCAAATCCAAATAACTGACTAACCTATCCACCACTTAAAATGTACTTGCATGTTTCACTATACTAATTCAACCCTAATCCTCTATGGGTCCCGGAGTAGCGTGCTACTCGCCGAAAAGCGTTTCGACGCCTCGTCAGGGGTAGTAAGCGCTATATAAATGCCATTACAATACAATACAATACCATAGTGGGCAGCATACGAGCGCACATGAACGAGGAGGCGCTGACTGAGGAAACAGGAGGTCAGAGACTTCATCAACCGGGTTGGGGGGGAGGGCGACCAGGTCCCAGGCAGCCTCTAAACAGGCTTTTTCAACCTAACCCATAGACCAGCAACCACCAACTCCGTCGACACAGTACCAAGGCTTGGTTATCGGGACTTAAGGAAACCTTATGGAAGACCTCGGAAGACCTAGGCAGTCCTATAACCCCCCTTGCACACCGGCCAACCTAATCCCAGGCTCCCGTCACCTTAACTGCAGCTACATCTGGGCCATCAGGAAATGGTAAAAGAAGGAAAAATCGTCTCCAAGCCTGGAGCCTAAAAAACCCCACGACCACGGAAAGTCTAGTATCGTTATTACTATGAGGTCAGGAAGGAATAGGGGTCAAGCGCTCGCCCCACTACTGAAATCAAAACGCAAAGGGAACACCAGGGCAACCAAACCCGAACCAGCGACCTCTCCAGAGGACCTAGCAGACATAGCTCACACAGCGGAGGCAATTTCCTCTGGCTCAGTTACCCAGTAACAGGAGCCACAAGCGCAGTTATAAGTGGACCCTGGAGATAGGAGTGCTTCAGGGGGAAGATCTACAGCACACTTCTTTCAACCAAAAATGTACTCAAAATGTTATTTCTTTAAAGATGCAGCCTCTTCCATATTCTCTTGCAGCCGTGAAATCCAAGGCCTCCAGAAACCACTTCTCCCACTATAGCCAATCACCAAACTGGGTACTGCACAAGGCAGCGTCTCACCTCCCACGGAGCAATCTGCGGCTGCCCTACAACCACCTGAACTTAAAGAGTTCACCGAAAATAACATTACCAACTTACACATGAAAACCAAAAGTTTTCTCCAGTCCAGCACCCACAGACCCCAACAACCAAGGTCATAACAAACCTCTAGGGGACTGTATAGTGCAGCTGGCAGAACTAAAAGCCCCGATAATGGCACTACAAAGTAAGGATTCCGAAATCCCCACACTCAGTGTGTGATTCATACTATTGTGCCCGGTCCTATAATGAATATATGTACACTATTGGGGCCAAAGTGGATTTTGAGATTCAAAGGGTTGAACAATCAATCACGAGATGCTTTTGGAACAAGTGGCAAAGCTGAAAGCTTTGAAAGCGTGCCGAGGGCTCATGTTATCCAAACATTGAGTCATCAGTGTGTTGACGTTCACGTTCAAGGAAATTCCATGACCGATGAGGCCGCAAAGGAAACAGTCGCACTGCAATCACTCGTTCAAGTACGAGAATAGACAGAGACATCATGGTGGCCGTCAATGCTGCCGCAATGACACCCACTTGCTAAAAGGTTTTCCACTCAAGTACTCCTACAAGTTAGATGCACAAAACATACTGTATGCTCAGATTCTAGGAGTGAGGGATAGAGTAATCCCAAACACTGATGACAGATTGGGATTGATACTAGCGGCACACGAGGGTCTGGGGTCAGCTCACACAGGGGCTTAGGCACAGTATCATTACTGGAGCATCGCTATTGGTGGTCAGGTCTTACCAAACAGACCAAGGACTTTGTCCGTAAATGAGACATCTGCCAGCAGATGAAAGGTTCCACGGTAGCACGTACAGCACAGACACCTCTTTGATCTCAGACAAGCCTTTCTTTGGCTTGTGTTTCTTTGGACCAGTGCGGCCCCTTACACTCAGATGGGGCTTACAAGTACATCTTGGTGGCAGTGGATTTGTGTGCCAGATTCCTGTGGGTTTGGCCACAGTGCTCGGCTGACGCTTGAACTGTTATGAAGGATTTGCGAGTCTTCATCAGGACATAAGCATTTAGCATACTACATTCCGACCAGGGACCGGCATTTAGCTCCCAGGCTTACAAAGAAGACATGAGAAGTTTGGGTGTGGCCTTGTGGTACTCCTCACCCTACCATCCAGAGGGAAATTTGGTTGTTGAGAGGAAAAACGTGACTCGAAGCACTCCGTAACAGCAAGGGTATTAGGCTCATCCTTGGAGTAGCCTAATACCCGTGGAGTAGCAATTGCGCTTTACAAATACCCCCACAAAGACAAAGGCTCTGTGGCAGTTGGGTCAATCACCTATACAGGGTCCAGAGAGATCTTAATAACATGCCAATAAAATCCCTGGAGGGTCGTATTCCATACAAAGTTCTGTTTGGGGTGAGAATGTGGGTACCAGACCTTGATAGTGGCAGCGCAAACACCATTTGACATCAATGAATGTTTGGCTGTTTTACAGGAACTGAATGAATTCCTGGCTTTATAAAGCAACGTCCAAGTAAAATGCACCGCCACTGGGGAAGTGAAGGTAGTTCCGGCAAGACCTGCCTGGGTCCCAAAGATTGGGGACCTGGTCAGAGAGAAAATAGTGGACAAGAAAGAATTTGGGCCATCATACAGAGTGTCTGTACTTGCCCTGGCTGTTGAAGGCACAAGAACCGTGTTTCTTCCGCCCCTTGCCGGTCACAGAGACAAGAGGTTTGTCTCTATTGATCTGATCAAACCACACTACATGGCCGATTCTCAACCATAGGTTGTGATGGCTCCTGGATTGCTGCTGCACTCCTCTCATTACTGTACAGGAAGTTCAAGTGGAAGTTCTAATAACAACATAAGATTCCACTCTCCAACGAGAAGCTGCAACCAACAATGAAATTATACTTCTTCCTGTCGAAACTACAACTGTGCAGTCAACAAGTACAGAAATCTCAATTCGTAAAATTGACTATGTCTATGTGAATATGCCACAGTTCTAGTCCTCTCTTGGTACTACAAAACCTGCTGAGCTGCCAAAAATAGGACGAACAGCGCCTGGCCACTTCGTACAATATGACTTCTCGTCGGATTCCAGTGAACTTGAGCTGCCACAGTCGCCTCTACCTTTCAAGCTGTGAGTGTATACTCTCTATCTTTGGATGAAAAAGACATACTTTGTTGTTCCATGGATACATCTCTTGATTACAATTGGATTACTTTCCATAGTCCTCTGGAATGGTTTGGTAACGGTTTTTATCTTGACACATTTGCTGTCTGTTCAAGGAAAGAGGTTTGTCTTTTAAATAATTGCAGCTTGGAAAATGAGGTTTATTTTTCTCTCTCTTACTAGAGTTAGAGGTTTTTATCAAGTGAGTTGTCTAAAAATGTCAGTTATTTTTCTTAGAACACATCGCATTTAAATAAATTCCTGTAAATTTTAACAAATATTTCAAAATATATCAGGAATTACAAAAGCACATTTTTTTTGTAATTAACCCCTTCGATGCTTGTGACGGAATTGTTCCGTCATCAGTCACGGCTGAGCTGTGCTGATGACGGAACGGTTCCGTCACGACCGCACCCTGTTCTGGAATGTCCAGCACAGGGGCGGAATCAGCGCCGCACGGAAGCGGTTAAAAGTGTGATGCAAACAAAGAGTTAAATAAGAGCAAAACAAACCAGAACACTTTACTTGGGGATGTGCAAATGACAAATATTTGCAGAAACTTTATTTCAAAACAATGTACACTATATAGTTTTAAAACCACGTCAGTAACACATTCTGTGGCCACTTCAATGTAAAATCTGCTGATTACAAATGACAGTGTGCTACCACTTCATGCTTTAGTTATATATTTATTAAAAGTACTAGTTTTTAAGCATGATGTGAGCAACATTCCTGTCCTGATGAAAATGCTATTAATGAACTAAGAGGCAATTCAGGGGTCATGTGGATTATATATGTGGCTAGATATATTTTATATATGGAAAAAAATGTTGTCTATTAAATCAAACAAAACAGTGTTTTGTCCAGCAGACATCCTGAACGGTCACATTTCAAGGTGTTCTCATATGTAATAATGAAGAAAATGGCGGGTCAATTAATTACATTATTTGCCTAAGATCACATCATTTGAAACCAGTTTATGGGTCAAGAGCATTACAAATAGGTTGATTAGATTATTGGTCACTAGACCTTCAGGTCTAGTAACTTTTTTATGATTTTTTAAGAGCTGGAGCCGGTACCAGATAACCACAGTGTCACCAGCAGCATATTACTTGTGCTACTATGGAACATCAATGACATCTAGACACCCTACTAACCTCAACCCTATTGCTGGCTCCATCACTTCAGAGAAGTACTAGTCACCTAGAATGCTGGTTAACAGTTGGGAAGAGGACGTCAGCTCCTTGGTACTTATGACTGCTGTCATCAAGAAGGCTAAATCCATAGATAGGAGAATTTTCATGAGCTGGAGCTTTTAAAATTTTGAATTGTTTTACAAAGAAGTCTAGCCATGACAACCAATTGTATCCTCACCCTTCCTCATTTACCTCCTCTTCAATTCACTGTTCCACTTTTAGGTAACCTTAAACTTAATATTATGACAACATCTTCTCATAATGACCCTAATATCTTCATTATGCCTAACCTTGTTCTTGCCAAATGATAAATATTGCATTCATTTTTAAAAATTAAATGTCTGATAATCCCAACTTTAACCTTAGCCTTCGTTTCAATATATCCTAATTATAATAAATGTAATTTAAATGTTCTAGTCCCTAACCCAATCTATTACCAGTCAAATATAGTTCATAATTACATTTTATTTAAATTAATGGACCATTGCTCAGATGCTAATGTGATCTCACATCAAATATTTAACTATGTATAATAAAGCACATTTTAATAAAATTAGGAACATTCAACCCCAAAGCTAATCTTACCCTAACCGATGTTTGGTATTTGAAATCAACTTTAAAATTACATTAATAATTAACTAAACAAAAATTATGTGAATTGTATGGTATGTTAGCCCAAGAGTAACGCCAAGGTTAGCTCTTAAATGTGGTTTACGATTTAATTAAATTAAATAAACATTAAATATTTGATTAGTCTAACTTTAACTTTTAGATGTGGTAATGGGTGGACAACATAGTGAGCAAAAGAGGTATTTATATTATTAATGTCCTTTGATGAGGTAAAGGATAGAGGAAATGTAAGTAAATAGTGGAATTGTTCCATTTTACACCAAGAAATATCTTTACTTGTAAGCAAAGACACATTCATTAAAGCTTACTTTCATTTTAACACCAGTGATGTGTATCCATTTCTGCGACAGACTAATGCAGTCTGAACTGTCTTGCATCTTGTTTGTACTAGCAATCTAGTAAAATAGCACAACAAACTAAAGGGTGACGGTGCAAGTCATTTCAGTCTCTGAATCGGAGTAGTTAAAAAAATGTTTTCCAGAAATGTGCTTAATTTTTGCAACAACAAAAAAACGTAACATTGGCGCATGCGCAAAAAAATCGCTGTTTCTCGCCAGAGCAATCGGACCTGGATTTGATTTATAATTGAAACGTACAAGAAATTTGGATTACCTGAACTTTGTACAAGAGTCTCTGCCATTATTCATTAGCCAAGCAACATCAGCCAGAGATGGAACCATGGTGTTGAGAGTTTCACAGTCAGCAGCACTTTGCCCGGCTACACTCTATTATGAAACACGAAGGAAACACATTAGACAGGATGTTTATACACGGAAATGAATTCTAACGTTCGGAAAGAATATGAAGAATAACGAAGTTATGCAAATTTCTTTGATCATTAAGGTAAACCCTTATTCTGGCCACGAAGGCTTTCACAACACATAAAACAAAGCAATGCTTAATTTGTGCATTTCTGTAGCCTTTAGTGGACACCACTTTTAAGCAGCGAACCATAGTTTATTTGAATACATTGTAAATGCACTGAATAGCATTCATTTTTTTAATAAACAGACACACACAACATGCATAAAAATGACTTCTTAAAATTCTTCGCTCTCTGCTCAGTGCAGTGAAGTCCACGCCATTTCCAACTGTTGACTAGGATCACTTAATTTGTGACAAAACCGTCACAGTGATTTTCTTCGCATTCTAAAGGATTTGCAAAACCGTATGTCTGTAAAATAATGTCAAGTGCAATATAAAATCCCAGCCCTGCGAAAATTATTACATGCCTATAGTTATCTCACCTGAAAACGGGGTCGCGGGTTCGGATGAAAAGGAAGAACTGTTCCAATCATTCGAACCACACTGCGAGTACGTCCATATTCTTTAAACTCCCACTCTGGTATGAACTGGAAATAGAAACAGACACATTTATTTTTGCAGATTAATATGGCACGAACTCGGCTCACAGGCTTTGGACGGGTTTGCCCGAGTATCAGTTACACTACACAAGTTCAGTTTGACTTTTTTTTTAAGGGCATGGGATAGTAGGTGATTTGGTCAGAATCACAGGGTGCACTTATAAAAATTATTTACAGGACTAGATCCAACATACAAAAATAAAAAAGCTATAGGGCAATCTGGATCCAGTCCAGTAAACACCATCATTTATCAGACTAAGGAGATAGCTGGTGAGGTAGGTGACAAGACAGATCATTTAGTAAGTACATACAAAGTTTCAATCCCCCCTCCCCTCCCGCAATGCCGTCCAGATTCCTGTGCCCAGTCCAGGCTCCATTTAAAACAAGCACTGGCAAAGCCAATAGGTCTGGCATTGGCCGCCAGCCTTTTGGCAATTCTTGTTTTGTTTTGTCATGGTTTTTGCAAAACGTCATTGTTTGGGAAGCTGTGAGGTTCTCATTAAATCTAAAACAAAAATTTTAAAAAACATAGGTCTCACATTTGCGAGAGTTTGAGCTATTGGTACTGTGGTAATGCATTTTGAAAACCTGCAAGTGGTGTGTAAACATGCGGTTTGTGCTTATAGTCCTTGCTTACAAGAAGCAAGGCTGGCAGTAAAAGAGGCGCAATTACTGCCAACCTCGCTCCTCAGCAATGACATAAGTACAAAGTGCATGTTCACGCACCGCTTGCAGGTTTCCGAAACAAATAAATTAAAAAAGCATTGTCCTTTACAATGCCAATACCTCAAACTCTCCAAATGCGAGAGCTCTTGCATTGCAAATGCTTGTTTAATGCTTGCATAGCTTTACTGTGATGGGGTAATCGCTCTGCGTACAAGCAGAGAGGAGCCTTTGTCTGTCAAGAAGGCGCTGTTTAATATAGCCCTGTTTCCTCCCCTGATGGGTTAGGAGGTTTTAAAGTAGAGAACCGTCAGTCCTGTCCAGAAATGAAATCCAGCAACCTTTTGTCCCAAACACTGCTGTAAATCATTCTAAACTGTCTCTGGAGACAATCATTATTATAGGATATACTCCTAAAAGTAGATAAATGAAACTCAGGCTGCCAGTCTGCTTAGCTCAAGATGGATAGTTCCAGGCAAAAACAGGAAGGGGCCTGGAGCTTTATTGACATTTACATCACAAATAGCAATGAAAGCAGAAGTTGCGGAGAGCTTTCCATGCAACATGATTGGAATATGCTATGAACTGAAATACAACTCCTTACAGCAATGTACCTGCTGTCAGTCTCCATGTGCTTGCAACATTACTGGGCACTTACTGTGACGGATGATTTAAAGCGGCACATGTGTACCGTTCGGATGATAGTTTAAATGCAATTTGATGCAAGAAGTAACAGTTTGTGGACTGTTATTCTTAACCCCTTCCCTGCGATGCAAATTTTGCCGCGGTGCGGGGTTTGAATTAGGGGGCGTAACCCCTTGCGTGCTCATGACGGCCCCCGGTCGTCCTACCTCACGCTGGGTGTGTGCGCAAGACGGCTGGGGGCTGTCCGAACTCCGCCCATGCTGGGTGTGTGCGTGGGACGGCCGGGGGCTGTCCGAACTCCGCCTACTAATTAATTCTGCAGTGCAGGCGCGCAATTTGCGCCACGCGGGGGGAATCGGCGGCGTTCGGATGGCCCCCGGCCATCCTGAGCACACGCCCAGCGTTACTTAGGACAGCCGGGGGCCGTCCTAAGCCCGCAAGTGGTTAATGGCCATCCTTGATACCCTGGCAGGAATGTGACTCTATTGTGATTGGCTGGTGGAATCAGACACCATTCATTTCAATGAAGAGCTGAAGGTGATTCCAATGAGCAGAGAGTGAGGATGACATGCATTCGTCTGACTTCCATATTGAAATTACATAAATGGCTACAATGTCTTTATTAGAGAAATGTGTTTGCAGCTATTTGAGATGAGGCAGTTTACTGCATCGCAGTGACAGCTAAGGACAAAAAAAAAACCAAGCATTTACAATGCAACGGTTTCGCCTTTGTAAAAGTTAGAGCTATTGGCATTGTAAATGACTATTTTTTTTATTTATGTGTTGGTTTTGAAAACCTATAAATAAATGGCATTGTCATTTACAATGCCAATAGCTTAATCTCTCGCAAATGCGAGACCTATTGCATTTGCATCCACACGCACACACACAGAGAGCCACACACACAGAGCCACCCACACATAGAGCCACCTACAAAAAAGCTAGCCACACAGACAGAGCCCCAACACACACAGAGCCCCAACACACACAGAGCCCCAACACACACAGAGCAGAAAATAAGTTGAGGACTGTGCACCAACGCTCTGTAATGAGTACACATTTGCAGGCAGCTGCACACTGTAAAGAAAGCTTTTGAATTAAAAAATGACCAGCTAAAGAGCGCACACAAAGTCGTTGACACAAATACATGCATTAAGAGACACAATGCCATTAAAGGATCGACTTGTGCAGTAACTGACACAGACACATGCAGTGTCCAGACTTTGGCCCTCATCGTGAGAGTGGCAGAAACACGGATGCAGTATTCCTGCACCTAGAATTATTGTTACTGTGGATACCAGTGTCATTTCCAGATGTGGGAGTACCACTGCACTTCGAAAGAGACTCTGAGTGGATCGTGCCAAATGAGAGTTATCACATGAATGCTGTAATCATTTTGCGTTTTCCACCGCTTTCCTGCCCGTGACCTTCACTTACTTTTAATGGAGGAAGTGTCCTAATGGGAAACAGTAGAGGTGCGGTATTCCCGCTTTCCTTATATTCCCAATAACCCCTGTTACTGGCTTAACAAGGAGACCGGCCTTGCAGAGAGAGGGCTGTGGTGGTGGGTATCTATCTCATGGGTGATGGTGTTTCCTAATTGAAATACATCTAATTTCAGGCAGGCACACGGACAGCGGGAGGGGGGCGGGCAGGCTCACGGACAGCGGGAGGGGGGGGCGGGCAGGCTCACGGACAGCGGGAGGGGGGGCGGGCAGGCTCACGGACAGCGGGAGGGGGCGGACAGGCACACGGACAGCGGGAGGGGGGCGGGCAGGCACACGGACAGCGGGAGGGTGATCAGGAAACAGCCAGCGACTAGTCTCTGCCCTTCACAAAGTATTCAAATCTCCGGGAACTCGGGAAGGTGGAAAAAAGACTCTCAGCGCATTCTGCCCTAAACACTCGAAAAAAGCACATAATACGTTCCTGTTTCTATGCTACTCAAGTGACAACATCAAAGGAAATTGAATCGAAAATGAGGAATAAAGACAAAATACACAAAGCTACGGCAGGGTGCTGCCACAAGCGAAGAGTATAACAAATTACTACTACCCCAACCTTTGCGACCCACGAGACCAGGGCTGACAAACTCATACTGTCACAGTCATACAAAGTAAAAAATGTGAGTTACTCCAAAGTGATTCTCTAGACCCACAATAAATGATGGTGACCCCACAGCGCCACGGTACAGTGGGAGGGGGGGCGGGCAGGCACACGGACAGCGGGAGGGGGTGGGCAGGCTCACGGACAGTGGGAGGGGGGCGGGCAGGCTCACGGACAGCGGGAGGGGGGGCGGGCAGGCTCACGGACAGCGGGAGGGGGGCGGGCAGGCACACGGACAGCGGGAGGGGGGCGGGCAGGCTCACGGACAGCGGGAGGGGGGCAGGCAGGCACACGGACAGCGGGAGGGGGGCGGGCAGGCTCAGGACAGCGGGAGGGGGGCAGGCAGGCACACGGACAGCGGGAGGGGGGCAGGCAGGCACACGGACAGCGGGAGGGGGCGGGCAGGCACACGGACAGCGGGAGGGTGATCAGGAAACAGCCAGCGGGACAGGGACAAGACGGACAATGAACACAAACATCGGTGGTAAAAAAAAAAAAAAAGTACACGCCCACAGTGGCCACGTCTTCATGACGTTATGGAGAGGGAAAGAATCGGCGGGAACGCCCACCAATCGCCTCGGGAAATGACGGACAGTTCTCTCTTCCAATGGCTAGCCTCCATTTATGGAGCTAGCGAATGGAAGAGAGAGGCTGAACTAAAGCACACAGTGTAAGACATAAGATTTCGCCCTGGGCGGAGCACTGCTTTGCAGTGCTCTCGCCAGGTCGAAACCTAAAAACTCCTTCTCTCCAATCTCTTTCGACAGCAGCTATTAGTATTCTTCTTTTTTCCATCTGATCTCAAAGTTCTGGAGAGGATAGAGGTGTGTTTTGCATCCCAGACAGCCTGGCTCATTACCATGGAGGACCCGATTTACCAAGAATAGTATGTCAAGTGGATGCATCCCCTGACTCAGCAAATCAAAAGGCATTCAGCCTCAGAGGTGTGGTCTCTTTAGCAGAGTCCCAAGGCCAGACTGATGCCAGCACGTAGGTGTAAACTAGACATGAACTACATGGTGTGGGGACATACCTGAGATCCAGTAGCGGAATCCAGCCGTGAGGGCAACGGCTTTGCTGACAGTACTCTCTCCTTGCTGCTGTGGGACGGGCGCGTCCAGCGGCTCCATTTTCGCGCCGTGAGGGAAACGGCCACGAGAACTACAACCCCCAGGTGCCCCGGGACCCGCGTCGCACTTCCGACGCCACCACCTGCGACCGGAGGCTCTACAAAGCGCCGGAGCGGCCGGAGTTCCGTGTGGGGACATACCTGAGATCCAGTAGCGGAATCCAGCCGTGAGGGCAACGGCTTTGCTGACAGTACTCTCTCCTTGCTGCTGTGGGACGGGCGCGTCCAGCGGCTCCATTTTCGCGCCGTGAGGGAAACGGCCACGAGAACTACAACCCCCAGGTGCCCCGGGACCCGCGTCGCACTTCCGACGCCATCACCTGCGACCGGAGGCGCTACAAAGCGCCGGAGCGGCCGGAGTTCCGTGTGGGGACATACCTGAGATCCAGTAGCGGAATCCAGCCGTGAGGGCAACGGCTTTGCTGACAGTACTCTCTCCTTGCTGCTGTGGGACGGGCGCGTCCAGCGGCTCCATTTTCGCGCCGTGAGGGAAACGGCCACGAGAACTACAACCCCCAGGTGCCCCGGGACCCGCGTCGCACTTCCGACGCCACCACCTGCGACCGGAGGCGCTACAAAGCGCCGGAGCGGCCGGAGTTCCGTGTGGGGACATACCTGAGCGGAATCCAGCCGTGAGGGCAACGGCTTTGCTGACAGTACTCTCTCCTTGCTGCTGTGGGACGGGCGCGTCCAGCGGCTCCATTTTCGCGCCGTGAGGGAAACGGCCACGAGAACTACAACCCCCAGGTGCCCCGGGACCCGCGTCGCACTTCCGACGCCACCACCTGCGACCGGAGGCGCTACAAAGCACCAGAGCGCCTCCCGCCTCGCGGGACGCGCGCGGGCAGCGCCGGGAGAAGCCCGGGACAAGGGCGGGCCCTCTGTGGCCCTCAGTGGCCGAGGTAGGCCGGGCTGGGCCCCGTTATTTTCGTTGTCTTATTTATATGTTGTTGAATTCGGGACTGTACCTGCACCTTTCCATTACCCAGAGTACCTGAACGCTGATCGCATTGACTTAATTTAATATTTTAAATCGTGATTATTCATTTCTACGCATTATTTTATTGTCAATACCACCATCTCGTAAAGCCGGAGTGTGGGAAGCTTGTAGTAAAAGATGACAAAAAAACTTCGCTCGGGGAGAATGGTGGGTGGAAGAACCTGTGCCAAAACAAAATCAAATCCCTTGAGAAATAAGGTTGTGGATAAACAGCTGTTAAAGGGCCAGTGTCAGCTCTTTGAACTGTGGGAAAAACCGGTGGAAATTTCCTCAATGGCTGCTGTAAAATGTATCACTGTTTCAGACATCCAAGCGAATGATAATCATATTGTAGATACCAATGCTCCTTTTGTGCCTCTTGAGACACCAAAAGTGTCATGTATGGACACCCCCTGCATTGAGCATTCGGAGGAGGGCAAGGCTAATAGTCTTGCTGCCCTCTCACTGAATGATTCGCTAGTGAATAACTCCATGCCACCTTTGGAGTCATCTTTGAACAGCCTTGAGGCTCAAGCATCACCGCCTCTCTCCATTGACTTGGATCTCTGTGGCCGTTATGTGAAGCCGAATAGCCCGGCTGTCCCGGAAACTAACAATCTTTTAGGAGGGGCGACTCCGTCTGGGCTGCCACTTTATAGTAGTACCCCGTCTGTGAATAGTCAATGTTTGTCTGAGGCATTAAGTGCGTCCAGGAATCCATTTTTTAATTTATCCGGCAATTGTCCTACAGTCGGGGCTGGAGATAAACCTTTATCAGAATCCCTGATTGCACTGGAACATCTGTTAGCCTCTATTTTGTTCCTATTGGGAAAATTTGTAGGCAGCTCGGACTGTATTTTGGCCTCTGTTACTCAAATCTTGGAAAACCTACTGCAAAAAGCACCGGCAACGAGGAATACCCCCCTCTTTTTACAGGGTACTAAATTAAATAAGGGGGAAGCTGAGGTGCATATAGAAAATTCCAAGATAAAGGTCCCCGAACCAGTGCCAGCTGAACCACACTACAGCATTGCTAAAGGTTCATCTGTAACTGCTGCACCGAACTGTATCATGAAGGCGGATTTGGAGATAACGGAAGAAATTATGCCTAGCCCTGACTGTCAAGTACCACAAGAACTTTTTCCAATCTTCTGCTCGGAAAATAAAAAAGTTACTTCCGAGGTTAATCAAGAAGGAGGGGGAAAAAATGGAAAATGTAAAAAATATAAAGGAAATAAAAGGAAACTGGTGCGTAAGCATAAGAAGAAAAGACAGAGGCGGATAATGTTTCAAGACTCTATAACCCTAATTGATCAGGAAGATAAAGCCACAGAACCTATTCCATCTACCGTTACGGTGATTTCGGAAGCCAATCCTCTCTATTGTGTTCCAGAGACTCTAGGAAATTCTCCACTCATGATTAGGGAGGCTTTAACACAAAAGGAGGGCTCGGGCTTAAATTCTTCCTTTGAATCAAATTTAAAGAGTCCCAATCCAGCTATCTCTGAGCTACTTAATCCACTGGCTTCTCCTTTTACTTTCACAGTTGGGACAGGGGAACCGCTACTTCCCACTCTTGAACGAAAAGAGGCCATAGCTTATGTGGACACCTATGTGTTGGACTTTCTTCCATTATTTGAGGTTGATTTACCATTAAATAGATCATGGCTACTCAAACGCTTTAGTGAATTGGATAAGTTGCATCGTATTCAAACAAGCGATATTGAGTTAGTCTCTTTGCTAGGGGGAAATAATGTTACTAGTATAAGGGTCAAATTCTACTCTAAAATAATTGTAAATTTGGTTTTGCAACAGGCAGAGAGTTTCCAACGCACAGGTATCGATGTTTTACCTATAGTGAATTTTGATTATAAAGATGTTTCCCAGGGGTTGTCCCAAAAGGATGATAGACAAAGTGGGGCTACCTTATCACTTAAAGATATAAAGATCTGGGTTGCAAAAGGAAAACGTGTGGTTTCCCAGGTGAAACCACCGCCACTGATTCAAAAGCCCTCACAATTAGAGGACTCTAATCGGTGGAACTGGTTGCATAACGCTTTATCATCTAAATCCACAGATAACCCTAAACTGTTTCAGCACCTTTAACAATCAATTGAAAATCATTTCATGGAACGCTGCCGGGATACACAGTAGTCCAGAGAAATTTGAGTTTTTATTTTCATTGGGTGCAAATGTAATTTGCATTCAAGAAACATGGTGCATTAATAGAATTGATGTTAGAAAGGATTATTTTGTGTTGGAGGTCCCGGCGGTTGCTTCTAAGAAAGGGCATGCTAAGGGGGGTATCGCGTGCTTGCTATCAAATAAATGGAATTGGAAATTCTCTCAGTATATTGACCCAAGTAACCTTTTCCAAGCCATAACTCTAGCCAATCTCCCCACCCCCTCAAAGATGGCATCTGTCATAATTATTAACGTTTATATCCCTCCGGACGAGGGTTTTAACGCTGTGCTGAAGCAGATCTTTCAATATATTGGCCAGGTTAAAAAAATATCACCCTTTTCAGAAGTGGTACTTGTGGGTGATTTAAATTGCAAAATATCTAACTCCAGTATGAACCTTTTTAGAAATAAAGCCAAAGAAGAGGCGCACTTTATTCCCCAATCCCTTTTTCCCGACAAAATAATAACTAATAAAAGAGGGAAGATACTGTTGGAGGAACTTTCGGCAATCGAGGGTCTTATCCTAAATGGAAGATTTCCCTCGGACGTACCTGCAAAATTTACGCATAAATCACACAGTAAGTGCTCTATAATTGATTATGCGATTTCGGACTTTAATATATTTCCACGTATCCTGGATTTAATGATAGTCTCAACGACATTGAGTGATTATAATGTAATACTCTTGACTATCTCCTTAAAACCTCCTAGTACGGCTTCATGGGCGATTAATAGCAAAGATACAGCCTTTCATGCATCCTCTGGTAGATGTTTTTGGAATCCATCTCTAATTTCTGGGGTGCATGTCATTCTATGTAAAACCATAGCAGACCTGAATGCTTGGTATGGCTCGGAAATTGCTAGTTTTGAGAACTTTCTGCGGAACATCATTTTGGATGTGAAAAAGGTTAGACGGCCCCCGAAGCGGGTATACATGCCCAGTGCCTTGTGCACACTGAACAAAGAAATAAATAAATTAGTCCGTGCCCAATTTGTAAGTAGATCCGGGGAACGGGGAAAAGAACTTTCGAGGTTAAAAAGAAAGAGAGTTAGACTAAAAGCGAAATTAAAAAAGGAAAAGGAAGATTTAGTTTGGATAAATCTAAGGGAAGCTGTAGCGCACGGTAAGATCCGCAAATTTTGGTCCATAATCGGGATGGGATGTGGCAATAGATTAACCCCTTGCCCAATCCCTATTACCGAAGAGGTTTGGTCTGCCTATATTTGGGATCTTTACGGGGGGTATGGTTCTTTAGTGGATACTCGCCCCCCCGATGTATTCACCGATGGAGAAATTAATTATCCATCGGAGGAAACAATAGCTGCGGCCATAAAGAACATGCGCTCGTCTGGTGCAATGGGGCCGGACGAACTCCCTATGACGGTCCTGAAGCAGGAGCCCTCCCTCTGGAGTAAAATACTTTATCCTTTATTTAAATCCTGTTTTGATTCGAAGAAGGTTCCAGCATCCTGGAGGGGTAGTATCTTGGTTCCTATCTTTAAGAAGGGCTCGAGGGATACCCCTAGTAATTATCGTTTGATTGCTCTCCTCGACTCAGTCGGTAAGATCTTTGCGAAGTGTCTTTTAAATCTACTTTCGGACTGGGTCGATGAGAACAATATTTTACCACGCGAACAAACGGGATTCCGTAGGGAGCACGGCACTCTAGACAATTTGACCACCCTTCATGTGATATCGGACAAGTATACGCAGGTGAGAGGGGGAGTTGTGTATGCAGCTTTCATCGATTTCTCCACAGCGTTCGATAGAGTGGATCGTAGAACGCTGTGGAGAAAATTATCAACTATTGGAGTACCCCCATACTTGCTGGAACTTGTTCGTACATTACATACGGAAACCTGGTGTAGGGTGTTGCAGGGGGGAGAAAGGGGTCTTTCAGATCGTATTCCTTCTCTAAACGGCCTGAAACAGGGTTGCCTTCTGGCGCCTCTGTTATTCTCTCTATATACGCAGGATTTACCTGCAGCCGTAACTGTCTGTGAGGGCATTGCTCCAGTGCTAGGGGGGGCCCCCATCTCCTGCCTGATGTATGCTGACGACATTCTCGTCTTGGATTTAACACCCAAAGGTTTAGCAAATAGGTTGCAAGCACTTCATGCCTTTGCAGTTTCCCACTTTATGAGGATTAATATATCTAAAAGCAAAATTATGTGCATAAGGGGGAAAAAGTTGTGCCGTTCAGAAAATTTTGGGTGGTCGATTGGCGGTCAGAAGCTGGAGGTAGTCAAAACTTATACCTTCTTGGGAAAAATTATTGCGGCCAACCTGAGCGAGAGGCCCCATATTGATCACTGTTCTCGAAAAGCCCTTGCACATGGTAAAGGCATAAATTCATTATACGTAGCAACTGGGAAAAGACATTTCTCTTGTATGCTTGAGGTTTATAGGGCTAAGATCCCCGCTACTCTTATTTATGGCATTGAACTCGTTGAGTTAAAACTCTGGGATTTCTGCCATAAAACTGAAGGGAAACTATTAAGATCCTTGGCTTCATTAAATACCAACTGCTCTTTGGCAGCGTGCAGACTTGAGTTTGGCCTAAGGAGCAGTTGGGTGCAGGGATTATGTGCCCTGGTACGTTGGGTGGCCTCACTTGCCAGAGCAGAACCGGGGACGATGAGAGCTCTACTTAAAAGCGAATTATTAGGCAACTTTAAAGAGTTTTCACAACTTGTAAAGAATTTCAGAAAAGCGGCGACTCTTCTGAAACTAGATGAAAGTACTTTGTTCCTGCACTCTCGAGCGCAACTAAAAATCCTGTTAAAACAGGCATCCTGGGAACTAGGCTTTCAACTAGATAAGAATGAAATACAAAGAAAAGGTGGTTGTGATCTCCTGATTAATTCATATGTTGCCAAGAAAGCCCAAGCCTACGTATTATGGAATATACCGCATGGCATCAGAAGGTTGTGGTTTCTCATTCGTCATGACCTATTGCCATTGAATATCCTTCTAGCTAAATGGTATGGAACATCGAAAATGTGCAATTTTTGTAACCTAAGTATACAGGATCGTATGCATGTCTTATTGATTTGCCCGGTACTTCGCACTTTGCGCCTTAAATGGCTAAAACCAATTTGCATCCGCTTGGGTATATCCAATGTAAATATCTTCCTACAATCTTTGTACTCGCCTTTAAATGAAATGTTCTGCTTCTACATTTTTTGATTTTTTAAAGGATTTTTAGATATTTATTAATATGCTATTTAAATTTTGTCAGCCTTCTTGGGGTACTCTTGTTATTGGATGAATCATGTAGTTATTCTTGAACATGTTACATGTGTTTTCTTTTTTATTTTATTCTGAATATGTTATATGTGTTTTCTTTTATCTTTTATGTGGCCCTCTACGAGAGCCAAAACATAAATAAATAAACTTTGAAACTTTGAACATGAGTCAACAGAGGTAAAAAACTTTGCTTCGAGTCAATAGCTGCACTGGACAGTAACTTTGTGATCTTTTTGAGTTAGAAACAGATTGTTTTTGTGTTAGTCTGTATAATGCACAGCAGGTGGTATGTTGTTTAAAAGGAGCAGCAAATCCATGAATTTGTGACCATATCTCCAAAACTGAATGATGTCTAAGATCCTGATTGTGATACAGCGCATTGGGCTCTTTTTTTTTTTACAATTCCAATGGGCCTAAATCACACATTCACAAGGATAATGTTATTCTCAGAAAGTATGAAAAATAATGCACAGATATAATATTAGTCCTGTTGCAAACAGGTTTAAAACCCTATTGTTACCACAGTAGCTCGCCCCAAGCATTGCTCCATACACATGATGTTATACACAATTTACTTCCGTCCATTGCTTCCGTTGTGTAAATTCAGGGGAGCGAGCGCCTGCCCGCTTCTGGATAGTCAGCTGCAGGGTCTGCTCATGCCTTTCTCAAGCGTCTTTTCATTTCATGTGCCATCTTCCTGCTGCAGCCCCTCTGATGCGCTCGCTCTGGGGACCGCACCTGGCTCCGGGGCACGTCCCTGGCATGCAGAGGGCACGGACCTTCTGCAAGGTCACAGCAGGTTAGCCGTCGCGCAGCTTTGCGATGTACAGACTGAGTCATTTGAAACAAATGTTTTACCATTAGGTCACTGTGTAGGTTCAGGCTGTATTTTCCGCCGCGGGTTCCATTATTTTTAGGTGGGCAGCGGTGACATGCCTCTCACATTCCCGGTCAGATTCCCTCCGCCCTGGCTGCACGTCTTACGCACATTATAAAGGAAACTTTGCTCCCCTCTTCCTGTCTGTCAGTGCTCGCCTTTAAGGGAGGTGAGGAGAATATTAATGACTTGGGGAGGGTCTTTGCGGGAAACGGATCACTAGACCCAGCCCGTCCACGGTGAAGGGGGTGATGTCTGCAAGCAGATAGCGGCCGTGATGCACGGCGGACGCTCATGCAATGCAGTACCCACATAAGGTTACAAAAGTGTGCATTGTGAGGGGGTGCCTCGGGGCTGTGTTATTTGGCAAATGTGTAACGCACGCGCGCTGGTCCACGCGGCACGAGCTGTGCGCAGCTGTCACCCTGCAGTCTACGTTAGTGCAATGTATCCGTCAAGCCGACTTCAGGTTTGATTAGCGCACGAGCCGCACATTTTCAACGAAGGGCACGAGCCACGGCAGCAATCAGGTAACTTGAGCTGAATCAAACAACAGTGCTTTCATATAAAATATGAAATAAAAAGGACGAGGAGTTGCCCAGCCCTACCTGGGATTGCTAAATTTGTCAGAGGGACGCTGTGAATGTTTTCCGGCAAAGTTGCCATCCAGTCTGCGAATTCTATGTCGCTCTTCCCTTGAGACGAAGCCATGCCGCCGGCCTGCTCTCCGTCTCTCATCACAATAAAGTATTAATCTAAAATCTTACTCACAAACTCATTTGGCCCAGCTCGTCCTGCAGCGACAACAGGACATCAGCTAACCCTTCGCTGGTGGATGAAGGGTTGACGACGAGGAGACGGGCCTGCCAGCAGAGGCGGCTCGGAAGGGTCTGCGCCCCGGGGCACCAGGGGGCGGCTGGCTGACCCGCGGACTCTGGTGCTTGATCATGTGAAGGACGGTCTGCACATTCGCGCTTAGAGAGTGGCTTGAACTGAGGGACAGCGGGAGGGGGGCGGGCAGGCTCACGGACAGCGGGAGGGGGCAGGCAGGCTCAGGCAGGCTAACGGACAGCGGGAGGGGGGCGGGCAGGCTCACGGACCGCGGGAGGGGGGCGGGCAGGCACACGGACAGCGGGAGGGGGGCAGGCAGGCACACGGACAGCGGGAGGGTGATCAGGAAACAGCCAGCGGGACAGGGACAAGACGGACAAGGAACACAAACATCGGTGGTAAAAAAAAAAAAAAGTACACGCCCACAGTGGCCACGTCTTCATGACGTTGTGGAGCGGGAAAGAATCGGCGGGAACGCCCACCAATCGCCTCGGGAAATGACAGACAGTTCTCTCTTCCAATGGCTAGCCTCCATTTATGGAGCTAGCCAATGGAAGAGAGAGGCTGAACTAAAGCACACAGTGTAAGACATAAGATTTCGCCCTGGGCGGGGCACTAGTGCTCTCGCCAGGTCGAAACCTAAAAAGTCTGCCGAGAGTTAATGGGGTAATATGCTGAGCACAGCATTGCTCCGTGAAATGGCCTGAAAGCCTAAAATGATGCTAATAACCTACACAATACGAGAAGTCACAAGACGTGAAGTGGCAAAAATCACCTTTATTGTCAGCGGCTTCGAGCCAATTCTCCCGGTGCCGCTCTCCTGACCACCCTGCAATTGGGATAGTTTCCAGACTGTGCGGTAAAGGAAGGCATTTTAGTTAATGGGCAAGGGGGTGTCACAATGTCAGGATCATTATTCTGAAGCTTCAATATGACCAGGTTTGTTTTGTTTAAGTAATCCCCAAATGAACGAATGAACTTGTACAGCGTAAAAAAACTGTACTCTACCGGTGCTCTCGATTAAAAAAAGGAAGTGATGTATCGGGAGCACCAGCCAATGCGGAACCACCAAAGAAGGCAGACAGCAGGAGTGAGCCAATTATAAATAGCAGGTGGGATTGCACTCCGAACACTGATTACCACAGGTCTTGCAAACAGCATATGCTCGCTGATGCGCGGCCTAAAAAAACGAGGGCTAAAGGAAAACGTTTTTTTTTGGTCTCCAAAAAGTACAGATTACCAGCTATGTGTGGTTGTGCTCCTTGTGAAAGGGCAGCATGTGGTAACTCATAGTAAAGTCAGACAAAGGCTGAAGTGGACTATCATTGCCCCATGATGCAGGATGGAGTGGGTGAAAGAAAAATGTAAATGACGCAATCACAAAATAATGGATGAAGCCTGGCTGAAAACCTCTATGAATAACTATGTTACACAGTAAAATACAAAGGTCTTGGCCAACCCAGCCCCAAAAAGCCATCATCTGACATTCATTGCTAGCTTCGCCTTAAAGAACCTAGCAAGAGAGAAGGGAAAAAAGGAAGGAACGAAAAAAAAAGGAAGGAAAGCAGACAAAAAGGAAGGAATAAGGTCAAAAGAAAAAAGTACGGAAAAAATAAGGTAGGAAAAGAGGGAGTCAAAAATGGAAGCAAGGTACAAAGGAAGAAAGGAGGAAAAAAGGAAAGAAGGCACAAAGAAGGAAAAAGGGAAAGAAGGCAAGAAAAAAGAAAGAAGGGGAAAAAGACAGAAAGAACAAGGGCAAAAAAGAGTAAAGTGGGAGAAAGAGGGAAAGGGAAAAAGGAAACAAAGAAGGGAAGAGGGCAAAAAAGATGGAAAGAGGGCAAAAAAGATGGAAAGAGGGCAAAAAGGGAAAGAAGGTAAATGAAAATAGAAGAGAGGATGCAAAAGAAAGCAGGTAGGACGGAGGAAAGATACCAAGCAAGAAATAAAAAAAGTTGGAAGGAGAGAAACAATGAAAGAAAATAAAAAAGAAAGAACAAATGAAAGAATGCAAAAAGAAAAGGGAAAGAAGGCAAAAAAGAGAATAGAGGAAAGAAAAAAGGAGAGGCAATAAGGAAAGAAAGAATGGAAAAGGCAAAAGAGAAAGAAAGAAGGATTAAAGAAGGGATAAAAAAGGAATGAAGGAAAGAAAGAAAAAAGAAAAGACAAAAAAGGAAGAAAAAAGGAGAGGCAAAAAAGAAAGCAAGGTAAGAATGAGAATGCATGAAAGGAGTAAAGAACGCAAGAAAAAGAAGGATAATGAAGGCAAGAAGAAAGGAAGGCGGGACGAAAGAATGAAAGAAAGAAAGAAAGAAAGGAAGGAAGATGGAAAGAAGGAAGGAAAATGGCTCATAGTATAAAATATTGGATAATAGTACCCAAATTACACCCCGTCTATGTTTAAATAAAACTGTTATAAGTTTGCTGTAATTTAAACACTATAAAGTCTGGTTTTCTTAATGGGCAAAGTTTATCAAAGAATCACTGGTGAAACCAAGTCGAAGAACACAATACAGTATGCTGTGAAATAGCAGCAGTCAACTTTAAAGGGATTTTACAACAGCGTTTGAATGAGTCAGGAACTGATGAAGCTGGAATGTGCCCTGTGCGCACTTCAAATGTGCCCTATCATCACATCAGGCAACACTGGGACTAGAGGGAAATCCGTGTGTGAAAGATGTGCACTTTGTGAAAGAGCAAAATGCAGTCACTCAAAGTGATATTAACGAGATGCTTAATTAGGCTGACCTATTGCCTTACCTTGTACGCTGCAGTGGGCAGAAGCAAAATGGGAATGACAGTATAAGAGACTAATGGGCGAAGATAGATGCCTGAAACCCCCTTTAAGTAAGTATATTATACATATTACTAGGGAAATCAAAAGGTCTTGGCTAATGCCAGACTTAAAGTGCCACTCACACATGAAGGGAAACTGGCAGAAAGGTCATCTAGAGAAAGAGGGACAAGGTACTACCACAAATGTGGCTATGTCCAGTCAACCATCCTCCAAACTTGTGGGAGGGTTTCAAAGCATCTGTATGTGACAGCGAAACCAACAATGTGCAGCTTTCTATACAAGCAATACTGCCACCTACAGGGGATGGATAATATAAAGGGACCTCAGAACAATAACTGGAGGTTAAATAGCAGGTCGAACATCCTATGCTGTCTAACAGTCCATTTGCAACTGGAAAAAACAGCGGACAGCTAAGCATCAAGTGGAGAACAGAATATAGCCAAATAGGAACCGCGTATCAAGAATACACACTGGTATATGGAAGCCCAAGTACTCCAATCACATCTTTTTTTCAAACTACTGAGGAAAGCCAGCCTCCCTAGCAATAGCAAAAGAGGACCCCTGGAATAACCAATGACCCAAAGAGCTTAAAGTTGTATGGAACAGAGAGAGAAAGGGGAAGATCGGATCCACCAGGCCCAACAGGACATAAAAGCATAACATCTGCCTCCAAAGTCATTGAAACAAACTTTCTACCACCTCCCAAGAGACTAAGGAATCACTAGTAACTTGCCTAAGAGTTTCACCATAGAGGATCTGTCCATGACCCTGAGCAAAGTGGAACTGCATAGCACAAACAAGGAACAAAGTGTCTAGGAAGATGTAATGTCTATATACATATATTCACTGAAAAAACAAAAGTTAAACTGATGGTATAATTAGCTGGAATTGAGATATTAAAAAAACACTGAAATTTGCCAGTTACAGTTTAATAAACTAACTATAACTTGCCACTCAGTCGTACAGTGCTTAGGACCTTGAATTTTACATCACTCATGACATGCTAAATTACATCATGTTCATGTACCCTGTCTGCAAAACTAGCAGTTGCCCTCACACTATTTAGAGTCCAGTGAACTGCCAAGTTTCACCGACAGACTCTCTGCTTGCTCTATCGGTGGAAACCTTTGGCGGATACTCAGTTAACGTTGGTTCTAACAACAACCGATAAGAAAGAAGGTATTATTGAGCCTGTCCCAGTACAGGCTCATTGTAATAATAATAATAACACAACGTCAAAAGGCTGGTAGGCTCTGGGCTGTGAAGGAGATCAAGGCTGTCATCATACATTCCTGTAGAACGGATTTATTTTTGTATTTTTTAGAGGAATGACGCTGTGTTAAATGGTCCAACTCTTATATACGCTAATCAGTTCACCAAACCAGTTCCTTCTCCTACTCCAATGCTTCCTGGTCCAGGTAAGAAGCGGCACAACTCAGAAGCTTTCTAAATCCTTGTTTATTTGATCTTTTTCACCTTTTCAAGAAATAAAGTGCGTCATGCAGATTTTACATAGCCATGGCCTATGGGTTTCAGCCGAAGCCTTCCACGGGGCCACAGAGTTGTGTATCAAGAGTGTCCTTTTAAAGGGGCTAACCACTCCTACCGCCACCTAACTCATACAGATATTACTTTAGAGTACAAACCAAAGACAATTCCTCATTTTTGTATATTTTTGTTGTTGTTTGTGTACTGCCTGCTTCTATGTTGTTGTCATTTTATCAGGGGTTGTGTTGCAGACTGTTGAAGTGCTTGAACACATCTACAAATCGAGAAAAGTATTCGGAGATCACCATATCAATTCCTATTCTACTTTTCTTATTTTGGAAATTGGCATATCCCACACAAGATTAAAAGCAGGCAAACCAGTGGGAAAAGGGGTGCAAGACAACATTAACTACCTGCTAAACTATCACTAAATCTTGGATGGCAAGAACAAGTCTAAAATTCAATCCTAGAGGTAAAGTTTGCTTTGCTTTCTGCCAACCATATTACACCTCAGACTAACTCCTGGTTATCTATACCCACTACTAATGATACCACAACCTGTGCTAGCTGAGCCAGTTAAGTTACTTGGATTCCTTCTTGACTCAAACCTTTCTACAGAAGTGCACACCATCACAAAAAAACAAGCATTGGAAATGGAATAGGTCTCGCATTTGTTGGAGTTGGAGCTATTGACATTATAAATGCCTGTTCGTTTTACCAATGCAATAGATGTGCCCTCCCCATCTTAATAAAATATAAAACTTGTGGTTTTTTTATGAAGTAAACCTACAATGGTGCAGTGGGGGGAAATGGCAGTTCCGACTCCACGTTAAAACAAGCGATGTTTTGAGTGTGCAGTACCACAGGCTGTCAATAAGTGTCCCTTGGGGCCTCTTTTGGCCACATATGGTACTGCACCCTGCAACATGACTGGGCAAAGGATATGGCGCAGCAGTGAGAGCTGCTGACTGGTGAGCTGAAGATCCTAGTTCGAGTCTGCATTCAGGCTAAACATCCTGTGATAATGGGCTGATTGTTACTTTACAAACTCGTATTTATATATTGCAACTGGCCATGGGTTCAAGGCAATTAAACAAACAAACAAAACAGCAGTGGCCTATGAGGGGTGGTGGGGGCCTGGAGCAGTGTTGTGGGAGGGGTGAGAAAGAGGCACAGGGGATAAAGGGACAGCAAGCAAATGATGCAACAGATATTTATGTACATAAGTAAACAGAACAATTAACTAGCAAAAAGGCAGGCTAACTTAAAATAAAAGAGTTCTCTCCAAAAATAAATAACCTGAACACTAAGAACAGTTGTAAGATGGCCAGTCCTCATGGGAGGATACAAAATTCCAAAAGGAGGGACTACAAAGTGTATTCACCAATGAAAAGCTAGCATTTCTAAAGGACAGCAACAGGAACCAATGAAAAAGGTGATCGTTTTTCAAGCCCATATCCTAGATACAGCATGTATCGAAGACAGCGCAAGCGCTGCCTAGGCGAGACCTAAGAAACTGCCAATTTTCAACTATCCCTTCGGCTTTTGAAACCCTTTATCCACATATCAGCAATTAGGCTTAAATGCAGTTATATTGGTTTTGAGAAGAGAAATCAAATAACTGATCAAGAGCCCCACATTCCTCCCACCATCAACATATAGTTTGAAATAGGTCAATAGAGCAATTATAGGCAAAGTCCATCCAGTATCTGTGATCTGCTAGAAGCGGGCACCATGTTCAAGGAGAATGAACCTTAAAGGCGGGAATTCTTAGCAAGAAGACTCTCAGAAGCCTCAGGTCGTTCAGCTCCCTAAAATCTCCAGAGAAAAGATGCAATAGCAAGTCCCATGCTTGACAGGAAAAGCGTCCTATCCCTCCTGTGTCATGTGTTACTTTTTTTTTTCATCCTTAGGATACATCACAAGCTATGGCACCACTTCAAGACAGGAGGGTCTGGCGCCCCTCATTTACTTAAGAATGTTTTTTATTTGGTTCTTCCCGCAGATCTACAGCTCACCTCCGGCGTCCATGCCAGAACTCTCGCAGGACGGGACAGAACCCTCTGGATATGTGTCAAATGTCTTGGAAAAAATACACTGTCCACTCAGTGAATCATAAACTTAACAAACTGAAGAACAATAACAATCAGTAAGATCTTCAATGCGGTGCTTTGTTATTGGAACTTCGTGTTCCAGAATCCTTAGAGCGGTGGGATCGCTGTAAGGGGAGAGTGAGGGTGTGTGCGTGTGTGCGCGCGTGCGTGTGTGTGTGTGTGTGAATTTTACACACTATAAAAGGGGGCCCGCGTTCGGCTGCCCATGCGCACTAATCGGTAGGTTTCATGAGAAAAAGCTCCGTAAATAGAGGTAAAAACAGATTCATTCTTTGACCACCAGAGGTCAGTGTTGCCTTGCGGAAAGTATCTCCGAACCAGTGATCGGTTTCTGCACTGGTGAAGAGTTAGTTCGTTTCTGGATAAAGAAAGGCATTGTGAGAAGAAGTCTAGGTAGGGGTGCTGACCGCGCAAATTAACGTGTCAATAAAATGACAAGAAATAATCTTTAAGAGAGAGAAATAATTCGATTTTGTTTGTTCTGGCAACAGTTCTTTAAGCAAAGACACACTCATTTCTTTGGGCTATTCTGCCATTAACAGCAACTTTTTTCAGAGAGATATTTTGCTAATTTGTGAGATTTCCTTTGATGGGCTAAAAAGGGGAATAACAACAGTCACAAAGTGTGCAACATGAAAATTTGTAGATAGTTTTCGAAAGACCCTAAACTTAACTGCAGGACTATGACAACCAGCTCGTAACTAAGACTATTGATCATTTGGATTGGTAAGAATGGTGCAGCAATAGAATAATAGGCCTAGTAGTCCAACTAGAGGGTAAGAGCACGTTCCGCAAATAGCATATTATGTGTAAAAGGTCAATTTAGAGCAAGGCTTTAAGTGGGCCGGGTCCTACCGGTGTTCAGCACCGGCAGTTTTCAAGAGCCTATCGGACTCTCCATTTTTACCATAAGGGTGAAGACATTTTTTTCTCTGCAAAAGTACCATCGGTCACTGCTTTTGATGTAAATTCAAAGAAACTCGTTTCTCAGTTTTACACAGCGCAAACTTGGAGCGGTTTTACATGGGCACCAGTTACATCACAAAAGGACATAGTCATTAGTTGAATCACAGGATGTTGAGCTGCTTTCTCAGCTCGAAAGTCGGCAGCTCTAGCCTTTCGCCACAACCTCGCGCACAAAAACAGACACATTTTCAAAAGGATATACAACTAAGCCATAGTTCTTGCTTATTTATCCTATGCAATTTACAACCATGGACAAAGCGAAAAGTCCTGGCTTGTTGTAAGTGTGAAGGTGCTTGTTGTGTTATATATTTGGATGAATGGACAGTAGCAGCAAAATACCAGTGGAACAGCACACTATACTAAATGCAGATTTTTGGCTTAAGTGTTTTAAGTCACGCCCTTAATTTCATCGGCCACGTCCCTATGAGAGACCTGCCCCCACCAATAGTTTTTTTTATCCCACTTAAAGCTCTGATTAAGAGTGCAAAAGGTTTATGAAAAATAATTATTTGGTTTTCTACCTTATGGGACGAAAATAGATTAAGCATTTTCTCATTGAGAGGATTTGCAGTTTCCATTTTTTCCACTCTTCTCTTTGCCTCGAATTGATCAGGTACATGTTAGCTAATGGCATTTTAAAGAGCTTAAATCAAAAGAGAATCCTTGCAATAACTCAGGCATATGAAATTGACCTTCCATCCCAGAGAGTGGTAGAGCAAGTTTGTCCGCAATCTCAGGATTCCTTACAGTGAGACCACTGATGCTGATAGGAACAATCAATGTAGTGTGGGCAAGGTCACCCCATTGCTAATTCCTAATCTTTTCCCGCCCCTCAGCCATAGATGCCACCCAATTGGGCACACTCTCCTGCCACCTGTGTTCGATCTAGTTCCTTGGGTTATAAGTCTCCCATTGCCAGGAGAGACCGGGGAAGTTACTGAATGTAGTTATCAATGTGGTTTCCTGTAGTTCCTCAAGCACCCCGGACGATCACATCAATCTGCCTCAAGCGGTTCTCCAAGTCTTCAAAATGTTCCCTTAGAAAGACATATGGATCCTCTAAGAAGACCACCCTGTTCCATTGATCTCTCGCCTGTGTTGTCCACCATGGGAAATATTTGCTGTTCCATATCTTTTACCGCTTTCTGAAGTTGAATGCGTCAAAGACAGAGGTTATCATCTTTGGTAATAAACCCTCCCTCTGGACACCCGGCTGGTGGCCACCAGTACTGGATGCAATTCCCAAGCCTCCACCAAAACTAAGGACCTGGGTATCATCATTGACAAAGAACTCAAATTCAAAGACCAAATCAACAAAGTCACATCAATTTCCTTCTGTGCCATAAAATTAAGAAACACATACCGGAGGAACTCTTAAAAACAGTGACTCTGGCTTTAGTCCTCTCACGTTTAGATTACTGCAACAGCCTTTATCTCACCATTAACTCAGGCCTGGTCGTCAACAGGCTCCGGATAGTACAAAACGCGGCAGCACGTCTTATTTTAAAATTTCCCAAAAATGTATCAGCGAGAGTAGCTATAAAAAAACGACACTGGCTACCAGTTAGGCAGAGATGTAAGTTTAAAGCCCTCTGTTTGGCTTTTAAATCGTTACACGATCAAGGGTCAGTACAGTTCAGGAACAAATTAATGTGGTATGTTCCTAACAGAACCTTACGGTCAGGAATGGCCAGGAACATGGCAATTACCCCCTTTAAGGAGGCCACCTGGGGAGGCAGGAGCCTCTTCAGATCAACAGCAATGCTGTGGCATAAACTACCTATCACCCTAAAGACAGCATCATCCCTGATGAGTTTCAGGAAAGGTCTGAAAACGTGGCTCTTTACACAGACTGCCGGAATGAATTAATTTTGTTCCTCTGAAGGTCGCCTGCACTAATGCCCCCTCTGTCCTCAGTTCGTTATAGCTCAAAGACGCCTTCGGGCATTAGCTGCGCTTTATAAAACCAATTTTAATTAAATTCAATTCAATGTCACAAGATCTTTCCTAAGGCCTGTTTTAAGGAAGGAGAGTTCCTTCCTCAGGTCTCCGGGGAGTGAGTCCTTCTTAAGTATACTCCCTTCCATCTTAAGTACGGCATGGATGAGCCTGTCCCTGCTGGACCGCCCAGACCTTCAGCACCTCTCCCACACAGAGGGTACTTTCAGTTGGTCACACAATTTTGAGAACTGCCTTTTATTGAAGTTTTGTATCGCTTTTATGGCTCATGGGCCGATAATAAAGTTTTCTTGACTGACTGACTTGGTACTTTCTGGTTCTGGGGCCGCCATGGTTGTGAAGCAGGTGCCAGGTCGTTTAGGAACGAACACTAGATGTCCAGCAAATAAGAAGTATTATGGACGGGTACAGATAGACCCAGATCCCACCAGAAGTGCACCCTTAGATTAGCCCTAGGTTTGCATCTTGTGGTGGCTCACTTCTTCCGCTGTCACAGATAGCTTTCTGTAAACATAAAGCTAACAAGGGTAGTAGCCCAAGTCATACCTTCAATTGCAGTGTAGCCCGAGTGTTAAAAATGTATGGGGGGGAAACCACCTGCTTGCTGCTTCTCCCAGAACTTCTACAGTTGACCGCTAGCCTGAGGGAGACACTCACGGCTCCACTGTGCAGGGGCACAAGGAATTATTATTTTTTTTTTTTTAAAGGTAGTCCATTCCACCACAAGCCCCACTTAAAGAACCCCCACACCCTAGGGGTGTCAATGTGGTCTTCCCCATCACAGAACTCCCAGGTTTCATGACTGCCTTTCAGCCGCATTAGAGGCGCACCTGGTTTGAACCCAGCACAGGTCTCCCACTGACCATCGCTTCTTGTGGTCCTGGCTGTCCAAAGTTTGCAGTAGGATCCCCAGGTTGTCTCATATTAATGTGGCCATGCTCCTCACAGTTGTTTTGTCTATCCCAGGGTTGTTGTCAGTTCTATGAACTGTGATCATATTACACCTATCCTCAAATATCTCCATTGGTTGCTGCTAGAAGGTTGCATTGATTTTAAGCTTTCCTGCCTCACCTGTAAGCACCCAATCAATTCTTGAACAACCCTTCTTTCTAGCAACGTAGCTGCGAATTTCTGGAGAGTCCCACATCATCTGTAGCAACTGTCTTTTTGGTCTTTCTCCTCCATTGGTCAGTAAAATATACACAGCCAACCAAATCTGTCCACTTGCTACTCTCTTTTGGATGAGTATCCATACATGCAATAAACACGTTTTTGCACATGTCTATTCAAATCTTGTGCTGTAAACTCAAACTTAAAACGATTCAGTGCCAGAAATGGCCGAGGTCACGGCATTGACTCCTTGGGGAATGATAACCAATGAATCAACAGGGCCTTGGCTTTGTGTCTTTACAAGCAGATATGGTATGAAGGCAGTTTTCAGAACCATGGCGAAACAGGGGCATAAGCTGAATTGCCCTGAAACATTTTGAGAAGCCTGTCCTAGTGATTGATGTTAGCCAGAGGTTACATGAGCACATTCAAGATCCGCAGGAAGAGAAATAAACCCCAGGGGACAGCGCAATTTATTTTTCAAGTTTCTACTCACAATAGTAGAATTATTGCTTATTGGGCACTAACCAGCAGAAAGGACGCAATGCACAATCCGTTGATTCTCGCAAATCCTTTGTGTATAGGGTTGCAGTGGGACTGATGGTCTGGTTTTCCTAGTCTAGAGTTAGCTGGTGTTTAAGAAGTGGTCAGAGCAGTACAGTGGCATCATATTGGGCATAGGCCTGGGTGGTAAATTCCGTTCCGCTCGCGGAATTTGGGTAATTTCGCGTTCCGTGGTGAACGCGAAATTGCTCAAAATTCTGGGTTCCGCGGCTTCGAGGAATTTTTTGCTTGTTTGCGTTCTCAAATTCGTGTTTGTGAGATATTTCCCCCCCGAGCACGCAAACAGCGATTGCGAACAGTAAAAAAGCATCGCGAACAAGCAATTCCGCGTGTTTGCGGAATTTCTGCGTGTTCGCAGAGATTTTTTACCATTTCGCTGAGATTTGCGTAACGCGATTACGCAAATTCCGCCCACACCTAATTGGGGACCTCGGACTCCGCCCCGCATTCAAAGATCAGAGCAAATGTGCGGGTGGATTGTGCGTGCAGGTCGGGTGTACCTCTGATTGAGCGTGTTGATTAGATCTTGACCAGACTCAGGCGGGGGACCGTCCAACCACAGATTCAAAAGCCCTTGGAGTAATAAACTGCTTCAGTGTGCCAGCAATGTTAGGGTCAATTTTCACCATATGGCGTATTATGGGGGGAATAATGAATGAATGGTTGTAAGAATAATAATGACATTTGTAAAGCTCATGGCTACTCCAGAACGAAGTGCCCCAGCGCTACAGAGCTGAGACAATATGCACTAGATAACCCACTTTAAAGGGGAGCGTACTCTAAACAGAAGAACCTTCGTTTCTTTCGGAACTGAAGTTCGGAAGAGACCTGCCGAATTTCCCCAGGCAGGGCATTCCATGCTTTAGGAGCCAAATAGGCAAAGAAACCACCTCCCACTTCTGCCCTTTTGAACTTTGGCACAGTGGCAAGTTTGGCTGCTGCCGATCTCAGGTATCTGGTGGGCACATAGAAATTCACCACTGCCTGAAGGTAGTGTCGGCCCTGAGAAGAAAGAACCGTAAAGTAATAACAGAGTCCTTTGAAAAGGACCCTAGGTTGTCACACCTGTATTTATAATAACGTGTTCACATGATGATTTGGTAGCCACCTTCAAGCCTCTAATTATAACAAGACACACTAAAGTTTGCTAACCACAATTTGTGTTGTCTATTTTTTACAGATAATTTTGAGACCCTCTGACAGGAGCTTGAGGAGTGTGGACTAATGGCTAGAAAACAGGTCGCTTTCCTCCCCACTAATTAAATATTGTTAGATGTCAAATTGTGCCCACTGTAGAAGTAAAACAACTGCCACAGAGTTGTGCACCAGCAGATGCACACAAAACAAACCTGCATCTCTATCCTGGGGAAAGGGTTTGCCGGTAGAAGGTTCCCAACCAGATGGACAATGTTGCAACTGCTTGTGACACTTTCCCATACTGTAGTGAGCTGCCAGAAGACAATGTGTTAACAAATGTGAATACTGGCTTTTTCAATACTTTGAGTCTGCAGCTGCTAGCGCTTAAAAACCACCAGATCCCTGATCCTCTCCCAGTCTTTAGTCGCTGTGTTTCAGAGAAGTACCTTCCTGAGCTTGCCCGCTCTTACTAAATTCAGGGGGTGAATAAAGAGGCATGAATTAAGGAGGGGAGATGCCATGCTGGTATGGTGAAATGTATGGCCAGATGTCAGATAAAACACAGGTCGGCAAAGCAAAGGTGAGAACAACAGAATGCTGTCGAGATCAATTCAAAAAGAAGAAATGTGAACTAAACAACAGGTAATGTATGTGGCCCTGTGAAGGAGGGGCAGAATGGCGATTTCAATTTAGAACAGTAGTGGCACCAGGCCGATCAGACAGCAAAACTGTAAATGCGCATTTAGAACAACGTGGTTTGAAAGAATTTGATCAACAGGGACGACAACAGCTTATACTGAGGAGCACTGACAGGGTACAGCTGGTCCAAATGTACTGACCTTTCTCAAAATGATCTTGAATTTCAGAGCAATGCCCTGTAAGAGTGCACTGCAAACGAAATCATGCCTGACACTGTTCAACATGGGGGGGGCGCAATGGGGGAGGGGGGTTGAAATGTATTTCCAGAGAAAGAAATCTGTATTTTTCTGCAGGGTAGTCCATTAGTTTGCTTTGTTTCATAGTTTGGAAACACTAGAGTAGTGAAGTGGCCGAGGAATGGATGGAACCCCAAACATTTGATCTCCATTGTGTTTGGAGAAGATTTAGCATGAAGAGGATGCTGTTACTATACGTTTACCACACACGTTGCCAGAGGGAATAACTCAGGTCCCGAGCCAGACATTACAGACTATAAGATCTCACAAGTTATGGTTGTGTACAATGGCAAAAAAAACATAACTGACAAATGGCAACGCACACTGGTGCCGCCCTTAAGGAGGAAAGATTCGGACTTGATGGACGCAGCTGAGGCAAACACTATTGGAAACGTCGAAAGTAGGGGAATCCAACTCACAAAGTTAGCTCCGATGCGAAATTATTTAGAGAATCCACAGGTCAGAGTTCAACGCTGTTTAATACTTTTAGCAAAAAATTAAGCCTATGGCCGAACACCCCAAGTTCTGAACTACATCTACTATGGTTAATGCCATAGATGATTTGAAGCCCTAGTTCCATTTTAGGTTTTTTGGTTTACAATACAAGGTCCAAGCGAATGTATTCGTTTTTGAATATGGTTGTTTCACCTTGGACTCTTTCCAGTTATGCTGCCAATTTCATCTACTCTTTTACTTAGTATTCTTCCTATACTGCTAGAATGTACCACTCAGTCTAAGTATTGGTATTTTTGAACCGATTCTCATTTATGGCTGCCGTTAGGTCTTTGTGTCTAGGGTTTATCCTGCTTGGTCGTATCAAAATTAATTTGTAGTGTACAATATACAAATCAAAACACTCCCCCCTCGTTCAATCACTCCCCCCACCAGTCTCGTTAACATAAAATCATGAAATTGTTTACATTTGTGATTGCAGTGTATTGGTGACAACTGCGTAGTCTACTTTACGGGTACGCAGCGCCCATCTTTTCTTGGCCGTTTAGCTGAGGTGTCAGTCTGAAATCAGATATTACTTAGTTAAGAGCCCTGTACTCTTTTTCCTGGAACTTGCCACTTGCCATTTGTCCTGTGCCACTGCCCTGAGCCAAAGATTACCAGAGGAACAGCTTGGGGAAGCGAGACCACAACCCCCAGGCTGCACCGCAAGGCGCACAGGAGGCGCGTCACTGCTAGCGCCGGAGGCGCTTTAAATCTCGGGCAGGGCTCACGCAGCGTGGGAGCCCTGTACTCTTTTTCCTGGAATTTGACACTTGCCATTTGTCCTGTGCCACTGCCCTGAGCCAGAGATTACCAGAGGAACAGCTTGGGGAAGCGAGACCACAACCACCAGACTGCAAACGAGGCGCGTCACCGCCAGCGAAGGAGGCGCTTTAAATCTCGGGCAGGGCTCGGGCAGTGCGGGAGCCCTGGACTCTTTTTCCTGGAACTTGCCACTTGCCATTTGTCCTGTGCCACTGCCATGAGCCAGAGATTACCAGAGGACAGCTTGGGGAAGCGAGACCACAACCACCAGACTGCAACGCAAGGCGCACAGGAGGTGCGTCACCGCTAGCGCCAGAGGCGCTTTAAATCTCGGGCAGGGCTCTCGCAGCGCGGGAGCCCTGTACTCTTTTTCCTGGAATTTGACACTTGCCATTTGTCCTGTGCCACTGCCCTGAGCCAGAGATTACCAGAGGAACAGCTTGGGGAAGCGAGACCACAACCACCAGACTGCAAACGAGGCGCGTCACCGCCAGCGAAGGAGGCGCTTTAAATCTCGGGCAGGGCTCGGGCAGTGCGGGAGCCCTGTACTCTTTTTCCTGGAACTTGCCACTTGCCATTTGTCCTGTGCCACTGCCCTGAGCCAAAGATTACCAGAGGAACAGCTTGGGGAAGCGAGACCACAACCCCCAGGCTGCACCGCAAGGCGCACAGGAGGCGCGTCACTGCTAGCGCCGGAGGCGCTTTAAATCTCGGGCAGGGCTCACGCAGCGTGGGAGCCCTGTACTCTTTTTCCTGGAATTTGACACTTGCCATTTGTCCTGTGCCACTGCCCTGAGCCAGAGATTACCAGAGGAACAGCTTGGGGAAGCGAGACCACAACCACCAGACTGCAAACGAGGCGCGTCACCGCCAGCGAAGGAGGCGCTTTAAATTTCGGGCAGGGCTCGGGCAGTGCGGGAGCCCTGGACTCTTTTTCCTGAAACTTGCCACTTGCCATTTGTCCTGTGCCACTGCCATGAGCCAGAGATTACCAGAGGACAGCTTGGGGAAGCGAGACCACAACCCCCAGACTGCAACGCAAGGCGCACAGGAGGTGCGTCACCGCTAGCGCCAGAGGCGCTTTAAATCTCGGGCAGGGCTCTCGCAGCGCGGGAGCCCTGTACTCTTTTTCCTGGAATTTGACACTTGCCATTTGTCCTGTGCCACTGCCCTGAGCCAGAGATTACCAGAGGAACAGCTTGGGGAAGCGAGACCACAACCACCAGACTGCAAACGAGGCGCGTCACCGCCAGCGAAGGAGGCGCTTTAAATCTCGGGCAGGGCTCGGGTAGTGCGGGAGCCCTGGACTCTTTTTCCTGGAACTTGCCACTTGCCATTTGTCCTGTGCCACTGCCATGAGCCAGAGATTACCAGAGGACAGCTTGGGGAAGCGAGACCACAACCACCAGACTGCAACGCAAGGCGCACAGGAGGTGCGTCACCGCTAGCGCCAGAGGCGCTTTAAATCTCGGGCAGGGCTCTCGCAGCGCGGGAGCCCTGTACTCTTTTTCCTGGAATTTGACACTTGCCATTTGTCCTGTGCCACTGCCCTGAGCCAGAGATTACCAGAGGAACAGCTTGGGGAAGCGAGACCACAACCACCACACTGCAAACGAGGCGCGTCACCGCCAGCGAAGGAGGCGCTTTAAATTTCGGGCAGGGCTCGGGCAGTGCGGGAGCCCTGGACTCTTTTTCCTGGAACTTGCCACTTGCCATTTGTCCTGTGCCATTGCCATGAGCCAGAGATTACCAGAGGACAGCTTGGGGAAGCGAGACCACAACCACCAGACTGCAACGCAAGGCGCACAGGAGGTGCGTCACCGCTAGCGCCAGAGGCGCTTTAAATCTTGGGCAGGGCTCGCGCAGCGCGGGAGCCCTGTACTCTTTTTTCTGGAACTTGTTGCTTGCCATTTGTCCTGTGCCACTGCCATGAGCCAGAGATTACCAGAGGAACAGCTTGGGGGAGCGAGACTACAACCCCCAGGCTGCAACGCGAGGCGCACAGAAGGCACGTCACTGCTAGTGCCCGAGGCGCTTTAAATCTTGGGCAGAGCTCACGCAGCGCGGGAGCCCTGTACTCTTTTTCCTGGAACTTGCCACTTCTCCTGTGCCACTGCCCTAAGCCAGAGATTACCGGAGAAACAGCTTGGGGGAGCAAGACCACAACCCCCAGGCTGCAACGCGAGGCGCACAGGAGGTGCGTCACCGCTAGCGCCAGAGGCGCTTTAAATCTTGGGCAGGGCTCGCCCAGCGCGGGAGCCCTGTACTCTTTTTCCTGGGACTTATCACTTGCCATTTGTCCTGTCCACTGCCCTGAGCAAGAGATTACCAGAGGAACAGCTTGGGGGAGCGAGACTACAACCCCCAGGCTGCACCGCGAGGCGCACAGGAGGCGCGTCACCGCTAGTGCCGGAGGCTCTTTAAATCTCAGGCAGGGCGGCAGGGCTCTCGCAGCGCGGGAGCCCTGTACTTTTTCCTGAAACTTATTACTTGCCATTTGTCCTGTGCCACTGCCCTGAGCTAGAGATTACCAGAGGAACAGCTTGGGGGAGCGATACCACAACCCCCAGGCTGCACCGCGAGGCGCACAGGAGGCGCGTCACCGCTAGCACCGGAGGCGCGTTAAATCTCGGGCAGGGCTCACACAGCACGGGACGCGCACGGGCGAAGTCAAGGGTAAGCCCGTTTGAGCCTGTCAGAGCCCTGAAGAGGCCGGGCTGGGCCACCTCTCCAACGTCTATCTTGGAGAACTGGGCTAAAGCTGGATCAAAGTAGTCAGCACTAATGAAGACAGCCATCAGTGACCCCTTAGCTGTCTGCTTCATTCTTAATTTTAGGGATTAAGGCAACGATGTTTGCACCACTATTTAAATACCACGACTAAGTCCAACGTGAAGGTGCTAGAAACAGGAATGTAATCCCTATACAAACCCAACAAGGAAGATAGGGTAAACCTTTCTTCCTTAACAAACTAGACTTTTTAAAGAAATGAACAGCACCCTTCAAAGTGAGATACACAATGTTTGATAAGCAATGTCTCAGTATTTGTTAAGAGACATATAACATTTTCATGCTTGTTTTCCCAAAATAATATATACACAAAAAGACTTTAAATCTTCAATTTTCTTTCTTTTATTCAGTTTTTCATTTTCTTTTTAAAACAATCGCTGATAGCCAAAGAGCCAACGCGTTTCGTCCGTTACCGGACTTCTTCAGGGCTGAATAGACGTATAATAGTCAAATTTGTGAGTGCTGCATGGTTTTCGCAAAGAAAGATCATAAAAAGTCAAAGGAGAGTCCTTTCTTATCTGTGGATTTATGATAGTTCAAAAAGACGTCATATGGTGTAGCAACAATTTTAGATTGGCCAAGATAAGCCAGCAAAAACGCAACGACAAACGTAGCAACAGGTCCTCTGGTTCATTCTGCCCACTTGCTGCCTACGGCCGTCCCCTGACATCTGTATCTGGTCCCCCATTGGCAGGTGAGCGTGGTCTTTATTGTGACAGTCCTACACAATTAAAGTTCTACACTTTAGTAACAATGGGGAAGGAGAGTGGGATCTCCTGTACTCGTCCCACCACAAGTATAAACAGTATGTTAGAACGAGCTGTAAGCATTGTCGCCGATGAAATTGAACATGTGGAGAGGCGCCTATCTATGGGGGCCACATCTGGTCAGGTCTGGCCTTTGGTGGTGGTGGTTGCACTGGATCCCATGCTCAACCCATCGGTCTCTACCTCTACTTCGCAAATTAATATAATGAGCCCCCTGCAAGGTTCAACGACTACTTTGAGTCATGTAGGCGACTACACCAATGCCGCTAATAATGACTTGCCTTGTGTCTCAGGTAACGAGGATAACATGGTTAATTTACCCGGCACTTCAGATTCTACGATTATTTCTCCTACCCTGGGCGCTAAAGGAAAAGGAAGTCGGCCAAACCTGTGTGTACTAAAAGGAAACAACCGCCATGCAATATTCCCTCTTGTACATCAATGAGTTCATGGCTCAAGTGCCCTCCTTCTGTCTCTACCTCTATTGTTAACTCTGACAGACGCTTATTTCACCACTGCAAGCAGGTCAATTGCTACTCAGACTGACTGTTATTCTTTTTGCACTTTGGGTGGTTCTTTGGACAAAAATGTTATAGATAATGTTGTGAACACTATGTCAACTAGTAATAAAGGCCTGATTGACAAACATTTCACTACTCTATGGAAACACTTAGATCGATTAGACACTTTGTCTAATAACATAAGTTCTCAAATAAAATCAGTCAAGCAGATATCGACTGTGGAGGGAAGCATCAATGGGATTACTTATGAATCTGCTACTATCACAAATCCAAATTCACAGCCATTGTTGGCCTCCTCCATTTCTAAGGATTCATGTGTTACCTGCGCCAAAATGAAGGGATGTTTTACATTGGGAGTGGTATCATCAGCAGTAGAAACACAGCCTAGTAGAGATCCTCCCAGTGATGGTGAAAGTATAGCATCCTCACTACCTACTAATGCTCCCTACTAATGCCCCCTCGCTTTCCAACCCTAACGTAGTGCCGCAGACCCATCAGGGCCTGACCAATTCGATTGCGGAACAACAGAGAGAGGGTATTTCATCCCCGAGGCCTTAGATGACTTAATACCCTGCAATGAGTTATTAAACCTACCGCCCGCTGCTTGCCCATATGTGCTAGTTCTAGCCGGAGTTCTCCTTCTTAGAAGTAACCAGGGAGAATCTTGGGATCAACTCCGAAATAAATGTGCAGACTGGGTCATAAAACATAGCCAGTCACTGACCGGGAGTCACAGACTGAAGAAAATATTATGGCACGCAGGGTTGGATGGGTAGAGACTTACATTAAAGACATTCAGGGTGACTGAATTGTTATTAATTTTCGACACCCAAATATGGTGAGGTCTCTGTTGTCATCATCTGGAACAAACATTGCCAGAACAACTAAGATCTGGCCGTTGCACCCAAGTCATTTCTATAAGCCCTCCATTGAGCATAAAATTATAGCCCCCTTCATTACTAAAACATATAATAGGTTTTCTCCCCTATCGGCCCTGGACCAACTAGATTGACTGGTTTCACCGGCATTATTAGATAACACTGTGATTAACCACTGTCCTTCAAATTTGTCTACCTCCATATCAGCTCTTATTGAGCCTGTGGAGAAAATTTTGTCATGGAATATAGCGGGCCTAAAGTCAAAAAGAGGCCTTTTAAATTGGTAAATTTTTCTAGCAGATCATCATATCATTGCCTTTCAGGAAACGTGGGAGGTAAATGACTGTTTCTATTTAGATGGTTTTAAATCTTTTTGTAAATATGTTATTCCCTCCAAAATGGGTAGAGCACGAGGGGGTTTACTTTTAATGTTTTCATTAAAACTCTCCTGTAAATTCCGAATGATTGAATATATATCTCACCACTTGCTAGCGGTAGAACTCTCATTAAAAAAATTGTCCTACTTTGCTAGTAGTAAATGTTTATAATTACTTTTCCAGAGATTACGAGCTGGAACACTTGCTAATCCTAGAGGAGTTTCTGGAAAATTATGAGGAGGGTAAATCTTTACATTATAATTTAATAATTTTAGGGGATTTTAATATTAATTTGTGCACTTTAAACTGTATTCTTGACCTGGACCAAGGGGAGTTTTCCCCTATGCTAAATCATTTTGAACATACACTAGCTGGTACTTTCTTGGAAAATACCCTTTCAGCCCATAATTTACTATGTCCCTGGCAAAAAAACAGCGTGGAGCCAGTACCAACTTATACAGGGCACGGATGGTCTAGTACCATGGACTATATTTTTCTGACTGCATCACTAGCCTCAAATATTGTGGACCTAACAGTATCTTGGTCATGTTACAGTGACCATAACCCCCTTATACTTACAATTTCACTCTCAAAGATTGAATTGAGGGGATAATTACCCATATTATAAATAAAGATATCATAACTAAAGATCAAAATCAAAGGTTAAAATGGGAAAGGATTATCCCAGATAGCTTCCTTGAAAACCTGTACACTTCCTGTGCCTCGGAAATCCAACTCAGCCTAGATTCATCCAAGGATGATTATACCACTCTAGAAGCCTTCGAAACATTAACAAAACAAATTTCTACAGACCTTACGGTTGTGAGCAAGGCCAGCTGTTCGAAGGCCGAAAGATGGTTTGATAGCTCTTGTTTTAAAACTCACAGGGAGCTTTTACAGGCCATCAAACGTATCCCTAGAGATACAATAGAAATTAGAGCTAAAATGATGGCTTACAAATTGGCTATTCAAAATAGAAAGAATCAGTTAAAAGAGCAGGCGTGGGAAGCCCTGAGCGATGCATGCGTATTGAAAGATAGTGCAAATTTCTGGTCAGTGGTCAATAGCCCTTTCCTCTCCGATTCCAAAAATTTAAATAAAGTGTGTTTAATTCCAGCTGACCAATGGGTTTCGCAGTTTAGCCCTATTTTTAATAATGTCAGTATAGAAGAAATTACAGAGCCCGTGGAGTTTGAGCATAGTGGTGCAGGCCTTACCTTTTACGTAGAGGAAGTTTATAATGCAATTTTATCCACAGCGGGGGGAAAGGCTCCGGGCCCGATGGGGTACCGGCAGACCTGTTTAAGGCGGACGCTAGTGTTTGGTCACGAATTTTAGCACATGTTTATAATGCAGCGTGTTCACAAAGCCTCCCGTTATCCTGGGAAAAGGCAGTGATTGTCCTTATTTTCAAATAAGGTGCACAAGGCGACCCTATAAGTTATAGGCCGATCTCTCTTTTAGACTCTGCTGTTAAAATTATGGGCAAAGTCATTTTAGAGCGCCTGACGACTTGGTCAGACCCGTTAAACGTTATTTCCGATCTACAATATGGTTTTAGGGCGGGCAAAGGGACTCTAGACCAATGCCTTAACTTACATTTAGTCAATACTTATAGTTGTAGATCAACTAGGTGTCTTTTATCGGATTGGGAGAGTGTTTCCTTTGCTATTGGCTTTTCTCCTACTTGTACCTTCTCAGGAATTCTTTTATATAGCCCACCAGGAGCACATGCCAATTTTTGTAATGATCTGCCAGACACTGCTATAAATTGCGCCAGTCTCACCTCCAATTTTTCTATCTTGGGTGATTTCAATATTCACCTCGACGAGCCTGACACCTCCCCGTCGCACGATCTCATGGCAGGCCTTGAAGCGTTTCAATTGAAACAAATCGTTACTGGCCCTACCCACAAATTAGGCCATCTGCTCGACCATTTTTTCACCAATCTTGCTAAAAAAATTTGGGCTGAGACCGTTATTGTACCTTGGTCGGACCATTTCTTGTTATCTTTTGTTTGGACCCCCCTAGATCGGTCACAACCTGTTATAAGAACTAATAAATTGGGTTGCATATGGTCTAAGCTCTTAGCAGAAAAATGGGCAGCTAACCTTAAAAACTCTACCCCTGCATTCTGCTCTAATTCTATTAGGGCGAATTAATCTTTTAACACCTGGCTGGAGTCCTCTTTGGACCTCACCCTCCCTAAGAAGGAATTCTGTCATCGAGTTGGCGCTAATAAAAAAGCGTGGTACTCCCTTGAATTAAGACTGCTTAAACAGTCATGCAAGCAGACCGAACGGAAATGGAGGAAGGATTTTTCTGAGACCAGTAAGTGCAATTACAGAACTGCACTTAGGCTTTATAAAAGTAAAATAAAAGTTGTACAAGCCAGCTACTACCAGGAGAAGATTGTCTCTGCCTCCGATTCTCCTAGGGAAATTTTAAAAATGTTTAAATCTCTTATCACCCCCCCTGGTCCTTGGACTGAACCGGTGAATGCTCAAAAACGCTGTGATGAATTAGCAATTGTTTTCGCCACTAAGGTCGCTAACATCTATTCGCTTTCAACAAGTTAGGCTGGAGGAATTTGCCCCGCTTGACCTACCTAATTTGCAGCGACTCCTGGGGAATCTTAAGTAGGGATCCCCGGCCGACGCCGCCACCCCCCCCACCATCCCCCCCCTCCCCATTCTTAAGTTGGTCTCGGAGACAATTTCCCCAGTCATTCGGGATGTAATTAATTCCTCCCTTGCAACTGGGCTGGTCCCGCCGTTATGGAAACAGGCAAGAGTTAAGGCCCTACTGAAAAAACCCAATTTAGACCCTGAGGACTGGGCGAATTATCGCCCCATCTCTCTACTACCAGGTATTGGCAAACTTGCTGAAAAACATGTTAATTCTATACTAGCAGCGTTTGTGGAGAATAACAAAGGCCTGCACCCCACCAAGAAGGGCTTCAGAAGCAAGCAGGGCATGGAGACTGTCCTTCTTGCCATAGTCGAAGAAGCTAGGAAAATCGTGGATACCGGAGGCTGCGCTGCTATTATTTTGTTAGATCTCAGCGCAGCCTTCGACACGGTAAATCAGTCTATCATGATTCAAAGATTGAGTGAGGTGGGTGTAGCAGGGACTGCCCTTAAGTGGTTGCAGTCCTTTCTCTCTGACAGATCCTTTGTGGTGTTCGAAGAAGATGTTCTTTCGAAACAGATCCCTCTGCAGTATGGCGTACCCCAGGGATCCTCATTAGGCCCTACCATGTTTAACATCTACATGAGGTCCCTGGCGGACGCGGTGCTTCCCTGGGGGGTCCAGTTGGTCACCTACGCTGATGACACTCAGCTGGTGGTGTCCCTCAGCCGGCATGATACTTGCGAAAAGGACCTTACATCCTGTCTTAGCAAAGTATCTGAATGGATGGATTTGTCTTTTCTTAAACTTAATGGTTCTAAGACGGAAATTATGTTAGGACACATGGCCCCCATTAATTTAGATCCCTGGTGGCCTAGCTGCCTTGGCCCTCCCCCTTCTCCCAAGAAACAAATTAAGAGTCTAGGCGTATGGCTGGACCCTAATATTAGCTTCTTAGTACAATCACGTAAGGTTGCTGCTACTTGCTAAGGCCTGATTAGATTGATAAGGAAGATTCTGCCTCTTCTTCCTTTTGAAGCCAGACGTTTGTTGGTTCAAGCCCTTATTTTATCGCGGCTCGATTACGCTAATGCGGTCTACCTGGGCGCACCTCAGGGAACCATTAAAATCCTACAGATTGTTCAGAACTGCGCCGCCCGACTTCTAATGAATGTTCCAAAGCGGAGTTCTGCTAAGTCAGCACTATGTCAGTTGCACTGGCTGCCAGTGCAGCAAAGGATTTGGTTCAAGGACATGTGCACTGTTCATAAGCCATTACTGACAATGGACCTGCTCTGATTCAGCCTATGCTTCAATTATATCAGATCCCCCAGACTCTCAGATCAAACAATAAAAAACTTCTTACAGTCCCTATGATTAAACGGGCACGTACGGGTGGCCGACGTTTTCCACTTCATGCCGCAAAATTCTGGAACCAGCTTCCCGACTCCATTCGTCTGGAACCTATCTCCGTTTCAGGAAATTGCTGAAAACCTTTCTCTTTCCTTGATCAGTGAAGAATGATTAGGTGTCACCAATGCGCTGGGATGCCCTTGGGTAGCCATGCGCTATATAAATGCGTATTCATTCATAGGAAAGTATACGATTGCCAAAAAGGGAGTACTACACTGGGCTTTTATGGATCTAACACAAGCTTTTGATTGCGTTAATAGGTCCAAACTATGGCTCATTTTAAGAGATATGGGCCTTGAGCCCCAATTAGTGGCTTTTTTATTCATGATTCATGAAAAAAACATGGCCGCAGTTAGATATAATAAAAATGCTGATTTGACAAGCCCTTGGGATGTAAAGAGGGGGGTACGTCAGAGATGTATATTAGCCCCCCTCCTTTTTACTCTGTATATAAACAAGCTGGGGGATTGTGTTACCAACTAGCTGTATAGACATCCCTAGGGTTGGTATATAAACAAGCTGGGGGATTTTTTTACCAACTAGCTGTATAGACATCCCTAGGGTTGGTGACAAGAATATACTTGCATTGTTATATGCAGACGATACGGTTTTACTTGCAAGAACAGCTGTGGGACTCCAAAGATTACTAGATGGTTTTATATTTTTTATGGACTCTTTAGATCTATCAATACATTTTAAGAAGTCATATATAATGTCTATTGACACCCGAAAACCCTCTAAGTTCAAATTTCATTGCAAGGGGGTTGAATTAACAAAAGTCCCAACATTTCCATATTTGGGGGTACTCTTTGATGACTGTGGGTTGTGGGGATCGCAAATTATACAACAAAAGAATACCTTGACCAGAGAAATGGGGGCTACCCTAAATTTTGCAAAGAAACTAGGAACCAAACCATTACCCGCCCTGTTGAAAATTTATAAAGAAAAGTGTATCCCCATGGCGTCCTATGGTTGTGATATTTGGGGCTATAAGGAAGGTAAAGAGATTCAAAGAACCGAAGATAAGTTTTTACGTAAACTATTGGCGGTACCTTCCACCACCCCAGCGTTTATACTACATGAAGAGGTTGGGGTGGGGTATATCGAGGATGAGATAGCGATAGCTCCTTTGCTAATTTAGCTCAGAGTTTGGGTTAGTCCGAGCACAGAATTAAATCAATTGGTTATCAAGGATTGTATAGCTTTGGATAGAGCCTTGGATATCCCATGGTTGAAGTATAAAATGGACCTAACTAAATGGCTAGGTTGCCCTGATTTATATAACAGGCCGACACCGATGAGCAAATCTAAAATTAGAGCCATTAAGTCACAGTTTTTGGAGATGCAACAGGACCTTAGGGAGGAAAAGGAGCTAATAAAACCGACGGTTAGAAGATATATCACATTACCTTTGTACAATCAAGTTCAACCATATTTACTTATTATTAATAATGTTTTTCATCATTTTTTGTTAACAAGATTTCGATTACATTTGATCCCTTGTTTTTTAGCTGTTCCACAAGGTTTTGCGAAACAAGGTACTCGCAAACCCTGTCCTTGTGACGATTTTTCAGAACAAGATGCCTTACATTTTATCTTTTTCTGTGATTTTTATGTTCAACCGTGTAAAAGATTTATACTTCCCCTTCTCAAAGACTCATTTTTTCCAAGTTAGGCCCGCTTTGCTATACCTTCAAATGCTATCTTCGCCTATGGTCTGTTTCGTGGTTGCAAGTTTTTTAGCAGGAGCCATCAGATGTAGAAAAAAGCTGTCATTTTAACAATTACTATCAAATCATCTTTTTCTTTATGTAAACATGATTATTTGAATGTTCGCTGTTATTTAAACTGTAAACTTATCACGTTGCACTTTATACTACTGCAAAAACAACAATTGATGGACAGAATGCAGAACAATGTCATACATTCACCCCAGTACAGAGATCTGGGCCTAAATCCATCGTTTTTTTGCACTCCACACCACCCCAGGTCAGACATGGCTATATGCAAATCAGCCTTGACCCTGTGCCTCATGGGAACAGTCCAGCCCGAACTGCCAAGCCATGTCTTTCCTGGACCGGAATCAAGCATCCAAGGACCGGTTTCTGGCTATCAGCCTTCATCAGACTGGATAGCTTGACTCCAGTGATGTGGAGAGCATGGGACTCACGTCTGAGCATACCCATCCCACTCGGGGTGATAAATGCAAAAACAACAATTGATGGACAGAATGCAGAACAATGTCATACATTCACCCCAGTACAGAGATCTGGGCCTAAATCCATCGTTTTTTTGCACTCCACGCCACCCCAGGTCAGACATGGCTATATGCAAATCAGCCTTGACCCTGTGCCTCATGGGAACAGTCCAGGCCGAACTGCCAAGCCATGTCTTTCCTGGACCGGAATCAAGCATCCAAGGACCGGTTTCTGGCTATCAGGCTATCCAGCCTGATGAAGGCTGATAGCCAGAACCCGGTCCTTGGATGCTTTATTCCGGTCTGGGAAAGACATGGCTTGGTAGTTCGGACTGGACTGTTCCCATGAGGCACAGGGTCAGAGCTGATTTGCATATAGCCAGTGTCTAACCCAGGGTGGTGTGGAGTGCAAAAAAACGATGGATTTAGGCCCAGATCCTTGTACTGGGGTGAATGTATGACATTGTTCTACATTCTGTCCATCAACTGTGTTTTTTGCCATTTTCACCCCGAGTGGGCTGGGTATGCTCAGACGTGAGTCCCAGGCTCTCCACACCACTGGAGTCAAGCTATCCAGGCTGATGAAGGCTGATAGCCAGAAACCGGTCCTTGGGTGCTTGATTCCGGTCTGGAAAAGACATGGCTTGGTAGTTCGGACTGGACTGTTCCCATGAGGCACAGGGTCAGAGCTGATTTGCATATAGCCAGTGTCTAACCCAGGGTGGTGTGGAGTGCAAAAAAACGATGGATTTAGGCCCAGATCCTTGTACTGGGGTGAATGTATGACATTGTTCTACATTCTGTCCATCAACTGTGTTTTTTGCAATTTTCACCCCGAGTGGGCTGGGTATGCTCAGACGTGAGTCCCAGGCTCTCCACACCACTGGAGCCAAGCTATCCAGGCTGATGAAGGCTGATAGCCAGAAACCGGTCCTTGGATGCTTGATTCCGGTCTGGGAAAGACATGGCTTGGTAGTTCGGACTGGACTGTTCCCATGAGGCACAGGGTCAGAGCTGATTTGCATATAGCCAGTGTCTAACCCAGGGTGGTGTGGAGTGCAAAAAAACGATGGATTTAGGCCCAGATCCTTGTACTGGGGTGAATGTATGACATTGTTCTACATTCTGTCCATCAACTGTGTTTTTTGCACTTTATACTACAGCATTTTGCACGTCACTGGATATCCCCTGTTCTATTTAGTAATTTTAAATTGCAGTATCTACTATACTGTGAGTGCTAAAATTTACTTCTTAAATATTAATATTTGTCCATTCGTTTATGATAATGTGAACGTAGAATTTTGTACTCCATCAGTTAGTATTCGATATTTATATGTTATCATCTGCTCCAGCTAGGAATTTTAACTTGTCTCCTTATTGTATATAGTAATATGAATTTGGCACTATGCACTTTATATGAATCCTCTGCTCTATCCAACAATGTTAAACTTTATTTTTTGGTTTACAACACCTTAAATTTTAATTGTTATTTGTAAAGTAATGTATTTTTGTTGATGAAACGTCTCCTCCTATATATTCACTTTTATGGCATTGATTTGTCGAATAAAGTATCTTTGACTGACTGACTACTTAGTTTTGGTTTATAAATCTGCCACATGATCTGAACTGCTGATGGTCGAGATGTCTGTGCATAGTGTCTTCATGAAGCAATAAAAGGGTCGGAAAAATAAGTCCAGACAAGCCTTGCTGGATTAAAAGGTAAAAGGCAGCCTATTTATTAGGATCCAAATAGGTCCATCAAGTGGGCATAACTGATTTGTGGATTAACTCAGTTGTAGAATTTAAGAGGGACACAATAGTACAAATCAAAGGTGACAAAAACACTGAACTTCCCGCCACCAAAGTATGGCATGCCCAACAACTAGGAAAGGAAACAAATGAGACAGTCGGGGCTGCAAATTTCTGTATCGGCACACAATTGGAACCTTTGGTGGGAGGTGAGATTATTGTTTCACTACTTCAGATTAGGGAGGTTACTGAAGTTCTACAAATAGAGTAGACAAAGCAGTCAGTGTTTTCTTACAGCAATTTTGATACAGCGTTCTATCTAATACGTCAGCAAGGAATGCAGGGTAGCAGACTTCAGTGCAATTAAAATTATCACAGGAGGATTCTAGATCAATGCCACTTGTCCTTACCCGGTCAGTCGGTATACCAAAGTACTCAAACAGCTGCCGGATCAAGCTGATCAAGAGAGACATTTACTGCACAAAGTTGAACTGCGACATACAGATTGGCAATCCTTTGACTTTGGTTTCCAAAAGGATGTGGGACTCCTTCACATCAACTGCAATGTCAAAGAAACATGGATCAGTTTAAGAGATAATATTGATATTGTTCACATCTTAAACAGAAACCAATCATATTCATCAAAAATAGTTCACTATACCGAAAATAAACCCTCTCCAATAACTCATCCAATGAATTATTTAGCAATGGAAAAGATAAATAGCAGTTAGATAGTAACGTGCAAATTAAAAACCAACAGTTAAGCTCTCAGTGGAGAGGGAGCCTTTATCATGTAGACATACAATACAATACACAAAAAGTGAAACATTTCCTTTCTTAATTTTCAGAGGGAGAGTTAGGGACCCACATTCATCTAAACAGAACAGCAAAATATATTTGAAGTTATTCAGACTGTATGTTTAAATATCATGTATGCTCCTAGTACTTAGTTGCAAGGGTCGTGGGTCAAGGGCATGTAATGATCAGGACGACTATAGTGAGAAATGAAAATGAAGGCATTCTAGGTTGTCTTGCTTTTGGTGTGTTCCCCTTTCTCCTTTGTTCAGCCCTCAGTTCCCCCTGTGGTGTGTGGATTTGGGATACGTTGTCTAGACCCAAACACGAAAGTTACAAGTTATAGATTCTGTGAATCCTGATGATGATAACTGAGACTATAGTGTTGTTGCTGTACTATTTATTTCAATGGACTAAACCAAGCACTGTTTTGGAGTTTGTAAACCCTGTTACTGGTTGCTCCAATAAAGGTTATTAAAAAAATGTTAGTAATCCACGTTTCCTTTTTTTAGATTATACCTTGAGTTAACCACAACACATTTAACAGTATCAGTCAAGCTCACTGAAATTGATAGTTAGGAAACGGAGACACACGTTCCTATCAGGCAATAGAAGTCATGCATTTCCAAAGGAAAGTTCCATGTTGTCATTTTTCGGGACAGGTTATGCCAGTATCAAGACACAGGCAGAAGACAAGTATAAAAGTTACCATTTAGAGGCAGACCCACTACACAAGACCATTTATCAATGCTAAAATGTTGGCATTCTCCAGTGACCACTAGCGTATCTATAGCTTTTAAATCAGGCGTCTCCAACGATTAAATTAGCTCTTCAGCTACTTGTAACCAACTCTACTGTGTGCAGCCTAGCCTACCAAATTAACAGCATTACATGGCTGAATTAATATATGTACATCCAAATTAAACAAGCATTGGCAATGCCAATAGGTCTTACCTATGGTTGAGCTATTGGCTTTGACAATCTGTTGGTGGTGGCTAACTGGTGGTTGGGGGGGGCTATAATTGGACTGTTAGAAAAAGCGCTATGGAGCTGCTAGTACTGGCCACTACATAGCTTATTTTGTCCGTCAATTGGGAGAGTGGAGCATAAACCGAGACGGGTGCAGCTGGAAATGTTAGAAGAAACAAGGACGTGTGGGTGGGAAAGGGGAGACGAAGCAGGATGGGGGCAGGTGAGGGAGAAGAAACAGGATGGGGCAGATGCCGGGGAGAAGAAACAGGATGGGGGCAGCTGGGTGAGGGGGAGAAACGTGTGTGTGTGAGGGAACACAAAACAGGGACAGGGTGGATGAAGAGAAGGGAAAAAAAGCACTATGACACGACCGGCGTTGACCGCATCATAGCGCTTTTTTTTCTTTTGTTGACGAAACAGTACCTGAATCACAGAGCGAGCAGCAGATAGCCAACAGAGGGACACTAAGCAAACTTAATTCACATGTGCTTGGTCTATGCTCCACAGAAAGAAAAGGAAGTGACGCATCGCAGGTGCTACCCAATTAAAAGGCAGCAACAAAGAGTGACAATGACGCCAACAAATAGTAAGCAATGGGTGAGTCCCCTATAGGGGCCACTGCGGTTTTCCCTTATGTTAGCCTAACTACACACATAATAGGCTGCTTTTGCCTTGCACACGTTACACAGTAACGTGCTTGTTTTTGTGCCACATTTTTATTTTCAAAATCTGCTGCACTTGTTTCATTATTCTGCCTTCTGCTGGTATTCAGTCTATAAATTGTACACGGCCAAACAATATTGTGCCCTGTTTTTCGCTGTGGTTGGACACCTAGACATAATAGAGAGATCCAGATGCTGTTTTTTTAACAGCGCAAGTCTCATCATAAAAGCCAAGACTTGCAGTTCTAAAAACAGAGCACAATGAGGCTTGCACAGAAAAGGCCTGAGTTGCAGAGCAACTGATTAGGACTCTCGGGTAAGGGGTCCAGCACTAAATCCAGAGATATTTAGTATAATATTGTATTTATGTAGTAAGGGTAGGCTTAAGCTACGAGCCTGAGTTGTAGAGCAACTGATTAGGACTCTCAGGTAAGGGGTCCAGCATTAAATCAAGAGATCTTTAGTATAATATTGTATTTATGTAGTAGGGGTAGGCTTAGGCTAATTTGTCATTCACTATGAAAGGGCTTTTCATTGTGTATAGTTTATTATTTCTGCTAATCCCGTTATTGATTTGTATGTGTCTCCAAAATGCAGCACAGTTTTTGCATAATAGTGCATGTTAGTTTCAATAAATATGGTACGGTTTCTACGTGTCTCTTTCCTTTTATTGTGGACATGTGAGTGAGAGAACGTAAGGGGATAACCGGTTACCGTGAGCCCTGAGAGAGTTCAGAATGTTGTGTTCTGGGGTGCTAAGTAACCAGTCTCTCTGGAAGGTTTGGAGGGCATGTAAAGCACTGTGAGTTAGCATGTAGGGACTCAGTCACCTTACCACATCAGTACCTATGGCGCCAAATCCAGACTGAGGTCCTGTGATCCCAGGCATAGTTCTGTTTCTGGGTTCCGAGCCCATTATTGAACACAAAAGTCTCACAAGCGGGAGTGCATGCTCATGCAGGTTCGATCTAAACAGTATGTATTTTGGACACAGATTTGTGTATTTCCAGAACCCACAAGCTTATGTGTGGAGAAAAATGGTTGGATTTGCTAAACATATTTAAAGTTTATACTTCAGTGATAAATCATGAGATGTTGTGGAGGCTTATTGCATATATGATTAGGTTGGTGCCATGGGCATTGCAGCTATGGCTGTTATATATCACCCATGTACGGGACATTCCACATTGACAGATCATTTTTTCAACTAATGCTGGCAACCATGCCTGGTGCACGGAGGTGATCACTTCTGGTAATCTTGCAAATGGTGACCACTAATATAATCTTGACTGATGATGTTACGATTACAACTCTAATAATATTAGTAGTTCTGATGCTTTTCATTGAACATACGTTGCTCTTATTACCAAAAAGATTGGAGGCCCCAGTTTTAAATCATCCGCAAAAGAGATATGTTACATTGATATGAATTACTCTTGAGTTTGATGGATTTGCTTCAGAGAAATCCTGATTGCCTACTTAAAGTTCATAATAACAAGTTCTTCACCATCTCCTAAAGAAAGCCTTAACAAGTATTACAAAGACTAAGTGTGTAGTATAGTAAACTATACAGCTATTACTTCTGATAAAACAGCATTACTACACTGGGGACACTGGCAAGGTAAAACATGTTAAACGAAGAATGTGTTGACTGGGCGAACTGTGAGTGACTACATCGAACCCTGATGTCCCTGGGTTTTTTTCTCCAACATTGCTGCATTTCATTTTTGGGCGTGATCACATTTATTCAATTGTGATATAAAAAAGAAGTATTGGCAAAGCCATTAGGTCTGGCCTTGGCAAGCTGGTGTAATGCTGTTAAAACTGTCAGCCTTAGGGTGGTCTTCCCCCAAACTTTCACCCTTACTCTTCAATATTTTTCTGATCTTGTTTTTGTTGGCTTTAGAACTGTGCAAACCAGTTCTGAAGTGTATGTGCTCACTCCATGAAACCATTGGCTTATAAGTAAATGAAATATGGCAATTGGGGAGAAGTCCCTAGTAAATTGGTACAACATGTACCCGGGCCTGCAAATGAAATGTTACTAGAGGGCATGCAGCATTGTTGTGCCACCCACTTAAGTAGCCTTGCAAACCTGTCTCAAGCCTACCACTGCATCCTATATGTGCAGCTCTAAACTGCCATTTCGATCTGGCAAATTAACCATATGCCAAGCTTAAACCTTCCTTTTTAATACACAAAGGTCACTTCTAGGGTAGGCCCTAAACAGCCCACAGGGCAGGGGGTGCAATGTCTATAAAAAGTAAGACATGTCCTTTAAAGTTTTATACTTCCTGATAGTGAAAAACTCCCTAAATGTGCTTTTCATTATTGCAAGGCCTACATCTCCCATAGGATAACATTGGAGTCACCTTATTATATTTAATATGGATAACTTCCAAATGGGAACAGGTGAACAGATCATGCTTGGTGTCTTTGGAACTGTAATGAAGAATCCTCCTTTATGGAAAATTCAAATGTTGTATTACAATTTTAAATAGCCACTTTTAGAATGTTGTCATGTTCCCGTCTTAGCCGTTTCGTGCCTGTAACCTATCTCTGGGTGACATCACTAGTTGCAGTTGGTATTTGTGTATTCCTTTTAGACAGTCACAAAATATAGAGAGCTTAGGTGTGCCTGGATGGGCCATCACTGGCAGTATGGGAGGGTGGAGCTGGACACAACCAAACTTACACTTGAATAGGCTGTGTCCTGTCTTCGCACAAAGGACTGCATACCCCCTGTAGTCAGGGAATTGGAGGCAGGAAACCTGAACACTTCAAAGGATTTATTTAGAAGTTTCTCCCACTTTAAAGAATGCAGCAGGTATTAATATTGGACCTTAGACACAAACTCTTCAGCATACTTCTGGGCCTGTGGACAACTCTGACAAAAAGGAACTGCTGTGCTGCTGAAAGGATTGCTACTCTGCTTGACTGCTGCACTAAAGGAATGCTGCCCTGCTGTGCTGACCTGCTGCCATCTTGCCTGGGTGAGAAAGACTGGAGCTGCAACCTTTACCCAGGGCCACCAGAGTGGACTCCAAAGGCTAGTTTCTTGTAACCAGCACATGGACTCTGCAACTGTGAGTCCTACCCTGCCAAGTGGTGCCACCCCAGTCCTGGACCCTTGGAAGTTGGCCTGAAGGTGCTCTACGAACCCATCTGTGGACCCAGCAGAACAGAAGCCTCTCCTCTGCTGCGCAGTTGGCACTTAGGGCTTTCTGGCACTATATTTACTGCCATTTTTCAACTTGTATATCTCCAGTTCTACTGATTGGAACTTTGTCGTTCTGGTCCCGATTTAGTTTTTTTATTTACTCTATTTTTCTAATTTGGTGTGGGATTCTTCTTGTGTTGTGTTTTTACTTCATTACTGTTTGAATTGCTACATAAATACGTTTACATATTGCCTCTAAATTAAGCCGGGCTGCTCTGTGCCAAGCTACCAGAGGGTTGAGTACAGGATGAATTGGGGTTTGCTTGTGACTTGAACCTGATAAGGATAGTGGTTCCTGCTTAAGTAGGGTTTCACCCCAATCAACCAGTAACCCAATTTCTTACAAATACTTTGTTGTATTGAAAGCGTATGACACAAAACAGGAATAAAGAAAACATGCTGATGGCATAGCATGGCAACCATATGTACGCAACTTTTTGGAATTGTGAATCACTGGAAAACGGTTTGTACTGACACATACAAGATGTGCTATTGTCTCTGAATTGTATGTTAAACACATTGGAAACACACGATAACTATGAAACCATTTTTTTTTAAATTCACAATGGAAATAGGAAAAAGTGGCAACATATTTTCAAACCTGCCCGGGTACTCAAGAAAACGTCTTTTTAGATGGACAAAAACAAGTGATCAGTAAAAAAATACTGCAACTCATAGTGCAAGAGTGCCACTGGCTGAAATGGGCTGCCCAATTCTGTGGTCAGTGGAAGCTAAATGTGATTGACAGTTGAACAAGATGGCTGAGCCCCACACCCCTCCTATATATACATATGTATATGTTTTTATGTATTTATTTTTGATTACCTGAGGATGGCAAACAACTAAAGCTGCATTTAGGAAAATAAAAACATTTTCTGATGTTGAGTTGTGTATTTTACCTTCTGTGCTGCTGCTCTTCCTTCCCATCATCCAATGTAAACAAAGGCTGGTCACTCACAAGCATTTCTATGCAGCTTGAGCTCTGTGTTCAGAGCTGGACCGGTGACACACTCTTGGACTGCTCAAAGAATCCTATTTAGCTCTCAACTTCCCGAACTTAAGGAGTATAAAGCTGGCTAAATTGCTGAAGTAATTATGTTTTTTTCCACCACAAGTCTTTCCAGAGCGACCCAGTTAAGACGATGAAGTTTTAAGTGACACAGGATCACTGAAGTTTTTTTAACATTATTTGCAGTCCAAAACTTTACAGGAGAGGGAACATTTGGGAAATGTATCTTTTTATATCAAAAGTGTTTTGTTCTGCCACCCAGCACACGTCTCACTGCTCATGCAGCATGACACCAGATGTTGCATCAGGATACAAATAAAAGGGCTGCTGGAGTCTCTACAGGAAATCTACTAGTGTCTATGTACTCTTTATTGTTGCAGTAACAATTCCCAAACCTTGCTCCACCTTCAATGGAAATTTAAAATTTGGGAAGAAACAGAACATATCTATAGCCAGGCAGGAAATAAATAAGAAAGATAGGCAAGACCCTTCTAGTATACATCCCTGAAGGGTTGGAATTTAAAACATAAAGGTTGGGGTTAAGAACAGAGGTGTGTGTATGGGGATGTGGCTATTAGTTATGGTTAACAGTTGACTGTATGTGATCAAAAACACCATGGGGCATGTGGATAAGAAAGTGGTGGAGCGTGGGTCAGCACCAAAATTGCTATTGCCGCGCTCCCTCCCTTTAGAAACGCAGGTATGCAAAGTATTTACAATAATACTGAGCACCCCTTTATTTCTCCCGGCACTGGTGCTGAATTAAGCAGCCCAGCAACAACGCAGGCACCCTTGCACCACAGTGCAAGGGTGCCTGCGTGGAAGTAATGACTGTTTATGTGCAGGGAGATGTCCCTTCCTGCACATAAACAATCCAGAATGGCGGTTTGTAACTTCAATGAATGCTGCTTTGTGCAGCACACATAGAAGATGCAAATCGTCATTTTTTAAATGAATGTTTATGTGTAGGAAGGGACACCTTCCGGCATATAAACAATCATTTATGGCAATTTTCTGTTTCTATGTGTGCTGCACAGTGGAGCACACATAGAAACAGCAAAAACAAGATGATTAGTTTAGTTTCATAATAGTTTATTAGTCAATTAAAAGCAAACATGAACATACAATTCAGCAAGGTAAAAAAAAAAAGAAGAATGCATACAAAAAAGGACTACAAAAATTGTCATGCCTGTACTTCATCCATTGGGCATCTTATTGCTTGTCCTTCACTTTTTTAACTTTCCTCCCTAACTGTATAAGAAAAGATGCCAAATACAGATATTAAATGGATCAAAATGGCTGTTCGAGGCTGATTTTTTTCCCTAATGTGTAAAGTGCAAAATTGCCATACAGGCAGCTGGAGTTTACATAAATAGATAGCTATAGATAATTAAAGTGCTTATATGCACGGTGCCGGATGGACCATAGTCTTTCTCCCTGTAAAAGTGCAGATGTGCAAAACTAGATGAAATAAAGGATTTCTCCTCGCTTCGCCATGTTAAGACCACATTTTTCCTGGTCGCAATTTTTGCGCTGCCTCTGATTTACGCCACCCTTTTAAATAGGGGGCAGCGTCAAAATCAATGGGTGTTGCAGCGGAACGCCCACCACAAAACCCATTGCACACCCTTTCACGCTAAGTGTAGCAGGAAAGGTCTTATTTACAAGGCGGCATTAAGCCATGTTAGGTAGCTTAACGCCGCCTTGTAAATAAGGAGAAGGGTTTATCACCACAAGAACGTCACTAAAAGAGACGTTCCTGTGGCAATAGGGGCTTGTAAATATGCCCCCGTGTTCCATTCTGGACATTCAGATAACACTTAACAAAGTTTGGAAAATAACGCCAGTAGAATGCCAGTAAAAGGGTGTGTTGTCTGCAAGGTGTTCTCATCCACAACTATGCTTGACCCTGAAAATAAGCATTAGCAAAGCTAATAGGTATGACATTGGCTGCCAAACTTCTGGTTTTGCGAACGCTTGTCTTGTTTTGATATTGTATTGTATTATAATTGCATTTATAAAGCGCTTACTACCCCTGACGAGGCGTCAAAGCGCTTTCCGTGACCCATAGAGGATTAGTGTTGAATTAGTATAGTGAAACAGGCAAGTACATTTTAAGTGGTGGATAGGTTAGTCAGTTATTTGGATTTGGAATGATAGCAGAAGGGTAGAGGAGGGAAAAAAGGTTTGTATTTATATAGCGCGTGTTACCCCTTTTGGGGTATTGATGCACGCTATTCAGGAAGCCCGAAAGGATTAGTGGTGAATTAATATGGTGAAATATTAAAGTAATTTCAGTGGTGGATATTAGTCAGAGTGAGAAAGATAGCGGAGGGATAAAAGGGGAAGAAAGGTTTGCATTCATATAGCACTTGTTACCCCTGATGGATGTTGAAGCGCTTTTCTGCCGAGTAACACGCCACTCCGGAACCCATAAAGGAATAGTGTTGAAAATTAGTACAGTAAAATGTGAAGTCATTTGAGTAGTGGATATGTTATTCAGTTATTTGGGAAGAGAAGAGTGGGTGGCGGGATAGTGAGGGGAAAGAGGTTTGTATTTATATAGCGCTTGCTACCCCTGATGGGGTTTTGAAGCGCAAGTAGCATGCTACTCTGGAACCCATCAGGATAAGTGTTGAATTAGTATGGTGAAACATGAAAGTAATTTTAGTGGAGGATATGTTAGTCAGTTATTTAGATTGAGAAGGGTTGGGGAGGGGTAGAAAAGAGGGAAGAGTTTAGAAAGGTTTGTTTTGGGGATCGATGATGCAAGGTTAGAGTAGGAGAGAGTCTAGAAAGGGTTATTTGGGGGATCATAGTAGTGGTATGGGGTTTGGGATAAATGAGGGAGTGGATGTAGAGGATATATTGATAGATGAGAGATAGGTAGTGCATTGGAAAGAGTAGTAGAAAGAAGTTTGAGTCAGAAGGTTGGGCTAGAAGATATATTGAGCGAAGTATAGGCCGAGAAATAGGGAAGTGCATTGGAAATGCTAAATTAGAAGAAAGTGACAAATATATAGATCCATAAGTACACTGAAAGTACATAGATGCATAAAGGAGGTATGTATATTGGGCAGCATTTCTGGCCCTGGTCAGTCTCGAACAGGCAACTGCCCTTGTCTTCTCCGCCCTTAACAGGCTCAAACAGGCAACTGCCCTTGTCCTCTCCGCCCTTAACAGGCTCAAACAGGCAACTGCCCTTGTCCTCTTCGCCCTTAGCCTCGACGACTGGGCTGAGACGCCCAGGTCAGTTAAAAAACCCTGATCTCTACGTCCAATAGAGGCCCTAGCCCTACCAGAAGTCACAACCCAAGTCCAAGCAACCAATGGCACAGGAAGCCCTAGTCCCTACTTCCAATAGAAAGCCTAACCCTACTCTTAGTCCCACAACTAGTCCAGCAACCAATCACACAGAAGCTCTAATCGCTACTTCCAATTAAAGGTCTAACCCTAGCCCTAGTCCCAACAACCAATAACCCAGGAAACCCTAGTCCCTACTTCCAATAGAAATCCTAACCCTAGCCCTAGTCCCAACCCTACATTGATTGCATCACAGACCCAGAAACCAATCAGAACACTCAAATACCCAACCAATGAGGACACTAACCCTAATCCAATAGAAACATCAGATACAACCACCAATCAGTGTATACATGTACCAACCACTAGCAGACCATATAAGGTCCCAGCGACCTAAGACAAGGTTTGCTGGCCAGGGAGTTGGAAGCTGCTTCTCCTGTTCAGAATCTCCTAGGAGACAGACCGGCTCAATCCACACTTTAGACTTCTGCAGGTAAAGGCCTCACTAACTTGAAATCTAACAATACTGTTTGAATAAAACTTTACTCCCTCTCCTGGCCAAAAAACAAAGTGCACAGTCCCTAGTAAACACAGTTTAAACAGCTCACAGAAGCCCCCTCTGATGTAGAATATCCCTGTTGCTCGGGCCGGGGGTAGACAGGGGGGCTGGTTTCATTGGCTTGTGAACACAAAATGGTGGCTGGGGGTACACTGTTTTAACATACAGGTTTTAGCACAGAGCAAAGGAGAAATTTGGAGGGGAAACTGAATAGTCACCAGGTATGAGAGGGAAAAACTACAGAGTTTGGACTGCAAATCCCACGATTCAACACGTTAAATGTAAGCAATCATGGCAGGAAAAACCACAAGTTTAAAACACAACACAGGTGATAAAATATGCAATCACAGGCAGGTTAAAACTACAATTTTAACTGTAACAACCACAGGCAAAGACAATAATCACAGAAAGAGAAAATCTTTTTTTTTTTGTTTTGGGGAAGAGTCAGCACTAGTCTGCCTCCAAACCACTTACTGGACTCTGCTCACTGCAATCTGGGGGCACAGGTAGGCTGGAATTCACAAGATGGAGGAGAATGATTTGGGGTGCACCCAGCAAGCCCTTAAGGGGTCTGGGCAGGTGTGAGGGAACGGCTCAGTTGCCTGGTAGTTGAATAGCCAAACCCCAGTCCTGGGTCTGCTGGCCTTGGGGGGGCTGGGGAGCTGCTTTTCCTGTTCAGAATCTCCTAGGAGACAGACAGGCTCAACCCACACTTTGGAATTCTCTCAGGCCAGTTAGCAAAGCAGTGAATGTTAAGATGACAATTAGTAATACAAAATGCACATGCAACCTTTCTGATCATTTATTCCAATTCCGCAAAATGTTGCAGCAGTCACCCACTGGTTTTCAGATCGTAAAATAATCCCTTGTCAGTCTCCCTCCCTTATATTTGTTATTACAGCCTGTACAGGCTAGATCGATCACAGGATGAAAATGCAATCCAGCCTAAATTAGTTTTAAAACTTTACTACACGCTCAAAGTTTTTGGTTTCATCAAGTACACATTGCCATAGTAATGCTTGCACTCAAGGGAGCTACATTTTGTGGGGATGCACCTCTCGCGTAAGAACAGAATGCAATCACTAGATGGCCAGTGGTTGACGTGGAATGTCCCGTTACCCCGGGTATGACAGTAGTGGGTGGAATTAAAATGTGAATGACATATCAGCCAAACGGATGAAGAAGGTTGGCTAACATCATACCTAAAAAAATATAGTATTCGACCTCGCACTTTTAGAGACCTACCTGCGAGTGGATTTGCTGGCGCATTTCCGCCCTGATCACCCTGTCATTGCCTTAGAGCTAGACACGTAACTAGATACGAACAGATCTTCTGATCTTTGACACGCCCGTTCGTCAACTCTAGTCTTGGACAACTTTCATACACTTCCTTTTCGCAAATCATAAGTATGTTGGCTTAACAACTACATGCCGTTCAAACCTCGCGCTGATCCACCAGTACTGTTTAGCCATTGGGCGGTGGCTCATCTGCCTACAGACAATGTTAACCAATTGCTGCAACCAGGAAACATTTCTATTGCACTATTGGTCGAGACGGCAAGAGACTAACCAATGGTATACGGAGCTGAAATGGGGCTAGAAAGGGGACAAGTGTTGCTTTTCTCTTTTCTTAATGTAGGCTGCAGTAGTGGCCACTGTGAAACTTTGGGACGTTTCTGTCGGTCCTGTTAACCTATATTATATACAAAGTCTCCCGAGAAGGGAGTAGGTCGATTGAAATGATATAAGGGGAAAGGACTTAATTTTACCAAAGGTTCCTTAATAATGAAATACGAATTTTTGTACAGGGTCCTATTTCAAACTCAAATGTAAACGAGTCTACTCCGGCTGTAATGTCAATATGCTCTACTCTTCCGTGAGATAAAACGAAGAACATCAGTTTCTATTTCAACATGGCTGCTATAGCTCTCCAGATACTTGAGTTGCGTTTATATAAATAACTTCCGGATCAGAGGTTACCGATGATGCATAAACTAGAGTGGCGGGCGATTTATATGCTCTGAGGGACAGATGAATTTAAATTGGTTCGGAGGCGCTGTGCTTGCAAGCGAAAAGCACGACCTTATAACTGTTTCTTCTGTTAGGAAGTTGAACAAGTGGCACGTTGGCACACTACTTTGGTGGTTCGACCCGGTCTCGAAGTTCTTTAGTCATTGTAAATTTGTCATATATATTTATATTTGGTTTGTACATTCTGTGCTTGCTGCGTTTGATATTGTGTCCCTTTTGCCTGCGTTGTTTTGATTCTATGGCCTGCTATTTTTCGCCAGGAAGTTCTTTAGTCATTGTAAATTTGTCATATATATTTATATTTCTGTTTGTACATTCTGTGCTTGCTGTGTTTGATATTGTGTTCCTTTTGCCTGCGTTATTTTGATTATATGGCCTGCTACTTTTGTTTTGTTCCATTCCTGTAACAGTTCTCTCATGTAACATAACTGGTTCTATTGTACAGTGCTCTGACACCTTCGGGTAAAGTCAGCGCTTTATAAAAATGCATTACATAAAATAAAAATAAATACTCGAACGCTACGCTGCTCTCGATGGTGTCCACCAACGCTGTTGGCCTCCACTGGCACGCGCTTGAGTTGAGCCGAACAAACGTTCACGATTTCTAGCGCTAAATATGGCGGAGGGCATTAGAGCGCTTAATGAGGGAGCTGGATTACATTAACAAACGGGGAGAAATTCAACGATTGACCCAGAGTCACAGCTGCGACTAGTACCGGCCACGGCTCAACATCCTGTGTGTTTTAGGTGTCGCCTAGGCAGCACTTCTCTTCGAGACCCGCTGTATTCAGGGGAGAGGATGTGGTCTGACAGCTAGACTCCTGACTTTGGTGCTGGAAACCAAGGTTCGAGCTTTGGGGTCTCGTCCACATCCTACGATTCTGGGCAAATCACTTAATCTCATTATTCCGGAATGTGTCCTTGTGTAAATACGCGCTCATGTAAAGCGCTCAAATACCTTTGCATCGAGTTCCCGCTATATAAATCAGAATATGGACATTAAGCTCTGCCCATGTTCTGTCCATCACGGGGAGAGGATGTGTGTGGTCTTGCGGTTAGACTGCTGACTTTGGAGCTGGGAAGCCAAGGTTCTAGCCTCAGGGGTCGATTCCACATCCTGTAATCCTAGGCAAATCACTTTGGGGCATATTAGCAAGAACCTCGTTAAAATGATCGCTGTTTTAGCAGCAGGAAACTGCAGCTAAAACGGCGATAATGGCCTTGCTAATATGTGTTATAGAATTCCAATAGAAGCCCAGGTTAGATGTCCTGCACATCTAACCTGGGCTTCTATTGGAATTCTATAACGCATATTAGCAACCCCATTATTACCGTTTTAGCTGCAGTTTCCTTCCGCTAAACTAGCAATAATTTTAACGAGGTTCTTGCTAATATGCCACTTAATCTCGTTGTGCCTACCAAAACAAGCATTGGCATAGCCAATACGTCTCGCCTTTGGGACCTTATAAGTGTTTAGCCATGCAATGCTTGATGTTGTTGCACCAAGGATATTGTGCTGGATAACTAAACACTTAAGGTCCCAAAGGTGAGACCTATTGGCTATGCCAATGCTTGTTTAGCCATGCCACCCAACTAACAAACACACATGGCCACTGCTTACAAAATGTTACTACTTCAACTTAATTCCTATCATACTATCCCTACTCCAAACTCTCCTTTTCAAGTCCTTTCCTATTTTTCTTTCCCTACTCTAAACTCTTCTAAACATTAATGAAATCAAGAGCACAAACCTAACGCTACTAATGCACAAGAAAAAGAAAATAAATTTATACTAACCTACTAACTACTAATCTTGGGTACCGGAGTAGTGAATTACACACTAAAAAAACGCGCAATGCCTCGCCAGGGGTAATAAATGCCATATAAATACATTTACAATAACATTTTAGCTCCTCTTTCAGGTTCCGGCTTTCTCTCAGTCTTTATGCCGCTTTTTTGTCTTTCTCTTTGTCTGCCTTTCTGCTGTTTTTGATTTTCCCTCTCTTGTTCTCATGTCTGAGGCAGAAACAAAAGAGCCGATCCCCACCATCTCAAAGTAAGCACTGCTTGAAACCCTCACAGGGGGCTATGAAGTAACTCTGGCAGTATGGGGCAAATGCAATTTGGAGTTAATCGTTAAGCATGTATGAGTGTGTGCATACGTGTGCATGTATGAGTGTGCGTGCGTGTGCACTTATGTGTGTGCTGCATCTTCTTAACTGAGTCATGAAATCTCTTCATTTCCTAACTGTGACAACGGGACAGGAGCAAAAAGATGTGTTATCATTTGCAGTTTCTGAAAGTGTGAATTAGAACCCTGTCCAGCAACTGCTAAAAAATGTGGGTAGATAAGCCTGCTAAAGAAAGAAATCTGCAGAAAATCAGGAAAGTACAATATTTCCCACTGAGCTACGAACTATCTGGCTAGAGAACAGCCCTGAAATATTCACTCACCAAAGGCTTGTCATTGAACGTGACATGATGTCATAATAATTGAGTCTATACAAAAGAGAAAGGCAGCGGCATTAGATAGGTAATTAATTCTTATGTGGAGCCTCAAAATGAGGCCTGCTTCAGGCTTGGTTTACTTTACAAAAACTGTGAGCATTTTACTTACAAGCAACAATGTCAAAGGTTCAATTCTGAAGAATAGTAAGTGCTTTATTGTAATGTATCCTATAGTCAGCAGCTTTGTGACAAAATGTACAACACTGAGTGACTATTGGCACCGCTTCAAGTCTCGAGTCAGAGCAAAAACCAGCCCCAGAAAAATATTACAATCATCTCCACATTGTGCAAGCATAGTACATGCATGAGACCCTGAAACATAGCTGGGGTACTTGATCCAAATAATATTTTAGAACAAGGTAGGAGGTCTGAAGTTAAGACTTGAACTGGCATCAGACTGGAGCCCATGCCTGCGGTACTGAGCGGGTCGGACAGCCGGCTGTGATGAAATAAAAGGAAGAGAGGGCCTCCTGTGTCCTGAACACGGAAGATGCGCACGCGTCCCAGGCTGTGCAGTACATCCCCACACACAGGCTGCTGCGGGAGACCTAACACCAATTGGGATTAAACCTGTATATTACAGTGATTTGTAGATGGAATATGGTGTCCCCAATTGCATGGACCCATCAACTAAAATGTCTATTGTAGAGAGCAAGCACCATGGGAAGTTCTGAAAGACATCTGATAAGGCACTGTGCAAGATAAAACAAGGCCTGGGAAGAGATAAGGGAAACAGAAGAAACAGATTGTGTGGCTGCAGATGGGCTGGCTCACGCAAGGCTTAATGAGCCTTGACAGAAACCCACATGGCGGCTGCGCGCGTGCCCGCAGGCTTGAGGCCAGCAGGAGCCTCTGGTAGCAATTTGAAAACCCCCTTACTAAAGTCGAGCAAGCAGCGCTGCTCTAGGCTCGACCTAAAAATGGTTCATGTGAGGACAGCAATTCAGCAAATTGGATTGGGGTTCACTTGAATCTGGGACGCAAAAAGGGGACTGATGGGAGAACATTCAAGTCTGTGACATCTTTATCAGACACACTCTGGATGATATACCACCCCACCTGCCCTCTGGGACACTGATTTGACTTACTCCTTATTCCATTCCAAAAATCCAAATGGCATTTTTAGTCCAGTACTTCAAGTTTTCAAAACAATCGGCATCTATGTGTCAAAGCTACAGTCTGGATTGCTCTTGCTGAAAGGCCTTTCATCCGGCAGGCTTTGAAGTTTACTGGGGATCAATCCCCCAAAAGCTTAGTACCACAGTGCATACACTTTTTTTCTATTGCAGCACAAGTTACATCCCACGAGGTATCAACCAAAACCAGCACCACCTGGAGATACAGGTGCAGATCTATAATCCCCTATGAGCTTACAAAGTTTGAGCTACTTCTAGGTGATTTTAATAAAAGAAGACAAGGGGGTGTCCATGCACCCTAGCAGAGAAGGGGGTTAGGCATATCATTACTTGTATTAAAATACTTCAGCCAAGCATGCCAATTACATTTCCATTATTACTTTAAGGAACAATAGACTCTCAATTTCAGGAATTAAAATATTCCCACATCAAAATCTTTTCGGGAAGCCCAAAGATCAACAAATGGAAAGCAGCCAAGGACTACTGCCGCGTGCTAGAGTTGCCAATTTATTTAGCATGGGATGTGCCCAGAAACACCAAACATATGCAGGGAGGGCTGGGACACATTAATGAGGTCTTGGTTAGAAGACGTCGTTCACAGTGGAGGGCATGGTTAAAAAACACAGATACTTGATAATTATCCCCTGGGTGGTATCTAAAGGTACAGAACTGTGTTACTGCTGGACAATATTCAATTGGTCTACATTACCTGTTAAACTTGATTTAAACAATAAAATGCTTTTATAAGACAAAGATTATATCAGGAGCTTCGACGATACAAACAGAACTTCCTCTGTAGCGCAGAGGGGTCCCTAAGTAACAACATGTTAGGAGCTTCATCTCAATGTCCAGTACTGTAAAAAGTGAACCATGAGCCTCGCCATGCCAGTGTCCACTGGGACCGGGGAAAGATTCTGGAATTCAGCATCCTTGTGGCAGTCGGTGCCATTCCTTTTTCTCTTACCAAAGAAGAAACAGGACAAAAAGTCTCATAGTAAGCAAAGGAAGAGTACAAGGGATGTTACTGTACACCCGTCCATTTCTGGGCCCACACTTATGAGGAACAATAAGCAGCCTGTGGTGGGAAACAATGCAGGCTGAGGCTGGAAACAATCACACAGTATGTGAGAGAACTGAGCTTTTTCGACTGAAAGCTCAAGTACATGGGTCTGAAAGCCGCTTCCTGCAAACCAGTGGGCTGGACAAGGGAGCGGCTTGACCTCTCTGGAAGACCACTCTTCATGTCCCACTTAGATTAGTTGCTGCCACTGGGAGCTTATGCAAATACAGACATGTGCAGAAGTCACAGATAACCGTAGCTGTCTGAGGACACTTTGCCACCTGTCTCCCTACCTACAAAATCTGGTTCTATCAAAGTCAAAATCATGAAAGGCAAAAATACAATCAACAGGCACTGCCCAGCCCTCAACTGCAATCTATGAACCTTATGTGTAGAAAGCTTTCTTGCACTTCACACCACGTCCATTATTGTTTCACGGAGATGGGGGGGTTTGTGTTTCAGTTTACAGACAATAAGTTGTTAAACTACAACACCTGCACTCCCTGAGACTGGCATATACAAGTCTTGAAAACTGTAACAGGTAGATAACCAGCCAATGAACTCCCCGAGTGGTAGTCACTGGCTATTCAGTGCTTTATGAATAGGAGGACGAGGGATGCCTCAATGAATTTAGGAGGCAAAAAGGTAGAGAAGCTTCCACTTCTTCATGTACAAATTTAAAGGGCACTTGGGGCTCCCTAGGACCACAGACATCCAATACGAAACACACCAGTTTAGGAGTAAGGCCTCCTGTAAGTCAGCAGTGGAGACCCTCACCCGAGGAAACCCTTCAACATACTGAGGGCTGGATATCTTGCGAAATAAAGCTGCAACAAAAGGCCAGGAAATGTAGACTTTTTCTTTAGTTGAGTTTTAAGATCCAAAAGAGGATGCATAAAAAGGTAGTCACTGTCATTCATCATTCACAGAGGGACAAAATGACTCCTAATAAATTGGAAAATAAGTCTATCCTGTCTACAATTGGGAGAAGGTGTTTCAGTCAATAACATGTGCCATAAAAAAAAGACAAAGGGGAAACACTACTACATGTGAAATCCTTATGCGAGACATTTGCTTGGTTCACAATATGGTAAAATGTTAACAGACAGTCCAAATAGTGTCAGGGGTTTCATCAATTTTTAATGATCAAGTTTGAATTCCAAATACACAATCATTTCGAACAATAGAAAGTGGTTGTGTCTAGCTGTGAAGACAGCAATGTTAGCCTGATCATGGCCTAAATGGACTTTCTCAGTAACTCAAGGCTCTTAAATATTTAATTCAGCAAGGGTAAGGAAAAGGCAGGAGAAGATCTATTTATAGGACATTGTGTGGCTGCCTCGGTCAACTGCGTAAAAGTAATGACTGATTTTTTTTTTTAGAGATTTGTATGTACTATCCTTCATTCAAGGAGCAAACAGATAAGAGAACTGTCAAAGATAGGCAGAGACCAATGTTCTGTCCAAACAGGGAAACAAAGGTTTACGAGATATCGCCTGAAAAGCAGGATGTCAGTGTGCACCACTATGAAGGTTAAACAGAGTGTTGATGTAAAGTGAGTTGGCCACTTGCTAAACAAGTTACTGCAAGACTATCTTCACAACACCTATTGTGATTATTTGCATAGCACATTACCACACTTCTAAGGTCACCTTAAAGTTCTGAAAGACAACAGATGAGATAGAAGAGGGCCCAGGAGAAAGGAAGAGAGGTAGTGAGAGAGAAAAGGAAGGAGCCTTGCGAAAGAGATGACTTTCTCCAAAAAGTATCACATCAGCTGGAGTGAGTGCAATGTGGGCAGCCTAGCATGAGATGCTGACTCAGCAGAGGAATGATTGTGGCAACCAACTGTCTAAGAGGGAAGCAATGTACATTTTTCCTATTAACAAGTTTTATAAATTTCTTCTCAGTCAATTACCAAAAATCCTTGTCCTTATTGAGTAACTGCCAATTTCCTGGTAGTTTGTGGATGCACTGTTTCTAATCTGCAAGGTCCAACTTCCAATACCCTAAAACACTCTAGGTAATACCACCGTTACAGATAAGGATTTTCAACACTACTAACAAGAGAAAGGCTCCATGTAACCTTTAGCATGATAATCAGCAATGCATCCCACCAGTTTGTTTCAACTTTCTTTTACGGGGTTTTCCAGAAACCCTCCACAACCACCAAAGTCCATTCTGGTTATTGTGAAATGAAATGTACAGTAGTCACCACTTCAAACAAATCAGACTGATGGTCTCCAAGTGTAAATCTTACCACAAGTCAGTGGACGCCAGAGCTTATAACTACTCTTTCCTGGGAGCTAACCAGAAGGTGGAGGATGCCTCTACGTTCAGCAACTTCTAGCCTGAAATCATCAGAACTAACCTTAATAATAGGGGTGTAATGGAACTTCTCATTGATAATCAAGAAACGTTCACTTTAGAGACCTCGGTTATAATGCTCTGGTCTTTGTCAAAGAAAGCCCTGGTGATTTTGCCACACTTCAGTTAATAGGGTGCTTTGTAAATAAAGAAATAATGATGAGCACACAAACTACCAGAATTGTAGGGTAACTCTCCTAAGTAGGTCTGCATCACTCCGTGGTCTGAGAAGAACTCAAGATGTAAAGGTGCAATGCGTCTTACCGCTCTCTAATGGATGAAGACCCAACACGCAGAGAAGGTTTGTTTGTCTGCACTATGGCGCTACTCCATGTTATCTTTAAGACTAAGCCAAAGAGCGGGAGTCAATTGTTTTCTTAGAAAAAGATAGAGGCACACACTTACAGTTATGCAAGTTCAATTGTCTTTTTAGGGCTTAAACCCAAAACATAACAAAAAAACAAGGCAAATGCTTAAGTAATCAAACTCAAATCAAGGGATGCAACATATAAAGGAAATCCATAATGGCATTCAAAAGAAAACGGATACATAAAAAATAAAGATACTATTGAGGGTGGCAGGAGACAGGACAATAAATATGAGTAGCACTCACACAAAGCACAAAAAAGATTGAGGGCGTAGAGCAAGCTAATCCCCCCCATCCCCTTGAGCTCTGGTTTCAAGATAAATAAACAAGCATAAGCACGGCAGGCTGCCGGCAGCCGGGGTAGGAGCACGCCCACTTCTCGCGGGAGGAGGGGGGCTGCGTGATTCACTGGCAAGAGCGATAATTGCTACCATATGGTGGCGCTCGCTCACGCAAGGGAAACGCCACACGTGCACGCGTTGCCATTGAAGGCAATGGAACGCGTGCACGTTTTAGCCTGAAAAAGGCAGTCGATTGCTACAGGTCTCTTTCCTAAGCAGCGCTTGCGCGCTGCGTAGGCGAGACCTAAAAAATTAATGTATCCTTGTGTAACGTAACTGGTGCTCATGTAAAGCGCTCCAATACCTTCGGGTAGAGTTTATATAGTTATAAATCTGCAAAAAAATGAACAAAAAAATCTTTAGATTGGCTCCTCTTCTTGTCCTTTGTAAATTATGGCTTTTGATTAGTCAATAGGCATACTAGTCCCTCCCTCTTTCCTGTTGTTACCTCCCATAAGGACAGCCCCTCTTACGTGTCCTTACTCTCTAGCTTTCATTAGCAGTTAGAGAGACCTATTTACTTAATGTCTTGCAGAAGCAGGCATGACATGCTGTGCGAGCGTATAACATTGGTGGCTGCTTCTTTTATATCCAGCCCGATACAGCACTGCCTCTTTGAGGCAGCACTTTAGATGGTGTTCACCCCCTCTCCATCACCGTCCCTGGAAATAATCATGTTTTTATTCAAGCTCCCTTCACTCCCACTCCACGGCTTGCATGTAATGATATGTTTGTATTTTTCTTTAAAGTAGCGCAGCCACACTTTAGCAATGTCGGGCGTGCGCCTTTCTTTTGCTTTGCAGCTCGCCAAACTTAAAAAAAGAAAAAGAAATTACTGTTCTTTAATGCAGCGCGGTAATCTGCGCTTGATCTTCAAAATGCCAGCTGCACGCCTTTCTTTTCTCCGGCTTGGCGAGTCACCCAAATGTATGTTGCCAACTAAGGACGGATGAGCAGGCTAGTGTTTTTGCTGCTCTCCATCCCACATGACTTCTCTGTGAGGGCCCTCTCCACACCGGTAGCGCCAGAGGCAGCCCTACTCACCATGGCAGTATTTCACATTTTCAGCACTTGGTGTGAGCGAGGCCGACCCGTCAGACATTGGGTGTGCATGTGTTCATGTTGATCGAAGTAGACAGAGCCAGCAACATCATCGTTTAGGATCGGACTCTTTCCCAGGAGTCCACCTAATTGAAACCGTCGTGTTTAGCAAGAGAACATGGACTAATGCCCGGTTACTCACCGGTAATATTCATTACTCCGAGACCTGGTTTCCCCGTCCCATTCCTGAGCCCTTCCCTCCTTCCCTGTGTTGTATTTTTTTGGGGTGATTGTTTCGTTTCTGGGTTGTTTTCTTTGGTATTCTCTGGAAGTTTCTTTACTGCACTTCCCCCTATATTGTCACATGATGGGGACGCCATGTTGGGGGAAGTGTAAAAGCTCGGCTAGGTAATAGGTTTCTGTAGAGCAGACTAGCTGCTCACTGTTAAGGAATGGGACGGAGAGACAGGACGAGGAGGTAATGATCTCCTGCGCCGCTCATCCTATATTAAGCGACCAGGCTTGAGGGAAAAAAAAGCATGCAGCTCTAATTGAAAGTTTGAACCGGAGCAAGTGCTGTTCTTAAGTGCCACATATTCTTGAGTGTTGCAGCTACTCCTGCCACAGTGGATGATGATGGAAGTCATTTAAATGGGTAGATGGGGGCAGGCTACCCAGCCTTTGTCCCTTTTGACATTTAATATTGGTGATTTGGCAATTAGTGAGGGGTACATGTTAGGTCTGTGGGCGACTTTTATTCTTCTTTCAATGTTTAAACACGTTTGCTCTCATACTGCAAGATCAGCGTCCTGTGACACATGACTGGTTCTCTGTGCCCATTTATTCGTTTGTGCAGTGATCGTTGTGTTTGTGCCGACTAAGTAGCAAGAAACGGACTGCAGACTGTTGTGAAGGGGTTCGGTGTATTAACAGTCCTTTCGTTTGGTAGCAGCATTGTGTGTTGAGGTAAATGTGTGGCACATAGTTGTTTGATTAAGTTTGACATTTCTTTCTAAAAATTCCTTTGGAACATGTTACAGAACAATTTAGGCTGGTAAAGCAGTGTGCTGTGTGCCTGCCTGTTCTGTACTACAGAACACAATTTAGCTGTGGTTGGGTTCTTAATTTGCACATGAGCATTTCTTTATACAAAGTAAATTGTAGTGGCTTATTTTTTTTATCACATCGCCTTATTCGCCTCAGCTTCAACAGCCTTTATGTGATATCTTTAAAGGCAATGTGGCTTTCAGGGTGGGTTTGAACTGAGGTCATTGCATTCACACCGGCATCTATGCCCCTGGCACAAATAGTGGGATTGTTCTGTCTGCAGAAGACGCATGTGTTGAGAACAGTAAGAGCTTGGTATGCGGTTTAATTCATTAACACAGCAGTGCGGTTGCACCAGGGTGTGAGGGACCACTGCATCTCGCAGAGGCGAACCCCCGAAGGGGCTCAGGAGCCGGCGCCATAACCCGGCGGCGCCCCCGGAAGAGAAGGTGAGGGGGACACGAATTGGCACGAAAAGGCCGGCACCGGGCAAGGTGTCCCCCTCTCAGCCCCTCAGCCCCCCTCCCCACCCCCCCCCCCCCCCTGGCGGGGCAATGACCAATCGGGAGGGCGCGCGGGGTTCAAACCCCCCAATCAGCAATGTGGCGCGAACTCCGAAGGGCTGCGGGGGGGCTTAAAAGCGCGACTCCCCCAGGTAAGCTCCTAGCATCCAGGAGCAGGGGAGCAGCGCGACGGAGGACCGAAGAAATTGTCCCACCCACCCACACCAAAGGAACAGCGATGTCGCAGGGCTGTAAAGGGCAAACGGCGTGGCGAAGGGCTACGCTGAGAATGGTTGGTACGGAGGCACACCGGAGGGCGGTGCGCCAGAATAGATCCACTCACCTTCAGATGCCGCACGGCTGGGTGAGGTGGACTAAGGAAAGCGACCTTGGGATGCCTCACGGCTGGGATTCGTTGCTACAAAAAGGAAGGGGTAGCAAGCAGAGACGGCGCTCGCAGCCCAGCCCCCGCCGGATGGCAGGGCACAACAAAGTCGGACAAGGTAGCGAGGCGGCCTAACTGTGGGGACAAAGGCTACCCCCCTTCCCCGCGCAAAGGAGGCGCAAAGAAAATCCAACCTACCAAAGAACCGGCCCAAAGGGGCCAAGAGATGATCACAAGGAAATGTATAATTCTATAACATGCAAAATACACGTATAACTGTTTCCTTGTAACCCTAATAAACTGCGGCCAACAAATGACCACCACAAGACAAGAAGTGTAGTGGCTTTTCTTGGCGGGAGGGGAAACAACCGAAGGGGTAAAGATGATGCATGCATGTGGAGTGGGGGCAGAGTGCAAGGGTTATTAGTTATGGCTATTTGTCACTATACAACATGTGGATGAAGGTGTGAGGTGGCATGCTGCCTGGTTGCATTAGTGCCGAAGGCACTCTCGGTACCATTGAGTGTGGTACCGGTGAATGTGGTAGTTAGCAAGGTAGGTTATTTAAGAGGATGTCTACCATCATGTATGGGTCCCGTTACTTTGGATAATGATAACACCGGTTATTTGCTGTGCCTAGAAATGACAGAAGAATGGCGTGAAGCGCTGTAGGAAAACATGTTCTTGTTTAATTCGGCAAATGCAGTGGCTGAAATCTTGACATAAAATGCTCCTGGTCCTCTCCCAACCAAAGTTTGTTTCGGTTCCTCTAAAAAAAAAAATACATTTTAAAAGGACACGTGCTTTTCAGAGCGCCTCCGAGATGGAACGCACTATGAGTGTAACCACATTTCATTCAGATTTTAATCACAGCCTATCTGTTCTGAATTCTCTGTTCATCCTCTCCTATGGACCAGAGAGCGCCATAAAGCATTCCAAGTTAGTATTGGTCTACTTAGAGGAAGCGCACATGGTAGCACATAAACTCACTTTTGTAATTCTTTACGTGAGTATAATATTGGAGAATGTGTGGGTGCTTCTCGTTTTCAGTGGAGGATTTATCTTTGCTTAGTTAATGAAGATTCTTTTTTGAAACGATTGACCTTAAAGAATCAAAATCCAGTACGTAATGTGCCTTTTGTTTTTTTCTGGATTTAGGTTTTTACTATGAGCCATGTTTAGTCTGCCCTTTTGTGAAGTACTCCTCCAATATAGGCTTGGTATCTTATGGAGGGATGACTAAATTATGCAGCAAATTTTTTACATCATTATTACACTGGTTTTTTTTTTAGCACGCAAGAATATTTTCTGGGCCAAAGTTTCAACTCTAGAGTACTAGGTAAACGCCTGACAACAGAAATCCAAAACAATAAGGTGACCAGTTAACCTCTGCAACGGGCTTTTATTTGTTTAAAACGTTTTGTATAGCAAGAACAAGACCCACAAGAGTATCAGAGCGCTTTTCAGAGAAATGTGACACCTATAAGGGGAGGCAATCGTGGCAAAACATAGCACTTGATAAAAATAACAATAGTTGCGTAACAACATATTAGTGGACAAAAGAAATAGGCAGTAGAATAAGAATGGGAGGCAATAGTGGCAGAAGATAGCGATAGACAAAAACAACAATAGTTGCGTAACAACATAATAGTGGGCAAAAGAATTAGGCAGTAGAATAAGGCGTGATAGTGGATGAGGATTAGCCAATCGATGGGCTAGGAAGGACCCATCCGTATCCGGTTGAAGTGACTCAGGATCCTGGCTAGACTTCAGGACAGGCAAGTAATCATCAGTAGCGCTTTCACTTCCTTTTTAGGTCTCGCGTGACGTACTGCGCACATGCGCCGTCGAGCTCGCGAGATTTTATGTTTTATGGTGAGTTTCTCTAAGCCCCTCCCCTCTTCTCCATAGGCTGGCCTACTAAACGGTGGCCAGCCGTTGGAGAAGAGGTCGCCATTATGTATTTCTTTCTTTTTAAGCCCCGTCCTTTTCAGACTGCGGGGCGTGTTTTTGACTGTTGTTTCTTTTCGGGGGGCGTGTTTTTGACTTGTTTACATTCTTTGATGTTTCTAAGCCCCGTCCCCGCATGCTTCGTTAATGTTGCTACAAGCTCGGAGGGTGGGGGGAGGTTTATAACGTGAAAAAAGCTTACTGGCTTTAGCACTTCTCACAGACAGAAAGTTAGCACTCTAGTTCTTCTTCAGTACTCCGAGGACTGACTGTGCCTCTAGAAGAGCTGGGGTGGGGAGAGAAGCTGGGTGTTCCAACAAAGCAGAGCTACAGCTGCATCGTAGCAACCATCTTCAAACCAACCTTTTTATTTTGTTAATCAGATTGTAATTCCTATCGCAATCGTGAGGCATGCGGCATTTTGGGGACGAAAGTGACATTCTCGTTGTTACCGTGCATATTGTAAATCATCACAGACGTGTCTAATGTGAAATATGTTTTCAAGAACAATACCCTAGAACAAATTGATGATATTTGCTTATGTTTATTTTTTTTCGGCTGTTTAATAGTAACACGTTAGCCTTCGTTGCATTGGTTATCCGTATTGTGTATATTCACTTGGCAGTACCGCCCATGCGTGAATAGCTCTAGTCACTCAGAGGCCATGTTGGGTGTGGATGTAGCCTTCGTCTAGTGGTACAGAGGAAAAGTAGGGTGGTTATCATTTTTTAACTTACACGGCTTGCGGCCAGGCCGTGAATCCCCAATTAGCAAAGCCCACGAGAGGTATAGTTTCTGAGGTGTGTAAGGTGCACGAGGATTGACTGCAAGCTTGGCGCATGCGTTTGAGGGTAGCGTGGTTGGCTGTTCAGTCCAGGAAGTGAGTGCATTTCTGAGGCTGATACTGGTCATGGACAAACTGCACAGGCTAACGCAGTTTGATGCATATCCAAAGACTTTGTAGGATTTCAGATTAAGACCTGCGGGGGGGCTGTAGGTGATTACCTAGATGCTGAGAATGGTTTGTTTCATACTGCAAGAGCTGATGAATTGGGAGAGTTACAGATCATTTTTTTGTGAAATACGGAGAGTGACAGCCAATTTATGGTTTAAAAGAGGAGAGACAGACCTTTCCTTGTGCGTATGGGAAAGGGTTCTGGTATACATTTTAGGGGACAGTTTTGCGTGTGGCTGTGTGTGTGGCTGTGTGTGTGTGTGAGTGTGTGTGTGTGGCTGAGAGTGTGTGTGTCTGTGTGTGTCTGTGTGTGGCTGTGTGGCTCTGTGTGTGTGGCTCTGTGTGTGTGGCTCTGTGTGTGTGTGTGGCTCTGTGTGTGTGTGCGTGACTCTGTGTGTGTGGCTCTGTGTGTGTGTGGCTGTGTGTGTGGCTGTGTGTGTGGCTCTGTGTGTGTGTGGCTCTGTGTGTGTGGGTTGGTGTGTGTGTGGGTCAGTGTGCGTGTGGCTCTGTGTGTGTGTGGGTCTGTGTGTATGGGTCTATGTGTGTGGCTCTGTGTGTGTGGCTCTGTGTATGTGTGTGTGTGTGTGTGTGGCTCTGTGCGTGTGTGTGTGTGGCTCTGTGTCTGTGTGTGTGGCTCTGTGTTTGTGTGTGTGGCTCTGTGTGTGTGGCTCTGTGTGTGTGGCTGTGTGTGTGTGGCTCTGTGTGTGTGGGTCTGTGTGTGTGGGTCTGTGTGTTTGTGTGTGGCATTTGCGAGAGATTAAGCTATTGGCATTGTAAATGACAATGCCATTTATTTATCTGTTTTCAAAACCAACACATAAATAAAAATGTTGTCATTTACAATGCCAATAGCTCTAACTTTTACAAAGGCGAGACCGTTGCATTGTAAATGCTTGTTCAAGGATACTGTTGATTGAATCAGTCTCATTTCCGTAGGCAGGGAGTTCCAGATTCTTGGGACGATTCCTTACGGTTGTAAGGTTTATTTATTTTTAATTTTGGCTTGCCACTGCATGGTTAACTCCCAAATATAGCAATAAGCAACAGAAAAGTAACCAGTCATCCTTTAGAAAAAGTATTTCACTGAGCAGCAACACGTACTGCCACATGATAGCAACTTTAGATCCTTTTGAACTAGGAATTTTTTTTAAAAAAAATCTGCAGATTATGCAGAAGAAGGCTGGCTGTGTGACAAATGTGGCAAAGCCATTATTATGCGGAAAAACCACAGCCGCAAAATTGGCACAATTTCAGTGGGCCTGGATATAGGTTTGTGACTGGTCTGGTCAGTCATGCCTTCCTTCACTTGATTGTAGTTACTGTAACCTACCTGTTCTGCCCTTATTCGACTAGGCAATCTATTCAGTACAGATTTGCTATGTTGGAGGCAGACCTTGGCTGGTCACATGGCGATCACTGTGGCTCCTTGCTACGAAAACATCTTTAGGGGGGTGGGTCTGGTAGTTCACCTGCCAGACTTTTCCTCAGCCGCTGGAGCAGCCATATTGGACTAGTTAAAATATATATTTACTTTGTAATACTTAAATAAATTATGACAGTTGGCAAAACTGTCATTTCTGTGCAGCACTATTTCTCCTATTCCTCTTGAATCATTTTCTTTTTGTCAGTTTCCCATGCATGGTAAGCATCGCAATATGCAAACGTTGATGGGACATCACAGGGTTGTGGGTGAATTACCTACTCAGCTCTTGTAACTCATCTGCACCTGTGTGCCACCTATCCTGCTTTCTATTACGTTTCGGCTCATTGAAAAGCCCAACTGTGTGGCTTGACAAATTTATATCGAAGCTAAAGATAATGGTTCCTCTCCCCACCTTGTCCCCTTCAAAGACTCAGACTCAAGTCTGCCTTTCACTGTGCAGCAGGGATGTACACTTTCAAAGGCTGTGAGTCAAGTAACACACTTGAACATATGTTGTTACCAGTGAGACACATTTCATCCTTCCATCCACCAACACCTGCCTCCTCTTTTTACCAATTACACATAACCATATAATCCTTACACGCCACTCCACGTATTACCTATTCCAGTGACCATGTTACTTTGTTACGCATCATTTAATCAACATGAACAGAGATTCTGAAACAGTTTTGTGTTCCACTTACAATAAACAGTCCTTATTAAAGTACTGGTTGCATTTTTGCACACCTAAAGAGCTATACAAATTCCACACTCATCATCAGGTATTCCATTTGACATTAACATACCACCAGGATGCATTGATTTGCACCAAGAAACTATATAACATAATTGCATGGATTTCTGAGTCAGACGGCATGACCCAGTGTAGGAATTGTATACCTCTTCAATCCCTAGCCTTCACAGCACCCAGGATAAAGTACTTTGAGTCTCTTTCTCAACTAATCTTTCTGGTCCTCCATCTCCAGTTCATTCACCCCTTCCTGCACAAACTGCCTATCACTCTCTATCTTCCCTTCTATCTATCCTGTGCAGCTCCCACCCCTATCAATTCATCATGCTCCATAATTCCACTACACAAATACACTTCACACCACCAATTAATAATTCCAATACAACCCAGATATTTCCACTCCACAACACATACCTCCACTACACTGTAAACCAAAAAACATATGTAAAATACGTTGTCATTTATTACGCCAATAGCTTTAACTCTCGCAATTGTGAGACCTGTTGCATTGCAGATGCTCCCCCCCCCCCCCCCCCCTTCAACCATCTGTCGGTAGCTTTAGCTGTAGACTACATCCATTGGGGACCGTGAAAGGTTTGCAAATTATTCTTTCGTTTTAATGTTTACGTTTGTGTAAACCGCTTCAAACCTCGGTCTGGTTCCTTAATAAAAGTGTGAATATTTTAGTTTTGATAAATTTTGTTTAAACGGACGTGTGTTTTCCAGTGCTTTAAATGGGGAAAAAGAGGTGCCAGTACTCACTAATTAGACTGGGTGGACCGTGAGGGGCAGTTAGTGACGGGACTGGCTGTGAGCTAGGCATTTTACTATATCAACATTTTCTTGGTGTCTATCAGAGGTTGGTGATCGTTGAACCAGACAAACATCGTACAGCACAACAAAAAGTTAACGATGAAGCATTGCTGAGAGGATGTAGTCTCTTTTAATAGTTGCAAACGATGTCACCATGAGACCCACATTCTAATTCCCCCCCCCCCTGCTTCTGGAATTGAGCCTCATAGGGAGTAAGTGCCAACTTGTCTTTTCCAGCTCTGCCACTATGGGTGAGCCTGTGACAGTGGGGATAGGCACACACATTCACGTACACTCAAATCGGCACTTGAGGCACCCTTCAGTAAAACATTTTTCATAAATGTGGCTGTGGTCGGGTTTATGTATGCTGTGCCTCAACTCACCACCTCCTGACTCAGCCAGGTCACAGAACGCTCCGCTCCTAACAAATTTGGATTTTGTGTGTGTTGTGATATGGTAGGCATCATCCTGTGTCATATGTTATTTTGGGCATTTTGATATAGCGCAAATTTGGCCCAAGGGCATCAGATCGCTTTACAAGACAATCAAACGTTTTACATTAAAGCAAGTTTTTTTTAAGCACCAGTGGTTAAGTGACTTACCCAGAATCACAAGATAAGCCAATGCCGTAATTTGAACCTGGTTAATTTCCCAGTTAGACTGTCGGCAGCACTGGCCATATTCTTATTCTTGTTGTGATGCCAATTAGAATGTAACACTGCAGTAGCAACCCACGCCGGAATACATTGACTGATGCCTGCCAGAGAAGCACATAGACGCTCTTTCTGAAAGGCTCTTTTTCTGCAGCTTTTGCGCTGCATATACCCATACTTCCGAGCCCTACTGCTACTAGAAGTACCAGTACTCTCCTTGCCCAATGAAGTTCCTGTACTCAGGAGGAGAAAACTGAGAAGTGTCGATACTCAGTACTGGGGAGTACCGACCCATTTAAAGCACTGGTGTTTTCACAAATTCATTCTGTTTCACACAACACTTTTGATACATATTGTAGCAGTTGTATATTTCTTACTACTACTCTGTGGGGCACTGACGCGTTTATCCACGGGGATAGCATGCTACATCATATGGACGTGGTCGAAAGTGTGTGTTTACTTCAAGGCTATGTGGAAAGTGTTTTCGTGTTGTGGACGGTGACCATGAGGGGCAGTAATCATGTTGTGGGATGTATCATTTGGCATTGTGATGGGTGCACAACATAATCAGACATTTTTATAGTATGCTGGTAGCTCTAATCCAGTCTGCGCCCCTCTTTATTGTGATGATATTTTTTTCTTGTATGTTGCACTCCTCCTTTTATATGATTGCTATTACAAGACATCAAGTAAGGAGACAGCGAAGATGCACTGCGTTATATTCTTCCTTTTTTTTGGAATTGACATTGTAGGATGTGCTCAGTGTATATGACTATTCAGAACCTGCAGGGTGGACTTCGTTTGCATTCATAAGTGACCATCAATCTTTGACCAAACTTTCTGATCTTCGTAGGCCTATCTGGTTTGTATTGAGTAGTTAGTTAAGAGGGGTAGTATAACCTGTAGCCATGCTAGAGTTGCCGGAAAAGTTCCACTGGTCCTCTCCTACATTACATACTTGTCACATTGATGTTGAGGGATCAGATAGAGGTGGGCAAGAGCCAGATCCTGGCAGGGGCCTTCCTTGCCTTTATGAGCCAAATTACAAACTGACCCAGCAAAAAACCTCAATGTGAATTCTGAAAAAGATGTAAATGCCACATTTTGTGCTAAATAGGGTAGGACAAATTGCCAAGACACAAAGAGCATAAATAAATGTTTACTTAATAAATATTGTTTAGATTTTTCATTGACAGTGTTATTTTATTGCAAACTATCAACCACTTAGAAATATAAGCAACTGAAGAATAATGTTTTCTGTTGGACTGCCCGTATTAACAGCCGTGGCCAATACCTCTGCAAACTTGATTAGGTTAGCTCTAACCACCTCCTCTTGTTGTGCCTCTTTCCTTTGACGAAACGTACTATAGCTAGTTGTTTCCCCTCTGGCCCTGGCTTTGAAAGCATCCCAAACAATCCCTGCGCTAGTACTTCCTCGGTTAAAATCCCAGAATTCCCTTATCCACCCCTTCATATGAGAAACATATTCTGGATCACATAAGATCCTCCGTTCAAAAGTCCATGCTCGGGTTTGCCTGGCCCCCCCAGATAGGCTGACCGTAAGGACTAAAGAATTGTCATCCAAGAGTATCCTAGGATGCTTCTCGATCCTAGAATTAAAGATAAGCTGCTGTGATATAAAGAAATATTCAAGTCTCTAGATAGCCATAAGTGGAGCCAAGAAGTATGTACTGCCAAGATCATTGGGTTTCAAATGAGCACATACATAAGTAAAGCCGTTGTTTATAATCAAATTGTCAGAGCTGTGCAAACCCTTCTTTTCCTGCCATCATATCTGCTTCTGGGGGTGCCCCAATGCACCCCCAGCACATTAATGTTAAAATCTCCGCATACAATCAGTGGTGTTGCCCACATTGCGAGATCAATTTACAAAAAACAGTGGTCCCTACATGTGGACAAGATAACATACAAAAATCATTAATAATACACCTGATAAGTAGTATGTCTTTTGTCCAGCTGGACAAGAAAATTTATTTTAAATGTTCTGGTTGATAAAGTGAATTTTAAGAACCAAAAAAGATAACAAGTGGGTACAGCCGTGACCCACAACAATCAAGACAAAACAACAAAGAAATGGCCAAAAGGGCAAAGCGAAAATCTGTCTGTATACTTGTGGTCAGTGCTACAGACTCAATCTCTTAAACATAACCATACCATTGCATCAAATAATATAGCATTATCATATTGCATATGGGGTTTTTTAGTCGACGACGTTTCAATGCCTTTTTACATTTGTGACATCATCATCAGGACAAGAATTATCAACATTATTGTTTTGTACAACAGTTATTAACACAATGCCTATTATCGCATTACTTTACATGAAGGAAATGGGAGGCAAGGGGGAAGGAAAAACAGGAAATATATATCAGTTTAGGCATGTTGGAGACAGTTTTTAAAAAAAACGAGTGACTTGAGAATTGCGGCGAGTGAAAAGGTGAAGATTGTGACCTAGGAGGTGTTCAGGCATGCGTGTGGTTGGACGGAGCGGGTAATCGGCGAGTGAAGGGGATAGTGATATAAACACGAGTTCAAGGTCTCTATTGAGATCAATGGGATGTGAGGTAGAAATAATTTAATCAATATTGGCTTGCTGGCTAAGCGGTCGTTCTGGTGATCGAATGGAAACAAGTCTAAGGCAATTGAATGGCTGGGTCGTGAATGACGTGAAGAAATAATGTGACTAGGTCTCTGGATGTGACAATAATCGTGGGCGGTGGCAGGAGAAAGAACCGAGTAACCTACATTTTGGTTTCCTCGTAGGTTCAGGAATACTGATGAGTAAACGCTGATAGATGTGCTTTCTGAGGAAAAAAAGGTGTGGGGTTAGTGATTCCGGTCGTCTGTCTTAGGCGGAGTGCCTACCCCCTCACTCCGGCACTACGCCTAAGACAGATGACCGGAATCACTAACCCCACACCTTTTTTTTCCTCAGAAAGCACATCTATCAGCGTTTACTCATCAGTATTCCTGAACCTACGAGGAAACCAACATGTAGGTTAATCGGTTCTTTCTCCTGCCACCGCCCGTGATTATTGTCACATCCAGAGACCTAGTCACATTATTTCTTCACGTCATTCACGACCCAGCCATGCAATTGCCTTAGACTTATTTCCATTCGATCACCAGAACGACAGCTTAGCCAGCAAGCCAATATTGATTAAATTATTTCTACCTCACATCCCATTGATCTCAATAGAGACCTTGAACTCCTGTTTATATCACTATCCCCTTCACTCGCCGATTACCCGCTCCGTCCAACCACACGCATGCCTGAACACCTCCTAGGTCACAATCTTCACCTCTTCACTCGCCGCAATTCTCAAGTCACTCGTTTTTTAAAAAAACTGTCTCCAACATGCCTAAACTGATATATATTTCCTGTTTTTCCTTCCCCCTTGCCTCCCATTTCCTTCATGTAAAGTAATGCGATAATAGGCATTGTGTTAATAACTGTTGTACAAAACAATAATGTTGATAATTCTTGTCCTGATGATGATGTCACAAATGTAAAAAGGCATCGAAACGTCGTCGACTAAAAAACCCCATATGCAATATGATAATGCTATATTATTTGATGCAATGGTATGGTTATGTTTAAGAGATTGAGTCTGTAGCACTGACCACAAGTATACAGACAGATGTTCGCTTTGCCCTTTTGGCCATTTCTTTGTTGTTTTGTCTTGATTGTTGTGGGTCACGGCTGTGCCCACTTGTTATCTTTTTTGGTTCTTAAAATTCACTTTATCAACCAGAACATTTAAAATAAATGTTCTTGTCCGGCTGGACAAAATACATACTACTTATCAGGTGTATGATTAATGTTTTTTGTATGTTATCTTGTCCACATGTAGGGACCACTGTTTTTTGTAAATTGATACTGCCCAAGGTCCCTATGGCATACCTTTCGGGTTCCCTTATCTTTGTGAAAACACATTGCGAGATCACCAGTTTTTCGCCACCCACTGACCATTCACCATCGCCCACCGACCCCATTGATCGGCAGATTTTCTGATAACCTTTATGTCACTCCTACAGGTCATAATGGCTACCCCTTTTGTTCGGGTGCCCTGAGTTGCCTTAACCATAAGCTTATATCCCAACTGCTCCATAATACGACTGGGGAATGTATAGCCGCTAAAGCTGCAGAAACCTATTTGGCAAAGAGAGCGCACTGCCATGAGTTCAGCGAGCGTGTGGGGCATACTCTAGCAGTCAGGTTAAGACAAAAAGCCGCTGCAGGAGAGATATCTGAAATCTATGACGTTAATAGGAGTTTAATAGCTGATGCCCATGGGATACGAGAGATGTTCGCCAATTTTATCAACAGCTTTATGGCAGAGAACCTACAGAGACACAGATGGCAACGCAAGAATATCTAGATAAGATACCTATGCAGTGAGTAGATGCTATAGATAGGGCGGCACTCAAGGTGATCTTAACACAAGAGGAAATAATAAATGCTCTGCAAAACTTACGATCTAATAAGACAGCAGGCCCCAACCAGATTCCACTAGAGTTTTATAAAATCTTTATATATATAATAGGCACGGACCTGATTGAGGTTATCCGGCAAGCTCAAAGGGGGGGGACTCAATTCCAGAGTCTTGGGCCGGGGCAGACATAGTGGTATTTTTAAACAAGCATTGGCATAGCCAATAGGTCTCGCTTTTGGGACCTTCTAAGTATTTAGTTATGCAGCACAATATCCTTGGTGCAACCACATCAACTGTTACATGGCTAAACACTTATAAGGTCCCAAAGGCGAGACCTATTGGCTATGCTAATGCTTGGTGTGGTTGTGTGTGTGTGTGGTTGTGTGTGTGTGGTTGTGTGTGTGTGGTTGTGTGTGTGTGGGTGTGTGTGTGGTTGTGTGTGTGGTTGGGTGTGGTTGGGTGTGTGGTTGTTTGTGTGTGTGTGTGTGTGGTTGTGTGTGTGGTTGTGGTTGTGTGTGTGGTTGTGTGTGTGTGTGGTTGTGTGTGTGTGGTTGTGTTTGTCGTATGTGTGGTTGTGTGTATGTGTGTGGTTGTGTGTGTGTGGTTGTGTGTGTGTGGTTGTGTGTGTGTGTGTGTGTGTGTGTGTGTGTGTGAGAAAAAGCAACGCAAGGGTAGAGGAACACTATCAAGAATTAAGAATCAATCCTATCAATGATTATCAAAATAATATAACATCTTGCTAGGGGCATGGGCTCAACAGGGATTGCTATCACAAGAGGAACTTCAATATTTAAATCATGACTATCCCAGGATGCAGGACATATATTGTCTGCCGAAGATACATAAAAATCTTCTGGAACCTCCTGGTAGACCAATAGTCAGCATGAATGGGTCCCTGTTAGAAAACACCTCCAGATTTTTGGATCTATTCCTTTGCCACTATGTCACCAGCCTTGCTTCTTGCCTTGCTTCTTACATATAGGACACTAATGTTTTTTTAAGAGAGGTGAACAACATATCATGGCACAGTGCTATCATGATGGTAACTGCAAAAACAACAATTGATGGACAGAATGCAGACCAATGTCATACATTCATTCCAGAACAGAGATCTGGTCCTAAATCCATCGATTTTTGCTCACCATGCAATTCCACTTTGAATCCAGCCATATATAAATCAGTCTTGACCCTGTGCCCAATGGGAACAGTCCAGCCGGAACTGCCAGGCCAGGTCATCCCTGGCCTGGAAACAAGCATCCTATCACCGGTTTCAGGGTTTCATCCCTCATCAGCAAGGATAGCTTGAGTCCAGTGGCATGGAGAGCACGGGACCCACGTCTGGGCATACCCGTGGTGACAAATGCAAAAACAACAATTGGTGGACAGAATGCAGAACAATGTCATACATTCACCCAGTACAGATATCTGGGCCCAAATCCATCGTTTGTTTGCTCACCATGCTATTCCAGGTTGAACCCAGCCATGTGCAAACCAGTCTTGACCCTTTGCCCAATGGGAAAAGTCCAGCCTGAACTGCCAGGCCAGGTCCGTCCAAGACTGGAAACAAGCATCCTAGGACTGGTTTTGGGGTTTCACCCTATATCAGCTAAAATAGCTTGAGTCTAGTGCAGGGTCTAATTATAAACAGATTGGACTATGGGAATTCGCTCCTACTAGCAATAAATGAGCACCACTTGAAAAGACTACAGGTTCTCCAGAACACCGCGGCCCGGTTGGTTCTGAACCTCCCCCGGAGATCTCCATCTGCCCAATGCCTTAGAAGCCTCCTTTGGCTTCCGGTCAAAAAGCGAATCATGTTCAAGACCCTATGCCTGGTTCACAAGCACATGTACAGCAGCGGCCCAAAATATTGGTCCCATAAGCTCACATGCTATACACCTTTAAGGCGGTAAACAGACAAAATATCGACTACAAAATATCAAATGGACGTAATATCGAGTACAAAATATAGGCAGGACAAAATATCGAATGGACAGAATATAGACATCAAAAATATCGTTTTGAAGGTAAGTAATGTAATATCGAATTTTAAACTATAGATAGTCAAAATATCGAAGTACATAATATAGATTAATAAAAATATCGACATTTTAATATCGAATTTTTTATAGTGTATTTTATGTGTTAAAAGTGTTTATGTTATAATGTAATTTAAATAATGAATTTAATGTTATTTAAATTTTGCATAATTATTTTAGTAGCGGGTTGTGGGTTTATAGGGGAATAGGGTGGGAAGTAATTTAATTATAATTAATTAAATATGTACATTTATTTATTGGTATTTGTTTATAATTAATTGTTAATTCATTTTTATTTTGTAATTAATTACATTTTAATTGCCAATTAATTTTATTTAATTGATTAATTGATCATTATGTTAATTTAAGTAATTTAATTTCTGTAGCGGGTTGTGGGTTTATAGGGGAATAGGGTGGGAAGTAATTTAATTATAATTAATTAAATATGTACATTTATTTATTGGTATTTGTTTATAATTAATTGTTAATCCATTTTTATTTTGTAATTAATTAAATTTTAATTGCCAATTAATTTTATTTAATTGATTAATTGATAAATATGTTAATTTAAGTAATTTAATTTCTGTAGTGGGTTACGGCTTTATAGGGGAATAGGGTGGGAAGTAATTTAATTATAATTAATTAAATATGTTAATTTATATATTGTTATTTATTTATAATTAATTGTTAAATAATTGATATTTGGTAAATAATTAAATTTTAATTGACAATTAATTTTATTTAAATTGATTAATTGATAATTATGTTAATTTTACTAATTTATTTTATGTAGTGGGTTGTGGGTTTATAGGGGAACAGGGTGGGAAGTAATTTAATTATAACTAATTACATATGTTAATTTTGTATGGTATTTATTAGATTTTAATTGTTAAGTAACTTTTTAATTACTAATTCATTAATTGTTAATTTGTAATTAATTAGTATTAATAGATAACTAATTGTAATGATAAATTTAAATTAGTATTATTAATTAATTAATTATTATATTATATTAAATTGGTAAATATATTTTTTTAAATAATATATGAAGTATCTACTTTCCCTACTGTTGCACTCACTGGAGTGGGAATAGTAATTTTCACCCCTACGCTATCCAACGCTTTCCCTACTGTTGCACTCTCTGGAGTGGGAATAGTAATTTTTACCCCTACGCTATCCAACCCTTTCCCTATTGTTGCACTCTCTGGAGTGGAAATAGTAATTTTTACTCTTGCTATCCAATGCCTTACCTACTCTTGCACTTTCTGGAGTGGTAATAGTAATTTTTACCCCTACGCTATCCAACGCTTTCCCTACTGTTGCACTCTTTGGAGTGGTAATAGTCATTTTTACCCCTACGCTATCCAACGCTTTCCCTACTGTTGCACTCTCTGGAGTGGGAATAGTAATTTTTACCCCTACGCTATCCAACCCTTTCTCTACTGTTGCACTCTCTGGAGTGGGAATAGTAATTTTTACCCCTACGCTATCCAACGCTTTCCCTACTGTTGCACTCTCTGGAGTGGGAATAGTAATTTTTACCCCTACGCTATCCAACGCTTTCCCTACTGTTGCACTCTTTGGAGTGGTAATAGTCATTTTTACCCCTACGCTATCCAACGCTTTCCCTACTGTTGCACTCTCTGGAGTGGGAATAGTAATTTTTACCCCTACGCTATCCAACCCTTTCTCTACTGTTGCACTCTCTGGAGTGGGAATAGTAATTTTTACCCCTACGCTATCCAACGCTTTCCCTACTGTTGCACTCTCTGGAGTGGGAATAGTAATTTTTACCCCTACGCTATCCAACCCTTTCCCTACTGTTGCACTCTTTGGAGTGGGAATAGTATTTTTTACCTCTACGCTATCCAACGCCTTACCTACTGTTGCACTTTATGGAGTGGGAATAGTAATTTTTACCCCTACGCTATCCAACGCTTTCCCCACTGTTGCACTCTTTGGAGTGGGAATAGTAATTTTTACCCCTACGCTATCCAACTCTTTCCCTACTGTTGCACTCTCTGGAGTGGGAATACAAATTTTTACCCCTACGCTATCCAACGATTTCCCTACTGTTGCACTCTCTGGAGTGGGAATAGTCATTTTTACCCCTACGCTATCCAATGCTTTCCCTACTGTTGCACTCTCTGGAGTGGGAATAGTAATTTTTACCCCTACGCTATCCAACCCTTTCCCTACTGTTGCAATCTCTGGAGTGGGAATAGTAATTTTTACCCCTATGCTATCCACCGCTTTCCCTACTGTTGCACTCTCTGGAGTGGGAATAGTAATGTTTACCCCTACGCTATCCAACGCTTTCCCTACTGTTGCACTCTCTGGAGTGGGAATAGTAATTTTTACCTCTACGCTATCCAACGCCTTACCTACTGTTGCACTTTATGGAGTGGGAATAGTAATTTTTACCCCTACGCTATCCAACGCTTTCCCTACTGTTGCACTCTCTGGAGTGGGAATAGTAATTTTTACACTTTCGCTATCCTACGGTAATAATATTGGATATTTTTTAATTATATTATGTTACTATATATATATGTTTTAATAAATATGATTGTAATTTTTTTTATAACTTTATTTAATTATTATAAGGTAATGTAAGTATTTTTAAGTATATTTTAGTAATTAATTTTTAATATTAATTTAATTTAACATTGTTTTTAATAAAGTCGATATTTTTATAAACTATATTTTTGTAAACGATATTTTTTACTCGATATTTTTGTACTTACCTGTTTGTAGATACAAAGTTGATATTCTGTCTGTCGATATTTTTTCGCCGACATTTTTGCTAGTCGATATTATGTCCCTCGATATTATGTCAGTGATCCCTTTAAGGCAACTCAGATCCAGCACTGTGTCACTCCTCTCTCCTCTGAGAATACAGACCTGCAGAAATGGGGGTTGAGCCTTCTCCTTTCTTGCCCCTTCCCTCTGGAATAAGATGCCCCTGAACTTGCGCACCACCTTAGAGCACAGCTGCTTTCGTAAGAAGTTGAAGACCTGGCTGTTTGCAAACTAAGCTGTCTTCTCATATCAGAGCCGTCTGCAAGCGCCATGAGACTCTTTGGATGTGATATGAGCGCGATACAAATGCATCTGACTTGACTTGACATGGAGAGCACGGGACCCACGCCTGGGCATACCCGTCCCACTCTGGGTGACAATTGCAAAAACAACAATTGATGGACAGAATGCAAAACAATGTAATACATTCACCCCAGGACAGAGATCTGGACCTAAATCAATTTTTCTTTGCTCACCATGCTATTCCAGGTTGAACCCAGCCATATGCAAATCAGTCTTGACCCTGTGCCCAATGGGAAAAGTCCAGCCTGAACTGCCAGGCCAGGTTATCCCTGGACTGGAAATGAGCATCCTTGAACACAGGCATATGTAAATCTGTCTTCACCCTGTGCCCAATGGGAACAGTCAGCCTGAACTGCCAGGCCAGGTCCTCCCTGGACTGGAAAGAAGTATCGTAGGACCGGTTTCTGGGTTTCACCTCTCATCAGCCAGGATAGCTTGAGTCAAGTGGCATGGAGGTCATGGCACTCACGTTTGGGCATACCCGTCCCACTCGGGTGACAAATGCAAAAACAACAATTGATGAACAGAATGCAGAACAATGTCATACATTCACCCCAGAACAGAGATCTGGACCTCAATCCATTGTTTTTTGCTCACCATGCCATTCTAGTTTGAACCCAGCCATAGGCAAATCAGTCTTGACCTTGTGCCAATGGGAACAGTCCAGCCCGGACTGCCAGGCCAGGTCCTCCCTGGACTGGAAACAAGCATCCTAGGACCGATTTTGGGGTTTCACCCCATATCAGCCAGGATAGCTTGAGTCCAGTAGCATGGAGAGCAAGGGACCCACATCTCGCCATACCCGTCCCACTCGGGTGACGAATGCAAAAACAACAATTGATGGACAAAATCCAGAACAATCTCATACATTCACCCAAGTACAGAGATCTGGGCCTAAATCCATCGTTTATTTGCTCACCATGCCATTCCAGTTTGAACCCAGCCATATCCACATCAGTCTTGACCCTGTGCCCAATGGGAACAGTCCACCCCAAACTGCCAGGCCAGGGTTTCACCCTCATCAGCCAGAATAGCTGGAGTACAGTGGCATGGAGAGGACGGGACCCACGTCTGGGCATACCCATCACACTCGGGTGACAAAGGCAAAAACAAGTGACAGATTGCAGGGGTAGGTCGTTCACTGCAGTGACCATGATTTGAGGTAAGTGGGGTTGCCCTGAAAGTAATGGCAGATTAGCATCTCTGGTTAATTTCAAAGCTACCATGCAGGTGATATTTTGGTGACCGACCTGGTTGATCTTGTTTGCTTTACATGCATGCTTGCTACTCTACGTGCTTCCACTCCAGTTGGCCATATTTATGCGCAGTGACGGGGTCCGCCAGTGCCCACCTTTTAATTAACTTCATCAAAGTAGGGTGGTGAGGCGAAGCTACTGGCGTACTTTGTCTAAACCTGCGCCAGTGAATAACGGTACTTGGCATGTTAGTTTACACAGCGGCATGATTTGTGGCACCTGATAACCATCACAAGCCCTTTGATATTCACCTGTAATGGACTTAGGACCTATAGGGGATACCTACGCACGTTTGTTACTGACAACCATACAACCTTTATGATGCTTTCCTCTAGGACACTGCAACTAGAGGTATCACAGCCACGCCGGACACTGCTGAGGCCTGGCTAATAGAGCCTGATGGTGAGTCTGATTGCCCTCAAATGTAGCTATTGCAATTTATATACAATAGGAAAAGTTTTTATCATGTGTACTACTTCATGTGTCCCACTAGTCACCTGATCACGTGTGCACACCTTTTGGGTCACTGTGCTTTATTTTACCTGGAGAGAGTCACATGGCTATTTAGTATACTTGACGGATATGTCCCTGTTAACGTATGCCTTTATCTATTATTTTTTCTTTTAGATCCTCGATACTGCTTAGGTACTATACCTTTACACGTGGTAGGTAGGTTGGTCCACAACTACCACAGGGTGCAGATACTTTACACATGGTCCTGATGAATTTCCGTCTGATCTATAGGACGATTAAGGCAAGAAACATGTTGAGCCCATTAGAGTAGAGCACTAGGATCTTGAAACATGACATTCAGATAAGTCGCCACTTTTTTTTCTTTTTAACCAGGTGTGAGCCATCGCATTAAAATTAGTTTTGGACTACCCATCTTGTTTTAGCTCATATATCCTGTCACTACACCACATCTACACTTTCCTAGGCCCCTCACTCGCACCACACCAAACAGCAGGAACAAAAGATCTCCTCTAAAGAGCCCCTTATTGGGTGCCCGTTGGGTATTGCAGCGCCAAACCAACGATGAGCAGACCCAATGATGAAGCAGGACACCTAAGTGGCTGGGTGTGTGAGAGCCCTAGTTCCGAAGGGAGTATTCCCCTCCCTCTCCATTATAGAGAAGTACTCCATCCTATGTGTAGCTCTCTCCTATACTATCAGCCTTTGACCCACTCAGGAGCTGCATACCACTTCTTGTTCAATGATATTGGGCATGTATGCTGGACCTTACTAAAACGCCCCTCTAAGTCCCCTTTTGATTGAATGCAGAAAGAGGGAACATGAGGGCAGACTGAGGCAATAGAGGTGAGGGAAGAGGGGCACAGAAAGAAGCAAGAGAGGCGCAGAAAGTAGCAAGAGAGGTGCAGAAAGAGACAAGAGAAATACAGAAAGAAGCAACAGAGGTGCAGAAAGAGGCAAGAGGTGTGCAGTAAAGACCAGAGAAGTGCAGAAAGAAGCAAAAGAGGTACAGAAGGAGGCAAGAGAAGTGCAGAAAGAGGCAAGAGAGGTACAGAAAGAGGCAAGAAGAGTTACAGAAATAAGCAAGAGAGGGTACAGAAAGAAGGTGCAGACTTGCAGAAAGAAACAGAGGTGCAGACAGAGGCAAGAGGGGTACAACAAGAAGCAAGAGAAGTACAGACAGAAGCAACAGAGGTGCAGAAGGAGGCGAGAGAAGTGCAGAAACAGACTAAAGAGGCACAGAAAGAAGCAAGAGCAGTACAGAAAGAACCAACAGAGGTGCAGAAGGAGGCAAGAGGGGTGTAGAAATTTGCAATAGAGATACAGAAATAAGCAACAGAGGTGCAGAAGGAGACAAGAGAACTGCAGAAAGAGGAAAGAGAGTTGCATAAACAGGCAAAAGGGGTGCAGAAAGAGGGAAATGGTGGGTAGAGTGAAGCAAGAGAGGTGCAGAAAGAGGGAAGAGGGGTACAGAAAGAGACAAGTGGGATGCAGAAATTTTGAAAGATGCATGAGCATTGCAGAAATAACCAATAGATGTGCAGAAAGAGACAGGAGGGGTACTGAAAGAGACAAGTGAAGTGCAGAACAAAGCAAACAAGGAGCATAAAGAGGCAAGCAAACTACAGAAAAAGGCAAGAGAAGTGAAAAATATGGCAGGAGAGTTGCACAGAGAGGCAAGAGGGGTATAGAAATAGGCAAGATAAGTGCAGAAAGAAGCAACAGGGGTACAGAAAGAACCAAGGACAGTGCAGAAAGATCCAACAGAGTTGTAGAAACAGGCAAGAGGGGTGCATATAGAGGCAAGAGGGGTACAGAAAGAGACACCAGGAGTGCAGAAAGAAGTAAGACCGGTGCAGAAAGCAGTAGGGGAAGTGCAGAATGAAGCAACAGTGGTGCAGAAAGAGGCAAGAGAAGTGCAGAAAGAAGCAACAGAGGTGCAGAAGGAGGCAAGAGAACTGCAGAATGAGGCAAGAGAGTTGCAGAAACCACCAAAAGAAGTACAGAAAGAAGGATGATGGGTGAAGATAGAGGCAAGAGAGATGCAGAAAGAGGTAAGAGGGAAGCAGAAAGAGGCAAGGGTGCAGACATTTGAAAGAGATGTACAGAAAGAAGCAAGAGCCGTGTAAACAAACCAACAGAGGTGCAGAAAGAAGCACGTGAGGTGCAGAAAAAGGCAAGAGAACTGCAAATAGAGGCAAAAGATTTGCAGAAACAGGCAAAAGGGGTCCAGAAAGAGAGAAGAGGTCAGCAGAACGAGGCAAGGGAGTTGCAGAAAGAAGGAAGAGGGACAGAGAAAGAAGCAAGAGAGGTGCAGAAAGATGTAAGATAAGTGCAGAAAGAAGCACGAGAGGTACAGAAAGAGGCAAGAGGGGTACAGAAAAAGGCAAGAGAAGTGCAGAAAGAAGCAACAGAGGTACAGAAGGAGGCAAGAGAAGTGCAGAAAGAGGCAAGATAAGTGCAGAAAGAGGCAAGAGGAGTGCAGAAAGAAGCAAGAGAAGTGCAGAAAGAAGCAACAGAAGTGCAGAAAGAAGCAACGGAAGTGCAGAAAGAAGCAACAGAAGTACAGACAGAGATGAGAGGGGTGCTGTAAGAGCCAAGAGAAGTGTAGACAGAAAGAAGCAACAGATGGGCAGAAGGAGGCAAGAGAAGTGCAGAAACAGACAAAAGAGGTACAGAAAGAAGCAGAAGGAGGCACAAGGGTTGCAGAAAGAGGCAAAAGTGGTGCAGAAACAGGCAGCAGGGTTGCAGAAAGAGGGAACAGGTGGGCAGACTGAGACAAGAGAGGTGCAGAAAGAGGGAAGAGGGGTGTGGAAAGAGGCAAGAGGGATGCAGACATTTAGAACAGATGTGCTGAAAGAAGCAAGAGCAGTGCAGAAAGAACCAACAGGGGTGCAGAAAGAGGCAAGAGGCGTACAGAAAGAGGCAAGTGAAGTGGCAAAAAAGTAAAAGAGGTACAGAAAGGCAGGAGAGCTGCAGAAAAAGGCAAGAGAGGTGCAGAATAAGACACCGGAGGTGCATAAAGAGGCAAGAGGGATACAGATAGAGGCAAGTGGGGTGCAGAAAGAAGCAAGAGAAGTTCAGAAAGAAGCAACAGAGGTGCTGAAAGAGGCAAGAGGGTGCAGAAAGAGGCAAGAGAAGTGCAGAAAGAATCAACATAGGTGTAGAAAGAGGCAAGAGAGGTGCAGAAGCAGGCAGGAAATATGCAGAAAGAAGTAACAGGGGTGCAGAAAGAGGCAAGAGGGATACAGACATTTGCGAGAGGTGCAGAAAGAAGCAAGAGCAGTGTAGAAAGAAGCAAGAGAGGTAGACAAAGAGGTAAGAGGGATGCAGAAATTTGCAAACAAGCTTTGGCCTAGCCAATAGGTCTCGCCTTTGGGACCTTATACGTCTTTAGCCAGAGATATTGACTTAGCCTATGTCTTTAAGCTGTGACTTCCATTTTGTGAGGTTGAGGCACAGATGCTGCTTGATTTTGTATTCTTTGAAGATTGACTTTGCAACTCCAATTTGATGTATTTGGTTAAGAAGAGAGAGAACCCTTGTGAACATGTTTTATTCTTAAAATGTTTTATTGTGTCCAGTTTATGATTGTCTGTGCCCTTTTATTGTAGTTGAAAACTTTGGTTCGGTGTTCAGGCATACTTAGAGGCTTGCCTATACTTTAAAAAATAAACAACTCCTGTGCTACTCCAATTAGCCAGGGGAGGTTGACTGAGAAAGAACTGAACCATGACAAAAGTTTATTTTTGATGAGCTGAAGATATACGTTTGAGTCTCTACTCCTTTATTCTGTTGTTACTTTAATCTGCTGTGTACTTTTTTTATACATGCAAACTCTAGACCCTGGTACACATTGCTCTGGCATATTGTGGTACCTGGTTTGTGCTCTATAAACCCACACACATAAATGGAATAAGTCCACAACTCAATTAACTCTCCAGAACCCGCAAAGAATATGCACTAACATATGAACCCTGAACAGTACAGTATTCTGTTTCTGATTTTTTTTCTCAGTGTTGGGGATGTAACTAGAATTTACATTATTAAGCATATATTCATTTCACAGTTTCCACATAAACTCTTGACACTTGCTGTTGAGTTTAAACCAGTTTGCAGGTTTACAAGTGTAAGCCAATAAGCACGGGGTGGTGAGTAAAATTCAAATCCAACTCTTACCGAACTGGCAATTAGGGAGAAGTAGAAGGAATAAATAGCTTTTCAACCAGTTAAGAGTGGCGCTGCTCATTTATACTGTCACAAGAGAGTTCTAGTTTCCGCATTTAAACAGTGAAGTCACCATTAGGACCACTGGAGCAGCAAAAACCAAGGCAGAAAAAAACTCTACACACCCACTTAACTATGTCAAATAATTCCTCAATGCACATTTATAATTACAATACTGGTACCATAAAAGGCACATGTATATTGGTTGTAAATTACACCATGGGGGCCTGGTCCTTTTTCACTTCACCCTCTTCTGTTGCACCAACAGTCTCATTACAGGGCACCTGTGGCCATACACTGCAGGGGCACTAGGCAAGCACTGCAAGAATTTGTTGTGCGATTAACAAACATAACACAACCGTTAGCCCACTGGAAAACGTGACAGACGTTGTTGCGGACACCTGTGTTTCATCACTTCAACTACAGCACCTGAAAGTGATCAGAAAGGGGGGACTTCTACTATAGGTTTTAGGGAAAAACTGTTTTTCTCAACAATATGTTTGTTTGTTGCAGGTCTACTCCCCGCTGTTCCCCTCCTTTCCTTCTCCCGATTGATCACCCCATCAAGCCTGCATATTTCACTTAGACATTGGGGCTATCAGGTGGTAGACCATATAGAGCAACCCACGATCCTGAGGATTCAAGGTCGGTTAACAGGTTTGCACACCATTAGTACCAATTTAATACCCACATTTAGCAATAAGTGTCAGGTGACCATTCTAGGTTGCAAAGGGCCTTCTACAAGGCTGTAACACTTATCTCTGCATTTTTGGTAGCTTTTGGGCAGTTTGAGCTAAAAAAAAAAAGTTACGTTTTTTGGGTTCAAATCAGCAGATTATGCAGTAGATGATGGTTTATGTATCAAATGCTGAAAATGTATAACTCTGCGAAAGTCGGTGCAGCCAAACAGTTGCATAATTCCAGTGGCCCTCCTCATACGTCTGACTAGGCCCAGAAGTGCTCCTCAGTGGTTCCTTTTTTTGTCTCATTGAGTTTATAGTTTAGCTTTTTTGGAAACGAGGTAGACTAAACCTGAGGTTACCACTCCACAACACAGACTACCATACCACATACTTACTCTCCATAACACATAATCCTACTCTACATAATTTCTAGACACTAAATACCACATACCTTCTACTCACATCAAAGTCAAAGTCAAAGTCAATCCACATAATCTCACTGCACATCATACCACATAATACCACTACATACAACCTACATCCACTCCACCCCACTCCAAGAAACACTAGTAAAACACTTTAACATTTACATCGCCTATAGCTCTAACTCTCGCAAATGTGAAACCCATTACATTGCAAATGCTTCTTTGCTAGTTGTCACGTTTGCAGAGAGGTGGAGAAAGGGGGCTGAGCCTCCTACCAGCACTCAGGAATTCCACTGTGCAGGACTTACAGGAGGTACAAGGAGGGCTTCTTGGCCCCCAAAATCCCTCATGAGCAAAGTGGACTTCATCCTCCAAACCGTAGTGTGCCACGAGGCATGTTTGCAGAGCGGTGGAGAAAGTGAGGCATGGCCTCCAAAGACCTGAGCGCAAAATAAAAATACGAATCACAGAACATAAGAGTAATATACGCCCAAAAAACCAAAAGTCCTCAGTGGCAGAGCACTGGATGAAAGAAGGACATAACATTTCTCAACTTCGATTCACGATATTGGAGGTGATCAAACCACAACCAGACATTGATGTACATAAGAAAAGACTCAGATCTGAATACTATTGGATTCGCAAAATGGGCAGTTTACAGCCAACCGGACTTAATGATAGGATAGAGTTGTCATGGTTTTTGTAAATAATTACCAGGGTTACGATATTGTATGTCTGCACAACACCTTCTATGTACTGTTTCTAAACTAAGATTCTAGCCCATTCCAAGATGGCCGATCCTAATTTGACTTTTGTCATTTCGTTTGTAGTTTTAGCGCTTTTTATTTGCATTGTTCTAGCTTTGCAGCGTATATGTGTTTAAGCAAGGTATTCAACAGTATTATCCACTCTTTCATCTATATTTTAAATTACGAGCGATTTTCCACCCGAGTCCACATTTAATTGGTCACACTACGAGGGTGACATTAATAATTATATCTTGGTCTTCCCTGGCAGTTAATACATTATGAACTTTAAACTATACTTCTGTATAGATCTTTAGGAAGATGCCGGTTCAGCGCGACCGCGATCACGTGGTCACGCCGTGGCACAATCCAGTGACCTGATATAAACTAAGACAGGTTCTATGTGGTAGCGAGATCCAGATTAGTCGAACCTTGAGGCGCGAGTCACTTTCCATTTCTGTAAGTAAATATTAGAAAAGCTGCAGCGTTTTGCTTCGGCGTTCGTAATCATTTGTTTAAACTGTATGCACTTTGTAGGAATTCATATACTAGCAGCAAATATTGGCGTTATATGTCATCTGTGAATCTTATATTAACATCACTCAGTCACGAAGGGTACAACTTTTAAACTCTTGGGCGTTTTCCTTGAAAAAAGACATGTAATGGCTTTGACATGTTCACTGTTTAGTATGGTTAGACAACTAACTGCATTGTTTGTTAAAAAAACTTAGAATGTTTTGTTGACTAATGTTTATGCATTATGAGGCTGGCTCAAAAGTATCCTTGTTTTTTTCTATACACAGACCCCTGAAGAAGGGTCGAAAATGACCCGAAATGCATAGGGCTTATGTGGAATTAAAAAGTGATATGGATTTGCAAAGAATCAATTTGCATTTATATAGATTAAGGAAATCATGAAATAAAAAGTTTTGAATTTATTTGGATAAAGACTCTTGAATCTGAATTATTCAATGAATAGAATTAACTGAAGAAGACCACCAGGTCGAAGTATATGTGTGCACACCAACATCAAAAGTGGAATCCCCACTTTTCCTAGCAATCATTTTATGTATAGTGGTCTTGGACAAAACACTTTAACTGGTAGCTGCACTAAAACAATAATAGACTGAACTGAATATTACAACGTTTACAGAGTGCTCCGACGGACATTAAAAGTTTTGTGGGACTTACTGGAAGTAATAGGAGGGGTAGTTGCCCCCCCAAGGACAACCTTGGGGGCAACTATTCCTCCTATCACCTCCAATAAGTCTCACTCACAAGCATTGGTAGGTTCTCAAAGCAGGCCACCTCCACTTTGCCCACCAGTCTGCAAACACACTCCCCGGTGCACTCTTGGATGGGGAGTGAAGTCCCCTTCGCTGCTGGGGGTTCTTAGGGGCCAACTAGCCTACCTGATACCTCCAGTAAGCCCTATACAGTGAGATTGCTGAGAGGTGGACACAGGTCATGCCCCCTTTCTGCACCACTCTGCTTACGCGCCTATTGGCGTGTTCTTGGTTGGGGGATGAAGTCCCCTTGCCTCCTTAGGGTCCCTGGAGGCCAACTAGCCTTCCTGTCACCTCCAGTAAGCCCCACACAGCTAGATTGCTGAGAGTGGTCCGCGGCCACGCCCCCTTTTTACACTACTCTGCAAATGAGCCGCCTGGCACACTGATACTTAAGAGGATGAAGTCCACTTCAGTCCTGAGGTCCTCAGGACACAAGAGGACCTTATCGCCCCACCAGCAGTGCACCAAGAGCGCATTTGCAGAGTGGTAGAAAAAGGGGCTAGGCCTCAGACTACTCTCAGCAATCCACTGACCATGTCATGAATGATGTAATATGTGACGTCATCAGCAGTGCATTGCGGGGGCGCGAGTTATAGTTATCTGAACTAACTATACCGCCGGAATTTCTGTGGTTTTGTACGAGTGAAATGTCAAAATAACTATAACATTCCTGAAACCTATGGTTTTTTCAGTAAATTTCTATAGTTTTTTTAAATGCAAATTTCTAACTATAACGTGCCTGAAATCTATGGTTTTTTCAGTGAATTGCTATGGTTTTTTAAATGCTAATTTCTAACTATAACGTGCCTGAAACCTATGGTTTTTTCAGTGAATTTCAAAGGTTTTTTAAATGAAGATTTGTAAGTCTAATGTACCTCAATCCTATGTTTTTTTTATTTTCTCTCTTTATATATATAAATATATATATTTTTTAAATTGTGAATAATTTTTAGTTAGGAAAACTATATTCATTCATTTTTTTATATTATACAGAAGTCGCGCACCCTTCGCGCACACTACACGATGGCTGCGCGCATTCCGGTAGCCATTTTGAAAAGTCGCGCTGTGGTCGCGACTTCGGTGTAATTAGTAAAGTATGAAATATCTATAAATTAATTATAAATAAAAGTTTTCCTTTAAGTGTTTGTCTAAATTTATTAATAAAAGCATTTTTAATGTATTATTTTCAATATAATTTTAACGAAAGTAAAGTTATAAAATGCGCGGTGTAGCCGCTTAATGTGCGCAACATCTCCTCGCGCATATTTCCTGGGTCGTGCCGTGATCGTGCTGAGATCGCGCCAAAGTTGCGACTTCGGTGTATTTTTAACATTGAAAAAATGGCTATAGAAAGTTTGAATATGATATTAGACTGAACAGTTTTGCTAATATACTTATTAAAAGTTTATAGAAATTTTTATTTACAGTGTATATTGATATATATGATTTTTGCAGGTGCGCGAAGGGTGCGTTATGATGTGGGCACCCTACACAACTCTGTCAGCAAAAGAAAAAAGGAATCTGATTGGTTGAAATCAATTTCACTGCATGGGTGCTACCTGGGAAAATGAAGGTGTGAATAAGCACTGCATAAGTGGTTAGAGGACTGCATGGATAGTGCACATGCTATTGTAGCACTGCATGTGTTAGTGTCTGGGTCATTGCATGAGTACATGTTTAGTGACAAAGAAAGGGCAACAAAAAGGAGACGACAGGACTGCCCTGGCCCACTCACAGACCAAGTAACTCTGTAGATGCGTGAGCTGACCAGCTGGTCAGCAGCTTGAAGGCTGCTCACAGTTGTCTCAAGAGTGTCCTGCCCTGGTGGGAATATGTTCAGCTCCAGAGAAAGGCACAGTTGACAAAGGTCAGTGGGACAGAAGGGCCCTCAAAATGCAGACCAAGCCCCTTAAAGAACATGTTCATGTGTTGAACTTGTCACGTCTTCCAACTGTTTCAGGTCACACTCTCACACCCCAGCATCAACATACTCTCAAAACCGACACACCTACTCCATCAATTGGTCAGAAAAATGTAAACATCTTCCCTGTGACACAACTGGCTATTACGTGCAGTTCTGTTCTATATTACAAGGAATGTCTTCAACATGAGACAAACCTCTCTGAAGTGTAGATTTGAGCTTAAATGCCTGTCAGCTGGCTTTAAAATCTCTGAAAACACATCAGTAAGGACTAAAAAAAAACTTTTGTGATAAAATCAGATGCAAGACGAAAAGTCACAAAAAGGCAGTTTGCAAATGCTGCATGGGCGTCGATGATGAAAGTGCTTTGTACGTCTGGTAATCGAACAAAATGAATTGTCCCAAGTGAAATCCGCATCTAAAGAAAAACAATGTAAAGAAAACAGAAACGTTTAAAACCTCTCTGCAAAGCTATGTTTCGAATTGGATTTCTAGACACACCAAAAAAGGTGTTCGTGTTAAAGCAAGACTTTAGGATTGTGCTTCAAGTGGAAATTATTACTGAAGAAAGAACCACAATTTGTTAACTATGAATCAATTTTCTTAGCATATCCGGTGAAGACCCACTCACTGAAACACAAAGTATAATTTTTGGATAAAAGAGAGCCATCAAAAATAAGACACAGGGGAACCATAAGTACAGACTTCTGCAACGGTTAATTGATTATCATGAAACACTGTACCAAAGAAATCGAAACCTGTAGATGTGCATTGGTCTATTGTTCATGTTATTCAATGTTTAATCTTACAGGATGCACTTTGTACCCCTACTGCTCATGGGTATCTCCACTGCTTAAGAAATATGGAGACAAAGCCACAAATCCTGTGAGATTTGGATAAAGTGGAGTGCTTAACTCAGGAGGGCAAACTTGCAATGTGCAAAGGGTCTCAGGGCACTATGTTGAATTACAGCAGTAAGTCTTAGAAAATGAGACCCAATTGACCAGTGCGTGCTTGAGTGTGAATCAAATCTTAGCTGACAGTGTGAACAAGAAAAAAATGCAGCAACAATGTGCAAACCTTAAGATGGTCACCTGACCTCGAATACAAACTACAAAAGATAACTGACATGATAAAGTCAACCGACAGTTGTGGAGGACAATAGACGCAGCACTGTTGCTACTTCTGCTGCAAGCCTGAAAGCCTTGTGTATGTGGAAACAATAGGAGTCAGTTCATACCCCTGGACTGCCAGGATCCAGGCTTCTGCCCATGACGTCATGATGTCTGCATCCACTGGTATTTGAAAAAAAGCACCTTTATGAATTTCCAAGCTACCATCATCTGTTCCTTTATTGTTCAAAGTGTAATAATTTTTAAATGCACCACTGAAAGCTATTGACTAACGTTTTTAATATCAAAAAGATTTGCTGTAATCATTAAAACTTGTGTTTTTTTACATAACTTTCTTCTGAACTCCTTGTTTTACATTGCTTTTGTCTTACATTGCCTGGGAATGCTGTTTTTCATTTAATGTTTTACCCTGTCCCAGGATTGATACCTAATTACAGGGGGTCCTTGTTATTTACAAGTGAGTTTCCAAGTACTACAGATAAACATCTCTGAGGTGAAGCTACATGTTCTGAACAATGCAAGCATTGCACAGAAAGCTGGTGCATACATAAAAAAGAATAATAAGAGCATCCTTCAAAATGACCTATGATAAGTAACTTTTCCGGCAAAATATGTATAAACCATGCATTACGCCAATTGATGACGTTTTTATTATTATGATTCAAAAGCCCAATTATTTTTTAATGTACCAATATGCCCTGCACCACTCCTAAAGTAATTTGCAACTGACTGCATGCCCTGGTTACCCACAGGAAGCTTTATCAGACTTGTATAAATATTGTTATAATTTCATGCTGAATCCTTTAAAACACCCATTGTCATATTCTTGTTTATATTTTAAATATTTATTTCTGCAATGCAAAATTAGGCCAATTTTCCACAAATTGCATTCTTTGTAAATCCAATAGTTCTGCTACAGACGTTGCTTATTTGACAATAAGCCATCACACTAAGTGCAATAATTATGCTTTCTTTGGTCCCTTTTGTTCTGAGGAATAATTTAAAGGTCCATCAACAATCACGTGCTTCCTGGCAGGAGATCACATGCCTCAATTTTGAACAAAACCCAAATACAACCCCCTGGCTCACAAAAACTGCTTCCCTGCGTGCATGAACGTTGGTACAGGAAAAGTGAGAGGGAAACAAGAAAAATAATCATTTTGGCAATGGTACAATTGCCCAATCACTGCAAATTAAACCTCAAACAAGTTCTATCAGTCAATCACGACAGGTATGATTATTTATTTATTATGTTTTGCAGGTTTTTCAAGACAAGTCGGTCACACTTCAAGGAGGAAAGGACATTTTCCTACATTTCTCTAAATGTTGTGCATTTTGAAACGGAAGAGGGGACACACAGGAAATCCTATAATATAGAACACTTGATTCCAGCAATATCCTCTATATTGCTGCGTCGGCTCTCGAGTTATGACACAGTCTCAGGGGCGTAACACAGGCCCCTGCAGCCCCCGCGGTGCGGGGGGGCGGGGGGGGGGGGCTCACCATTCAGGGGGCCCCGTCAGCACCGCACTTCTGTTGGGGAGCTCTAGATTGAGTCCGGAGGGGGCCCCTTCACGTACCCTGCAGGGGGGCCCCCACAAGGTTCGTTACGCCACTGCACAGTGGCTCGAGGTTACACAGACAGGAAGGGCAGCGGTGAAGAGAAAGCGAAGCCTACAGAAGCGGCCAGCGCGGCTGGGCTAGTCTTAGCTGCACTCCGTGAGTTTGAAGCCAAGCATCGCTTCCCCTAGTAACTGAGGCGTGTTCTTAGCATCAGTTTAAAGGGCATCAACACAGCTGAAGCTGCGAGGGAAGGGCTTTCTCAATACAGTACAACTACTAGCCAGATAAGCTGTACCAAGGCACAAAGACGCCGAAGACACAAAAATATTAAACGGGATCAAAAATACATTAAACATATTTCATAGAGTATAACTGCGATAGAATCGCTTTTAATGCATACCCTTGGTCCTAGCAATACGGAAACTAAGAAGCAGAAATGCAGTGTTTTGCTTAGCCGCCATGGGGAGTGGCATTGAAAGAGATTGGAGTGGATAGAGACAAGTGCATTCACTGTTGCAGGGGTGCTTATATCTCAGTGGATTGCCCCACAGTGCAGGCTGTTAACAACAAACTGGAAAATTAGAAAAAAAGGATACAACCCTTCTTATTGCGCAATGTGCACGCAACATCAAAAACACACGGTCTTTACAGAATATATGTACACACATATATTTATATAATGCACACATATGCATAGAGATAGAGAAATATGCACGCTCAGACACACCCACGCATACATCACACCACACACACCACAAATACACGTGTGTGTGTGTTAATCCATATCATAGATACCTTCCATTCCTTCAGCTCTCTGCCAGTGGTGGCTGGTGACATTTAAAAGTGGTGAGGCGAAAAAGAATGATCTTACTGCCCTGTAGCAAGTGAGCGAGTCTTCACCACCTATGGGGGGTTGGGGGTTCTCCCCCGAGAACATTTTGAAAAAAGAGTGAACAAATGGTGCATTTTCAAGCAAATTTGAGAAAGCAGGAAGGTTAATAATAATCTATAAATCTGTTCTAACAAAGAAAAAAACTGGCAAAACTGTCATTCTAATCAGATGCATATCAGACACCGGCCTACCACGTGCTCTGTCCACCTGAGTCACTGTGTGCTTTTCTTTCACAAGTCTGTGCCCCATTACTAATTAACAGGAGAGGATCCCGGTACTTCCCTCCTACACAAAAGAGTAAACATTATGGCTAAACTGTTTGTTTCTGCTGGGGGTTGGCCCAGATGCATGTCTCTTGCCTCCCACCGACAAGGCTGTCCGTCGGCTGGTAGCAATATTGCATGCTGCCAAGCAGGCTTTAAACTCCACTTCACATAATCTTTCACACTACTCTGATAAAGCACAAGGAGTAGGGAGCACACCATAACCACTGTTATTGAAGCAGGACTAAAACCTTAAAAATGTGCAACTCTTCATCATGTCAAACATGGCAGCTAAGTTGTGCAGCACCAGTGCTGCCTACAACTCCTCTTTCCCCTGATGACCTACTAGAATGGATGTTGTTACCGCCGCACAACCTGTCAGAATGGCTGTCATCCTCCAACACACAACCCAGCAGCATCGCTGCTGTCCCCACTTAACAATTTGTCAAGCATGGCTATTTTACCCACCTTACAACCTTGGAAACATGGCTGCAGTCCCCATATCACAACCCATCAAGCATGGGTGCTGATCCACCACGTCACATTTAACAAGACGTGCTGTCCCCACCACAGAACCTGTGAAATGTGGCTACTGTCCCCACCTCACAATATGACAGCATGGCTGCAGTCCTACCACACAACCTACCAGCCCAGCTGCTGTTTCGTCCACACAATCTGGCCACATGGCTTTTACCCCAACTTTACAAACATTTGCATTATGCAACACAATAGACTTGGGTCTGTGTTTGCAGTGGTTAAAGGGTGGCGAGCATACACATTACTCGAGAATGTGCGTGAATACACTCACTGCCTGGAACACACACGGTTAGTCACCTTCCTACTGCAAACCAAAAGTAACAATTGCGCAGACGCATTGGAGACTGGAAACTTCCAGGGTGGTCTTGGCATCACAGATCCGTTAGGGCATGCCAGTGGCATCTTCACTCGGCGTCTCCAGTATACCATAGTATGACATAGTAACGCAAAACATTCTTTATAACAGACCACAACATATCTGAACATAATATATCTTAACATATAACATCCTGCAACACAGCAAGTTGCAAGTTACATAACATGTTGTAACTGTTACGTGCCAGCCCTAAACCTGCATAACAAACACACTTTACCATAATAAAATCAAACCATACTACAACCTAACCTGGTCCTAAGTCTCAATTTTCCCAAATAAATGCAGATGTGGTTTTCACATTCCTGATTCCGAACAAAACTCAGCTACAGCACTTCTCAGAGATCTTGTTCCCAAGCTCTGTAATGTAAATCAATAAAATCCAGAATGCTGTAATTGTTATGGCCGATCCAGGTATCAGTAGGAAAGCTGTGTGCTACCTTTCTTCGAGTTAGTTTCTCTATTAAAGCGCATCAAAAACACTTTCTATTAGAACTGGGGGCCTCTAGTTAGCAGAGGTAGGTACCACTGTCCAAATAGGGACCCTTGCTTCTAGTCAGGGTAAGGAGGAACCACTCTTTAGATAACCCCTGCTCACCCCCTTGGTAGCTTGGCACGAGCAGTCAGGCTTATCAAAGGCAATGTGCAAAGTATTTGTACCAACACTCACAGTAACACAGTGAAAACACCACACACTGACTCTTCAACAGTTTAGAAAAATAAAGGAATTTAATCTAAACTACACAAGACCAAAATGACAAAAATCCAACATACACAGTTTAAGAATATGGTTTCAAATGAGTTCTTAAGGTTGCGTTAAAATAATCCACAGTTGCGTCACGTTTTAGCCAACAGTACCTTTAGATGCAACAAAAGTTCCAAGTGAAAGCTGTAGCATTGAAAATCAAGCAATGCTTCACTCCTGAGACCCTGGGGAGGCAATGCGACAACCCCGCTGGGTGTAGCGGGCGTGTTGCGGTGACTCTGGTCTGTATGGGGAGGGATGCGATACCTTGCGTGGATTCCGGTGCACAGGTTTCGGTGGAAGCGGCTCGCAAAAGGTACGATGCGACAATCTTCGGCGCGGCGACGATCTCCGGTGCGGCGACAAAAGTGGGGCTCAGCGGCGATCTTCTCCTCTCGCGGCCCCTCGATGCGATGGCTCTGCGACGGCTCTCGCAGCGACGTGATGCGGTCCGCAAGCAAGCGGTGCAATGATCTCACCCAGTGACGACAGGCTCTGCGACCATACTCACAGCGATGGTAATATTCCCGCACCGGACTGGTGCGTCCCTCAAACGAAGGATGCAACGACTCGGGCAGCGACAACAGGCACTGCGACAATCTCGGCCTTCGCGGCAGCTGGAATTTCCTCGCACAGACGGGGATGCGCTCTGCAAGCCAGCGATGCATTAAAACTTGCAGAAAGTCTGTAAAATCTTGGTTTCTAGCTTCCCAACACAGGTTCAACTTCCAGAGGCACTACAACTGGCCCAAGCACTCTAGGAAGGACAGAACTCTCTCAGTAGAGTTCAGGGAAGCTGGGGGTGAAGTCCTTTTGTTCCTGGGACTTCTTAACTGGGAGCCAGCTCTTCTTCAGGCCCTTGGAGATTCCTTCAAGCAAGGGGACACAGCACAAAGCAAAGTCCTTCCCCTCTCCTTGGCAGCAAAGCAACTGCAGGTCAGTCCAGCAAAGCAACAGCAGGAAAGTCTTCCTTCTTCATTTTTCCAGCTTTCTCCTTGGCAGAGGTTCCTTCTTGATTCCAGGATGATCTAAAGTTCAGTGGTCTGGGGTCCTGTACTTATACTCCAAAACGTCTTTGTTCCCTTTGTGCAGGAGGGCTCTGAGCCCGGTCCAAACCAATTCTGGAGCACTCTGTTTACATGACTCCTTTCCTTTCACAGTGCAGAGCAGAAACATCAGATGCCCCACAGGAGGTGGAGCCAGCATTGTGGAGGGAAAGGACAGCCCTGGAGCACTTTGTTGACATGATTCCTTCTCTCCTTTCACAGTGCAGGGCAGAGCCATCAGACGCACCACAGGGGGTGGATCCAGCACTGTTGGGGGTAGGCACAGTCCTATTCAGGTCCCAGGTGCAACTCCTCCTTCCCATCTAGATGCAGATCTCTCTATTCACCACTGGGCGGACTCATTCTGTATCCTGGAATCCCCCAGCCCTGTCACTCACAAACCAGCCAGTCATTTCACAAACAGGCCAAGGCACTCAGAAAGGTCAGACAAGAGAACAGCAACTTTCTAAAAGTGCTGTTCTCAAACACAGGATTTAAAAACCACCTTTCCTAAAAGATGTGTTATTAAATTCTGAGTTCAGGGATACCAGACTTGTATGTCCTATATTGCTCTTATGGGAAGATATGCAGGTAGCAAAAACAACAGGTGATGGACAGAATGCAGAACAATGTCATACATTCACCCCAGTACAGAGATCTGGGCCTAAATCCATCGTTTTTTTGCTCACCATGCCTTTCCAGTTTGAACCCAGCCATATGCAAATCAGTCTTGACCCTGTGCCCCATGGGAACAGTCCAGCCCAAACTATGATATGCAGGTAACCACTGTAGCCAGCATTCCCCATGATATCCTATGGGCAAGATAGCCTTACAATAGTGAAAAACGAAAATGGCTGTAGTCCACTACCAGAGCATGTCACCTGCACTAGTACATGCTCTACCTTTCACATACACTGCACCCTGCCCAAGGGGGTACCTTGGGCCTTCCATAGGGGTGACCAATGTGCACAGAAAGGGAAGGGTTAGGCCTGGTCAGTGGGGACACTGATCAGGAGGACATGACAGTTCACAGACTGCACACAGGCACTGGGGTGGCAGACCTCAGACACCATTTTAGGGCTACTCATGTGGGTGGCACAATCAGTGCTGCAGGCCCACTAGTAGCATTTGTATCACCAGCCCTGGCACACTCAGTGCACTTTACTAGGGACTTCTTGGTGATACAAATATGCCAATCATTGATAACCAATCACAATAACAATTTACACAGAGAGCATATGCACTTTAGCACTGATCAGCAGTGGTAAAGTGCCAAGAGTCCTATTGCCAACAACCACGGGTCAGGAAAAATAAGGACGGAAAAAGCAAAAAGTTTGGAGATAACCCAGCAAAAAGGGCCATTTCCAACACTTTCATTTTTGAAAAACATGTTACACATGCTGCTGTGGCTTAAAGTAAAAAAAAAGCCCTATGAAGCGGTCAATGCCGCTGCGTCATAGCACTTTAAAACAACGTTATGCTTTGTGGTACAGCAGCTAGCCCTGCAGTGCAACATATTTGAACAATAACTGTTTTAACAATTGAAAATAAAATAAAGTGCTTTGGAGTGCTGCAGTTTAAAATAAAACAACGGGGGAAGGGGCAGGCAAATAACGAAAGACAAAGAAGTGGGAGGGTTTAGTGGATGGGGCTAGCAATGGATGGGCAAGCAATAAAGGAATGCAGTAGTCATGAGAGGGGGTTTGCATTGAGAACTGCGAGCCGGAGCGTGCAATTTTCACCCGCTGTGACATTTCTTAAGAGTGGGGGCTGTGAGACTCCACCTCCGGGCCAGAGGCAGCACGCACAACCTCCATTGTTTGTATGGATCTGATGTCTGTCCTACCTGTAAATACGCAGGTGCTCATCCTCTCATCAAGGATCATTACCCCCAACCTTAACTAAATACTTTGAAAACATAAATTAAGTATTACAGAAATCCATTAAATGAATTAATTTCCGCTGCTTCTGATGCTTCTGCTGCGTAATTAACATTCAGTTGATTAGCCATTGTAAAGGGTGAGCTCAAAAGTCAGGGCGAGTCTACAGTTAAATAAAACAGAACACAAATAGCTTCTTCCCAAAGGCTTGTGATTATGGTACAGTATTTGGAGGAAAAGGCATCTAGTTTCTATACCTATAGCATTATTTGTTATCCCAAAAAGAGTTCTGTTATATTTCCTGTCCATATAAATGATGAGCTGCCTGCACACCCACAGCATCAGGCACAGAGCAAGTTATTATACAGCTGAAACGCAACCAATCACTTCCATAACATTACAGGGCAAGTGGTCCTCTTTCATATTGTGTGTGAAAGTGTATGGTGATACGTCTATAGCACTAGTGAACTACTCCTTTCACTTGTAGCTGCAAAGAATGCTGGATCTCTGAGGATTAAAAAAACGTGTTGTGTCATTCAAGGAATTGTAGTCAAACACCTAATAAATGAGTACTTCCATGATTTGTGCAAATGGGTCTTTCATGGTCTTGTCCCCTCCTCACCAGAAAGGTTCCCTACTCCTGTTCCTCTAACACAAGTGCGTGCACTGGCATGGAATTAAGTGCATCAGAGCACTGTTTGCAGAGCAGCCACAGCCACCGGGTCCGGAGCTGCTGAAAAATGGACATTGCCAAACCACCAGGACTAAGGCACGTAAGTATTCTTCTTATCTGCGTGATGTCTTGTGAGGCGTAAACACTTCATAGCAGGGGTTGGTGGTCTGGGGAAAGGAAGTGAAAGCAGGCGGGCCTCTCTGCTGAGCTGCATCCAGTGCATCTCCAGGCTCGGCGGCCTCAGCTTCACCCTTTGTGGCGGGGGCCTCTGCACAGCTCACCTCTTCAAGCTGCCGCAGCCCCTTGGCACCTGTCAGCACAGCAGAGGCACCCCCTTTATGGTCGCACCACCTGAATCCCAATAAATTCAGACCACACAAATTTCTGTTTTATGGAAGACTTGAGGCCGCAGTTTATTAGGCATTTCCAACTTACAAGCGATCCTTTACACACCATAATTGTTTTTCCGGCAAACCTGTTTCCTTACCCCATCCGCTCTGCACTGTGCCCTACATTCAGTGCAGCTCTCTTTGTCAAGGTGACCTATCCGGGGATGCAACCCTTCCCTTTCACTCCGGGCAAGCTTTTTGCTCCCAGCCCGACCGGTAACCTTTTACTTCCGGTTTCCCCACACTCTGGGTAAGCGTCTGCTTTAACCCAACCGGATGACCCTTTTGCTTCCGGTGTCCACACACTCCCGGGTAACCAGCCGGTTGCCACCGGGCCGGGTGACCGTTTCACTTCCAGGGCCATCGCATTTCCTTCCGGGTAGGCGTTTGTTCCCCACCCCCGCCAGGTGCCTACTGTTCCTCCACCCATCTCTGCGAAGGTGACCCGGTGACCGGTACCCACTTCCTCCCTGCCACAGGCTCCGCCCTCAGTTGCGTCATTAATTGTTTACTTCCGGTTCCCTGAACCAAGGGCCTCGGGGAGCTTGCCAGTGACCCCTTGGGTCCTGACTGCCACGTTTGTGGTCTGTGCCCAGTTCGCAGCCTGCTTTTTTGTATTCCTCTTGGATCGCTTTGCAAGTACCGCCATGCCTCGCTGGGGGCTATCGCTGCCAGTGAGGCCCCCCATGCCATACCTGCGGCCCCATTCTCGAGAATTACCAACAGCCCCTTGCATTCAATGCTGCTAGCATATTCCTTAGCTGAACATCTGTTCCAGTGTCCGATAGGTACACCTCATCTGCTCTGTAATAGTGCGGCTGCCGCAAGTTAATCAGGTGTGCCTGATGCTACCTAATTCCCCCTAGATGAATTACTCCCACACTCGGGTCCTTCGAGCCGGTGCGGAATTCTTCAATGATGCTCCCAAATTCTCTCCAATTTAACCCTGGCTTTCCAACCCATCGCACCCTTGTCCTTTGAAACGAGATTCCACCCAATGCTGTGGGCTCTGTTAGCAGCCATGGACCCGTAAGAGTGCCCGATGACCCACCCTCTTTTGTATTCTGTGGAGAAGAACAGAAGCACAGAAATGTTGAGTAAGAGTCTTCATTTAGCATTTTATTATATGTGTAACTAGCTGTACATAAGTGTAGTAACTACCCCTACAACTGAACCCCGCAACACCTGTCTTTTTTAATCCTTTATTTTTTGGGTGTTTGGGCGAGTATAAGCCCAAAACCTGTCTTATTCGCATCTCCCTATTTTTTTTATCGCGTTTGCCGACATCCCCTCCTGGAAGGCTGTGGTGGCTGCCCCAATGCGGAAGGAGTGTGTAGTGTAGTGATACCCTTGGAGCCCAGCTATTTGGACCGTGGCTGCTAACACCCTTTTAAACTGATATAGTGTTACTTTGGTCCCATCTTTGTGGGTGAGAAAGTAGCTGTTGCCGTTGACACTTTCCCGTTCCTGGATGTACCCTGCCAAAAGTCTAACTGGGCAATACGAGCTGTGCCCCTCCATCCTACTAGAGATATGTCCTTAACCAACAGGGCCATGTTGCGTTTATCCCCTTTTGCTCTGGCTACTTGTTCGCTAATGCAAAAGGCCCCAAAGAAGGCCAGGGAAAATGTTACTCTAAACAGCGTACTTTCAAATTCTGAGTAGTACACCAAAGGGAGGTGGTCCTGCTGCACTGGTAACAGCCTGAAAGCTGATTCAATATCAGCTTTCGCCATGAGGGCTCCTGTCGCCGGCTGCCTGACTAACTCGATAGCTTCATCAAATGTTGCATAAGATACTGTGCAAATATCCTGGCTTGCCAGTCATTTACCTAGTTGCCTTAGGGATAAAAGAGGTGGTGGATCTTTCTGTATTTGCCTCCTTCCTTTTTGGAACCATACCTAGTGGAGAAATAAAAAGGCTGCTTAAGGGGGGGGGGGTCAACTGGGCCTGCTATTCTTCTTAGCCGCAGCTCTTTTTGTACCTTTTCCGCAACTATTTCCAGAAGTTCCTCCGCTGATCGAATGTTTCTTGTTGACCTGCCTGCTAAGGGCCACAGTAAGGTCTTTTTAAACCCTTCCTTGAAACCCCAAAGAAGTAGTTCCCTCTCCTCATCTTTTGGGCAATCATTCAAAGGTGTTGCTAGCAATTTAAAGTTTATTGGGGATGGGCCTTTTGTTACCAAGCCCAGACTATGACTGACCCATGAACGTGGCTCCTGGTGCAACTCTAACGAGCGTGTTGCATGCCAAAGCGGGATAGTCTCCGCTACACCGGGAGCACCCACGCCGAAAATGCATTACATCCCCCATGTGCAATTGCCTGTATTGAACAGGTGACAGGTATGCCCAGTGCCCACCTTTAAATACCCTTTCCTCCCTCCCACATTCCTAACCCTAGATTTACGGCTGTGCTGGCCCAGCCCTATTATCTGGTGGTCCCGCTCTTTCCTAGTCTCTCCCTTTCCTTATCTCTCACGAATCCTCCACTGAGACCCCCGGTCCAGCCACTATCCCCCTTCCCTGGGGAGTGGGGGGCCGAACCAAGCGGCATACGGGCTGGCTTCCTGCCCGGCGGGTTGTTGCTTCCAATGCGCGTGGGCTCTGCTTCGGTTCTTCAGTTCTCTACGTGCTGCCAGGGGTCAGTGAACCAGGTTCTCCTGGCCCTCCCCAATGCTGCATCCTCACTTCAATCGCTGCATGGGGGTGCTGGAGCTGGCGCTGGAGACTGCTTGCATTCAGGGGCATTCCGTAGCACCCGTCACATGCCCGGAATGATCCACGAAGTCAGAGCCGCATGGCCCTTCCCGGGCAATGGTGAATGGGTTCCCGGAGTGCCCTCGATCTCCTGCAAGCGGGTGGGGCTGGCCGGAGCTCCCACAGACAGCCAGCGCTCCTCTGCTGGTCTGAGTGAGGTCTATGAGCTGAGGAGGAGACTGCACGGAGGAGCAGCTGCAGCTTCAGCTCTGAGAAGAGAGTGAAAAAGAAGGCAGCAACCTCAAAACCAGCCATGAGAAGCGAGTGAGAGATAAAGCAGCACCCTCAAAACCTTCCATTCACTGCACCTCATTAACAAGCATTTCCAATGCAATAGGTCTCGCAGTTACCCGAGTTTAAACTAATGGCATTGTAAATGGCAATGCCTTTTATTTATGTTTTAAAACGAAAACAAAAATAAAAGGCATTGTTATTTGCAATGTCAATAGCTCAAACTTGCATAAATGCAAGACCTATTGCATTGCAAATGCTTGTTACTTCAGATGTTGGGAAATTAAGTGATTTGCCCAGAATCACAGGATGGTTTCCCATTTTCAAGTTAGTAGGTTTGGCTGTAACACCACCTCTTTTTAGTTCAATAAAAGCTTATTATAGGTTGCTTCACAGCGAGGCCTATGCAAATGCACACACCCTCCAGGAAGGCTTCTCTTACTTCACGACCTCCTGATCCCTCCATAGCCTCAGGGCGAGGGCCTTGCATGGGAGGGGTCAAGAAAAAGGACACAGCTGCTGCTGCTCCAAGGGGGGCTGAGATGTAGATGGCCCATAGTCAGAGAATCCCGGAGCCCCAGTGGGGCTCCTGCATACTCCCATCCTCCCTGGCCCACCATTGCCTGAATGTGATGGCCTGGCAGGGGAGGGGTCAGGGGCAAGACGCTACTTCTGGGTTTAGCCGTCCCCATGGGGGCTGAGGTAAGAATGGCCCAACAAATGGACCAAAACCTGGCCCCCAGTAAGGCTGATGATGACACTTACCAGATACCACCCTCGCCCACCCACCATAGCCTGAAGTGCTATGGCCTGGCAGGGCAGGAAAGAAGCAGGGGCCCTGAAAAAATATGACCCACGTATCACCCTTAGGCACTAGCGCTTTGGCCAATGCCCAATTGCCCCCTTCCCAATCCGACTCTGATGGTGACAAAGAGCTGCTTTTATTGGTTCCCAGGCTGGCGGGAAATGTCCTTGTCACTTAGGCGCTCCCACGTCCATAGCCTTCCGCTTCTGCAACACATAGCAGTTTGATAAATCACAAGAGGTAGGGTGTGTCTGGTCTCCGGGGCTAGGAAGAGAACTTCATGCTAGGGAGAGAGCCCTCAGAGGAGCCTAGTTGTTGGCATAACAGCTTCTGTAATGCACATTGCTGTTCCACAAAAGAGCACACTGATGTCAGAGCACAGCTTGTCAAGCTCTGATTTTACTGGATAAGCAAGTCCAACCTCTGGACTACATGCTTGGGCAAAATGGTAGACCCCAGCTTAAATCCGAACAAAAGTATACTGGATTGCATTGAGGAAGCCTTGGCCGCCACAAGGTCGTGACTCTGTCCAACTTTCCTTATCTGGGAGACTTTTGAAACTGGAACTGTGTAGCTTGTTTTTGACACCCTCTGCTTTTTGCTCCACCCGCAACCACGTGTCATCTTGCTAACAACTCTAACAAGCAAATGGACACTTTATGGACATTATACTGTTCGACAAAAGAGACCTTTCTGAAACATTCACAAGGCTTATCCCAACAACTGAATGCCCAGTATTACCCCAAAGGACTGATCAAAAGATCCCTCAAGCGGGCAGAGAATAACCATCGAGAAGCATTGTTGGAACCCCCTCAAGCAAAACCTCCACTCAATCGGCTCACCTTTGTGAGTACTTTTAGTACTAAGTCTTATCAAATTCAGAGGATTGTCAGGCGCCATGCAGGGAATGAAAAGATTGAGCCCCCATTATTTGCCTTTAAGCGATCCAGTAACATACGCGATCGCCTAGTACATACTCGCCCAAAGGAAACCCCCAAACGTACGATTGGCACCCTGTGGGACTTACCAGCAGTAACAGGACATCATCCATGTGGATGCTGCTCGATATGTCCTCAAACAAAACATACCACTGAAATTGAGATTGGGACAGATCGCCCTTGGGAACAGCGTCATTTCACCAATTGTAATAGTACATCGGTAATTTATTTACTGACCTGTCTGTGTGCTATTAGTTATGTTGGAATGACTACGCGAAAGGTTCGCTTGAGGATGCTGGAACATAAGAGTGCGTTTAGGTGCAGAAAGACTATAACCAAACTCACTAGACATTTTGTTGAATTGAGACACACAGAAGAGGAATTCACATGGACAGTGCTAGAAAGACCCTATATACCATCACATATTGGGGATATAGCTAGTTACCTATTCAACAAAGAACAACAATGGATCTATAAATTATCCACTGATTCTCGAGGGCTGAATGATGAGATACCATGGACCAGCCTCTGTTGGGTATACTTTTCCATGTTGTAGCTCCTTGATAATGACCTAAATTAACTTCATTAGGTGGAAGATGCAGCTATCTCTTCAGGTTATTTCTACATCGTTTTTCTACATTACCCAAGTTTGACACTACTTTAGGAACAGCAGGTTCCCCTTACTTGTCACCTCTGCTGTCACAACATAATGGTTTTGAACGCATTGCTAAATGCCCTTTCTCCATTCCATATGTGACGAGGTATTATTGTTTCATGGCTTACTACTCACATATAAACAAATAAATTCTATTACCCGCACAGGATTTTAGACCTTAGCGCAATTGCATTAGTAACAACACTAGATTGAAGGACATCAATAATTAAGGACCATGCAGTTACTGTTCTGCACTTAATGGGATCCTTTCTTGGTATTTTTATCCTCATTCCGATGGCTGGGTTCTGTTTGCAAACTAATGAATTATGCACCTTGCCTTCGCGTACTATTTTTAGCATACTATTAGGCTAGGGGCACCGTGCGAACTACGGATTGAGTCCGAGTGACGTCATCCGCGAACAGTTTGAGAAATCGGCGAGGAGAAGGAACAGGCGTTATGGCTGTTTTTTGGAAAGGCCCCCACTGTCTGCATAATATACAGGGCGGTATAGGGCGTGATGACCGGAAACACAGTGGTGGAACAGAGGAAAAATGAAATACGAAGCAGGAGTGTGATAACGAGACTCCGCACCCTGAACATCTTTTGTTTAAATATTCTGATGATGAGGCAACAGACGCCTCCCCCCTGACTCGGATTTTGCACAGAGGCAACGACGGACAGGTCAGTTTTTGGGAGACCGTCCAGATGCTGTCAACTGAAGGATTCCTTTCTTAAACAATCTTGTTTTTTTTTATAAATAGAACTAACCGCTATACCTTAAACCCATTCTAGGCTAGCTATTTATGGGTTCTTCTGTTTTAATTGTTTAATGGAAGTATAACCCGGCATTTTTGGTAGTGACTAACAGGCATTAGAGAGGCCCTTTGCCCCACTAGATTAGATGAGTTCCCATGAAAGAGGGTTAAACATAGGTGTTTCTCTCTGGTTTAAGAAGACAACAGGTGTGCATAGAGCCAGTTCTTCACTCAAAACACCTTGTACCTTTCTTTCATAGAGCGGGGCCTCCATCTTCCTGAGCTGGGTCCAGGAGAGGTGAGGTCTAGTCCCCGGTCAATCTGGGTGAGTGCATATTTACAGATTTGGAACATACAAAGTGAACATTTGACTGAGACGTGTGTTTGTTTTTCCTAGATGTGAGACACACCAGTTTGATACGGAGGAATATGATTATGGACTAAATGCCCATCTATATCATTTTTGTTTGTAAACACTTTAATCTTTCTTTACAATCACATTAGCAGTAGTAATTCATTAGAACAGAGGCCCTGAAGAAAGCAGTGGGACCTTGTTTCCCCCTTGGCTGAAACATGTTGGCCTATTTTTCAACAGTCGAATATTTGTTTAAGACTGTTATATTGCACTGTTCTTGATTTTATTTAGAGGGAAAGGCAACCTTCTGAATAAATTGTTTCTTCTTTTATCTCTCCACTCTATTTTATCTCACCACGATCTTTGTTTGCACTGCACATATTCCCATATGACCTAATCATACTCTTGGTCAGCACAGTGTTTGTGGGATAGACTCACTGAACATTCTACAGATTGGATGTGGTATCGGTCTCAATGATCTAGAGACCAACCACTCCATGACCTTGGATGACCAAATGAGAATATAGATCATCACAAGACATTTGATGGGAATCCATATATAGACATTTTCTCTGAGTCTCACTAACAATCTGGAAAAAAAAATGTTTTGACTATGTTTCACTAGTATGTCCCCTCTTTTATAGACTTCATAGGAATTTTGTATCCTCGACTGATTTGATGACGGTTGTGCCTGCTTTATAGTTCAATACATTTAGTTTTTGTTTAGACCCCTGGTTTTTATTAGTGTTATGGACATTATACTATGCAACAGTGGATTAACACTCACACAGTTGAATTGCTATTGTTTCAAGTACTGCAATGACATAACTGATAATTAATTACATTCATTTTTTATAACATATACCTATAAGCCATACATTGATTTATTAAAATAGGACTTTAGATTAATTCTGCATTGATTGCTAGAGTGAGGTCTAATTTTGCTTCACCTCCCTCTTACAGATTCACTTAAATATTTTGGTCACCTAAGTGTTCAGGCTAGTTCTTTGGGAGCAACTGTTTATGTTGCTACTCCAGAAACCAAAACCAGTGATCCGAGGGCAGAGGCCCAGCAGATGGCACACAGGGTAGGGGAGCCCAGTCGTGTGCACAGGCGGGACAGCAAAGTGACAAGCACCACCACCCACAAAAATGGTAACGAGGGCACTGAATAACACAAGATCTTCTCTTTGTATCTGGCAGGAATAACAAAGTTAAAATGCCCTAGTTTCAAAATGTAGAATTAGTGCTACAACGGTCTTCAAGAGGACCTGCGATGGATGCCGCTTCTGCCTCCCGTACCCTGGAGGCGGCACATGGGTCACGCGGTACGGTCATACTGCGGTGCGACGCACACTCGTTGACATCTCATGGCACTGCTCCACACTTCAGGGAGGACGCTTTCCATTAGCTGGTTTTTCTGATACCTTGTCGCACCGGCCCCGTCCAACAACAGAACTCCTTTAGATCAAAACAGACTCTTCCACTCCCTCACCGGAAGTGAAACCAGGCCACGCGGACACTTTCACAATACAACAGCTACAACAGCCGGGAATGCACTTTTCGGTAAAAAAAAAAACCATTCCTTCCTCCTAATTTATCAAATAAAGGACTCACTGAAGAACAGAGGCCAGTTCTGATCGGTAAACAGTCGTTACAACGACTTTTTCACTTTGCAATACCATTACAACGCATGCGTTGTACATCGCTAAGTCATTACTATGCATTTTTTTAGAACCCATGGTCATTTACCACGCATACCTTTGCAACTAATTTCGTTGTAAAGGTATGTATGGTAAATGACCATGCTTTTAAAAACAAATTTACACAATCCATGCCGTTGTAAGGAAACAGAGGCTGGTCCATTTCCTCACAACGATGTGCAACACCCCTCAGAAATGAAGTGATGCAGGAACCATGAGGAGAGAGGAACCACAATGAGTGAGAGGTAAGGGGGATTGGGCATGGGGTGGGGGTTACTTTTCTAGGGTTTAGGGTAGTGCAGTGGTGTTTGGGTAGTGTAGGGGTCATGCTGGGGTAGTGTTTTAGGGTTTACTGTAGTGCAGTGGTGTTTGAGTAGTGTAGGGGGTCGTGCTGGGGATAGTGTTTTAGGGGTTAGGGTAGTGCAGTGGTGTTTGGGTAGTGTAGGGTGTCAAGCTGGGGGTAGCGTTTTAGGGATTAGGGTAGGACAGTGGTGTTTGGGTAGTGTAGGGGGTCATGCAGGGGGTAGATTTATGGTATAGGGTAGTGCAGTGGTGTTTGGGTAGTGTAGGGAGCCGTGCTGGGGTAGTGTTTTAGGGTTTAGGGTAGTGCAGTAGTGTTTGTGTGGTGTAAGGGGTCATACTGGGGTAGTGTTTTAGAGTTTAGGGTAGTGCAGTTGTGTTTGGGTAGTGTAGGGGGTCGTGCTGGGGTAGTGTTTTAGGCTTTAAGGTAGTGCAGTGGTGTTTGGGTAGTTTAGGGGTATGTGCTGGGGTAGTGTTTTAGGGTTTAGGGTAGTGCAGTGGTGTTTGTGTAGTATAGGGGGTCGTGTTTTAGGGTTTAGGGTAGTGCAGTGGTGTTTGTGTAATGTATGGGGTCGTGCTGGGGGTCGAGTTTTAGGGTTTAGGGTAGTGCAGTGGTGTTTGTGTTGTGTAGGGGGTCGTTCTGGGGTAGTGTTTTAAGGTGTAGGATTGGGCAGTGGTGTTTGAGTAGTGTAGGAGGTCATGCTGGGGGTAGTTTTTTAGGGTTTAGTGTAGGGCAGTGGTGTTTGGGTAGTGTAGGGGGGTAGCGCTAGGGGTAGTGTTTTAGGGATTAGGGTAGTGCAGTGGTGTTTGGGTAGTATAGGGGGTTGTGCTGGGGGAAGTGTTTTAGAGTTTAGGGTAGTGCAGTTGTGTTTGTGTAGTGTACGGGGTAGTGTTTTAGGGTTTAGGGTAATGCAGTGGTGTTTTTGTCGTGTAGGGGTTCGTGTTTTAGGGTGTAGGGTAGTGCAGTGGTGTTTGGGTAGTGTAGGGGGTCATGCTAAGGGTTGCATTTTAGGGTTTAGGGTAGTGCAGTGGTGTTCGAGTAGTGTAGGGGGTTGTGATGGGGGTAGTATTTTAGGGTTTATGGTAGTGCAGTGGTATTTGGGTAGTGTAGGGGGTCATGCTGGAGGTAGTATTCTAGGGTTTAGGGTAGTGCAGTGGTGTTTCTGTAATGTAGGGGCTCGTGTTTTAGGATTTAGGGTAGTGCAGTGGTGTTTGTGTAGTGTAGGGGTTAGTATTTCATGGTTTAGGGTAGTGCAGTGGTGCTTGAGTAGTGTAGGGGGTCGTGCCGGGGGTGTTTTAGTGTTTAGGGTAGTGTGCGAGGTTGTGCTGGGTATAGTGTTTTAAGGTTTAGGGCAGTGCAGTGGTGTTTGTGTAGTGTAGGGGTTAGTATTTCATGGTTTAGGGTAGTGCAGTGGTGCTTGAGTAGTGTAGGGGGTCGTGCTGGGGGTGTTTTAATGTTTAGGGTAGTGTGCGAGGTTGTGCTGGGGGTAGTGTTTTAGGGTAGTGCAGCGGTGTTTAGTTAGTTTATGGGATTGTGTTGGGGTAGTGTTTTGGGGTTTAGGGTAGCGCAGTGTTGTTTGTGTAGTGAAGGGGGTAGTGCTGGGGGTAGTGTTTTAGAGCTTAGGGTAGCGCAGTAGTGTTTGGGTAGTGTAGGGAGTCGTGCTGGGGGTAGATTTAGGGTTTAGGGTAGTGCAGTGGTGTTTGTGTAGTGTAGAGGGTCATGAAGGGGTAGTGTTTTAGGGTTTAGGGTAGTACAGTGGAGTTTGGGTAGTGTAGGGGGTCATGAAGGGGGTAGTGTTTAGGGTTGAGGGAAGTGCAGTGGTGTTTGGGTAGTATAGCGGGTCATGGTAGGGGTAATGTATTAGGGTTAAGGGTAGTGCAGTGGTGTTTGGATAGTGTAGGGGTCGTGCTGGGTGTTGTGTTTTAGGGTTTAGGGTAGTGCAGTGGTGTTCTGGTAATGTAGCGGGTCGTGCTGGGTTAGATTTAGGATTTAGGGTAGTGCAGTAGTGTTTGGGAAGTGTAGGGGGTCGAGCTGGGGGTAGTGTTTTAGGGTTTAGGGTAGCGCAGTGGTGTTCATGTAGTGTAGGGGGTCGTGCTGGGGGTAGTGTTTTAGGGTGTAGGGTAGCGCTGCGGTGTTCCTGTAGTGTCGGGCTGTGCTGGGGGTAGTGTTTTAGGGTCTAGGGTAGGTCAGTAGTTTTTGGGTAGTGTAGGGGGTCATGCTGTGGGTAGTGTTTTAGCGTTTAGGGTAGTGCAGCGGTGTTCGGGTAGTGTAGGGGGTCGTGCTGGCGTAATGTTTTAGGGTTTGGGGTAGCTCAGTGGTGTTTGTGTAATGTAGGGGGTAGTGCTGGAGGTAGTGTTTTAGGGTTTAGGGTAGCGCAGTGGTGTTTGGGTAGTGTAGGGGGTCGTGTTTTAGGGGTTAGGGTAGTGCAGTGGTGTTTGGGTAGTCTAGGGGGTCATGCTAAGTGTAGTGTTTTAGGGTTTAGGGTAGCGCAGTGGTGTTCGGGTGGTGTAGGGGGTCGTGCAGGGGGTCGTGTTTTAGGGTTTAGGGTAGAGCAGCAGTGTTCGGGTAGCGAAGGGGGTTGTGCTGGGGGTAGTGTTTTAAGGTTTAGGGTAGTGCATCAGTGTTCGGGTAGTGTAGGAGGTCGTGCTGGGGATAGTGTTTTAGGGTTTGGGTAGCGCAGTGGTGTTTGTGTAGTGTAGGGGGTAGTGCTGGAGGTAGTGTTTTAGGGTTTAGGGTAGCGCAGAGGTGTTTGGGTAGTGTAGGGGGTCGTGCTTGGGGTAGTGTTTTAGGGTTTAGGGTAGGGCAGTGGTGTTTGTGTAGTGTAGAGGTTGTGCTGGGGGTAGTGTTTTAGGGTTTAGGGTAGTGCAGTGGTGTTTGTGTAGTGTAGGGGGTCGTGCTGGGGTAGTGTTTTAGGGTTTAGGGCAGTGCACTGGTGTTTTTGTAGTGTAGGGGTTCGTGTTTTAGGATTTAGGGTAGTGCAGTGGTGTTTGAGTAGTGCAGGGGCTCGTGCTGGGGGTGTTTTAGGGTTTAGGGTAGTGCAGTGGTGTTTGGGTAGTTTAGGGGGTCATATTAAGTGTAGTGTTTTAGGGTTTAGGGTAGTGCAGTGGTGTTTGAGTAGTGTAGGGGGTCGTGCTGGGGTAGTATTTTAGGGTTTAGGGCAGTGCACTGGTGTTTTTGTAGTGTAGGGGTTCGTGTTTTAGGATTTAGGGTAGTGCAGTGGTGTTTGAGTAGTGCAGGGGGTCGTACTGGGGGTGTTTTAGGGTTTAGGGTAGTGCAGTGGTGTTTGGGGAGTGAATTGGGTCGTGCTGGTGATAGTGATTTAGAGTTTAGGGTAGTGCAGCTGTGTTTGGGCAGTGTAGGGGGTCGTGCTGGGGTAGGTTTAGGGTAGTGCAGTTGTGTATGGGTAGTGTAGGAGGTCGTGCTGGGTGTAGTGTTTTAGGGTTTAGTGCAGTGCTGTGAAGTTTGGGTAGTGTAGGGGGTCGTACTGGGGGCAGTGTCTTAGGGTTTAGGGCAGCGCAGTGGTGTTCGGGTAGTGTAGGGGGTCGTGCTGGGGGTAGTATTTTAGGGCAGTGCAGTGGTGTTCGGGTAGTGTAGGGGTCATACTCATGGTTGTGTTTTAGGGTTTAGGGCAGTGGTGTTTGTGTAGTGTAGGGGTTCGTGTTTTAGCATTTAGGGAAGTGCAGTGGTGTTTGTGTAGGGTAGGGGGTCGTGCTGGGGGTAGTGTTTTAGGGTTTAGGGCAGTGCAGTGGTGTTCGGGTAGTGTAGGGGTCATGCTCGTGGTAGTGTTTTAGGGTTTAGTGCAGTGCAATTGGTGTTTGTGTAGTGTACGGGTACATGTTTTAGGATTTAGGGTAGAATAGGGGTGTTTGGGTAGTAAAGGGGACCGTGCTGGGGATAGTGATTTAGGGTTTAGGGTAGTGCAGTGGTGTTTGGGTAGTGTAGGAGGTCGTGCTGGGGGTAGGTTGAGGGTTTAGGGGAGTGCAGTGGTGTTTGGGTAGTGTAGGGGGATGTGCTGGGGGTAGTGTTTTAGGGTTTAGGGAAGTGCAGTGGAGTTTGGGTAGTGTAGGGGGCGTGCTGGGGGTAGTGTTTTAGGGTTTAGGGCAGTGCAGTGATGTTTGGGTAGTATAAGGGGTCAGGCTGGTGGTAGTGTTTTAGGGTTAGGGCAGTGCAGTGGTGTTCAGGTAGTGTAGGGGGTCGTGCAGGGGGTAGTGTTTTAGGGTTAAGAGCAGTGCAGTGGTGTTTGGGTAGTGTAGGGGGTCGTGCAGGGGGTAGTGTTTTAGCGTTCAATCAATCAATCAATCAATCAATCAATCAATCATAACACTTGTATAGCGCGCTACTCACCCGGAAGGGTCTCAAGGCGCTTGGGGGAAGGGGGCCGCTACTGCTCGAACAGCCAGGTCTTGAGTTGTCTCCTGAAGGCGTGGTGGTCCTGGGTCATCCGAAGGTGGATGGGGAGGGAGTTCCATGTCTTGGCCGCCAGGTAGGAGAAGGATCTACCTCCGGCTGTGGCTCTTCGGATGCGTGGTACGGCGGCGAGGGCGAGGCTGGCGGACCGTAGCTGGCGGGTGGGCGTGTGGAAGTTCAGGCGGTCGTTGAGGTACTTGGGGCCCAGGTCGTGGAGAGACTTGTGTGCGTGGGTGAGGAGCCTGAACGTGATCCTCTTGTTGACGGGGAGCCAGTGCAGGTTCCTCAGGTGGCCGGAGATGTGGCTGCGTCGAGGGATGTCCAGGATGAGTCGGGCGGAGGCGTTCTGGATGCGTTGTAGTCTTTTCTGTAGCTTGGCTGTGGTTCCGGCGTAGAGGGTGTTTCCGTAGTTCATCCGGCTGGTGACGAGGGCCTGGGTGACCGTCTTTCTGGTTTCGATCGGGATCCATCGGAAGATCTTGCGGAGCATGCGGAGGGTGTGAAAGCATGAGGAGGAGACGGCGTTGACTTGTCTGGTCATCAAGAGGGAGGAGTCCAGGATGAAGCCCAGGTTGCGTGCGTGGTCTGTCGGCTTGGGGGCGGTGCCCAGGGCTGGGGTCCAACAGGAGTCGTCCCAGGCGGAGGGTGATGGTCCAAGGATGAGGACTTCCGTCTTGTCTGAGTTCAGTTTCAAGCGGCTATTCTTCATCCACTCGGCGACGTTTTTCATCCCTTCGTGGAGGCTGGCTCTGGCGTTGTCGGGGTCTCTGGTGAGGGAGAGGATCAGCTGGGTGTCGTCGGCGTAGATGATGTTGAGGTTGTGTTGGCGTGCGATGGCTGCGAGAGGTCTCATGTAGACATTGAAGAGGGTGGGGCTGAGTGATGATCCTTGTGGGACGCCGCAGATGACTTCGGTGGCCTCGGAACGAAACGGGGGGAGGCGGACGCTTTGTGTTCTTCCAGCGAGGAACGAGATGATCCACTTCAATGCCTTCTCTTGGATGCCGGTGTTGCAGAGGCGTTGGACTAGTGTGCGGTGGCAGACCGTGTCAACCGCGGCGGAGAGGTCCAGGAGGATGAGTGCCGCTGTTTCCCCGTTGTCGAGAAGGGCTCGGATGTCGTCGGTGGCTGCGATGAGGGCGGACTCGGTGCTGTGGTTGGCTCTGAAGCCGGACTGCGAGGGGTCGAGGGATCCATTCGTCTCGAGGAAGGCGGAAAGCTGTCTGTTGGCGATCTTCTCAATGACTTTGGCAGGAAAGGGGAGGAGCGAGATGGGGCGGAAGTTTTTGAGGTCGGTGGGGTCCGCTGTGGGTTTCTTCAGCAGGGCGCTGAGTTCGGCATGCTTCCAGTTCTCCGGGAAGGTGGCGGTGTCGAAGGAGGTGTTGATGACGTCTCGGAGTTGGGGTGCGATGGTGGAGTCAGCCTTGTTGAAGACGTGGTGGGGCAGGGGTCAGTCGGAGATCCGGAGTGGATGGTGTTCATCATGCGGGCTGTGTCTTCAGTGGTCACTGTGGTCCAGGTGCAGAGGGTGGCGGTGGGGTGCGTTGGTTCAATGGTTGGGTGCGAGGAAGGTGCGCCGAAGCTGTTGTGGATGTCGGCAATCTTGCGGTGGAAAAATGAGGCAAGGGAGTCGCAGAGATCTTGTGACGGGGTGATGTCGTTGTTGCCGGTGCCGGGGTTGGAGAACTCCTTGACGATGCTGAAGAGTTCCTTGCTGTCGTGGGCGTTGTTGTCCAGTCGATCCCTCAGTGATTTCTTCTTGGTGGTGCGGATGAGCTGGTGGTGCTTGCGGGTCGCGTGTTTGAGGGCGGTCATGTTGTCAGTGGTCCGGTCGAGGAGCCAGGCTTTCTCGAGGGTGCGGCAGGTCTTCTTGGAGTCCTTGAGTTCGTCGGGGAACCAGGGGGCCTTCTTGCTTCTGGGTTTGCTGGGAGGGTTCTTCAGTGGTGCGAGGTCGTCGGCGCAGGCGGTCAGCCACTGTGTGAAGTTGCGGGCTGCTTCGTTGGGGTCCGGTGTGCTGGCAGGTGGGTTCCGGCTGAGGGAGGTGGTGAGCTGGTCGGCGGTGATCTTGCTCCAACTTCTGTGAGGAACCTGTTGCGGGTGGTGGTTTTTCTGAAGCTGAAGTGGACGCAGCTGTGGTCGGTCCAGTGAAGTCCGGTGGAGTGGCTGAAGGCGATGTGCTTGCTGGCTGAGAAGATGGGGTCAAGCGTGTGGCCGGCATAGTGGGTGGGGGTGTTGACCAGTTGCTTGAGTCCGAGGTTGGCGAGGTTGTCCAGTAGGGCGGCAGTGTTGCGGTCCTTGATGTTCTCCAGGTGGAAGTTGAGGTCCCCAAGGAGGATGTAGTCGGCGGAGGGGAGGGCGTGTGGGCTGATGAAGTCCGTGATGTCTTCGCTGAATTGTGTGCGTGGTCCCGGGGGTCTGTAGATTAGCGTTTAGGGTAGTGCACTGGTGTTCAGGTAGTGTAAGGGGTCATGCTGGGGGTAGTGTTTTAGGGCTTAGGGTAGAGCAGTGGTGTTCAGGTAGTGGAGGGGGTCGTGCTGGGGGTAGATTTACGGTTTAGGGTAGTGCAGGGGTTTTTGTGTAGTGTAGGGGGTCATGCTGGGGGTAGTGTTTTAGGGTTTAGGGTAGTGCAGTGGTGTTTGTGTAGTGTAGGGGTCGTGTTTAAGGGTTTAAGGTAGAGCAGTTGTGTTTGGGTAGGGTAGGGGGTCGTGCTGGGTGTAGTGTTTTAGGGGTTAGGGTAACGCAGTGGTGTTTGGGTAGTGTAGGGGGTCGTGTTTTAGGGATTAGGGTAGTGCAGTGGTGTTTGGGTAGCCTAGGGGGTCATGCTAAGGGTAGTGTTTTAGGGTTTAGGGTAGCGCAGCGGTGTTCGGGTAGTGTAGGGAGTCGTGCAGGGGGTAGTGTTTTAGGGTGTAAGGTAGAGCAACAGTGTTTGGGTAGTGAAGGGGATCGCGCGGGGGTAGTATTTTAAGGTTTAGGGTAGTGCATCGGTGTTTGGGTAGTGTAGGGGGTCGTGCTGGGGTAGTGTTTTAGGGTTTGGGTAGCGCAGTGGTGTTTGTGTAGTGTAGGGGGTAGTGTTTTAGGGTTTAGGGTAGCGCAGTGGTGTTTGGGTAGTGTAGGGGATCGTGTTTTAGGGGTTAGGGTAGTGCAATTGTGTTTGGGTAGTCTACGGGGTCATGCTAAGGGTAGTGTTTTAGAGTTTAGGGTAGCGCACCGGTGTTCAGGTAGTGTAGGGAGTCGTGCAGGGGGTAGTGTTTTAGGGTTTAGGGTAGAGCAGCAGTGTTCGGGTAGTGAAGGGGGTCGTGCTGAGGGTAGTGTTTTAAGGTTTAGGGTAGCGCATCGGTGTTCGGGTAGTGCAGGGGATCGGGCTGGGGGTAGTGTTTTAGGGTTTGGGTAGCGCAGTGGTGCTTGTGTAGTGTAGGGGGTAGTGCTGGAGGTAGTGTTTTAGGGTTTAGGGTAGCGCAGAGGTGTTTGGGTAGTGTAGGGGGTCGTGCTTGGGGTGGTGTTTTAGAGTTTAGGGTAGGGCAGTGGTGTTTGTGTAGTGTAGGGGGTTGTGCTGGGGGTAGTGTTTTTATGGTTTAGGGTAGCGCAGTGGTGTTTGTGTAGTGTAGGGGTTGTTTTTCAGGGTTCAGGGTAGTGCAGTGGTGTTTGGGTAGTGTAGGGGGTCATACTAAGTGTAGTGCTTTAGGGTTTAGGGTAGTGCAGTCGTGTTTGGGTAGTATAGGGGGTCGTGCTGGGGTAGTGTTTTAGGGTTTAGGGCAGTGCACTGGTGTTTTTGTAGTGTAGGGGTTCCTGTTTTAGGGTTTAGTGTAGTGAAGTGGTGTTTGAGTAGTGCAGGGGGTCGTGCTGGGGGTGTTTTAGGGTTTAGGGTAGTGCAGTGGTGTTTGGGGAGTGAATGGGGTCGTGCCGGTGATAGTGATTTAGAGTTTAGAGTAGTGCAGCAGTGTTTGGGTAGTGTAGGGGGTCATGCTGGGGTAGGTTTAGGGTTTAGGGTAGTGCAGTTGCGTTTGGGTAGTGTAGGGGGTTGTGCTGGGTGTAGTCTTTTAGGGTTTAGTGCAGTGCTGTGGAGTTTGGGTAGTGTAGGGGGTTATGCTGTGGGTAGTGTTTTAGGGTTTAGGGCAGCGCAGTGGTATTCGGGTAGTGTAGGGGGTCGTGCTGGTGGTAGTATTTTAGGGTTTAGGGCAGTGCAGTGGTGTTTGGGTAGTGTAGGGGTCATGCTCATGGTAGTGTTTTACGGTTTAGGATAGTGCAGTGGTGTTCGGGTAGTGTAGGGGTCATGCTCGTGGTAGTGTTTTAGGGTTTAGTGCAGTGCAATTGGTGTTTGTGTAGTGTACGGGTACATGTTTTAGGATTTAGGGTAGTACAGGGGTGTTTGGGTAGTGAAGGGGACCGTGCTGGGGATAGTGATTTAGGGTTTAGGGTAGTGCAGTGGTGTTTGGGTAGTGTAGGAGGTCGTGCTGGGGGTAGGTTTAGGGTTTAGGGGAGTGCAGTGGTGTTTGGGTAGTGTAGGGGGTTGTGCTGGGGGTAGTGTTTTAGGGTTTAGGGCAGTGCAGTGGAGTTTGGGTAGTGTAGGGGGCATGCTGGGGGTAGTGTTTCTAGGGTTTAGGGCAGTGCAGTGATGTTTGGGTAGTATAAGGGGTCAGGCTGGTGGTAGTGTTTTAGGGTTAGGGCAGTGCAGTGGTGTTCAGGTAGTGTAGGGGGTCGTGCAGCGGGTAGTGTTTTAGGGTTAAGAGCAGTGCAGTGGTGTTCGGGTAGTGTAGGGGGTCGTGCAGGGGGTAGTGTTTTAGCGTTTAGGGTAGTGCACTGGTGTTCAGTTAGTGTAAGGGGTCATGCTGGGGGTAGTGTTTTAGGGCTTAGGGTAGCGCAGTGGTGTTCGGGTAGTGTAGGGGGTCGTGCTGGGGGTAGATTTACGGTTTAGGGTAGTGCAGGGGTTTTTGTGTAGTGTAGGGGGTCATGCTGGGGGTAGTGTTTTAGGGTTTAGGGTAGTGCAATGGTGTTTTGTGTAGTGTAGGGGGTCATGCTGGGGGTAGTGTTTTAGGGTTTAGGGTAATGCAGTGGTGTTTGTGTAGTGTAGGGGTCGTGTTTAAGGGTTTAAGGTAGAGCAGTTGTGTTTGGGTAGGGTAGGGGGTCGTGCTGGGTGTTGTGTTTTAGGGGTTAGGGTAGCGCAGTGGTGTTTGGGTAGTGTAGGGGGTCGTGTTTTAGGGATTAAGGTAGTGCAGTGATGTTTGGGTAGCCTAGGGGGTCATGCTAAGGGTAGTGTTTTAGGGTTTAGGGTAGCGCAGCGGTGTTCGGGTAGTGTAGGGAGTCGTGCAGGGGTAGTGTTTTAGGGTTTAAGGTAGAGCAACATTGTTCGGGTAGTGAAGGGGATCGCGCGGGGGGTAGTGTTTTAAGGTTTAGGGTAGTGCATCGGTGTTTGGGTAGTGTAGGGGGTCGTGCTGGGGTAGTGTTTTAGGGTTTGGGTAGCGCAGTGGTGTTTGTGTAGTGTAGGGGGTAGTGCTGGAGGTAGTGTTTTAGGGTTTAGGGTAGCGCAGTGGTGTTTGGGTAGTGCAGGGGGTCGTGTTTTAGGGGTTAGGGTAGTGCAATTATGTTTGGGTAGTCTACGGGGTCATGCTAAGGGTAGTGTTTTAGAATTTAGGGTAGCGCACCGGTGTTCAGGTGGTATAGGGAGTCGTGCAGGGGGTAGTGTTTTAGGGTTTAGGGTAGAGAGGCAGTGTTCGGGTAGTGAAGGGGGTCGTGCTGAGGGTAGTGTTTTAAGGTTTAGGGTAGCGCATCGGTTTTCAGGTAGTGTAGGGGATCGGGCTGGGGGTAGTGTTTTAGGGTTTGGGTAGCGCAGTGGTGCTTGTGTAGTGTAGGGGGCCGTGCTTGGGGTGGTGTTTTATGGTTTAGGGTAGGGCAGTGGTGTTTGTGTAGTGTAGGGGGTTGTGCTGGGGGTAGTGTTTTTATGGTTTAGGGTAGCGCAGTGGTAATTGTGTAGTGTAGGGGTCGTTTTTTAGGGTTTAGGGTAGTGCAGTGGTGTTTGGGTAGTCTAGGGGGTCATACTAAGTGTAGTGTTTTAGGGTTAAGGGTAGTGCAGTGGTGTTTGGGTAGTATAGGGGGTCGTGCTGGGGTAGTGTTTTAGGGTTTAGGGCAGTGCACTGGTGTTTTTGTAGTGTAGGGATTTGTGTTTTAGGATTTAGTGTAGTGCAGTGGTGTTTGAGTAGTGCAGGGGGTCGTGCTGGGGGTGTTTTAGGGTTTAGGGTAGTGCAGTGGTGTTTGGGGAGTGAATGGGGTCGTGCTGGTGATAGTGATTTAGAGTTTAGGGTAGTGCAGCAGTGTTTGGGTAGTGTAGGGGGTCATGCTGGGGTAGGTTTAGGGTTTAGGGTAGTGCAGTTGTGTTTGGGTAGTGTAGGGGGTTGTGCTGGGTGTAGTCTTTTAGGGTTTAGTGCAGTGCTGTGGAGTTTGGGTAGTGTAGGGGTTATGCTGGGGGTAGTGTTTTAGGGTTTAGGGCAGCGAGGTGGTATTCGGGTAGTGTAGGGGGTCGTGCTGGCGGTAGTATTTTAGGGTTTAGGGCAGTGCAGTGGTGTTCGGGTAGTGTAGGGGTCATGCTCATGGTAGTGTTTTACGGTTTAGGGCAGTGCAGTGGTGTTTGTGTAGTGTAGGGATTCGTGTTTTAGCATTTAGGGTAGTGCAGTGGTGTTTGTGTAGTTTAGGGGGTCGTGCTGGGGGTAGTGTTTTAGGGTTTAGGGCAATGCAGTGGTGTTCGGGTAGTGTAGGGGTCATGCTCGTGTTAGTGTTTTAGGGTTTAGTGCAGTGCAATGGTGATGGGTGTAGTGTAGGGGTACGTGTTTTAGGATTTAGGGTAGTACAGGGGTGTTTTGGTAGTGAATGGGACCGTGCTGGGGATAGTGATTTAGGGTTTAGGGTAGTGCAATGACGTTTGGGTAGTGTAGGATGTCGTGCTGGGGGTAGGTTTAGGGTTTAGGGGAGTGCAGTGGTGTTTGGGTAGTGTAAGGGGGTCGTTCTGGGGGTAGTGTTTTAGGGTTTAGGGCAGTGCAGTGGAGTTTGGGTAGTGTAGGGGGTCGTGCTGGGGGTAGTGGTTTAGGGCAGTGCAGTGGTGTTTGGGTAGTATAGGGGGTCATGCTAGTGGTAGTGGTTTAGGGTTTAGGGCAGTGCAGTGTTGTTCTATGAGTGCAGGGGGTCGTGCTGGGGGTAGTGTTTTAGGGCTTAGGGTAGCGCAGTGGTGTTTGGGTAGTGTAGGGGGTTGTGCTGGGGGTAGATTTACAGTTTAGGGTAGTGCAGTGGTTTTTGTGTAGTGTAGGGGTCATGCTGGGGATAGTGTTTTAGGGTTTAGCGTAGTGCAATGGCGTTTATGTTGTGTAGGGGGTTGTGTTTTAGGGTTGAGGGTAGTGCAGTGGTGTTTTGTGTAGTGTAGGGGTCGTGCTGGGGGTAGTGTTTTAGGGTTTAGGGTAGTGCTGTGGTGTTTGTGTAGTGTAGGGGTTGTGTTTAAGGGTTTAGGATAGAGCAGTGATGTTTGGGTAGGGCAGGGGGTCGTGCTGGTGTCGTGTTTTAGGAATTGGGGTAGTGTAGTGGTGTTTTTGGTAGTGTAGGGGGTCATGCTGGGGTAGTGCTTCAGGGTAGTGCACTAGTCTTTGGGTAGTGTAGGGGGTCATGCTAGGGTAGTGTTTTAGGGTTCAGGGTAGCGCAATGGTGTTTGGGTAGTGTAGGGGGTCGTTCTGGGGTAGTGTTTTAGGGTTTAGGGTAGCGCAGTGGTGTTTGTGTAGTGTAGGGGTCGTGCTGTGGTTAGTGTTTTAGGGTTTAGGGTAGCGCAGTGGTGTTTATGTAGTGTAGGGGGTTGTGCTAGGGATAGTGTTTTAGGCTTTAGGGTAGTGCAGTGGGTAGCATGTTAAACTCTGATATTATTTTAATCATTGTCTCTAAAAAGTTTATACACATTGCTCTCACCAATGTACTGCTCTCTCAGTAAAAGGAGAGTTTTAAGCAGTCACACGCTCTCACCACTCTACCAGCAAGCAGCAGTTCAGATCGCCAGAGAAGAGACGCCGTGCGCATGCACATCTGCTGTCCGGGTGCGCTGCAAGTGCACATCGGCTGTCCGGGTGCATGCACATCTCCTGTCCCCCCTCCTGTCACCCTGCGCGTGCACATCTGCTGCCTGGGCGAGTGCACATCTCATGTCCTCCTTTGGAAGAAAAATCGACAACAATAGATATCGTCAAGCGTGCAACCCGTGCCCTGCGTCGCTAGGTGAGACCTAAAAAGCATTGCATCAAGATGGCTGCCAACACTTCCTAGTATGAAGTTTTGGCAGCCTATTAGAGACAAGCTTGTGCTTGTGCAGTTAAGTCCCACCCAGATACATAAAGATTTTTTTCCCCTTTAATATCTCAAAAACTACTGAACGGATTTACACCATTTAAAAAAAAAAGGTCTCTGTCTGAATCAAGGGCTATCTTTTTGCCAATTTTGGTGGAATTCCGTTCAGTAGTTTGGGCTGTAGCCGTGTCTAAAGTTTCCTATGGAAAATAACATGGGGAAAACCCGTTTGGGACCCCCTTTTTTCTCAGGTCCCACTTGTTGAATCACCCCGAAACTTTCAAGACACAATCTGACGGAGCGGTCCACTAGTTTTGAAAATTTTGCAAAGTTTATTCAACCGACTCCAAAGTTATTGGGAAAGCAAAAACCACTTTTCCTATGGAAACAAGGTCCTAACTATAACTACCTACCTGCTACGCCAGACTGACCTAACGGCTAGGGCGTTCGACCTCGGACCTGGGGAACTGGGTTCGAGTTAAGTAACGATGCTGAACATCCTATGATTCTGGGCAAATCACTTAATCTCCCCGTGCCTAACAAAAATGAATGTGTGTCCTCAACGTAACTGGTGCTATGTAAAGCGCCCTGATACCCGATTCGGTTGCGGGTCAAGTTTGCACTATCTATTACTCTGCAAAAAAAAAAATATACATATTAGGGGTGGGCGGAATTTGTGAAGTCGCGCTACGCAAAGCTCTGCAAAACGGTAAAAAAATCTCTGCGAGCACACAGAGTTCTGCGAACATGCGGAATTGCTTGTTCCACCCGTTCTCGATGCTTTCTTCCTGTTTGCGAACGCTGTTTGCATGCTCGGGGGGGGCGGAAATATCTTGCAAAGACGCATTTTAAAAGTGCAAACAATTGCGCGAAGCCGTGGAAATTACCCAAATTCCCATAGTGGAACAGAATTTACTGCCCAGGCCTAATATATATATAGTATAGCTGACTTACCCTAAGAAAATAAAGAATAATTGAAAGTGCAGAATTGTGGTCCGTGCTCCTTCTTTCTTGACATTGAAGCGCCGAAAACAGCAGCAGCAGCGGAGTATTCTGATATATATATATATATATATATATATTTGGTCACACTTGTTTTTTGCACAAGCACTTTAGTTCAACTGAGAGGTGAACAGCCTTGTGGTTTGTTGAATGAGCAAAGGTACTTGCCTACAAGAATCAGCAGAAAAGATAGAGTTAATAATTTGGGGAAAGTATAACATTATACATTTCTCCAAGCATTTGCTCTTATCTTTCAATGGAATACATGTTGTTTTAAATTTTAAACAACAATGCGATATTTGCACAAGGCACAGTTCACTTTATTAGTGAGTGACATTGCATGAGATATCATCAATGAGCGTCAGCTTGGTCGGGTGTATAAAGTAAGCATTAATAGACCACTTGCTTGGAATTTTAATGCCTATCTTTTTACACACATTCAATGTTTTAAATTGTTAAAATTTGCATTATTGTCGCATAACCTGGGAATTTGTTGGGCTGTACGCTCATTTGCAGACAGTAGACATTTGTGTCTAGATACTTTGTTTGCATATGTCGATTTGAAGGTTGTATTGTAGCACTGGCACTTTAATTGTTTTTTCAAAACGTATTGCTAATGATGCACTGTCACTTTAAAAATTTGCAGTAGAATAAAATGGTGAAAAAATGGCGGCAACTTCAGGTTTGAGAAAGACTGCTTTGCAGTCGAAACGCATTACCTGTTAGTATGTGGCTGCAATAAACGCTTACAATAAGTGACCCCGAGCGTGCTGGAGTCTGTTCCAAACTGTGAGAGCAGCCGTTAGACGGAAAAATATTACCTACTGGCGGTCGCCAGTAGGTATATATAGTTAGGATTTTTTCTCTATGGGATTTTTGAAAATTCTATGTCTAATAACTTTGGCGTTTGTGGACGGAATTGGCTGAAATTTTCAGGAAAATGGCACATTTTGTTTCTGAGCAGCCCTTGAAAATTTGGGGGGGGTTCGTCAAGGGGGGGCCGAGAAAAAAGGGGGGTCCCAAAACGTGTTTTTAACATTGAGTTTTCCATAGGGCGGTTGGCCTCACTTTTAGCCCGAACGGCTGAATGGATTTGCACGAAACTTGGCAAAATTGTAGGGACTGGTAGCCCGATGTGCCTTTTGTAGGTCTCAATATATGTGCTCCAGTGGATTTTGAGAAATTAACGTTTAAAAAAAGATATATATCTGTAACAGCGGACCGGGCAGCGTCCCAGGACGCGTACTTTTCGCGCAACGGAGCTTTGTGAAGCAAAGCTCATTGGTTCTCTGGCGTCTGTCAACATTCCAAAAAGTCCGTAGCGGCCGCCATCTTGTCTCTCGGTAGGATCGAGAGACAAGAGGAGGCCAAAACAAAGGGGGAAATAACCATAAGGGGGCATAGTAGATCCTCGCTGACCCCCTAGGTTTGATGTGGAGGTTTTAAAAGGGCCCCGCGGGGCAAAAAAAAAAATAATAATAATAATCGAACGGCTGAATGGATTTGCACGAAACTTGGCAAAATATTAGGGACTGGTAGCCCGATGTGCCTTTGCTAGGTCTCAATATATGTGCTCCAGTGGATTTTGAGAAATTAACGTTCAAAAAAAGATATATATCTGTAACAGCGCTCCGCTTCGCGTAACGGAGGTTTGCGAAGCTGATTGGTCATTCTGTCACTGGGCTATAGTTGGGCTACATCTGGCTGATATTTGGGCTACATTTGTTTTTTTGTGTGTCTGGCGGCCATCTTTGGGCTACATTGGGCTACATTGGGCTTCATTGGGCTACATTGGGCTACATTTGGGCTCCAACATATATATAGGCCAATGTAGCCCAATATATATTTTTCAAAGTTAATTTTCGTAAAAACCACTGGAGCATATATCTTGAGACATAGCAAAGGCACATCGGGCTACCAGTCCCTACAATTTTGCCAAGTTTCGTGGAAATCCATTCAGCCGTTCGAGCTAAAAGTGAGTCCAACCGCCCTATGGAAATGAAGGAAATGAATGGGTAATTTGTAATTAGCAAATAGCTAATCGCAAACTAGGAATGGTAAAGAATCGCTATTTATTCCTTAAAGTTCGCTATTTAGGAAATGCAAAAAACTTTGATGATACATATGGCGGTTCATCTCTAACAAGATAAGAAGCATAGGGATACATTTATGATGACTGGCGCATCACCAGGGATGTGTTAGTCATTCTGTGCCGCTGTTCCGTCACCTATGGTGTGCTGCATTTACAATGCGGCGCATCATGGGGCAAAAACAGCACAGATGTGTGATGTATCTGTGCCATAAAGGTGGCGCATTGCTGGAGTTGTATCGCAAGTGTGATGAAGCTCCAGCAAGGGTCGGGGGTGCCCCTGTCGCAGGGTTTCTGTTCTCACACAGAACTGTGGACAGAGGATTGGAACCTCGGCGAATTAGGGTGTCCCAAAACTCACGTTAGTAATCAAAAACCCCTTAGCAAGCTAGGTACAGTGTCACATTGGATATAACAAACTCTCAATGTTTAGACAATCCAGAATATGAACTTATAGTACCTCAGGATACGTGGAACTCATGAACAGTCGGTCGTTATATATTTCTTAGAAACCAGAACATGGAGTTAAGAAGAACACATGTGTATTTGAAATGTTTATTTACTAATGCCGTCTTCTCAGGCGTAGTATCTTAGATAATACAAGTACACATATTATCAGTAGCAAAATTACCAGCATAGTTACTAGTACATAAAAAGCGAATGGTGATAGTATGTTAACATGCTGTAAATGAATAAGAGTTAGCAACACTTATAAGCAGCCGCGGGCCGTGGAGGGAGTTACGGTGAGGCAGGGAGGCGGGGAGGGGGAGAAGCAGGGTGGAGAATACAAGTACACATATTATCAGTAGCAAAATTACCAGCATAGTTACTAGTACATAAAAAGCAAATGGTGACAGTATGTTAACATGCTCTAAATGAATAAGAGTTAGCAACACTTATAAGCAGCCGCGGGCCGTGGAGGGAGTTACGGTGGGGCAGGGAGGCGGGGAGGGGGAGGGGCAGGGTAGAGAGGGCTCCACCCTGCCCCTCCCCCTCCCCGCCTCCCTGCCTCACCGTAACTCCCTCCACGGCCCGCGGCTGCTTATATCTCACCCTCCCTAATACACATATTATATTATTTGCTAAGAAGGTCTCTTTGTGTTGGTTTAGGGCGTGCCCATACTTTAGTGTCTTAGATTTGAAGGAATCACATCAGCATACACCAGCTCTCTCTTCATGTGAACCGCATCAACTGTTGTGTGTGTGTGTTCGGCAAAGCAATATAAAACCCGCCTCATGCCCAGAATTGGCAGAAGTTGCACTTATGTTATGAGTATGAAGTCGTGGAGATCAGACCTCATAACAATTCTGTATCGTGTTGTTCTTGAAACTTTAGCACTCGCTGTACAGATATAGTTTAACAAGCAAAGCAGATAGTAGAGCAATAACATATTATTCTCATGTAAACCACGATGAACTACTAGGTGGAAAGCTAAAGCAACAACTAAGTGTCGTGTGCAGAAGTTGCAAAAAAGGAAAAATGGCGTTTAAACCGGTAATGAGCCCATGCTAACTTAACACGGTGTAAAGATATCCAGGACCTAGATGACACCTCCCCATGATCCGGAAACGAACTGAATAAGATAATAGAAGTGCCATCTCATGAGAGCAGATTGCAAGTTTATATGTGGACGGTCCGCAAGGTAAAGCATTAAAAACTAGGAAAATTTAATGCTAAAGAAAAATAAAACAGCCAAGTACTTTATCGAGTCTTAAGCCAATAGGCAAGGTAAATAATAAAAACTTGACAAATAAGTCAATGAATTGTCAATGAAATGCTAGTACTCAGCATATCAAACATGAAAAAGGTCTATGACATAACTGTGTATGCAAAATAAGCTGCAACAGCCTCCAATAGGAAGTCACCGTCTTCATCCGAAAACAGTTCAGCCATCCAATTTAAAAGCGGAAAAGAACATACGTGCTCTCCCAGCACCGGATCCTCTATCACCATCAGAGGACAGCTCGGTGGGTTTTCAAGAAAGCTCTGTTCCAAGAAAGACTGTGCTGCCGCCAGTAAATTCCAGGGACCAAGTAGTCCATGCATCAATGCCACAGCCATAATCCTTTCGCCAGGACAAACCAACTCGTGAGTAATGATAGGAGTCATCAGCTGATTAAAGTCGACGTCAGGAGAAACCGGTCCGCAGAGACACAAATCAATGGCCCAATCGAAATCACAGGTCAGGCAGTGAAAAACAGGCTGGACACAGGTGAAGTAGGAGAATCGAAAAGATAATCCATATGCCGTGCTTAATATCGCCAACGGCATTGTGCCATAATATTCTAGCATGCGATTGCGGAACAGTGTCAGCAGCTGCAGGGTGGGAGGTTGCATAGGAGGGACATCCATATTTAAAAATGTAAAAAAGCACAAGAGCGTCCGCTGGTAATGCAAGTAAAAATGCCAATCCACGAAGCAGAGTGGAGAAAATAGAATGAAAGAAAGCAGGGATGACTCCTAAGATTTTCTCAAATGAAGTCACGAGACCACTGGTAACAACTTTAAAAAAGTGCGCCAGGGCCTTTGTGGAGGATGCGTTAAAGATAGTCCGAACCATCTTGCTGAAATTGAAAGGCAAATCTGAATTGAAAAGGGTCTGCACCTCTGTACGGGTGTTCGCTATGTGAAGCACGAAAGTTTCACGGGCCGAACTCAAGGCCACCTCTCTCTGAGACAAAAGAGCTCTTATTCTTGCCATGCCGTTGAAATGTGCTCCCAAGGTTGGTATTTGTGGCCAGATTGAAAACTCCCTATGTTCATGTGTGGGAGGAAATAGAACATTTCTGCAGCAAATAACCCGTTCACTTACTGTTACGATAAAAGGAATACTTTTAATTAACTCAGAACAATCTTCATTATTGAGCATCAAATAACTACCATTTTCCAACAACTTGAACGTGGGGATGATAGCAGGAACTGGCGTGCCTTGCAACACGCAAGCCATATTTGGTCGGTGTTTGTTGCATGAACCGTGTAACTGTATGTGCCTACACATTAGTGAATGATCTGGCGTCTCAGTGCATTCCTCTCCATTCAGATAAACTTCTTGATCATCTTTGAAACATCTGTATGTGTATGGAAGCGACCAGACCTCATGAAGAAAAGCACTACCTAAAGGTTCATAACGACCTATTGGTATATATTTCATACAATTTGAAAACTTATATAAAGCAAAAGGCAGCGTTATTAAACCGTGGATAAGGCACGTTGCCAAAAAACCCGCAATCCTCTGCTGATGATGTCACTGAGCATGTCATGAATGATGTAATATGTGACATCATCAGCAGTGGATTACGGGTAATAGTATCTCTAGTTTACTCCCCTATAGCTGTCTTTCTTTTAACATAAGTGTCTGTTTCCTTCCCTTATACTTACTGTTTTTGGTTCGCTTCCGGTTCGCGTACCGGCGAGCGAACTAGGAAGCGAACTAAGAGAAATAGAGGTTGGCACAGTTCCAAATATTGTACCAATTTTTTAATAACGGGGAGGTAGTTCTGAAAAGAACTTTTTTTTTATTGTTTTTGTTGTTTTATATTTTTTTTATTATTTTTCAGAACATTTTTTTACTTTTTTTGAATTTTTCTGAACAGTTTTATATTTTTTGGGGTTTTTCTTGGAGGGGGCAATGAAAACGATTCATTGTAAAGGGCTCAACAGGAGCAACAAAACAAAAAAAAAGTATTTATTATTTTGGGCGTTTCGTACAAACTTGCATATGATAGTCAATAGCTCTGTTGATCAGAGTGATGCTTCTTTCTCCGTAGCAAATGAATCCATCGCAAAATACGCAGATGTGTTTTACTTCACCAAATCTCATTTGTATATTTGGCACCATCTCCCTGCCCTCTGGTCCCGTTACTTCCGGTACAACAGATCTTCTGGCCATAATAGGGAGATTATCTAGGTCGTTCCGAAACTGTGCAGCACTGTAGTTGTTAGGATGCCACCTAGTCATATGGCGATGCATTGTGTAGTTTCCGAAACTGTATTTTTTCTCGGTTCCTCTGGACAGTCTATCTTGACATATAAGGCAAGTTACGTATCTTGCATTTACTTTTTTCTGACCTTTGGGAATTTTAAAAAATTGCCAAATGAAGTTTTCTTTCCGGTGAGACGTCCTGGGTTCCTCAGGCAAAAACTGCCTCTCTTCCTGCTCTTCCTCGTCTTCCTCTTCTTCCTCTTCTTGCTGAATTATAACTTGAGCAGGTGGTCCACTCTTCCTTGGATGTGGTGGAGGTGGTGGGGAAGCACCAGCTGAAGCTACTAAAGAAGCCATTGCTCAGTGATCACAAAGGGTCTTTCTCTCACAATGATGAAAGTCAGAGTGAGGAAAGAAGGAGGGATTTTCATCATTTGGGAAAAACAAGAGTTCTCAACCAATGAAAAGTGTTCATTTTAGATTATATGACCTAGTCTTACATCATTAGGAAACCAAAAGTGAAATGAACCAATGAAAAGTGTTATTACCAAGTCACATGACTTGCTGTGTTTACGTTAAGCGCTTTGCAGGGCCTCCCGGTTTGCTTCCAGAAACCTGCGCTTTGCGACTCGCTTCGCGTACCAGTTCGCTAACGTAGCACGTCATATGACGTATCACGCGACAACGTGAAACGTCTTGCGGACGGGAGGCGTCACAATGTTGTTTTCTAACGCGGCACTTGCGGTAAAGAAACGTTTACCGGCTCGCGGTCTATTTCGCGGCATCAAGGTCAGCTAACGGGAAGCTTCCCGATTCGCGAAGCGGGAACGAAGAAAAAAAAATATTTAAAAAAAAAATTATTCATAAACATATAAAATATATTTTTGGATTTAAAGAAGAATACATTTTACAGCTACAGATATTAGCTGTTAAAAAACCAATGAAATTCACTGAAAAAACCATAGGTTATAGACCATATATAGTTAGGAATTAGCATTTACAAAACCTTGAAAATTCACTGAAAAAACCATAGGTTATAGACCATATATAGTTAGGAATTAGCATTTAGAAAACCTTATTTTACTCACACAAAACCATTGAAATTCCATATATAGTTAGTTGCACTAACTATATATCGCGCACCCGCAATCCACTGCTGATGATGTCACATATTACATCATTCATGACATGGTCAGTGACATCACTGATGACATCACTGATGACATCTCAAATGACATCACTGATGACATCACTGATGACATCTCAAATGACATCACTGATGACATCATGACACACCAATACCAGTTACTACATACGCACTCACTGATTCCTACGTCTACACACACATTCACTCATTCACCCATACAATGACTCATACATACAGTCACTTATTATTACAACACTATCATATGCACTCATACACCTATGCAGACAGTCACACACTGCCACTCATCCATGGAGTTACTCACACACCAAGTCAGTCCTGTAAAGAATCAATCACACTTCCATTTCTTCATCTACACAGTTAAACACAGAACACCATACTTCAGTGACATCACTGATGACATCACTAATGACATCTGAAATGACATCACTGATGACATCTCAAATGACATCACTGATGACATCATGACACACCAATACCAGTTACTACATACGCACTCACTGATTCGTACGTCTACACACACATTCACTCATTCACCCATACAATTACTCATACATACAGTCAGTTATTATTAGAACACTATCATATGCACTCATACACCTAGTCAGTCCTGTGAAGAATCAATCACACTTCGATTTCCTCATCTATAGTTAAACACAGAACACCATACTTTTCACACATATACTAACACATACTTACTCTCTTATACAATCACTGATACAAGTACACATTGATATGCACAGAGTCACACACCTCCCAGCCAGCCACACACACACACTCAGTCTTCCATACATCCAGTCATTCTTCAATATGTAAAACGTATTTAAACTTTACAAAAACACACAGACACTAGATGATGTCATCAGTGATGTCATTTGAGATCTCATCAGTGATGTCATCAGTGATGTCACTGACCATGTCATGAATGATGTAATATGTGACATCATCAGCAGTGGATTGCGGGTGCGCGATATATAGTTAGTGCAACTAACTATATATGGAATTTCAATGGTTTTGTGTGAGTAAAATAAGGTTTTCTAAATGCTAATTCCTAACTATATATGGTCTATAACCTATGGTTTTTTCAGTGAATTTTCAAGGTTTTGTAAATGCTAATTCCTAACTATATATGGTCTATAACCTATGGTTTTTTCAGTGAATATATATATATATATATATATATATATATATATATATATATCTGCTCAAATCTCCGCGCAGCTCCTCATGCACAAAGAAAAGCACTCCCGGGGGCGAGTCCAAAAAGCTTTATTTCCACGGATTCACGGCAGATCATGGCAGACATCTTGTAATATGCAAAACGTTTTTACATTCATTTAAATGATCAATACAATATTGATTTTAAATATATGTATGTAAAGTATAACACTCCTCAGAAGTATTACTTGATTCTAGCCCACTGGTGGGCTTTTTAGTGGCAGAAACCTCCGTTCATGTTACATCCGAAAAATAATATAACAGACGTCTTATAACATGCAGCCATATTCAAGCTGCACATTTCAGATTGCCGAACCAAAACGAACCACAACATCGCTTTTCCTTCATTGGAAGCCCTCTCATGGGCAGTTCGTCTTGTTACCTCACAGGTTCCCAAGCCACTCATTTCAATCTCGCCCTGAATGGGCCCACAAAACATAAATAGTACTTCATACTAGGATGTCCCCACAATCAATGTCTTATCTACAAATCCATCAAAAACCAATTACTCAGTCCTTCAAAATCCCCCCCACTTCATTTTTATATTTCCAATGATCAAAACATCAAAGAATTCATGATTCAAAAACCAGATCCCTTAGCAGATTATTTACAATTTCATGGTCATAGAACAAAAAACCCACACAGTCATTCCCACAGGTGTACAGCAAGTTCCTCGTGGGAATTAAGGCCTCCAGGTGTTTTTGTCTGCAAATCGATAATATATCTTGATTCTAATCGCCTTAGACTACTCACCCTGTCTCCACCTCTTGGATTCAACGGCACATGGTCGAGAGCAAAAAAGGTTAACAGGGATCTATCCCCCCTATGTTCTGCCTTAAAATGGCGTGCTACAGAATACGTCATGTCGCCATTCATGATTGCCCTTGAATGCCCCAGAACACGCATTTTAGTCTGATGGATCGTGCTCCCAATGTACTTGAGCCCACATGGGCAAACAAGGCAGTATACTGTGTACGGAGCGCTGCATGTTAAAAATGTGCTGATACTTTTCAATTTCTTAACTCCCGGCACCTGGTATGTTAAAACTCTTCTGCTCCCTGTGCAGGCCTTACATTTCCCACAGGGGTAAAACCCCTTTAGGTCTCTATGCAGTGTCTTTGGTACCTCTTTTGTCATAAAGCTACTAGTCAAAGAGTCTCTAAAACACCTTGCTTTACGAAATGTCAGCAGTGGTTGATTAGGAATATCCATCCCAATAACCGGATCCATTTTCAAAAGATTCCAATGTCTCCTGAAAATGGTCCTTAGCTTTTCTGAATCTTGTGAAAAGGTCGAGATCATACGGAAACCACCATCCTTGGTTTCTTTCTTAGCCTTATCTTCTAGAAGACCCCCCCTAGATATAAGGTTTCCTCTTTTCAATGCTCCATCCAATACCTGTCCACCATATCCTCTGGCTCTGAATCTTTCTATACACTCCACTGCATATTTCTGAAAATCCACCTCCCTGCTGTTATTCCTCTTAATCCGTAATAACTCCCCATAGGGGATACTGTTAAATAATTTGGGAGGATGTCCACTGCGGGCATGTAAGATAGAATTACCCGCAGTGGGTTTTCTGTACGGTCTGGTGCAGATCTTGTTCTCAATAATCGTGACCTCCAAATCCAGGAAGGTCACTGATTTCAGCACTAAATCTCAGATTTAAATTGTTATCATTCAATACCTGAACATATTCCCTAGCAGTTTCAGTGGTTCCCCTCCATACTATGAAAAGATCATCAATATATCTGTACGAGGCCACCACCCTTCAGGTCCAAGTTCCGTTGCCTGCTGACCAGGCCAACTGCTCCTCCCACCAGCCCACGAATAAATTCACGTAGCTGGGGGCGAAGCAGGTGCCCATGGCCGTTCCAGACATTTGTTTGATATATTGGTCTTGCTACAGAAAGATGTTGTTATGCCAACAGAACTCTAAAAGCTCCATTAGCATATTACTATGCTCAGTCAATTGCAGTGCACGGTTCTTTAGAAAAAAACGAACTGCCCCCAAACTTTGCTGGTGTACTATGCTGGTGTACAAACTCGTGATGTCCATCACGATCATCTGATCACCTTCTTGCCACACAACATTAGTTATGTGTTTCAAAAAGTCTTTGGTGTCCTTAATGTAAGACTTCAATCTCACTACAAAGCTTGCTAAAAAGTGATCGATGTAGATCGAAATGTGCTCTAGGAGGCTACCCTGCGATGATACAATAGGTCTCCCTGGTGGTAACAGGACATTCTTATGCACCTTAGGCAGGTGATAGAAACAGGGCATTGTAGGATTTAAGCGCCTCAGAAATAAATATTCCTCTGTCTCTATCACTTTTTCAATAGCAGATGACAATCCACAACACTCTTGCTGTACACATCTTTGCCCACCTTTCAATAAAATATGTCATCACCCAATTGGTGTAAGGACTCTTTATCATAGGCATCAAAAATCTGCAGCACCACATTACCACCCTTGTCTGAGGGCTTACAGACAATGGACGCATCTCTCTTGAGTCCTTCAATCACCTTATATTGCTCATAGGGGAAGTTACATTTCTTTTTCGTGTCACGTACATTAGTTCGTAAGTTCACCAGTTCCTGTACAACCTTTTCTGAGAACGTGTCAATTACATCATTCGGCATCTGTGGTAGAAAAGTAGACGCTGGTCTAAACGGTGTTGCCACATTTTTCTGTTCGATGCCCAGGAACCCAGCCGGGTCCTCATCCTCCATTGGACCATAAATTTCATATCTCAGATCTTCCAAAGGCTGTATAGCAGGTGCAACCTGTCCCAGGAGAATGTCCGTTTCACTTTGACACTCGCTCTCCCCTTATTAGCTTTCTTAGGTCGTAATTTGAAAACTTATGAAGTTTCAATTTCCTGGTGAACTTAAAAAGATCAATACGCGTTTGCGTGTATTCAAGTTTCTTCTGAGGGCAAAATGTCATGAGTGATGTAATATGTGACGTCATCAGCAGTGCATTGCGGGCGCGCTAGTTATAGTTAGCTGAACTAATTATAACGGGGGAATTTCAAAGGTTTTGTATGAGTGAAATGTCCAGCTAACTATAACATGTGTGAAACCTATGGTTTTTTCAATTAATATATATATATATATATATATATTACCTACTGGCGGTCGCCAGTAGGTATATATAGTTAGGATTTTTTCTCTATGGGATTTTTGAAAATTCTATGTCTAATAACTTTGGCGTTTGTGGACGGAATTGGCTGAAATTTTCAGGAAAATGGAACATTTTGTTTCTGAGCAGCCCCTGAAAATTTGGGGGGGGTTTGTCAAGGGGGGGCCGAGAAAAAAGGGGGTCCCAAAACGCGTTTTTCCCATGTTAATTTCCATAGGGCGGTTGGCCTCACTTTTAGCCCGAACGGCTGAATGGATTTGCACGAAACTTGGCAAAATTGTAGGGACTGTTAGCCCGATGTGCCTTTGCTAGGTCTCAATATATGTGCTCCAGTGGATTTTGAGAAATTAACGTTAAAAAAAAGATATATATCTGTAACAGCGCTCCGGGCAGCGATCCGGTTCGCGTACTTTTCGCGTTACGGAGCTTTGCGAAACGAAGCTGATTGGCTCTCCGGTGTCTGTAAACATTCCAAACAGTCCGTAGCGGCCGCCATCTTGTCTCTCGGTAGGATCGAGAGACAAGAGGAGGCCAAAGCGAAGGGGCAAATGACCATAAAGGGGCATAGTAGATCCTCCCTGACCCCCTAGGTTTGATGTGGAGGCTTTAAAAGGGCCCCGCGGGGCAAAAAAAAAATCGTTTTTTATCGTGGGGTGCGCCCGGTACGCGTAACGGAAAGCGGACTGGGGAGCGTACTACAAGGAAACAAGAATGATTGACTTTTAACTTATTGTATGTTTATAGACTTTTTTTTTTTTTTTTTTTTTTTTTTTGCTGAGTGACGTCTCGGCCTATCTCCACGGGATGCAGTCCCTACCATCTCGGCGTTTAAGCCCAGGGGGACCGGTAGTGTGGGAGAGATAACGTCTGTTAACGTTCGATTCGAAGGAAATCAGGAAGTGTTGATAAACATTGTCTGCGCCATCTTGCCTTTTTTCAAATGCCACACTTTTGTCGTGCACGGCAGCCATTTTAGATGCCTTGACCAGACCCACTCTCTGCACGCTGTCGATCCTTAGCATGGGTCTCCACCCTCGCAAGCATCTCCCCCAGGCACTGGTCACCCCCGCTCTCTGTCTTATGCATGGGCAATAAACCTCCCCCCATCTGCGCTGCTCTTCCTTGAGAATCACACCCTGTGCCCGCCCGACACCTCCCTTTCGCCCTATTCACTACCGCACCCTCTGACACTCCTCTTCCTCTGTGTCCGATTGTCCAGGCCGGTCCCAGGCTATCACCTAGCCATGCAGATGTAGTTTATGGCCCCAGCTGTAAAGAATCACCCCTCTTCAAAGGAGTTACAGTAGATCAAGGCCCCCACCCGATGAGATCCGTCACACCACACGCGTTCCTACTATCTGAAAACCATCCTGTATTGTGATTGGGGAGGGGACCGAGCCTGAAGCGGAAGATTCCAGGGATGCCTCTTTGTACATCAAAGTTTTTACAATTATGTGTCACAGTAAAAATATATAGCACTCCAACAAAGTAGTAGGATTATAAAACTTTAATAACTTATAAATATATACAACGCAACAAAAACAGTAAATACATTTAAACATTTAAAAAAAAAAAGAAGCAACAATGGTCAGTAGCTGTGTTTTGTGCGAATAGTCCCAAGGCAGAACAACGTGCTGAGTTCTGGACGGCACCCAGGTGATGTTACCTGGGTGCCGCACTGGTTTTTGGTATCCTCCGAAAAACGGCGTGGGGCGTCCCGGGGGGTGCGGGGGGAGGCCTCGTCAGTAGCGGTCTGTTGTGCGAATAGTCCCAAGGCAGCAGAGCGCGCTGAGATGTGGATGGCACCCAGGTGATGTCCAGTAAGTTGCCGCACTGGTTTTGGTATCCTACAATGCTGCTCCGAATAACGGCGTGGGGCGCCCGGGGGGGGGGGGGGCGGCCTGAACGGGCCTCCCCAGGTGGAGGCTCGTCTGCTGTAGTGGGGCGCCCCTTTACCGTTTCAGTTGCCATTCCGTGGGGCGTCCCGGGGGGTGCGGGGGGAGGCCTCGTCAGTAGCGGTCTGTTGTGCGAATAGTCCCAAGGCAGCAGAACGCGCTGAGATGTGGATGGCACCCAGGTGATGTCCAGTAAGTTGCCGCACTGGTTTTGGTATCCTACAATGCTCCTCCGAATAACGGCGTGGGCCGCCCCGGGGGGGGGGGGGTGAGGCGGCGTGAACGGGCCTCCCCAGGTGGAGGCTCGTCTGCTGTAGTGGGGCACCCCTTTACCGTTTCAGTTGCCATTCCGCCCGCTTTTGGTACACTGTGCCAAAATCCGCCATTCAGCTGAGTTGCGCCCACTCTTGCGGTGCAGCGATAGGCGGCTGCCACAGGACTCTCAAAATGGCGGCAGGCTCTTTCCTTTTTGGGCCTGGTCCACTGAAATGGCCCTGGGACACTTTGGAACTCGGACGCTTGTCTACTAGGTCTTGGACCCCATTCTCGAAAGCGTCCCCTCAGCCTTGAAGATTCTACAAAAGTCATGGGGGCCACCGACTCCTGCAGGCTTCCGGTGGGGAGTGGCTGCCATGATTGCTCGCGGAATGACCACGACGGAGCCACGAGATGGTGGTGCTTTCATGCTGACGCCAGCTTCAGTCTGAAACATCCAGAAACAAGGTGGGGCTTTCATCGTTTGGGAAAAAAAAATGTTTTAATCCAATGAAAAGTGTATTTTTAGGTCATATGATCAAGCCTTCCATCATTAGGAAACCAAAAGTAAAATGAACCAATGAAAAGTTTTATAAACAAGTCACATGACCTGTTATGCGTCATAGGGCTATAAAAAGCGTAGAAAATCCGTTGGCACGTGAGGCGGCGTCAGTAGCGGACCGATGTGCGAATAGGCCGAAGGCAGCACAACGCGCCAAGATCCGGATGGCACCGAGGTGGTGTCCAGCAAGTTGCCGCACTGGTGTGGCCATCCTACAATGCTGTGCCGAAAGTCGGCGTGGGGCGCCCCGTTGGCCTGTGAGTTCGCGTCAGTCAGTGGGGGCTGTTTGAGGATCTGACTGCATTGGAAAGCAATGTGATGCTGTGCGTCGCCCCCAAGATGAGGCGGCGTCAGTAGCGGACCGATGTGCGAATAGGCCGAAGGCAGCACAACGCGCCAAGATCCGGATGGCACCGAGGTGGTGTCCAGCAAGTTGCCGCACTGGTGTGGCCATCCTACAATGCTGCGCCGAAAGTCGGCGTGGGGCGCCCCGTTGGCCTGTGAGGTGGCGTCAGTAGCGGACCGATGTGTGAATAGGCCGGAACCAGCTCAAGGCGCCAAGATCCGGATGGCACCGAGGTGGTGTCATAGTTGAGAGTTCTGAGAAGCGGGGGGGAGGCGGCGCAAACGAGTCTCTCCCTCCATGTGGAGGCCCTTCATCTGCAGTGGGGCGCCGAGATCAGGATGGCACCGAGGTGGTGTCTAGCAAGTTGCCGCACTGGTGTGTGTTGAAAAGATGAAAGATCCTCAGCAAGTCTATGTTACTTCAATGGAGCGCCGTCTAGCTGAGTTTAGCCCGCTCTTGCTGCTACAGCGACAGGTGGCTGCAACAGGACTCTCAAAATGGCGGCCTGTTCTTTGGATTTGGGCCTGGTCCACTAAAATGGCCCTGGGACACCTTAGAACTCGGACGCTCAAATTTTTTTTCCTTTCCTCTACATGCAAAAAAGGTAAATGCCCGGTACGTTACCTGCCTCATCTGCCACGATGTACTCTCCAGAGGAACCGAAAAAAAATATAGTTATGGTAATTGTGGCAAATAAATTTCATGTGGACAGATGAGTGTTACTCTAATAAATACAGCATATGAACATCATCATAGTCGATGGTTGGTGGAGACATTTTGACTATATCCTGGACCTGCCCGTCCTCGCCCAAAATGGCGCCGGAATAAATGGGACTCGTAACTCCTTGTTGTGTACTGGTTGCACAACCTTGATATCACGAGATACGTATGCAGTTTTGAAGCACATGGCGGGCGGGGACGAGAATTGATTGAATATTTCGACATCCCTATTGATATTAAGTTCTGATGTGTTATTGATTACTGTACTATTGAAAGTTCGAATTAACGTCACCCATGGTACTTGCCCGCAAATGTATATCTAGATAATTTTATTGTAACTGGCCCTGTCGTTTTTTAATTATAAAATGTACGTCCACCGATTCCGCAACTGTTAGACACCTTAGTTCTTGCAACCTAATGGCCCGCCCGTTACGTTCCTCTACAGTGTAAATGTCTCCTCATCATATACGATTACAGTTTGCTCCGTGGCCGGCCCACGTGGTTATAGGCCCGTATTTGTATACTGACATTTTCACAATAAAGGTTTTTAAAAGAAAACATGGTAGTAGTATTTACATTGGAAAAGTTTTTAATAATAGTCACTGTTTTCGAATCAGTAAAAGGCAAGTGAAATAAAGCAGTCCAATTACATGAAGGGTAAAAGGTATAATACGCAGGTACGCAGTAAAGATAAATGGTCAAGGGCTGTTGTGTTTTCTACTCCTGCAACATAAAGTGATCGATAAGAATCTGATATTCAGGCGTATCGGCGACTAAGACAGCAGGCCGAGCCTCTTTTGCTCAACGGCTCCGTCATGGGACGAAGAAACGCCCTTTTTCTCGAAAAAGGAATCTATTTTACTTGCAGGACAGTTGTAAATTTTCCGGGAAAGTACATTAGCCTGGAACATTATAACATATATGTTTAAGAAAAAAATAATGTTCGAAAGTAATAAAAAGTGTAATTTTTAGGTCATATGACCAAGCCTTTCATCATTAGAATAAGAAAAGTAAAATGAACCAATGAAAAGTTTTATTAACAAGTCACATGACCTGTTATGCTTATGTTACGCGCTGCGCGCCGCGCCCCGGATCGCTTCCGGGAAGCTGCGCTTCGCGCATCGGAGCACTTCCGGATGCGCTAACGCGGCGCGTCATATGACGCATTACGCGACAACGCAGGTCCAGAATATAGTCAAAATGTCTCCACCAACCAGCGGTCGGAACACAACCCCTTTCAGCAGGCTAAATAGTTCTGTTAAATGACAACAGAAGGGACAGGCAACAAGAACCATCAGTCAAAAAGGGGAGGGCAAGTTCTTCTCTACCGGGTCACGTTGGGGCGCTACCGGAACTGATCGAATTGGTAGTCTACAGTGTTTCTGGATGTTTCAGACTGAAGCTGGCGTCAGCATGAGAGCACCACCATCTCGTAGCTCCGTCGTGGTCATTCCACGAGCAATCATGGCAGCCGCTCCCCTCCAGAAGCCTGCGGGAGTCGGGGGCCCCCAAGACTTTTGTAGAATCTTCAAGGCTGAGGGGACGCTTTCGAGAATGGAGCCCAAGCCCTAGCAGACAAGCGTCCGAGTTCCAAGGTGTCGCAGGGCCATTTTAGTGGACCACGCCCAAATCTGAAGAGCCGGCCACCATTTTGAGAGTCCTGTGGCAGCCGCCTATCGCTGCACCGCAAGAGCGGGAGCAACTCAACTACATGGTGAGCGAAACGCTGTAGTCGCAAGAGCGGGCGGTAAACAGCTGAATAGCGGAAGAGGCACAGTGTAGCAAAAGCGGACGGAATGGCAACTGAAACGGTAAAGGGGCGCCCCACTACAGCGTGTCTTCAGGTCAAACGGATTGTGGGACAAGGTCCAGAATGGAAGAGTCACCAAAAGGCAAAAAGTTCCGCTTAACCCCGGGAGCCGGCCACCTATGTCGGGGGCGATCTCAGGCCACACCAGGGCAACACGACTTGGGGAGGGGGCCGGAGCCAAGCGCCCCCTCCGAGTCCGCGCCATCACACCGTCCCTCGGGGGCCTCCGTCAAGCGTTTCAGGGAGGCACCGCATCACATTGTTTTCAAATGCAGTCACGTCCTCAAACAGCCCCCACTTACATTGAGAATAGTGAAGCTGTAGCAGGTGCAAATAAGCTTCAGACAGTCTAACAAGCACTCCTCAAAACTTTGAACTATCAGAGTGCATGAGTTTCATGCTCGATCGATTGAGCTAGCCGGATCGGGCAACAAAAAGTATAAAATAGTTATGTAAATAGTTATTTAATAAAATGTTTTACCCTGTTACTTTGCTGGTGTGTTGTATATATTTGTAATATTTGCATAGAGTTTATCGTTATTTTGGGCGGGGTGGGTGGCGGAGCCGAGCTGTCTTGCAGCCATCATGGTGTGGAGTTCAGTTCATCTCACTAGTTTCGTATTTCTCATGAGGGGTTGTTCCTAATGTTTCTATTTTAGCGAGGTCAAAAAGAGATCCCATTAGTGGCCTACTGATTTTGCTCGATCCCTTTTGTTTTTTTACACGATTTTTCACTATCTGCAAAGACTAAACAGAGTATTGCGACTCTGTGCTTGTTTGTAAATAGAGAATGAACCAAAGAGAACCAATTCTAAAACAGTAAATGCTTGGATAACAATCAATCAAATGGAGAGAGAAGCAGGCACGACGGATTACAACGGGGGCAAAGGCCTGCGTTAACTACCCTTCACTATCTGCAAAGAGAGAGTACTCCTAATAGAAATGAGGGGGGGCAGCATTCAAAGCAGATCAGTGTGCATAAACACGAAAATGTTTTTACTTACCACGTACTTGACATTCAACAGCTTATGATATTTGCTATTAAAAAACCATTGAAATTCACTGAAAAAACCATAGGTTAGAGACCATATATAGTTAGGAATTAGCATTTAAAAAACCTTGAAAATTCACTGAAAAAACCATAGGTTTTAGACCATATATAGTTAGGAATTAGCATTTAAAAAACCTTATTTTACTCACACAAAACCATTGAAATTCCATATATAGTTAGTTGCACTAACTATATATCGCGCACCCGCAATCCACTGCTGATGATGTCACATATTACATCATTCATGACATGGTCAGTGACATCACTGATGACATCACTGATGACATCTCAAATGACATCACTGATGACATCACTGATGACATCTCATTTGACATTACTGATCACATCACTGATGACATCATTCATGTGATGATACGATGAACCTCTTCAGACTCTAATATAACCTTTGATACACTCAGTGTAAACAGACATTCACAGACTGTCACTCATCCATGGAGTTACTCACACACCTAGTCAGTCTTGCAAAGAATCAATCACACCTCCATTTCCTCAACTATATAGTTATACACACCTTACTTATTAAAACATATACTAACACATATTTACTCTGTTATACAATCCCTGATACAAGTTCACAATGATCCATACAGCCACTCACACATTCACTGGCTCTTATGCACAGTTATTTATATATGTCAACTCTCACATGTACTGTGTTTTACATATGTACTTACTTTGACATGTAGCACTGAGATATCCATTCACTCACCAATACACTCATGCACACAGTCAACCGCCAGCTGTTTCCACATGCACTTTTGAACCCATACATCTAGTGAATCAACTGCTCACACATCTATGCACAGAGTCATACACCTCCCAGACACCCACACACACACTCAGTCTCCCATACAAATACTTGGGCAACCAATCAATAACCCATAGAGTTAGTCATATAGCTAATGATCAACACATGCATCAGATTACAGAACAACAGACACAACGATGCACAATTTAAAACAGTTTAGTCACTAACCCATGCACTCAGTGAGACACATTTAATCACTCACTTATACAGTCAGTCATGCACCTACTAAATCCTTCATCCAGACACTTATACATCCACTCATTCTTCAATATGTAAGACATATTTTAACTTTACAGAAACATACAGTCACTGGATGTTGTCATCAGTGATGTCATTTGAGATGTCATCAGTGATGTCATCAGTGATGTCACTGACCATGTCATGAATGATGTAATATGTGACATCAGCAGCAGTGGATTGCGGGTGCGCGATATATAGTTAGTGCAACTAACTATATATGGAATTTCAATGGTTTTGTGTGAGTAAAATAAGGTTTTTTAAATGCTAATTCCTAACTATATATGGTCTATAACCTATGGTTTTTTCAGTGAATTTTCAAGGTTTTTTAAATGCTAATTCCTAACTATATATGGTCTCTAACCTATGGTTTTTTCAGTGAATATATATATATATATATATATATATATATATATATACATATATATATATATATACCTCTCACTCTGGTGCATCGTGGCCGCTGGTGTTATCGGAATGTTGTATGGCGCTACACATGGCAGAGCTCCCCCAGCAGTGAAATAGAAGGCAAGTCGTCATCATGTGCTAAGGATTGGATATATATGTATTATGTATTAATATTAAAAAGGTTTACTAAAATGAATGCCTTAAACCTGTGTAGATTTTAAGAAAAGATACTATTATAAAGATAAACGTAATGATTATAAAAATTAATACTGTTGATAAAAGAGAATGACCACAAATCAGATGATGTTCATTAAATTGTTTGACCGAATGATCCTATGGTAAATCGTCCTTCCCTTTTATTCTCTGGTCAAATCTTGTTGGCACCAAAGTGCGAAGAGGAGTTTCAAAGGGCCTTCTTTGCATACCGCTGCATGATAAAATTGTTTTCAGCACGTCTGCTACGGTGCAACGAGATTGGAACTTGTCTGAGTTTTGGTTGTTCCGTACTGTGAAAATACAGATAAGTCTCCCAATATCAGCATTTGCCCTTCAGCTCAAGATATCTACATTATACAGTGTCATCTGCTCATGGCTTTCAGAAAAGTATTTATGTGTCAATCAGGAAAGATGCTTTTGCATCAGACTTAGATACACTTTTCTTGTTGTCATGATAAGTCAGACACCATGAACAGTGATTTAAAATCGAATTGGCAAACAAATTCTGCTTAACACACACTGAAACTTTCTGCGTTATAACTCACATCATATGTGAATAATGGGGGTACTGTCACCATCTAGAACACAACATGTATAAATGATACCTATTGAAATATGCATTTATCATGAGAAATGTGCATATATAATTGGATGAAGAAATGCAACTGAAGGCACAAGCAGAAAAATCAAAAGCTCCTGACACTCATAGAATTACATATTTTCTTCTTCTCTCCCCACGTGCCGTTTCCCCCTCACATCCCTGCTCCCTGGGACTCCCCATGTTGCTTTCCACCACTCCCCTCATTTGTAAAAGCACAGCAACAGGTATATTTTTGCCAGATTTGGTTAAAGGGAACACATTATGATACTGGTTTTCTTTTATCTCTCACCTTTCAAATGTTGCATTGAGGGCCATAGCACACACATGCAGAATTATGGCTATGGGGAGGGTGAGACTGCTTCACCCAATCAGCAATGTTTTAGGCAGACAAGTGACTATAGTCTTCTGCCAGAGGCCATTATGTATGTTTTTCGGGCTGTTGCACAGCATAAAATGGCTGAAGCATGTAGTCAATTTCCTAGTCATTAATGGCAAGCATTTTGTTTTAAATACTGACACTTCCCCAAACAGCTGTGATTTTCGTTTAATTACCTGCAACTATCCTTTAAAGGACTTGCTCCTTCCACAGCGCAAAGCCGTCCGGTAGCAGCTGCTGCTGTCCCCATCTGCTGCTGCTACTTACCCAGAGGCCAGGAGTACAAGGCCTTCCTCTACCCGCAAGTTCTTGACTGAGCCTCACCTCTGGTGGTCCAGTGATAGAGCCCAGCATCCCTCTATTGTACCTTCCCGCCTCCCGGCTGTCCACCCCACCCAGTAGCCCTACTTAATGGCTGTTGCTGCGCAGCTGCGCAGCCGGCTTGCTGTTTGGGCGTGCCACAGCCAAGCCCTTCTAGGCCCATCTGGGCCTGGAACGCACTCAGCTACATGGACCTTGCTTCTCTGGCATTCCACTGCTACAAAGCCAGGGCCCTCCTTGAACTCAACCCGGGACGCCACTCCGCTCACCATCTAGCATCACCGAAGAAGACCCTTGGACCCTTCTCCTGTTGGAACTGCAACCACACCTTCAGCAACCCGCCAGAGCCTCTCGCCACCCATCCAACTAACAGCGCACCCGTCCGGCTCAACTGCATCCTTCTCAACATGCGGTCCCTCCATAAATACACCACAAAAATCTGGGACCTCCTTGACGCCACCTCTCCTGACATCACTTTCTTCATGGAAACCTGGACCAACCACTGCTCCGGGCCGGACATCGCCATCGCCATCCCCAAAGGCTACAAAATCACCCACAAGGACCACGCACTCCAACAACACAACATCGACCATGGAACACCTCCACTTCCAGATCCAGACCAACCCCTCCACTACACCCTTGTCTACAGGCTCCTGACCCCGCTTCACTGACGCTATCGTAGACGGTATAAAGCAGGAATATTGACGGGATAATATCGACTAGCATAAATATCGAGGTAAGAATATCGAATTTAAAAAATATCGTTGAAGTAAATATCGTTGTTGTAAATATCGATTTTGTATAATGACAAAAATATCGTCAAAATAAAATATCGTTGTATAGAATATCGTTTAGAGAAATATCGTTGAATATAATATCGACAAAATAATTGAATGTGTTATATAAGTGTAGAAAAATTTGTTTTATGTTTAAATATTATTAATTAAATGTCTATTTTTATTATTATAGGGATCAAAATGTAAAAAAAAATTAAATGTTTGTAAATATTTTAGGAGCGGGTTATTGGTATTATAGGGGATAAGGGTGGGTAGTAATTTAAAAAAGTAGTGTAAATAATATGTATAGAATGGTAAAAAATTCAAAAATTTTAATTTATTTTTTATTTTGAATTGCGAAATTTGAAATTTAATTTAAATAACAGAATTATTTATTTAATGGGTTTTTAAAAAGATTTAGTAGCGGGTTGTTGGTGATATAGGGGATAAGGGTGGGTAGTATATTAAAATATGTTTCATAAAATTTAAATTTAATTAAAAAAAATTATAAATTGAAATACGAAAAAATATTATATTTAATTGAAATTGAATGTATTATATAATAATTTTGTAATTAAGTGTGGGTTTTATTTATATAGTTTTTAATAAAAAATTCAATTGCTATAAAAAATACGAAATTTGAAAATTCAATATTTAAATTTGAAATTTGAAATTTGAATTTAGAAATTTGATTTTAAAATTATATTAAATAAGTCAAGTGTGTAATATTTTATGTTTGTGTATTTGTTATAATATATGCTAAGAATGATTAGAAAAACACAAAAACAACCTTTCGGTTAAAAATTATAAAATTGTGAAAATTATGTAAATTTTTTTAAAAAATTCGGAATTTGAAAATTCAATATTTAAATTTGAAATTTGAAATTTGAAATTAGAAAATTTATTTTTAAATTATATTAAATTAAGTGAAGTGTGTAATATTTTATGTTTGTGTATTTCTTATAATATATGCTAAGAATGATTCGAAAAAATTAAAAACAAAGTTTGGGTTAAAAATTATAAAATTGTGAAAATTATGTAAAAATTTATAAAAAATTCGAAATTTGAAATTAAAATTTTGGTGAAAAAAATGTGTTATTGTTATGTTCAAAAAAACATATTTTGTGATTGTAATTTAATAGTCTATTTTGTAGTATAATAGATAAGAGTTGTTATTAATATATATAAAGTGATGTTTATGTGTTATAATATCACAAATATTATGGTTTACTGTCCAGCAGTTTCCCTGACTTATGTAGGATTGGAGTTAGAATAGTTATTTATTATGGTTTCCTGTCCAGCACTTTATCTGACTTATGTATGATTGGAGTTAAAATAGTTATTTATTGTTGCTTACTGTTAAGTATTTTCTATGAGTTATGTTTTATATTTTTTTATTTATAAAAAAAATTTAAATATATTTTTTTTTAATTTTTAGAATTATTATTATATATAATGTTGTAATATTATTTTTATAAATAAAAAAATATGAATATTTTCTACATTTTTACATACATATCACAAGTGTCAACATTTATTAAGTACAATAGTAATATAGTTTTGTACACATTTTTTTTATTCATACTTTCATTTGTTGATGCAAACATTTACATAATTTTCATACACCTTTTTCAATTAGTTGTTTACATTTTACATTGCAATTTTAGTCATATATACATTGTTATATTACATTAATTAGTATATTAAATTTTAATTTTTCTTTTTTTAAATTTAATATGTTAATTAATTGACATGTAATTGTATTTTTCTAAAGTATGTACATAAAATAGTGCTCAGTTTTATACATATAAAAAATATTTTTTAACAATCAAATACATATTTTTAATATACAATAATTAATTAATATATAAATATATTATATTTATTATTGTATATTTTACATTAATCATATGTTTATTTACAAACAATAAGTAAAATATTACAAAACATGGAAAATAAATTGCTATTCATCTCTATTGTTTATTTTTAATAATGGGGATTTAGTCCTATTTTTATTTTTATTGTGCTGCCATTTTGTTTTTTGAACTTCACTTTTTAGGCTATCTACATCGTTGTTTGGGTCATTTCAGAAAACGGAACCTCGCGGTTGGGAGCTGCTTCGTGTTGGTGAATGTAAGTTTATTTTACATTAATTTTAACTACATTTTAATACATTATAGAGCTAGTTGTAGTGTGTACGTGTTGCTATGTGTTGTACTTTACAGTTTAGGTGAAAAATACGTGTTATTTAAGGTCGTTATTGATAACGTACTTTCTTAGATATTTCTTATGAAATTAAGGTTTATGTATTGTGTAAATGAATTAGTTCAGGTGTTTTCCTATGTTTTATATGTTATGTTTAGGCTTTCTGGCTTTCGTATTTATTGTGGGTGAGTTTTGTTTGTATTTAATTACAGGTGTTCGTTTTGGTGAGCAGATGGATTTTATCTCGTATTTTTTGTAAAATACAAATAAATGTTTCACTACATTTCTTGATTTTTCGGGATTTTGGAGAGTTTTTCTCGTGATTATTTTTCGGGTTTTTTATGGTTCCGTTCTCCAGAGTCTTGCTACTGGGACCCTTATAAAACAGTTGTATATTTGGCATTTTGTTGGGATTTTTTTAAAACATGTGGATTGATTTTGGTTCTAATCGTTTTGAAACCATGTTCTTGGAACACATTCTACAGCTGCGGAACAGTAAAGTTATTATTATATTTGTGTTTGGGGTGGATTGTGCTATATTGTGCAATTTTTTTAAATGTCGTTTTATTATGTCTTGTAATAATAGATTACATTTATTTTTACATGACATTATTTAACTACATTAAAAATTGTTTTATTTATTGTTTGAAATGTTTTTATGTGTTGCTTGTTAAAGGATAGATTTGGCTATTAGTTCTAAGTATTCAAGACCTTCGATACTTGGGTACATTCTTATTTTTTGCTGTAGGTATTCGTACATATTTAATGTTTGTTTACTTAGTTTAGGGCCGATTTTAGATAGAGATTGCTCTATTCTTAGTTCTCGGTAGCTTTGCTCTTTTTTGATGCTTTGGATTAGTTTATGAAGTGTGGGTTGTGTTCTTCCTATTGTGGCTTGGAAGGCATTATGCCATCCTTCGACCGCGTTGTTAGTTTTGGCTTTCTGTGCCATAGTACTAGCATACACATTCCACCATGGAATTTGGAATTTAGGTTGTCTGCGGTGGCCAGAACGATGTCATCTTCCCACCCAGGTATCTTCAAAATAGTCATTGGTGCGGTAGAAAGGGCTGTCAAGTAGTAAATTGTAATAGTTAGCAACTTCTGTTGTTGGTACAAATGCCAATGCTATTAACTTTTTAATCTGATAAGCAAAGTTACTGTTTGTTGAATATTCAATGCTTAAAGTAGATTTTTGTAAGTGCCTCCATATACTTTGGTTGTAGTGATAATAACACCCTGGTATAGATGTGTGAGGATATATTTTAAGTATAGCTTGAATCATGGCTATTTCAAAGTCTATTATTATTCTTTGTGGATAGTAATTATTAGTAAAATCTTTGATAGTTGTTAAAATTTCTACGTAGGTAGCATTTGTTTTATTTGGCAGCAGTGTATAAATTAAAGGGATATTTTTTTCTTGGTGTTCACCATGGATGGTGTAAAGTTGATAGAAAGGTTTGGGACATACTTTAAAAGTTCCGTCCATCATCCAGGTTTCACACGATTTTAGTTTTTGCAAATTGCTATTTGTTGCAAAAAGTAAAATTCTTTTATCATGACTGTGGTTATCATACATTAAGAATTTATCTTCATTGTGTGTAATAGTATATTCAGGATATATTTTAATGTCTTGAAAAGTTTCAGGTGCTGGTGGAGTTGGATCAGAATCTCGTTTTGTTTTAGCAATTAATCTTTTCAAGTTGGGTATTGAAGGTAACTGTCCTGTGACATGTTCTGGCACCTTGATTAAAACATTTTTCAAAATAGTGGTGCTTGTTTCTTGTGAGCCTGTACTAGCTTCTCTCAATGTCTCTAGTGCTTCTCTTACTTCGACTTCTGTTACATTGGGTGGGTGGTTATGCTCATGTACATTTACAACATTGTTATCAACAGTCTGTGCTCTACCATAGCATGCAGTTGAGTAATATTTACTACATTTCCAGTAAGTTTTATTCCCTTTTATTCTTTCTTGGGTGTAGGTGTAACCCATGTAGCTCAGCATTATTTTCCCTTTTTGAGAAGTAATAAAAGTAGCTCCTGTTGCCATGTCTAAGGTAGATCTGTGAAGATATATATATGTTTTTTTAGTAAAAGTGAAAAACATTTCTTGAGATGTGTACGTTAAAAGGAAAAAGTGCAAAAACATACTTACAATGTTGTTTTCCTGCTAATTTTATGTTTTCTGTTCTTATATGTAGATTTTCACTCTTTAATGTTCTGTAGTTGTGGTAAAGAATAGTACAAAAAATGATTTAGTTTTATAGTTGTTTATTTTGTCTTTCTCATTATTAATAGACACAGTGGGTATACTTACTTAATGTAGTAGAAGATGTTGTTAGTTTAGTTGTAGATTGGTAGATGAAGTTTGTATATTCTGTAAAAGAAAGTTAATTTGTGTTATTTATTGTATTAGCATATATTAGTAGGTAATAATATATCAAGTCTTTTGCAACTTTACTTTGCAACTTTTAAAAATTATTTAAAAGTTTTCTAAGTAGACATGGATAAGGCAGTTCATAATTTCATTTAATTATTATCTTGTGGTGGTTGTTGATAGGATGTTGTAGTTATATTTAAACAAATATAAAGACCATGTTTTTAGTTTAGGGAGTTTAGCTACATTTCGGCAGGTTTGTATGATAAATGAAATGGGACTTGACTTACTTGAGTTGTAGTATGCTGTGTTGTAGTCGTTGTAGTAGGTGTGTATTCTCTTCTTTTCATCAAGGTAACCGTTTCCCTCCAAGTTTGGCAAAAAAATGGTAATTTAAGTTAAGTTTGTAATTGTATTTATAGTAGTGAGTTAATTAATGGTTATATTTGATTGGTTCAATTAAATATAATTTAAATTCATTGGCTGACAACATTAGTTTGAATTTGAAAGCCGTTATTTTGTAAAGAGTTAGTAGCATCAATAATAGTTTTCGATATTTATTACCAAATGTATTATATGTGTTTTATTTTAATGGTAAATATTTATTACAATGTTAAAATTAGTGAAATGTGATTTAAAGTAATCCGATAAGAGTGTAGGATAGTGTTTGGTAATGTTTATATTGGTATACAACCTTTACAACGCAACTTTTACAACTTACTACCATTACAACCAAACTTTTACAATGCAAAAACCATTACAATGCATGTATTTACAAGGCATGTTTTTACAACGTAGGTACCTTTACAACGCATATCATTACAACGTAAGTATTGGTAAGTATATAATTATATTTAAAATGTAATATGTTTGGGGTTTTTTAAGGGATATTTTTAGGGTTCAGGGTCAGTTTTGGCTTTTATGGTAAAGGGGTATTTTTAGGGTTCAGGGTCAGTTTTGTGTTTTTGGGGAAAAGGGGTATTTTTAGGGTTCAGGGTCCGTTTTCAGTTTTTGGGTAAAGGGGTATTTTTAGGGTTCAGGGTCAGTTTTCAGTTTTTGGGTAAAGGGGTATTTTTAGGGTTCAGGGTGAGTTTTACGTTTTTGGGTAAAGGGGTATTTTTAGGGTTCAGGATCAGTTTTCAGTTTTTGGGTAAAGGGGTATTTTTAGAGTTCAGGGTCAGTTTTCAGTTTTTGGTTAAAGGGGAATTTTTAGAGTTCAGGGTCAGTTTTCAGTTTTTGGGTAAAGGGGTATTTTTAGGGTTCAGGATCAGTTTTCAGTTTTTGGGTAAAGGGGTATTTTTAGAGTTCAGGGTCAGTTTTCAGTTTTTGGGTAAAGGGGTATTTTTAGGGTTCAGGCTCAGTTTTGTGTTTTTGGGAAAAGGGGTATTGTTAGGGTTCAGGGTCCGTTTTCAGTTTTTGGGTAAAGGGGAATTTTTAGGGTTCAGGGTCAGTTTTTGGGTAAAGGGGTATTTTTAGGGTTCAGGGTCAGTTTTAATTTTTGGGTAAAGGGGTATTTTAAGGGGTCAGGGTCAGTTTTTAGTTTTTGGGTAAAGGGGTATTTTTATTGTTCAGGCTCAGTTTTGTGTTTTTGGGGTACAGGGGTACAGGGTAAAAAAAAATATTTAATATATTAATTAAATAAATTAAATGAAATTAAATGAAATGAAATTTAATTTAATTAAAATCTATTCATTTTAATTAATTTATATTAAAAACATTATTATATATTTACTAATACTTACGTTGTAATGGTATGCGTTGTAAAGGTACCTGTGTTGTAAAAATATGCGTTGTAAATACATGCGTTGTAATGGTTTTTGCGTTGTAAATATTTCGTTGTAAAGGTATGCGTTGTAAAAGTATGTGTTGTAACGTCATACATAGTTTATATTACTAATTTATTTTTTCTTATTATATATAAATAAATAATACATATTGTATATACATATATGTTAGAAAAGCTTTTTTTGAATTTAAATAACTATGAAAAAGTGAATAACAGAAAGGTAATGTGTATATAAGGTTATAAAGAAAATGACGATATTTTATTTATATTAATATGAGTAGAAAGGTAGTCGATATTAGTGTTGTCGATATTAGTGTAGAAGGTAATGTTATTTTAAATATTGTCGATAATGTAGTAGTCGATATTTATGTAGTCGATATAATTGTTAACGATATTAGAGTAGTCGATAAAAAAAATCGATATTTGTGTAAATCCTTGTTTAAGTATATGGTTACGATATTTTTGTAGACGATGTATTTGTGGCGATATTTTTGTAGGTCGATGTTTTAGTAATCGATATTTCATCATGGAACCATCGTAGACCTCATCAGCACCCCAGGCTCTCGCATACACAGACTACATCCTACTCGGAGACCTCAACTTCCACATGGACAACCCCAGTGACCAGACCACTGCCTCCCTTCTGGAGAACCTCCACAATATTTGACTGAAGCAGCTTATCACTGCACTGACCCACACAGCTGGACACACGCTCGACCCCGTCTTCTCCACCTGTGGGAATATCAGCGACAGCCACACAACCGAACTCTCCAGGACTGAACATCACTGCGTGCATCTCGCCTTCGCCACGCCAACCATACACCACAATCATCATCACCCCTCTGCCGCAGTTGGATCAAGACCACCGAAAACTTCTCATCAACTCCCTCAGCACAACCATTCCACCAACAGACACCAACACCGCAGCACGCAACCTCCACCGCTGACACCCTGGCATCCCTCAAGAAAAGACCAGGTAAGCAACACTTCAGGAAGGCCAGCTGGTTCACACCCACCCTCCACGAGTTCAGACGCACCAGCAGACGACTTGAGAAGAGATGAAGGAACAACAAAACCCCAGAAATTCATGCAACCTTCAAACCCGCCATCAACACACACCACCTCCTGAAAACCACAAAGAAAACAGTCCTCCAAGACAGGCCCATTGCCAATGCACACAACAGCAAAGAACTCTTCGTCATTGTCAAGGAGTTCGCCAGGCCCAATAGTTAAACCACAGACGTTCTCTCATCCCAAGACCTCTGCAACAAACTTGGCACCTTCTTCCACTACAAAATTAGGAAGATAGACGACAGCTTCGACACCCTCGACTCAGCCACTACACCCACCACCATTGCATACAACCAAGGCGCACCCTAACAGACCATGCTGGACGCCCCTCCTCACAACAGAGGACATGCTCAAGACCATGAACAGCAACCACTCAGGATTCCAGATGGACCCTTGCCCCTACCACATCTTTCACAAAGCAGCCACCGCCATCTACCCCAAGCTTTGCAGCACCATCAACTGCTCCAGTAAAACCACCACTTTCCCCGGTGACTGGAAACACGCCGAGATCAACCCCCTGCTGAAGAAGCTGTCCTCAGACCCGACAGACCTCAAGAACTTCAGACCCAACACCCTCGTCCCCTTCCCAGCAAATGTCATTGAGAAGGCCATCAACGCCTTACTGTCGAGGTCATCAAAGTGAGTCATGTCCTGTACACCTCCCAATCTGGCTTCTGAAGCAATCAAGGCACGGAGACTGGACTCCTTGCTGCCAATGATGGCATCTGCTCCCTCCTCGACCGGAGCGAGAGCTCAGCCCTCATCCTACTAGATCTCTTGGCCACCTTCAACACTTTCCCCTCCGCACCTCAATCACGAGACTCCTCAGCGCCGACATCCGCGACAAGGCTCTCGACTGGATCCACTCCTTCCTCACTGGCTGGACTCAGTGAGTCAGACTTCAACCATTCCTCTCAGAACCCACTGAGTTCAGCTGTGGATGCCCCAGGGTTCGTCCCTGAGCCCCACTCTCTTCAACATCCACATGGTCCTCCAGAAGCCATCGTCAGACGCCACGGACTCAATATTGTCTCATATGCCAATGACTCCCAGCTGATCCTCTCCCTCACCAACAAACCCACTACTGCCAGAACCAACTTCCACCGTGGTATGAAGGCAGCTGCTACCTGGATGAAAGACAGCTGCCTCCAGCTCAACTCGGCCAAGGCAAAGTACTCATCCTGGGACCCACCCCTTCAGCTAGGGATGTCTCCTGGTGGCCACTCGCTCTGGACCCCCCCCCTCCTGACGGATCATGCATGTAACCTCAGCATCATACTGGACTCATCGCTCACCATGATTATAATCCTGGGTGCTCAAGGAGTTTACAACGGCGCTCAGGAAGCAATACACACTTGTAATTACTCTCTACAATTTCTATTACTTGGGTGCTTACAATGTTCAGGGGAGGAAAACACCCAACTCCTCCCTACGTAATCAAAAATGAATATACTGCCTCTTATCCTTAGGGAGGATGCTCGCTAAGTTTTGTTGCTATAATCCACCGGTTGGAGAAAAAGCCTCTTTTATGTCCGTAATTCCTGCAATATTATTTGGTATATCGATTTAGTCCAGTTCTTTATTCCCAATTTCAATTCCAACTCGCTTCTATCTCGCCTGTATACCTTAGTCCTTCGCTTCACTTCATGTCTCTTCACTTTTCCTTCTCCGCCCTTTAATCATGCACCTCTCCCTTCCACGTTGTCTTGGCGTCCCGAGTACAGGCAAGTAAAGATAAGAGGCAGTATATTTATGAAGACAAGCCCTGATGAAGCCGATAGGTGTTTAATAACCTCGGCGAAACGCGTTGGTTTGGGATTGGAATTGGAACTGGAATTAAAGAAGAAAGTCTTCAAAAGTCTTCTGGATGATTTAATTATTTGAGCTATTTGGAGCTATTATTGTTGGAGTGCTTCAATCTGTGTGACTTCATCGCTCACCATGAACCGCCAAATCAACGCAGTTTCCTCAACCTGCTTCTACACAAAAGACATTCAGATGGATACCCACAGAATCCAGAAAGATAGTCCCCCACACACTCATCACCAGCAGACTCGACTACAGAAATGCACTCTACGCAGGCGTTGCCCAGAAACAGCTCAAGAAACTGCAGAACGTCCAAAACGCCACAGCCAGACTGGTACTCGACATCCCCCACCACAGCTAAATCACGCAACACCTCGAAAACTCCACTGGCTCCCAGTCAACAAGACAATCACTCACACCTACAAAGCTGTACACGATGAAAGACCAGGATACCTGAACTACAGCTTCACATTCCACATACCTGCCAGACAAATTCGCTCCTCCCAACTCATCCATGCCTCTGTCCCCAGGATCCACAACACCAGAACCGGAGGAAGGTTGTCCTCCTACCTCACTGCCAAGACCTGGAACACCCTGCCCCTCCACCTCAGGAAATCTGCGTCGCTGACCCTATTCCGGAATGCCCTGAAGACCTGGCTCTTCGAATGATCCTCCACCTAACTGACCAGCAGTCCCACTCCCCCAGCGCCTTGAGAGCCTCAAGGGAGAATAGCCATGCTATACAAAACCCTGATTGATTGATTGATTGATTGATTTAACTTTTCCTTGAAGCTGATCACGTGCAATAAGCTTTTGAATTGTGTTGATTTTTCAGTGTGGAATTAAAAAAAATAAACCATGACATTTATACAGATTTTAAATATTTAATTCAGTTCTGAGATACCTTAAGATAAGAATTAGCTTTTCCTCCAATGTTTTATGTGTTCTTTTATTTTGTTTAAATTCTTTCTATTTTGATTACAAGGAAACCAAAATGCACAGTACAATGGACACATATATTAATGCAACTCTCACCATTCACGGGAGCAACACTAGAGTATGCAGTATGGCACACACAATCAAGGAAACAAAACCAAAAGACATCTGATTTTAACAGCATACCATTACCGTTCAAAGCGTACATCTCAAACAACACACCATCCCTCTCTCGCTCTCCCACTGTCAGAATAAGCTCAGAGAAGGTAGTGCCCAGAGTGCTGCTGCTGGTTTCATTCAGTCCGGTTTTAAACGCACTCAAAACTAGTTTTATCCTGTTTTTACCATGTCTTTTTAACAATTCCTGTGGGAAACTTTTAGCTTTGTTTCCCTGCCGCATGCACTTTAACCTGCTCACCTCTTTCAACGATCCCCCGTTGCTCCACTTCATGGTCCACCGTAGCAGCTAGGCTGCTGTTTGAGTGGAGGGAGTTGTTCTCTCTTTCTTTCCAGGAAGTGGGTTTCTCCCAATTCCCTTGGGCCAGTACATGGCGGCGATTTTGGAGGTGAGACGCTCTAGACTTCCTCCAACTCCCATCAGGGCTTCTGGGTATAAACTTAGCAGATGGCGCTGACGTGCAGCGGATGTGCCCATCTGCACCTGTCCGCATCCAGCTGGGGCCAGGGGCCACCCCTTGCCAGTTTCAGTATTCTCTGCCACACAGACTCCGGGTCATCATATCCAGAGGAAAGATCGGGAACAGGGGAGGGGAGGAGGCATTGCCATTATTCTAAAAGAAGGTTATAAATGCATTATCCTCAATATCCTTCCTGACTGTGAGAATTACTCCTTCTCCATCTCACTTTCTTCAACTCATACCTTCTCAGGTATCCTTATATACCGCCTCCAGGTCCCCATGGACAACTGTTTAGAATCCTCCCAGAAGCTGGTGCTAACTTGGCAAGCTCCCCTTCTAACTTTATAATACTGGGGGATTTCAGTTTGCATTTTGATGACCCCTCAGAACCAGTAGCGACTAAACTAATCCAAAAATGTTTGGCTCTCCCGATAAAGCAAAATGTTACGATCCTCACCCAGGAAAAAGGGCATCTTCTAGATCCCATTTTCTCCAACAGCAATGAACTTTTGGTCGCAGTCCCAGTCCCAGTACAATGGTCTGACCACTTCCTGGTCCCCTTCTCTTGGGATATATCAACCCCCCCTTAATAATGGCATGACCAGTTGCTGGAAACGTTCCTGTTCCAATATCCCTTTAGACTCCTGGAATGTAGCTCTCATAAATTACATACCTACTCTAGATCCCTACCCCAAGGTTGCGAATGACCAATTTAACCAATGGATCAACTCCTCCCTTGACCTAGTTATACCTAAGAAACCTATCCATAAAAAAACAGGAACAACCCCTCTCCATGGTACTCCTCTACCCTGCATGAGTATAAACAAATCTGCAAAAAACTCGAGAGGAAATGGAGAAGAAATTACGTTACAACAAGCAAACAGATCTACATGGACACTATTAAAATTTACCAATCCAAAGTGAAGGAGGCACAAGCACTATACTATGAGGAAAGACTCAACTCCACCTCAAACGCCCCACATAAAAATTTTAAGATCGCAAGCACCTTCTAAAACTAACAGTCAGGGATATTCCACCAGACAGCTCAAACACACGCTGTGACAAGCTTGCAGAGCTCTTCTCTAATAAGCTCAAGGCTATCTACAATTCCTTCTCCCCGGCCCATCTATTTATCAGCAGCTTACGGAGCACTCCATGTCCTGTGATCACTCTCTCAGGAACATTCCCCTGATAGACATGGACATCCTAGTAAATAAATGTGCCTCAGTAAAATCTGGCTCTCACAATGACCCAGCACCTCACAATTGTTTAGTAAAGCTGGGGATACAATCATCCCAGTGTTGCTGAAGCTGAAAAACTCCTCCATTTCAACTAGATTAGTACCCCAACCTTGGAAACAAGCCATGGTTAGGGCACTATTGAAGAAACCCAGTTTTGACCCTGATACACTTGGAAATTATTACCCTATGTCCCTTCTGCCCGGAATCATCAAAATGCTACAAAAGCATGTTAACTTATTGATCTCTGCTTTTCTTGAATCTAATAATATACTCCACCCGTCTCAAACTGGATTTCACCCCCAACACGGGACTGAAACCGCATTACTCGCAGTGGTTGAAAGCCAAAATGATCCTAGCAAAGTAGGATCGACGGCCATCATCCTCTTGGACCTCAGTGCCACCTTCAACACTGTTAACTACGACATATTGATCCCCAGATTGAGAAATATTGGTCTATCAGGTAGTGCCATCACCTGGCTACAGACATTCCTCAAGGACAGGAGCTTTCAAGTAATTGAAGGGGATAACTTGTCAGATCAAGTCCCACTTGGCTGCGGCATCCCTCAGGGCTCATCCCTGAGCCCAATGTTGTTCAAGGTTTACATGAGCCCACTGGCACAGATTGTCCTCCCCTTCGGGATAGACGTTGCTACATATGCAGATGACACCCAGTTAGTGGTGGCCCTAGACTACCCAGGACCCACCTCATCTAGTCTAAGCCCCTGCTTGGAGAGAGTCGCCAAATGGATGGAACTCTCCTTCCCTTAACTAAATGGAGATAAAACAGAGCTTATGATGCTGGCCAACTCAACCATCTCTGGCATCTGCCTAGCTTGGACAAGCTCTCCCAGCCCTCCACTCACAGCCAAAAAATCAGATCATAAGTCTAGGCATGTGGCTCGATCAGTTACTCACTTTTGATCATCAGGCAACTAAACTGTCAGCATCCTGCTTTTGCATCCTGCGGTTGCTCCGTAAAGTCCTTCCGCTCCTCCCTTTTTCAGCAAGAAGACTCATGGTCCAACCTTTAATCCTCTCTCGCCTCGACTATGGAAATGCTCTGTATTTAGGAACTCCTAAGGCTACCACAAATAAACTGCAAGTTATCCAGAATTGTGCAGCACGGATGCTTTTTATGACTCCCAACAGCCACTCCTCAAGGCCTGCTCTGAAAACCCTGCTCCCGGTTGCGGACAGAATAAAATTCAAGTCTTTATGTATCGCCCACAAATCTTTCTGGAAGAAAGGCCCCCACATCCTCCAAGCCATCATCTCCCTTACCACCCTAATAGACTCCTTCGTTCATCCAGTCTCTACCTAGCTGCGGTCCCAAAAATCAACAGGATAAGAAGTAGTGTCGTTCCTTCTGCTTTACTTCCGCCAAGCTCTGGAACGCGCTTTCTCCCCATCTACGATCTGAACCAAATATCCTTCCCGTCAGTAGACTTCTGAAAACTTGTTTTTTTCAAAACCCCTTCTACTAAGCTGCTGTGACCTTCCTCTCTCTCGGCTAGTGCTGGGACACCTTCGGGTAGCAATGCGCGCCACAAATATCCATAACATAACATTTCTTTTACTTTTTGAAACTATTCTTTACAAACCAGCAATTGCAAAGCCATTTTCTGAATAATTACCTTATAAAAGCGAGATGTATTAGCTTTGTTTATTAATTACGAGGCAGCAAATACGGCTAATACAACTAAGTGGTGCCAGATTCTGGCTGTGCTGAGTTAGTGCTATCTATGTTTAAAAAAAAAAAATCAAAATATTTATCATTTTCAAATAAAGTACAGTTCGTTGCTGTTGACACCATTTACAGTATAAACATAAAGCAAGTATTTACATGTGGCGTAGGGGTAGCACATTTCTCCATGGGGACATAAACAGGCATCTATGAAAAATCATTGTTAGGGTTGCAACTCCAATCTTCACATATACATCTCGTAACTATATCAGGTATTGTACTGCGTCAGTGCTTGCCTGGGTCTCTTAAACAATCTGTTTATTGGGATAAAACTTCCGGCCTTAGTACTGCTGTATCCTTGCTATTGCAGCATGCATGCCCCCCAATTCCCTTATCTATTATCCTCGCCTCCCCAATCCCATTCCTGTTCTTCTGGTTGCTGGACATTTGTATCATTCTGGGTTTCTGCTCTACTGTGTAGGTAAGTCTTAAATGATCCCCATATGTCACGTGGTCTGCTACGAATCGGCATCAAGGTGTTAAATATGTCTGCATTGGTATTACAATTGGTCATATCGGCGTACCATTCTGGGATCGTCAGCACCGGGCCTCTCATCCAGTGCATTGCAACTCGTCTGTTTGCCAGCAGCAGACCTGTTGCCACTAACCTTCTATATTGTTTTGGTACGTCGCAGACTAGACCCAGTAAAGCTAGCATTGGAGAGTCTGGAACTGGTTGCCCACCATCCCCTGGAGCTCATTTGCCACTTTTAACCAGAATGCGTGTATCTCAGGACAGGACCAAGCAAGATGGCCGAACCCAGCATTCTCAGTACCACATCTTACACATTTCTCAACACCTCGCAGGCTGTATCTCTTTTGAGATATTTATAGTCCACCAGGCGATGTCTGCCATTTTGCGATATGCTCTTAGTGATTGAGCACCAGCATGCCCATTGCCTGTCTGTTATTATTACGCCCAAGTCCTCCGCCATTCCCGCCGCGCCTTTCTTTTTGGTGGATCATCACTATGTTGCATAAGTTTATACAGTGTTGAAATCCCGCGATCTGTGGAGGTTGCTTGGAGCAAATGTGTCAGGGTTTTTTTTCAGGCAGTTCTGCTCTGTCTGCCCCCAACAGCGCCTGCAGTGACTGACATGCTCTATGGCAATTATATCTGGTGACCAGTGTTGCCTCAGGTATCGAGTCTTGAACCACTTCCCAAGTTATCAGGATTCCATCTTTGAAGAAGTCTCCCATGTTGTGTATTTTTACCCTTTGCAGTTTCTGCGTTATTGCCCTATCTGCAGTTAAGGAAAACCATGTGCACCATTCTATTGGGAGCTTTGTCAAATACAGTAGTGGAAACCGCCTGTCATCCGCCATTTTCTTAAGTAGGTAACGTGTAGCCTACAGGGTCAATTGTGCGGAACTTACCCTGTGCTATGCTTAGCAGGTAGCATGGGAGTGATAACGGGTCAGCTGCTTCCCTCTCCCTGTAAAAGTGTGGGAGAACTGGCGGCCCGTGAATCCAATAATATGCATGTATGATCTGCGATGCCCTATAGTATATTTTAAGGTCTGGTGCATCTAACCAACCCATCATATAGGGGAGGGTTAATGTTCCCCATCCCACGCATGGCAATTTTCCAGCCCAAGCCAAGTGAGTCATAAGCGTGTGCAAAGTGCAAAAAACATTTTTTGATAAAAGTATCGGTATATTGACAAACAGGAAATAATTTTCATTAGAGCTATTTGGCCCATCAATGAAAGGGTTAACAGTATCCAGCTCTCTATCACCTCTGTCAAAAGCTGCACTGCTTTCCCATAATTCTTTCTTATTACCACGTCAGGGTAGGTATGTAACTGAATCCCTAGGTATCGCACTGGTTCATTGGTCCACACTAAGGGGAATTCTGTTTGTGTAGGCGTGGTGGATGCTGTGAGCGGAAATATCAATCATCTCTCCCAATTTACTCTCAATCCCGGGGTTTGTTCTATCTATGTGGTACATATTTGTAAAACTTTAAAAAAATGTTAAACTTAGCCCTAAGGGCTCCTCTTCATTTTGCTTAACTTGTTCACTGCGGTGCAAATTTCCTCACTGTGCGGGCGTATTTTACGCGTGCGGAAATCGGACGGCCCCCAGCTGTCCGACGAACACGCCCAACGTGACGTCAGACAGCGGGGGGCCCTCCAATGCATGGAAAGCGTTAATCAGGCCCCACAAAAATGTCTGACATGCCTGAAATAGATAAAACACCTGGTGGAGGTATTTTGTTAGCATGGTTCAGGCAAGAGTACCACACTTGAAGTAGCTGTGCACTGCGCATAGCCACACAAACAAATGATAGACACCTTCTGTTGTACTAGCATAGTTTGTACACTATATATGTCATTTTAGAAGGAACTATGCCCACCCTTTTGGCTGTCATTCCACTTACTGGATCTGGCAAATATCAGGCACAATAGTTTAACCAAAAGTGTTCTTCAAAAGCATAAAAAATTTTCATCAACTTCCGCTGTTATTCAAATACTTTGTCAGTAAGTGTATGTACAGTGCACAGCTAGGGTGGGCAACATTACACAAAATGAAGTCATACACCAAATTGAATCTACTGCACAAATCACATGTAGACAGCAAAAAACTATTTTATTTTTCAATAAGGTCCTTGACATTCTTTCTTATTTTACAATATGTACTTGCCATTCTTATTGTTATTATCTAAAAAGAATATTGGCAATAGTGTTAGTTATCTGTGGAGCATGCTTTTTCAAGAAGTTGACTAGTTTTGGGAGAAAAGGCTCTGTTGCCTGGAAAAGAAAGAGAGATACATATATAAATATACATTTCAGTTGGAGGTTAAAGAAAAATGGAAAACATGTCTACATTTATAGGTAACTTGAACCCTAAACATAAGCTAATCATGACCAAACAGCAATGGTGATTCATAAACTGCATTGAACAATTACATTATATACATTTCAATACATACAGTCATTATAACTAATGTGGCTTTCAGTACACCTCCGGCACAAGTAAAAAACAGGATAAGTGTTAATATTTGTCCTGAATTCTTATGATTGTTATGAAATGCTCAGTTGCGCAATAACTCAGGACCAAAGTTTACTCTATTACAGTGTAGACCCTGCACAGCTGAGCTCCCCAGGTTTCCGAGCTCCTTGCCAAGTTTCCCAGATCCATGCATAACTAACTGCAATGGTGTGGGTTTTGACTTTCCACTCTGGGATTTGTAGTTCTTGTTTATCCACATAAAAGCAGGAATACACTTCCCAGAAGTCAAAGACTAAACCCTGTACTGGAGTAGCTAGTCAAGCCTGAACCAAGGATTCTTAGTAGTTACAAAGAAATGGCAGGGTGATAAGGGCCTGAAAGGTTTGGGATGGGCGGAGATACCCGATCTCATGATTCAGCAGCTTACTTTTCTAATCTCAGAAAGTGCTAAAGACTTCCCCCCAGATGCATCAACAACCCACTTTGCGATTCCTTAATAGCGAAAAATACCGATTCGCTATTAAGGAATTGCAAAATGGAAAGCATCAAGAAATCACTTTAAAAATAGCGATTTCTTAGAATTCCTAAGGAATACCTCCCCATTCATTCCTATGGGCCTAGAGGCCCATAAGAAGGAATGGGAAGACAATCTAAATTTGCGAATCGCAATTAGCGATTCGCAAATTGAGATTGCGATTTCAAGGGTGCAGGGGTGTCCAAAGTACACCCCGTTGCACCCCTGAAATTGATATGTGCACATATGTTGCGCACACACATGCCCCTAGGGCATGTGTGTGCGCAACATGAAACTTTGAAAAATGCACTTTAGTGCATTTTTCAAAGTTTTTGCAAATTACCATGAAGTTGTACTTCACAGTAATTTGCGTGCCCTATTAGCGAATTCGCAATTTTAAATACTTTCATGCATTGCATTTCAGGAATCTCAATTTGAGATTCCTTAAATGCAAATAATCGCAATTTAGCGATTTCTAAAATTGCGATGTGTGCATTTGGGATGATGCATCCCAAATGCAAAAATACCGCTCGCAAAGGGGCAGATTCTGAGAATCTGCCCCTTTGCGAGCGGATTTATGTTTGATGAATCTAGCTGTTAGCGCCATGCCATAGAAATTTGCACTAGTAAAAATTGATTCCACACAATTTTTCTCTTTGTGAAGATCATATGTTCTCACAACTTTTTAAATGGAAATGATCGCAGTATGTTTGAGATAAAGCCATTTTGCTCCATAGTTTATTACAGGAGTATCAAAGATAGTGTAAAAAATTTTTTTTCCCAAAAAGGCAATTATGGATTAAGATTAGTTGAACTTTCTCTGGTGCTTTTTAAATGATGTAAAAACAATACAAATGTAAAATAAGGTTTCCCGATCCATCTGTAATACGGACGCAAACCTCAACATGCCCTGAAAAGTCAATAAGTCTGTCTATCATGTGGGAAGATGGTAAAGAAGAGGAAGAAGTGGGCGCTGGAAGGCGAGAACTGATGTAAAGATGAGCTAAATATACAGGGCTTGGAAGGATGGAGGAGATATCAATGGGGGTAACAGGATTGTCATGGAGTCATTTTAGTTTAGAGATTAGACACATCAGTTCTGTAGGGGGAGGTACAGGTAGTATAAGATGAGTATGGATATCGGACACCCATTTTGAAGGACAACAACAAACCTTGCATGTGGGGGTCAAATAAATACTCAACCATATGGCTCACACCCCTCCATTGATATTCCCTGTTGCTTACCCTTTCTCTCTCAGAAACGTAGCAGATCTGGTTTAAAAGAATAGGGCTGCTCCTCTGAAACATTCCCGATGTGCCATGCCACAGTGAGTGCTGTGAAGACACAAAAAAAGAGAATGATGCAAACACTCAGTCAAAGTAATGTGCCCCTGTAAATAAGCATATTACCCACCCCAAAAAGCAATTTCTTGTCTCCATTATCCCCGGTTTGCTCTGCATAAGCTGCAGAAGAATTGTAAGCTCCTGTAGACTCTCAGTTGCCATGTTGTTTTCAGAACCCACTTTAAATTGTATGTAGTGAAGTAAACCTGTGCAATGCCAGTTGATTCCTATGACTGCTTATTTGGGTAGGCAAAAGGAACAAATGATGGACGGAATGTTGAACAATGCAAACATTCACCCCCAGTCACAAAGATCTGTGTTAAATCGATCGTTATTTTGCTCACCACGCCACCCCACTTTGGACCGAGCCATGTGGGTAGACCAGTAGTTGGAAACTAAAGGGATGGAAGATACCATTGCGGGACAAGCTGTCACCAACCAATTACATGCTCACACTGAAACTTATGACACCCTAGACACCAATGAACCACAGTAGAATGGTATTCTTCCTTACAGAGCAATGAAAGCTCCACTCTAAAGCAATTGCATTTTTTCCTTCGGTGTTTAGTGTTTACAACTCTTTCCATTGATTTTTCACCTTCAGAAATGATCATTCTGATGCAAGAGCGATATTATCTAACATAATTCATATGCAATCACACTAACAAAGAAAATTAAGACTCATTCAGTAACAGGGGGCTCGTTAATACAACACCCTCTGCAACAAAATATGACGGCAAAAACTGACAACCATCCATTGCAATAAATCTGAATTCTGCTTAAAACATGGAACTGCACCAGTGAATATCTGGGTCAGCTTGTGAGATTCAGCTAAGGCTTCCTAAGCAAGATGATGCTTTTCAACCACTCTGTCTCATCTTCCTACACTATCACTGTTCTGTTGCACATATCATTGACCACTCCGCGCCTGGCATGAAACTTGGGTGTAGTGGATATGCTAAAATCAGGGGAATTCTTGGACACGGCGGTTTGGATGGGAACTGATCTCACACTCCTCAATGACTACTTGTGAACATGACCTCTGTAACAAGACACCCTACTTCTCATGCAACTGCGCATGGGCGACGGTCCGCGTTCAACTTGATCACGCAAGCCTAGATACGACTACACTCGAATGGCACTTTTATGTATCAACTATATATTTCCTTGAACATTGATGTCTCCCTTTCTTTTGATTTTATTTTGTTTTTATTAGTTGTGGTTTAAATGTGGAAAAAAGAAGATATCTGCCAACAAATACCGGCATATGTATAACCTTCACATTTCTTTTACTCATGAAACATTGCGTGTCATACTCTCCGAGTTAAGTATGGGTCACGTACCCTTGTATATGCTGTTGTGTCTGAACAAGAATGGCTACTGCTTGAATGAGTTACAAGAGATAACCACGTGTCGCTCCACATTAGATAAAACAGTATATGTGGGCTATTGGCGCCTATGTTATTTTACGAGGGCACGTTGAACCCTGAGATGTAGACATGAGAAGTGCTATGACTGTATGCAGGAACTATATTGATTGTTATACATAGTACTTTAGCACTGTCAATGTTACTGCAAGTGCAATATATGCCGATGATTAGATCTTATGTAACAGGAAATATAAAATGCAATAAAGATATATTTTTTAAAATCATTGACCACTCCGCTCCAGTTGTTTGAAATCTCCCACCCTGCGAGGTCACATGAAGAGTACTGCATCATCCTTCATACTGACCTAAAAAACACAGCCTTACCTTCCACTCCTAAGATGATGACATGTAGATTTACTTGCAGGTCACAGGAAGCAACTCATGAATGTGACAGAAGACCTCAAAGCAATAGAGATGTGGATGTTTCCGGGTAGCCCGACACTCCCTGGCTCCAAAACAAAAATCCTAGTGCTGAGACACCACATCTCCCATACAAAATACTGCCACTTTGATTCTCAACCTTCTTTGGAGACATTGTTCCATGAAAACCAAAGTCAGGGTCATAGTCTTTATATAGCCACAAACCCCAGTCTCAACTGACAGAAGTAGTGGTCAATACCACTTTCTGTAAATATAGCGCCTCAAAAAAATCTTGCCCATCATCCCAAAAAATACCACCTCTGGAGGTAGAAACATCAGTAAATGTGACTACAGCAATTTCCTTTACATCACTCCCCCTGCCAAACCAAAGTACTATGAAAAACTGAAACTTGCCGTTCAACGTCCCCCATTCACACTTTTGTCCACATACAAAAGCATAGACTAATCACGCCTCAATAAAATAGTCTCATTTTGCCTAACCTTTGCCTTTAAGGTTAAACACCCTTATACCTACAGAATAAAATCATGCACCAACAGCTTACCATCTAAGATTCAAAGCAATCAGCCTCTTAATGGTTACTGGAACCAATTGTAGAAAACACTTCAGAGTCACTGGCTTTCAATTTTTCAATATCCTCCGTCCACACACTCATAATACTACTACTAGTAACATGACCTTCAGGATTCAAAACTAACCTTGATCAAATTATTGCTTACCCAAGGAATTTAACACAGAGCCCCATCTACTAACGGAGGTAGACAGGGGTTTACACTAAAAAAATACGCCTCCATGAGAAAGGCACAAAGTAGGAGAAATAATGTTTTCTCCAAACTGTTCGCTCATTGCATGTGTATAAAGAACATGTACAAAGTGGCAACGTTTAAAAGTAAGTCTAAGAAAAGTTTTTGTACTGCAGGGTTATCATTTCAGAACAAAACCTTCTGGTACAAAAGTTTCTGCATGGTACCAGGCAACCTTAAAGAGAACAAGAACTTGGGGAAATGGCAGCAGTGCACTATCTTTGTAGATGTGACACTGCCCAGCTCTCTCCCTTCCACACAACACACCACAGTAACTTTGCTTGTCGCACTGCGCTGCATGAAAAGTAGATTTTCCCCTTAGATCTTAATGGCGTTTTCAGAATAAGAAAGTAATAGTTTAGAGATTTGATCATTTGGGGGGAGGGTATTGCAGAAGATTTAAAGACAAGACAATTCACAGAATTGTAACAGCATGCACTGGGTGGTGAAAAGGAAATACTCACACATGGGCATGTCCACTGATCACTTACCCTCTGCCTTCCTGAAGTGTGATTTATAAGGCGACACACCAATGAGATGCTGCTCTCTTGTTTTCCATCTGAGGTGCGTAAGTCTGGCAACTGTGAAGATTCCGAAAAAAAGAATCAGAAAAGATGACTCCCAAAAGCCACAACAGAGCCCTTTATTTTTCCTTCATTTTTCCCTACCTCCTATTGTCATGTAATTGACTTTCGAAATAACGACCTACAGTGGTGCCTACAACTGGCTTACTTTGATCACTCTATAGTTACCCTTATGGACAAAAAGATGGGATGAGGGATAATGGGGTTTTAGAATATCCAGTGGTGAAATATTTTAAAAAAATGTATCTAGGCCATTCCATTACAGCTAGCATGGGAACATTTAAAAAACAAGCTAATTCCCTATCCACTGATTACTTCCCACTCACTCTTTGACTTTCACTATCATAAGGTACAAGGCTTGTGGGGCCAGATGTACGACGATTCTGTTTTGCGAATCGCAAATTGCGACATATTGCGACTCGCAAAAAGGAATGTAAACCAGTGTCTGGTACACTATTTCCGATTTTCAAATGGGTCACAAAGTACCTGCCTCATTAATATTCAAGATTCAGGTCGCAAGTTGTGAATCATTGGGAATGGTCTGCAAACACAGGGAAGGTGGTCTGTTGGAGACTGCAGACCCCAATGTCTGTGTTTGATTTTTTAATAAAGCAACTTTTTTTTCCAAATTCAGCCCTTTTGGGATTGGCTTACCACCTACTTGAAGTAGGCTGTAAACTGCAAGTGTTTTGCGACCACAAATTCAGTCGCAAAACAATGGTACATACCATTATGACTCGCTATTAGGAAGGGACGCCTTTGGCATGCCCCTTCCTAAAAGCAACTTGCAAATACTATTTTGCGAGTCACCGACTCGCAAAATAGCGTTTGTACATACCACCACCCTTTTTTGCGGTCACAAACGGTCCGATTCCGCGTTTGTGACCGCTAAAAACGGTCATACATCTGGCCCCTGGTCTATTCCACTTTAAGTGTGGCAGGGCTGGGTTCTTGCTGTGAAGATACCAAAAAAGATTCAGTTCAAGGGCAATCTCCTCAATCCACACACATACAGTCTCCCTCGCTCCACAATGAAAGACATTTTGCTTTTTACTGGTGTGCAGCCTACAGGTGATCGTCTAAGTGGGAAGACAGCTTATGTTTAAGTGTGACCACTTTGTGAGATGATCCATGATTACTTCTAGCAAATCTGGAACAGATCCTAAAAAATAGTTTGGATAATGTGTAGCCCAATTAATTTATTTAGTTGCAACAGGTTAAAAATGGAAATTACATTGTTGGTATGCCGGAAGAAACATTTCAGGGGAGGTAACATGAGTAATGAGTAACCATTTATCCAGACATAAAGGGAAAGACAAAGAAGGGTGTTTCTGGTCAGCAATAATGATGCAGCAAGGCAAAAAGCTTCAGTTACACTGCAGCTGAAGAACTGGTGCAGATAAGATATTTGGTCTGGGGGTACATGGCCCAGCAGCAGAAAATGTCCAGCTACCCAACCCCTCAGTATCACTTCAACCAAGTAAGGTGCTCCCTTCTTTGCCCATTGTTCTATCATGCACTGATGTTGTGCAGTCTTCTCCTACTTTACCACCACAACTTCTCCTAAGCTCTTATTCCGCCACCCAGATGTCACCATACCATTGGGTTCCCACTTCATCACAGCCTACCCATGCCCCTGCACACTGCCACAATCAACCTCAGACTTACTTATCACATACAAAAGGGTCAGTTTTTACTGTAAAAATGTGGTGTGTCCAAGTTGCGTTTTGGCCCGTTTCCTGACGCGGGCACTAAGCCTACCCACACAAGTGAGGTACCATTTTTATCGGGAGACTTAGAGGAACACAGATCTGTAGAGCAACTGATATTCTGTATTGACTTTCTATGCATTTCTGCCTTTCAAATGTAAGACAATATGTAAAAAAGTAGTCACTTTGAAAAATGTCCTATAATTCACATGCTAGTATGGGTTCCCACAATTTAGGAGATGTGCAAATAGCTACTGCTTCTAAACTCTATCTTTTGTTCCCATTTTGGAAATACATAGGTGTCCTTGATACCTATTTTTCACTCTTTATATTTGAAAAATGGTACCTCACTTGTGTGGGTAGGCTTAGTGCCCGCGTCAGGAAACGGGCCAAAACGCAACTTGGACACACCACATTTTTACAGTAAAAACTGACCCTTTTTTTTAAAGTGCCTAGCTGTGAATTTTGAACCCTAGGCCTGCCAGCACCTAGGTAAACCCAGCAAACCTATACATTTTTAAAAACTAGACACCCAGGGAAATCCAGGAGGGTTGACTAGTGTGACTCTCACCAGGTTTGGTTACACAGAATCTCCTGCCAACCTCAAAATTTGTCGCACAAAATACATTTTCCTCACATTTCTGTGACGAAAAGTTCTGGAATCTGCGTGGATCCTCAAAATTCCAATTACCTCACATTCCCCAAAGTCGTCTGATAGAATCATAACTCACTTGTGTGGGTAGGCCTAGTGCCTACGAAAGGAAACATGCCAAAACACAACGTGGACACACCCCATTTTTACAGTGAAAACTGTCTCTTTTTTTTCAAAGTGCTTAGCTGTGGATTTTGAACCTAGGGAATTGTGGCCAACCTATACATTTTTGAAAACTAGACACGCAGGGGAATCCAGGAGAGGGTGACTTGTGTGGCTCTCACCAGGTTCTGTAACTTAGAATCCCTTACAAACCTCAGACTTTGTGACATAAAACACATTTTCCTCACATTTCTGTAATGTAAAGTTCTGGAATCTGCGTGGGCCCAGAAAATTCCACCTACCCCGCATTCCCGAAAGTCTCCCAATAAAAATGATACCTCACTTGTGTGGGTAGGCCTAGTGCCCGCGACAGGAAACGGCCCAAAACGCAAGTTGGACATACCACATTTACTGTGAAAACTGACCCATTTTTAGCAAAGTGCCTAGCTGTGGATTTTGAACCCTAGCTCTGCCGGCACCTAGGGAAACCTAGCAAGCCTATACATTTTTGATAACTAGACACACAGGGGAACACAGGAGGGGGTGACTTGTGTGACTGTCACCAGGTTCCGTTACCCAGAATCCCTTACAGACCTGAAAAACTACAGGCCCATCTCTCTCCTTCCCTTCGTGGCCAAAGTCACCAAGAGACTCGTGAACACCCAACTGACCGCCTTTGTTGATGATAACTCCATCCTAGACGCCCCCCCAGTCTGGATTCTGCAGCAACCACAGCACCAAGACCACACTCCTAGCCGCCACTGATGACATCCGGATCCAATCCTTCCTCTCCGGCCGAACCCAGAGGATCCGACTCCCTCCCTTCCGCTCCAAACCCACCGATATCACCTGCGGGGTAGCCCAGGGATCATCTCTCAGCCCTACGCTCTTCAACATCTACATGGCCCCCCTTGCCACCATCGTCAGACAGCATGGGCTCAGCATCGTATCCTACGCCGACGACACACAGTTCATCCTGTCCCTCACGAAAAATCCCGAAGACGCCAGACTCTGCTTCGAGGAAGGAATGAAAAACGTGGTAACCTGGATGAAGGACAGCTGTCTGAAGCTCAACTTAGAGAAGACCGAGGTCCTCATCCTTGGACCCTGCTCCACCGCCTTGGACAACATCTGGTGGCTGCCTGCCCTCGGGATCCCACCCACCCCCACTGACCACGGCCAGAAACTCGGCATCATCCTAGAATCCTCCCTCTCCACTAACTGCCAGATCAATGCTGTCGCCCCCACCAGTTTCAACTGTCTTTGCATCCTCCGTAAGACCTTCAAATGGATCCACTGTGACTGCAGAAGGACCGTCACCCATGCACTCATAGCCAGCAGACTTGACTACGGCATCGCCCTCTACGCCTGAATCAACAGAACTCTTTTACACAGACTCCAAACCATCCAGAACGCCGCAGCCAGACTCGTCCTCGGAACTCCACGGCGCGAGCACATGCCCCAACACCTACGCGCCCTCCACTGGCTCCCCGTCAAGTAGAGAGTCACTTTCAAAATCCTCACCCCCACCTACAAAGCCCTCAACAACATCGGACCCAAATACCTCAACGAGAGAGTCTCCTTCCACGCACCCAAGAGAAACCTCCGCTCCACCAACCTCGCCCTGGCAGAGATCCCCCGCATCCGCAGAAACAAAACCGGAGGAAAAGCCTTCTTCTACATCGCAGCCAAGACGTGAAACGAGCTCCCGGTAAACATCAGACAAAATCCCTGGTGCCTAGTGGACTTTCTGTTCCCCGGTTGGGCTATTTCCCCATCTGCCTCCCAAGGGGGGCAGAAATACTGTGGCAAATTGTTTTTGGGGTGGGGGCATTGGCATGGTCATTCTGGGCAGCCGCCATCCCTACGTATACAAAAAATAAATAAACACTGGCGCCTAGTGGGCTTTTTGCCCCCCCCCCCCGGTGAGCAGATCAGGGGCTACTGCCCCCATCTGCCTCCAAAGATTGGTTAGGGCAAAATAAAATGGGGAGAGCAAAGGCCCTTGCCCAAGGGGCCACTCTCCCCTCCCTGATGGCTAGTGGGTGGATCCCTGCTTGGGGATCGCCCTCTTGGGGCGATCCCCAAGCAGGGATCCACTAGGGATGGGTACAATTGGAAAGGGGAGAGTCTTCCCTTTCCAACGATCCCTCTCCCAAGTGTTTCGATGCTCGGGCTGAGATAGCACCGGGAGCACTGACACAATGAAACTGAAACTAACTTTCAGTTTCCTTTTTCAATGTAATGGCGTCAGCGCGCCATGAGCGCGATCGTCATTACATTGATAATAAAAAACAGGCCTCGGGAGGTTGGAGAAGCTCTTCCCTACCCCCCGAGGTCCCAAAAAAAATTAAATCTCTCTGCTGTTTGCAGCAGAGGGATTTAGTGCACCTGTGCACATGATGGAATGGTTCAGTCATGAGCACAGGAGCATTGGTGCTCATGACAGACCCATTCTGCCATGAGCACCGAAAGGGTTAATTATATGCACTATTTCTCGAGAATCAGTATCTTTCACAGATTTACCTGCTTTGAATATCTCCTATCATCAGACAAAGACCATGCACGATATATGAACTGACATCAGAGTTTACTTTAGCAGTCCATCAATGTCGCCTTACGTGAGAAGTCATATCACTGAAGCTACAGAGACCATTTTAGATTGTGTAAGGCACAGCAAGTGAGGCAGACATTAACAAGGTAAGTAAACTGCATAAAGTATACATACATTTCTTTGCAAGTGCCATTGTTCTCTTTTGAAAGGGGATCTTGGTTAGGAGATGAAAGTGTCCTGTGGGCCTGGCCCCTAATGGTCCCATTTGTATCAGTCCTCTACTTGCCTGCAGATGGAGGGATAACTGCAGAAATCCAATTGAAAAAAATGGAGTGCATATTGCCTTAGAGTCTCGGCGGGACTGACTATCAGCTTGTACGAAGTGCAAGTGATATTGTCTAGTAATGACTAAGATCTGCCTGATCAGAGAGTGTTCTGGAAGTTTGACTCACTCTTAGAGGAATGGGATGAATTGTGCAGAGGCAGGAGAGCGGACACTGGTAACTGCTAAAGTAGTATTGTCAATGGGTGTGCACTCAGTCTATCTAAGTTGATAACAGATGGTCTGCTGCTAAGGACTGGTTCCACACTGCCACAGAAATAACCTAGGATCTAATTCAATTTGTTTCAAGGGTTTTTATAGAGTATATGGCTACCAAATATGGGCTTTTCAGCGCTGACAGACTATGCAGGATAGTGGGCTGTTTAGGCAAATAAATGGGTTTTGAGTGCCCACCCACTTGTTGTTTATCCTAAGGCTGTTGGGTAGTGAGTTCCAGAGTTTTAGAACAAGATAGTCAAAAGAGCGACAACCGTCTCTGGCTCTCTTGATTCTGGGGATGGTGAGGATAAATTATTGGACCTTAATTTTCTGTTGGCACTGTAGGGATTAATAAGATGCTAAAGGATATACAGACCAACCTTCTGTTTTGCACAATGTGGAATGCAGAGTGCTTTGAATTGTTTTCTTTTACATATTGGCAGCGAGTGAAGTGTGGGCAGAGCAGGGCAAGCTTACTGAGCTCCATTGAGCAAATAAATGTAACAAATATGGGAAGTGTTACAGTTAGTGGTTGGTGTGTTCAGTCCACTGCAGTGGGCTAGTAATCCTCTTTCTGAGATATAGAAGCTTGGGCAACCTCCTACCTGGCCCTTGGGTAGTTGCTCACCAAATGGACTACCAAAAGCCTATTCTTGGTTTCTAGAGGTCCTCATTCAGGGCTTGTGAAATCTATAGTAAGTTCAGTGCACCTGCAGCAATTGAAGAATCAGGCATATCGCTGCAATTCACTCAAAAGCTCATACTTTGCTCCGCCACAGGCAGGGCTTAATGTGAGCTGATAGTTACATGTGGGGCCCAATGGCACTCATATTTTGGGACTGGCACTTGTTTATCCTCATCATACTGACCCAGAATAAGAGAGAAGGAAGAAAAGGGGAGTAAGGAGGAAGAATAACAGAGAACAATTGATAAAATTAAGAAATCAGGGATGAAAAAGAACCAGCAAGCTTTAGATAAAAGAGCAGGGAATAGATGGCAGGGGATGAAAAAGGCATCAAGTCAAATCAAGACTATAAATCAATTGGTATTTGGTAAACCTGACACTTGGGAGCGCTGTTGGTGGGCTTCCAAGAAAAACTTTGGGTCCCTGTATTTATTCGTTTGCAAATTAGGCACTACTCACTAGGCTTTAATGTTACTCTTGTGGATGGAATAGGTCCAACATATGGCTGGAATGATATCCTAGTGGCTAGTGAGAGTGGGCTATGGAGGATAGACCAGTCTACCTTCTACCACTTAGAACCATGCTTTGAGAGGTGAGACATCTATAGCACATTAGTCCTAGTTTTAGGTAACTGGGGCCTGAGATGAGAGAGGTGAGAGGTTCACACACCATTCCAGATGGCCTGAGTAAGATCCACCACATGATAATAATGGTCAATGATTCTATGTTATTATCAGGGGTGGGTGGAGCTTGCATAGTGGTATTCTGCGGAATTTCACAGAGTCACTTGAAAATTCCGTGAAATTCCGTGGAGTTCTGTGGCCTGGCAGAGTGTCCTCCCTGCTCCACCCCCTGCACCCCCGCTGAAGCCTACGCCCCCGCCCTCCACTCGCTAAAGCTCCAGCACCCTGCCCCACTTCAGCCAAACCCCTGGCCCCCTACCCCCTGGCCCTCCACTCCCTCTAAACGCCGGCCCCCCTCCCGCTACACACCCCGGCCCCCACACCCCTCCCGCTAAACCTGCGGCCTCCCGCACCCCCCTCCTACGTAGTAAGGCCTAAAAGATGAAAAAGAGTAGAGACCTACCTTCCTCCCAAATCAGTGTCCTACTCCTGCTGCTGGGCCTGGATCCACTCTGCTTTCGCTGCTCCTGTTGAATTACAGGAAGAACTGCAGTGTGCATGGCATACTGAATGAAGACATGCCTGACACTATCCTAGGATTTGATAGGGTCAGGCATGCCTTCACTTAGTACGCCATGGGCACTGCAGTTCTTCCTGTAATTCAACCGGAGCAGCGGAAGTGGAGCCAGGCACAGCAGCAGGATAACGATTTGGGAGTAAGGCAAGTCTCCCTGCACCGGTGAACTCTGCTCCGCTGCAATTGCGGCGTTTTGGAGAACTTAGCACTCCAAACGGAGTGCAGAGTTACTAAAACTCGTCAAACTTCGTTGGAGTAGCAGAGTTAACCGATAGACCTTAGTCATTATATAAGCGGTGTCACCTGCAATGGAATCTTATGGTACAAATAAAGTGTGCTTTCATGTCTCTTCTTAGCTTCTTTAAACCAACGTGGCCACACTTTGCACTCATTGCATCATTGTGTACAGACACAATCTACCCCACTCCCTGTTCTTCTCAGTGAGATACAGGATTATGCTCTGCAATGGTTGCTATTGACATAGGCGGGCCATAGGCTACCAAAGGGTATATAAGCTTCCAGGGTGAAGAAGGTGCATGAAATATAATGCTGCTACTGCTGATAATATTAGAGAAGTGCAGTTTTACATTTACTCTTTACAGCATTATTTTTTTAATCGCTTCAAATACTGAAGGAAGGCATGGTGTTTGAAAGGTGGGTTTGGAGGTCTGAGGAACTGCATATAGTCAGCATGCCGTTTTCACACTCCTGCACCAGGGCACTGTAAGTTACACAACAATGTACACACAGACCACCATATGAACACTTTCACATGCTGCAACCAGGTGTGTTATTGTATATATATTATGCTATATTTACTTTCCCTCTCAAGGAGTGTTCATCCTTATTGCCCATCTCTCGATACTTTATTCAGAGCTGGCCTATCTTTTGTTTGCAGAGTCAAATAGGATAAACAGTTCCAAAGTTTTAGGAAAAGGTGAACTTTGTGCTACTAGGTATTGATTGCCTGTGAATGTGATCTATTTCACAATGTTAAGCGAAAAAATATCAATCTGCAACATTGAGTGCAGGATACCACTATAGACCATATACTGTGAAATTACTATTCTTTTTTTTATATCTCTTCATTCAATTTTCACAGAGGAAAACAAACAGCATAACATATCCCCCAACTGTCAAAGACTTGAGCAGAACATGCATCAATTATTACATAGGTCTTCCCGATGCCTGGGCCTTTCATTGTTCGCATCAACATGAAATCCCACCAGTTCAACTTGTGGCTCAAGCCCATTTCACCCTTTGTCAGCTAAGAATCTCCCACTTTTCCTCACTCTCTCTCTTTCCTCACTTCTCTCCAGGGACCACTGATCTTCTTGAATTTGCATGGGCACCCTCTTGCCTGCTCCCATACACTAATTAATGCCTTCCTCCCACTCCTGTATGATAGGTGTAGGAAAGTGTCCCTTTTTGCATGGTTGCCCCCCACCTTTTGCCTGATGTTTGATGCTTCTTGACTAAGTGGCCCTGGGTTCCTACGAATCAGGTACCCAGTGCCTATATTCTTTCCCCAAAACTGGACCTTTGCTCCCACATTGGCACTCCTCTGGCCTACATATAAGTCCCAAGTAAAAGGTGCCAGGGGCACCAAGGGCCTTGGAGCCTGAGATAGTCTCACAGGATTGAAGCATATATTTTGCCACCCTCAGGAACTCCTCCCCTGATCCATACACACTGCCACTGCAGTCTGTGTGCCAGGGGGAGAGCCTAAAACTACAGGTCGACATGACACAGATCCATGTGTGCCATGCCCACCAAAACACTGCCTGTGGCATAGGTCAGTCACTCCTCTAGTAGGCCCTACAGGCAGGGTCATTATACCACAAGTGAGGGCACAGTTGCATGAGCCCTCAGCCCCTAAAGTACCTGTGCCATTTACAGGTGTTGTAAGTGCAGTGAAGCCATTTTAGAACATGGGCTGGGAGTTTGGCACACCGAACTCCACAGCTCCATGATGTCTTTATTGAAGACTGAGAAGTTTAGTATCGAACTTCTCAGCCCATTAAACCCAGACTGATGCCATAGTCTCCTGAAGCTTGAGCCGGGAGAGGAACACAGAGTCTTTGCACTTTTGTAATCTGCTCGTATTTTAATAGTATTTTAATCTGCTCTTAAATTACTTATAAATTTTGATTTGCACACTGCTGCTATGCTGTGTTGCATTAGAGGCTGTTGCTTGGGGGGAAAAAGTCTGCTGTATTCTCCGTGATTGTTTGGAGCGGGACCACCATTTTGGGGTTAGTGTAGGTCAGCGGGCTAGTTTTCAAACCCCTGACACTACATATGGACGAGCTAAGGTGACTGCGCAGCAGACGCATGCAGGGGAAGCACCGCTGGTGCGCCAAAGGCAAGCCCATCTGCGCCCGTCCAATAACCCATCTAAAACAATCTTCACCCTGCTCAAGTTTATGAAGAGTTTTGGGTTGAAGGCTGACTCACCGGTCATGTCAAATCACCATTGTGACGACCTGGCCAGTTACTTTTTGAATAAGGTGGAAAAGATATATAAGAGTTTCCCACTGGTCACCGGCATCACTGACCTTGTGGAAAGGCATGGGGATATTAGATCAACTGTGGTCAGAGCACTTTCGTCTTTTCCCCTGCTGTCTCTCACTGAATTTGAGTTCCTCTGTCTGAAAATTAAATCAGGCTCCCCTGCCGACCCTTTGAAACCCATTCACTTTGGTCAGTTTCATATCCTTATCACACCAGGGACTTGGTTAATTTATCTTTAACCACAGCGTCCATACCATCTGCGTTGAAGCACACTAAAGTTATACCTCTCCTGAACAAACCGTCATTAGATCCATCTGAGCCGGGAAATTATCGTCCTATATCCCAGCCGCCATTCCTAGCAAAAGTGGTAGAATCTCATGTAAATACAATGCTTACAGAGTTTATCGAGCGAAATGAAATCTTAGATCCCTCGAAAAACGTTTTCAGATCTCGCCACAGCACCGAATCTGCTTTGCTGGCAGTGACGGATGAAATCCGTGGTAGCCTTGATGTCGGAGATTATGACCTATATAAGAATATCCGTTAAATAATGTAGTCCCCGATTTCTCTGTTTTCGGATATGCCAAAAGAGAGTCAAAGATTCCCCAGAGCCTTAACACGAGTCTTCTTGAAATAGACCGTATCGATAATGCCAAAGTGTGGGGTGATCTCGGCTCCCCAAGAGAGGAATAATGGAAACAAAACACCTAGCCCCCCATGGTTTGCACCCCAATACTTTTGCTAGTCGGGACATAAATGCTGCTAGAAAGTAGATGCGTAAATCTAGTAATTAAATTACACCCTCCAGTCATGGTCACTGTAACTAACCCTGGGCGTAGTGGGTGGAGTGGGGCTACGCAGAGCACCACAGAGTTGAGAACAAGCACCATGAAAGTCTGCGTAGCTCCGCTACGCCACCCGCCTTCCACCCGCCCTATTAACAATTGGTAAAAACTTTTTTAAAAAGAGTTAAAAGTAAATGAAAACGCCTTACCTTAGCTGCGGCGTTCCCGGGCTGCCCTCTTCCTCTTCATCACGTTCTTGGTAAAAAAAGCGCATCCGAGGGCGTCCGGGCATGAGCAGTTTTCACCAAGAATGTGATGACGAGGAAGAGGGCAGCCTGGGGATGCAGCAGCAAAGGTAGCTATTTTTATTTACTTTTAACTCTTTTTTTGAAGTTTTTACCAATTGTTAATAGGGCGGTGGGTGGCGGGGGCTGGCCAACTCCGCTCCGCCGCGGAGTGTGCGGAGATTTCCCTACTTCGCGTTCTCTGCGGAACGCGGAGTAGGCAAATTTCCGCACACTCTGCGGGTGGAACGGAGTTCTCCGCCCACAGTTAACTGTAACACATGTATGTTAGCCTTAGGCTTTTTATATACCCACATGGTTTTTTGCCACATAGCCTCGGTCTGTGGAAAAAAGCCTTTAGCTAAATGCAAAGGTATGCCCGCAAGAGGTATATGTAGAAAGGGAGAATAATCATCTTGATTAAGTTGCATGGAAAGATTAGACCAATGTGAAAATAATGCCACTTAATCAATAAATCAATATGTCCTGCGTTCTACTGTATAGTACACCATCATTAGATTCCCTAACATCCTCTATTTTTACAGAGACTTCGATCCCCAGGTAGGTGCCCATTTGACCCATTGCCTATCATCCCAAGAAGGGACAATGCTGGTGAGGACCAGGGTCTTATCAAGGTTTAGTTTGTACCCAGAGACAGCCCTACACTCATTAGCCAATTTTTCAATAGCTGCCAGAGATTCCTCTGGGGTAGAGGTCATGATGGTAATGTTGTCTGTATACAAAAGCACTTTGAGCACAAGTTGATGGACCCGCAGCAAAGCAATATTCCTCAAGGTCTTGAGGGCTTGAATTTAAGGTTCAATTTAGTGGGCAAAGAGCAAGGTGAAAGTCGACATCCCTTTACGGGTACCACAATTTATCTGAATTAGGTCGATAGAAGACCCTGAACATAAAAGATTCTGGTAAAGCTTTTGAACCAAAGCAAAAAAGCACGGCCCAAACCCTTGCACAGCCATAATGCCCTAAGAAAAGGCCTTGAGCCCCAGTCGAAGGCCTTTTCAGCATCTAACATTATTGCTCCGACTGGATATCCCTGAGCACAGCCTGCCTCAAGAGCAGTGATAACAATATTGACATGAGCGGTGTTATCCCGCCCTGGAACAAAACCATGTTGATTTGCATAAAAAAAATCAGAAATAACTGTAGCAAGCATTTTTGCTAAAATCTAACTATAAATATTGGAATCAGAATGAATCAAAGAAATAGGCTGATATGAATCACTGAGAAAGGGATCTTTCCCGTTCTTAGAAAAGATGACGATGTTGGTCTCAGTCCATGACCCAGGAACCTCCCAAGTAATTCAAAAGAGTTGAACAGATCACGGAGAACCGGCACTATAAGATGTGACAAACTAACATAGAATTCCAATGGAACTTGATCGGTGCCACAGGCCTTGCCTCGTGCCAGCTAGACAACAGCGTCTTACACTTTGGATGCCAATTTTTGACCTTCTAGCTTATGCTATTGTGTAGTAAACAGTTTCCGATGATGGTGGACCCGAAGAAACTGAAAGAACTGGTCCGTGGAAGGGACCAATTCCTTGTCATAAAACTTCTGATGAAAGCTGTGGAACTCCTCTTGCATAAGGGCAGGATGGGTCACAATAGCCCCTTGAGAGTTTTTAATCCCAGAAATAGCAGAGGTATTAGCTCTATCAGGGACCCAGAAAGATAACTCTCAGCCCATTTCTTCGATAAAGAATTGTGATCTCATATAACCCAGGATTTAAGGAAGCTCTCTACAAATATGGGCACCCTGAACCCACAACTTGTACAAATCGAGAAGGTTCAGGAAAGCCTTCAAACTGTTGTGCGAGCAGTCAAGACCCACATCTCATGACAGGAAGTTCAGATGACCATTCTCTCATCAAGAGTCAAAGATTTGGAGAATAGGTCTCGCCGGAATAACCTCAGGATATTGGGGATCCCAGAGGGGTCAGAGGAACAATCCTAGATGCTATATAATTTGGTTGTTTAGGGTAGCCTTTACTACACTGGGGGGCTGGGACATGGACAGCATAATTCAGAGAACCCATCGCTATACATTTCGGCCTCCTGTGAGGGCTAACATCCTCGTTATTCATGGGCCAACCCGATATATGTGGATTACTTCCTCCTCCGTTAGGAGATAAGCAGGGCTGCTAGTGGATGATCACAAGTGAAAGCGGCTGGCGTGGACTTTTTTGTTCAATCAGATTTCTCTCATGAGACTGTAGTCCTGGCACTTTTGTTACAGGAGCAAGCAACCCTGTGCATCCAATGCGAGGAACAAATGTATTAATGTTTTGAACAGCCTGAGGGTGAGGAGCGCTTAACCAAGTTGGTGGGGTGGGGGGGAATAAGGAGGCTAATGGATCTGGCTGATTCTTTTTTGTCTTTTTCATCTTGATTCTTTTTCCTTATAGGTTTTTACAGAGTTGTTTACTCAGTCTATTGGGTACTCCTTCCCTCTTTTCTTTTTTATTTCTCTTTGCTAATGGAAGCTTTAGATCTGCAGGGCCAGCAGGCACCTAGCTTTGATTTCATTAATGTTTCACGAGGGTTCTTTACTTATTAATTATGGGTCTGGTGGAAAACATTTTGGGTCATTTGGGTGGGTGTCTCGGGTGGTGTCTGCCCTGCCCCTTTAGTTTTTTCCCCCAAATTCATTATTGGTCTGGGGTGCTTCGGGGGGCGGAGCAGGAAGTTAATGTATTCAAGTCTACTGCCCATGCTAGTGATATTATTTTGGCCAGGGGGTGGTCAGCTCTTTTTCTGGGCCTTGCTTGAAAGGAACACGTTGGGGGAAGGCTGGGGGTGGGGCGGGTGGTGGGGTCCAGGGTTTGGGGTCACTTTTGTCTTCATACTGATTTTGTATTGTTGCATGTTTAGGCAGGTTGCTGGACAGAAATTGAGGCCTGATGGTTGTGGACAATAAAGTTGGGACCAAGAATGATTCTGTGCTGTTGTTCTCTTTCACTGTGTGCTGGTTGTTCGATCAAGAATGTCAAAGTTTAGCCAGGGGTGTGGTCCTGACCAGTGTCTTCATATTCTTTTGTGGAATATCAATGGAATGTTGGCATCTTAAAAGCAAAAATTAATTAAAGAGGTGCTACACTATCTTCATCTACATTTAGTTGGCCTTCAGGAAACTCAGCTCTTGCATAAATCGGCCTCTCTTCTGGATGATTTCTCATATCAAGTTGTATCCTCAGCTTGTTTCACTTCTCTCAGAGAGGGATTGCCCTATGGGTTCAGGATAAGAGCTAGACACTCATCAACCACTGTACAGATGTGGGTAGACGATGGCTCATAGCAACAGTCAAGAGGGGCCAACTAAGCATTATGCCATATGTGCTCTATGGGGCCAACACCGATGATTCTGTGGTCTTTAATGGTCTGCTTTCTGAGCTACATTTATGGTTGGAACCATTATTTTCGGGGACTTCAACAACATCCTTAACCCATGAATAGACTCCTCTTTTAGTAGCTGAGGGCTAAACTTTTCTTCGAGAACCTCCTATAGCTCAAAGGAAATGGCTAGGGTTGATTTTTTGCAATTAATGGAATCTTATGCTTTGGTGGATGTCTGACGATCTTTTCTAATGATAAAACATGGGTTTACATATTTTTTCGAATCTCAAAAATCTTTTTCTCGGATAGACATGTTCCTTCCTACCAAGCTCTTATGCCCCATCTTGGGGCCTGATTACGAGTTTGGCGGTGCGTCGCCGTTTCTGCCCTGCCACCGCAGCGCCAAACCCATGGTCAGGAAGCCCGCCAGATAACAAGTATTTCTTGTGTTTGGTGGGCTATTATTCTACGTTCTCATGGCAGTGCCTCAGAAAATGGGCACGAACAATGGGAACGCCAAAAACAGTTCCTGCACGGTATGGCATGTAATGACCATGCCATGCAGGAACTGGGGTGCATGCACACCGTTGGGTACATGTAGTGCCCCCTGCATGCACCCCATGGCCCTGAGACACAAGGGGGCCTTATAGGGCCCACTTTGTTTCCTCTCCACCACAGTTTTCATGGAGGAGGAACCACTATGAAAAATGTGGCAGAGAGGACACTTGTAATATGTTTGGTGGGATTGCAGTGGTTCCTCCAAGCATATTGTGGCCTCAAGACCACCACAACACTGCCAGGGAGCAGGGGCATTGTCAGTCCGACCACCCTAATTGTCATAAGGTGTTCGGAGGACCTCTGCATCCCCGCGAGTCTGGCGGTCTGTGGACTGCCAGACTCTTAATAAACCCCTTGGTAGCTCCTTGATCCCCAGGGTTATATCGAATCACAATTCTTTTTCTCTTCACTCTTTCGTCTATCCGGACAAATTGGGACATAAACAAATGTAAGCATGTCCATCATAGGAATTGAAGATTTAAGTTGGTGAGCTTTGCTCTCATTCCTAAATGTGCTCCTTAGTGTACATCATTTGATGCCAATATTTTGATGGTCAGTATTGGAAACTTTAAAGTTAGTGACACCCAGTTAGCCATTAGTGTTGTCATAATTTGTTATAGAAGGAAGATAATGAATTCCTCATCTATTCAGTTGGAAAAATGCCAGTATCCAGTGGTTGAGGAATGAAAATAGCATAGTAATCCATTTTGAAATTCTGTAAAAACACATCCCGACTTATATAAAAATGAAATGCTAAAATGGACATTTATGGCGCTTGTGTTGGAAGATTATGATTGGCTCATAATATATTTGTAGAGAAACAAGGAACATTGAAATTACTGTTATAGCCAGTCAGTTATGATAGATCATCTGAATAACTGTACATCTAATCATATTGAAGTAATTTAGAGATTATTTTTAAATATATTGCTTTTGTTTACGATGAATCAGTTGCATTTCATAGTTAATCAGAGTTTGTTTACTTACAACTGATGCAATATCACCAGTAATTAGGAAGAATACAGATGTGCTGCCCAAAAAAGAAGCTCTGTAGACTGGTCATACTAGGCCTTGTAGCCCGGCTTAGATGATATGTTTTTCCACAAGAGAATCTTATATATATTTATTTTGAGTTAAAATTGTCAATTCATGCTTATTTTTTAATTTATGAAGAGCAAGCATTTTGCCACTCTTCTGCAAATGCATAGCAAAGATGTGAATGGCTATCCTGCTACAGGACTTTTCGCTCATCAAAGCATCTCATTATTTCTGTCTATCTCTAAATTGTTGTGGAAGCAGTTTACTTTGTGAATGTTTAGCTTAAAAATATTTCATTGTTGCGGGGCACAGCATCCTGAATTGCATAATCTAAATTGGATGATTTTCATTCAGAGTTCAGCTTTGGAGATGTCTCACACAAATAACATGTAACAGAAATACATCCATGGAGGTTTAAGGAAACACAAAAATGTATAAATAATCCCCCCTACTGACATCCCCTCTTACTTACACCGGTCTCCCTCAGCATTGTACAGGGTGACACTGAACATCGCAGTTCTGTTACCCTGTGTAATTCTGTCTAGGAATGGCCTGACTGACAGCCCTAAATACACAAAAAAGAGAGCCAGGCACAACCCAGTACAATGCCCAACTTCAGGAACTGCCATCTTTGCCCTACACATATGATCCCTCTCCTATCACTAGACCACACTTCCCAAATCACTCAGCTCAAGTAAGAAGTGGCTACATAATCATTAAAGTAGTCTTTAAGATATTGTGTGGAATAGCAGATGAAATAGTGTTTACCTGGAATGCTATTGGTATCAGTAATCTTTAAAGATTCACTCCCTTTGAATAGAACTCAACATTAGAAGAGAATCCTATTCAATTCAGAGATGACACACCTATGTTGACCTTTGTACTTCATAGAAGTCCCTTCATGGGAGTTCTCACTGAAGCTACAAGTGGCACAACATGCAGCAGCACTGTGCTATCACTTTGCAGCCATTCCTGCAGTTCTGCATCATTCAGAGGTTCCATCTCCCCTACACACCGGCATGTATCAGAAACGCCCATACAATTACTGTTATCCTTAAGAATATTTAATGGAGCTTTCAGTATGTATTAGATGGAGAAGCCACTAAAGTCAGTTCAAATAGACCAATAAGTCTATGGAGGAAGTGATCTGGTATTACTCCTGGTCGAAACTTCCTTTTGACCCATGAGATCAACCAATCCAGTGAGGTAGATTTAAGTATTTTGGTACATGCCACGTGTCATTCAGAGAGATGCAAGGAATGCTAGAGGGAAGGGTTTTGCATATTTCTTTATAGTTTAGTGGACCAATTTTTGTCAGCCTTTTACAGGACCCTAATCTGCAGAATAGATTTGAGCAATTCAAATGTGGTGCTGAACAGTTCAAGAAACTTCAAAAGACCATTGTACTTTCTATGTCAGTAGGGCGATGCTATTTTGTTGGAGAAAGACACCCACAACTGGAGAATAAGTATGACTTTTTAGTTAAAAAAAACAGGAGTTATATGTTTTCTGCTTGTTTTCCTTCTGTATTTCATTGTAATTTAATGTGTGCTTGTGTGTGAGTGTGCATGCTTCTGTATGAATATGAGTTTTTATTTTATGCAAATTAATCCAGCTTATTTACATTTGCATTTTTTAACACGGGGGTTCTTTTTAGGAAGATGAAAGAACCATGCTGCCTGAACAGCAAATGGCTAAAAAAGTGTTTCTAGAGCTGGCATTTATAGCATGGGGGGAAAAATCAATCTGTCGGAGGCACTTGTGTTGATGATTCTTGGCAACCTGTTACTTCCACTAGAGGTTTCACATTGCCACCCATGGTAAAATACTGGCCCTCCAATAATGGTAATATTTCTTGGCAACTTGTGGTCTGCCCCCTAGTAACATAACTGCCCTGGGACAATAAATCCTGGCATGTTTTGGGCATCTGTGATGGTGCAAATCTCTGGCATAACGATAGTCCTTAGAGAATGCTGGATATTCTTGGCAAATTGAGAAGTGCCATGGTCTGATGGGTCTGCCATAGAAAATGAAACCAGTATGTGGCTGAGAGGGATTGGCTAAACATGTTCTTTAGTATGTTCTTAAGTATTTCTATTTTATGTTTGTTACTATGTCTATTATGTAGATGCTAAAGGTAGGACTAGGAGTTTCCAGGAATTGCCATGTGGTCAGAGTATCCTAGAGGGTATGGATATTTCCAGTACAAACACGGCATTCCATTTGTCCACTTATGTGTGGTGTCACTAGGGACAGGAACGTTTAAAACGGCCAACATAAAGTTCAAGGCAAAACAGAAATCTTAGAAGCTTATCGTATTCAACAAAAATTTCTATCGTTTGGGGCACTGCTGCAGGTGATATGAAAATAACTATGTTGCTGAACAATCAAGCCAAATATTATGTTTCAGGTAGAAAGTACTGCAAGGTCACTGGAAAAAACGTTTTTTGAAATATGTGTCCCAAGATAAGTGAGCATGAATAGCACACAATGCAATCACCATTATGTAGTTATGGTTTAGTGAAATGCTCCATTGAAAAGGCTTTCTCAGATTGCACAAAGACCTTGGACCCTGCAACAAATTGGACAAGATACATTCCACCATGCCAAACTGTGTACAGTTCTGTACAGGGGAAAAAAGTTAAGAGGCGAGTTGAAAAACTTAAATATTCTAAATCCAATAAATGTAATTGTTAGCTGACCCTTTGAGAGAACAGCTTGGACAAGCCCTTACTCGTACAGGAAGACTGTGTTTATTAACAGACAGTGTTTTTTTCTAAAATTCCATATTCAACATAATCAAGCACTACTTTTTCTTTCACTGGAGGCAACTAAATAAGATAATCCAATATTTTACTTACTATTGTCAATAAACATTTGTCTGTTTGAAATCAATCTTTTCAAGTTTATTACCCCAAAGTAAATATGTAAAATAAGAAATACATCAATGGTAACATTTAATATGGCCCACTAGGTTATAGAGGGGTTCCTTTGACGTTATATACCAAGAAGGGTGGGGGGCAAGTGCTCTGCAAACATCAAACAATAAGTTTGTGCCTGAAATTGGATTGCCACTCCCAAGTGGACTGGAAAACATGGTGTCTCTGTTATGTCAAAGTGCTGTCACTATTTACAAAAACGAAAAGAGGGTACTGGATTGTGAACAGTACAACTGTCAGATGTCTTAGGCACTTGTAAATGGTGATGTGGCTATACACGTTGTGCAGATCTAGCAAGAAAAAATAAATATAATCTCTGTATCAATGGCAGAATAGTTGCAAGCTTACCTTGAAAAGTAGTTGTGATTAAATAAATATGTTTACTCAGCGAAGGTGCAAAAAAGGGATGTGAAGGGAGTGTAGGATAGTTTGGAGGAGTGAAAGAAAGGATGAGAGACAGACTGCCTTGCAAATTGTGCATTGTAAATATTCATTTATGTAAAGAATTGATTGTTGGCCTTTATTAATCCTTGCAAAAATAGCATTTATTTGCCATTGATAAACCTTCAGAAAAAGTCATTTCCAAACCCAGAGGCCTATAAGATTAGGATGCTGTAAAGAAGAGGTTGTACAGTTTTGCTTTAGACGGGGGAAGAGTGCAAGGGATGAGATTGGATTTTTAGACCATCCACCATTGCTAGAAGCCAACTAGATAAAATGTACTCGGACAAAGAAAATACACAAAAACATGGTGGCCTTTGAAATCCTGTGTCACTTACCCTTTCGCCAGAGTAAAGTATCAAGCTGTTGTTCTGCTTCATCATTGCCTCTGTGGTGGGCCAGCGTGGCTGCTGAAGTGGTAAAAAATCACATGAGGCAGAACGTATTCCAAGGCCCGCTTCCATTATCTACATAACACCATACCCATAATGAAAAACCCTCATCAAAGTGTTTAGCAGCGCCCACGTTTAAGAAGGTGATTTTATCTACCGGATGCAATCTCATAAATTGTATGAAAAGCAAGTGCATGTAAATGTAAAAATATGGCTGTGGTTAAAACTGGGGAGCTAACAAATATCCAATGTGTATGAAGATCTATACCTATTGAACTTATATACACTTTATTTGTAGGTTGGGTAGGTGAGGAAGAAAGTGCCAGAGAATTGAATGGGGAAGCTAAAAGAAGAGTGACGTCTAATCCAGCCATTAAGGGAAAGAAGAGGAAAGGGGAAAGAATTTGCCAGCAAAGAAGCATAGTGGAATAGTGAAGTGGGCTTAATGACAGGGCAAAAAGGGGAGATACTAAGAAGATGGTCCAAATTTTAGAGGTATTATTGGTTGGTGAGAAATGCTAGGAACAGTATGTTTTGAGGCTGGTAAGGTTAGTTATAGATTGGGAGCAGGGTGTGGGAAATAACATTTATAGTAGATCCAATGTTAGTAAACATCCATGGAGGGCAACTGAAATACCCAAATACGTGGCTCCTATTCCTCCATTAAAATACTTTTTCACTTACGCATACTCTTCCAGCAATATGATGTGGGATGCTCAAAATTAATGGAAAACTCCTCTGTCCCATGCGGTGTCCAGAAAGGCATACAGGAAGCTGTAAAGAATCCAAAAATGACTTCAGCAAAGATTAAGGCCAACTCCAGCTTCCACTAATGAGGCTCACAATTCTGCTCTGCCCACAACTTTGTATTTGAGGATATAAAATTATTAATGTTGTCCTACCATTTTATAACAAAAACATGCTTGAATATATATGTATTATGTGTATATCATCAAGTTATACACACACACACATATATTTATATATGATATATACATTTATATATAGATGTATTTAAAATATATTTATATATGCCTGGGTACATGCGGGTACAGCAGCTAGCCAAATATTCACTCAGTATGGCCCTTTCTTTTGGGCTGTGTATCCCTCTGTTCAAAATACATCTTTGGAAAACTTCCCTGGGAAATAATGAAGTCCACAAAAACCTTTTTAGTTTTGCAGGTTTTGATGAGTCGAAGCTCACTGAATCCCATGGCAGGTGTTCTCTCCCACCTGAATGTATATTCAGAATGTGTGAAGCTGCAACAGTCACTAAAGTCTTCTGAATATGATAATCTAAGAGTTTTCAAAAGACTACAGACTCGATACACATTGCGTGGTGTGCGCATGTGTGTTTTTTCCTGAGATTTGCTAGCATTTCTGTAAGACCTTGGTAGTCCAGCGACATCTTATGAAGCTTGCAGGATTCCACAAACTCCTCGAGTGACTGGGCCTAAGTCAGCAGAGAGGGAGGAGGCTTCTTATGTACCAAGGAATATTTATCATGCATTAAAAGTTACTCTTAGTTCCATTTGTTATGTCAGCTTTGGGTGCAAAGCTTCAACAATGGAATGAGCTTCTTCTCTGGTACTTCAATGCAATCTTGATTCTCGATCTTCCTACCAAACTAGTCCCTGACACATTTCTGGTTTGTCAATACCATGTCCTGGTCTTAGCATTAAGGAGTACAACAATTAAAATGTAGTCAGTAGATCTTGGTAAGAGTGATGGCAGAGTTTGGTGGTTCTGGCAGAGGGCATCGAATTAACTGCAGATTTTTCTGAAAACGTTGTATTCCAAATCTTGTATCATAAAAGGAATCATAATTCTCCTAGACTTGTTTGTAAAATATATGTAAAGGACGCCATATTTCTACTTGCGAATGACATTAAGATGGGTGCTGCCATTAAATATGCATTTACAAAGCCAGGGAATTCCTATTTACTTTTGCACAGTTGAAGTTTGTACAAGCCATCAGTCTGGGTCTACTTCATTAAGAGAAAGCTTGCTTTCTGGTGGTGATGAGATAAACAGTTTCAAAGGTTTGCTTGGAATTTATAATTTATCCAGAAGATTGTGGTGTCTTTTATATTGAGAGTGTGAATGGCTAGTTCAGCTGGTAATTTTGGAATCAAAAAAGAAAGAAACAGCAGTGATTCACATAAAATCTTCCTCATACATTTTGGCTATGAGTATATGGTAGTAATGCATAAACTACACTGTCTTGAGAAATGTACATTGTAAATAGTCATCTATTTAAAGAATCAATTAGTAAGCTTTATTAGCCTTGATGAAACAGCATTCATTTGAAGTTAACAAACTTCAGTAGGCAGTAAGATAAGACAATGTATGATAGAGCAGATTGTGTAGTTAGTTACAGAGAGAGACAGGTGGCACGAAATGACTGGTTTTGTTGCCTACACATTCATAGAAACCAAAAGATTAAATGTTCGGAGGCACAGGAAATGCTCAAACACATGGTGAATGAAATGCTCAAACACATGGTGGCCTTTGGTTCCCCGTCTCACCCTTTCGCCAGAATAAGGTAGGAGGCTTCCGCTCTCGCTCATTATTGTGTCTGCCGGGAACCACTGTGGGTGCTGTAAAGGTAAAAAATGCATTAGGCAAAACATACTTTAAGGACCAGTTTCACTTTCCACACCAAACTCCCCTTCCATGACCACAATGGAAGACTCTCATCAAACTTTTCAGTGGCACCCAAGTTTAAGTAGGAACATTGATCACACAGAGTTGGTTGCCAGCAACCTAGTTTACAAGTAAATCATGTGAAGTAGGAGATGACAATATTATTTAGCTGTAAAGTCATATCTTTAGCCATGGTACCCTTAAGGGTTTAAAGTCTTTAAAGATTACCAGTGTCAGAGGAGTGTATTTGGCTAGTTTGCCTATAGACATTCCATGAGTATAAATAGACTGCATGAAGTATTTTTCTGGCAGACAAATAATACACGCACATATGTTTAAAGAGAAATAACAACAAGGATGCAGGTTCACCTTGTTAGAATGTAAGGGAGTGGACAAGTTCATAGCCAATGGAAAGAAGTGGATCCTACTAAAATATACTAATTCAAAACAACAAACATAAACTTATAAGATTAATGAAAGTTACATAGTTTTGCAGAGAAAGGTGAGGATTATCTTTACATGTGCAAGTGATGTTTTCCTAAACATCAGCCTGCCTATGCAGTGTGTGCTATTTATTGGTACTACACTCATGCATCGTTATTCTTTTTTGTAATTGTACTCTGATCTCACTGCCCATATGCATGTGTTCACTAATGATGAAGAGCGTCCTAAGAGTTCTCATCTAGAGCTGATTGTAAGGTATTATCCACTATTGCCCACTGCAAAGTGTGTTAACATTAGGTAATACCATGTGCTGAGAGCATAACCCATTAATTGACTACCATGTATGTGAGGGGATATGACAAAAAGAACAGGCAATTAAGAGCTTTTACTACTGAGCATGTGGAGAATACATCTATTAGCAACCCTATAGGAAGGCCAAAAGCTGATTGCAACTACTGGCTTCCAGTCCTTCACTGAATCTGGAACACAGGCAAATAATAACACTTAGGGGGTCATTAGGATCGCGGATTTCCCGCATCCTCCGGGCCGGCGGAAGCCACCGCCGGCCCGGAGGATGCGGGAAAACCGCCGCGGATGCTTGAAAGACCCACCGCCAAATTAGGATGGCTGGTGGGTCTTGGAATCTGTCCGCCGCGGTCGCCTTCCGACCGCGGCGGAAAAGGATTAACATGGCTGGCGGTGTCTATCGGACACCGCCAGCCATATTATGATGGAGTAGAAAGTATGCTTTTCCACGGCGGCTTTTCCGCTGTGGAAAAGCATACGGACCTTCACTTCGGGGGCCCGTTGCGGGCCCCCTGGGTGAAGGGGGGGTGGGGGGTGCACATGGGGGGTACCTATGGTACCCCCCTGCATTTGCTCGAACAAAGCAGCAGGCACCACGCGGTGCCTGCCGCTTTGTGCACACAAATGCCGTGCATGCATTTTTAACATTGCGGCGGGTGCAGCTTGAAGCTGCACCCGCCGCAATGTTAAAAATAGAGGATGTGACCACCACACTGGCGGCCACATCCTAATCTGCATGGAGGGACCGCTGCTGCCCCTGCGGACGGTCCCTCCTACTCTATGGTGGCGGACGGACTCAGGTCCGTCCGCCATCATAATCGGCCCCTTAGTGTGATCATTCTACTACCTTGGACTAGCTGACCCAGTTTCAGTATTCCAGAGAGCATTCTAATAATTATATTAATTAAAAAATGTCCATCCACTGGAACAATAGCTGAATATGAAAATCTTGAGAATTTAATACCATGCACAGAACATTTATTTTTGGTAATGTTTATTTCTAAGAATGCTCTTTCACTGACTATACTAACAAATTAAAACAACCAACATTCATACAGGGTACACAAAAATCTTTATTTCGATGTTCCTCAAATTAGCTACAGTACTAAAACAAGAAGGTTCCCTTGGTTAAACTCTGACTGCTCCAATCCACTATTCAATCAACTATAGTTCCTCTTTCATTCTAATAACTCATGATCAAAACTTCCATCAATCAAACTGCATTTTGCTCAAAACCCCTTGGTATAAGTAGAACCTCAAAGGCACTTAACAATCTAGAAATTATCCAGCCTTATGGTGCCAAAGTGTACATTACACTCATATTTATTAAAATTTTTGTTTGAAATGGTTTAAAAACACCTGCATATATCAATAAAATGTATATATGCTGCTTATCGTGATTTAATCGAAAAGTTCAAAGAACACATTTAATATCCTATCACACTATACAATTCAAAATCAAAAACATCAATATTTTATTAATAACATATACATAAATGATTTAATTAAAACCACAGAGGTTTGTTTTGTCTACGGGTTTCGGTGGATCCTGCTTTCGCACCACCTTCCTCAGGACAGTTAAAAACACAATAATCTTTATAAACTTTTCCAGATTCCCTGATCTTTACTTCAAAGAAACTGCAGTCTGCTTTTGCCGTTATTCTTTCTATGAGACCTTGAATAAGGTGTTTATGGTGTTTAATCATATATCATACCCAGTCATCTTATTATTCTGCACATGTTGCTTCCCTTATAGGCTATTCACATGGACGGTCCACCTGTTTATACGTGGTGTATTCCTTTGCTGTTAAGATTAATATGTAGTCCACAGCAAGAACTTGAGGCACCCCTTCTTGTTCCTCTGTCTTGGGGTTAATCAATTGTCCCAGAGTTATGTTCTCACATATCCACGACCGCGATGTGCTTCCTTCTAGATTGACGAGAAAAAAAAAACTTCTTGTTTTAGTACTGTAACTTACCCTGTTCCCTTGTGGTCTAAGGGTTACTCTCTATTTCTTAATACCTCAAATTAGCTAGACCTAGATTCCCTTCAAATGTGTTGCCATGAACAACAGGCATTCAATCCATACGGCCTCTCAGAATAAATCAATCAGTAGGTTTGTATAGCACTTCTTGTCACGCGTGAGGGTATACAGGCGATGGCAGGGTCCAGTTGATTAGCCAAATAGTCAGATTTTCAGGGACTTTCAGAACTCTAGAAGAGATGGGGAGGTCCGGAGATAAAGGGGTAGCTCATTCCATGTCTTTGTTGCTAGGTAGGAGTAGGCGGGACCACTGCATCTGCATCTGCTAAGTCAGATGCGGGGGTGAAAGTTAGAGATGGAAGTGGAGCGGAGATGTATGGTGGGCAATGTAAGTATGGTCGATGGTTCAAGTAGGTGGATCTGCAGTTGTGTAGAGCCCTGTATGCGTCGGCCAGAAGCTTGATACCTAGCATCTTTTCTGTACAGGGAGCCAGTTCATTTCCCTGAGGTAGGGGGAGATGTGGGTTCGTCTAGGGAGTTCCAGGGCGAGTCTGGCTGCTGTGTTCTGTATGGTCTGTAGTTGGTTTGTAGCGTGGTCAGTGGGGGTCTGAGTTAAGAGGGCCACCATGATGCATCCAAGGGGGAGCTTTTGTTTCTGAAGATCAGTACTTTTGTCTTGTCTGTGTTGAGTTTCAGGCAGTTGTCCTTCAACCAGTTGGCAACGTCTGTACTGCAGTTGTGGAAGTTGTTCTTGGTGTTGGTGGTGTCTTCATAGAGGGAGAGGATGAGTTGTGTGACATCGGCCTAGGATAGGATGCCATTTACATGGTTTTTGATAATGCTCAACATAGGTGTCATATGAGTGTTAGAGCGTGGGGATAAGCGAGGAGCCTATGGGTACTCCACAGATGATTTCCTTTGAATCAAAGGTGAAGGGTAGAATGGCTTTTTGCATTCTTCTGGTGCGGAGAGGCCATCCATCTGAGAGCAGCTCCTTGGATGCCTCTGTTGTGCAGCCTTATTGATGAGTGTGTGGTTGGAGCCATATCGTAGCCTTCTAAGAGGTCTATGAGGATCAGAGTCACAGTCTCTCCACAGTCGAGTAGGGCTTAGATGTCGTAGGTAGCCGCCATGAGGGCTGTCTTGGTGTTGTGGTAGCTGCGGAATCCAGACTGAGAGGAATCGAGTAGGAAGTTCGATTCCAGATGTGAGGAGAGTTGTTGGTTGATAACTTTTTCTAATACTTTGGCCCAGAATGGGAGCAGGGAGATCGGTTGTCAGTTGTGAAATTCACTGGTATCTGATAATGGTTTCTTTAGTAGGGGTTTGACTTTTGCGTCTTTCCAGTCTTTGGAGAAGGGGGTTGTGGTTATTGATGTGTTAAACAAGGCAATGAAAAGGTGGCTGATTTCATTACAAGACCCGAGGCTACCATTATGCCATAACCTTTTATTGCTGCCTCAACATTCAGCCCTTTAAAGAACAATAATACATTATAAAGCAATAGAATGTCCAAACAATATGAATGTCCAGAGTCATCATCCTCTTTTATTCGCTGCTTCAATACAGATAAGTACTTCTGCTATTTGTTTGTCTGTTGCTACTTATTGATTGCTGTTAAAGATCATATCTAGTCTTTAGTCATAGTTTAGGACTGGCCTTCAAATTAATAGTTGGGCCTGATAAGTTTTCAGGGAATTGAGTTTAACCTTTGTTAATATTGTGTCAATACCACTGCTTGACTTGTGTCAATACCTGCTTGAAAGACTGCTGGTCATTTGGCGGAGTATATTTGTGTAATACGAGGGCCCAGCCTGCAACATCTGGCCTCTTGGTCCCTTATTGGCTTCTTCGCAAATAGTCAGACTGCTTCTATTTCAGTGCCAGCTTTCAAGCAGTAACACCACTTGCTCCTCAGTGCGATCATTGGCCCACAGCAATCTCACACTTCCGCTTTCCACTACTTTGGGAAGGGGCAATTGCGGAAGCTTTGGGTTTGTGATCGGGCAAGTATTTGAATATCAAAGATGACTAGAAATCCTCAACTGGAGATTTCAGGCAGGTTGCCTGGCAGAGTTGGTGGAGGCCAAGTGCAACCCTTACATCCTAAGATCCAAGCTATTCTGGACTGGGAGGGTCCAACATCCTAGAACCAAGTCAAGGCCTTCCTTGGCTCCACTGTGTATTATAGGAGGTTTGTGAATGGGGTATGGATCCATTGTGACACCCTCACAGAACTCACCTCCAAGAAAATGCCCAAGAAAGTAAACTCGACAGTTAGCTGTGAAAAGGCTTTTGACACCCTGAAAGAGGCAATGTGCTCAGCACCCATTCTCAAAGCTCCAGACTACACCAAACAGTTAATGTTCAGACTGTTGCCTCTGAGCTAGGGATAGGAGTGGTCCTATCTGAGTCCAATGATGATGGCCAAGACCAGCCTGTTGCTTTTATAAGCAGGAGGTTACTCATCTGTTACGAAAACCCGTTTAGGAAATTGGTAGGTTGTCCAGTCACAGCCCGAAGGTTTTGGACTCCATTTCCCATCGGGCAGTGTGATGCGCAGCGATATGTCCTGACGTATATCCGACGTCAAGGCGGCATTAAAGGAAGTCCGGATGAACAAGCAATGCCAGTTATTCTTCTTGGATCCAGTCGTGACGCTGGTTGCCGGTTACCGTTCTTGGACTCGTTATGGTGTGGAATGGGAGCCTTAGCACCGACTTTCATTTACGAACTGTTCTTGGTGAGGTTCGCTATTAAAAACATTTCACACGCGGCCGTGATGGAAACGGCTTGGGTGTAACTTTCCAGCATATTAAGCAGTTGCCGTATATGCAAAGGGTTGTGGATGCTATTGGGCAGCGCTACTACATCCTGCAACGGAACCTGTTTGGGTGTGTTAATTTTGTGCCACTACCATAAACGTGCAACGTAACTGCATTTCTGTGTTCAGGTGTGCTGTGTATTGTTTGTTGTTCAAACAGCCGTGATGGAAACTGCAAAACTCTTGCATTGTAGTGTGTTCATAATCCACAGTAAAAACAGCTGTGAGTGTCTACTTGGTATTTTGGAGGATGCACAACTAGCAGAAGCCGGGTTTAGAAATGGCAATTGTATAGTGCTACATTGGAATGGTATGACGAAGCCGTGTTGAGAAACAGGGGGTAAAAACAATAAATATTGTTTTGGCTCTTATTAACCAACAAATTCCCATATACTGGGTTGTGTGTTATTTGGAATCCTTGTTTGCTTGTGATTCTTTGTCTTTACTATTATGTTTTGATTAACAGGGGGCATTTGAAGTACGTGGTGAGAAGCTCCCCTGTGAAGTGCAATACCCTGATTGAAAGGGTGGGTACAGGGATAAGAGATTACTCCTCTTTATTCCTGGACACACACTACATGCTGATGTACTGTGTAGTCTTTTTTGTATATTCATGTTCCTCTATGTCTTAAAAGGCGAATGAATTGCAAAAACAAGGAAAAGATAGAGCCATATGCAGTTCATGATTATAATGAAGAGCAGGTGCTGTTGTTTTCTTTTACAGGTAATAGAGAGTGTAACACATTACCTATAACAGTTCGAAAGTGATAGAATTGTGTTTAGCTATTGGTATCTAATTGTTTGCTTTCTTTCATAGGTCTCCCTCCCTGCTGTCCCCATCCTTTCCTTCCCTCACTTGATCAGATCAACATTCTGTGCTGTAATAGAATTGAGACGATCGAGAGGTGGACCCTTTTTTGCATCGAACCAACTCCGAGGTATCAAACGATCTCCATGTGAAGCTATCAGAGCTGACATCATCAGGGAGCAGCTTTGGAGTGCTATTGAGAGGGAGGCATTTGCTCTGGTTTAGTACCTGAAGAAGATGAGACAATACCTGTTTGGTACTCACTTCACAGTTCAAACTGACCACAGACCTCTCAAATGGCTAATGCAAATGAGAGGTGCGAATGCCAAACTTTTGAGGTGGTCCGTCTTCGTACAGGAATTAGACTTTACAGGGGGGCGGCGCTTGCCTGGACCAAAGATGGCTGCTTGCTAAGGGAGCTCCGCTAACCGTCACATAGATCTGTCAGCTATTAGCTATAATTCTCCTGGTTACTCGCTCGAGATCCTGAGCGTGCTGTGCCCTATCAAAAGCACTCTGGAGGCTGTAGGAACGAAGTCATTCAAATCGGCCAGGCTGCAGTTCTCGGACCAGACGCTGCTTCCCCCTGAGCTGCGCGACGCGGCTGCTGAAGAGGACGACGATTCCTGCTGAGGCGGGTGTGCGCGTTCACCCGGCCCTCGCGACCATTGAGGTGTGGAGGCGGCTGGACCCCCTGGTTGGTGGCGATCCTTCTGCTGAGTGAGTGGTGACTCTACGGTGACCGGGCTGCTGAGCTCTGTGGTGTGTTTGGTGATACGGAGGTCGAGGCCGAGCTGCGGAGATGATCTTCGACGTGCGGCCTGACTGGCATTGACCTTGCGTGCAGGCCTGCTGGCAGACTACCTCCAGAGTGGATTCTTTGGCATTAGGCGAGTGCGGGGGGCCTGGATTCATTGCGAACTTGACACCATTTGCCTCATCACCTGGCGGGAGCGGCCCTAAATCCCAGTATAGAGCTTCTACTGTATTGGGCCCTGGTCGCTGTGCACGGACAGGCACTGCCGCATTGCATGGCAGCAAAGCGGGGGCCACATTCTGAGGTGGGCAGGGTGGATCTGAGCCTGCCCTCGTGGTGAACTATTAAGCTGCCTAGAGTGAAACCCTCATTGACTCCCCTTTGCGTGGCCTACATCCAGCGTAGGTCGGCGATCGCACTCACAGGAGCAGCAGCTGATGCAACAGATAACACCATCCTAGCATTGAACCTGATCGGCTCCAGCATTGGAAAACTAGACAAAACACAGCCTAAGCTGAACTTCAAGCAGCGCAAATCCAGGCATAAAGATGACGCCACGGAGTCCGCTATGTAGGAATCAGACCCATTGTCTGACGACCCAATTGGAGACGAAACAATCCTTGTTTCTATGCAGAAAGGCTTGTCGGCAATTGATGCAAAAATAGACATCTGGTCCTACAGGATGGACCGTATGACCGAGTGAGTTGACAACCACGGGAAGTGTCCTGACATGGCCGAACGCAGAATTCCTAAAGTTGAGGAGGCGCAAACTGACTCTAATAGTGTGCAGAAAAAGATGGAGAGAACTCTGGTTATTTAGCAGGACAGGGTAGAAGATTTGGAGGTCAGATCGCGGCGCAGTAACCTGTGCATTATAGGCCTGCCCGAGTCCACTGCGACAGGCAACATGGGGACCTTTATAGAAAAATTGCTTACTACGCTGCTTGGTGCTGCCACCTTTTCTCCTATGTTTGTTGTGGAGCGGGTGCACAAGTTGCTGGGACCTAAGCTGACCCTGGGAATAGCGAAGTTACTTAACTTCAGAGACCGGGATGCGGCGCTGAGGAGGACAAGAGAACTGGGAGATTTGCAATATGAGGGCTCTTTCCTCTCCTTATTCCTGGACTTTACTATCAGAGTCCAGGAGGCCAGGAAGCAATTTGTGCCTCTGAAACGCAAGGTGCGGGAGCAAAAAGTAGAATACACAATGCTGTATCTGGCGCGGCTGCGAGTGATGTTCGATGGTAAGGCAAGGATATTCTCTGACCCCCAGTCCCTGCAAAAAGCCCTCAAAGATTGGGACTTGACCGGAAAGTGCAGGAAAGACAAGACGGCGGAAGATCGGGCTGACGGAGCGGATGGAGGACTTGATGAAAATGACTGATGAGAAACACTGCACGGCAGACTTTTATGATGATTTGCCCCGTGAGAAGATAATCTGTGCAAGATTGGGGTGATTGGACCTTTAGCTTTCAGGGAGTCCCTCCTTAATGTGAAATATAACTTTATGCTGAAATGTATGATTCTGCTGGCCCTTACTGGCGTAGGCCAAGCTTATTGGTGCTGGAAGTCAGCGTCTTATTGAGCGAGAGATGCTATTCATCAATAGTTGTTTATGAGGCTCCCTGAGAGACTTATGTACCTCCAGTCGAAGTCTCTTATTATTTGGAAAGTGGCTGTGTGGCATTGGGACCCCACAGAAGGGATGGCCGGTAACATCTGCCCCAATGCGTTTTACGCTCAACCGTCACAAGTTAAATAGTGCTTATTACTGCACAATTGTAGTTTTCTGGCTATATGTACTAGTAATTGCTAGTGAGGGGGGAAGTAAGCCGCTTATGCCTAGTTTGGGTTGGCATGGCAGGGGTGGGGGGTGGTGGGTACTTTTGTTACAGTTCACATGGTCACACTGGGCATGAGTGATTACGGCAATGCATTTGTTATAGCAGCTAGATTTGTCAGAACATGTAAAAGTGAAGAATGACGCACAGTGAACATAGGCAGGGATATAGAAGAAGCCTGCGATTGATGACATGGAACATAAGGGGTTTAAATTATCATAAAAAAATTGAGTAAAATTCTGGCGCACGTGAACAGAAAGGAGGTAGACATTGCGCTGCTGCAAGAGGCGCATCTTGTCCCTAATAGCGCTATGCTCACGAGGTGTAACCTAGCAGGGTCATTCCATGCAGCTGGCTTCACCTCACACTCCAGGGGTGTAATTACCTGGGTTAATCCCAAGTCAGGCATACAACTTGAAGAATGCAAGACTGATCCGGCTGGTAGATTTGTAATCTCAAGATGTCATGGTAGGGGTGCTGACTTTCAAATTCTAAATATATAGGGGTCGAACTATGGTGACCCTCAGTTCTACCATTCACTTTTAACATACATTAGGGGCTGCCACCCATTGCCACTAATTTGGGGTGAGGATCTTACCTGCGTGTTGGATCCGGCGCTTGATCGATCGAAGAGACCTCCTAGGCACCCATCTGCGGCTCCAAAGGCCATTGCTGATGCAGCATTGAAGTTGCAGCTGGTGGACGTATGGAGAGCCAGATCCCCCTGGGAGAGGCGGGGGACACGTACTACTCAGCGTACCATGTAACACACACAAGAATAGACTACTGGTTGATATTGGAGGCTCTACTACCCAGGGTAAGGGACTGCACAGTACTAGGTCGCTCCTTCTCTGACCACTCTCCTATTCTGTTAGCGATCGAAATTCACCCGAAGCCTCCCCCCTTTCTGTGGAGGTTTCCCCCATACTCCCTACTGGACACAGTATTCAAAGCCGAATTAGCTGCTGCTATTACTGAATTCTTTGAAATTAATGTTGGCTCAGTGGATTGCTTTGCCACGGTATGGGAGACATTTACGGTATACATAAGGGGAGTTGTCATGAATAAACATTCGGGGGTACTCGGCTCTATTAGAGGTAGACTTGCCCTGTTAGAGGACCGACTGAGTGCGCTGGAGACAGAGGCACATAAAGGGAACAACCCTCAGATTTTAGAACCATTGAAAATAACGTTGGAAGAGTACCACTGGGAAGCTGACTGCGAAATCAAGCACAAGGGGAAATACGCATTGGCCAGATCCTATGGTGAGGGAGAAAGGCCGGGCTCAGTGCTGGCGGTGATTGCCCGCTGACGGTATGAATCTGGAGTCACCCAAGAATTACTAGATGAGAAGGGAACTGCCCTGAAAGAGCAGGCGGAAATAGTAAATAGATTTGGCCAATATTATCAGAACCTGTACAGTTCCAAAATTACCCCAGGCAAAGAAAATATAGCGAACTACCTGGAATACATACAAGTACCCTGGCTGACGGACAGCCACAGAGAGTATCTCATGAAACCTCTTGACGCTGTTGAGATCCGTATGGCACTCACCTCCATGCGGGATGGAAGTGCACTTGGCCACACTTGATCACTCTGTTCCAGGAGATGGGAGAACCTGGCATAATGCCCACCTCCATTTGTGAGGCACTGATCGTAACCGTATTGAAACCTGACGAGGCTCCCCAAGAGTGCTCATCTTATAGACCAATATCATTGATAAATGTCGACACTAACATTTTTGCTAAAATATTCGCCAGCAGACTGACCCCGCTTTTGGCTATTTTGGTGGGTCCTGAGCAGGCGGACTTTGTACCTGGACGTACAGTATCCTACAATCTGATAACAGTTTTTGCGGCCCTACAGCATGGTAAACCGGGTGTCAAGAAGGCAGCAGTGTTTTTAGATGCTGAATATGCCTTTGATTTGGTTGAGTGGAAGTACATGCTGGTGGTGTTAAGGCGTTTGGGAGATGGATAAATTTTTTTAAGATTAATTTCAGTGCTTTATAACCCCCCACAGCTCGTGTGCATTAGAGAGATACTGTTTCATCCCCCATACAGATTTCTAGAGGCACAAGACAAGGGTGCCTCTTGTCACCATTGCTGTACGCCGTGGCTGCGGAGCCCTTGATCTACGATTTTTGTGAGTATCACGGCAATAGGGGCATTTGTTTCCCTAACTATAATCTTATTGTCTCTGCTTACGCGGACGACATGCTACTGCACATACCTGATCCGGACACTAGTTTTTCTCCATTTATCCGAGAGGTGTTGCGATTTGGCAGCATATCGGGTCTAAAAATTAATTGGGATAAATGTATTATCTTCTCTATGACCCAGGCCACAGTGCAGACGGCCTTAGATTATCCCTTTCAACGGACGTCGGACCCGGCCTGATACCTGGTTATACAGGTCCACTCCGATGCGGAACAAGTCCTCAGGGAAAATTATGGCAGAGCCATTACTAAATTGGAGGAAGATATAGACAGATGGATTCGCCTTCCTCTCTCACTTGTGGGGCGTGTGTCGCTGATGAGAATAATAATACTACCCAGATTCCTTTTTCTTTTTGTTATTTTCCGGTGGTGGTACCCCAACCAATTTTTAAAACACTAAGGACCCTGTTTAGTAAATTAGCTTGAACTGGTAAAACTCCCCATGTTAAACTGGACATAGTTACTTTGCATTATTCTGTGGGGGCCTGGGGTACCAGACCTGGAGCTATATTATCGTGTGGCACAGAGTTCGCACGCTCACACTTGGATCCACGGCCCACATAACTTGCCACATCTTCAAATAGAGAAGGTAGCTGCAAGCCCTGACCACCTCCCTCATTGTCTATTTCAGGCACCAATTAGGCGCTGCAGTGTGCAGGACTCAGTTAACTCTACTATTCACGTCTGGCACGTCTTGCTAAGAAAACAGGCAGGCGACTTATTACTTTCCCCGTTAATGCCAGTGGAATGGTACCATTGGCATAGCATTAGAGAGAGGGGTACTCCTCTCACTGGGAGCTTTACGGATACTCATGATGGGCGATTTGTTTATGGAAGGAAGAATGTGCACTTGGTAGGAGGCAGCGGAGGCCATACCCGACCTTACCCCTCTCACACAAGTTCATCATGCACTGAGAGCCTTACTTGGAGACAAACTGCAAGAACTTCTTGAGTTACCCTCTCCCTCGCTGGTGATACTGGCAATTATGACTGCACCTATCAATAATCTGGTGTAAGTGATCCTAATTTCAGGGTGCCAGGGACCTGAAGCTCAATACCCATAAGCTTTCCAGGGAGAATCCCATAATTTACAATGAAATACATGGGTCCAGCACTCCACTCCAGGAATGATCAAGTTAAACAAAATTAAAATCCATTCAGCAGATCTTTGTATAAACATTCTTTATTCATATTCTTCTTGCAAATCACACGACCGTAGCCAACGCGTTTCATCCCTAATGACTTCTTCAGGGCAAAAATATTAGCAGGACGATTTTCTAACTTGTCCTCTGGCCAATTTTGGCGATATGTCACTCTCTCGTAAAACAGCCTCCTCAATATTTTCAAATATCGTTCTCCCTACATTCGGGGAATCCAATTATAGTGTGTGCTCCCAATAAAGCGTAAGCAGCATTAACCCGCCTCAATTAGTAGTGCGAAATCCGTCTGCACCCGTCCCGTGGTCCTTCCAAAGGTATTGGTCTTTTCTGACTTCGACCTGCTCCAACAGAATCTTGGCGCCAACCAGAGATCTACCATTGAAAACAAAAGGGCACCTGATGCCAAAGCAGCACCCTGCACCTGGCCGCAGTGGGTGTACCTTGTGTACTAATTCAGATCCCCTTTGCCCCAAACTTAACCCTAGGAGCTTTGCTCCCTCAACTTTTTGGCTTGCCTGAGAGCAGCCACCAACCAACGGCCCCCTAGCCCCATAGGCCGACATTGGGCCTCTGCACTCTGCACCCGGCCGCACTAGTGCAGTTGAGGGTGCTCTTTGAGTGCATCCTTGACCCTGGTGAAACCCTTGTTCTGAAACTCAACCCTCAAGACTGATTGCTCACCTGCAAACCAATGACCTCATTTTCATTATAGGATTGCTTTGACTGTTTTGTTTGGTTGTGTTTGCATGGAAACCTAAGCCACTGCGTTTTAATGTCAAAGTGCTTTACTTACTTTTGTCTAGGAAATGTCCCAGTGTGATATCTAGGCATACCACACTGAGTAGAAATAGTAATCTAAAATGTATTCTCAAGAGTAGTCTGAAAAGTAATCATTAAGTAATTACAAATATCTATTTTCTTTAAATGTTTTAGAAACCTGTAATACATTAATTTTCATCCAGCTTGCATATTCTGATCAACCTGTTTTGAAAGGTGCAATTTTTACATACCTGTCCCAAGTCCTGCTTGGTTCTTAAAATAAAACACAACTAAAGTAATACGTTTTATACAAACAATTGGTCTGACTTTAGTCTTTGAGTGTGTTACATAATTTCTTAGCTGAATGTGTACAGTAAATGCTTAACACCACCTTACTGCTTGCCCACACTACCATAAGTAGAGAGTAAGGCATTATCCTATTTTCACTCCTGTAAGCCTTTGGAGATCCATTGGACTCTGTGCATACTATACCTTACTTTGGTATAGTATATACAGAGCCAGCTTCCTACAGTAGGCAGAGAGGTTGCCCCGAAGTACATCAGGATATCCCTACTAGCCACCATCAGGGTCAAGCTGCAAAAGAATAGGGCACAGCGGAGCTGGGTTTGCTCAACCCAAATGCCTAATGAGACCAGTTGGGGTGTAAGCCTCACTTTGTAGCCAAAACATCCAATATTCTATCACCCACCGTTTTCACTAGGCCCCAGTTTTTTGACATTGCCACAGTGTGTGCATCAGGGTGCCCTTCAAGCAGCATCCCCTCAGGCATTGTTCATCTGTTGCCCGACCCATACGTAACAGGCGGGTGCAAGTGTAGTATGCTCTACGCAGGATTTTGAATTGGATCAAGCTGAATTTCCTCTGCATCATGACCTCTCTGAGATACCCACACCCCTGCCCTCATTCACCATCCTCCAATCTACCCAGATCCCTCTCCCAACTTTCTCTCAAAGATTAAAGCGATGGAAGGCTGTTACTCAAGAGTGTGGAGTAGAGCCGGGACACTGCATGCTCTGTCGGGGGGCACCCAGCACCCTGTATTCCACGGGAGACTCCTCTTCCTGTAGGGCCCTTCATTTACCTATAATGAATCACATCTGTCGGTACTTCGGAAATTGACTCCCTGACAGCTCATATTCAGCATGCAAATCAGTAAACGTGAGTTACTGAAAAAGGGTAAACCCGGAATCACTGGGACCTGGGTGCTAAACAGTATACAGAGAAAGTGGTTCCAGTATTTATAACATCACAAGTGTGTCAGTGATCAAGGCAAACCAAACAAGATACAAATAAACAAAATTAATCAAACGAAGGGGTTGTTTTTCAAAACAGTGTTAATTAATCACACTGATGTTTATTTAGAAGGTCATTACAAAAAAGAAACATCACATATTAAACATTTAAATCCACAATTTGCCGTATTGCAGTGCCCAGGGGAAGGTGGTAGGGTTGGGAAGTGGTAGCGATGAGGTAGTGGGATATAAGAGTGTAAGTCACAATAAATCACAGGCAATAGTTAATCATATGCCATAAAACATGAATTAAGTACATCAAAAAAGTGAAAGTACATAATGTCTGTACTAATATGCCATGTAACATTCAACGTCCTCAGTAATCCAAGTACTGTAGGTTAGACTGGCATCGGGCAGTAGTCGACGTTTCGACCCCTTGTGCGGTGTAGGCATGGATGGATGCCTTACGGGTGGGGTCTTCTTCAGGACAGTGTGTGGGTGACGTGAAGTAGCAAGGCACCATGAATGGGCGAGCTGCTTCCACAGCGATAGTGATCATCGTCAGAGGTCCTACTCCTTGGACGGGTTTCCTGATTGATTCGGGTACCCCAATCATTTGAATTATTGGATTTGTTTCTTTCCATGCGCCTTTGATGCAATCGGCTGCTGGTCATTGGAATTAATTGAATATAGTGGCCTTTTCGCTCTCTTCCCTCCATGAGCTTCCGACGCCGTGTTGATCTCCGTCATCGATGTATCAGATCTCCCTATTCCCCATTCGCGGTGCCTTGCTACTTCACGTCACCCACACACTGTCCTGAAGAAGTCCCCACCCGTAAGGCATCCATCCATGCCTACACCGCACAAGGGGTCGAAACGTCGACTACTGCCCGATGCCAGTCTAACCTACAGTACTTGGATTACTGAGGACGTTGAATGTTACATGACATATTAGTACAGACATTATGTACTTTCACTTTTTTGATGTACTTAATTCATGTTTTATGGCATATGATTAACTATTGCCTGTGATTTATTGTGACTTACACTCTCTTCTATCCCACTACCTCATCACTACCACTTCCCAACCCTCCCACCTTCCCCTGGGCACTGCAATACGGCAAATTGTGGATTTAAATGTTTAATATGTGATGTTTCTTTTTTGTAATGACCTTCTGAACAAACATCAGTGTGATTAATTAACACTGTTTTGAAAAACAACCCCTTCGTTTGATTCATTTTGTTTATTTGTATCTTATTTGGTTTGCCTTGATCACTGACACACGTGTGATGTTATAAATACTGGGACCACTTTCTCTATATACAATCAGTAAACCTGGTCACTGCATCTTCCCTTCATATGTCACCAAGTTTGGAGATCCCAGCAGGCCCCTTTTTTGATGTCCCTCTATCTTGCGCAATCCACGGAGGATCTCTAAGCCCAAAGTGTGGTCATCAATGTCAATCTACCCGCCACCCCAGTGTATGCATCGCCCTCTTCTATGTTGACCACTATCTCCATGCTAAAGGGAATGGGGTATCTCTCCCTCTCCGTAGAGTTGCCGGATGGTTGTTTGTGGGGCGAAAAGGCCCAAGAATTAGCAGTCAGCAGCAGTGAGGCCCAGTAATAGAGCCAGAGGTTCGGGAGGGCAATGTCCTCCTCCATCTGGCGTCTTGTCAGTAACAAGAGGGCAATTCTTATTATCCCACTGCCCCAGAGCCGAACCCTTGTGATATTGTCCACCCTGTGGAAGAAGGCATCTGGGACTGGGAAGGGGGTATGCTGCAGGATGTACAAAATGTTGGTAAATAGATCATTTTATAAAGGGCCACTCACCCCAGGAGTGAGATTCCTCCATCTCTCCATATCCCTCTGATAGGCCTTTAGGATTTTCACCAGTTTTCCCTGCAGATACAAGTCCTGGTTTGGTGTCACAAAAATACCCAAGTATAGTAACTCCTGCAACCTCCATCGGAATGGGCAATCCAGAGCCCAGTTTGGGTCGCCCACATCCATGGAGAAGGCCACCAACTTTTGCTAATTCATGCAGAACACCGTATAGGTCCCAAATCTCCAGGATGAGCAGATTTCTCTGCACAGAGCTCGGGAATCCACAAGGTAGAGGAGGATATCATCAGCATATAACGAGACAAAGTCCTCACAGCCCGGGTCCCTTCGGAGGTCCAATATTTGTGGGTCTATTCGGATCCACGATGCCAGGGGTTCAAGAGCGAAGGTAAAATGTACGGGTGAAATATTTGTACGTCTCATTTCATCAGGAATAACTTTGACCCCACGATATCAGCTTCACTTATCAACCAATGTTTGAAAAATATATACAAACCCTCTCCGAGCACACATTAAGAAATAGATAGTCAATAACAGTCTCAAAGTCTCCAATATTCTAGTCCACTTTTAATCCTTAGACATCCGTTCAGGGACATGATTCAATCCATATTCGATTTTCATAAATACAGCTTCATCAGCATGGCTTAGTTCCTCAACAATGCAACTTGATACAATCAATTCATCAACTATACTACTAAGCCAAGGAAACACATAAAGAACACAGCCATTACTGTGTTCTATATGTGTTTCCTTGGCTTATTCTTTTGAAACCTTTATTATTATACATAGTCTATCACTATATTGGGAGACGGTTCTGTCTCTTTTGATCACAATTATACTAGCTTTTTTTCTTTCTGGTAGGAAACTTCACTTTACATGATACACTAATGGGTGACGGTTTTGTCTTTAGACTTGAGACAACTCTTGTGACACTGTGTATGTGGAATTGCAGCCCTGAAGAAGTCAAGGGGTGAGATAACACATGCCAAAGCACGTGGTGGCTGTAGGAAACTGCATTGTTGATGAATCAACTGTAACAAGTTTTATTGTTGATGAACTAAGCCATGCTGTTGATGAAGTTGTATTGATGAAAATCTATTATGAGTTGAATCATGTCCCTGAACGGATGTCTATGGATTAAAAGTGGACTAGAATATTGGAGACTTTGAGACTGTTATTGACCATCTATTACTTAATGTGTGCTGAGAAAGAAATTGGATAGATTTCCTACTCTCTTAATTGAAGGGACTTTTGGGGTGGAATTGGCACTGGACCCTTCCTCACCTGGTAGCAACATCATTACTGCAGTACAACTACCTCCCAATACTGTTTGCTGAGCGCCCATTGTCTTTTTCTTTACTGCAAAAATCACAGCAGCCAATGAAAATGCATATTTTCTTTGTAACAGTATAAACAAACTACATTGCCCATGATGCACATATAATAGCCACGCCTCCATTGTCCATAAGAACCCTTTGCGTGTAGCCATCTTCCTCTTTCTTTGCTGCTCACAGCAAGAGTTAAGTGCACCTGATTTCATGTTCCCTCACTCTGCTTTGCATGGGGATTGATTCGTTATTTAATGCTTGCTTTTTTGTCTATGACAATTGTTAAATGCTTGATGGTATGATTTTATGGTGCTTAATGTGATTGTACCTGTAATCGTGCCGTTTAGGACAGATTCGGAGCGTCGCTCCGGTCTCTTCATTCTAAAAGCCTCCTTCAATTGTGGTATTGACAGCGGAGCGGCTGCTTCCGGTTTTCAGGGCTTGCGACATCGTCGCGCTACTCATTAACAGTCTTTGACCGGCAGAGCGGCGGCCGCTTCACACACCGGAGCCTCATTCACCGGGAAAGCCCTTAGCGCTGGCGTTGGGCCTCCCTCATAGCCCTCCCACACCGTACAGGCCGGATGGCTCTCGGCCGACGTGCGCGCCCAAGCAGACCAAATTGGGCTACGTTTGGGCTGGTTTTTTGTTGCGTTTGGGCTGCGCACATCGGCGCGAATCCCTGGCTCATTTGAAATGCTTTTTCGAGCATTTTACACACCGGTTCCCTCTCTGTGCAGATCGCCTCCCAAAAAGGTTGTTAAATACTGGCCAAAGAGTGAGCACACGCTCTTAATAACATCACTTGGCTCAGGTCACTGACCAATTGGATTACAGCTTTGCTGAGGGGGTTTAGGTGAACTGTGTTACTGGATTTGTGTGCTTGTGGGCTGACACCCCCCCAATACCCTTCTGGTGGTGGATATAAGAGCTGCTCAGCTACTTCTTGACATTTATACCTTGATTCACTCCACCCTGATTATGGATGAGTGGGCTCAGTACCCAGATGAGTATTATGAGGAGGAGGTAGGTGAAGGACAGCAGGAGGCTGTCTTGGAGGATAACCTCGTTGAAGCCTTGGACGCGTCCGTCCAATCTTCAGTAAATAAAGCAATGGAGACTACGGTTCCTCAGACCGTGCAGCAAGCTCTAGCTGTAGCCCTGCGTCCAATTAGAAAGCAACTAGAGGGTTTTGCAAAACGTCATGGTTATGACAAAAAGCAACAGAAAAGGAAGTCTGAAGCTTCTACCTCCGGCACAGGCTCAGGTACCCCGAAGCCATGGCCGCCTGCCCAGGCCCTATCGACACTGCCTGCCAGTGGGACAGCGGAACACTCCTATGCAGGAGAGGAATCAAGGGCTAGGTCCAAAGTGCAGGATGACATGGATACTTCTACCACTAATACCGATACCGATACCGACACATCTGAGGAGCCTCCTCCCCCAAAAAAGGCGAAGATTGTGCTCCAGTCTGCGGCGGAGCCTTCTAACACACCTTTTACCTTTGACCCTTCCGAGATTATTCACCCCTGGTCTTCGGACTGGATACCGCCTCCCGCGGTTTCAGATTATCTTCATGAGAATCTGAGGAAGGGGTTTTCTAGAGAGGTACGCAATTGCCTCAAATCGGAGTGTCCTCGGCCGGAATTGCCGGACAAGGTGGCGGAGACACCCGAAATTGACGCTAGCCTACTCACGTTTCTAAAGAAATTCTCAAAGGATTCCAAACGTGGACTCGACCGCGCGTGGCGCGGATGTCAGGACAAGATGTTAGGCGTTGTGGGACCTTTGGCCAAGATATTGGAAATGGCGCTGGCGGCCAAAGAGAGCGCCGGTCCCATTGATCCTGACATTCTGGCGGGTTGGACTCAGCGGGCTATTTGCCTCATCGGAAATGCAAATTGTGCGATCTTGTCAGAGAGACACAAGTCCTTATTAATCAGGATGGACAGCAACCTGACTGATTTAGCGGATGCTGAGCCAAGGCCCTTAGCTGGCGGTCAATTATTCGGAGAGCGCTTTGTGAAGGACGTTTCAAGGTACGTCGGAACCTTTACCTGCCTGGATAAGGCACAAAGTGGTATCAAAAGGGTCTTTAACCAGAGAGTTTTTAATCGGGCCGGGCGAGGCGGGGGCCGCTCGTCAGGCCGAGGAGTTCATCAAGGTTCCCAACGCGGCGACTTCGGTCGCGGCAGAGGAGATTGGGACTCAATCCGTGGAGGTACCTTTTACCCATCACGAAGACCATTTAACAGAGGTCGTTTCCATTGCGGAAACAACAGAGCGAACTTCAAGGCACAACATTCCGCAGGTGAGTGTAGTAGATCACTATCTCATTCCTTTGGGGGGTCGTACTCGACATTGTCTCAAACAGTGGCAGGTCCTGACTCAGGATGCTTGAGTGTTGCAAACCATTCAAGGGTTTCGGTTGGAGTTTTACTCTCCTCCGTGGCAGTCAGCTCTTCCAACGTGTCTCCATCTTTCCCAACAAGATTGCAATTTCATAGACGAGGAGATTGCAGACTTGCTGCAGAAGCGCGCGATTGGTCAGTGTCACGAAGGGCCTCACGGTTTCTGCAGCAACATCTTTATCGTACAGAAGAAAGGAGGTGGCAACAGGCTTGTGCTGAACCTCAAAGAATTCAATCAGTTCCTTACCTACAATCACTTCAAGATGGAGGGCATCCATCTTCTAGCGGATTTGTTACAGGAGGGAGATTGGCTGGTTCGGTTGGACCTCAAAGACGCCTATCTCTCCATCCCAATCTTCCCTCCCCACCGCAGGTTCCTGCAGTTCAGATGGAACGGCCGGTGGTACAAATATTTGGCTCTTCCTTTCGGGCTCTCCTCAGCTCCATGGTGCTTCACCAAGGTGATGAAACCAGTGGTCGCCTATCTCAGGGAGAGAGGAATACGGCTCATAATATACCTAGACGACCTCTTGATCATGGCACAGAGTCCAACCACACTCAGGCAGCACCTCGTCCTTACGACAACGCTGCTTCAGAGCTTAGGATTTGTTATCAATCCAAAGAAGTCGGTGATTGTTCCGACTCAGGTGATAGATTTCCTTGGGTTTACAATAGATTCACAGTCAGCCCAGCTGTGCCTTCCAAAGACGAAATTGAGGGATCTCAAGAAAGAAATTCTGAAGTTATTGAACAGTCAGACGGTCACACTCAGGGCGATTGCCAGTGTAGTAGGGGTTTTGGCCTCGCCGATTCAAGCGATATTTCCGGGCCCTCTTCATTACAGGGCCCTTCAGCGCCTGAAAATCAGACATCTTCAGAAGGGACTGTCCTATTCGGACAGCATTCCACTGTCACAGGAAGTCAGAACCGAACTACAGTGGTGGCTAGGTCACGTAGACGCCTGGAACGGCAAGGGCTATATTCGGCTCACAACCAGAGGTGATAATCGAGTCCGACGCCAGCGATGGGGCTGGGGCGCACGCTGCGGGGACATCTCCACGGGCGGCAGATGGTCTCCGCAAGAGCTATCCTTGCACATAAACTGTTTAGAACTGCTCGCAGGGTTGTTCGCAATTTGGACGCTATCCCAGAGGCAGACCTCTTGTTGCATCCTCCTCCGCATGGACAATGTGTCCGCGGTGAGGTATATCAACAAGTTGGGTGGCATGAGATCATCGCTTCTTGTACAGATAGCCAAGGACTTTTGGCATTACTGCCTCACAAATCAGATCTCGGTGATGACAGAATACATCCCGGGCCAGACCAACCAGGTAGCCGATTGGAATTCCAGGCATCTCAGGGATTACAGCGACTGGAAGCTGCTTCCCGAAGTCTTCCAGTGGCTCCAGACGATTTGGGGTCCATTCCAGATGGACCTATTTGCCTCCAGACTCACATGCCAGATTCCTCAGTTTTTCAGCTGGAGGCTGTCCAGGTGGCGAAAGCGACCAATGCCTTCCTACAGGATTGGTCGAATGCGATTCAGTATGCATTTCCCCCGTTCTTGCTGATCCCCAGAGTGATGACACAGGTGATCAGACAAAGGGCAGAGATAGTCCTGGTGACGCCGTGGTGGACGTCCCAGTCGTTGTTGCCCAAGTTGTTACAGTGGAGTTGCGATCTTCCTCGGCTGATTCCGGATTCGGAAACGCTATTGCTGGGCCCTCTTCAGGAACGACATACTATGATTCTAGAGGGCAGACTCACGCTGATGGCATGGAGGCTTTCAGGGAACAGTGGCACTTGCCAGGAGTTTCGAACAGGACTTCTGAATTTATCAGACAGGCCTGGGCACCTTCTACCAGGAAACGGTATTCCTCAGCCTAGAAGAACTGGATGGATTGGTGCGTGGAACGACATTTGGATCCCGTGGGGACAGACTTACCCCACGTGTTAAATTTCCTGTCAGATAAGGCAGCGGACGGTCTGGCTTATCGATCGGTAAACAATTTTCAGTCAGCCATTTCTGCGGGGCATGCCCAGGAAGACGGGAAAACGGTGGGTATGCACCCGGTAGTATGCAAACTCCTTAAGGGAATTAGGGTTGCTAACCCACCTAAACCCAAATATACGGGTCTGTAGGACGTTTCCTTAGTCATTTCATTATTTAACAAGTGGCCTATTAATGCACTCTTATCTAGGAAACAGTTATCAGCCAAACTGGCTATGCTGCTTTGCCTGTCGTCGTGCAGACGTTCATCGGATGTGAGAGCACTCAACGTTACAGGTAGAGTATTTACCCCTGAAGGGGTTTCATTCAATATTGCTGGTCGTACTAAAACATTGTCACGTCATATTGATTACAATGCTTTTCCTGAAAATGAGAAACTATGTGTGGTACAATGTTTAAAGATGTATGAAGACTGTATGAAGGCATTGAGGCCTCAAGGTTGTTATCAGTTGTTGATTGCACTGCAGAAACCATTTAAACCAGTGGCGGCCGCCACCATTGCCAGATGGCTTCGTTTTATAATGCAAGAAGCTGGTATTGACACCCAAATATTTGGTGCTCATTCAGTAAGAGGCGCTATGGCGTCAAAAACTTTCATGTTGGGTTCTAACATTCAGGACATTATGCGTTGTGCAGATTGGTCCTCTGAGTCAACTTTTAAAACATTTTACTATAAGCCGGTGGGTGATATTACTTCTGTGGTTTTTAATGAGCGTTAAACTAGCATAATCTGAAGCCTCCGGTCCTGTAATAGAATCAAAAATTTGCTAGCATTCGCGCCAATAATTTTCAATTCTATTAAGGACATGGAGACGAGGATTATCCCACCCGGCTTTGTTGACAATACAAAAGCATGCCCGCCCATGTTCACTGTTGACATATTGGTTTATACAGTGGTTACGGTTGTATCATTTCCTTTATTGCAGGATCAGACAAGAAGTCTGAATAGAATACGGCAGACGACACGAGCTTAATCTTGAAGCCTTGGTTATTTCTTCCACTTTGGAGGAGTTGTACAGTTATTCGAGTTAACATTTGGACTTGCATTCTCTGCAAAGAAAGAGAAAGATGGCTACATGCAAAGGGTTCTTATGGACAATGGAGGCGTGGCATCATGGGCAATGTAGTTTGTTTATACTGTTACAAAGAAAATATGCATTTTCATTAGCTGCTGTGATTTTTGCAATAAAGATTGAGAAGCATAATCCTCGCCTCCGTGTCCTTAATAGAATTGAAAATTCTTGGCGCGAATGCTAGCAATTTTTTTTATTATAACCTCTATAAGAATATGCATTAAATAATGTAATCCCGACATCTGCATTTTCGGATAGGCCCAAAGAGAGTCAAAGAACACCCAGAGTCTTAAAACGAGTCTGCTTCAAATAGACAGTGTAGGAAAGTAGGATCTGCTTCTTTTGGTTACCCCCACTTTTTGCTTCATGTTACACTGTTTTGACTAGTCTGACTGGAATCCTGCTAACCAGGACCCCAGTCTATCTGCTTTCTCCTTAAATTGGTTATGTTGTGTACTAGGGTCACTACAGATTGGATACAGAGGTACTCTTGTCAGTCCCTAGTATATGGTACACATGTACCCAGGGCATAGGTACCCCAGAGGCCTCCCATGGGCTGAAGCATGTATTATGCCATCCATGAGATGCCATGGAAAATGGAACTACAGGCCGGCTACTGTAGCCTGTGTAAGTTGGTGCTTGCACCACTTACGAAAGATGAAAGGTTCATTATATCTACAGGTCACTACACTTAAAACTTATAAGACACCCCGATAGCAGGCCTTAACAATCCTGAAGGCAAGGTGCTGGGTTTTAAGGGAGAGGGTGCTCCTGCATGAGCAGAGCCCTTCTGCATACTTCGGGGACCATTCTCCCGGGTTGTCTGTGACGCAGCCAGGCTTATAGGTAGAGGTGCATTATATAACTAAGGCTCCTGGTTTTCAGTTTTTATGGATGTTTATAGATAATTACAGACAGAAAACAAAGTGTATTCTATCTGTGTTTATTTGTAAAAGCGGATAAATGCAGAAAAGTGGGCTTTTTGTGGGTGACTCTCCATGGTGTTTTTCGTGATTTCTAAAATAACAGCTGAGCAGATAAGCAGCAAGAGAAGCTAAAAATAGGTTATTTACCAAAATGCAGGTGTATGGTAACATATATTTGTATTATAATGCTTATATTTACCGGAAGGTGTAGTGTTTTGGTATATATTTGGCTGCTTAAATTGCTACAACGCGACAGGCAGCAAAGTGTGAGTACATGTTTTTCAGTTAAATAAATGTGAAAACATCCCATTTTATGACTCCATATATTCGCAAATCGCAAAATAAATATGGATAAATTCCAATAAGATGGGCAAAAAATAAATATGGATAAATACAGACGGAAATGTTAAAAAAATAAATACCATAAAACCGGGAGCCCTAATTATAACTGGGGCTCCCGGTTTTATGGTATTTATTTTTTTGCCATTTCCGTCTGTAATTATCCGTATTTCTTTTTTGGCATTTTCTCTGTATTTATCCACATTTATTTTTTCCACACACGAAAGACGACGCAACAGCTAGTATTTTTCCACATTTATTTAAATTGAAAACACAACGAAAATAAGATGCATTTCTACACTTGAAGTTGAAGGCATTGAGTAAACTTAGTGCTGCAGTACTTCTATAATATACAAGAAATGCATTGCATTTGTTAGTATCACAGTATTAATTGATCCAACTTTCGAGTGCCATGCTACATACATTAGTTGCAATTCCCACAGTACAAACGTCTGCATTTTTCATAGTAATTTTTTTTAATGTTTCCTAAGTAAAGTGTCTTGATTTGTTTTGATCCTATTAAAATCTTTTTATCCATCTCACTTCCGTTCCGAAAATGGAGCTTCATTTGTGCTTTCCTAACTGCGGATATATTTTGAATTATTTGTGTGGTTCATTCGCATTCATTGAAATCGTATCTGTTACCAAAAACTACATCCTGCTGCATATCCTTTCACTCTCCATGTATCCCAGCAATATATTCACATATTTCTTATTACAAAATCCTCTCCCCTTATAGTCAAAGAAAGTAATCACATTTTTCCATGTTAAAAGAATAAGCAGAAATGTGTGGGAAGACATAGACTGCCACTTGCCCTCTGTGTTTGAATGAGCAGCAATTGTGACTAGTTAAAAAAGCAAAAGCACCTTTGTTGCTCATTCACCTTCTGAACTCCAGCATGGCAATTTTGGGGGTACTGCAGCGCCTCCCACGCCCCTACTTCCAAGCCCTCAATTTCCATTGAACTACAAATGTAGTGCAACATTCTGGGGACGATCCCCTGCAAGATGGGTGTGCACATTTGCAGTTGTTGCAGTATAAACTCATGACTACAAGTACCAGGATGAAACAGAGTAGCTAGGATGTGTTGCACTGTTCAAATATGACATGAGCGCCTTATGATCTTTGCCTCTAGTGAGAAGTCTGTGTGTCACATGTAGACTGGCAGTGTGTCTGCAGAAAACAGGCTGAAGGTATGCCGTAGTATGTTCTCAGCAGGCTGGCCGTGTGCCTAGACACCAGATGCAGCCTTTACAACAAGGACTTCAAGTACCAGAATACTCTAGTACAACGAGAACACCCGCATGGACATTTTGTCTTCTTGCCTTCGGTCAGCAGGATGAGTAATGAAAGGACCAGATGAGCTGTACAAGTCTGACGAGGGAATGTGGGATGCAAACAATTTATAAAATGATGGGGATGCTGCTCCCTGAGCCTCCCTGCAGCCAGCCCGCACAGATGGTGCGCCTGAGATGTGCTTCCTCACTGCTGATTTAGCACATGCCAGAAGGTGACCTCATCCATGCACAGTTTTAATAGTATTTTTCCGTTTCTAAATATAAATACAGACAATGGAAAAATAGTTTTCTGTCTGTATTTATGTGTATAAATCCGTAAAAATGGAAAACCGGGAGCCCTAATTATAACCTCGCGGTAAATGCTATCTTGAAAACAGCTGCAACAAAACTTGTCGCGTTTGGTATAAAACACCTTGGAATCATACCTCCACATTGGTAACCGGTGTGGGATGTAAGATTCCACCCTTCTGAAGCAAGCTTCGTGGGGTCCCTGGTCTTCTCAGTACCAGCCTTCTTGACCTGGTCAGCACAAAATGGATGCTGCCGACCAGAGACACATTTCTGCCCTCCTGCTGCTGAGCCTAGCTTGAGCAGGGGAAGGCAGTAAAATAAGCGTCCCGTCACAGGGAGGCGTGACCACCTCCCACACAGGATGTATTGTATTGGGACTGGATGGGTGCACTTCCAAAGTACCTGAAAGTCTGCATGAGGGGCCCACTTGGTGTCCTTGTGCATAGTCCAGTTCAAACCCGTTCTGGGAGCCGTTGGTTCCTGCTCTGGCGCAAAACTGGACAAAGGACAGGGGAGTATCCTCCCCATTGTCCCGACCCTCCTTCGGGTGGGTCCCCTGAATCTGTCCATCCCTCTCCCGTGGGTCAAAAGATCTTACCTGGCTGTGAGAATTTAAATTCGACGTGGACAAGATTCAACAAGAAGAAACCACCTAACTTCAACCGTCTGGACACTTTGGACTTCGCTGGACTTCGGCTGGGCCCGACTCTGTCTCCCTCTCCATCCAAAGCTTGGTCTGTGCCTGTGCACCATACAGGCTCCGTGCAGGACCTGTGGAGCATCAAAGACAACAGAAGTATATCCCGTGGAGTGCAGGAGTCACTCCCCAGCATCTGCAGGCACCGCATCTGACCGGTTTGCTGCTCCTGAGGACTCCAAAGATTCCAGCAAAACAAGCGGTGGGTTCCAACGTTCCTTGAGGCTCAGCTGCCATCTCACCAAGTTTGAGGCCAGTATTACTCATGGGAGTGCATAACTTGAACCCCTGTGCACCACGTACTTTCGCAAGAGCATATGTTTGTTGCTGCTCCTGAACCTTGAGCACTGGGCTGTTGATCGCCGCCACCTCAGCGCACATATCCTATCAAGAACTCCGGCCTCCATTCACTCTGTGCCCTGCAAGCTGTTGTTCTTTGAAACTGCATGAGGGCCCCTCGTGACTTCTGTGGTTCCCACCTGTGGGTCTCTGTGAGGGTCAACTTTACTTTCTTGTGGCTTACCTAGTTGCTCTAGGATTGCCCTGACTCCCCTGCAATTGGTGAGTCCCCTGGACCTTGCTGGTTCACTCCGCAACCTTTCTTGACCTTCTGCTTGGGTTGCCGTTGCCAAGGCTTGTTTGTGCTCCTGCCGGACACCGACCCCTCAGCACTCAACATCCTTTGTGGGACAGCTCGCTTCCGGCTCCTGGTTGTCTTCAACATTGCCTGGTCCCCCTGGCTGCAGAGTCAAGAAACCCTTCATCTCACATCGGTGGGCATCTGCTTACTGAGCCCCTGGTCACTCCCAAGGACCGAGAATCTGTCCCCTCTGCTTTCAGGTTCTCTTCTCTTCTCTTCCTCATGAATCCACATTTGGATTCCACCGGACACTTTTCTCCTTCCCTGCAGTGACTGTTGATTGAAGACTCCCATGGAGATCGACGGCTGTTTCCGATGCCACTTCAGACCTATCCACTCGGTTCCCCTGGTATTGGTAACTCGGGTACCACAGTATCCACGGGTGGGGTGTCTCTCTAGCCTCCTAACTTCCACAGGGTTTCTTCCTAGTCCTTTGGGAAGCGTCCTTAAACTGTAAAAGTGCAACCACGACTCTCCCATTGAATTATACGGCGCACGTGGTCGTTTACTCATACTGCACCCATCCTCCGTCGGGTCCCTGCGTACTCACCTTGGGTGGTTTCCTTAGGGTCCTAGCGATCATACACCTTCTAGACTTGGTCTTGACTCGAGCTGTGGTTCTTATACCCCTATTTTAGTACACGGTTTGATCCCCCTCTGGGCCCTCTCCAGCCTTCTAACTTCCACGGGGTTTCTTCCTAGTGCTTTCGGAAGGGACCTTAAACTGTAAAAGTGCAACCGCAACTCTCCTATTGAATTGTACTGCACAATCGGTCATGTACGTACACTGCACCCATCCTCCGTGGGGTCCCTAAGTACTCACTTTGGGTGGTTCCTTGGAGTCCAGCGATTATACACCTTCTAGACTTGGTCTTGACTCGAGTTGTGGTTCTTAAACCCCTATTTTAGTACACGGTTTGGTCCCCCTCTGGGCCCACTGTGCATTATTGCTACGTACGATTGATTCTGTACTACAGTATTGTGTGCTTTGTGCTGTATCCTTGTGTAGAGGATACTAGAGAGTGTTATATAAATAAATACATATTTTTATAACTACTGTGTTGTTCCCTTTCATTTAATTAATACTAAAGGTGACATTCTGGTAAAACAAGCTGCTTTACATTCCTTCATGATTAAGCCTGAAGGCTGCTCTTCAAAGCTACTACTAGAATAGCTTTCTAAAGGTTATCTTTGACCTCATACACCATAAGGGTCGTTTGGACTGGTGCAAGGTGCCCACTTTAATTAAGGGACAGCATATACCAGGCCAACTTCTCACAGACAGTATCGATAATTCCAAAGTGTGGGGTGATATTGGTTCCCCAAGAGAGGAATTCTGAAAACAAACCACCTAGCCCCCTTGGTTCATACCCCAATGCTTTTACTAGTCTGGACATAAATGCTGCTAGCAAGTAGAAACATAAATGTTGTAATTAACGTCCACCTTCCAGTTGTGGTGGCTGTAACATAAGGATATTAGCCCTAGGCTTTTTATACCCCCTGATAAAAATTTGCTAGAAAGCCTCTGTGTAAAAAAAGCCTTTAGCTAAATACAAAGGTATGCCAGAAAGAGGTATAGGTAGCAAGGGAGAATAATCATCTTGATTAAGTTGCATTGACAGATTAGACCAATGTGAAATGATGCCACTTACTAAATATCTCCTGCGTTCTGCCAGATAGTACGCCATAATTAGATTCCCTTACCTCTTCCATTTTCACAGAGACTTAGACCCCCAGGTAGGTCACCAAATTGACAAATCGCCTTTCATCCCAAGAAGGGACAGTGCTGGTAAGGACTAGGGTCTTATCAAGGTTTAGTTGGTACACAGAGATAGACCCACACTCATTAGCCAATTTTTCAACAGCTGCCAGAGAATCCTCTGGGGCAGAGGTCATGATGGTAATGTTGTCTGCACAGGCAAGCAGTTTGCTCTCAAGTTGATGGATCCGCAGCAAAGCAGGCTCTTGAGGGCTTGAATTTAAGGTTCTATATAGTGCGCAAAGAGCAAAGGTGAAAGTGGACATCACTTTACAGGTGCATGACGTATCTAAATTAGGTTGGTAGAAGACGCTGAACATAAAACGCTAGCCTTAAGTCTGGTAAAGCTGTTGAATCAAAGCAATAAAGCGTGGCCCAAACCCGTAAATAGCCATTATGGCCCTAAGAAAAGGTCATGAGCCTCTTTCGAAAGCCTTTTCAGCATCTAACATTATTGCTCTGACCATATTTCCTCGAGAATAGTCTGCCTCAAGAGCAGTGACTGATAACAATACTGAGATTGGCGGTTTTATCCCGCTGTGGAACAAAACCATGTTGATTCTCATCAACAAGATCAGAAATAACCGTAGCAAGCCTGTATACTAAAATCTAAGTATAAATCTTGGAATCAGCATTAATCAAAGAAATAGGCTGATATGAACCACCGAGAAAGGGATCTTTCCTTTTCTTAGGAAAGATGACTATTTTTGTCTCAGTCCATGACCCAGGAACCTGCCCAAGTAATTCAAAAGAGTTGAATAGATCAAGGAGAACCGGTACCACAAGATATGACAAACTAACATAGAAATCGAATGGAAGTTGATCGGTGACACAGGCCTTGCCTCATGCCAGCTAGCCAATTGCGTCTTACACTTCAGAGGCCGATATTTGACCTTCTTGCTTATGCTACTGTGTAGTAGACAGTTTCCGATGATGGTGGACCCGAAGAAACTGAATGGTCTGGTCTGTGGAAGGGACCAATACCTAGGCATACCACTTATGATGAATGCTGTGGAACTCCTCTTGCATAAAGGCAGGATTGATCACAGTAGCACCTTGAGAGTTCTTAATCCCAAAAATAGCATATGCATTAGATCTATCACGGACCCAGAAAGGTAACAGCCCATTTCTTCGATAAAGAATTGTGATCTGATATAACCCTAGGATTAAAGGAAGCACTCAACAAATATGGACACCCCAAACTCACAACCTATGCAGGTTGAGAAGGTTCAGGAAAGCCTTCAAACTGTCTTGGGAGCAGTCAAGACCCAGATCTCATCACCATTCTCATATCAAGGGTCTAAGATTTGGAAAATAGGTCTCGCAGGAATAACCTCAGGATATTGGGGATCCCGAGGGGTCAGAGGAACAATACTAGAGACTATATATTGGTTGTTTAAGGAAGCCTTTCCTACACTGGGGGGCTGGGACATGGAAGAGCATGATTCAGAGAGCCCATCACTATCCATTCTCACATTCTCGGTGTTCACGGGCCATCCTGATATATGTGGGGAACTTCCTCCTCCATTAGGAGATGAACAGGGTTGCTCGTCCAAGATCACCAGTGAAAGAGGCTGGAGTGGACTTTTTTTGTTCGATCAGATTTCTCTCATAAGACTGTAGTTCAGCGTTGGCAGCTGAGAGAGCATATCTCGGCACTTCAAAAGCTTGGAGCTTCGGTTTCATTACTGGAGCCAGCAATCCTGTGCATCCAATATGAGGAGCAAATGTATTCATGTTTTGAACAACCTGAGGTTGAGGAGCTCTTGACCAAGTCGGTGGGGGAAAATAAGGAGACTAATGGATCTGGCTGATTCTGTTTTGTCTTTTTCTTCTTGATTCTTTTTCCTTGTAGGTTGTTACAGAGTGGTGGGTGGCGGGGCCAAGGTCTGGGGCCACTTTTGTCTTTGTACTGATTCTTTTGTTGGAAATTTTGGACTGTTTGTTGGAAAAAAAAATAAGGCCTTATGGTTGTTGACGGTAAAGTTAGGACCAATAATTATTCTGTTCTGTTGTTCTCTTTCAATGTGTGCTAGTTATTCGATCAAGAATGTCAAGGTTTAGCCTGGGGTGTGGTACTGACCAGCATCTTCATATTCTTTCATGGAATATCAATGAAAAATAGGCTTCTTATAAGTGAAAATTATTTCAAGAGGTGCTACACTATTTTCATTCACATTTAGTTGGCCTACAGGAAACTTAGCTCTTTACTAAACAGGCCTCTCTTCTGGATGATTGCTAGGATCAAGTCCTAACCTCAGCTTGTTTCACTTCTCTCAGAGAGGGATTGCCCTATTGGCTCGGGATAGGAGCTAGACACTCATCAACCACTATATAGATTTGGGTGGATGATGGCTCATAGCAACAGTCAAGAGGGGCCAGTTACACATTATGACATTAGGCCAACGCTGATGATCCTGTGGTCTTTAGTAGTCTAATTTCAGAGCTACATCAGCGGTCAGAACCATTGATTATTTGAGGGGACATCAACATTGTCCTTATCCTATGGCTAGACTCCTCTTTTAGTTGTTGAGGGCTAAATTCTACTTTGAGAAGCACCTACAGCTCAAATGAAATGGCTAGGGCTGCTTTGTTGCAAGTAATGGAATCTTATGCTCTGGTGGATGTCTGGCGATATTCTCAGATGACAGAACATGGGTTTACATATTTTCCCTCCTCTCGTAAAAAAAAATCTTGGATAGATATGTTCCTTGCTAGGAAAGCTCTTATGTCCCATCTTGGGGCCTGATTACGAGTTTGCCAGTGCTGCGCCGGTTCTGCCCCGCAGCGTCACCACCAATCCCGTGGTCAGGCCTCTCGCCAGATTGCGAGTATTTCTTGTGTATGGCGAGCTTTTATTTGACGTACTCATGGCAGTGCCTCAGAAAATGGCCCAAACAATGGGAACGGCAAATACAGTTCCTGCGCGGGATGGCATGTAATGACCATGTTGTGCAGGAACTGGGGTGCATGCACACGGGGGCACATGTAGTGCCCCCTGTATGCACCCCATGGCCCTGAGGCAAAAGGAGACCCTATATGGGGCACGCTTTGTTTCCTCTCCAGCACTGTTTTCAAGGAGGAGGAACCACCATGAAAAATGTGGCAGAGAACAAACTTGCAATATGCTTGGCGGGACTGCAGCTGTTCCTTTAGGCATATTGTGGCCTCAAGACCACCGCAACACTGCCGCAGGCCGTTGGCGGTCTGACCACTCTAATTGTAATAGGGCGCTCAGAAGACCACCACACCCGCGCAAGTATGGCGGTCCATGGACATCCAGACTTTTAATAAGCCCCTTGGTTTCTCCTTTAACCCTGGGGTTATATTGGATCACAATTCTTTGTCTCTTCACACTTTTGTCCATCCTGACAAATTGGGACAGAAACAAATGTAATCATCTCCAGCATAGGAAATTGGACATTGAAGATATAAGTTGGTGTGTGTGGTATCTCCTACTTCTTCCATTTCTATTGTGGTTGCTACCTATGACATGTTTGTGTTCTTTGGCTGTGTTGATATGCAGTTTATGTCATGGTGGAATCCTTGTACAACTTGGAGGATTAGTATGTCATTGTAAGGTTCTAAAAGATAGCAGTTGGAGCTGAACTGTGATACTGGTAGATAGGATCTTTTGAAGAGGAATAAACCTGTTTCCTGAAATTCATCGTTGCATGAGCCTGCTTTAAATACAATACTTGTGTAGTCGGCAGGTCTTCTTCTTCAACTTGGAGATCCTAACACGCTCCAGCAAAGAGTCCGGTGAAAGTTGATTTTGCTTTTCAAGCTGCTGGTGAGACTGTGACTTTGTTTAAATCTTACTGGTTAATATTTCAAGCTGGCCGTGAGTTTTTACCTGAATATCATTGCGTATATAATTAACGCATATAAAGCTCACTTTTAAACAACATTTTCACTACATGCAGTTTTGGCACACAGCGCTCGCTTGTATTATCTTGAAAAGTTGGAGCTGGGAGTGATCGGTGTGAACTGCTTCACTTGGTGTTGAAAATTAAGTTTGACACAATTTGACAGCGTTTAACATCGTGCGTTTGAAATTGCAGCTTCGTCACACAGTGCTCACCTTGTCCATGACGTGTCGGGGTTGGTAGCAATTGGTGTGTGCTGCTTTCCGGTCTAAATATTGATAGACATTGATTATGCCATGTATTAAATGTGCTATGTATTCAAATTTAACGCACAATATGTATTAAAATTTAAACGCAAACAAGCAACAGTAAAGCCATACTCACACGGCATTCTGGAATCGCTGAGCTTGCATCACCACCGGTGGAATTCCTCAACATAATAACACGTAATCTTATGTGACGTAGCTCCTCAACGTGGTTACTTAGCTACGACGATTTGTTGTGCTTTAACGTGACCTTTTGCCTTTTCAGCGTAGTTGCTTAGGAACAGACATTCCCTGTACTTCCCTGAACTCACGAACTATGGTTTACGGAAAATTATTTGGTGAAATGTGTCTTGGCAAGTTATTGAGCGTGTGTTTCTACTGTGATGCGTACGCATTTAGGATCTTGTGAGTCACACGCTAGTTACTTATTTTTTAATTCTACTGCAATGCGCATGCATTCATTTTAACACAAATGTTGGGTCATTGGCGTATCGCTGAAGCAATACGCTCTTTAATATTTTGTCATTTTTAAAACTCACTGCAATACGCACGCATTTACTATAACATTTACCCAAGTTTGTTACTGCAAAGCGCACGCATCTACTGTTGTGCACGTTCATTTTTACAATGTGATTAATATATTTGTTATAGGAAACCTTGCAAAATTAGCGTATTGCTTCAGCAATACACACGCTCATGAGTTATTGTTCACTGTGATGCGCAGGAATTTGATTTCATGTTGCATTGGACTATTATTACGATTTAATACTAGCATTTACTGTGTTTATTATTTTACTCACAATTTTATTTAGTTATGAGAGTTTCATTTTGAGTAGTCATTTTTGAAAATTGCAATTTCTTATTGAAATATTGTGGAAGTATAAGAAATGTTGTTAATTTAGATATAGCGTACTAAAATTCCTTATTTCAAGCGGAGAATTTGATGTTTGGTGCCATGCAGAACGTTACTGCTGTCCCATTTTTTTAGCTTCTCCGGGTGAAGCTCCAATTAAGTGGAAGAAATGGAAAAAGGCTTTCGAAAGATATGCGAGGGTGTGTGGTGCATCATTAAGTGCTGAAAGAAAGACTTCCTTGTTACTTCATTGTTTGGGCTCTGAAGGCCAAGATGTCTTTGATCATTTACCCGAATTTTCCACTGCTGAAGCTGAAGGTTTAAATGACTATGAAATTTGTATATGCAAATTAGACAAACACTATCTTCCCAAGATAAGTACGATACTTGAAAGGTATCACTTTGGGAAAAGAATGCAACATGAGGAAGAAATGGTAGAAAGTTACTTAACTGATTTAAGAAAATTAGCTTCTTCCTGCAGATTTGAGAATTTGTGTGACGAGCACATTCGTGATCAGTTCAGGTTGGGTTGCAATATGGATAAAGTTAGAGAAGAGTTATGGCTTAGGGATGAACCAACCTTGGATGAAGTCATCACTGTAGCAAAAAGAATGGAACATTCGCTTAAGTGTGTAGCTATTGTCAACAAAGATAAAATGAGTGACACCAAAATTCAAAGTGTGAATGAAAAGAAATCTATTACTAGAACTTCACAAGAAAGAATAAAAGACAAGGAGAAGTTAGGAAATAATAAAGGAAGAGTGAACAGTTCCTCTTCCTTTTAGATGTGACAAGAGTGGTCATCTTGCTAACGATAAAAAATGCCCTGCACTTAATAACATTTGCAGTAAGTGTAAAAAAGGGGGTATTTTTCTTCGGTTTGTAAAACCAAACCTCCTCCAAGAGTTAAAAAAATTGATATCTTTGAGGGTGATGGTGTGTGTACAAGCTCAGATGAATTTGAGTGTGGTCAAATTGTTTCCAAGATTGGTTGTGTTTCTACTAAGAAGTCTTGCCCTTTTGATGAGATTCTAGTAGACGGGGTTTCGACCCATGTTTTGTTCGACTTGGGTGCGAAAATAACAATTTTATCTAATGAATTGTACATGAAAGAGTTAAAGCACAAGGTCAAATTATTCAAACCTGATATAACTCCTGTAGCCTACGGTGGAGAACCAATAAAATTACATGGTTATTTCATGGGAATGATTGAGTATCAGGGAAGAATGATCTCAGGAAAGATGTATGTATAAAAGAAAGGAGATAGTTTAATAAGTTGGTTGCATCAAGGGAATCTTGGTGTTTACTTGGATCCCAACTCGGATCCACAGATATTATTAAAAGACCCAGGGTGTGTGGTTGGAAAAAATAATGATTCTGAATTTACAAGGAGCTTGAAGATGGAATTTCCTAATGTGTTTAGGGATGGTCTAGGTTGTCTGACGGGTTATCAGCATAGAATTAAACTGAAAAATAATTCTATTCCTTTATCTTTTAAGGTCAGAGGAGTACCTTTAGCCGTAAGAGATGAAATGAAAAAAGAGTTAAAAAAATTAATGGAAAATGGAATAATTGAGGAGGTGGAAGGGACTGAATGGCTTTCTCCGGTGGTTGCTACAAGAAAAGCTAATGGAGATTTGCGTTTATGTATTGATTTGCGCCAATTAAATAAAAGTGTGGTTGTTGACAAGTATCCCCTCCCTAACATTAATGAATTATTGGTGTTATTGGGTGGTGTGAAGATTTTTAGCACTATCGATCTTACGTCGGCGTACCATCAAGTTGAAATTGAATCATCTTGCAGAGATCTGACAGCTTTCATTACCCCTTTCGGAACTTTCTGTTTCATTAGGATGCCTTTTGGGCTTGTCTCTGCGTCTTCAGTTTTTCAGAGAGTGATGGAGAGTTTACTCAAAGGGATTGATGGAATGTGCATTTACCAAGAGGATATGCTTGTGTTTGGTGATGACATAGAGCAACAAAGCTATCAAAACTCAAAGCTATACTTTCTAGATTAAGTAAAGGCAATTTGACGGTAAAAGTTGAAAAATGTGTATTCAGATCAGATTCCTTGAATTATCTGGGACATAATATCTCTGGTAAGGGAGTCAGAGCAAAGGAAGATTTAGGTGCTTCTATTCATAAGTTGTCTGCGCCTAGTTCTAGAGATGAGCTCATAAGCTTCCTTGGCATGAATGAGTATTATGCGAAATTTATTAGAGGATTCTCAGAACTTACATCTAACATGAGATCTCTTCTGAAAAAAGTTCGAATTTTGTTTGGTCGAGTGCATGTCAGGAAGAATTTTTGTCTATTAAGGGAAAATTAGCTAGTCCGCCATTCTTACAGAGTTTTGATACCAAATTGAAATCTGTATTGACTACTGATGCAAGTGTAAAAGGGCTTGGTGCTGTGTTACAGCAGGTAGGTTCAAAGGGAATGAAAACTATCATGTTTTTTTCTCAGAGTTTGAGAGAACCAGAGTCAAGGTACTCTGTGGTAGAGCATGAGTCTCTAGCTATCTTTTGGGCTGTAAAGAAGCTTAAGACATTTTTGTGGGGTGTCGATTTTGAAATTAGAATGGACCATAAACCTTTAGTGGAGATATTTGAGAATAAAGGTTTAGATATGATATCAAGTAGAACAACCAAGTGGATAATTCGTCTTCAGGAGTACTCGTTTTCTATCAAGTATATTCCAGGTGCTGATAATATGGTGGCGGATATACTCTATAGATTCGTTTCTGAGGATTCTGAGGTGGATGATGATGTGGGTGAGAGTGATGAGTGGGTCTCTACTGTGGAACCTAATCATATTTCTGAAGAGAAATGGTCCAATGACGTAGCACAAGACGATACCCTCAAAGAAGTAATGTTCCTGATTCAGAACAAATGGATAAGTGCTAACTGTGGTTCTAATGCAAGTAAGCCTTCTTGGTATGTGAGGGATGAACTGTCTGTTGACGGTGGAATTTTATTCAGGGGTTCCAAACTTATTCCTCCTGAGAGTATTAGGAAAGAATTAGTAAGTTTGGGTCATGTTAGTCATCCTGGGTTCACCAAGACAAAGGAGAGGTTACGTTCATCTTACTGGTGGCCAGGTATGGATGAGTGTATCGAGAGAGAAATCCGTGACTGTGTTATGTGCAGTCTGAGTGATAAGTCCAAAATACCCAGGGTACAGCCTATGATTGTGAGGTCTCGACCTAAGTGTCCATGGGATGATATTTCTTTAGATATTTTAGGACCTATTAACTTGAAGCGTTCTCAGATATATTTGCTGCTTATAATTGATATGTACTCTCGATGGCCTGAAGTATTTTTCTTGTCTAACATTGATTCGAGCAGTGTCATTAAATGTCTAATAAAACTGTTTAGTAGAGAAGGAATGCCAAAATCCATTCTATCTGATAATGGTGTCCAATTTGTCTCTAAAGAGATGGAAGAATTCTTAGAATCTTGTGGGATTTTACACAAAAAATGTTCCCTCTATCATCCCGAGGCAAACTGGATGGTAGAAAGGTTCAATAGGGATTTAAAGAGACCATCACACTTGCAAAATCCCTTTCTCTAGATTATAGTTGTGAAGTTCTTAAAAAAATAGAAGAGTATAGAAGGACTCCTCATTCCACTACTGGGAAAAATCAATTTTTTCTATTCCGAGGAGAATTCCTAATACATATTTGGAGCCAAGTTGGGTTAATAAGTACAGTTTGAGCAAGGGTAAAGAGAATGTATGTAATGAGGATGAACTTGAAGAAAGAGAACATTCTAAAGTTCTTAAAAGTAAGATTAATTTTGACAATAAGTAATCTGTAAAGTTATTGAATGTGAAAATTGGCGATTTGGTAGCAATCAAAAAACCTGGGCAAGTTGGAAATGCAAATTTAAAGTACTTTAAACCAATGACTATCATTAAGGTTTTTAGGAATGCCATCAAGACTCAATACCATCAAGTGTGGAATCTTAACAGAGTTGTTGTCTTGAAAAATGCTCGTAGCAACGTATATAAGAAGATTCCATGAACATGAAAGAACTTGATGGTGATCAACAATTAAAGAAGAAGCCAGCTACTCCTGCTGTGGAGGTCCGACGTTCGTCGAGAGTTTCAAAATGTCCTAGTAATTTGAAGGAATATGTTTAATAAGATTGTTTTTGTCATTTTTTTTATTTTATTTAATTTTGTAGGGAAGGGAGATGTGTGGAATCTCCTACTTCTTCCATTTCTATTGTGGTTGCTACCTATGACATGTTTTGCTGTGTTATTATGCAATTTATGTCATGGTGGAATCCTTGTACAACTTGGAAGATGAGTATGTCATTGTAAGGTTCTAAAAGATAGCGGTTGGAGCTGAACTGTGATACTGGTGGATAGGATCTTTTGAAGAGGAATAAACCTATTTACTTAAATTCATCGTTGTATGAGCCTGCTTTAAATACAACAGTGAGCTTTGCTGTCATTCCTAAATGTGCTCCTTAGTGTAGACCAGTTCATGCCAATATTTTGATGGTCAGTATTGGAAACTTCAAAGTTAGTGACACCCAGTTAGCCATTAGTTTTGCACTCATTTGTTATAGAAGGAAGACAATGAATTCCTCATCGATTTGAAAAAATATCAGCATCTAGTGGTTGAGGAATGAAAATAGCATAGTAATCCATTTTGAATTCAGTAAAAACACATCCTGACTTACATAAAATGAAATGCTAAAATTGACATTTATGGCGCATGTGTTGGAAGATTATGATTGGCTCATATTGTATTTTCAGAGAAAAAAGGATAGTTGAAATTACTCCTTATAGCCTGCCAGTTATGACAGATCATCTGAAAAAATGTAAATCTAAACATGTTGAAGTATTTTAGAGAATACAATTAAAATATATTGCTTTTGTTTACGATGGATCAGTTGCAATTCATAGATAATCAGAGTTTGTTTATTTACAACTGATTTGATATCTCCAGTAATCAGACAGAATACAGATGTGCCGCTCAAATAAGAAGCTCTGTAGACTGGTCATGTTAGGGCTCTTTGCCCGGCTTAAAGTATACGTTTTTCATGAGAGAATTTTATATATTTATTTTGAGTTAAAATTGTCAATTCATGCTTGTGTTTTAATTTATGGAGAGCAAGCATCTTGCCACTCTTCTGCATGCACATAGCAAAGATGTGAATGGCTATACTGCTACAGGACTTTTCGCTCAAGAAAAGGATCTCATTATTTCTGCGTATCTCTAAATTGTTGTGGAAGCAGTTACTTTGTGAAGGTTTAGCTTGAAGATATTTTATCATAGCAGAGCTCAGCATCTTGAATTGCATTATTTAAATTGGATGATTTTCCTTCAGATTTCAGCTTTAAATGTGTCTCACACAAATAACGTAACAGAAATACATCCATAGAGGATAAAGGAAACACAAAAAGGTATAAATAATTCCCCCCCACTGACATCCCCTCTTACATACCCAGTCTCCCTCATCATTGTACAGTATGACACTGACACTGAACATCACAGAGCTGCTCCACTGTGTAATTCTGTCTCGGAATGGCCTGACTGATAGCCATAAATACACAAAAAGAGAGCCAGGCACAACCCAGTACAAGGCCCACCTTCAGTAACCGCCATCTCTGCCCTCCACAAATGATCCCTCTTCTATCACTAGACCACACTCCCCAAATCACTCAGCTTAACTAAGGAATGGCTACATAATCATCAAACTAGTCCATCATGTGGAATAGCAGATTAAATAGCATTTACCTGGAATGCTATTGGTATCAGTAATCTTTAAAGATTCACTCACTTTGAATAGATCTTAACATAAAAAGAGAATCCCACACAATCTAGATATAACACACATATGTTGACCTTTGCACTTCATAGCAGTACCTTCAAGGGAGATGTTACTGAAGCAACAAGTTGCAAAACATGCGGAGGTCACAAGGTTTCACTTTGCAGCTATATCTTCAGTTCTGCAACATTCGGAGGTTCCTTCTTCTCCGTACACACTGGCATGTATCAGAACTCCTAGCACAATTACTGTTATCCTTAAGGATTCTCAATGGAGCATTCAGTATGCATTAGATGAAGAAGCCATTGAAGGCAGTTCAAATAGGCCAAAAAGTCTATGGAGAAAGTGATCTGGTATTATCCCTAGTCAAATCTTTCTTTTGACCCATGAGATCCACCAATCCACAGAGGTAGATTCAAGAATTTTGGTACATGCCACCTATCATTCAAGGAGATGCAAGGAATGCTGGAGGGAATGAAGGCTCTTGCTTATTTCTTCATAGTTTAGTCGACCGATTTATGTCAGCCGTCTACAAAACCCTAATCTACAGAATAGATTTGAGCAAACCAAATGTGGTGCTGAACAATTCAAAAACCTTCAAAGGACCATTGTACTTTCTATGTCTGTAGGGAGATGCTACATTGGTGGAGAAAGATGCCCACAACTGGAAAATAAGTATGGCTTTTTAGTTTAAAATAAATACCGGATTTATATGTTTTCTACTTGTTTTCTTTGTGGGTTTCATTCTACTTTAATGTGTGCATATGTGTGAGTGTGCATGCTTGTGTATGAACTTTCTTTTTTTGTGCAAATTAATCCTGCTTATTTACATTTGCCTTTTTTGGGGGCTCTTTTTAGGGAGCTGAAAGAAACATGCTCCCTGAACATCAAATGGTTATGATGAAGCAAAGCTTCGCATATTTTGCGACTTGCCGAATTCATGAACCTCGTTTATGTGTACCAAGGTAATAATTTGTACGTCTTACTAATGTTTATTCTATGTTTAAAACGAGGTTTCCCGACGCTTGCCTATGTGTTTTACTAAAATAATTAACTCGAGTCGTTTAAAATGGCCGCTGCTTGAAAGTAAGTGTCTGCGCATGCGTCAGTCACACTCACGTGTCCTGATGTGTTTGCAGAGTTGGAGGGAAATAGTTGCGCATGCGTAATGCATAGCTTTGCCAGTAACGTGGTACTGCTCGTGCCACTGCTCTTGTGTACGTATTCATGTAGCTAACATTTAGACTGCATAAGTATATTTTATAGTGATAAGTTGAAAGAACAAACCCTGTGATGTGTTTTTATAATGTTATTTCTATGTATTAATTTGTTCTCGCTTACTTTTCATGTACCTCGGGGAATGGGGGTCTGACTGAGCTGAATGCCATCTTGGAGGGCCTTTCTGCGCATGCTCCTCCATCTGGGGAACTGACAACCTTGGCTGATGGAACTTGGCCAGCTGGCAGGGATGGGCAAGATGCTCCTGAGAACTGACCTGAAAACCCAGGAAAACGGAGCCATGTGTCCCTATTCAGCAACAATGTAAATTGTCATTGTCTTTCCCTGCAGTTTCTCATGGGAACCCCAATCTTGCTAGGCGGTACCCAAAGATGCAAATTAGGCATCCAAATAGTGTGTTATGATTGGTGTGTTACCCAAAGCCTACCTTAGGACCAATCTAAATTGAAGGATTCTGATACTTTGCAACATTGGGGGGTGGTACACCGTCCCCAAACTGTATATCTACCCTGGGTTCACCTAGGGAAATTGTCCGACTTGTCTGGTTTAGCTGACCTGTCACTGACCCATCGTACTCAATAGGTGACTGAAGATACAGAGCGCTGCGGAGCACTCTGTCCGAAATTGACCATAGACTAAGGTTCTACTGAACCTTAAAGTGCTGGCGAAGCACTTTGCTGGGAGTTCGCTGATCCAATCGGGGTCTTGATCGATAGCTGCAGAGAGGGTGGAGCGCAGGCGTTGCTTCCAAACTACGGGTGTGGTCCTGTCCTGAGCGGTCCTGTCCTGAGGGTTTGCTGTCCTGTCCCGAGGGTCCTGTCCTGATTCCTAATCTGAGGGTATCCTGTCCTGTCCTGGGTGTCCATTCTGCACCTGCTGTCCTTTGAGGGGTATCCTTCCTTGAGGGTTTCCTGTCCTTAACTGACCCGTGGCCAGGGTTTGGTTTCCACACCAGTCTAGGTAAATATTGCTCAAAACTCTTTAAACTTGCACCTTTCTATTTTTCTGTCTTTTGCTTTAATAAAGAGACACCTTTGCACATGTTGATTTTTCCATGCTTTTGCCGCAATTTATTGAAACATAAAGTCATTTGCATAGCTTTTTCTTGTTCCTATGTTACCCTACCTTTTAGAAATCATATTTTGCATTGCAGTTTGTCATTTTCTGATATGGTCTAGAACGGCCTTACTTAAACTGTCTAAAGAAATTTTGCCTTAAATGCATAGCGTTTTCCTGTTGCATCTCATATTAGTATTTTCATGATTACCCTGACTTTATTTTTCTATAGTTATGTACTTTTCATTATCTTTATTATTGATTGTCTTATTCTTGTAAACTTAATGCTCAACGAAAACGAACTTTAGATAAAGCTTTTAAAACTTCCAGTTGTCCGTGGTCATTTTACAATAGTATTGAATGTCATTTTTGAGTTGGTATTTTGCTGCCTTTCCTTTTACAGCTAGCTCCCTGATCCGTTGAGGTCATAGGTACCCGTGTTGGTGGATGGTAAGTCGGGTACTCTGAGTAATAACAGTAGGGAATTCACACAAATTGGTAGCAGCCCGTGAAGTCACCCTGTCAATGAATATTGTGAATTGAAAGTATATGGGCCCGAAGCCGGAAACGGCGAAATTATTGGCTGGGTGACCTCGCGCGCTCTATCAGTTAAAAAAGTGTTTCTACACCTAGCATTCATAGCATGGGAGAAAAATCAATGTGCCGGAGGCACTGTTGTTGATGATTCTTGGCTACCTGTTACTTTCATTAGAGGATTCACATTGCCCACCCATGGTAAAATACTGGCCCTACCATAATGGTAATATTTCTTGGCAACTTGTGGTCTACCCCCTAGTAACATAACTGCCCTGGGACAATAATTCTTGGAATGTTTTGGGGATCCTTGATGGTGCAAATCTCTGGCATAACAATTGTCCTTAGAGAATGCTGGGTATTCTTTTTTTTGTTTTAATATTTTTATTGAAAAGTTGCATGACAGACAACACAGCCAGTGATTATACAGAAACAGTTGCAAGTTACAATTATTACCGCACTTAGGAACAAGGCCAAATAACATATTCCTTAAGCAATGTTTTCCCTGTCCCTTCGTCTTCGTATTTCCATTTCTACCACAGGTGATACACATACCTCCCCCCTGTAAGAATTCCACCTGGACCATTTTCTATCCCACTTCTTCGGGCACCCCCTAGCGATAAACACTTCTTTTTCAGCTACCATACATCTGTCAAGCTCTTTCTGCCAGATTGCCACTGCCAGCGGTTTCACTCTGCCCCAACCTCTCGCTTTTTCCTGCTTAATGAGCGTGAAGCCCAGCGCCACAAACTGCTGCTCCTTCCCAGTAAGATTTGTGTCCTCTCATATATTTAGCAAGCCCAAGCGGGGCGTCAGGGTGAGCGTTTCCCCAGTGCAGATTGCATATGAGTCGTGGCTCTATACCATATTCTCTGCACGAACAGGCAGTCCCACACCATATGATAAAAGGTGGCCGACTGTCTGCAACCCTTCAAACACAGGTCATCTTGTGCCGACCCAATTTTTGCTACCGTTATACCCGTCAGATAGGAGCGATGGAGGATACGAAGTTGTATTAGTCGAAATCTAAGTGTGATTGCAGCTTCTCTAGATGACATCAGCGCCTGTCTCCAATCCTCCTCATCAATCGGCTCGAGGTCCCCTTCCCATCGCTTCTTAAGCTTCCGAAAGGAATCAGGTTTTTGTTACTAAGCTTCCAATAGGTCAGGGAAACCGCCTTGGACTGCAACGGCCCATCCAGCAGGCGGTCTTCAAGAGGTGACGGTACATCCTCATAACTGGGAAAGGCCGCCTGTAAAGCGTGTCGAATTTGCAGATATCGAAAAGCCTCACCCGGGGCCAGTCGGTAGGCCTTTTGTACCTCCTCAAATCTGAGAATCTTACCCTTTTTTACCAGGTCTTTGACAGTCGAGATACCAATCATATGCCATTTGTCAAACCCCGGGTGCTGGCAAAGCATGGCAAGTTTCTGCGAGGACCACAGTGTAGTCGCTTTAGTAAGCACTCCTGCCCAGCCCATACGTGAATTAGCTAACCTCCAGATCTGTACCGTGTGGTGAGTGGGGCCAATATATTTCTGCTTTCTAGTGCGGGAATAAAGAGCTCCAAGATAACCTGAGCGATCCATCTGATACCTGTCTAGGGCACATGCCGGGTCATCCGGCGGGGCGTATCACCACCTATTTACAGTCACCAATTGCGAGGCCCAATAATACAGCCGTATGTCAGGCAGTGCGATGCCTCTATCATACCATCCTTTCATTCATTTTTGAAGCACAATCCTTGGGGCCTTTCCGTCCCAGAGTAATGTGCGTAACTCCCCTTCTACTGCGACAAACTAAGTATCCTGAATCCTATGCGGGCAGTTCTGAAGAATGTACAAAAATCGTGGCAGGGGCAACATCTTAAAAAGAGCAGCACGACCCACCAGGGAAGGAGGCAGTGACCTCCAATGCTTAACATCAGCGCGCAGCCTGGCCAGTGGGGGTACCAAATTACGGATGTAAAAGAGAGCTGGGTCTGGCATGATGAAGACACCTAAATACTTAAAACCGTCTTCTAAGACTACAAGCGCACAATCTTTTGGAAGGCGGGGGGTCTGCCCATGTAGCATATACAACACGGACTTGCTCCAGTTAATTGCATACTCTGAATATGTCCTAAAATTCGTGAAAATGTTAAGCACCATGTGGATGTATCTGTATGGATATGCAAGATATAGCAATGTATTGTCAGCATAGACAGATATTCTATCTTCACAATCTTGTGACCATCGCATACCTCTTACCATTACGTCACGTCGAATCCACACCGCCAAGGGCTCCAGCATGAGGGAAAATAGTAGCGGTGGCAGCGGACACCGCTGTCTGGTGCCTCTCCGCAAAGTGAACGGTCGGGACATATAGTTGTTAACTCTAACCTGTCCCAGGTTATCAATATATAGCAGCTTCACCCATCGTATAAAATGAGGGCGGTGCCCTGCTCTTGCCAGAACCTCAAAAAGATACGGCCTTTCGATCGAATCGAATGCCATGAAGACATCAAGTGACAGTATAACTGCATCCTCTTCCAAACACTGCAGACGCGCCAGCACATTATGGAGCCGGCGGATATTAAGGGCCGTGTTTCTCCCAGGCATAAAGCCGGATTGGTCTGGGTGTACCAGTGAAGCGATCACTGTTCCCAGCCGCATGGCGAGACCTTTGCCTCGATATTGATCCAGGAGATCGGCCTATATAAACGACAATCGTCTACCGGCTTTGTGAATGATTACAATGCTGGCCAGCCGCTGGTCAGGCGATATAACCCCCTTCTCCCAGCTCTCCTGATACATTGCCCGCAGGTGCGCGACCACTTGGGAGGCCACAGCCTTGAGGAACTCCACCGGGGTACCGTTGGGTCCCATTGCCTTCCCAGACTTAATGTGACCGATGGCCTTTTGGATATCCTCATTGGATAGATCCGCGTCTAGCAGCTCTCTATCGGTATCTGAAAGAGTCGGTACGTCACTTTCTGCCAGTAGTTGACGCGACTCCTCTGCTGTATATGTCGTCGAGGGTGAATACACTTTCACAAAGTAGTCTGGAAACGCCTCCGCTATGTCTCTGGGGCGGTGAAGAACCACACCATCCGGCATCGTTAATCGTGGCACCCACCGCGCACCCTGCTCCTTCCTCTCCAGCCACGCAAGCGTCCTTCCTGCCCTGTCGCCAAGCTCATACAACCTATGTTGGGTGGCTGCCTGTTTAGTTATCATGTGTTCCCGTGCCTTGAGCTTGTATTCCTCCTGCTTTAGCGTCAAGCAATGTAATGCCTTGTCTGAAGGACGCAATGCGTGAGCTGCCTCAAGCTCTCGAAGGGCTTCCTCTAGCCGCACCAGAATCGCATGCCTTTTTGCAATATATTTCACTTTTAGTGACCGGGCATATCCCTTTAGAACCACCTTATACACCTCCCATATCGTTTGCGCCTATGCCACCAACCCCAAGTTCTCCTCCAGAAAATAACTAGTCTGCACCCCAAACTCCTCCCTGATATCTGGGATCTTCAGCAGCCACTGGTTAATGACAAGGGTGCAACGCTGCTGCTTGTCCCTGTGAGTGAAGTCCACTCCCACTGGGGAGTGATCTGATATACCTTGAGGATAGGTCCGGGCCGCCTAAAATTACCCACTGAGGCCATGTATGTTAGAAAATAGTCTATTCGGGAGAGTCTGCCATGCACACCAGAAAAATATGTAAAGTCAGATCTTACATTCTGTATCTCCCGTCCCACATCCGAGAGGCCCAATGCTGCTGTAAATTCCGCCATAAGCTCATTTGGCCTCGCCCCCTGCCTCTGCGGGTATCTATCGATCGAGTCGTCCATTGTCATGTTATAGTCCCCACCCATTAGCAAAGTACCGTCAGGAAGTTCAGTCAATATTCGGCCCAGCTCCACTAAGGCATCTTTACCCAACGCTGGCGGCAGATAAACAGATACTATATTCAAAGCTCTCCCCTCCTAATGGGCATCCGCCACCCCAAACCGCCCCGCCGGTTCCGCCCATGTGGTATGGACGATCAGTGGAGTGTTTTTCCGAACCAGGATACCTGTGCCTCTAGACCCGGTGGTATAGTCAGCATGCACCAGGAGCCTCTATCCCCATCTATTAAGATCCTTACTCTTATTACAGACCAAGTGGGTCTCCTGCAGGAGAACCAGGTCTGGGGACTGTCTCTTAAGGTATTGTTGGATGATGCCACTTTTAATTTTATCACCTAAACCATTGACATTCCAGGAAAGGACAGAGAGCAATGATTCCCGCTCATCCCCCATTCCCCAGCATGGCTATCCTCATTATCCAAGAGGTCAATAACACAGCAAACAGTTCTGTACGCAACTTGCAAAGAAAGGCATTTTCGTCACAGCTTAGTCTGTCACATAAAATAGAAACTTTTAAAACAAAACAATGCAGCACACTACTCTCACAGTGGAACTTTCCCAAGGCATATGGTAAGACAACAATCCAGTCCACAGTATAGGAGTTCATCACTTCTTTGAAAACAGCAAATAACGACGAAACACCCCCCTCCAACCCTAACTCCCACATCCACCCCCTCCCTGCCTCCCTGCCTGTGGATTTAGAACTACCCACCCCCAAACACGGCAGAGTGCCTCTCACCCCCTCGAAATGCTAGAGATGCAGAGGGAACCGGCCCCCCCTCCCACAGATACATTTGACAGTCATCATATTTCACAGCCATCTTCTGCTTACAATAACAATGCAATAGCATATCACATCCATATAGTTAACAGATAATCACATGTCATAATCCCCGAGTGCAAAACAGTCTTGCATCAGTGAGTTGAAACCCCCCCTCCACAGCCCCCTACTTGCATATACTGCCAGCTCCAACCTCCATAGACCAACGCCAGAGTTCTCAGTCCTGCTCCTCCAGTCTAGTTTCCTCCATAGGGTCAGCACTTGCCTTCTCCAGCAGGACTCCTCTGTGTGGGCCAGATCTGTTAGTGCGGTCTCTCCTGCGATTTCCCACCATACTCCAGCCCTCCATCCAGTCCCAGACCGCCTCCGGTGAGTCAAAGAACCATGACTTGCCATCCATTTGCACTCTAAGTCGCGTCGGGAAGAACATCGCGCACTTCACCTCTCGATCTCCCAGCTCCTTCTTCACCGCTTAAAAGCTTCTCCTCTGTGCCTGAACCTTGGCCGTGAAATCCGGAAAGAACGCCACCCCATAGTTGTCTATCTTCAAGGGCGAAACGGACCGTGATGTCTGCAATATTATGTCTCTATCCCGGTAGTTGAACACCCAGGCAATCAGGGGCCTCGGAGGTGCACCCGGCTTAGGCCTACCACCCGATACCCTGTGCGCTCTTTCTATAGAAAAGTATCTGGACAACGTCTTGGACTTTAAGTGTTTCATGATTAACTCTTCCACATACAAGTCCGCAGCTGGCCCTTCTCTCCGTTCCGGAACCCCTAAAATTCGGATTTTATTTCGGCGGGCTCAACCTTCATAATCATCCAGCTGTTGCGACATCCTTGCCTTCTTTTGCTGCAAGTCAGTTAGAAAACACTACTGGGCATGGGCTCCCAACAGTAAGGCCAAGCCACTGACCTAATATTAAACAGAACAATTGCCAATACTGCTGTCCTCTACTCTTCTTATTTTACACAGCACATTCGGAATTTAAACCAAACATGGGTCCAAGACTTATAAATCAGTCTGAATTAATCAAATTTTTTTCGTTACTTAAATAACATTTGTCAGCTGTTTTAAATCATTTGAACACATTTTTAATCCCTACAATCACCATACAGAAACAATTTATACAATGAATAAAATACATTCCAGAACCTTCATTATTACCAATCAATCAACACATTCCACACTCACACGTTCACTAACACACCCAACAACAGTAATCTATTTACATTGACAGTTCAAAAAATCTTTATATACAAAACCATAGAAAATACGTTTTTCAGTGCTTTTATTTTTATAAATAATACTAGATATTTTTTAGAAGTCTTATGGCGTACAGATTAACGGTCTACGCGTTTCGAACTCCACTCATCAGGACCTCCTAGCTGTGAAAAAACAGAAACATTCGTTTTTAGCCATTGTTTTTACCCCCTATTAGTATACTGCCCTACCATTTTGCTTCCACTTCTTACCTCTTGCCAAAGAAGAGCCTCATAAATCAGCCTGACGTGAAACACTGTGTCAAAAATAAACCAATGCACCACCATTACTCACAACAAACCATTTTGGAGAATATCATCTCAACAAAGAGAGTCAAATCACTAGAACTCAATCACAAGAAATACTCACAACAAGCCCACATCTTGTGGGTACCTCTAGGGAATAATTGAAATATAGGAATAAACCTGCAAGAAAACAATCACGCGTGGGGTCATTTCCATGCATCTAATTTTAGCAATGGATACTAAATGCTCAAGGAATGGAACCGGGACTTACTTAGTTGCAACCAGTTTATGGATTGTAGGTGAAAAATGCCCCAAAGTCGCATGTGTAGGAGAAGACCCAGTGTCGCCTGCGTGGTAAACCAAGAGGAAGCGCTTTTAATTGTATGATTTATAAACAGCAGCAGCCTCATCCAAGCGGTAACTTTTTCATCCCCGCCGCCATCTCACCTTCCTGGAGTCGTCTCGGCGTCCCTCTCAATCGGCAGTGCACGCTGCGTTCAATCAGCCGTAACCGTGTCTATCTTGGAAGAAAAAGCACTTCCTTGTGCTCAGATTTTCTGGGTAATGTAGTTTAGGAATGTTTGCGGCACATATACATGTTGCAATCGTATTGATGCATTCAATTTATGGTGGATTATATGTTCGCATCACGTATTGCAAAACAATTTGTACTAAAAAAAATGACATCCTGTGATCTTTATCAGTCCTATCAAAAATAGTCAAATTTTAGCGGAATGCTGGATCGTACAATTCATTGTTGCAAAACTTTATAGAGACAACCCCCAACTGAGCAAAGCACGAATTGCAGCGGGCCTATGGTCTACATATGTTTTATCGCGTATGAGCCGGTCTTGGCACGATTCTGGGGCATGTAATGCGTTTTTTGTCTCCAAAACCTTTATTTAAACAACCCACAGTCATATTCCAATGATCCTTTTTGGACAATAGCGTCTCGTGCAGCAGTGTGTGTATTGTAAAAACAATGGCTAAAAACGAATGTTTCTGTTTTTTCACAGCTAGGAGGTCCTAATGAGAACTCCCAACCAATTTGGAGTTCGAAACGCGTAGACCGTTAATCTGTACGCCATAAGACTTCTAAAAAAATATCTAGTATTATTTATAAAAATAGAAGCACGGAAAAACGTATTTTCCATGGTTTTGTATATAAAGATTTTTTGAACTGTCAATGTAAATAGATTATTGTTGTTGGGTGTGTTAGTGAACGTGTGAGAGTTGAATGTGTTGATTGATTGGTAATAATGAAGGTTCTGGAATGTATTTTATTCATTGTATAAATTGTTTCTGTATGGTGATTGTAGGGATTTAAAATTTGTTCAAATGATTTAAAACAGCTGACAAATGTTATTTAAGTAACGAACAAAAATTTGATTCATTCAGACTCATTTCTAAGTCTTGGACCCATGTTTGGTTTAAATTCCGAATGTGCTGCGTAAAATAAGAAGAGTAGAGGACAGCAGTATTGGCAATTGTTCTGTTTAATATTTGCTGCAAGTCAAGCATCTGTCTCTGGAGTTCTGAGGTATCTGTCTGCAGGGCATTTGTTGCTATTTTTTGTTGCTTGACCTTCTCGTCCATTTTTTTTAAAATCCGCTCTTAGTAGCGATACCTCGACAGTGACTGAGTCCACTGAGGAACGTTCCCCACCTATCGCCACCATAACATCATGTAAAGTCGGCTCCAGTCCTGGTGTAGGAGCCACCGTCGATCCCTCTTTCTCCGACCTCGGCGAGTCACCTTATTCTCCCCCTTTGGACCATGCGAATTTCGCCAGCTGTTTCTGGGCGTTAGCCTTAGGACCCTTCCCTCCTGTAGCCATGCCTGTGGGATCCTATAACTGCAGATAGATGTAGAGGGCACCTAGCAGACCCAGCCGCAGCCAGATGAAGGAAACAAGAAAGACAGACCATTAAGCACTGGGAAGTGACTTTTCCCAGGGTCCAACACGCTGAGAAGGCCTCCACTAGCAATGGCAGACTTCAGTAGTCAGAGGATAGCCGCTTCCGCGATCAGATAAGTGTTCACACGCTTCCTCGGCACAGGTCACAGACTGCGTGCACTGCAGCGTTCAACGAGTTTGGTGTTTCCGACCAACAGGTCGCAACAAGGAGGGCCGAGATTCACAGCAGTGTGTTAAGCGCAGCAAGAGAGGTTGACAAGGGCCACGGCACAATCTAGGGGTCCGCCCTCCCTGGGACCCCCACAGTCACCAACAGCACAGGGAGGCAGAGTAGCTCCCACATGCCTGTCTCTCTAAGTATTCAGCTGTAGCGGCCCACGTAGTGCCAGAAACCCAGATGAAGCACAGCCAGGCTCCCTTCTTTCCTCCTGCTGCAGCCGCCAGCACATTGCTCCCCACACTCCTACCTTCACCGTGGCCCAGCACACAATCCTGAGGAAAGGCTGTATCTCCTCCGCGCAATAGTCAGCGCTTCTGCAGCCCACAAATACCAATCCGGCCCGAGCCTCCACAGGGGGCCCAGCCGGCACCACTTTCGGGTAGCCGCCATGAGGAACCACTCCTAGCTGCACTTCGTCGATCCCCACAATCAGTCCGGCGATGATATCAGCTTCGGTCCCCCGTCGGCAGCACCCCTACGCCTCCTCACTTTCCCCGGACTCCAGTAAGGCCTCCGCACCTCTCATCGGCCGCACCCGGCCCTCCACACCATATAGGCTGCACAGCCGGGGCCTCGATTTTTGGGGCAGCCACCAAAGACTCCTTCTCTCCCTCGCTGCTTTTCAAAAGGCGTCGCGGACCCACCAGCTCGGCTCTCACGCGTCCGCCGTTCAGCGCCCCATCCCGCCGCCGGGAGCAGATCTCTTACGGAGGGGGCACCATCACATTCCCGGGCCGCCGCCTGTCACCGAGTACATCTCGGGTCCGCCATTTTTTTTCCCCCCCAGAGCACCGTCGAGTCTGGGCGATTTCAGGAGGCGAGCGCCGTTTCAGGGGTTCAGAAGGCCACACGGGGGGTCCGGAGGTCAAGCCCCCATAATTTCTCCGCAGCACTCGGTCTTTGATGGCCTAAAAGCATAGAAAAAAGCAGCGGAAGGGAAGGAGCCCGTCTAGGCAGTGGCCATCTCCCACGGCTGCAAGCCACGCCCCTAATGCTGGGTATTCTTGACATATTGTGAAGTGCCATGGTCTTATGGGTCTGCCACAGAAAATGAAACTAGATTTTGTCAGAGAGAGATTGGCTAAAAATGTTCTTTAGTATTTTCTTAAATATTTCTATTTTATGTTTGTTATGATGTCTATTATGTAGATGTTAAAGGTAGGACTGGGACTTTCCAGGAAATGCCATGTGGTCAGAGTATCCTAGAGGGTCTGGATATTACCAGGACAAACATGGCATTCCATTTGCCCCCTTATATGTGGCGTCTCTAGAGACAGGAGCGTTTAAAAACGGCCAACATAAAGTTCAAGGCAAAACAGAAATCTTAGAAGCTTATCATATCTAACACACATTTCTATCATTTGGGGCACTGCTGCAGGTGATATGAAAATAACTACTTTGTTGAAAAATCAAGCAATCAAGCCAAATATTATGTTTCAGGTAGAAAGTACTGCAAGGTCACTGAAAAAATGTTGTTTTATAAATGTGTCCCAAGATAAGTGCAAAAAGATCAATTGATGGACAGAATGTCATACATTCACCCCAGTACAGAGATCTGGGCCTAAATCCATCCTTTCTTTGCTCACCATGCCATTCCTGTTTGGACCCAGCAATATGCAAATCAGTCATAAGCCTGTGCCAATTGGGAACAGTCCAGCCCGAACTGCCAGCCCAGGTCCTTCCTGGACTGGAAACAAGAATCCTAGGACCGGTTTTGGCTTTCAGCCAGGATATCTTGACTCCAGTGGCATGGAGAGCACGGGACTCACGCCTGAGCATACCCGTCCCACTTGGGGGGACAAATGCAAAAAGAACAATTGATGGACAGAACACAGAACAAAGTCATACATTCACCCCAGTACAGAGATCTGTGCCTAAATCCATTGTTTTTGTGCTCACCATGCCATTCCAGGCACAGGGTCAAGACTGATTTGCGTATGGCCAGGTCTAAACTGGGGTGGCATGGTGAGCAAAAGAATGATGGATTTAACCCAGATCTCTTGTCTGGAGGTGAATGTTTTGATTTGTTCTGCCTTCCGTCCATCAATTGTGTGTCTTTTGCTTTCTCACCCTAAGTGCACCAGGTGTGCCCAGACGGGGGTCCTGGGCTCACTGTACCACTGGAATCAAGCTATCCTGGCTGAAGAGGAGCAAAACCCCGAAACCGGTCCTAGGATGCTTGTTTCCGGTCCAGGAAGGACCTGGCTTGGCAGTTTGGGCTGGCCTGTTCCCATGAGGCACAGAGTCAAGACTGATTTGCATATGGCCAGGTCTAAACTGGGGTGTCATGGTGAGCAAATGAATGATGGATTTAACCCAGTTCTCTTGTCTAGAGGTGAATGTTTTGATTTGTTCTGCCTTCTGCCCATCAATTGTGTGTCTTTTGCTTTCTTGCCCTAAGTGCACCAGGTGTGCCCAGATGGGGGTCCTGGGCTCACTGTGCCACTGGAATCAAGCTATCCACCTTGAAGAGGGGTGAAACCCGAACCCGGTCCTAGGATGCTTGTTTCCAGTCCAGGGAGGACCTGGCTTGGCAGTTCGGACTGGACTGTTCCCATGAGGCACAGGGTCAAGACTGATTTGCATATGGCCAGGTCTAAACTGTGGTGGCATGGTGAGCAAAAGAATGATGGATTTAACCTAGATCTCTTGATTGGGGTGAATGTTTTAATTTGTTCTGCATTCCGTCCATCAGTTGTGTGTTTTTTGCTTTCTCGCCCTAAGTGCCCCAGGTATGCCCTGACGGGGGTCCTGGGCTCACTGTGCCACAGGAATCAAGCTATCCTTGCTGAAGAGGGGTGAAACCCAAAACCGGTCCTAGGATGCTTGTTTCCAGTCCAGGGAGGACCTGGCTTGGCAGCTCACGCTGGACTGCTCCAATGAGGCACAGGGTCAAGACTGATTTGCATATGGCCAGGTCTAAATGGGGTAGCATGGTGAGCAGAAGAATTATGAATTTAACCCAGATCTTTTGACTGGGGTGAATGTTTTGATTTGTTCTGCCTTCCGTCCATCAATTGTGTGTCTTTTGCTTTCTCGCCCTATGTGCGCCAGCTATGCCCAGACGGGGGTCCTGGGCTCACTGTGCCACTGGAAAGAAGCTATCCTGGCTGAAGAGGGGTGAGACCCGAAACCGGTCCTAGGATGCTTATTTCCGGTCCAGGGAGGACCTGGCTTGGATGTTCGGGTTGGACTTTTCCCATGAGGCATAGGGTCAAGACTGATTTGCATATTGCCAGGTCTAAACTGGGGTGACATGGTGAGCAAAAGAATGATGGATTTAACCCAGATCTCTTGACTGGGGATGAATGTTTTGATTTGTTCTGCATTCCGTCCATCAATTGTGTGTTTTTTGCTTTCTCACCCTAAGTGCACCAGGTATGCCCAGACGCGGGCTCTGGGCTCACTGTGCCACTGAAATCAAGTTATCCTGGCTGAAGAAGGGAGATACCCCTAAACCAGTCCTAGGATGCTTGTTTCAGGTCCAGGGAAGACCTGGCTTGGCAGTTTGTGCTGGACTGTTCCCATGAGGCACAGGGTCAAGACTGATTTGCATATGGCCAGGTCTAAACTGGGGTGGCATGGTGAGCAAAAGAATGATGGATTTAACCAAGATCCCTTGACTGGGGGTGAATGTTTTGATTTGTTCTGCTTTCAGTCCATCAATTGTGTGGTTTTTGCTTTCTCGCCCTAAGTGCCCCAGGTATGCCCTGACGGGGGTCCTGGGCTCACTGTGCCACAGGAATCAAGTTATCCTTGCTGAAGAGGGGTGAAACCCAAAACCGGTCCTAGGATGCTTGTTTCCGGTCCAGGGCGGACCTGGCTTTGCAGCTCACGCTGGACTGCTCCCATGAGGCACAGGGTCAAGACTGATTTGCATATGGCCAGGTCTAAACTGGGGTAGCATGGTGAGCAGAAGAATTATGGATTTAACCCAGATCTTTTGACTGGGGGGAATATTTTGATTTGTTCTGCATTCCGTCCATCAATTGTGTGTCTTTTGCTTTCTCGCCCTAATTGCGCCAGGTATGCCCAGACGTGGGTCCTGGGCTCACTGTGCCACTGGAATCAAGCTATCCTGGCTGAAGAAGGGAGAAACCCCAAAACCGGTCCTAGGATGCTTGTTTCCGGTCCAGGAAGGACCTGGCTTGGCAGTTCGGGCTGGACTGTTCTCATGAGGCACAGGGTCAAGACAGATTTGCATATGGCCAGGTCTAAACTGGGGTGGCATGGTGAGCAAAAGAATGATGGGTTTAACCCAGATCTTTTGTCTGGAGGTGAATGTTTTGATTTGTTCTGCCTTCCGTCCATCAATTGTGTGTCTTTTGCTTTCTCGCCCTAAGTGCGCCAACTATGCCCAGACGGGGGTCCTGGGCTCACTGTGCCACTGGAAAGAAGCTATCCTGGCTGAAGAGGGGTGAGACCCGAAACCGGTCCTAGGATGCTTATTTCCGGTCCAGGGAGAACCTGGCTTGGATGTTAGGGTTGGACTTTTCCCATGAGGCATAGGGTCAAGACTGATTTGCATATGGCCAGGTCTAAACTGGGGTGACATGGTGAGCAAAAGAATGATGTATTTAACCCAGATCTCTTGACTGGGGATGAATGTTTTGATTTGTTCTGCATTCCGTCCATCAATTGTGTGTTTTTTGCTTTCTCACCCTAAGTGCACCAGGTATGCCCAGACGCGGGCTCTGGGCTCACTGTGCCACTGAAATCAAGTTATCCTGGCTGAAGAAGGGAGATACCCCTAAACCAGTCCTAGGATGCCTGTTTCAGGTCCAGGGAAGACCTGGCTTGGCAGTTTGTGCTGGACTGTTCCCATGAGGCACAGGGTCAAGACTGATTTGCATATGGCCAGGTCTAAACTGGGGTGGCATGGTGAGCAAAAGAATGATGGATTTAACCAAGATCCCTTGACTGGGGGTGAATGTTTTGATTTGTTCTGCATTCAGTCCATCAATTGTGTGGTTTTTGCTTTCTCGCCCTAAGTGCCCCAGGTATGCCCTGACGGGGGTCCTGGGCTCACTGTGCCACAGGAATCAAGTTATCCTTGCTGAAGAGGGGTGAAACCCAAAACCGGTCCTAGGATGCTTGTTTCCGGTCCAGGGCGGACCTGGCTTTGTAGCTCACGCTGGACTGCTCCCATGAGGCACAGGGTCAAGACTGATTTGCATATGGCCAGGTCTAAACTGGGGTAGCATGGTGAGCAGAAGAATTATGGATTTAACCCAGATCTTTTGACTGGGGGGAATATTTTGATTTGTTCTGCATTCCGTCCATCAATTGTGTGTCTTTTGCTTTCTCGCCCTAATTGCGCCAGGTATGCCCAGACGTGGGTCCTGGGCTCACTGTGCCACTGGAATCAAGCTATCCTGGCTGAAGAAGGGAGAAACCCCAAAACCGGTCCTAGGATGCTTGTTTCCGGTCCAGGAAGGACCTGGATTGGCAGTTCGGGCTGGACTGTTCTCATGAGGCACAGGGTCAAGACAGATTTGCATATGGCCAGGTCTAAACTGGGGTGGCATGGTGAGCAAAAGAATGATGGGTTTAACCTAGATCTTTTGTCTGGAGGTGAATGTTTTGATTTGTTCTGCCTTCCGTCCATCAATTGTGTGTCTTTTGCTTTCTCGCCCTAAGTGCGCCAACTATGCCCAGACGGGGGCCCTGGGCTCACTGTGCCACTGGAAAGAAGCTATCCTGGCTGAAGAGGGGTGAGACCCGAAACCGGTCCTAGGATGCTTATTTCCGGTCCAGGGAGAACCTGGCTTGGATGTTAGGGTTGGACTTTTCCCATGAGGCATAGGGTCAAGACTGATTTGCATATGGCCAGGTCTAAACTGGGGTGACATGGTGAGCAAAAGAATGATGTATTTAACCCAGATCTCTTGACTGGGGATGAATGTTTTGATTTGTTCTGCATTCCGTCCATCAATTGTGTGTTTTTTGCTTTCTCACCCTAAGTGCACCAGGTATGCCCAGACGCGGGCTCTGGGCTCACTGTGCCACTGAAATCAAGTTATCCTGGCTGGAGAGGGGTGAAACCCGAAACCAGTCCTAGGATGCTTGTTTCCGGTCCAGGGAAGACCTGGCTTGGCAGTTTGTGCTGGACTGTTCCCATGAGGCCCAGGGTCAAGACTAATTTGCATATGGCCAGGTCTAAACTGGGGTGGCATGGTGAGCAAAAGAATGATGGATTTAACCAAGATCCCTTGACTGGGGGTGAATGTTTTGATTTGTTCTGTATTCAGTCCATTAATTGTGTGTCTTTTGCTTTTTTGTCCTAAGTGCGCCAGGTATGCCCAGACATGCGTCCTGGGCTCACTGTGCCACTGGAATCAAGCTATCCTGTCTGAAGAGGGGTGAAACCATGAAACCGGTCATAGGATGCTTGTTTCCGGTCCAGGGAGGACCTGCCTTGGCAGTTCCGGCTGGACTGTTCCATGAAGCACATGGTCAAGACAAGCAGTTGAAGACTTTCCTCTTTCCGTAATTAGTGGGGACAGAATGGTGTCACATGAAGCGCTGGGATGCCCTTGGGTGCGTATACTTCTTCTTTTTCTTCTACTGTACCACTGGAATCAAGCTATCCTGGCTGAAGAGGGGTGAAACCCCGAAACCGGTCCTAGGATGCTTGTTTCCGGTTCAGGAAGGACCTGGCTTGGCAGTTTGGGCTGGACTGTTCCCATGAGGCACAGAGTCAAGACTGATTTGCATATGGCCAGGTCTAAACTGGGGTGGCATGGTGAGCAAAATAATGATGGATTTAACCCAGATCTCTAAACAGTCACTTTAGGTTTAGGGGATTTTTAAAGCGTATGGCTACCCTTGGGCATCCCAGCGCTGAGGTAAGACAATACATGCAGTTGTTAGCGCATGAGTTTAGGATAAAAGCCATGTTTTGAGTCATTTTTTGAAGGACGATTGGTTTTAAATTAGTCAGAGTTTCGAATCCATATTGTTCCACTGTTTAGGTACCAGGTGGACGAAAGACCTTCCACCCCATCTGGCTCTCTTGAATCTGGTAGGATTCATCAGAAAGTTAGAGCTTGGCCTGAGGTGGCGACAGGGAAAATAATGTGAGACCAACTTTTGTATCAGGGTGGGGCCTCTCCCATACATGGCTCTTTGAGCCAAGCTTATGGACTTAAATTTGATCCTGGTTTGGACCGGGAGCCAATGAAGCTCCCTCAAGGAGGATCTGGCTGATTGATGTCTGGGTATATTCAACAGCAGCCGTGCAGCTGCATTCTGTACGACTTGGAGTCTGTTCATAACGTGTTTGGGAGAGCCTACTGTGTGATGAGGTCTTAGACACTTGTAAATGGTGATGTGGATATACACGGTCTGCAGATCTAGCGAATAACCTTGCAAAGTGGTTGTGATTTGATAAATGTTTACTCTGGGTAGGTGCAGAAAAGCGATGTGAAGGGAGTGTGGGATAGTTTGGAGGAGTGAAAGAAAGGATGAGAGACAGACTGCCTTGCAAACTGTGCATTGTAAATATTCATTTATGTAAAGAATTGATTGGTGGTTTTTATTAATTCTTGCAAAGACAGCATTCATTTGACATTGACAAACCAAAAGAAACAGTCATTTCAAAACCCAGAGGCCAATAAGAATAGGATGCTGTAAAGAAGAGGTTGAACAGTTTTGCTTTGGACGGGGACAGTGTGCAAGGGATGAGATTGGCTTTGTAGACCATCCACCATTGCTAGAAGCCAACTAGATAAAATGTACTGGGACAAAGAAAATACTCAAAAACATGGTGCCTTTGAAATCATGTGTCACTTACCCTTTCGCCACTGTAGAATAGCAAGCTGTTGTTCTGCCTCATCATTGCCTCTGTGGTGGGCCAACGTGGCTGCCAAAGTGATAAAAAATGGCATGAGGCAAAACGTACTCCAAGGCCCACTTCCATTATCCACACAACACCATTCCCTTAATGAAAAACCCTCATCAAAGTGTTTAGCAGTGTCCACGTTGAAGAAGGTGAGTTTATCTGCCTGATGCAATCTCATAAATTGCATAAAAAGCATGTGCATGTAAATGTAGAAATATGGATGTGGTTAAAACTAGTGAGCCAAAAAATATCCAATGTGTATGAAGATCTATACCTGTTGAACTTATTTAAACTTTATTTGTAGGTTGGGTAGGTGAGGGAGGAAGTGCCAGAGAATGAAATGGGGCAGCTGAATGAGGAGTGACGTCTAATCCAGACATAAGGGAAAAGAAAAGGAAAGGGGAAAGAATTTGCCAGAAAAGGGGCATAGTGGAATAGTGAAGTGGGCTTAATGACAGTGTAACAAGTGGAGATACTAAGAAGATGGTCTAAGGTTTAGAGGTATTATTGGTTGGTGAGAAATGCTAGGAACAGCTTTGTTTTGAAGAAGGTCAAGTTAGTTATGGATTGGGAGCAGGATGTGTGAAATAACATTTATAGTGGATCCAATGTCAGAGAACATGCATGGAGGGCAACTAAAACACCTAAATACCTGGCTCCTATTCCTCCATTAAAATATTGTGTAGCTCCGATAATAGATATCTATAAAGCTCGCGCAGTATCCGCATCACTCTATGGAGCTGAGTTATGGGGCCTAGGCAACATGGAGTCTCTGTCTAAGGCAGAAAACAAATTTCTCAAGGACCTTTTGGCTATCCCGATAAGCACCCCGACAGTTCCGGTGTTCCTGGACGCAGGCTGTAAGTCAATTAAGGACCAGGCCCGCCTTCGACCACTCCTGCTCTGGGCTCGCTTGTGGAGGGTCCCTGAACTAAAATCTTACGCAGATGGGCTGACAGAGGTGATGCACTCAGATGGCTGGCAAAAGATTAAATGGCTTAGGGACATTAAACATCTGCTCGGGGACCTGGGACTGGGCTCTTGTTGGTCTACACACTCATCACCCCCAAAAGAGACCCTGAAAAAACTTTATTGGGAATGGGTTTCAGCCAAGCTTATTAGCAACCAGCGACACTGCAACTCTACCGCAGCGTTTTTGAAAATTAAAGACGTTGTTGCCCTTGAGCCATACTTAGACTTTATTACCATCCCCATGGATCGGGCTCTCTACATTAAATTTAGACTAGGGATTTTACCCCTAGCCGATCTCCTCTCCAGATGGAACACACCAAAACAGGCATCACGCCACTGCGCCTTATGTACCGATAGACCCGAAACTGTGTCACACTTTCTCTTCCAATGCCCGGATTACGTGCGTCCTAGATCCCACTGGCTCAAACCACTTTGTAGAGAATTGGGCACTCGACAGTGTTTGGTGGCTCTACGGATTCTATCTAACAAACACCACCCCTCCTATTGTTTGTGCAGTATCTAAATTTTTAAAATGGGCTTGGTTGATCCGCTTAAAAAGACTGTCTATTTCAATTTAATCTCTTTTTAACTAAATTATTCTGATCAATTGCTATTTTTACATGTTGTTCTTAATGCTCAGTCTTTTTCGCTATCGACGTGCTGTTTTAAATTTGTTATGTAAGTGCTTTTATGATATATGCATATCGAAATAAAGCTATCAACCAACCAACCATTAAAATAATTTTTCACTTACCCATACTCTTCCAGCACTATGATGTGGGATGCTCATAATGAATGAAAAACTCCTCTGTCCCATGCGGTGTCTAGAAAGGCATATAGGAACCTGTAAAGAATCCAAAAATGACTTCAGCAAAGATTAAGGCCAACTCCAGCCTCTACTAATGAGGCTCACGTTCCTTCTCTGCTCACAACTTTGTATTTGAGGATATCAAATTATTAATATGTTCCTACCATTTTATAACAAAACATGCTTGAATATATATATATTATGTGTATATCATCAAGTTATACGCACACACACATACACATATATATATATATATATGTATATATACATTTATATATAGAAATATTTTGAAATATATTTATTTATGCCTGGGTACATGTGGGTACAGGGGCTAGCCAAATATTCACCCAGTATGGCCCTTTCTTTTGAGTTGGGTATCCTTCTGTTCAAAAGACATCTTTGGAAAATTTCCCTGGGAAATAATGAAGTCCACATAAACGTTTTTAGTTTTACAGATTTTGGTGAGTCGACATCGCGTCTGGGGAATGTCAGAGGTAGTGAGCTACAGAAGAGCACTGAATCCCATGTCAGGTGTTCTCTTGCACCTGAATGAGTATGCTGAATTTGTGAAGTTACAACAGTCACTAAAGTCTTCTGAATATGATAATCTAAGAGTTTTCAAAAGATTACAGACTAGATACACACTGCATGGTGTGCGCATGTGTTTTGTTCCCTAAGATGTCTCTAGCATTCCTCTAAGACCTTGGTAGTCCAGAGACATCTTATGAAGCTTGCAGGATTCCACAAGCTCCTTGAGTGACTGGGCCTAAGTCAGCAGAGCTGGAGGAGGCTTCATATGTACCAAGGAATATTTATCATGCATTAAAAGTTACTCTTGCAGAGTAGTCCCCTTTATTATGGCAGCTTTGGGTGCTAAGCTTCAACAATGCAATCTTGATTCTCGACCTTCCTACCAATCTAGTCTGTGACACATGTCTGGTCTTTCAATATCATGTCCTAGTCTTATCATTAAGGAGTACAAAGAATAAAATGAAGTTAGTAGATCATGGTAAGAGTGATGAAAGAGTTTGGTGGCTCTGGCAGAGGGCATTGAATTAACTGCAGATATTTCTGAAAGCGTTGTATTCCAAATCTTGTATCATAAAAGGCATCATAATTCACCTAGACTTCTTTTTAAAATATATGTAAAGGACGCCATATTTCTACTTGTGAATGACATTAAGATGGGTGCTGTCATTAAATATGCATTTACAAAGCCAGGGAAAGTGCAATTTACTTTTGCACAGTTGAAGTTTGTACAAGCCAACAGTATGGGTCAACTTCATTAAGAGAAAAATTGCTTTTAGGTGGTGATGAGATAAACAGTTTCAAAGGTTTGCGTGGAATTTATAATTTATCCAGAAGTTCCTGGTGTCTTTTATATTTAGAGTTTGAATGGCTAGTTCAGCTGGTAATGTTGGAATCAAAAAAGAAATAAACAGCAGTGATTCACATAAAATCTTCCTCATACATTTTGGCTATGTGTATATAGTAGTATTGCATAAACTACGCTGTCTTGAGAAATATACATTGTAAACAGTCATCTATTTAAAGAATCAATTAGTATCCTTTATTAACCTTGATGAAACAGCATTCATTTGAAGATAACAAACCTTCGGAAACGTTATTGTCAAAACTCAAAGAACATACTAATGTAATCACTGTTAGGTAAAATCCATTGATTGAAGGATGAGGCAGAAAGATAAGACAATGTATGATAGAGCAGATTGTTTAGTCAGTTATGGAGAGGGACAGGTGGCAAGAAATGACTGTTTTTTTCGTCTACGCATTCATAGAAACCAAAAGATAAAATGTTCTGAGGCAAAGGAAATACTCAAACACATGGTGAAGGAAATGCCCAAACACATTGTGGCCTTTGGTGCCCCGTCTTACCCTTTCGCCAGAATAAGGTAGGAGGCCTCGGCTCTCTCTTCCTATTGTGTCTGCCGGGAACCACTGTGGCTGCTGTAAAGGTAAAAATAGCTTTAGGCAAAACATACTTTAAGGCCCAGTTTCACTTTCCACACCAAACTTCCCTTCCATGACCACAATGAAAGACTCTAATCAAACTTTTAGTGGCATCCAAGTTTAAGTAGGACCATGATCACACGCAGTTTGTTGCCAGCAACCTAGTTTCTAGTAAATCATGTGAAGTAGGAGATGACAATATTATTTAGCTGTAAAGTCATATCTTTAGCCATGGTACCCTTAAGTGTTCAAAGGCTTTAAAGATCTCCAGTGTCAGAGCTGTGTATTTGGCTAGTTTGCCTATAGACATTCCATGAGTATAAATAGACTGCATGACGTATTTTCCTGGCAGACAAATAATACACGCAAATATGTTTAAAGAGAAATAACAGCAAGGATGCATGTTCACCTTGTTAGGATGTAAGGGAGTGGACAGGTTGATAGCCAATGGAAAGAGGTGGATCCTAGTAAAATATACTAATTCAAAACAACAAACGTAAACTTGTAAGATTAATGAAAGTCACATAATTTTGCAAAGAAAGGTGAGGATTATCTTGACATGTGCAGAGTGAGGTATGGTTTCCTAAACATCAGCCTGGCTATGCAGTGTGTGCTATTTTTTGGTACTACACTCATGCATCATTTTAATTTTATAATTTTTTGTAATTGCACTCTGCTCTCACTGCCCCTATGCATGTGTTCACTAATGATGAAGAGTGTCCTGAGAGTTCTCTTCTAAAGCGGATTGTAAGGTATTATCCACTATTGCCAACTGCAAAGTGTGTTAAGATTAGTTAATACCATCTGCTCAGAGCATAACGCATTAATTGACTACCATGTATGTGAGGGGATATGACAAGAAGTACAGGCAATTAAGAGCTTTTACTAATGAGCATGTGGAGAATACATCTATTAACACCCCTGTGGGAAGGCCAAAAAAGCCAATTGCAGCTGCTGGCTTTCAGACCTTCACTGAACCTGGAACACAGGCAAATAGGAATACTTAGTGTGATCATTCTACTGCCTTGGACTAGCTGAGCCAGTTTCAGTATTCCAGAGAGCATTCTAATAATTATATTAATAAAAAAATGTCCATCCTTTGGAACAATAGCTGAATATGAAAATCTTGAGAATTTGATACCACGCATAGAAAATTTATTTTTGGTAATTTTCGTTTCTAAGAACGCTCTTTCACTTTTATACTAAGGAATAAAAACAACCAACATTCATACAGGGTGCACAAAAATCTTTACTTCAATGTTCCTCAAATTAGCTAGACATAGATTCCCTTCAAATGTGTTGCCATGAACAACAGGTATTCACTCCATACTGCCTCTCAGCATCAATCAATCAGTAGATTTGTATAGCACTTCTTGTCTCGCGTGAAGGTATACAGGCGATGCCAGGGTCCAGTTGATTAGCCAAACAGCTAGGTCTTCAGGGACTTTCAGAACTCTGGAAGAGATGGGGATGTCCGGAGATAAAAGGGGTAGCTCATTCCATGTTTTTGTTGCTAGGTAGGAAAAGAAACGACCTCTGCATCTGTTACGTCAGATGCGGGGGTGAAGGTTAGAGACGGAAGTGGAGTGGAGATGAATGGTGGGCTGATGTAAGTGCAGTCAATGGTTCAAGCAGGGGGGTCCACAGTTATGTAGGGCCTTGTATGCATGGGCCAGAAGTTTGATACCCAGCATCTTTTCTATACAGGGAGTCAGTTAATTTCCCTGAGGTAGGGGGTGATGTGGATTTTTCTAGGGAGTTCCAGGGCGAGTCTGGCTGCTGTGTTCTGTATTGTCTGTAGTCGGTTCATAGGTGTGGTCAGTGGGGGTCTGAGTTAAGAGGGCCACCAAGATGCGTCCAAAGGGGAGCTTTTGTTTCTGAAGAGCAGTACCTCTGTCTTGTCTGTGTTGAGCTTCAGGCAGTTGTCCCTCATCCAGTTGGCAACTTCTGTAATGCAGTTGTGGAAGTTGTTGTTGGTGTTAGTGGTGTCTTCATAGAGGGAGAGGATGAGTTGTGTGTCATCAGCGTATGATATGATGCCAGTCATGGGTTTTTATTATGCTGGACAGAAGTATCATGTAAGTGTTAAAGAGGGTGGGGATCAGCGAGGATCCAATGGGTACTCCGCAGATGATTTTCTTTGGTTCAAAGGTGAAGGGTAGAATTACTTTTTGCATTCATCTGGTGAGGAGAGGCAATCCACCGGAGAGCACCTCCTTGGATGCCTCTCATGTGTAGCCTTGTGATGAGTGTGTGGTGGGAGCCGTATCATAGGCTGCCAAGAGGTCTATGAGGATCAGAGCCACAGTCTCTCCTCAGTCGAGTAGGTCTTGGATGTCGTCGGTAGCCGCCATGAGGACTGTCTTGGTGTTATGGTTGCTGCAGAATCCAGATTGAGAGGAATTGAGTAGTGGGTTCTGTTCCAGTTGTGAGGAGAGTTGTTGGTTGAGGACTTTTTCTAATACTTTGGCCGGGAATGGGAGCGGGGGAGATCGGTTGTCAGTTGTGGAATTCACTTTGATCTGCTAATAGTTTCTTTAGTAGGGGGTTGACTTTTGCCTGTTTTCAGTCTTTAAGGAAGGTGGCTGTTGCTATTGAGATGTTGAACAAGGCAATGAGAAGGTGGCTGATTTCATTACAAGACCGGATGCTACCATTATGCAATAACCTTTTTTTGCAGCCCCAACATTCAGCCCTTTAAAGAACAATAATACATCATAAGGCAATAGAATGTCCAGACAATATGTATGTCCTGAGTCATCATCCTCTTTTATTTGCTGCTTCATTACGGATAAGTAATTCTGCTGTTTCTTTGTCCTTGGTAGGTCGCTCCCCACACCGCACAGCACCGCCTGTGTGCCCTTGCCGTAGCCCAGGTGCCGCTGCTGCTGTCTGGGATTCGAGGCCCTCCCTGCTCTTGCCCGTGTTTCTGGTATTTTTATTTTCATTGTAAATTGTATTTTTTGTCAGCTCACTGTGTGTTTTTGCCCTTGTGCCCCCTTCCCAGCTGTGCCATTACTGTGTCCCTTTTCCTTTCTGTATCCCTGCCGTTCTTCTCCCCAGTTCCTGCCGCTGCGTCCCCTGTGGCCACGCCCCTTCACTCTCCCATTTGCCTGCTCCCACCTCCGAGCTGCTCCTCCCTCCCACCTCCCCTTGTTATGGCGGCCGCAGCGCAGTAGTGAGAGCGACCCTTGACCCTTGGTAGGTCACTCCCCACACCGCACAGCACCGCCTGTGTGCCCTTGCCTTAGCGCAGCTGCCGCTGCTGCTGTCTGGGGTTCGAGGCCCTCCCTGCTCTTGCCCGTGTTTCTGGTATTTTTATTTTCATTGTAAATTATATTTTTTGTCAGCTCACTGTGTGTTTTTGCCCTTGTGCCCCCTTCCCAGCTGTGCCATTACTGGATCCCTTTTCCTTTCTGTATCCCCGCTGTTCTTCTCCCCAGTTCCCGCCGCTGCGTCCCCTGCGGCCCGCCCCCCTGCTCTCCCAATCGCCCGCTCCCACCTCCCAGCTGCTCCTCCCTCCCACCTCCCCTTCTTATGGCAGCCGAGTGCAGCGGGCACGCCGCTGGTGCACCAAAGGCAAGGCCGTCTGTGCCCTTCCGTGCCTGGACTGCGCCCACCGTCAGAACCTCTGGCCTACGCGAGTCCCAACACCGCTACGACGCCAACACCCTCCGCGCACTCAACACCGGACGAGAACTCGCATGCTGCCTGGCCACCCCTAAGCGCATCCAAGGACCCTTCTTCTGCCGGAACTGCAGCTTCACCAGCACACGACCCGCCAGTCCACCTACCAGGAAAGAACCCAACTACCTCAGATGTATTCTTCTCAACACCTGCTCTGCCCACAAACACGCCGTTGTACTCTGGGACCTTCTCAACTCAACCTCCCCAGACGTCGCCTTCCTGACGGAGACCTAGCTGAACCCCTCCTTGTCACCCGACATTGCCATAGCCATCCCGGAAGGCTACAAGATCTCCCACAGGGACATCACCAATGGAGTAGGAGGAGTAATCGCCATCGTCCACAGGACCACCCTCAGAGTCTCGACCAGCACCGACGACACCCTCAACATCACCGAACACCTACACTTCCAGATCCACACCGACCCCAACACCACCCTCAGAGAAACCCTCATCTACAGACCCCCTGGACCCCGACCACAGTTCAGCGACTCCATCGCCGACTTCGTCAGCTCACACGCCCTCACCTCCATGGACTACATCCTCCTCGGGGACCTGAACTTCCACCTTGAGAACAATGACAACAACTCCACCACCCAGATCGACAACCTAGCCAACCTCGGACTCACACAACTCGTCACTACACCCACTCACTCCGTTGGCCACACGCTTTACCCCATCTTCTCCGCAAGCCCCCACGTCTCCTTCAACCACACCACCGAACTCCACTGGACCGACCATCGCTGCATACACTTCACCTTCCCGAAACCCACCACGCACCACCGCACCCAACAGATCCCTCGCCGCTGCTGGAACAAAGTCACTGAAGACCAGCAACCCACCACCCTCGCCCAAAGACCACCCGCCAACCCCACCGCTGCCGACACTGCCGCTCGCAACCTCAGACAGTGGTTCGACGACTGCGCCAACATCCTCACCCCGGTCAAGAAATCCTCCAACAGTCACACCAGCAAGAAAGCCAGCTGGCTCACTGAAGACCTCCAGGCCTCCAAGCAAACCTGCCGAAAGGTGGAAAAGAAGTGGCTCCATGAACGAACACCGGACAGCTACGCAGCCCACAAGAACGCCACCCGCAGACACCATCACCTCATCAGATCCACAGAAAAGGCCTCCTTCAAAGACCACTGAGACAACAACGCACACAACAGCAAAGAGCTCTTCAACATCGTGAAGGAACTCTCCAACCCCAGCTCGAACACCAACGACATCCCACCTTTGCAAGACCTGTGTGACTCGCTCTCCACCTCCTTCCATTGCAAGATCGCAGACATCCACGACAGCTTCAACGCCATGACCGCCCGACAACCACCGAGACCGCCACCCGCACGACCACAATTCGCACCAACCGCCTGCTCTTCTGGACCAACATCAACGACGATGACACCATCAAGATCATGAACACTATCCACTCTGGATTTCCGTCAGACCCATGCCCACACCACATCTTCAACAAAGCCAGCACCACCATCGCACCCCACCCCTGGAAAGCCATCAACATCTCCTTCGAGACAGCAACCTTCCCGGAGAGCTGGAAGCACGCTGAGATCAACGCCTTACTCAAGAAACCCAAGGCGGACCCCAAGGACCTCAAGAACTTCCGGCCCATCTCCCTGCTTCCGTTCCCGGCAAAGGTCATTGAAAAGACCGTCAACAAACAGATGACCTGCTACTTTGAGGAGAACAGCATCCCGGACCCATCCCAGTCTGGGTTCCGCAGCAACCACAGTACCGAGACTGCCCTCTTCGCCGCCACGGATGACATCAGGACCCTGCTAGACAACGGAGAAACCACGGCCCTCATCCTCCTGGACCTGTCAGCCGCCTTCGACACGGTCTGCCACCGCACACTACAAACACGCCTCCAAGACACCTGGATCCAAGAGAAGGCCATGGACTGGACCACCTCCTTCCTCTCCGGTAGAACATAGAGTGCACGCATCCCCCCCCTCTGCTCCGAAGCCACCGAGATCATCTGACGCGTACCCCAGGGCTCATCCCTCAGCCCTACGCTGTTCACCATCTACATGGCACAGCTCGCCCACGTCGTCCGACTGCACGACCTCAACATCTTCTCCTACACCAACGACACCCAGCTAATCCTCTTCCCTCACCAAGGACCTCCACACCGCCAAAATCAACCTCCAAAAAGGAATGAAGGCCGTCGCCGAATGGATGAGGAACAGCCGACTGAAGCTGAACTCAGACAAGACGGAGGTCCTCATCCTCGGATCCACCCCTTCAGCCTGGAACGACTCCTGATGGCTGACCTGACCTGACCCTGGTCGGTTACGGTCGCTCCACCCGCCGCGCGGCTCTCCGTGAGTGTGCCCAGTCTCCCTACCTGCCTCTACCTGCTCGCTACCGTGCTTGTTTTAGTTTCTTTCTCGCCATCTTTTCTCGCCCTCCCCGCTCCCTGCCGCTGCTCCCCTGCGGCCCCGTCCCCCCTTTTACCTTCTGTACCCCGATCCCCTCACCGCGCCACCCCGCTCCCGCCTCCCAGCTGCTCCTCCCTCCCTCCGGATACTTAAGGTGTTCCAGCGAGATGGGGAGCTGTGACCTGACCTGACCCTGGTCGGTGACGGTCGCTCCACCCGCCGCGCGGCTCTCTGTGAGTGTGCCCGGTCTCCCTACCTGCCTCTACCTGCTCGCTACCAGTGCTTGTTTTTGTTTCATTCTCGCCGTCTTTTCTCGCCCTCCCCGCTCCCTGCCGCTGCTCCCCTGCGGCCCGCCCCCCCTTTTTCCTTCTGTACCCCGATCCCCTCCCCGCGCCACCCCGCTCCCGCCTCCCAGCTGCTCCTCCCTCCCTCCAGATACTTAAGGTGTTCCAGCGCGACGGGGAGCTGTGACCTGACCTGACCCTGGTCGGTGACGGTCGCTCCCCCCACGCGGCTCTCTGTGAGTGTGCCCGGTCTTCCTACCTGCCTCTACCTGCTCGCTACCAGTGCTTGTTATAGTTTCGTTCTCGCCGTCTTTTCTTGCCCTCCCCGCTCCCTGCCGCTGCTCCCCTGCGGCCCCGCCCCCCCTTTTGCCTTCTGTACCCCGATCCCCTCCCCGCGCCACCCCGCTCCCGCCTCCCAGCTGCTCCTCCCTCCCACTCCACCCCTACCACTACGCCATTTATGGCGGAGTCCACGCGCACGCGCAGCGGGCGCGCCAAAGGCAAGCCCGTCTACGCCTGGACCGCGCCCAGCGCCAGGACTCTGGCCCCCGCCGTCGCCTGGCCACACGACTGACCTACGACGCCACCACCCTCAACGCACTCAATGCCGGCCGAACCCCCGCCTGCTACCAAGCCACCCCGAGGTGCACCCACGAACCCTTCACCTGCCAAGCCTGCAAGTACACCTGCCTCCGGACCTGCACCGCACCCACCAAGCCGAGCACCAACAGCAACCACCTCAAGTGCATCCTGCTCAACACCCGCTCCATCCACAGACACGCCGTCGAACTCTGGAACCTGCTCGACACAACATCACCAGATGTCGCCTTCCTCACAGAAACCTGGATGAACGCCTCCTCAGCGCCCGACATCGCCATCCCGGACGGATACAAGATCACCCGGAGGGACCGCGTCAACCAGACTGGAGGAGGCATCGCCATCGTCCACAGGAACACCATCCGCATCACGACCAGCTCCGACGACACCTTCACCGCCGCCGAACACCTCCACTTCCAGATACATACCGACCCCAAGACCACCCTCAGAGGCACCCTCATCTACAGACCCCCGGGACCACGCGCACAATTCAGCGAAGACATCACGCACTTCATCCGCCCGCGCGCCCTCCCCTCCGCTGACTACATCCTCCTAGGGGACCTCAACTTCCACCAGGAGAACAACAAGGACAGCAACACCACCACCCTGCTGGACAACCTCGCCAACCTCGGGCTCAAGCAACTGGTGAACACCCCCACCCACTACGCCGGCCACACGCTGGACCCAGTCTTCTCCTCCAGCAAGTACATCTCCTTCAGCCACTCCACAGGACTTCACTGGACTGACCACAGCTGCGTCCACTTCAGCTTCAGAAAAAACACGACCTACCACCACCCACAACTGGCTCCTCACAGGAACTGGAACAAGATCATCACCGACCAGCTCACCACCTCCCTCAGCCAGAACCCTCCCGCCAGCTCAACGGACCCCAACGAAGCAGCCAGCAACCTCACACAATGGACCACCAACAGCGCAGACGACGGCGCACCACTGAAGACCCCTCCCAGCAAACACAGCAGCAAGAAAGCCTCTTGGTTCACCGACGAACTCAAGAACTCCAAGAAAAACTGCCACACCCTCGAGAAAGCCTGACGCAACAACCAAACCACAGACAACATGACTGCCTTCAAGCACGCCACCCGCAAACACCACCAGCTGATCTGCACCACCAAGAAGACAGCATTCAAAGAACGACTGGACAACAATGCCCACAAAAGCAAGGAACTCTTCAGCATCGTCAAAGAGCTCCCCAACTCCAGCGCCGGGAACAACGACATCACTCCCTCGCAAGACCTCTGCGACTCTCTCGCCTCGTTCTTCCACCGCAAGATCGCTGAAATACACAACAGCTTCGGCGCAACAACCACGCACCCAACGACCGAACCTACGCCCCCCACCACCACCCTCTGTACCTGGACCCGGGTCAGCACTGAAGACACCACCCGCACGAGGAACACCATCCACTCCGGATCCCCAAATGACCCCTGCCCCCACCACGTCTTCAACAAGGCCGACTCCATCATCGCACCCCATCTCCGGGACATCATCAACGCATCCTTCAACACCGCCACCTTCCCGGAAAGCTGGAAGCACGCCGAGCTCAGCGCCCTCCTGAAGAAACCAACAGCGGATCCCACCGACCTCAAGAACCTCCGCCCCATCTTGCTCCTCCCTTTTCCTGCCAAAGTCATCGAGAAGACCGTCAACAGACAGCTTGCTGCCTTCCTCAAGATGAACGGATCCCTCGACCACTTGCAATCCGGCTTCCGCGCCAACCACAGCATCGAGACCGCCCACATCACAGCCACTGATGACATCAGATCCCTGCTCGACAACGGGAAAACAGTGGCCCTCATCCTCATGGACCTCTCCGCAGCGTTCGACACTGTCTGTCACCGCACCCTAGTGCAACGCCTCAGCAACATCGGAATCCAAGAGAAGGCACTGGAATGGATCATCTCGTTCTTCGCCGGAAGAACCCAGAGAGTCCGCCTTCCCCATTCAGATCCAAGGCCACCGAAGTCATCTGCGGCGTACCACAGGGATCAACACTCATCCCCACCCTCTTCAACGTCTACATGAGCCCCCTCGCAGCCATCGCACGCAAACACAACCTCAACATCATCTCCTACGCCGACGACACATAGCTGATCCTCTCCCTCACCAACGACCCAGCCACCGCCAGAGCCACCCTACACGAAGGGATGAAAGACGTCGCCGAGTGGATGAAGAACAGCCGCCTGAAACTGAACTCAGACAAGACGGAAGTTCTCATCCTAGGATCCTCCCCCTCCGCCTGGGACAACTCCTGGTGGCCCCGGCCCTGGGCACCACTCCCAACCCAACGGACCACAAACGTAACCTGGGCTTCATCCTGGATTCCTCCCTCTCAATGACCAGACAAGTCAACGCCGTCTCATCATCGTGCTTCAACACCCTGCGCATGCTCCGAAAGATCTTCCGATGGATCCCCACCGAAACCAGGAAGACGTTCACCCATGCGCTCGTCACCAGCCGACTGGACTACGGAAATACCCTCTATGCCGGAATCACAGCCAAACTTCAGAAAAGACTTCAACGCACCCAGAACGCCTCCGCACGACTCCTCCTGTACATCCCCCGACACAGCCACATCTCCGACCACCTGAGAGACCTGCACTGGCTCCCCGTCAGCAGGAGGATCATGTTCAGACTCCTCACCCACACAAGGCTCTCCACGACCTGGGCCCCAAGTACCTCAACAACCGCCTGACCTTCTACACGCCCACCCGCCAGCTACGGTCGACCAGCCTCGCCCTCGCCGCCATTCCACGCATCCGCAGAGCCACCGCCGGTGGAAGATCCTTCTACCTGGCAGCCAAGACATGGAACTCCCTCCCCATCCACCTCCGGCTAACCCAGGACTATCTCTCCTTCAGGTAGCAACTTAAGCACTGGCTCTTCGAGCAGTAACGTACCCCTCCCCACCCCAGCGCCTTGAGACCCTTCCGGGTGAGTAGCCTGCTATACAAGTGTCATGATTGATTTATTGATTGATTGACCGCATTGGGAACAGCTCCAACACCCACCGACCACGCACGCAACCTGGGGGTCATCCTCGACTCCACCCTCTCCATGACCAAGCTGGTCAACTGCATCTCTTCCTCCTGCATCAACACCCTCCTCATGCACCGCAAGATCTACAGGTGGATGCCCACTGAAACGAGAAGAACGGTCACCCATGCCCTTGTCAGCAGAAGGTTGGACTACGTAAACGCCCTCTACGCTGGAGCCTCGACCAAACTCCTGAAACGGCTCCAACGCATCCAGAACACCGCTGCACGCCTGGTCCTTGACATCCCTTGCCGCAGCCACATCACATCCCACCTGAGAGACCTGCACTGGCTCCCTGTCAACAAGAGGATAACCTTCAACCTCCTCACCCACGCACACAAGGAACTCCACAACACCGGACCAGCGTACCTCAACAGCCGACTCGGCTTCTACACCCCCACCCACCAGCTCCGCTCCGCCGACCTCGCCACAGTCCCTCGCATCCAAAGAGTGACCTCAGGTGGCAAATCATTCTCCCACTTCGCTGCCAAGACCTGGAACACCCTCCCCACCCACCTATGGCAGACCCAAGACCTGCTGACCTTCAGAAGACTCCTAAAGTCCTGGCTTTTCGAGCAGTAGCAGCATTCCCCTCTCCCTGCCCCTTGAGACCCTCATGGGTAAGTAGTGAGCTTTACAAATGCCATGATTGATTGATTGTTGCTGCGTATTAATTGCTGTTAAAGATCATATCTAGTCTTTAATCATAGCTTGGGACTGCCCTTCCAATTTATAGTTTGGCCTGGTAAGATTTTAGGGAATTTAGTTTAACCTCTGTGTAATATTGTGTCAATAGCTACTTGACTTGTGTCAATACCTGCTTGAAAGACCGCTGGTCATTTGGCTGAGTATTTTCGTGTAACACGAGGGCCCAGCCAGCAACATCCGGCCTCTTGGTCCCTGATCGGCTTCTTCTCCAATAGTCAGACTGCTTCTATTTCAGTGCCGGCTTTCAAGCGGTAACACCACTTGCTCCTCAGTGCGATCACTGGCCCAAAGCAATCTCACACCTTCCCTTTCCCCTGCTTTGGTAAGGGGGCGATTGCAGAAGCTTCAGGTCTGTGATCGGGCAAGTATTTGATTGTAAAAGATGACTAGAAATCCTCAATTGAAGATTTCAGGCAGGTTGCCTGGCAGTGCTGGTGGAGGCCAAGTGCAACTCTTACAACCTAATATCTAAGCTATTCAGGACTGGGAGGGTCCAACAACCTAGAACAAAGTCAAGGCATTTCTTGGCTTGACTGTGTATTATCAGAGGTTTGTGAAGGGGTATGGATTCATTTTGGCACCCCTCACAGAACTCACCTCCTAGAAAAGTTCCCAGAAAGTAAACTCGACAGTTAGCTGTCAAAAGGCTTTTAAAACCCTGAAAGAGGCAATGTGCTCAGCACTAATTCTCAAAGCTCGAGACTACACCAAGCAGTTCATTGTGCAGACTGATGCCTCTGAGTTAGGGATAGGAGCTGTTCTATCCCAGACCAATGATGATGGCCAAGACCAGCTTGTTGCTTTTATTAGCAGGAGGTTACTCGTCAAGGAGCAGCTTTGGAGTGTCATTGAGAGGGAGGCCTATGCTTTGGTTTAGTACCTGAAGTTGAGACCATACCTGTTTGGATCTCACTTCACAGTTGAAACTGACCACAGACCTCTCAAATGACTAATGCAAATGAAAGGTGAGAATTCCAAACTTTTGAGGTGGTCCATCTTCCTACAGGGAACAGACTTTACAGTGGAACAGTGACCTGGGACTGCCCATTCCAATGCAGATGGACTTTCCAGGTTCTTCCACTTATGAAATGAAAATGAAATTTATAAAGCGCCACAATCACCTAGGGGTATCTAGGCGCTAGCAGACATGGACAGGCTAAAAATCTGGACGATATCGAGATTATTTCCTAAATAGCCAAGTTTTTAGATTCTTCCTGAATGCCAGTAGATCTGTCTTAAGTTTTAGTTTAGTCAGGAGTAAGTTCTACAGCCTTACTGTGCATGAGATGAATCCACTACCACCCCAGTTGGCTTTCTTAAATCTGTAGATTACAAGGTTTCTACTGGCGGATGAGCATAGGGAGGGTGCTGGGATATAGCATCGAAAACGCTGTATCAAATATTGAGGGCCAACACCTTGTTGTGACCTGAAGACAATACAGAGTGTCTTAAACTCGATTGGTTTACCTATTAGGGGACAGTTAAATTGGATCACTGCTTGAGATGTGGATTTATATTTTGGGATGCCTAGCAGTAACCGTGCTGTTGCATTCTGCAGCGTTTATAACTTATGTAAAAATTGATTTTGAATAATAATAAAAAAGCTTGTTGCAGTAGTCTACTTTGGATGAAATAAGAGTCGTAACTAACATCTTTTGAAAGCTCAATGGAATGAAAGGTAACACTTTCCTTAGAGTTTTCAAAATGAAAAAAGACGAGGAAGTAATGTGATTGATTTGTCCCTCAAAAGATAGCTTAGTATCAATAATTACTCCAAGGTTTTTTACTTTACCACTGGGGATCAGTAGATTCCCCAGTTCCTGGGGCCACCAGGTGTTCAACGAAAAAGAGGGGTTATTACCAAACAACAGGATCCCAGTCTTTGAGGGATTTAATTTTAGGCAGTTGCTGCTCATCCACTTCCCGATATGAAACATACAGTTGTGAAACTAAACTGCTTTGGCTTCAGGATTATCAGTGACAGACACAACAATCTGCGTGTCATATGCATACAAAACCAGAGAGAAGCCGAATGATCTGATTAGAGCTGCAAGTGGGGTAACATAGAGTTTAAATAGAGTGAGGATCAGGGATGAACCCTGAGGGACCCCACAGGGCAAAGAAAAGGTTGGTGAGTTAAAATCACCGTGAGAGACTGTCTGGATACGGTCAGCCAGAAAAGAGGTGATGAACTTGAATGCATTGTCTTTGATCCTAATTGATTCCAGGTGATCAATTAAAAGAGTGATTAACCTTATCATATGCGGCTGAAAGGTCCAAGAGGAGCAGAGCCGCATTTCCTCCACTATCTATCGTCTGCCTGATTTCGTCCGTGGCTGTAATCAACACCAGTTCAGTACTATGATGACTACGAAATCCGAACTGTGTGGAATCAAGACTCAATGTTTTGTCTAAAAAGGCAGTTAACTCCTGGTTGAAGATTTTTTTTACCAATTTGGCAGGAAAAGGCAATTGAGTAATTGGTCGATAATTGTTGGGGTCAGCAGTATCTAAGATGGTTTTTTTTAATAATGGAAGAATAGACTCTATCTTCCAGTCTATTGGAAAATATCCATCTTCAAAGAGGTTGTTGAACATGGCCGTGAGGTGTGGGCTATCACCCCTGGGACCAAGTGAAGTATCTTGGCCGGATATGGGTCCTGTGGTCAGCCCAATTTTAATCTGCATCAGTGTCTTTTGTGTCTGATCCACCGTCACAGGCCCAAAATGGGATATGGTACTGACGTAATGCGTGTCCTTCGCCGGTCAGTTGTTTAAATTGACAGTTTTTCTATTATCTAGAAAAGACCCATAGAGAGATTTAACTTTGTCTTGGAAGTGAAGTGCTAGTTTGTTACAGAATTGTTGATTAATATTAGAATGCGGACGTGCACCGCTGGCACACCAAAGGCACGCCTAAGGCAAGCCCATCTGCGTCTGTCCGCGCCTGGACCACGCACAGCGCCAGACCTCCTGGCCCTCACGACAGCCACCACACCCAACGACGCTACGACACCGGCTTTCTCCACGGACTCAACACCGGCCGATCATCAAACTGCTTCCAGCTCAGCCCGATACTCACCCATGGACCCATCACCTGCCGTGGCTGCAGCTTCACCAGCCACTGAACACCCGCATGCCCCACTCCACCCGTCAGAGCAGAACGTAACCACCTCAGATGCATACTACTCAACACCCGCTCCGTCCACAAGCACGCCGTCGAACTCTGAGACCTACTCGACTCAGCCTCCCCGGACGTTGCCTTCCTAACAGAGACCTGGATGAACCCGTCCTCGGCACCCGACATTGCCATAGACAACCCAGATGGATACAAGATCACCAGAAGGGGCCGCACCAACAAACCAGGAGGAGGAATCGCCATCGTCTACAGGAATACCCTCAGAGTCTCGACCTGCACGACAGACACCTCCAGTACTGCTGAACACCTGCACTTCCAGATCCACACTGACCCCAACACCACTCTCAGAGGAACACTCATCTAAAGACCCCCCGGTCCCCGGCCACAGTTCATCGACACCATCTCCGACATAGCCAGCACGCACGCTCTTGCGTCCACAGACTACATCCTCCTCGGAGACCTGAATTTCCACCTCAAGAACGCCGACGACAGCAACTCAGCTTCCCTGCTCAATAACTTCGCCAACCTCGGACTCAAACAGCTCGTCACGACCCTTACCCATACCGCCGGTCACACGCTCGACCCCATCCTCTCAGCCAGAACCCACGTCACCTTCAGCCACGTCACCGAACTCCACTGGACCGACCATCGCTGCGTCCACTTCACCTTCAAGAAACCCACCACGCACCACCACTCACTACGGATCCCCTACCGCAGCTGGAACAAGGTCACGGAAGACCAGCTCATCACCACTATTGCTCGAGACCCTCAGACAAACATCACCGACACCGACACAGCCGCCAGCAACCTCAGGCAGTGGATCGACGACTGCGCCAACACTCTCGCCCGATGAAAAAACTCTCAAACAGACGCACCGACAGAAAGGCCAGCTGGTTTACCACCGACCTCCAGAAAACAAGCTGACTTGTCAGACTCGAGAAAAAGTGGCGCCACGAAAAGACACCAGAAAACCCCGCAGCCCTAAAGAACATCATCTGCAAGCACCACCAACTCATCCAAGCCACCAAAAGGACCTCCTTCACGAATGCATTGACAGCAAAGCACAAAACAGCAAAGAGCTCTTCAACCTCAGCTGCAGCTCCAACGACATCCCGCCATCGCAAGACCTTTGCGACTCCCTAGCCACCTTCTTTCACTGCAAGATCGCTGACATCCACGACAGCTTCAACACCCAGACCATCCCTACAGCCGCCAACACTGCAGACCCACTGCCTCCCATACTCACCAACCACCTGCTCTCCTGGACCCACATCGACAATACCATCAAGACCATGAACACCAACCACTCCGGCTCACCAACCGACCCCTGCCCTCGACACATCTTCAACAAAGCAAACCGCATCATCGCACCCCAACTTCGGAAGATCATCAACAGCTCCTTTGAGACCGCCATCTTCCCCGATAGATGGAAGCACGCCAAGATCAACGCCCTACTCAAGAAACCCACAACGGACCTAAAGGACCTCAAGAACTTCAGGCCCATCTCCCTTCTTCCGTTCCCGGCGAAAGTCATCGAGAAGATCATCAACAGGCAACTGACCAACTTCCTTGAGGAGAACAACATCCTGAACCCATGCAAATCTAGCTTCCACAGCAATCACAGCACTGAAACTGCCCCCATCGCTGCCACAGATGACATCAGGACCCTACTGGACAACAGAGAAACCGCGGCCCTCATCCTCCTGGACCGCTCGATCGCCTTCAACACGGTCTGCCACCACATCCTACGCACACGCCTACAAGACGCAGGAATACATGACAAAGCCCTGGACTGGATCACCTCCTTCCTCACTGACAGAACGCAGAGGGTCCGCCTCCCGCCTTTCCGTTCCGACACCACCAAGATCATCTGCGGCGTGCTCCAAGGATCATCCCTCAACCCTACCCTCTTCAATGTCTGCATGGCACCGCTCACCAACATCGTCCGTGCGCACAACCTCAACATCGTCTCCTACACCGATGACACTCAACTGATCCTCTCACTCACCAAAAACCTCGCCACCGCCAAAACCAAACTCTACAAAGGAATGAAGGCCGTCGCCAGCTGGATGCAGACCAGCCGTCTGAAACTTAACTCGGACAAGACAGAGGTCCTCATCTTTGGATCCACTCCCTCCACCTGGGACGACTCTTGGTAACCAGCCACCCTGGGAGCCGCACCCACATCCACCGACCATGCACGCAACCTGGGGCTAGTCCTGGACTCATCGCTCTCAATGACCCAGCAAGTCAACGCCATCTCCTCCTCCTGCTTCAACACCCTCTGCATGCTCCGCAAGATCTACAGATGGATACCCACCGGAACCAGAAGGATAGTCACTCAGGCCCTCATCAGCAGCAGGCTGGACTACGGCTACGCCCTCTACGCAGGAACCACGGCCAAACTCCAGAAGAGACTCCAATGCATACAGAACGCCTATGCACGCCTCATCCTTGACATACCCCGCCACACCCACATCACTGCCCACCTGAAAGACCTGCACTGGCTCCCAGTCAAGAAGAGGATCACCTACAAGCTCTGCACCCATGCCCACAAAGCACTACATAACGCTGGACGAGCATACCTCAACAAGCGTCTCACCTTCTACACCCCGAACCGCCAGCTCAGCTCCGCCGACCTGCCCTCACCACCGTCCCACGCATCCACAAGACCTCCAACGGCGGCAGATCCTTCTCTTACCTCCTGGCCAAGACATGGAACACCCTCCCCCCACAGCTGCGACAGACCCAGGATCTGCTGACCTTCAGGAGACTTCTCAACACCTGGCTGTTCGAGCAGTAGCTGCACCCCCATCAGCATCCTGAGATACTCACGGGTGATTAGTGCACTCTATAAATAAGTTATTGATTGATTGACTCCTCTGGCCTACATATAAGTCTCAAGTAAAAGGTGCAACGGGCATCAAAGGCCTTGTAGCTTGAGAAAGTCTCTGAGGGCTGAATCATATATTTTGCCACCCTCAGAGAATCTTCCCGAGACCCATACACACTGCCAGTGCAGTCTGTTTACCAGGGGGAGACCTTAAAACTACATGTCACATATCCACCTAAATACTGCTTGTGGCATGGGATAGTCACCCCTCTAGCAGGCCTTATAGCCCTAAGGCAAAGTGCTCTATAGCACAGGTGAAGGCACATTGGCATGAGCCCTGAGCCTATACAGTATCTGTGACTTTCACAGGTATTGTAAGGGCAGTAATGCCATTTTAGACCATGGGCTGGGAGTTTGGAACTCCAACCTCCACAGCTCCATGACGCTTTGCTAAAGACTGAGAAGTTTGGTATCAATCTTCTAAGCCCATTAAACCCACCCTGATGCCAGTGTTGGATTTAATATACAATGCACTCAGAGGGCATCTTAGAAATGCCCCCTGAAAAACTACCTAACTCTAGTGTCCTGGCTGAGTGGCTGCTCACCAGCTGCCACCCCCAGACATGTGTTTGGACCCCAGGGTCGAGAGCCTACCGCCCTTGGGGTCCTGAAACAAAGCACATCCTCGGCCGAGGTGCCAAGCTTCTTCCCCCAAGCTGGATAGGGTCCACGAAGGGGAAGCTTCAAAGGCTTACCACCTTTGTTAGCAGACCCTGACTTTTGCTGCTAACAGCAACTGCCCCCACAGGTTCTAATCCCAACTTTAGGAGGGAGAATCAGCAGGAAAACCAAGATAGGAGGCGAGGTGTGCCCACCTTTGCCAACTCCACCCCTCAGGTGAAGGCGGCGAAGCGCAACTCTCAGTCCCCGCCATCTTGAACATGGGGGCTCCAGCCAACCAGAGAGAGGTTTATGCCCTGCTCTCCCTGGAGAGTGGCATAATAGTGGGTCTACCCACCCCAAGGAAGGGACCTATTGGTCCCGACCTGTACTTACCTGAAACACCCCTAAATTTAGTATTTAGGGGAAACCCCGAACTTTGCCTCCTTAGACAAGCAAGAAGAAGGACCGATGAGCCATGCTGAAGGAACAAGAGGAGAACACCATCTGCCTTAGTCCCCGCCCTACTGGCCTGTCCTGACCTCGACCTGCTCCAGCGGAATCTCGGCACCAACCAAGGATCTCCCATTGAAAACAAAAGGGCACCCAATGCCAACACAGCACCCTGCACCTGGCCACCCCTGCAGTGGCTGCTCCTTTTGTGCTAACTCGGATCACCCTTTGCCTCAAACTTAACCCTGGAAGCTTTGCTCCCTCAACTTTGTGGCTTGCCCAAGAGCAGCCACCAACCAACGGCCCCCTAGCCTCATAGGCCAACATTGGTCCTCAGCACTCTGCACCCAGCCACCCTAGTGCAGCTGAGGGTGCTCTTTGAGTGCATCCTTGACCCTGGGGTAATCCTTGTTCCGACCCCAGAAACTCAACCCTCAAGACTGATTGCTCACTTGCAAACCGATAACCTCATTTTCTTTCATAGGATTGCATTGACTGTTTTTCCTCTGAAAATGTTCCAAGTGTCGAGTTGTGTTTGTATGGAAACCTAAGCCACTGGGTTTTAATGTCAAAGTGCTTTACTTACCTTTGTCTAGGAAATGTCCCAGTGTGATATCTAGGCATACCACACTGATTAGAAAAAATAATCTAGAATGTATTCTCAAGAGTCATCTAAAAAGTAATTACAAAGTAATTACAAATATCTATTGTCTTTAAATGTTTTATAAACCTGTAACAAATTCAATTTCATCCAGCTTGCATATTCTTATCAACCTGTTTTGAAAGGTACAATTTTACTTACCTGTACCAAGTCCTGCTTGGTTCTAAAAATAAAATACAACTAAAGAAATATTTTTTATACAAACAATTAGTCTGAGTTTAGTCTTTGAGTGTGTGACACAAAGTATTGGCTGAGTGTGTACAGTAAATGCTCAACACTACCCTCTCATAAAGTCTTACTGCTCTCCCACACTACCATAAATAGAGAGTGAGGCATTGTCTATTTATACTTCTGTAGATCTTTGGGGAACCACTGGACTCTGTGCACACTATACCTTACTTTGGCATAGCTTCCTACAGTAGGCAGAGTGGGTGCCCCCCAGTACTTCAGGATATCCCTACTAGCCACCATCAGGGTCAAGCTGCAAAAAAATAGGGCACAGTGGTCCACGGTTTGTTCACCCCAAATGCCTAATGAGACCGGTTGCGGTGTAAGCCTCACTTCGTAGCCCAAAACATCCAATATTCTATCACCCACCGTTTCCACTAGGCCCCAATTTTTGTATATAGCCACAGTGTGTGCATCAGGGTGCCCTTCATGCGGCATCTCCTCAGGCATTGTTCATCAGTTGCCCGACCCATACGGAACAGGCGGGTGCAAGTGTAATGTGCCCAACGCAGGATTATGAATTGGATCAAGCAGAATTTCACCTGCATTGTGACCTCTCTGGGATACCCGCGCACCTGCCCCCATTCATCATCCTCCCGTCTACCCTGGATCCCTCTCCCGTGTTTCTCTCAAAGATTCATGTAACGGAGGGCTGTTACTCAAGAGTGTAGAGTAGAGCCAGGACACCGCATGCTCCGTCGGGGGGCACCCAGCACCCTGTATTCCATAGGAGATTACTCTATCACCTCTTCCTGCAGGCCCCCCCCGTTTACCTAGAATGAATCGCATCTGTTGGTGCTTAGGAAACTGACTCCCTGACAGCTCATATTCAGTGTACAAATCAGTAAACATGGTCACTGCATCTTCCCTCAATATGTTACCCAGTTTGGAGATCCCCAACAGGGCCCATTTTTGATGTCCCTCTATCTTGTGCAAACCACGGAGGATGTCCGAGGCCCAAAGTGTGGTCACCAATGTCAATCTATGCCGCCACTCCATTGTATGAATTGCCCGCTTCTATGTTGACCATTATCTCTGTGCTAAGGGGAATAGGGTAGCCCTCCCTCTCAGTAGAGTCAACTGAGGTATCCCTCGGGGGCCATAGCAGTACCGTCTGCCCTCAAGGACAGTTCTTGTTGGGACGAAAAGGGCCAAGAATTAACAGTCAGCAGCTGTGAGGGCCAGTACTAGATCCAGAGGTTTGGGAGGGCAATGTCCTCCTCCATCTTGCGTCTCGTCAGTAACAAGAGGGCAATTCTTGGTATCCCACTGTCCCACAGCAGAACCCTTGTGACATTGTCCACCTTGTGGAAGAAGGCATCCAGGACTGGGAAGGGGGTATTCTGCAGGATGTACAAAATATTGGTAAATAGATCATCTTATAAAGGGCCACTCACCCCAGGAGTGAGATTCCTCCGACTCTCCACATCCCTCTTATAGGCCTATAGGATTTTCACCAGGTTTCCCTGCAGATACAAATCCGGTTTGGTGGCACAAAAATAACCAAGTATTGTAACCCCTGGGGCGTCCATCGGAATGGGCAATCCAGATCCTAGTTTGGAAAAGGCCACCAACATTTGCTAATTAATGCAGAACACAGCATAGGTCCCAAATCTCCAGGATGAGCAGAATTCTCAGCACAGAGCGCGGGGGTCCGCAAGGTAGATGAAGATATCAGCATATAGTGAGAGAACATCCTCACAGCCCGGGTCCTTTTGGTGGTCCCATATTTGTGCTTCTGTTCGGATCCACGATGCCAGGGGTTCAAGAGCGACCATAAAATGTACGGTTGAGAGCAGACAGCCCTGTTGGCTGCCCTTGGATAGTCCAAAACTTTCTGAGAGGTCCCCTTTGTCTCGGACTCTTGCCACTGGGTCTTTATATAGTAGGCCAACCCAGGATAAGAAATAGGGTTCAAATCCCTTCTTGCTGAGCATGGCCATCATATATGGCCATGTTAGGGAGTCAACGGTCTTCTCGGCTTCCAAGGCCAGAAGGACCCCTGACTCGTGTAGTCCCCTACTGTGTGCCAAGCAGCCTATCAATCTCTGCATAATAGGACTCATGGCCTAGTACTGCATAAATTAAAATGTGAGTCAACCACCTACATGAGGTGGTTTGCTAGATTCTTGGCCAGGATTTTCGTTTCTGTTTTAATCAATGAGATCAGCCTATAAGAGGCACAATCATCTATGGGTTTCCTATTCCTATAGATCAGAACAATTGTGGCTTCACGAAGGTCACGCGGCAAGGTTCCCATCTCCCTGGCTGTGCTAAGCATAGAGAGGATTGGCTTTGCCACTTTAGATGTTACATTGTTAAAAAAGTCTAGAGGGAAGCTGTTAGGGCTCTGGGTTTTGCCATTGCTCTGTTTGGAGATAGCTGTAGCCATCTCACCCTCCGTGATCTTCCCATCCAGCGCTTTAACCTGTTCAGGCTAAAATTACTATTTTTAACTGCATATTTACTTAACTTGACTATATATGCATCTCTATTTTTAGTTGCTCTGGGCTCGATTCACAGAATTAACTTAAGACAAAATCTTAAACTTACTACTTTTGGTATTCACAGAATGCACTTACTACTTTTGGTATTCACAGAATGCACTTACTACTTTTGGTATTCACAGAATGGATTTACGACTACTAACTTTATATCCGCACTCGGGCCGGAGATTCCGGCTTGTAGGCGGAGCTTCTGGCCTGGAGGCGGAGCTTCTGGCCCAGAGGCAGAGCTTCTGGCCCGGAGGTGGGGATTCCGGCCGGTGGCAGAGATTTAGCCATGGCCAAAATCTCCACCTCCGGGCCGGAAGTCCCACCTCTGGGCCAGAAGCTCCGCCTCCGAGCTGGAATCTTCGGCCCAAGTGCAGACGTAAAGTTAGTAGTCGTAAATCCATTCTGTGAATACCAAAAGCAGTAAGTGCATTCTGTGAATACTAAAAGTAGTAAGTGCATTCTGTGAATACCAAAAGTAGTAAGTTTAGGATTTTGTCTTAAGTTAGTTCTGTGAATCGGGCCCTCTGTCTATGGCTGCCTCATCTTCATTACACTTCATGCCCTCTCTTTACATCACTCTGCAGGTTTATTTTCCATTTATTCTTTCTCCCCTTGTTTCAGTTTCCTATCGTTCTCTTCCTCCTTTCTCCCTCTCTCACTCCGAGGGAAAGTCTGATCAGGAAAAAAGAGAGTCCTGGATCCCAGAAATGCTGGTGATCACCACCAGCACAAATCTAATGCTAGTACACTACACTTTAATACATCTTTGGAATGTTGTGTGAATGTTAATCTCTCGCCCTGCTGACCAGGTCCTTTTGTCAATTGAACGTTCAAACTTCCTGCAGAGATTTTGTTCAGGCTCAATGGTATGGAATTCATGTAATACAATACCTCAACCTCTCCTGTAGGGTGACGAAGAGTCTTACAAATTGTAGTATCTGTCATTAACCCCGATTGGGCCCGCTGCATAAAGATACCTACTTGTTCAAACAACAGAGAATACTCAGTCTTGGAACCTCGATACAGTATATAGAACATCAGGCTGACTGATCATTTCTGATGGTCACGTGAATAAAACAGTCAGTCATCTAAATATGGGCAGACATTCTTGGTCATTCAAATGTGCTGTCACTCCTCAGTTTCACTGAATGTGGGCTGAAGACCTGAGGAGAGGACTTTTATTTGCACAGAATAACTCAGTCTTATGAAAGAGGTAATGGCAACATCCAAACTGGTGACATTTGATAACATCACTGAGCTGGAGAGGCACCCATGATTTGTTGTATCATCCTTTCTTTTTTTCACTCAATGAGGTCCAACTTGCTATCTCCAACAGAGTTTAAAAGGATTAAACAAATGACAGGAAATGAGTAAACACAAGAAATAATGAGTACTATTATTTTTAAAAAGGAGTTCATCCGTTGAACAAGGATGGGGTGAACCTACTTGAGATGTTCTAACTGATAATCTAGAGAGTGTACTCCCAGTTGTGAAGTTACACTTGAAAGAAAGAGTTAACAATTATGTTCTTGAGCTCAGACATTCCAAAAAACAAAACTGCTTATTCTAGCATTTTGATTTTTCTATGTGCATGGCATAGAGTACTCCAACTGTTCCACTGTGTCTATGTCTTACTCCAATTCCATTATTATTGGGGGCGGAAAATTTTTCTTGGCTCTTGCAATGATTTAGCAGGCTACATTCATTAAAGCAAATACGCTTGTGCCCTTATTTCAAAGCAGCAGATAATCTGTTGCCACTCATTTTTACCAACACCTGAACCCAAGCACACTCTTTTGTCTTTTTTTACATATTTTTATTGAGGTCATAAGTAAGACACAAAATAACACATTACAAAACAAATCCATCAGTTGGTGATACAAAAGTTATATAAGACATAACAATCGAACAATCATGGAGACAATGCCGCTGGATGCATAAAAAAAGGAGTACGATGAAGAACAGAAAATACAAGGAAAGTAAAAGCTATGGAGATGGGTGGTCTTGACCTGCCTGCAATTGCACCGAACAGCCCCTAAACGGTGCCCATATCTTCCTAAGGCAAGCACACTGTCATCATTAGGGATAATCAGGCTCTCCAAGAGGCCTATATTGGTAAATTCATGCCACCAGAGCATAGCCTTGGGAGCCTGGGTCAACAACCAATGTCAGGCCAGATTCAGTCGAGCTAGAGAGATAGCACAGAAAAAATACCACTTAGGTGGGCTAGTACACAAGGTGAATGCCCCAATACAATTAATTTAGGGGCCCACCTCATGATAGTAATGTTAAGCATATTCAGTTTAACAAATACGGTCTGCCAGTAGTGAAAAGAGGAGTGACAAAGATATGAACTGAGTTTGCCCAATCGCCACAACATCGAAAACACTTTGAGTCCTGCCTCAAATTAATAATTATTAAATGATAAGGAGTAGAATAGAAGTCATTGATAAATTTTAACTGATGAGTTTTAACCCGGGAGACATTCAGAACTGAATTTGTTCAAATATTTGTACGTCTCATTTCATCAGTAATACCTTCGACCCCAAGAGATTGGCTTCACTTATCAGCCAATGTCTGAAAAATATATACAAATCCTCTCCGAGCACACATTAAGTAATAGATGGTCAATTTCAGTCTCAAAGTCTCTAATATTCTAGTCCACTTTTAATCCTTAGACATCTGTTCAGGGATATGATTCAATCCATATTCGATTTTCATCAGTACAGCTTCATCAAGAGCATGGCTTAGTTCATCAACAATGCAACTTGATACAGCAAGCAAGGAAGAGAAATCTCTGTGATATTATCTCGAAAGAGACAAGACGCTCACCCTCAAGGAAAGAGCCTAAAGTAAGTATGCAGGATGTCTGACAGCAGTTGATCGAATTTCCATGCAGTTGACGGGTAAAGTTAGGATTAGGACCTATATAAAAAAATTTGTTAAATAATGTAAACACCAACATCTGCATTTTTGGATTGGTCCAAACAGAGTCAAAGAACCCCCAGAATCTTAAAACGAGTCTGCTTCAAATAGACACTATCGATAATGCCAAAGCGTGGGGTGATATTGGTTCCCCAAGAGAGGAATTCTGGAAAGAATCCGCCTAGCCACCTTGGTTCGCCCCACATTGATTTTACTAGTCTGGACATAAACGCTGCTACAAAGTAGAAATGTAAATCTGGTAATTAAAGTACACCCTCCAGTCGTGGTCGCTGTAACATATGTATGTTAGCCCTAGGCTTTTTGTTCCCCCAAATGACTTTTGCCAGATAGCCTCTGTCTGTTTAAAAAGTATTTGGCTAAATATAAAGGTATGCCACAAAGAGGTATAGGTAGCAAGGGAGAATAATCATCTTGATTAAATTGCATTGACAGATTAGACCAATGTGAAAATGATGCCACTTACTCAATATCTCCTGTGTTCTGCCGGATAGTACGCCATAATTAGATTCCCTTACATCCCCCATTTTTGCAAAGACTTCAGTCCCCAGGTAGGTCGCTGACTTGACCAATCGACTAACATCCCAAGAAGGGACTGTGATGGTGAGGAGCAAGGTCTTATCAAGGTTTAGTTTGTACCCAGAGATAGCCCCACACTCAGCCAATTTTTCAAAAGCTGCCTGGGCAAAGGTCATGATGGTAATGTCGTCCGCACAGGAAAGCACTTTGAGCTCACGTTGATAGATCCGCAGCAAAGCAGTATTCCTCAGGCTCTTGAGGGCTTGAATTGAAGGTTCTATATAATGCACAAAGAGCAACGGTGAAAGTGGATATCACTTTACCGGTGCCACAATTTATCTAAATTAGGTTGGTAGAAGACCCTGAAAAATAAAACCCTAGCCTTAAGATTCTGGTAAAGCTGTTGAATCAAAGCAATAAAGCGCGGCCCAAACCCTTACACAGCCATAATAGCCCTAAGAAAAGGTTATGAACCCCAGTCAAAGGCCTTTACAGGGTCTAGCATTATTGCTATGCCCAGATTTCCCTGAGCACAGCCTGCCTCAAATGCAGTGATAACAATATTGACATGGGCGGTGTTATCCCGCCCTGGAACAAAACCATGTTGATTTTCATCAACAAGATCAGAAAATAACCATAGCAAGCCTGTTTTTTAAAATCTAAGTATAAATCATGGGAGCAGCATTAATCAAAGAAATAGGCTGGTATGAACCACTGAGAAAGGGATCTCTCCCTGTTTTAGGACAGATGATGATGTTGGTCTCAGTCCATGACCCAGGAACCTGCCCAAGTAATTCAAAAGAGTTGAATAGATCATGGAGAACCGGTAATACAAGATGTGGCAATCTAACATAGAAATCCAATGGAAGTTGATCGATGCCATAGGCCTTGACTCGTGCCAGCTAGCCAATAGCGTATTACACTTGAGAGACTGATATTTGAACTTCTTGCTTATGCTATTGTGTAGTAGACAGTTTCCGATGATGGTGGACCCGAAGCAACTGGATGATCTGGTCTGTGAAAAGGACCGATTTCTAGTCACACAACTTCTGATAAATGCTGTGGAACTCCTCTTGGATAAGGGCAGGATTTGTCACAATGGTCCCTTGAGAGTTCTTGATCCCAGAAATTGCAGCTGCATTAGCACTGTCACAGAGCCTGAAAGATAACACTCAGCCCATTTCTTCGATAAAGAATTGTGATCTGATATAACCCTAGGATTAATGGAAACTCTCTGCAAATATGGACACCCTGAACTCACAACTTGTGCAAATTGAGAAGGTTCAGAAAAGCTATAAACTCTCTTGGGAGCAGTCAAGACCCAGATCTCATGACATGTAGTTCCGAGGACCACGCTCTCATCAAGCGTTTAAGATTTGGAGAATAGGTCTCGCCGGAATAGCCTCAAGATATTGGGGATCCCAAGGGATCAGAGGAGCAATCCTAGAGGCTATATAATTTGGTTGTTTGGGAAGCCTTTCCTACACTAGGGGGCTGGGACATGGACAGCATGATTCAGAGAGCTCATCGCTATCCATTCTCACATCCTCGTTATTCACAAGCCATCCTGATATATGTGGGTAACTTCCTCCTCCCTCAGGAGATAAGCATGGATGCTCGTCCAGGATCACCAGTGAAAGCGTCTGGAGTGGACGTTTTTGTTTGATCAGATTTCTCTCATGAGACTGTAGTTCGGCGTTGGAAGTTTAGAGAGCATATCCCGGCACTTCAAAAGCTTGGAACTTCGGTTTCATTACTGGAGCCAGCAATCCACTGCATCCAATATGAGGAGCAAATGTATTTATGTTTTGAACAGCCTAGGGTTGAGGAGCTCTTGACCAAGTCAGTGGGGGGAAATAAGGAGACTAATGGATCTGACTGATTCTGTTTTGTCTTTTTCTTCTTGATTCTTTTTCCTTGTAGGTTGTTACAGAATGGTTAACTTAGTTTCTTGGGTACGCCTTCACTCTTTTCTTTTTTTATTTCTCTCTGTTAATGGAAGCTTCAGATCTGCAGGGACAGCTGACACCAAGATTAGATTTCATGAAGGTTTCATGAGGGTTTTTTATTTATTAATTATGGCTCTGGGTGAAAACAGTTTGGGTCCTTTGGGCGGGTGTCTCGGGCCGTCACTGCCCTGCCCCTTTAGTTCTTTTTCCCCACATCCATCCTCGGTCTGCAGTGCTCGGGGGGGTTGGGAAGTTTATGTACTCATGTCTACTGCAGTGCTAGTGGTATTCTTTTGACCGGGGTTGGTCAGCCCAATTTCTGGTCCTTTCATGGAAGAGATAGGGTTGGGGGAAGGCTTGATGTCGTGCCAGGGTCTGGGTCACTTTTGTCTTTATACTGATTTTTTTGTTGAAATGTTTGGTCAGGTTGTTGGGGAAAAAAATGAGGCCTTATGGTTGTGGACAGTAAAGTTAGGGCCAAGAATTATTCTGTGCTGTTGTTCTCTTTCAAGGTGTGTAAGTCATTCGATCAAGAATGTCATGGTTTAGCCTGGGGTGTGGTCCTGACCAGCATCTTCATATTCTTTTGTAGAATATCAATTAAATGTAAGCATTTTATAAGCGAAAATTAATTAAAGAGGTGCTACACCATCTTCATCCACATTTAGTTGGCTCAGTTCTTGAATAAACAGGCCTCTCCTCTGGATGATTTCTGGGATGAAGTCCTATCCTCAGCTTGCTTCCCTTCTCACTGAGAGGGATTGCCCTACTGGCTCAGGATAGGTGGATGATGACTTATAGCAACAGACAAGAGGGGCCAATTATGCACTATGCAATGGGTACTCAGTTGGACCAACACTGATGATCCTGTGGTCTTTAATAGTCTGCTTTCTAAGCTACATCAATGGTCAGAACCATTGATGATTTACGTGGACTTCAACATCATCCTTAACCCATGGATAGACTCCTCTTTTAATAATCAAGGGCTAAACTCTTCTTTGAGAAGTACCTGTAGCTAAAAGAAATAGCTAGGCTGTTTTGTTGCATGTAATGGAATCTTATGCTCTGGCTTATTCTCAGATGGCAGAACATGGGTTTACATATTTTCCAGCCTCTCGTAAATCTTTTTCTCTGATAGATATGTTCCTTGCTAGCCAAGCTCTTATGTCCCATCATGGGGCCGGGCACGAGTGTGGCAGTGCGGCGCCGGTTCCGCCCTGCAGCCATACCACTAAACCCGTGATCAGGCCACCCGCCACATTACCAGTATTTCTTGTGCTTGGCGGGCTTTTATTTGACGTTCTTATGGCAGTTCCTCCAAAAGTGGGCACCACAATGGGAACGCCAAAAACAGTTCCTGCACGCTATGGCATGTAATGACCATGCCATGCAGGAACTGGGTGCATGCACCCAGGGGGCACATGTATTGCTCCCTGCATGCGCCCCATGTCCCTGAGGCACAAGGAGACCCTTAAATAAAATGCAATGCTAAAATGAAAATTTATGGCGCACGTGTTGGAAGATTATGATTGACTCATATTGTATTTTTAGAGAAAAAAGGAAAGTTGAAATTTCACCTTATAGCCTGCCCGTTATGACAGATCCTATGAATAAATGTAAATCTAAACATGTTCAAGTATTTTAGAGAATAACATTGAAATATATTGCTTTTGCTTACGATGGATCAGTTATATTTCATACCTAATTAGAGTTTGTTTATTTACAACTGATTTGGTTTCACCAGTAATCAGATAGAATACAGATGTGCTGCCCAAAAAAATAAGCTCTGTAGACTGGTCATGCTAGGACTCTTTGCCCGGCTTAGAATATACGCTTTTTCACAAGAGAATCTTATATATTTATTTTGGGTTAAAATTGTCAATTCATGCTTGTATTTTAATTTATGAAGAGCAAGCATCTTGCCACTCTTCTGCATACTTGGACAAGACGGAGGTCCTCATCCTCAGATCCCCCCCTTCGGCCTGGGACGACTCCTGGTGGCCGACCGCACTGGGAACACCCCAACACCCACCGACCATGCATGCAACCTAGGGGTCATGCTTGACTCCACTGTATCCATGACTAGACAGGTCAACGCCGTCTCCTCCTCCTGCTTCAACACCCTCCGCATTCTCCGCAGGATCTACAAGTGGATCCCCACTGAAATGAGAAGAACGGTCACCCAGGCCCTAGTCAGCAGAAGGTTGGACTACGGAAACGCCCTCAATGCAGGCGCCTCGGACAAACTCCTGAGACGGCTTTAACTCATCCAGAACGCCTCTGCACGCCTGATCCTCGACATCTCTCGCTGCAGCCACATCACACTCCACCGGAGAGACCTGCACTGGCTCCCTGTCAACAAGAGGATAACCTTCAAGCTCCTCACCCACGCACACAAGGAACTCCACAACACCGGACCAACGTACCTCAACAGACAACTCAGCTTCTACACACCCACCCGCCAGCTCCGCTCCGCTGACCTCGCCCTCGCCACAGTCCCCCGCTTCCAAAGAGCAACCTCCGGCGGTAGATCGTTCTCCCACCTCGCCGCCAAGACCCTCTCCATCCAACTACGGCAGACCCAAGACCTGCTGACCTTTATAAAACTCATCAAGACCTGGCTTTTCAAGCAGTAGCAGCATTCCCCACCCCAGCGCCTTGAGACCCTCACGGGTGAGTAGTGTGCTTTACAAATGATATGATTGATTGATTGATTGATGCAGATAGCAAAGATGTGAATGGCTATCCTGCTACTGGACTTTTCGCTCATCAAAGCATCTCATTATTTCTGCGTATCTCTAAATTGTTGTGGCAGCTGTTTACTTCGTGAATGTTCAGCTTGAAGATATTTCATCACACTGGAGCTCAGCATCCTGAATTGCATAATCAAAATTGGACGATTGTCCTTCAGATTTCAGCTTTAAATGTGTCTCACACAAATAACATGTGACAGAAATACATCCATGGAGGATAAAGGAAACACAAAAAGGTATAAGTAATTCCCCCACTGACATCCAATCTTACTTACCCAGTCTCCTTCAGAATTGTACAGTATGAAATTGAATATCAGATAGCTGCTCCACTGTGTAATTCGGGCGTGGATTGTCCAGACACTTCTCTGTAAATACACAAAAAAGAGAGCCAGGCACAACCCAGTACAAGGCCCACCTTCAGTAACCGCCATCATTGCCCTCTACAAATGATCCCTCTCCTATCACTAGCCCACACTTCCCAAATCACTCAGCTTAAGTAAGGAATGCTACATAATAATCAAACTTGTCTTTATGACATCATGCAAAATAGTAGATGAAATAACATTTACCTGGAATGCTATTGGCATCAGGAATCTTTAAAGATTCACTCACTTTGAATAGATCCCACATCATCTAGATATAACACACCTATGTTGACCTTTGCACTTCAAAGCAGTACCTTCAAGGGAGATGTTACTGAAGCTCCAATTTGCAAAATATGCAGAGGGCACAAGGTTATCACTTTGCAGTCATATCTTCAGTTCTGCAACATTCAGTGTATCCTAGAAGGTATGGATATTACCAGGACAAACATGGCATTCCATTTGTCCCCTTTATGTGGTGTCACTAGGGACAGGGACGTTTAAAACGGCCAACATAAAGTTCAAGGTAAAACAGAAATCTTACACGCTTATCTTATCCAAGTAAATTTCTATTGTTTGGGGCACTGCTGCAGGTGATATGAAAATCACCACAGTGTTGAACAATCAAGCAATCAAGCCAAATATTATGTTTCAAGTAGAAAGTACTGCAAGGTCACTGGAAAAAAATGTTGTTTGAATTTATGGCAAATGTGTGACACATCTCAATGCCTTCTTGATGGAATCAAAGTGAAAAACTGAAAGTATTTCCTACTGAGGAGACTATAGTAAACGAGGAAATTAGGAAACTTCATAACAAATAAGTCTCCTAAGATGGCCACCAGAGACAAAAGAGCCCAAATGTAGCACAAATATCACCCAGATGTAGCCCAAGTAAAGCCCAATGACAGAATGTCAACTAGAGCGCTAACAGTCTTACTTATGACAAAAGTATGGCTCAGCTGAAGCTATCTTGATTGGAATAAAGTGGTAACACTTAAAACATTTAATTTGCAAAGGAACAAAATGAGGGGGTTCATTTTGCCATAGAAATTATGATTAGTGCTGAAGAAAGAAAAATTAGGGCACATTTTGAGTGACTTCACAAATCCTCTTCTATTTCGTTAAAAAATTCTGACACGCAGACTAAAACATGCACTTTTAATACCAGCAGCAGACTTCTGTGTGAGCAGTAGCTTTACTACAGTGATCTAAAGAGCAACTAGAGTGCTAGCATTCAGAATCTATGGCAAATGTGTGACACATCTGAATGCCTTCTTGATTAAACCAAAGTAAAAAACAAAGCATTTCCTACTGAGGAGACTGCAGTAAATGAATAAATTAGGAAACTTCATAACAAATAAATCTCCCAAGATTGCCACCAGAGACAAAAGAGCCCAAATGTAGCACAAATAATGTAGCCCACATGTAGCCCAATGACAGAAGTGTGCAAAACACTTTTTATTTTGTTTGTTTTTGCAGTTTTATGTAGTGCAGACTTAATAAAAATAAAGATAACAAATAATTTAAAAGTGCTTTGTTGCTATTTGAAAACTTAGAAAATATGTCCTCATTTTAGTTTTTTAGAGCACTAACCATAATTTTGATGCAAATAAGACCCTCTCATATATGTAATTTCTACAGGAAATGCTCTAGGTATTACAGTTTTGATTACATCAAGATAACGTCAGGCGTTCCACACTTTTGTAATAAATATAGAAGGTTAGCAATCTAGTTTTTTATTAGGATACTGTTGAGAGGCAGAGGCCAGGGGCACGGTCTCTGATAGTTGTAGCCAGGTAGGAGGGTGCAGAGGCAACAATTTGACCACACTGGGCAGGCAGGAAGGGCAGTGGCAGCACAACAGACTATGGAGGGCAGTGGAAAGGGGGGCAGGGGCAACAAACCAACAATACAGGACTGGCAAGAGAGGCTGTGGCAATATAATAGACCATTGTGGGCAGAAGGAAGAGGCAGTGGTACTACAACCATACATTCCAACAGACCCGATTCAGCCAGGAAACGTCCAATGTATTGAAGCCTAAATATGCTTTATGTGATCTGTCTCCTGTCTACAATTTCCTCTTTTTCAATGTAAGTCAAAGGGGAAAATCAATACCTCCGTTTTTTTTCAAAATCTCCCTCTTACTAAGTTCAAAATGTTAGCAAGTATGGTACATTGGATCAAAGCAGGCAGGAGGAATTGGGGTAGTGATGTGGACTTGGATAACAGAGGACAGGAGGGACATGGAGAGGTGCACCAAACTGACCCTACAGGGCAGGCCTCAGGGTTTGCAGCAGCACAATACACCACACAGAGCATGTGGGATGGGAGTGCAGCACAACTAACCATAGAAATCAATAGGGAGGGGACAGGACCATGCACATGGACAACAGAGAACAGAGGGGAAAGAGGCAATGGTAGCTAGCTGACCATAATGGACAGACAGGAGAGAAAGCTGCAGCATAACGGACCATAAAGGGCAGGAGGGATGGATCAGGGGCATTACAATAGAACAGATAAGCCAGGAGGGAGGGAATAGGGGTCTGCATTAAGCATGGGCGGATTTTGCGGATCCACGATTCACGAATTTGCGGATTCACGGATCGTGGATCCGCAAAATCCGCGGATTATGCGGATCGGCGGATTTGGGGGCGGGGCTTCCTCGAGTGTGTGGGCGGGGCCAAACGGACGGGGCTTCCATGCGAGCGCACATGCCGCTTGTGTGTATAAAAGGTCAGAGACCGATCAGAGCAGCAGATTAAGAGACAGAAGCCCCTGGTATATTTGGGAAGAAGGCACATCTGCCCAGCCTCCCAACGCTCACGATTGTTTTTAGGGCTGATGAATGAGTCACTGCATTTGCGCTTCAACTAGTTCCAGCGACCAAGTGTGTGTTACTATGCAATCGCGCCGAAGTGCGCAGGGGTCCCTTGAGTGAAATGTCCATCATAGTGGGTAAATGGCGGGAAGACGGTGCATGCCGCTTGTGTGTATAAAAGGTCAGAGACCGATCAGAGCAGCAGATTAAGAGACAGAAGCCCCTGGTCACAGGAACAGCACGGGGATTCCGCTCGTCAAAGTCAAAGATGCTAACGCCTCTGGCGAGCATCACAGCGGATTTTCGATGGTATATTTGGGAAGAAGGCACACCTGCCCAGCCCCCACAACGCTCACGATTGCAGTGTTTCCTGCTGAGGTTTATTTTTTGTGCCAGGACCGTCGTGCCCGAATGAACCCTGCCCTTCATATTTATTCAAGAAGACACCACCGTTTGAATAATTTACGATGGCGCCGGCAAGCTGCCAGCGCCATCCTGCAAAAGTTACTTAATTAGCTTCAACAGGAAGCTCCAACTGATAAAATAAAGCAGGCGCTCGAGCCCCTGCTTTATCTTATCTGTTAGAGCTTCCTGTCGAAGCTAATTAAGTAACCATTTGAGGATGGCGCTGGCAGCTTGCCGGCGCCATCGTAAATGATGTAGGCTTGAACTTTTGACCGCAAAATCCGCTCCGATCGCGGATTGCGGATTCTCGGTAAATTCGCGAGAGTTCGCGGATCGCGGATTTACCGAAAATCCGCAAAATCCGCGATCGGAGCGGATTTTGCGCTCATGCTTAGTCTGCATATGGAAAAAGAGGGCTGGGGGAAAGGGGGCAGGGCAGGAGCAGCAAGATTACCATGGAGGTCAGGCAGGATGGGCACTAGAAGCAAGACACACCATGGAGAGCAACAGTGAGACTATAATGGCATACACACAGACCATGGAGGGAAGGTGGGAGGGGGTCAGGGGCAGCTAGCTCCCCACACAGGGAAGGTGGGAGGGGCTCTGGCAGCACAGAAGACAATGCATGGCAAGCGGGAGGGTTAGTGGAAGAACAATGGCTGATGGGCAAGAAGAAGGGTGCAGGGGCATGCACAAAGGACCATGGAGGATAGAAGGGAGGGTCAGGACCTGGGCACAGACAAGAGAGTTCAGGGGAAGGGGCCTCACAATAGACCACGCGGGGCAGGCAGGAGGAGCAGTTGCAGCACAACAGACCAGGGAAGGCAGAAGGGTGGGGCAGTAAAATGGACCATGTTCGAGAGGAGGAAGGGGCTAGGGGCATGGAATGTGGATAGGCAAGGTGGAGGTGAGAGGGACAGGTTACAGTTATATGACAATGCTAGGCAGGTGGGAGGGGAGTGGCAGCTCAACAGAACACTCAGCGTAGATAGGAGTGGCAGGTCCATGGAACATGGTAGGCAAAAAGGGTGGAGCAAGGGCATGCACACAGACATTGGAGGGCAGGGGGAAGGAGAATAAGGGCAGGAAGCTAAGCACAGAGGCTAAGCAGGAGGTCAATGATGGGGCAGAGAATTGGGCAATGGAGGGCAGGAGGAGTGGACTCGTACATCATGCTAAATGGGGGGCAGTGGCAGCATATCAGACCATGCATATCAGGAGGGAGGAGGCTAGTCCTTGAATTCAGATAACAGAGGATAGGGAGGAGGTGGATGGGGCAGCAAGCTAACTGTTCAGAGAAGGCGGGAAGGCCAGGGTCAGAACAACGGCCACACAGGGCTGTAATAAGGGAGCAGGCACATGGGCTTGGACAATGGATGGCTACGAGGAGGTAAGGCAGGAGCAGCAAGCTTGGGTGGGGGCAACACAATGCCAGACCCTGCTTCCAACCCCCCACCATCCATTGTGATATGCATCTTACTTAACGTTAAAAAAACCTAGAAATTTGCTGAAAAAAACAAAGATTACAGGGATGGTATAGTTAGACTCAGATTTCACTCATACACAACCAGTGAAATTCAGCAGTTCTAGTTACCTGAGCTAACTATAAATTACGCCCCCACAATGTACTGCTAATGACCTCAGACATTACATCATTCATGACATGGTCAGTTACATCACTCATGACATCTCAAATGAGATGTGAATTGAATGGAACTATAATCGCTAGAACTTTATTTAGGGATAGTGTGTGTATATTAACACTCCTTTTTTTTCTTTTCTTTCGTGTAAGAACCATTATAATTCGCAACGTGCCCAGATTAATATGGCCGATAGCCGTTCACTTTAAAGTAATGTGTAGTCCATTGTTTATGTTGATGTTTGCAATCCTAAGTATGTTTATTATGAATAAGTCACATTGACTAACATACAGGTATGGCGTTCACGGGGCAAGATATGCTGAAATGACATTGTGTGCATATTAACACTTGTTTTCTTTTCTTTATTGTATCAATTCCTGAATTTTCACATCGTGACCAGGTCAATATGGCCGCCAGCTTTTTGGATTAAAGTAATATGTAGTCCTTTGTTAATGGTGGCAACTGTAGGCATTTGTACATTGAAATAAGGATGCTACAATTACATCTTGTATCATTTTCAAGGTTCGGACAAGCCGAAATGCGTGGATCACGTCCTTTGCAGATTAAATACTTCCAAACTACAACCTGAGTGCTGATTCCTTCCTTGTAAGAGTGAGAGGAGATTAAATACATATATATAAAATTCACTGAAAAAACCACAAGTTTCAGGGACATTATAGTTAGAAATTAGCATTTAAAAAACCTCAGAAATTCACTGAAAAACCACAGGTTTCATGGACGTCATAGTTAGTTGGAAATGTCACTCGTACAAAACAAGAGAAACTCGGCCGTTATAGTTAGTTGTGCTAACTATAACTCGCGCCCCCGCAATGCACTGCTGATGACGTCACATATTGCATCACTCATGACATGGTCGATGACATCAATGATGACATTTCAAATGACATCACTGATGACATCATCCACGTGATCATCTGATGCATATCCTCACACCCTACAGACTACCATTCTCGAAACCATGGATACACCAATACTAGTACAGCTACAATATTCTGTGCACTATGCATGCAGATCTGTAATCATCTATATAGCATTGATACAGTCTTTTAAATACTCAGTTAGTACCTATGCAGTCTAGGAATGTTAATCTTAATGTTAGTGGATATTTATAGAGCGCACTTACACCGGGTGGCTTCAATCCTTCTGTCTGTCCCATGCACTTGTCCATTCATCCATCCAGCACTATGTACGTGTACTATCACTGTGCCAATACCTAAGCACTTATAAATTCAACATGTACTCTCTTGCAGCACTGAAATTACTCCAGTTATTAGTCATATACTTAGAGAATGGCCTAGCCACTAATACAAGTACAGGTACAATATTTTGTACATTATGCATGCAGACCTTTAACCATCTACATACTATTGATACGCTCTTCTAAATTTCCAGTTAGTATCTATGCAGTGTTGGAATTCTCCTGTCTGTCCCATGCATTTTGCCAATCACCCATCCAGCACTATCTACTTATCCTATTACTCCACCAATACCTAAGCACTTATAAATTCACTATACACTCTGTTTGGAATACTGTAATTATTCTAGTTACTAGTCATGAACTTATGGAATGGCTTAGCTACTAACACAAGCACAGCTATAATATTTTGTGTACTATCCAAGCAGACCTCTAACTAGCTACATACTATTGATACACTCTTCTAAATACCCAGTTAGTACTCATGCAGTGTAGGAGTCGTCCAGTCTGTCCCATGCACTTCTTTAATCACTTATCTACCACTATCTGCTTATCCTATCACTCCACCAATATGTAAGCACTTATAAATTAAGTGTTCACTCTGTTTGCAGCACTGTCATCATTCCAGTTACTAGTGGTATTCTTGACCTAGGCACCAACACAAATACACATAAAATATTCTGTGCACAATCCCTACAAATCTCTAAACAGATACATACTATTGGCCCACTCCATTAAATACTGAAGTAGTACCCATGCAGTGTAGGATACCTCCTGTCAGTCTCATGCAATTCTTCAATCATCCATCCAGGACTATGTTCTTATTGTATTAGTCTGCCAATACCAAACACTTATGGGGAAGATTTACAAGCACACTGCGCCACCAGTACGTCACTTTTTGTAACGTAGTGATGGCGCCAGGCACTCCTTCATATTTACAAGGAGAGGAAAAGCCACCCTTCGTGGTTTTTCCTCTCCTTGTAAATATGACCCCTTCATACACAGAACTTTGCGTTGAAGGGTAGTTCCATAGGTGTTGCTGTGGGTGTTCCCACGCAACACCCATAGAACAAGACACATCTCCAGATTTATGAGAATTCATAAATCTGAAGATGTGTGTGAATGCTGCGCCATGTGCAAGGTGCAACGAGAAGAATTGTTTTCATTTCTCCTAATTTTTTCCTCTTTCAATGCATGCTGCATTTCACAGCATACAATGAAAGAGAAAAATGCCTTTACTGATTGTTTTTGTGCAGGAAGGTGTCCCTTCCTGCACAAAAACAATCTCCGCACGACATAGACATCCTTGCACCATGGTGCAAGGGTGCCTGTGTCACCGTAAGGCTGCAGTTGGAGCAGCAGTGCAGAGAGAAGCACAGAGTTGCAACATATTCATGTACATATGTCACATCCCTGTGCTTTGGAAGTGCCACAGTGCAGTGCAGCTAAAGAGCTTGCAGTGTCACGCTGCAGTACTTCCTCATAAATAAGGTAGATCTGATAAGAACTTTTTTTTTCTTTTGAACGAATAAAACAGGAATCTTTTGGAATTACTTATCATTCCAAAAACAAAAAAACAAAAAATTAACAACGATGGTTGCGTTGCGCACCACAAACTGCATCCACCGACTGCTCACCGAAGCATATAAGTTTCTTACACTTCACGCAGTGTTGCTCGAGAAAGGCGAATTCTAGTCTAATCATGTCCATTTCAGATGTTCCTGAGGATGCTCCATACATACTTGCCACTGCAGGTGATGGTTTCAAAGCAGCTCGCCTCATTTCCTCCCGAGCAAGATTGAGAGGATGTGTGGTCCGGAGATGCTTGTACTTAGAAGCAGTGCCACAAAAGTATTTTTTTCACTGCCTCTTGACAGGACTCACTCACAAATTTTGCACGTCACCTTTCTCGCTTTTATTTTCTTCTCTCCAGGTGGAAAAGTGAAGAATTCCCACACAACAGATTCCGGGCCTCTGTGGACGTAGTGCCTCCTGCAAGATTTATTCTTCAGAAGATATTTCCTCCTGCTGCTGCTGTCCAGATGCCATTTTGTTTGATATTTTTTGAAAAACACCAAAAAAAACAAGTAAAAAGGGTTCTTGTAGGAAAAGAGATGTCTCTCTAAAGATGCTCCGACAAGAATGATTAAAATGGGTGGGGTCCTTCAATAGTTACAGTGGGTAATGTTATGAACCAATTAAATCTTTTTTTTTTAGGTCACATGGGACCCGGGCACTCTGCTCTCACGATGCATGCACCTGACGCAACTTCGGGAAAATATATTTAAAAATAATATAAGTTTATTATAAGTACAAATGTATTATTTTTATGAATATCTTAGATAATCTCTTGCCCTAATATGTATATTAAAGACACATACATATCATTTTAGAACATACAAAAACTTTGCGGGGGTCGTGCCCACAGCACGCCCTAGCACGTATATGACGTCACGCGGGACCCGCCACAGCGCAAGCGTCGCGTACCGTAATGCGTATGTGTCATGGACTGGTAGCATACCAATCGCGCACATCATGTAATATTAAATGTATATGATGTACCTGAAAAATACGCAGCCGTCGCACAACGTACGCGGATCCTTCACGACTTTTCTAAAATGGTGGCTAGAATCCGCGCACCCATCGTGATGGGTGCGCTTTGGGTGCGCGACTCCGAAAAAAAAGTGGGAAAAAAATGTAAAAAGAAAATAATAAAAATATATTAAAATAAAAATACAAAACAAAAAATTAATTAATATTTCAGTTTCAATTTCAAAATCTTTTTTTTGTGCAATTTTCTGAAAAATATATAATGTTATTTAATTAATGAAATATTTATAAATAAACTGTTAAAAACTTTAGATACTCAGTACAAAAAATAGGTATAACTACTATTACACTTAAAAATTAGCATTTAAAAAACCTTTGAAATTCACAGAAAAAAATCCTAGGTTTCAGAGACGTTATAATATGTGACATTATCAGCAGTGCATTGCGGGCGCGCGAGTTATAGTTAGCAGAACTAACTATAACAGAGGAATTTCTATGGTTTTGTACGAGTGAAGTGTCCAGTTAACTATAACACCCCTGAAACCTTTGTTTTTTTCGGTGAATTTCTAAGGTTTTTTAAATGCTAATTTCTAACTATAAAGTCGCTGAAACCTATGATTTTTTCATGGAATTTCAAAGCTCTTTTAAATGCTGTTTTTTAACTATAACATCTCTGAAACCTATGTTTTTTCAGTGAATATATATATATATATATATATATATATATATATATATTTCTCCAACGTCGCTTTAGCAAGTTGCTTCTCCCACAACAAAGAGACGATAGTGGACCCAGGTACTTGTTCCAATCAACGTTTTTTTATTTCAATTTGACCAGCCAGTCCGCCATGACGCGTTTCAACCCCTATCGGGTCTTGATCACATGACGCGTTGCCATAGCGGGGTAGGTGTTATAAAGTGTTTAACCAGGAAGTGGTGTATCGCTTTCATAAATACAGTAAAGTTACTTTCCAGCATATAGCTTTACAGTTGTGCAAAATCACAATATAATGATACAACAATTTTCATCAAATTGCATGAAAAAGTAATTGATGTTAATTACAGTTTTTATAGCAGCATTTTGGTGTAGCAGTGTAATCATGTGCAAATATACGGTTGGACAATAGCATCTTTGACTTGAAGCAGCCCTACATTTTCTATAATGTGCAAATTTGCAAACTTCATCATAGTAGCAGCATGAGAATACGACAACATAATACTCACATATTGTGCAAAATATGCTTAATGAATAGCAGCATCATACTTTTTAGCAGCAAACATGAACACATAGTGTGCAAAATATGGTTAACCCACCCGATTAAAATGAATAAATATATAAATAAATATATAATAAATATATAAATATGTGCATTCTAACGATTTAGATAAAACCATAATTTTTTTGCTCTGTTAATCCGTTGTCATATCATATTCCCTTCTCGAACCTTCCACTTCAATATTGGGCTATGCTTATACAATACTGTGTGCTGCACAACTAATCAAGTTAATGGCAAGTAATCTTCATACTTAATTTTAAACCCTCTCCAATGTCTTCCGATACATGCCTTCTGTTATGCTGTGTTAAGGTATTGTTCCCACAATTCATGCACATTTGTTTATTTTAAATAATAGGACCCCAGTGGGTATTTTTTTTCCTGTCGTTTCAAAAATAACATATATGTTCAATTACCTTTCCTGATAAATCATCACACTCTATATTACAAACATCAACTTTAAAAAAGTGCCAAAAATAGTGCATCCCCTAATCTTAATGTTGTAATACCCCTAACAAAGGTCTAGCAAAACATGCTATCCAATTTTATTGCGGCCAACCCCCCAAGAAAGTGCAACATAAATCATAAAATTTTGTGCTCAATTATCATAAAAAATTTTTTAAAAAAGGTTTAGTATTCTGGTTATCCTATGTAATCAAATTTAGTTCAATATGAGCCCATATTGAAATATGTGAAAAGTTTCTTGTTCATTTAGAATTATAGGAAAAAAAAGGTGCCGTAATAATCAGTTTTAAAGGCATGTGTAACAATCTTCACTGGCACTAAGACCTGCCGGATGCTTAGAGTCCAGCTCAATTATGTATCTCGTCTCTAATAGGCATAACCTCGCTTCTCGGTCACCCCCCGCTTCATAGGAAAGATGGTATCTATTACATAGTATTGTAACAAATTGGGGTTGCTGTTGTGACATTGTTCAAAGTGACGGGCAACAGGATATGCTGATCCTTACCAGATATCACTCTTATGTGCTGGAGTATCCGTTTGTGGGCTGGCAGTTTCGTACTGCCGATGTATTTTTGCCCACATGGACACTCCAGCACATAAATAGCAAAATCTGTCCTACAGGTTAGTCGTTTATTGATCATAATGGGATCTTTGTGAAATGGACTGATGTATTGAGTTCTATTGCTGGCAAATTTGCTGGCCTTGCAACTTGGGCATTTTCTGAAGCCCTTAATTTGCGACATCCATGTCCCCTGAGTTGTTAATTCAGGACAATTACTCGTTAGTTTATTTCCCATAGATTCCGACTTTCTGAAAGTTAAGGCTGGTTTATTCGAAACTAGATGCCCGATTCAGGATCCCCCTGTATCAGGTTCCAATTTCTGGAAAAAATTGTACGTAGTTCCGAATGTTGCCTACTGTAGGTCAGTATTATTCTGGTTTGGGGATCAGATTTGTTATTCATTAATTTTTCCTTTAGAGATTTAGGTACCAGTGCCTCATTTCTTGTTGCCAACTTGGTTTTGTTGATGGCCTCATCAATTACCGCAGGGGAATACCCCCTGGCCAAGAAGCGCTGTTTACAGGCTAGTTGGGCAATCTGACACTCCCTGTCTGAACTGCATATGCGCCTGACACGCAGCATCTCCCCATAGGGGATGCTGCGTATCAGGTGCTGCGGATGGTGACTCGTCGCATGCAGTATCGTGTTGCCCGCTGTGGCCTTTCTGTATAGTCTAGTGCTTAACACATTATTATCGACAAACACCTCAACATCCAAAAAACAAATTCTTTTTTGGTCAATTGTGGAAGTAAAGTTTAAGTTTAAATGATTGTTATTTAGTTTATCCACAAAGCCAATGGCATCTGCTTGAGACCCCCTCCAAATGAAAAATAGGTCCTCAATATACCTCAGATAGACTACCACTTGTTCTTTGGTGATGTCCCTGTGTTCCCCATGAGGACCGGCTCCTCCCATAACCCCATGTGCAGACAGGAGTAACTAGGGGAGAAGCAGGCCCCCATAGCCACTCCTCTCATTTGGTGGTAGATCTGATTATTGAACAAAAATTATTTTGCTCAAGACATTCCCTCACCATAGCCAACAGCATCTTATTATGGGGTGCACAGTTTATAGGTCTTTTGTTCAAGAAATGCTCTATCGCCTTGATGCCATCATTGCGTCTTATAGAGGTGTATAATGAAGATACATATAATGTCATAAGTAGCATGCCATCACACCATTCCACATTGTCAATTTTTCTTAAAAAATCCGAAGTGTCTTTAACATAGGAACTTAGTCCTTGTACCCATTCTTGGAGGAAATAGTCGACATATTTAGTTGTGTTCTCCATAATGCTATTTATCGCCGATATAATCAGTCTGCCAGGTGGGTTGTCAATACACTTGTGAATTTTTGGAATCAAGTAGAACGTGGAGATCACCGGATGTTCCTTCTTTAAAAATTGATACTCCGTGTTGCTCAATATAATATATATATCTATTGTTAGACCTGGTACTATTGGCCTGAGTCTCCATTTATGTTTTTGCTGGTTTTAGATGCTTTGGGCACTGTGCCACTGCTATTCAGTGCCACAGTGCAAGTGCTCCCTATTGTAAATTGTTGTAATGTATTAATGACTCCATGCTTGGCCTAGTACAGTGCACCATGTGTGCCCAGGGTCTGTAGATCAAATGCTGCTAGTGGGCTTGCTGCACTGATTGTGCCACCCACAGAAGCAGCTTCCAAAGTGTGTCTCAGGCCTGTCATTGCAGAGCCTGTATGTAGTCTAGTACTGCCAATACGACTTGGTAAGTCCACCCACTTACCAGTCCCTAACCCTTCCCTTTTCTACATGTTAGACTCTCCTAAAGTAGGCCCTAGGGCAGGGGGCATTGTATGTGAAAGGTAGGACATGTCCTGATGTGTGTGGCATGTCCTGATAGTGAATTATAGCCAATCTCGTTTTTCACTATTGCAAGGCTACCTGTCCCCATAGGCCAGAATGGACAGTTTGATTATAACATCTTATAATCCTAACTGACCCAGGGAACATGGTAGAAAAACTAATTTAGTATGCCTGAACTCAGAATGATAAAATACATCTATTAGTGAAGTTGGTTTTAACATTTTGTGTTTGAAAATACCACTTTTAGAAAGTAGTTATTTTCTTGCCTAACCATCCAAGCCTCCCTCTGCTAGGTTGGGTATTCCATGTCTGGTTTGTGAGTAACAGGGGCTGGGGCTGGGGTGGCTCCAGGAGACAGGGTGAGTCAGCACAAGGCTGAATAGACCTATCTGCATTGGGAGTGGTGGGAGGAGTAGCACCAGGGCTGTGCCTCCCTTCCACTATGCTGGCTACACCTCCTGTGGTACGTCTGATGACCCTGGCCCACACTGACAAAGGAAGAAGTTGTGCACTGGCAGAATGCACTCAAAACTGGTTTGGACTAGGTACAGACACTCTCTGCCTTCAGAGACAAAGGATTTGTGTGTATAAAAGGGGGACCCAGACCCCGAACTTTAGATGCAATTGCTGGGGATGGCCTCCAGTGGTTTCTTTATTGCCAAGAAAAGGAGAAAGACTTTTATTTGCAACGTTCATCATCTTGAAGAAGAATCTCCAAGGGCTTGAACTGTGCTTGCCTCCAGCTGAAGTCTCATGGATACAAGTCTTCACCACCAGCTCCCCCCCTGAATTTCCTTGATGGGAATTCTGTCTGCAGAAGCCTGCGTGTTGTTGAGAGCTGGAAGTGCGACTCAACGCGAAGAAGCGTGTCGCATCCGCAGCTATCGCCTTCACATCATTGGAGAAGCGTGCCGCCACCACAAGGGTCCCCATCACATCACAGGAGAAGCGTGTCTCCGTCGCAGCTGTGTGTCGTCGCATCACTGGAGAAGCGTGTCGCTGCTGCAAGGGTCACCGTCGCATCACTGGAGAAGCGGCTCGCTTCTAAAGTTAAAGAGTCGCCACTCGGCCGTCGGGCGTGCACGCATCATCTTCACGTCGTCGGATCGCATCAAGGGCACCATCTTCACGCATCGCAACCGGGACGCACCACGTGATTGCTGCATAACCACCTCTCCGGTAAGGAGCAGATGCATCGCCTACTTCGCGTAAGCACTGAGGAATAGACGCATCACCTCCCCTGAAGCAAGGAACCAACGCATCATTCTCCCTGCAAACCTTTTATTTATCTTGCGTGATGCATCCAAAGGTACTTTGTGAGAAAAGTGTTGCATTTACCATCTAAAGTGAACTGAGTCATTTCTACCATCTTAAAGTCATATTTTTACTACTGTACTGTGGATTTTTATCGTTTGGGTCTTGTGTTAAGTCTATATAAAGAATACTTATTTTATAAAACCTGTATTGTGTCCATCTGTAGTGTTTTCACTGTATTTCTGTGTGTGTTCAGAAATGCTTTACACACTGCCTCTGAGATAAGCCTTCCTGCTCGTGCCAAGCTACCACAGGGTTGAGCAGGGGTTATTTTAGGAGTGTAGCCACCTTACTCTGACTAGAAGCAAGGGTCCCTATTTGGAAAATGGTGTAAGCCATTGCCAACTAAAGACACCCAGTTCTAACAGTCAGCGGTGAGGATTTGGACTTGCATTTGTGTCTCATATACAGTGATTGGTGTACACTACTAGTGAGTGCAGACCAAACGCAACCACATACATTTTTTTGGTATAATTATTTTTTCCCTGGAACTGTTATTTTTGCAAAAGACTGCCAGTTTGTGTTGCCATGAGTAAAGCAGCATCCAACTCATCTATGGATATAGATTTAGAGGAAGAAAGGTTGGAGGCCTACAATGTGAAACAGCTGAAAGCCTCCTGTAGAAAATTTTAAGTTGGTACTCCAAGCCTCACCTAGAAGCATGAGGTCCAAAAGGCGCTGAGGGCCTGGGTGAAAGCAAGAAATGCCTCTGAGCATGTGGAAGACCCTGCAGAGGAGGCTGATAATGCAGAAGGGCAGCTATATGGGCAATTGGGTCCAGCCAGGGAGAGAGTGTCTCTTCCCCCATAGGCAGCAGTATTTCTTCCAAGGGCCTGTCCCCAGGAGAGCTGGAGGACAGTGAGAGAAATAGATTTCATATAATGGAGATGGCCAAGCTCAAGTGGGAGGGGCAAAAGGAACTAGAGAGTAAGAAGCTGGAGCTTGAGAATAACAGAATAGCTTTTGAAAGGGAAAAAGAGAAATTAGCACATGAAAGATTTTTGAGGAAACTGAAGCTTAAGGCTAAAAGTTTAGAAATTAGTCCCTTTGGTGGCAGCACAACATCTGTGCCTGCAGAAGGCAGGGTATATTTCCCCAAGGATGCCATCAAAGATGTCCATAAGCATGAAGATATTGGGCAGTGGTTTGCAGCCTATGAAATGGAAATTTTGGCCCACCAGGTCCCTGAGAAGAATTGGGGAGCAGGGTTATGGGGCCGCTTTGTTAGTGATGGGAGGAATACATTGTAAGACCTGCCCAGTGAGAGTAGGATGCTTTATGCCCACATGAAGGAAGCCCTGATGAAGGTAGGAATTGACCCCAGAACTCTATAGATAGAGGTTCAGGAATTGTAAAAAGCTGGAGGCAACCACCTGGGTAGAATATGTGTCTTTCTTTTTCAGAGCACTGGATGGTTGGCTGAATGGTAGCAAAGTGAGTACTTTTGAGGAGCTCTATGATTTATTTGCATGGGAGCACTTGGCTGGTAATTGTTTTCCAGAGCTACGCCAGCACCTTATTGATAGCAAGCTAACTAACCCTAGGAAGCTTGCTGAGGAGGCGGACCGCTGGGTGAGTAATTGGGTCCACCAGGGTCATGTGGGAGACTCCGCCAAGGGTGCGCAGTGTCCCCAGCAGAAGAGTGGGAGGGACAAGGGTAAACAGATGGAGTTCCAGAAAGGGCCCCAAAGTAATTCCCAAGGGAACCAAGGTAAGGGTTCCCCGCCTCCCCCTGAGAAGAAGTCATAGCCCCGACAGGTAAAACTGTTCTCAGGGGGCCCCCTACATGCTTTCAGTGTAAACAAGTGGGCCGCCGCTGGTATGATCCCCAGTGCCCCCAGAAGGATCACAATGCACCACCCTGCACACCACCCTGTCAGGTAGCGAGTGTAGCCCTGGGAGGGGAGGAGATTGATACCCAAGGTGGGTGGGTTCCCGCCGAAATCCCCCTTGTCTCTTTAGAAGATTGTGAGGTGGTCCCCAGGACCCAACTGCCTGATAACATCAAAAAATACAGGTAGTGGATGACCATCAATGGCCATAGGGTGCAGGCTCTGAGAGACACCGGGGCCAGTGTGACAGCTGTCAGTAGTCAGCTGGTGTCTGAAGAGCAGGTGGTCCCCAATGCATTTGTCCCAGTTGTTGCTGCTGACAACACAGAGCCAATGCAAGGTGGCTCAGGTTCCCTTTGAGTTGGGGGGGTCTCAGGTAATTTCCAAGTAGCTGTGAGGCCAGCCATGCCTGTGGATTGTCTGTTGGGCAATGATTTAGAGAGTTCTCCTTGGGCTAAGGTGGAGAGAAGGTCTCATTTAGAGATGTTGGGTTTGCCTGAGTGGGCGTGTGTGACCACTGGGTCTATGGCAGCCAGTAGGGGTGTTCAAGAGGTCCTGGAGCCTGAAAGTATGGCCTTAAAGAGAAGAGGTAAGGGCACAGGAAACCAGCCCCCATTGTTCCCATGGTCCAGGAGTAGGTAGACATTGAGGGGGATGCCCTGGAACCTACAGGGGAGCAAGTTGCCAAACTGGGGGACCTGCCTGAGCTGACCCATTGGCAGCAAGAAGGAGGACCCTCCAGGGAGGAATTCAGTGCCAAACAGAAGAAGTGCCCTTCTCTTGTGGATTGGCCACAATCCAGGCAGAAGGTGATCAGTCTGGATCACATTGGATCTACTGGGAGAATGACCTCCTGTATAGCGAGCCTAAGGCCGCTGAGCCTAGGTCAGCCCGTGAGCTGGTGGTACCCTAGCGCTTCACAGCCTTCCTACTGGGTTTGGCTCATGATGTACCGTTAGCTGGACATCTGGGGCAGGACAAGACCATTGAAAGGCTTGTCACCCACTTTTATTGGCCCCAGATGTGCAAGAGTTCAGACACTCATTGTAGGATTTGTCAAACTTGCCAGCCAAGTGGGAAGAGTGGGAGGAAGCACAATGCTCCTCTCCAGCCCTTCCCTGTGGTCAGCACCCCCTTTGAAAGTGTGGGCATTGAAATTGTGGGGCCTCTGGATCCCAAGAAAGCCATGGGCAACATGCTACCCGGTACCCGGAAGCCATCCCTCTCAGGACAGTGACGGCCCCCATGGTGAGAGTGTCACTGATGGGGATTCTCTCCCTTGTAGGGTTTCCCAGAGAGGTGGTGTCAGAACGTGGTACAAACTTCACTTCTAAGTATATGAAGTCCCTGTGGCAGGAGTGTGGAGTAACTTATAAGTTCACCACTCCTTACTGTAGGAAGGTGGAATCTGACTACATGGTTGCCCCCACTTTTATCAGGTTTTTTGATGTTTTTTGACTTAGTTTGGCTGGGATCCTGCTATTCGGGGCCCCAGCCTATCAGCTTTCTCTTCTAAAAATGATTCCATGTACTATAGGTACACTCCAGTTTGGTTACTGGAGTACCCTTGTGAGTCCTTAGTATGTGGTACCTTAGGTACCAAGGGCATAGGAACCCTAGAGGCCTACCAGGGGCTGCAGCATGTATTATGCCACCCCTGGGAAACCTTCCAAAATGACACCACCGGACTGCTACTGCATGCACCTCTTACTAAGATATGGGTTACTGTTGAAAGTATATATCTCCAGAGACCGAGACAAGGTGAAAGCAGGTCTGTTTATTAACCATCCACTCTCCTCACTGGAGAGTGTCTCAACATTCCATGACAAGCTTCAGGGTAGGACATACCAACTGGGTCATAGGGGAAGGGGTGGGGGGAACATACCATTTGGGAGATTAATTACAACACATCTCCTTCCCATAGGGTGACACAGAGCAAGGAACAGGATTCCCCATGGGGATGGGGCTGTACCATAGCACCATCAAAGGGGAAGAATAGAACACAGAACATTACTCATGTGCATTTACGATGTTGTCAAAGCTCCACCATTGGCCATTCTCGAGTTGGACCACATTCTTAAGCACTTTAACAATTTTACAAGGCATGTAATATTTACTTTGGGTAGCTCCTACTTTGATGTTCTTTCTGACTTGTACCCTATCACCTACCTCCCACTTTGAATCCTTCACCCCGTGCTTAGTGTCATACCACCGTTTGTAACTATCTTGGTGGAGTTGGACTTTCTCTGCCCTTGCCTCCTGGTCCACTACCCTGGGCTCACCCCCACTCAGCCAACTAGGATTCAACTTGGTGCAGGGTTCACGCCCACGCAGTGCTACAAAGGGTGAGATACCTGTGACATTATTAGGGGAGGTGTGATACGCCCACAGGCACCTTCTAAGGGACTCCTCTATATCATGCCCGTTGGTTGCTGCCAATTGGATATGTTCCTTTATGATTCTGTTTGCTCGTTCAACTAGTCCATTGGCTTTAGGGCAATGTAGGGCAGTGGTCTCATGTTTGATGTCCAAACCCTGGAGGAATGCACGCATCCCATCCTCGTAGCCAGTGTTGAAAGTATCAATCTCCAGAGACCAAGACAAGGTGAAAGCAGGTCTGTTTATTAACCATCCACTCTCCTCACTGGAGAGTGTCTCAACATTCCATGGCAAGCTTCAGGGTAGGACATACCAACTGGATCATAGGGGAAGGGGTGGGGGGAACATACCATTTGGGAGATTAATTACAACAGTTACCTATATCTACCTTAAATCACTGCACATAGAAACCTATTAGTCACCCATATGGCAGGCTGTATCAATCCTGAAGTCAGGGTGCTTGAGTTTGTGTGAGAGGGTGCCCATGCATAAGCAGGGCCCCTCTGCAGCCTTCTGAATCTATTCTCTGGGGCAGTTCTGTGATGCAGCCTGACCATATACTCTTAAGTGCATTATAACCTCGTGGTAAATGCTAAATTTGGGATGGCTGCACGGAAACATGTTGTTTTTGGTGTCAAACACTTTGGAATCCTACCCCCCCCCCCCCCCACGCTTCTAGAGGGAGAGACATGTACACACCGGTCTACCCGGTAACAAGTTTAAAGAGCCCTGGCATCACAAAATGGATGCTGCAGCCACAGACATGAGTCTGGCCTCCTGCTGCGGACCGAAACTCTGCCAGGGGAGGCCTGGACAATAGGTTTCCTGTCACAGGGAGGTGTAACCACCTCCCAGACTGGCTTTAGTGTATTGGGGCTGGGTGGGTGCACTCTGAGAGTGGTTTGAAGTCTACCCTGGGGGCACATTTGGTGTCCCTGTGCATAGCCCTGTTCAAACCAGTTGCAGGGGCTACCAGCCCCTGCTCTGGCGGGAAACTGGACAAAGAAAATGGGTGTAGCCACCCCTCATTCCAAACCCTCCCACAGGTGGGTCCCTAGAGTTAGTCCAACTCCTTTCATAATCAATCAATCATTTGTAAAGCGCACTACATACCCGCGAGGGTCTCAAGGTGCTGTGGAGGGGGCGGCTGCTACTGATCCAACAGCAAGGTCTTGAGTATCCTCCTGAAGGTCAGCAGGTCTTGGGTCTGTCGTTGGCTCAGTGGGAGGGTGTTCCATGTCTTGGCGGTGAGGTGGGAGAATGATCTCCGGTGGTTGTTCTTCAGATGTGCGGAACGGTGGCGAGTGAGAGGTCGGCGGAGCGTAGCTGCCAGTTGGGGATGTAGAAAGAGAGCCGTCTGTTGAGGTAGGCTGGGCCGGTCTTGTGGAGTGCTTTATGTGCGTAGATGAGGAGCTTGAAGGATATCCTCTTGTTGACGGGGAGCCAGTGCAGGTTTCTCAAGTGGGGGGTGATGAGGCCGTGTCGTGGCACGTGGAGGATCAGTCGTGCCGAGGCGTTTTGGATGCCTTGTAGTCGTTTGATGAGCTTGGTCGGGGCTCCCACGTAGAGGGAGTTTCCGTAGTGGAGTCTGCTGCTGAAGAGGGCCTGGGTGACTGTCTTTCTTGTATCTGTCGGGATCCATCTGTAGATCTCGCGGAGCATGCGTAGGATGTTGAAGCAGGAGGAGGAGACGGCATTGACTTGCTTGGTCATTGAGAGCTTTGGGTCGAGGATGATTCCCAGGTTGTGTGCATGGTCGGTGGGTGTCGGGGCTGCTCCCAGTGTCGTCGGCCACCAGGAGTCGTCCCAGGCTGAAGGGTTGGAGCCAAGGATGAGGACCTCCGTCTTGTCCGAGTTTAGCTTTAGAAGGCTGATCTTCATCCAGTCGGCGATGGCCTTCATTCCTTTGTGGAGGTTGGCTTTGGCGGTGATGGGGTCCTTGGTGAGGGAGAGGATCAGTTGAGTGTCGTCGGCATAGGAGATTATGTTGAGGTTGTGCTGTCGGGCGATGTGTGCGAGCGGGGCCATGTAAATGTTGAACAGTGACGGGCTGAGGGGGGATCCCTGGGGTATGCTGCAGATGATCTCGGAGGCTTTGGAACGGAATGGGGGGAGGCGGACGCTCTGGGTTCTGCCGGAGAGGAAGGAGGTTGTCCATTCCAGAGCCTTATCTTGGATCCCTGCGGCGTGGAGGTGTGCGCGTAGAGTGTGGTGGCAGACGGTGTTGAAGGCGGCGGAGAGGTCTAGGAGGATGAGTGCTGCGGTCTCACCGTTGTCCAGCAGGGTCCTGATGTCGTCGGTGGCGGCGATGAGGGCAGTCTCGGGGCTGTGGTTGCTGCAGAACCCTGACTGGGAAGGGTCCAGTATTCTGTTTTCTTCAAGGTAACGGGTTAGCTGTCTGTTGGCGATTTTCTCAATGACCTTGGCCAGGAAGAGGAGCAGAGAGATGGGCCAGAAGTTCTTGAGGTCTCTTGCGTCTGCCTTAGCTTTTTTATGCAGGGCGTTGATCTTGGCGTGTTTCCAGCTCTCTGGAAAGGTCGCGTCTCGAGGGAGAGATTGATGACGTTGTGCAGGTGGGGTGCGATGGAGCTGCTTGCTTTGTTGAAGACGTGGTGCAGGAGTGGGTCTGATGGAGATCTGGAGTGGATTGTGCTCATGGTCTTGATGGTGTCATCGACGCTCATGCTTGCCCAGGCTAACAGGGGGTCATGGTCGATGGTGTAAGGAGGGGCTGTTGTGTACTTGTCTGTTGGGGCTGTCTGGGTGTTGAAGCTGTCGTGGATGTCTGTTATCTTCCGGTGGAAGATGGTGGCGAGGGAGCCGCACAGGGCTTGAGACGGCGGATGTCATTGGTGTTCGAGCTGGGGTTGGAGAGTTCCTTCACGATGTTGAAGAGCTCCTTGCTATTGTGTGCGTTGTTGTCAAGGGGGTCTTTGAAGGAGGTCCTCTTGGCCGCCCTGATGAGGTGGTGGTGGTTGTGGATGGCTTCCTTGTGTGCTGCATGGCTGTCCGGAGTTTGTTCACTTTGCCATTCCTTCTCTAGTTTCTGGCAGGCTTGCATGGAGGCAAGGAGTTCTGGGGTGAACTAGCTGGCCCTCTTGCTGGTGTCTCTGTGGGGGGGTTTCTTCAGCGGGCTGAAGGTGTTGATGCAGTCCTCGATCCAGTGTCTGAGGTTGTGGGCAGCGTCGGTGTTGGAGGGTTCGGTGGGTGGACTGAGAGCGAGGTTTGCATGTAGTTGGTCTTCGGTGATTTTGCTCCAGGAGCGGGGAATCTGTTGGGTGCAGTGGAGTGTGGTGTGTTTCTGGAAGGCGAAGTGGATGCAGCGGTGGTCGGTCCAGAGGAGTTCAGTGGTGTGGCTGATGGAGACGTGCGGGCTTGAGGAGAAGACGGGGTCGAGTGTGTGGCCGGAGGAGTGGGTGGGTGCTGTGACGAGTTGCTTCGGTCCAAGGTTGGCGAGATTATTGATCAGGCTTGTGGAGTTCTTGTCGTTGTTGTTCTCAAGGTGAAAGTTCACGTCTCCGAGGAGGATGTAGTCGGTGGAGGTCAGGGCGTGCGTGCTGATGAAGTTGGCGATGGAGTCGCTGAACTGGGGCGGGTTCCGGGGGGTCGGTAGACAAGGGTGCCTCTGAGGGTGGAGTTAGGGTCTTGGTGGATCTGGAAGTGCATGTGTTTGGCTGTTCTGAGCGTGTCGTCGGTGCTAGTCGAGACCCTGATGCTGTTCTAGTGGATGATGGCGATTCCTCCTCCGACTCCGTTGGTATAAGTAAGGAACCCCTGGCAACAGTACCTTAGATATCCCTGGAGGAAACTCTGAAACTGAATCCTGGAACTTCGACACTCTGCTAAAAACTAGAGGACTGAAGAAATCTCCCTTGGGGTCAAGGAGTGACTCCCCTGCTTGGCAGGCACCAATGAAGCATTTGACGGTCTGCATCTCTGAAGCTCCCAATGAACTCCAAAGTACCTGCAGCTCGGGAAGAGGATTTCCAGACTTCTCAGAAGCCGATCCAAGTCCCCAGCAAAGCTGAGACCTGCAGCCCTCATGAGTGATGTGGAACCAGAACTCCTGGACACTGTGCACATTTGCTAGTGCTTTGACTTCTCAACATCTCTTGAAGTTGTGCTTTGGGTTACTTGTACCCCAAGCCCCGAGCACCATCTGCACCGAAGATTGTGGGCCTACACTCCACGAGTGTTCCGTGAACCTACTTCTTGCATTTCCACTTGAGGCTCCTTCGTGATCCCTGGTCCTTCGACTGGTGGGTCCCTGTGAAGGTAACTCTACTTTTCCTCGGGCTTCCCTGGTTGTTCCAGACGTGCCCTGACTCCCCACCGCATTTCTTTACTTTCTGCTTGGGTTGCTGTTGTCAAGGCTTGTTGGGTCCAATCTGGGCACCGACACCGCAGCACTAGACATCCTTCGTGGGACAGTTCGATTCCAGAACCTGGTTGTCGTTGACGCCTCCTGGTCGTCGTAGCTGAAGAGTCAAGCTTCACCTTCTTCACCTGAAATCACCCGACATCGGTGGGCCTCCACCTATCGTGCTCCTGGTCACTGGCTAGTGACCCAGACTCTGTCCCCTCTGTTTTCAGGTTCTTCTTATCTTCGATCCAGGCTTGGATCACCCCGGACACTTTCCTCTTCGACGGCAGCAGCACTTTGCAGCAGATCGCCATTGGAAACGATGACGATTCCCAACACCAAAAGACACTATGCACCCGGCTTCCCTGGGTGAGGTAACTCGAGTACTCCGGTGCTCCCATGGGTGTTGGCTCTAGAACCCCTTCAGTATAAAGGGGTTTCCTCAAAGTCCTCCTCTAAGTGTCCCTTTTCTTTAAATTTCCAAATGCGACTTTCCCATTGAAGTCAACAGCCATCCTCATCTGTGTTTAGACACTGCACGCGTCCCATGTGGGTCCCCTGTGTCACTACCTTGCGTGGTTCCTTGTGGTCCCAGTACTTCTACAGGCTCTAGACCTTGTGACTAGTCAAGTCGTGGTTCTTATACCACTTTCTTAATATATGGTTTGGTACACCCTTAGGGCTCAACGTATATTGTGCTAATTTACTGTGTGCTGTTAAGTTTTCCGTATGTACTTTTGCCTCTAGCCTCATAAAGAGACTAGTGGGATATTTTATATATATACCTGGTATGGTTCTCCTTTCCTTTGGCCATTCACAAGATTATAGACTGGTAAAACAAGCTGCTTTACATTCCTTCAAGACTTTGCCTGAAGGCTGCTCTCCATAGCTACCACTAGGATAGCTTTCAATAACGGTTGTCTTTAACCTACCATCAATTAGGGTTTTTTGGACTGGTGCAAGGTGCCCACTAGAATAGTGGACCGCATATGCCAGGCCAACTACTCGTATTGGTGTACAGCGTGTGGGATTCCAGCTTGCCATTGTTTTACCAGATAATCTCAAGTGATTGACTAACTGAAAACCAATAAAGGTACCAGAGGTACATACAATACAAGCTTAAATACAGTAAGTTCTACTGAACTTAAAGCTGTGTGTCAAGAGCTTAGCACACTCTTTCTACAACTCAAGAGAGTTTAGTAAGCCACACTAGAGTAGGTAGGTGCATACACCACACCACACTAGTAATGTCTTCAAGGCCAGGAACCAGTGGGTCCCTGCCAGATGTCAGTATGTTACAGGCATCCAAGTATGACACATTCCTATTCTTAGGATTGAGGGCCTTGTGTACTATGAGGAAATTGAAGACAGGCAAAAGTGCCAATTTCCAACGCCTCAAGCAGGTACTACTGCTAGATGATCGTAGAAAGGCTTCAGAGTCTGAAGGGTTAGGCAGTGGGGATGGGGCAGCAGATGAGGAAGAGCCCAGTGGTACAAACCACCAGGACTCAGACTCTGATGCTGACCAGGGAGTGACAATGGCCTTGACCTGGACAGTGCAGCTCCTCCTGGAAATGAGGATGAAGGCCAGGAAGGCCCTATCTTTGTTCCCCCAGGAAGGGTTGGAGGTACACCTAGAAGGCCCAGATCTCCTTCTGTAGAGTCTGACTATTCTGGTCTATCTATAGGGACCTCTGTATCTTCTCATAGGAGGGAATCCTCCCAGGAGAAGAGAGAAAGGCACCTGAAGTTTGAGGAAGCCCAGCTGAGGATTAAAAGACAGCAGGTAGCCTTAGAAAGGGAGTCCCTAGAGCTTGAAAGAGCTAGAAAAAAGATGGGATCAGAGTCTCATGGTGGCAGCACTTTCTCTAATGGTAGAGAAAGATCTCATGACCATAGGAATTTAAATAAGATTGTCCCTTCCCACCAGAGTGGGGATGAAATCCACAAGTGGATAACTGCACTGGAAAGGGCCTGCAAAGTTCAGAAGGTTCCCCAGGAGCAGTGGGCAGCAATCTTCTGGCTCTCCTTTGCAGACAAAGGTAGAGACAAGCTCCTCACTGTTAGAGAAGAGGATGCTGATAATTATACTGTCTTTTTTTTTTTTGTCCTCATTTGCCACCTAGGTTTTAAATGTGCAATCGATAGGCTAACAAGCAACATGCTGCCTCAGTTTTCTTTAAACTGGTAGGGACCAAAATGGAACTTAGACCTCATCCCTCAGCAATAATGCTTCAACCAACAATGATCGCTAAAATAAAACCTTGTGGAGGTTGCCAGAATACAGCCAGAGTACTGATAAAAGCATCAGAGCACAGCTATTCCCAAAGGGGGGGATTGATGGCTTGATCATTGGACCTAGGGGAAAAATAAAAAAAATAAAACAGTTTCTCAATGATCCCACTTCAGGAGATGCCAGAAAGATCTTTTAGCTGGGTTCCCAGCTCTAACCAGGTCTAACCTTGAGACCTGCAGGACCGAAGCATACCAGTCATTGATAGAGGGAGATAGGGAGTACTTCCATTTCCTACATATCTCCCTCCTAGCAAGGAGAATGGAATAAAAGATTAACTTCCTCACTGACGTGGGGACCCCTTCTAAAAGACCAAAAATGACCAAGGAAAGGTCCAGGACAATGTTGGAACCTACTGATGTTGAAAGAATCTTACTTATGGCTTCCCAAAATGAGAACAAACAAGGGCACTCGAAGAACATGTGGATGTCCGAGGCGGCCACCAGACCACATTTCGGACAAGCCACCATGTTCCCCTGTGTAAATTTGGAAAGTCGAAGGGGAGAGTAGTAAGCCCTGTGAATGGTGAAAAGATGGTTCCCACGTAACCAGGCCGGTTTAACAATGTCCCACATCATTCTACAAGATGTACACCAAAGGACTTGAAGGTTCGAATTGTTCACATGTGGTGACCAAAGCTCATCTGGTAGCAAAAAAGCACCATCCATTTCCTCCAAGATCAGATTATACCAAGATGAAATCTCCTTCTTAGCGGGAAGTTTGTCAACTAGAAGGGTTATAAGGTAGCTATAACCACCTAAGGGAAATTTACTTCCTCGAGAGGGCAGTGCAGTATAGGAATGGGACCAGCTGGATATTTGCAGGAATTTAAGCCTGGCAAAGTTTGGGCCGATCTTATTGCTCAAACACTCCCAAGAGAGCAGGACCCCGTCGACAAATAAGTCTCCCCAGACTTCCACCCCTGCTTCTCTAATAGGCACTGCAAGTGTATCCCTTAACCAAGCCGGGCTGTCTGGAAGATCCCATAAAGGTGTCATGCTACCAAAGTACCCTATTTTGATAGACTTAGATTGCTGAGCCCAAATTCTTGCCATTCCCAGTAGGATCTTTAATTTAATTTTTTTTTAAACTTGGGGTCCCCAAATTTGAAAAGAAACCCTGACTGGCTAACTCCATCTCCCTTAAGCAAAGTAGAGTACAGAGTCCCCACTCCATACTCAGATGGTTTCTTTAATAACATCCTGGCATGAGATAGCTGGAACGCCCAGACATACGCCTGGCGGTCCGGGGCAGCAAGCCCCCCCTTTTCCCTGCGCCTCCTAAGCTTTATCCAAGAAATTCAAGGGAGATGTTTATTCCAAATAAAAGTGTTAATTTCGGCCTGAAATTTTTTAATTAAAGAAGGATCAAAATATAAAGGAATAGTATTAAATAAAAGAGAAATCTTGGGCAGAATGGACATTTTGACCAAGTTAACCCTTCCCAATAGTGACAAAGGGAGATGTGCCCAAGACTGTAGTAACTTACGACAGTCCTTTGCAACCTTAGAGAAATTAGTTGTGGCAATCTGGTCAATGTCCTCTACAATATCAAGGCCCAAGTACCTCATCCTATTGCCCGGCCGGATAGTAGAGCTAAGTGAGCTCTGGTCAACGCTCCAGGTCATCATCTCAGTCTTTGAGGCATTGATCTCATAGCCGGACACTTCCCCGAATTCCGAGGCCAGCTTGAATATTACTGGATGGGCCGTATGTGCCACAGAGGTAAAAATGAGAATATCATCGGCGTAGAGGGCCACCTTTCTCTCCCAACCCTTATACGCGAACGCCTTGATATTAACATTGTCCCTCAAAGATTGGGCAAATGGTTCTGCATATAGATCGAACAAGAGTGGGGAGAGCGGGCAGCCCTGCCGTGTTCCCCTCGAGATGTTAAAGGGATCAGATGGAACACCATTGACAATAACACAAGCATTCGGGCTCTGGCATAAAAGGCTGATTGCCCGACGAAATCCTCCTCCCAAGTTGAACCAGTTGACCCTGTCGAAGGCCTTGGTGGCATCCAACGTAAGGACCGCCAAGGGAAGGGACTCCAAAACTGCCAAATCTATAGCCCCTATTAAGTCAAAGGTTAGCTCGTAGGGCTGCCGCCCCTCAACAAACCTCTTCTGGTCCGGGTACAATATATTGGGGGCGACTAAAGCCAATCTATTAGCAAGGATTGAAGCGAATATCTTGTAGTCTACATTTAAGACCGAAATTGGTCTATATGAACTACATGCCGTGGACGGCTTCCCTGGTTTTAGAATTAGCCTTATAGACGCGCTGTCCCATGACTCAGGGGGTCGCACACCATCCAGTAAGATCTGATTGAATAGCACTACCAAGAAAGAAACAAGTTCCTGCCCCTACCTGCTGAAATTTATAGAGCTTTGGATAATTATACTGTCTTGAAGAGTGCTCTCATTGATGGGTTAGGCTTAACCACTGAGCAATACAGGATTAAGTTCAAAGATACCTAAAAGGCTCAGACTCAAGACTGGGTTGACATTGTAGATTGTGCTACCAAGGCTCTGGAAGGTTGGATGCATGGCAGTAAGGTGTGTGATTTCAAAGGATTGTATCACATGGTTAATGCTTACCCATTTTTAAACTTGGTGGAGAACCATGATATACCGCTTTACGACCTTGCTAAACATGATTGAGGGCTTTTAATTACAAAGTTGCTAGCCCTGGTTACTCAGGACAAGTGATTAATTTCCTACTGATTTTGACTTTTGCATCTAGCCTCATAAAGAGACTAGTGGGATGCGTTTAGAATAAATACATATCTTTTATATATATACCTGGTGTGGTTCTCCTTTCATTTGGTCATTCACGAGATTATAGACTGGTTATATAAGCTGCTTTATATTCCTCCAAGACTTTGCCTGAAGGCTGCTCTCCATAGCTACCACTAGGATAGTTTTCAATCAAGGTTGTCTTTAACCTACCATCAATAAGGGTCATTTGGACTGGTGCAAGTTTCCCACTAGAATAGTGGACAGCATATACCAGGCCAACTTCTCACACTTACCACCCCCAAGGTAATGTGCTGGTTAAGAAATTCAACCAGACCCTCAAAGGCATGATTATGGGTCTTGAGGAACCTCTGAGGTTTAAGTGGGACGTCCTCTTGCCATGCCTTCTCTGTGCTTACCGTGAGGAGCCACAGAAGTCCTTAGGGATCAGTCCCTTTGAACTGCTGTATGTACACCCAGTAAGAGGACCTCTGGGTCTGGTTAAGGAAGGCTGGGAGAAAGCTCCCAGGAAACCTCCCCAGGATGTATATAGCTACATGCTGGATGTCAGGTTCCAGACTAGGCGATTCAGTCAACTCGGTCAGGCGAATCTGGAAGCCAGCCAAGAAGAGATGACGGGCGGTACGATCAGAAAGCCTCTCTGATTGGGCGTCAACCTGGGCAGAAAGTTTGGGTCATGGCCCCAGTGGAGCCCAGTGCGCTCCAGGGGAAGTGGACCGGACCATTTGAGGTGGTTGAGCTCAAAAGTGATGTCACCTACTTGGTGGACTTGCGATCTTCCAGGAACCCTTTGTGGGTCCTACATGTCCACCGCCTGAAGCCCCACTTAGAAAGGTCCGAAGTGGGTATGCTCCTAGCAACAGATGCTGGAATGGAGGAGGAGACTGAGCCTCTTCCTGACCTGTCTGCAACAGAGCAAGATGGGTCAGTGGATGAAGTAAACCTCTCTCCCACCCTGACCCCTGAGCAACAGAATGATTGTCGCCAACTGTTGGGGCAATTCTCTGAATTGTTCTCCCTTCCTCCCGGTGTAACTGTGTGGTGCATCCATGATGTAGACACTGGAGACAGTCCTCCTGTTAAGCACAAGGCTTACAGAGTGACTGACCGGGTCAGAGCTTACATCAAGGAGGAGGTCTCCAAGATGTTTTCCTTAGGGGTAATTGAGTCCTCTAACAGCCCTTGGGCCAGCCCTGAGGTCTTGGTCCCAAAGCATGCGCTCTGAATCGGTACTCGACCCGTCATGACAGCGCTTTGATTGTGCCATCTTCCACACACGTGGATCCTTACATTGTGTGCATTCACGTAATAGCCTGCTCACCACCCACCTCACACTTGGGCTCCCGGATGCGACCCTTGTGAGTATCACTTTCTTATCGTTTGCACGGTGCCACACCCTCCACATGAGCCGGTCCATTATCCTTCAGGGGTCCCTACAATCATAGGTCCTGAAGAGACCCTACACTGCACACAGAGTCGAAATGCCGTCGACAAGTTGCATAAATTAATCATTGTTCACCAGCACTGATCACTGTATCTAGCACAGTATACTGTACATATATATGTAATTGGTTGTTTATATGAATCATTGGAAACCTTGTATATATTTCACATATATGTCACTAATTTTCTAGGTTACGTTTTTCACTGGGACACCTTTCACTCAGAACTATGGGCCAGATGTAGGTAAATATCATTTACCGATTCTAAAATACCGAATTTTACCGATTCGGTATTTTAGAATCGGTAAATGATATGTAGCTAATGATTCGGTAAATTTTACCGAATCAGTATTTACCGATTCGTATTTACCGAATCGGTATTTTTTGGGCTCCTACATTACAAATTCCCAAAACCGGTCGGTAACGGCCGAAATTCGGTTATTTCGGCCATTACCGACCGGTATTGGGCAACCTACATCTGGCCCTATATGTTCAAATGTATTACTTTGTAACAGTATTTAATTTTAAGGATTATATAAATATTTTTGATTCATAAACAAATCAGAAGTGTATTTGCTTCTTTCTCTCTCCAATAGAACTATAACCCAATATATTGCCATTGTGCGCATATAAATTGAGATTACTTCATTAAGTGTCCACAGGAGCCTTTGTCTTTTGATAATCTGATAGTGAATAACAGCCAATTTTGTTTTTCACTATTGCAAGGCTACCTGTCCCCATAAGCCAGAATGGGCAGTTTGATTATAACATCTTATAATCCTAGTTGACCTAGGGAAGATGGTAGAAAAACGTATCTAGTATGCCTGAACTCAGAATGATAAAATATATCTTTTAGTGAAGTTGGTTTTAACATTCTGTGTTTAAAAATGCCACTTTTAGAAAGTAGGTATTTTCTTGCCAAACCATCAAGCCTGCGTCTGCTAGGTTGTGTATTCCATGTCTGCTTTGTGAGTGACAAGGGCTGTGGGGGCTCCAGGAGACAGGGTGAGTCAGCACAATACTGAATAGACCTATATGCACTGGGAGTGGTAGGAGGAGTAGCAACCAGGCCTGCATAGTGCTGTGACTGCCTTCCACAATGCTGGGTCCACTTCCTGTGGTGCATCTGATGACCCTAGCCCACACTGACAAAGGAAGAAGTTGTGTACTGGCAGAATGCACCCAGAACTGGTTTGGACTAGGTACAGACACTCTCTGCCTTCAGAGAAAAAGGATTTGTGTGTTTAAAAAGGGGGACCCAGACCTCAGAACTTTACATCACTTCTGGACATCAAGACGGACCTTTTTGCCAAGGAAAAGAACCAGAGAATCTGCAGGAGTTTTTGACTACCCCTGTGCCAGTGTGTAATTGCTGGGGTTGGCCTGTAGTGGTTTCTTTATTGCCAAGGAAAGGAGAAAGACTTTCATCCTCTTGAAGAAGACTCTCCAAGGGTTTGAACTGTGCTTGCCTCCTGCTGAAGTCTCAGGAATAGAAGACTTCACCACCAGCTCCCCCTTCAATTTCTTTGCTGGGAATTCTGTCTGCAGAAGCCTGCATGTTGGGAGCTGCAAGCATGGCTCAACGAGAAGAAGCGTGTCGCATACGCAGCTGTTGCCGTTGCATCATCGAAGAAGCTTGCCTCAACCGCAAGGGTCGCATCACCGGAGAAGCATGTCTCCGTCACAGCTGTGTGTCGTCGCATCACTGGAGAAGCGTGTCGCTACCTCAAGGGTCGCCGTCGCATCACCGGAGATGCGTGTCGCAGGGCCTGTCGTGGCTCCAAAGTTACAGAGTCGACGAACGGCCACCGGGGGTGCACGCATCGTCTTCACGTCGTCGTATTGCATCAAGGGCTCCATCTTCTTGTATTGCACCGGATCGTTGCATCACATCACGGCGCAATCATGTTGCATCGCAACCAGAACGCACCACGAAATTTTCGCATCACCTCCTCTCTGGTAAGGACTGAGGAACAGATGCATCGCCTCCCCCGAAGCAAGGAACTGACGCATCGTTCTCACTGCGAACCTTTTGTTTATCTTGCGTGATGCATCCAAAGGTACTTTGTGAGAAACGTGTCACATTTACAATCTAAAGTGAACTGAGTTATTTCTACCATCTTAAAGTCATTTTCTTACTACTGTATTGTGGATATTTGTCTTTTAGGTCTTGTGTTAAGTCTATATAAAGAATACTTATTTTTGTAAAACCGGTGTTGTGTCCATCTGTAGTGTTTTCACTGTATTACTGTATGTGTTCACAAATGCTTTACACACTGCCTCTGAGATAAGCCTTCCTGCTCATGCCAAGCAACCATAGGGTTGAGCAGGGATTATTTTAGGTGTGTAGCTCCCTTACTTTGACTAGAAGCAAGGGTCCCTATGTGGACAAAGGTGCACGCCATTGCCAACTAGAGACCCCCAGTTCTAATATATATATATATATATATATTAGTTGGCAATGGCTTGCACTTATATATATGCCATTCGAAAAAAAGCTCCCCATTGAAGAAACTGCTCCTCACTCGGCGTGTATTCAATGCTTTATTAGCAAGGCAGCACTTCTAAAACAACCTCACGGACACAGAAATCAATGTTCCTTTGCCATAATTCAAACGCGTTTCGGGCGTCCTCCCGCCCTTGATCACAGAAGTGGCACCGTGGAGTGCAGCGATGACAATTAACCTCGCACTTGCGATCTTTTAAATGTCCTGCCCTGTGGGCGTGTCTGCTCCGTGCATTCTGGTATTTGTGGTTTGTGTGGGAGACTGAAATAAGTAGACTACTCGCCAAGTGATAGTTGAATTTCCTTTATTAAACCCGGAGCGCCGGGAAACACCGCTATTCTCTACTGCGGTCGGCGCCTAACTAAAATGGCCACCTTCCGCTTCCGCTAGCGCCCTTCCGGTTCCGGCCAGAAAACGACTAGACCGTCACCACATATCTCCCCCCTTTATGCAACCTTAAACAATAACTACATCTTACTGTTACTCCATCACAAAGTCCTTGAACCTCTCCAGAATCCTCACACTTCTTCCAGCTCTCGTCGTCTTCATTCCTTCTCCTTGTGCTCTGCCTTGTCCTTCTGACGTCCGTCCCAAGGTCCTTGCCTTTACGCTGATCTCTCCAGTTCCTTTATCTCCTATATCTTCACCTTTCTCTTCCTTAGGTCCTCTGACCTCCTCGTTCTCACTTCCCATTCCGTCTTCCACTTGCTGCATGCCTTCTTCTACTTGCTCATATCTCTGTCCATCACATCCTTCCTCGCTCATCTCCCCATTCTCTGTCTTCTCGCCTCCATCTGTTCCCCAATTCAAGATCTTGCTACACTTAGCCATCCTGTCCTGCGACCACACTTTCCCATCGCTGAGCAGTGCAGATCTGGCGTATGGTTCTATTACTTGTAGGGGTGGTGTGAACTTGCTTTCTCTCTTTCTTTTGAGCGTAGCTACTTTCACTCTCACCCAATCGCCTCTATCTAATGTCACTCCTTGGACACCGTGTCGTTTGTTGAAATGTTCAGTGTATGTTTCTTGCGCCCTTTCCAGGTTTCTCTTGACCACCGCTGGAGACCATTTGCTCTGCACAACCATCTTCCTCCACACAGCATTGTCCTTTGTGAAGGGTTCTCTTCCCCGTAGCACTTTGAATGGGCTGTAACCGGTGCTACCAGGTGTGATCCGGTAGGCCCATAACATTTTTGGCAACTCCTTCTCCCAGTCCAATCCATCGCTTATGGCAGCCTGAATGGTGCCCATAATCACCCTGTTGAAACGTTCAACTTGTCCATTCCCTGAAGGATGATATATTGGCGTGTGTTTGACCTCTATGCCATTTCTTGACACAAACGCTTCCCATTTAGCCGACGTAAATTGTGGCCCATTGTCACAAATGATCACTTTCGGAATTCCTTCCTTGAGAAACGCATTTCTTAAGAAGGATATCACGGCCTCCGTGTCCATAGTTTCTCTCACATCAATCTCCGGCCATTTGGAGTATTTGTCGATCAACACTACCACATACTTTTGTAGTCCTTCCGTGTTTAGAATGGGTCCCATGATGTCGACGGACACCATCTCCCATGGTCCTTCTGGTATGGGGAATCTTCCCAATGGAGGTCTCATCACACACTGGGATTTGTCTGCCTTGGAGCACGACTCACATTGTCTTACATACCTCTCCACCTGGGAGTCAATGGCTGGCCACCAGTACATTTGCCTAGCCAGGGCCTTAGTCTTTGTAATTCCCTGATGTCCTTCATGGAGTAATGCCAGTAAATGGTCTACCACCCCTTGGGGGGGCACCACTTTGTCACCTCTTAACAGGAACATGGGATTCTCTCCCAGTGACATCTCGTCCCGCACTTCCCAATACCTCCTTAACGTTTCTTTGAGATGTCTCTTCTCAGGCCATCCATGGACGACGTACCCCTTGATTGCTTCTAGATCTTCGTCCAATTTGTACGCCTTCTCCCACTCTTGGGCACTTATTACTCCTTCCATGTCTTGAATGGTGGCCACCACATGGCCATCCCAGTTCGGGGTCCCTTGCACGTCGGCCCCTTCCTTTGCTGCAGCCGATTCAGGAAATCAGCCACCTTATTTTGTGGCCCAGGTATGTGCTCCACATCATACACGAAATCCACAAGTCTCAGTGTCATTTTGGCTATTCTGGGAGTGGTGTGGGCATGGCCACATGATGTTAATACCTTTACTAAAGGCTTGTGGTCAGTTCTCACTAAGAATTTCGCTCCCCACAGATACTGCCTGAATCTCTCCATTCCCCACACTACCGCCAGCATCTCCTTTTCTATGACGCTGAACTTTTCCTCGTTCGGCGCCAAGGACCTCGAAGCGAAACTGATGGTAGAAATCTCACCTTTCTCCGATTTCTGCATCAGCACCGCCCCCAGGCATTTATCGCTTGCGTCTGTGGTGAGGACTGAGACCGCACCAGGATCAAACCCTGTCAACGGTATCGTTGTGCTGATGGCCATGTTGCACATGGCTTGTCGACCCCTGAACTCAAACAGCAAAGGGCAGTATCCTAACATGGGTATCCTCTGCCCCGTGTACGTGACTGGTGGTAAATCCATTGGACGTAGTCCCTCATTTACTTTCGTCGCGAATTCCCTGTCCCACACTTGCCTTTGTATTATGGTGATGGGTGCTCCGCTGTCCGCTATCATTTCTATGGGCACCCCACCTATCTGCATGTCCAACCTTGGTTTGTCTGACTCTGTGCCTCCCACGTCCAAAACGTGGGCGTCGATGTATAGAAACTCTTGCTGGTCCTCTTCCTCCGATCGGCTCGCCTCTACTTCTTGTTGTTCCTGGTCCACGTACCTGACCGTGGTCCCTCTGGGCTTGCGACGGCACACCTTCTCGTAGTGTCCGAAAGTACTGCAGTATGCGAATTTCGCCCTGAACGCAGGACATACTTTGTCATTCCCCAAGTGCGCCGTGCTCCCACACCGGTAACAACTTGGCTTACCACCTCTGCCTGCTTTCTGGGCAGTTCCTCTGGACGGTTGTGGGTCTCTCTTATTGTCTTGACTCTTCGTAGTGTCTCTCTGCTTGGTCTTTTCTCCTCTATAGTTCGTCATGATTCTGCACACAGTCTGTGCGCCTCCAGTGTCCCTTCTCACCGCTTGCGCGCACCTTTTTGACATCTCCGCTTTCTTCACCATGGCCCAAACCTCCTTCAAAGGTGCATCGCCATTTACCCACAACTTTTCTTGGACGTGCGTGCTCGTCGTGTGCATGATGATTTGATCACGGATGAGCTCGTCATGGAGGGGACCAAATTTGCATGTGAGGGCCAGTTTTTGAAGAGCTGCCACATATTCATCCACTGTCTCACCTCCTCCCTGCTTCCTGTGGAAGAAACTGTGCCTGTCAATGGCTACGCACACCACAGGTCTGTAGTGCGCGTCCAGGTCTGAAATAGCGTGGCTGAAGACATCATCATCATTATCGTCTCTTTGCCCTTTCACAATGGTGTCGAACACTCTGATGCCTTCCGGCCCCAAGTTGTGTAACAGGATTTTTAACCTCCGCTTACTTGAATATGCTGCCCCGCTTTCCTCTTCAAGCGCCTCCAAATAGTTCTGGAAGTACCTTTTCCAGTCTTCCCAGGGCATCGCAGGCTCACCTCTGGAAGGAAGAAACGGTACCATCTGCGTGAGCGACGTGGATTGCGCCGCCATTTTCTTGACCAAGTTGGGGTTTGCCGGGGCTGGGGTGTCGCGGTTGGGAGGACTGCCCGGGGGTTGTCGTGTGTCTGCGTCCGCCCCACTGCTTCCACTGGAGGTCGCACTTCCAGACGCTGCAGCTGTGCCTTGCAGGGGACGTTGCCCTGCTCCACTGTCTGCCTCCAACCGTCCTCTTTGGACCAATTGCTCCGCCAGCTTTGCACGGGGTGCTGTGCCACGTGGTGCGTGCCCCTGCCCGCCAATCCGCGAGGTGCCTCTCCGCCTCGCTCCCCTCGTTATCGACTGCGCCTGGGGCAGACCGCGTGGCGTTTATGGTAATGCCGGCCACGTTACTGGCAACTGTCCTTAGCTATCAGGGTATTATTGCGCTTGTGCTTAATCGCCTCCTCTTGGAAACTCTTTCGTAGGCTATGATTATCGTGTTTCGTGCTGCGGTGGCCCTTGCAGTGTGTATGCTCCACTGGGCAATGTGCTTACACTGTAGCCGCCACCCGCCGTCCTCTGCCGCGCTCCTGGTCGGTTGGGCGTCACTCGCCTTGGCGGGAACCTCCGTTGCGTGTTGCTCGATGCTGCGGCGGGCCGAGCTTCAAACCCAACGCCGCCGTGGAGCGCCACTCCTCGTCGCCATTGTGGGAGACTGAAATAAGTAGACGACTCGCCAAGTGATAGTTCAATTTCCTTTATTAAACCCGGAGCGCCGGGAAACACCGCTATTCTCTACTGCGGTCGGCGCCTAACTAAAATGGCCGCCTTCCGCTTCCGCTAGCGCCCTTCCGGTTCCGGCCAGAAAACGACTAGACCGTCACCACAGTTTGGAATTTCAATAGTTCCATAGTGGATATTGCCACTCATACTCCTTTGTTCAATTTTAAAACCAAAGTGGTACTGTGTAGCCTGGGGTTGTTTTGTCCTGCTGTTGTCGCCTTGTGAACTTACACGCCGTTCCTTTGGTGTTGCAACAATAGCGACAGTAGACCTGCACATCCGCAGGGGGGTGTCTTCGCGACCAGAGCGGACCGCCATATATGTCATTAAAAAAAAAGGTCCCCATTGAAGACTCCTCACTCGGTGTGTATTCAATGCTTTATTCGCAAGGCAGCACTTCAAAAACAGCCTTACGGACACAGAAATCAATGTTCCTTTGCCATAATTCAAACGTGTTTCTGGCGTCCTCCCGCCCTTGATCACAGAAGAGGCAACGTGGAGTGCAGTGATGACAATTAACCTCGCACTTGCAATCTTTTAAATGTCCCGCCCTGTGGGCATGTCTGCTCAGTGCATTCTGGTATTTGTGGTTTGGAATTTCAATAGTTCCATAGTGGATGTCGCCACTCATTCTCCTTTATTCAATTTTAAATTTGAATTATGGCAAAGGAACATTGATTTCTGTGTCCGTGAGGCTGTTTTTGAAGTGCAGGGGAAAAAAGTTAAGAGGAGAGTTGAAAAAAAATATATTCTAAATACAATAAATGTCATTGTTAGCTGACCCATTGATAGAACAGCTTGGACAATCCCTTACTCTTACAACAAGAATGGGTTTACTAACAGAAACGGTTTAAAAAAAATAAAATTCCATATTCAGCATAATCAAAGATTACTTTTCATTTCGCTGCAGGCAACTAAACAGTAGAATCCAATATTTTATTTACTATTGTCAATAAACATTTGTCTGTTTGAAATCGTTCTTTTTCAAGTGTTCTGCCCCAAAGTAAATATGTAAAATACAAACTACATAAAAGGTAACATGTAATATGGTTCGATATGCTATAGAGGGGTTCTGGTGACGTCATATACCAAGAAGGGTGGGAGGGCAAGTGCTCTGCAAACATCAAAGAATGACTTTGTGTCTGAAATAGGATTAGCACTCCCTATTGGACTGACAGACATATTGTCCCTGTTATGTTAAAACTGCTGTCACTATTTACTAAAAACTGCAAAAAGTTATGAGGTGACTGCAGGGCACAAAGGGGGTACTTTTATTTTGCATTGTGTTCATTACAACTGTCAGATGAGGTCTGAGGCATTTGCAAATGGTGATGTGGATATATATTCATTCTGCCGATCCAGCAAGTAGAAATAAATATAATCTCTGTATCAATGGCAGAATAGTTGCAAACTCACCCTGAAAAGTGGTTGTGATTTGATAAATAAGTTTACTCTGCGTAGGTGCAGAATAGGTATGTGAAGGGAGTGTAGGATAGTTTGGAGGAGTGAAAGAAAGGATGAGAGACAGACTGTCTTGCAAATTGTGCATTGTAAATATTCATTTGTGTAAATAATTGATTGGTGCCGTTTATTAATCCTTCCAAAAACAGCATTCATTTGCCATTGATAAACCTTCAGAAACAGTCATTTCAAAACCCAGATGCCAATAAGATTAGGATGCTGTAAAGAAGAGGTTGTACTGTTTTGCTTTAGACGGGGGCCGAGGGCAAGGGATGAGATTTGCTTTGTAGACCATCCACCATTGCTAGAAGCCAACTAGATAAAATGTACTGGGATAAAGTAAATACTCAAAAACATGATGCCTTTGAAATCAAGTCTCACTTACCCTTTCGCCAGAGTAAAGAAGCAAGCTGTTGTTCTGCCTCATCATTGCCTCTGCGGTGGGCCAGCGTGGCTGCTGAAGTGGTAAAAAAATTGCATGAGGCAAAACTTACTCCAAGGCCTGCTTCCAATATCCACACAACACCATGCCCATAGTGAAAACCCCTCATCAAAGTGTTTAGCAGGACCCTCGTTTAAGAAGGTGGTCACATGCTCCTTTAAATGGCAAGTTTAACTACCTGATGCAATCTCATGAATTATATGAAAAGCATGTGCATGTAAATGTAGAAATACGGATGTGGTTAAAACTAGCGCGCCAAAAAATATCCAATGTGTACGAAGACCTATACCTATTGAACTTATTTACATTTTATTTGAAGCTTAGGTAGGTGTGGGAGGAAGTGCAGAAAATGAAATGGGGAAACTAAAAGAAGAGTGACGTCTAATCCAGACATAATGGAAAATAAGAGGAAAGGGGAAATAATTTGCAAGAAAAGAAGTATAGTCGAACAGTGAAGTGGGCATAATGACAGCGCAACAAGTGGAGATAGTAAGAAGATCATGTAAGGTTTAGAGGTATTATCGGTTGGTGAGAAAAGCCAGGAAAAGGTTTGTTTAGAGGCTGGTCAGGTTAGTAATAGATTGGGAGCATGGTGTGGGAAATAACATTTATAGTGGATCCAATTTTAGAGAACATGCATGCAGGGCAACTGAAACACTATAATACCTGGCTCCTATTCCTCCATTATAATACTGTTTTACTTACCCATAGTCTTCCAGCAATATGATGTGGAATGCTCAAAATCAATGAAAAACTCCTCTGTCCCATGCGGTGTCTAGAAAGGCATGCAGGAAGCTGTAAAGAATCCAAAAATGACTTCAGCAAAGATTAAGGCCAACTCCAGCCTCCACCAATGAGGCCCACAACTTTGAATTTGAGGATATCAAGTTATTAATATTGTCCTACCATTTTAAAATAAAAACATAACCAAAATGTTGAGAAGTATATATAAATAAGCATAGTGTGTTTATTCTAAATACACATCTGCAGTGCTTAAATATGTATAGGTATTATGTGTATATCATCAAGGTATACATATATATATATAGATATATATAGAAAAATAATTATATATGCCTGGTACATGCGGGTACAGCAGCTAGCCAAATATTCAGTCAGTGTGGCCCTTCTTTTTTTGGGTTGTGTACCACTCTGTTCAAAATACATCTTTGGAAAACTTCCCTGGGAAATAATGAAGTCCACGTGCCCCTTTTTAGTTTTGCAAGTTTTGATGAGTCAACATCGCTTCTGGGGAATCTCAGAGGTTGTGATCTAAAGAAGCTGACAGAATCTCATGTCAGTTGTTCTCTTGCACCGAAATACTTATCCAGAATGTGTGAAGTTGCAATAGTCACTAGAGTCTTCTGAGTATGATAATGTAAGAGTTTTTAAAAGTCTACAGACTAGATGCACACTGCATGGTGTGCGCATGTGTGTTTTTTCCTAAAATGTCTCTAGTATTCCTGTAAGACCTTGGTAGTCTAGCAACATCTTATGAAGCTTGCAGGATTCCACAAGCTCCTCGAGTGACAGGACCTTAGTCAGCAGAGCTGGAGGAGGCTTCTTATGTACCAAGGAAAATTTATCATGCATTAAAAGGTACTCCGGCAGAGTAGTCCCATTTATTTTGGCAGCTTTGGGTGCAAGCTTCAACACTGGAATTAGCTTATTCTCTGGTACTTCAATGCAATCTTGATTCTCGAGCTTCCTACCAATCTAGGGCCATATTATTAAGGAATGGCGATAACATTATTGCTACTTTAGAGGCAGGAAACTGCCGCTAAATCGGCGATAATGGGATTGATAATATGCCCTTGTGAATTCCCATAGAAGCCCAGGTTCACACAAGAACCTGGACTTCTATGGGAATTCTCAAGAGCATATTTTCAAGCCCCTTATTGCGGCTTTAGCTGCAGTTTCCTGCCGCTAAAGCGGCGATAATGTTATTGCCATTCCTTGATAATATGGCCCCTAGTCCATTACACATTTCTGGTCTTTCAATACCATGTCCTGGTCTTAACATTAAGGAGTAAAAAGAATAAAATTAAGTCAGTAGATCTTGGTAAGAGTGATGGTAGAGTTTGGTGGCTCTGGCAGAGGGCATTAAATTAACTGCATATATTTCTGAAAATGTTGTATTCCAAACCTTGTATCACAAAAGGCATCATAATTCTCATAGACTTGTTTGTAAAATATATGTAAAGGACACCATATTTCTACCTGTAAATGGCATTAAGATGGGTGCTGTCATTAAATATGCATTTACAAAGCCAGGGAAAGTCCTATTTACTTTTGTGCAGGTGAAGTTTGTACAAGTCATTAGTCTGGGTCTATCTACTTCATTAAGAGAAAGCTTGCTTTCTGGTGGTGATGAGATAAACAGTTTCAAAGGTTTGCTTGGAATTTATAATTTATCCAGAAGATCGTGGTGTCTTTTATATTGAGAGTGTGAATACCTAGTTTAGCTGGTAATGTTGGAATAAAAAAAGAAAGAAGCAGTAGTAATTCACATAAAACCTTCCTCATACATTTTGGCTGTGTGTATATAGTACTATTACATAAACTATGCTGTCTTGAGAAATATACATTGTAAATAGTCATCTATGTAAAGAATCAATTAGTGGCCTTTATTAACCTTGATGAAACAGCATTCATTTGAAGTTAACAATCCTTTGGAGACTTTATGCCAAATCTCAAAGAACTTTGGGCCAAATGCAACAATATTTTTCCAGTCGCAAACAGTCTGATTCTGCGATTCGGCCCATTTGCTACCGGAAACAGGCCTTTTCTGATGCATGAACTCATTTCCATTTGCAAGTCAGGTAATGGCAATTTTTTCCGATTACCTAAATTGCGAATGCATTTAGGGAATTTCAATTTGCAATTCCCTAAAGGCGATGCATCAGGCCTTTCCTAAATGCAAAGTGTGCCTTTAGGAAATGCTAATTACCATCAACTTCAAGTTGATGGTAATTTGGGCATTCCATGAAAAATGCACAAAAGTGCATTTCTCAAAGTGTGATGTGGCGCACACACATGCCCTTAGGGCATGTATGTGCGCCACATGAGAACACTTACCTTTTTTGGGGGGTGCATCATGGGGGCCTTAGGCCCCCTGGCACCCTTGGAATTGCATTCGTAATTTGCGATTACCAATTTGGTAATCGCAATTTGCGAATGCATTTCCATTCATTCCTATGGGCCTGTAGGCCCATAGGAATGAATGGAGTAACATTCCCTAATAGCGTTTCACAATTTGCAAATCGCTATTAGGTAATTTTAAGTAATCGCAATTTATTTTGAGATTCCTACATGCATAGGGATTTGCGATTCCAAAATAGCAATTCCTTAAAAATCGCTACTTAGGTATCGCAAATTCAAATGTTGATGCATGTGGCAGATAAAGATGTAAGCACTGCTGGGTAAAATCCATTGAGGGATGAGGCAGTAAGATAAGACAATGTATGATTGAGCAGACTGTGTACCATGGCAAGAAATTACTGTTTTTTTCGACTACACATTGATAGAAAACCAAAAGATAAAATGCACTGATGCAAAGAAAATACTCAAACACATGGTAAAGGAAATGCTCAAACACATGGTGGCCTTTGATGTCCCGTCTCACCCTTTCGCCAGAATAAGGTAGGAGGCTTCCGCTCTCACTCATTATTGTGTCTGCCGGGAACCACTGTGGCTGCTGTAATGGGAAAAATTGCATTAGGCAAAACATACTTTAAGGCCCAGTTTCACTTTCCACACCAAACTCCCCCTCCATGACCACAATGAAAGACTCTCATTAAACCTTTTAGTGACACCCAAGTTTAAGTAGGACCATAATCACACAGAGTTTGTTGCCAGCAACCTAGTTTCTAGTAAAACATGTGACATAGGAGCTGACAATATTATTTAGCTGTAAAGTCATATCTTTAGCCATGGTACCCTTAAGGGTTTAAAGGCTTTTAAGATATCCTGTGTCAGAGCAGTGTATTTGGCTAGTTTGCCTATAGACATTCCATGAGTATAAATAGACTGTTTAAAGTTTTTTTCTGGCAGCAAGGATACATGTTCACCTTGTTAGTATGTAAGGGACTGGGCAGGTTCATAGCCAATGGAAAGATGTGGATCCTAGTGAAATATACTAATTCAAAACAACAACCGTAAACTTGTAAGATTAATGAAAGTCACATAATTTTGCAGAGAAAGGTGAGAATTATCTTGACATGTGCAGAGTGAGGTATGGTTTCCTAAACATCAGCCTGGCTATGCAATGTGTGCTATTTATTGGTACTACACTCATGCATCTTTATTCTTTTTTGTAATTGTACTCTGATCTCACTGCCCAAATGCGTAGGTTCACTAATGATTAAGAGTGTCCTGAGAGTTGTCATCTAGAGCTGATTGTAAGGTATTTTCCACTATTGCCCATTGCAAAGTTTGTAAGCATTAGTTAATACCATGTACTGAGAGCATAACCCATTCATTGACTATTATGTATGTGAGGGGATAAGACAAGGAGAGCAGGCAATTAAGAGCTTTTACTACTGAGCATGTGGCGAATACATCTAGTAGCACCCCTATAGGAAGGCCAAAAGGCCAATTGCAACTGCTGGTTTTCAAACCTACACTGAACCTGGAACACAGGCAAATAATAATACTTAGTGTGAACATTCTACTGCCTTGGACTAGCTCAGCCAGTTTCAATCCAGAGAGCATTCTAATAATGATATTATTCAAAAAAGTGTCATCCACTGGAACAATAGCTGAATATGAAAATCTTGAGAATTTGATAACATGCATAGAACATGTATTTTTGCTAATGGTATTTCTGGGCACGCTCTTTCAATGACTATACTAAGGAATAAAAACAACAAACGTTCATACAGGGTGCATCAAAATCTTTACTTTGATGTTCCTCAAATTAGTTAGACATAGATTCCCTTCAAATGTGTTGCCATGAACAACAGGAAGTCACTCTAGTTGGCCTCTCAGCATCAATCAATCAGAAGATTTGTAGAGCACTTCTTGTCACCCGTGAGGGTATACAGCCGATGGCAGGGTCCAGTTGATTAGCTGTATTCAGGAGCTCCCCATCTCTTCAGAACTCTGGAAGAGATGGGGAGGTCCGGAGATAATGAGGTAGCTCATTCCATGTCTTCCTTGCTAGGTGGGAGAAGCATCTGCTACATCTGTATGGGTGAAGGTTAGAGACAGAAGCGGAGCGGAGATGTCTAGTGGGCTGATGGAAGTTCAGGCGATGGTTCAAGTAGGCGGGTCCGTAGTTGTGCAGGGCCTTGTATGCGTGAGCCAGGAGCTTGATGCCCAGCATCTTTTCTGCACAGGGAGCCAGTTGATTTCCCTGAGGTAGGGGGTGATGTGGGTTCGTCGGGAGATCCATGGCGAGTGTGCCTTCTTTGTTCTGTATGGTCTGTAGTCGGTTTGTAGCATGGTCATTGGGGGTCTGAGTTAAGAGGGCCACCAGGATGCATCCAAGGGAGAGCTTTTGTTTCCAAAGATCAGCCCCTCTATCTTGTCTGTGTTGAGCTTCAGGCAGTTGCCATTCATCTATTTGGCAAAGCTTTAATGCAGTTGTGGAAGTGGGTCTTGGTGTTGGTGGTGTCTTCGGAGAGGGAGAGGATGAGTTGTGTCTCATCGGCGTAGCATATGATATCAGTCCATGGGTTTTTAATGATGCTGACCAGAGGTGTCATATAAGTTATAAAGAGGGTGGGGATGACCGAGGATCCTAGTCCACAGATGACTTCTTTGGTTCAAAGGTGAAGGGTAAAATTACTTTTTGCATTCTTCTGGTGAGGAGAGGGGATCAATCTGAGAGCAGCTCCGTGAATGCCTCTGTTTTGCAGCCTTGTGATAAGTGTGTGGTGGGAGCCACTACGTAGGCTGCCAAGAGGTCTAGGAGGATCAGAGCCGCGGTCTCTCCTTTTTCTGAAGTTAGCAACTTTATTTTGTCTAATTTCTTTTAGAAGGGCTTCTGGCGTTAAAGCGTTGGAGACTTTAAATCGATTCTATTCTCCTGAAGAGGTACATTCTAACATATGGAAAAGGACTAAAATAATGTCTGAGCCTGTTTTTTATCCGTTTTAGTGTGAAAAGCTATGTGTGGTGAATTGTCCCGTTACTCACCGGTAATAATCATTACTCCGACTCCTGGTCTTCCCGTCCCATTCCTTACAAGTGAGCAGCTAGTCTGCTCCACAGAAACCTATTACCTAGCCAAGCTTTTCGCACCTCCCCCAATATGGCGCCACCATCAGGTGACCATAAAGGGGGAAGTGCGTCATAGTAACATCCTGAGAATACCAAAGAAAACCCAGAACGAAACAAAACAATCACCCAAAAAAAAAAAACAAAGGGAGGGAGGGTAGGGATCAGGAATTGGACGGGAAGACCAGGACTTGGAGTAATGAATATTACCGGTGAGTAACCGGGCATTACCTCCTCGTCCTGTCTTCCCGTCCCATTCCTTACAAGTGAGCCCATACCCAAGCACACGGTGATTGTAAGAAAACAGACCCCAATAGTGTGATAAACAGGTCCATATAAATTAACAGAAAGCAGTACAAAGTACAAACCACGTACAGCAGACAACACATGTGAGCCAAAGACAGCCGAGGCCGCCATCCCCAAATGCAGGCGATAACGGGAAACAAACGTATGAGAAGAAGCCCAGGCGGCAGCATCATAAACGTCCCTCAAGGAGGCCCCATCGAACAAGGCCCAGGATGAGGAGGCGCCCCCAGTCGACCTACCCCGAACAGAAGAGGGGAGAGGAAAGAGGGCAGAACCGTAAGCCAAAACCAATGCAAACCGACCCAACGAGTCAAGGTGGACCAGGAAGGACAAAGACCCCGCCCAGAGATGCCGCAGGCGACAAACAAGGAAACAACTGTACGGAAACCAGAGGTCCGATCCAAGTATATTTCCTGGTGGCCCAGGCGCAATGGCCACCAGGAAAGAACCTCAGCAGAAAGGAACATAAGGTCCACCGAGACCAAAGGAATGAAGGGGGGACCCGTCAAGGTCTGGAGAACAAGGGGAAGATCCCAGGCAGGCACAGGAGAGTGAGACACAGGATGCTGAAGTAAAAAAGCTCCCCAACAAGCGAGCCACCAACGGGGAGACAGAGGACACAGAGGAACCCTGAAAAGCAAGAAAGGCAGCCCACTGAGAACGCAGGGAGAAAACAGCGAGTCCCATGACGAAGGTCTTGAGGAGCCTTCTGAAGGTGAGCAGGTCTTGGGTCTGTCGTAGGTGGGTGGGGAGGGTGTTCCAGATCTTGGCAGAGAGGAAGGAGAAGGATCTGTCGCCGGAGGTCGTTCGTTGGATGCGTGGGGCGAGGGCGAGGTTGGCGGAGCGGCGCTGGCGATCGGGGGTGTAGAAGTTGAGTCTGTTGTTCAGGTAGGTAGGTCCGGCGTTGTGGAGTGCTTTGTGTGCGTGGGTGAGGAGTTTGAAGGTGACCTCTTGTTGATGGGGAGGCAGTGCAGGTCTCTTAGGTGGGGGGTGATGTGGCTGTGGCGGGGGACGTTGAGGTTCAGTCCTGCTGAGGCGTTCTGAATGCATTGTAGTCATCGCGGTTGTTTGGCCGGGATTCCTGCGTAGAGTGCGTTGCCGTAGTCCAGTCTGCTGCTGACGAGGGCCTGGGTCACAGTTCTTCTTGTTTCGGTCGGGATCCACTTGTAGATCCTGCGGAGCATGCGGAGGGTGTTGAAGCAGGAGAAGGAGATGGCATTGATCTGTTTTGACATGGAGAGGGAGGGGTCGAGGATGAATCCTAGGTTGCGTGCATGGTCCGTGGGTGTTGGAGCTGCTCCCAGTGCGGTCGGCCACCAGGAGTCGTCCCACGCGGAGGGGGTGTGGCCTAGGATGTGGACCACCATCTTGTCCGAGTTCAGCTTCAGACGGCTGCTCCTCATCCACTCGGCGACGGCCTTCATTCCCTCGTGGAGGTTGATTTTGGCGGTGTGTGGGTCCTTGGTGAGGGAGAGGATGAGCTGGGTGTCTTCGGCTTAGGAAATGATGTTCAGGTCGTGCTGTCGGGCTACTTGTGCGAGGGGGGCCATGTAGACATTGAACAGCGCGAGCCGAGGGATGATCCCTGGGGTACGCCGCAGATGATATTGGTGGCTTCGGAGCGGAAGGGAGGGAGGCGGACTCTCTGGGTTCGGGGAACATCGTTTACAACAAAACTTGTACCAGGCACTACCATTACAACGCAGGAATTACAACGAAAGTCGTTACAACGACTTTCACTGGAGGGCGCTGTTGGATAGGGAATAGTTTAATTTTCTATCCAACACCTTCCCTACTATCCACGGGGACTGGAGTTGGAATCGAACATTAAACTATTCCACTATCCAGCGCCCCCAACGCAAGTCATTGTAACGACTTGCGTTGTAATACCTGCACTGTAAAGGCATGCGTGGTGAAAGCATGCGTTGAAACGTCATACATCCCTGGGTTCTGCCAGAGAGGAAGGACGTGGTCCAGTCCAGGGCCTTTTTCTGGATACCGGCTTCTTGGAGGCGTGTTCTTAGTGTGCGGTGGCATACCGTGTCGAAGGCGGCAGACAGGTCCAGGAGGATGAGGGCTGAGGTTTCGCCCTTGTCTAGCTGGCGCCTGATGTCGTCTGTTGCGGCGATGAGGGCAGTCTTGGTGCTGTGGTTGCGTCTCAATCCGGACTGGGATGGGTCTAGGATGTTGTTGTCCTCGAGGTGTTGGGTCCTCTGCAAGTTGGCGATTTTTTCGATGACCTTCGCCGGGAAGGGGAGCAGGGATATGGACGGAAGTTCTTGAGGTCTTTGGGCTCCGCCTTGGGCTTCTTGAGGAGGGTGTTGATTTCGGCATGTTTCCAGCTTTCCGGGAATGTCGCTGTGTCGAAGGAGATGTTAATGATCTTCCGCAATTGTGGTGCGATGGTTGCGTCAGCTTTGTTGAACACGTGGTGTGGGCAGGGGTCTGACGGAGATACTGAGTGGATGGAGTTCATGACCTTGTGTGTCTCTTTGTCGTTGACGTGGGACCAGCAGGTCAGCTGGTTGGTGCAGGTGGCGTTCGGGGTGTGGTTTGTTGCAGTCGGGGCGGGTGAGGAGTTGAAACTGTCTTGTATGTCAGCGATCTTGCGGTGGAAGAAGGTGGCCATTGAGTCGCAGAGATCTTGGGAGGGTGAGATGTCGTTGGTGTTGGCGTTGGGGTTGGAGAGTTCCTTCACTATGTTGAAAAGTTATTTGCTGTCGTGTGCGTGGTTGTCCTGTCTGGCTGTGAAGGATGATCTCTTGGCTGACCTGATGAGGTGGTGATGTCTGCGAATGGCGTCATTGTGGGCTGCGTGGCTGTCTGGTACGAGGTCATGGAGCCATATCTTCTCCAGCTTCCGGCACGCTCCTCTGGAGATCTGGAGTTCTTCGGTGAACCAGGCAGCTTTCTTGCTGGGGTGGTTGATGGAGGGTTTCTTGATCGGGGCGAGGGTGTTGGCGCCGTCGTCGATCCATGGTCTGAAGTTTTGGGCAGCGGCGTCTGTGTCGGTGGGGTCGGTGGGTGGGTTCTGGGTGAGGGTTGAGGTCAGTAGGTCCTCGGTAACTTTGCTCCAGCAGTGGTGGGGCAGCTGTCGGGTGCGGTGGTGCGTGGTTGGTTTCTTGAAGGTGAAGTGGATGCATCGGTGGTCTGTCCAGTGGAGCTCGGTGGTGTGGTTGAAGGTGACGCGGGTGCTTGTGGTGAAGACGGGGTCGAGCGTGTGGCCGGCGGCGTGAGTGGGTTCAGTGACGAGTTGTTGGTGGCCGAGGTTGGCGAGGTTGTCGATCAAGGCGGTGGAGTTGGCGTTGTTGTTGTTCTCGAGGTGGAAGTTCAGGTCCCCGAGGAGGATGTAGTCTGTGGAGGCGAATGCGTGGGTGCTGGCGAGGTTGGCGACGGTCCGGGGGTCTGTAGATGACTGTTCTTCTGAGGGTGGTGTTGGGGTCGGTGTGGATCCGGAAGTGGAGTTGTTTGGCGGAGTTGAGGAAGTCATCTGCGACGGTGTGGACCTGGAGGGTGGACTTGTGGACGATGGCTATTCCTCCTCCCATCCCGTTGGTGCAGTCTCTGCTGGAGATCTTGTAGCCGTCCGGGATGGCTATGGCGATGTCAGGTGCCGAGGAGTCGTTCCACCAGGTCTCTGTCAGGAAGGCAATGTTTGGGGCGGAGGTGTCTAGCAGGTCCCAGAGCTCGATGGCATGTTTTCGTGCGGAGCGGGTGTTGAGGAGGATGCAGCGGAGGTGGTTGGGCCCGGTGCTTGGCGGTTTGGTGGCTCTGTCGCAGGTGAAGTTGCCGGTGTGGCAGGAGAAGGGTCCGTGGGTGTGTTTCGGGGTGGCCTGGAAGCAGCGGTGGTCTCGGTCGCTCTTGAGTGCATGGAGGGTGTTGGAGTCGTATCGGAGTCCGACGGTGTAGAGTACGTGGGATCCAGGGGTTCTGGAGCTGGGTGTGGCCCAGGCGTGGACGGGCGCAGACGGGCTTGCCTTTGGCGCGCCTTCGGCGCGCAATCTGCGTGCCCGCTGCGCGCGTCTGCTGTGCGTCCGGGTGGCGGATGCCATTTAAGGCAAGGAGGGTGGTATGATCAGCTGGGAGGCGGGAGCGGGGTGGTGAGGGGGCGTGGCTGCGGGGGAAGAGGCGGGAAATGCAGCGGGTCACAGAAACGGGAGGGGCGGCGGGGGGTAGGGGGCTACAGCGGGGAAACAAGGGCGCATTGGGGCGGCAGCAGCAGGGAGAGAGCGCACAGGAGGTGCTGATGTCAGCAGGGGAGCGAGGGAGCGATCCGACCCTGGAGCAGGGTCAGAGGTCACCCCTAACGTCGGTCCACGATCACTTATGAAGCGAGGAGGGTGGGATGATGAGCTGGGAGGCGGGAGCGGGGCTGTGAGGATGCGTGGCCGCGGGGGAAGTGGCGGGAAATGCAGCGGGTCACAGAAACGGGAGGGGCGGCGGGGGGAGCAGGGCGCTGCAGCGGGGAAACAAGTGCGCAGCAGCAGCAGGGAGAGAGCGCACAGGAGGCGCTGATGTCGGCAGGGGAGCGATCCGGCCCTGGAGCAGGGTCAGACGTCTGGGAATTCTATTGCTTTATGATGTATTATTGGTCTTTAAAAGGCTACATGTTGTGGCAGCAATAGAAGGTCATTGCATAATGTAAGCCTCAATTGTCTTTAATGGAATCAAAATTCTTCTTGTATGTTAATTGGAGAATCGCTATTCTGGCTTCGCCAAGGTTGAAGATGAGGTGAGGGCAAAAGTCAGTTGGGGTCCCTGAATGGACCGAGTTCATGATGGAGGCAGTGTCCTGTGGGGGGTGGCTGTCCCCATTCAGTTAGTTGGATGTCTGTGGTGGTAGCTTGGTTGTTGTGTTGCTTAAAGAAGTCAGTGGCCATGGGCTCGGGTTTAAAGTTTCTGTAGATGTTGCAAGGTTGTTACAGAATTCCTGTGTGGGGGTAATGTTGTTTGTTGCAGCTCAGGGGTTGGAGAATTCTTTGACGCTGTTGAAGAGTTGTTTGCTGTTATTAGAACTTGATTCGATGCATGAGGGTAAGGCCTTTTCCTTCAATTCTCTCAACTGTGTGAAGTTGAGGGTTGAAGGTTGTGTTGAAGCTGGTCTTGTTGGTGAGTCCTTGCTGGTGCGCCATCTCCTTTCCAGTTGTTTATGGTGGTGTTTAGTTGTTCAGAGGTCTTCAGTGTCCCAGCTAACCTACATAGTGAACTTTCTGTGGGTTGTTGCCAATGGGAGTGAAGCTTTTGGTGGAGTTTCTGACGTTCTGGTCTAGGTTGTTGGAGGACATGAGGTGGGTGGTGTTGCGGGAATTGATCCATGTGTCCTTTGAGACTTTGCTTCTGATGTAGTGGGGGGGTTGGGCAGACTGGAGGCAGCAGTCCGTGAGCTGGTGATGTTGAAGTGAATGATTGAGTGGTCAGTCCAAGTGAGTTTTGTGGAGTGGCTGTACCTGATGCAGTCACTGGAGATGAAGATTGGGTCTAGTGTGAGGCCTGCGGTGTGCGTGGGGTCATGAATGAGTTGGGTGAGTCAGATGATGTTCCTGCTGTCGAGGATGTTGGTAGTGTTGATGTCATTGAGATCAAACACAAACATAATATCTTTTAACTGGCAATATTATCTACCCAATACAGTCTGATGAAGAGTATGAGGAGCATGTGCATTTAAATCGTAAAATATTCATTTGGTAAATTAAGTTAGCCAAAACATATCGAGCCCTCCTACAACGTCCTTGAGGGTTTTATGGCAAGGTTGACTGCAAACCTATATAATGACCCTGTTGACTTGATTGCCCTTGAGATCCCTTTTTTCTTTCTGCAGTACCTATGAAATTCTAGCCTGTTTTGGGCCAATGGAGGTGTACTGAGTGTGATCATAAGTCTTATCAGGCACCACACTGGTCGAAGGCATTGTAAAATCACCATCAGAAGCGGTCACTTTTACTAAACGTATTCACTCTACAAAGGTAGGTAGGGGAAGTGAATATTGAAATGGGAGAGAGGATTAATGAAGTAGAAACAAAGCGATTTCTGACCTACCAAAAATGCGAAAGAGGAAAAGGGTAAATACTGGTAGGAAATCTCAGTGGCATGGTGCGGTATTATGGGCTGACAAGAAATTATAGAAAAGGGATTGTGTAGAGACTGGACTGTGAGGTTATGGATTGGAAGCAAGGGATGGGAGATGAGATTGTACTTAGGAAAGATTCAATGTAAGAGAACTGCAAATAACATTCAAGGATGGCTACTGAAAGGCTCAGATGCACAGCTCTCTTATATCCATTAAAATACCCTTACTCTTACCAATCTTCTCCGAGCAAATTGGTGCATGGGGTTGTATAACAGTGAGAAGCTTCTCTGTCTCATGGTGGTTCCAGAAGGCAATACAGGAAGCTGACAAGAATACAAAACGGATTTCAGACAAGATCAAGCCTAGCGCAGCCTTTAGTAATGAGACGCACACTTCCTCTATGCCCACAAATAAACACCCCTAACTTTGTTTGTCAGAATATAACAATTTTATTATTGTGCTACCATAATATTGTACAAAAACTATTAACTAAAATATTGATTATCAAGTACATATAAAATTTAATTTAGATGAATTATTATTATTCTAACACCTACACTCCTTTAAGATGTAGATATCACTATGGTACCTATACATAGAGTTATGTTCATATGGCACTTCGTTATGGATTGGAAGCAAGGGATGGGAGATGAGATTGTACTTAGGAAAGATTCAATGTAAGAGAACTGCAAATAACATTCAAGGATGGCTACTGAAAGGCTCAGATACATAGCTCCTTTAAATCCATTAAAATACCCTTACTCTTACCAGTCTTCTCGGAGCAATATGGTGCGTGGGGTTGCATAACAGTGAGAAGCTTCTCTGTCTCATGGTGGTTCCAGAAGGCAATACAGGAAGCTGACAAGAATACAAAACGGATTTAAGACAAGATCAAGCCAAGCACAGCCTTTAGTAATGAGACGCACACTTCCTCTATGCCCACAAATAAACACCCCTAACTTTGTTTGTCAGAATATAACAATTTTCATATTGCGCTACCATAATATTGTAGAAAAACTATTAACTAAAATATTGATAATTAAGTATATATAAACTTTAATTTAGATGAATTATTATTATTCTACCACCTATACTCCTTTAAGATGTAGATATCACTAAGGTACTTATACATGGAGTTATGTTCATATGGCACTTCGTTGTTCACGCCTGACCTGAAAGTGTTTGCATCTCTTTGGTATTTGGACAAAATATCAGAAACACAAATATTGTGGGACAGAACATCATGTCAAAAATATAGAGGACAAGAATATCATGTAGGTCAGTTTCTAAGGGTAAGTAAAGTTTTACTACATATAACTCCTCATATATGTACCTTGACGATATAAATATATATTTTCAAGGTATGTAGATCTGGAGTTAAGAATAGTAAGTTTACATTTAACTAGTTGCACTTACCTACTCGATATCCTTGTCCTTGATATTTTTGACACAATAGTCTGTGCATACTCTATTTGTGTTTCTGATTTTGTCACTAATCAAGCTCTTCAAATGTTCTTCCTGAAGTGACCTCTAATAGGAAGACTATCTTGTAAAATATGCATTGTAAATATTCCTCTATGTAAAGGACGGGTCAGTGGCTTTTGCTACCTTGCTGAAACAACATTTGAAGTTTTTAAACTTTTGAAATACTCAGCCAGACCCTCCAGGATTTTGCATTTTTCAAAACCGTCGTAAAATCTGCAGTTTTGTAAAAAGGCCATTCTTTTTACAAAAGTGCCCACTAAATTTGGGGAATGTGATCTGATGGGTTTTTTGAGTGAAGAGGCTGACAAAAGGTTGTGAAAACATAATTGAAAGGGTTGTAAAAACATAACTTACAGATATTTTCATCTCTCAATTCCCAACTTTTTGGAAATTAGGACATCTTGTGGCCATAATTGTTTTCAAAATATTTCCATTATAAAGTTCAAAGATGAACAGTAGGTTGTACTTTTTTAAATAGAAAGGAATTGGAGGCACAAAATTAAAACGAAGGGAAAGTGAAATGAGCACGCGTCTCTGGAAGAGAGTTAATGTGCTAGAAATCATGAAGTGGAGATTAAAGGCTCCAGGAGTGATTTGGGTGTCCTCTGGACAAATTACAGTCCTCATTTAGTGGCCATGGCGAGTGAGGTTGATTTGGTTGGCCACCACTGAGCTGACTGCTAAGCAGCATTAGTGTTGTGAGATTTGCATGAACCTGTGTGGAGTAATTTCTCAAAGAGATCGATTTTTTGTAGTGTGGACATCATAAGTGTACTCCTACGTTCATTCATTCTCACCCACAGCCAGGGCCAAAACACAAGCCCCTACAGCCCATGCAGTGCAGGTGGCTGTTAGAATTATAAATGTTATGACAAGGACACCAGTGGAAGTAAGACTTGTTTATTAACCATCCACTCTCCTCACTGGAGAGTACACCAACATTCTATTGCAAGCTTCAGGGCAGGGGATACCAACTAGGAAAAAAGGGGAGGGGTGGACGGGCGGTACCATTTGGGAGGTAAGGTTACAACACATCTCCCTTCCATAAGGGTGACAAAGAACAGAAGAATAGGACCCAACGGAGGTGGGATAGAATACATTCTATATCGCCATGAGGAATTTAAACTGAACCAGAACCTTAATCATGCGCATATACAATTTTATCAAAGCTCCACCATTGACCATTTTCAAGTTGAACCACATTCTTAAGTACCTTTGCAATTTTACAGGGTGTGTAGTATTTGCTTTGGGTGACTCCCACTTTATTGTTCCTCTTGGCTTGTACCCTGTCACCTACCTCCCACTGGGAGTCCTTCACCCCATGTTTCGTATCATACCACCGCTTGTAATGTCTTGGTGGAGTTGGATCTTTTCTGATGTTGTCTCCTGATCCACTTTCCTGGCCTCACCTCCACTCAACCAACTGGGATTCAACTTGGTGCAGGGTTCTCTCCCACGCAATGCTACAAAGGGTGAAATGCCTGTGACCTTATTCGGGGAGGTGTGGTATGCCGACAGACACTTCCTAAGGGAACCCTCTATGTCGTGTCCATTGGTGGCAGCTAACTGGATATGTTCCTTTATTATTCTGTTTGCCCGCTCGACTAACCCATTGGCTTTTGAGCAATACAAAGCTGTGGTCTCATGTTTAATGTCCAATCCCTTGAGAAATGCACACATTACTTCCGAGCTAAACTGCACTCCGTTATCTGTCACCAAAGTCGCTGGAATGCCTTCTTCGACAAACACTCCATTCAAGAACTCAATCACCACCTTTGTGGTGACACTGTGCACAAACTTCTGCTTGATCCAATGGGTTGTGTAATCTATTAAGACCAGCATGAATCTCTTCCTTTCACCTAATTCCTGCATGGGTCCGATAATGTCCATGGCCAACTTGCTCCATGGTTTGGTTGGCACCATTACAGGAGATAATGGTGCCTTCTGCACCGCCTTAGATTTGTCGCTTTTGGCGCACGCTCCGCAATCCTTTACAGATTGTTCAGTCATGGCGTCCATCCTTGGGAACCAGAAACTGGATCTGACTCTGGCTTTAGTAAGGCTTCGCCCCAGGTGGCCATCATGTGCTAAGTCAATGACCTTCTTCCTGAGGCCCTTGGGTGGAACTACTCTATGATTGCGATAGATTCTGCCTTTTATGAAACTTAATTCATTTCTCACTTCCCAAAACTCCTCTATGCCGGCGTCCAGTTCATTCTTCTTGTTCGGCCATCCTTTTTCCATATATTCTTTTAGGGAGTTTAATTCGCTGTCCTCTTTCATCTCTTCCTCCCATTCCCTTTCCGTGATCGCAGGCATCTCCGTCATTAGTATAGGACTGTCCGGGGCTTCTTTTGTTTCCCCCACTTCTGGTAACGGGGACCTTGACAGGAAATCCACGATTTTATTCTCCTTGCCCGGTACATACTCCACGTTGAAGTTATAGTGTTCCAGTCCCAGGATCCATCTGCTGATGCGAGGTGTACAATTTTCTAACCCCTTCACAGAGAATATGAAGGTGAGGGGTTTATGATCGGTTCGGATGGTGAACCTTAAACCCCACAAGAAAAACTTGAAATGTCTAACGGCCCAGAAACAGGCCAAGGCCTCCCTTTCAATTACGGAATAATTCCGTTCCGGGTTTGTAAGGCTCCGGGATGCAAATGCGATAATCCTCTCCTCTTTTCCATCTTTCTGTATCAAGGTCGCGCCCAGGCCCTTGTTGGAAGAATCTGTAGCCAGGATAGTTTTTTTGATGCGTCAAATGTACCTAGTGCCTGGGAGTTTATTAATTCCTCCTTTAATGAATTCACCACTGCATCATGCTCCTCGTTCCATAAGAAGTCTTTGATTTTCTTCATAAGCTCTCTCATGGGTTCACACTTGGCAGCAAAATTGTCCACATACTTGGACATATACTCTAAAAGCCCCAGGAAGGACTTGAGTTCTTCTTTGTTCTTAGGGCTGGGTGCTTCTTTCACTGCTTGAATTAAACTGCTCTTCGGTCTGAACCCGTCTTCTGTTATCTTGTGGCCCAAGTACTCAACTTCCTTCACTTTTATTTTAAATTTTTCTTTCTTCACAGTCAGACCGGCCATCATGAGTCTGCTGAACACCTGTCTTATGACCCAATCATGTTCTTCCTCCGTTTGTCCATAGACAAGTATGTCGTCCTGGAAACACATGGTACGTTCGACTCCTTCCAATATCTTCTGCATTGCTTTCTGGAATATGGCAGCTGCAAACGCCAGGCCAAAAGGCATCCGTTTAAACATGAATGCTCTGAATGGGGTGATGAAAGCCGTGAGGGGTCTCGACTCTGGATGGAGTTCAATTTGGTGATATGCCTTGGACAGGTCAATCACGCTGAAGTATTTAGCAGGGCCCATGGTGCTCAGCATTTCGTTAATTATGGGCAAGGGATGTCTTTCCACCCATATATTGTCATTTAGACTGCGCAAGTCCACACAAAGACGAATTCCTTCTCCGCTGGCTTTGGCCGCAATAACGATCGGAGCCAACCATTCTGAGCAGTTTATTGGTTGGATTATGTTTAACTCACATAGCTTGCGCAATTCCTCTTCTAGGGGTATTTTCAACTTGTGTGGCACAGGGCGTAGTTTATGTACGACTGGCCTAGCATTATACTTTAACTTGATTCTGTGTTGGAACTTGTGTAGACAGCCAAGCTCCTCTTAAAATAGCTGCCCAAACTCTTCGCAGATGTTATCTCTTCTCAGGGACCTGTCTGTGAGCAAAACTTGTTCGTCACTATTTGGATCTAGGATGATACCCAGCGCTTTTTGGTGAACCCATCCCAGTAAATTAGACCCTGATTCCACTACATACACTGTTCCATACGTTCCCCTGTCCTTAAAACGTAGCTGCACATTTTTCATGCCTACCAATGGTATTTTCCCCTTGTTGTATCCTGTGTGAGAAATATCAGGCATTTTCAATTGATTCACGTTACAATTTTCCATAGACACAAAATCAACTTTGTTAAGCAAGGTGTATGGAGAGCATGAGTCTGCGTACATTTCTACATGTTGGTCATCAAGGAAGACGTCACATTTGGGGTAAATAGAGTTAACAGTACTATTTATGTCTTTTACTTGCAAGATTATCTTCCCACCTCTTTGCTCTATACACTTTACTTCCCTGGCTGCACTTTTCTCCATATTCCTTCCTTCATTCCTAGTGTGCAGTTCACCATCTCTACATACTCTCGCGAAATGCCCTCTCCTATTGCATTTTTTAGAAGTGACAAACCTTGCAGGGCACTGGTAAAAAGTTACAAAATGGTTATTGCTGCCACACCTGTAGCATTTGGGACCCTTCTCCTTAGGCTCTCCTCTTAAACTGTAATTTTCTTTTAACTTGACCTTACACACTTCATTACAGTCCTCCTCATCCTTTACAGACGCTACTTCCTCCCCATTAGGTTTCATTTCTTTAATGCATCTTGCTGTATGTTCTACTGACTTGGCTATTTCAATAGCCTCTCTTAACCCTGGGTTTTTTGTTTGCTAGTAACTTCTCCTGGATACGTGGGTTATTGGTGCATCTCACAAGTTGGTCCCTTATGAGGGAATCAGTTAAATTACCAAACTCACATAGCTGTGTCAGACCCCACAATGCAGCTATGAAATTTTGCACAGATTCTTGTTTACCTTGACATCTTTTGAAAAACTTATGGCGTTCCAACACCACATGTATCCTGGCCCCTAAATGTTTCTCTAACTTTCCCATAGTTTGCTCATACACATCAACATCAGTTTTATCCTCTCCCTTCTGTTCTAGCATAGGTAGAGACTCATAAACCTTGCTCCCTTGTCTACCCAAATTGTGTAACAATATGTGTTTTTTCCTTTCTGCCTTGTATTTTTCGCCTCCAACAGCTATCAAGTATGACTCGAATAATTTCACCCACTCCTTCCAACTGATTTCAGGTTCGCCTATCTCGTTCAAGAAGCGTGGGGGTTGACTCATGCTTGCTGCTGCCATATTGTTACACTAAATTATACCTGTAAAATGGACAATGAAAACCCTAGTACTGCAGCACCACTACCTGACTCTGGTCATACAAGAACCAACCAACCACAGGATATTAATTCCCCAGCACAGTTTTACATGGGAATCTGGTACGTTCGCTTAAAAGTCACTGTTCCAGTGAAATGAGGAGAACTACTGGATGTCCTTCCAGTTCCACTCTGTCAGTTGAACGATTTCACTCACCACCGCAACCTGGAAGCTTGTTCCACTCGTAACCCACTGTTTGCCTTAGCTGGGGTGAGGGAATATTACTACAAAAAGGCCCGCAAGGCAGCCTCTAGGAACGGCTGGCCCAACGATCAATTTCACAGTAGGGGTTAATTTCTTCACAAGACACCCGGCCCTTAGATGCTGGTGCGCCGGGTACGTCCTGGATATCTGGTTTAAGTCAGGTGACGCTTGGGCGTCCTGACAGGAAATTTCTCCTTACGACCTCAGGCTCCGAACGAGCGACGATCTTCAAGAGGGACAGCCTCGCCCAGCTCCTCTCGTGCGGCAGATCACACCGGACACAAACTACACCATCGGGGGCCGCTCTTTTGGGCTGTTGGCACCACAGATGTGGAACACGCTGCCTTTGGCACTTCGCAGCACCTCTAATTTGTTGATTTTTAGGAAGGGCCTTAAAACCTGGCTTTTTGCCCAGTAGTCTGTTTCTGTTCCCTGTTTCACTTTGCTCCAATGTGTTGTGTTACTCTGTGATTGGTTTCAATAAAAGCGCCGGGACACTCTATGGAGTAGCCGTGCGCTATAAAAGACAAAAAAAAACATAACATAACATAACACCACTCCTCGATCCAAGGACGACGCCTGGGCTCTCCGACGCCTCATGCACTCGCCGCCTCAGTTGCAGACACACGGAGCCACTGGATGCGGCGCGGCTCCCCACCGCGGCAAGCCTGGACACAGCGATCACCACAGGACACCACACGCCCTCCCGGTTCCGAGGCAAGATACTTCCTCAGGTGAGGGTTCTGATACTAGTTATGCTTAACGCCCCTTCCTGCCTTGACAGAATGTTTATCACGTTGTAACCAACTACGCTGCTAGCCTGGTTTAAACAAACGGCCGCAGTCTACGCTTTTATGAGCTATGTCCACGGAGGCAGGGTGGACTTACGAGAGTTCCTTATGCGCCCCCACAGCCTCACAGCATGCCCGCAGATGGCAGTGGAACTATCTCTCACTCCTGACCTTGTATCTTCTGTGGAAGTCCCTCCAATCCACTGCTTGCCGACTATATTTTCCTTTTGTCCGATCAGGCAGCAGTGTCTTCGGTGGCTTCCCTTCTTCGCAAAGTTCTTCTTATCTTCTTATTCTTCCCACACAAGCCTCCTCCTATTCTCTTGTGTGTGTGTGGAGAGAGCAGTCAAAGGGGAAATGGTTAACTACTGCCCCCTGTGCAGTTCCGTCGCCAGTGTTAGAATTATAAATGCTATGACAAGGACACCAGTGGAAGTAAGACTTGTTTATTAACCATCCACTCTCCTCACTGGAGAGTACACCAACATTCTATTGCAAGCTTCAGGGCAGGGGATACCAACTAGGAAAAAAGGGGAGGGGTGGACGGGAGGTACCATTTGGGAGGTAAGGTTACAAGCCCCTGCAGCCCATGCAGTGCAGGAGGCCCCAGGCATTCTGCCTTCCTCCATTCAGCCAAAGAGCAATTAATATTGGTGGGATAAGGGAGACTCAGGGGCCCTTCATCAAATTCCGCAGGGGGCCCTTCATTTTTCGTTATGCTATTGACAGGTTATAACAAGGTGCAGTTAGTTGAATCTTTGTCATAAGTTCGTTTCAAGGATATGCTATTCCTCAACCAGCATGGAACCAGTATGGGGATTATCTTCGCCCCCAGTGTAGCGGGCCTCTATGTACATCATCTTGAAACTCATAGAATCCTCAATCAAGCAAACCCCTTTCTTCAACATATCAAACTTTGGAAGAGCTATATTGATGACATTTTACTAATTTGGGAAGGCGACCAGACAACAGCCAATGCCTTCCTATTATGGCTAAATGATCAAAATACTTTTTTGAAGTTCACACACACCATGGGAAAAAAAGGAGTTGTTATTTTTGGATCTGAATATTTTTGTATAAAACGGCACTTTGAAGAACAATGCACATTTGAAACCCACGGCAAAAAACAGCATCCTTTTATTTGATAGCTTTCACCCCAGGCATTTAAAAGAGAATCTACAGTTCGGACGGTTCCTGAGGATCAGGTATTGTACCGAACTAAAAGCCTGCAGGAAACAAGTAGAACAACTAACTGAAAAATTGAAAGCCAGGAACTACCCCAGATGAATGGTGGCCCAAGCTAAAAAACGAGCATTAAACAACCATAGAGATGCCCTGCTAGAAACACGCTCTATACAGAACAATCAAGAAGCACAACATATTTGTATCACAACCTATAGTGTAGCTTCTAATCTAGTCTCCAAAAGTATCCAGAAACACTGGCGTATTCTGAATAGTGAAAATGTGTCTATGCCTAAACTCGTGTTCTCCCACAGAAAAGGAAAGAGCTTGAGGGACATGTTAGTACACACTCGGCCACGTACTGTGAATAACAACCCTTCGATGTTACCCACGGGCCATTACCCATGTGGGAATTGCAGCGTTTGCTGTCTCACTGAGGCAACTAAAATAGTATCTTTTAACAATGGAATGATTGGGCAACTCCGAAACTTAACCAATTGCAATACATCTAGGGTGGTCTACCTGATTACTTGCCCTTGCAATTTGTACTACATGGGCATGACCACTCGAAAAGTCAGAAAAAGGATCTGCGAACACTGCAGCAACTAACAATGCCAACGGTCTACTACAAAAATATAATCACACTATCTTGAACTAAAACACACACCCTGTGCTTTGAAATGAATAGTCCCGGAATGTATAAAAGACACTGACAATCTGGAAAGGAGAATCCTCAAAAAGGAACAGAGATGAGTGTTCAAACTCAATACAGACACCCGGGGCCTCAATGATAACATCCCATGGGGCCAATTCCTCTAGATGTGTAGCTCAACTTTTACCTTCCCTAAGCTATTGGTGTACAATGAAGATACATAGAACCAAAGTTGGATTTTTTTTCAAACACATTACCCATAAGCTCATTTCTTCTTTGAGACCGTTGATGAAATATCCTCTATTTAGATCGATAAAGAAGTACAAAACTTTTTTTTTGTAACCTGGCAATAAGACTTCCGCAAGTTTTTTTCGATTTAATTCTCTCTCCCTCCCCTTGCAGTGCCCCCCGGCGGTAAACAACCTTTACAACGCAACTTTTACCACGCAGTGCCATTACAACGCATTGCGCTGGGGGGGCACTCTAGGATAGGGAATAGGTTTAATGTACTATCCAACACCTTCCCTACTATCCACGGGGACTGGAGTTGGAATAGTAAATTAAACAATTTGGTGATTAATATAGACAAAACAAAGTACATGGTGTTTAATGCCAGCACAATTAATTGCCCTCACCCGAAAAAGGATGGACGACCCCTGGAAAGGGTCAATAACTTCGTCTAACTAGGTCTGACACTGAATGACAAAATGGGGTGGGATACCCAAATGTCTAGGGCTAATCTAGGGCTTTCACAGTCCGCGGGGGGGATCTTAAGAGTGCAGAAATCTTGCGTGCACAAACTAGTGAGTGTACCGCTAGAAATTTATAAGGTTCAAGCCAGATCTTCCACTCTCTACGGGGCGGAACTCTGGGGGCACCGACCAGCAAGCGAGATCAGTGTAACGGAGAATAACTTCATTAGACAGTTGCTTTCTCTACCGAAAAATACACCGTTAATTCCACTAAGGCTGGATTTAAACTTGAGGCCAATTGCAGATGCAATCGCCTCTCGTCCACTTCTTTATTGGCGAAGATTGTGGAGTGTCCCGGAGCTTGAGAGCTATAGAGAAGAACTGAAGATCGTGATGGCCTGTCCAGGTGCAAGTAGGATACAGTGGTTATCATTCATAAGGGGGCAGGCTTCCAGGATTGGCATGGAGAACCTGTGGTCCAATCCGGAGGCCACATGCCAAGTTACCTCGAGGCAAACCCTGGCTGAGACCATAAAACATCATAACCTACAGGAAGTTCTCCAACTAGCTAGGCCCTCTAGTCTTACCGATAGCTTTTTAGATCTCAAGAATGTTTACAGCTTTAAGAAGGAATTAGACAGGATTGAACCGGTTCTAGCAAAGAAATTGTATTTACAGTTCAGATACGGCACACTGCCTCTGCACTCATACACAGACAAATGGAAAGAGGGTCTAGCTCGCCCCTGCCCAGGTTGTGAGGACCCAAACGAGACCTTAATGCATGTGATTTTGTTTTGTCCTGCCTACTCCAACAGTAGAAAGAAATGGATTGTACAGCTATGTGTGAACCTGGGAGTTAGGAATTATCTAGAGTTTTTTAGAATTTAAAAATCCGATACTAATGCACTAATAGTTACAGCTATTGCTAAATTCCTGTTTTCTATGTGGTTAATAAGACGGAGAATGTTTCGGAAGCAACAAAGCTCCATGGGTTGTCGTTAGACAACCGTTCCAGGAAAACTTTGGGCTTCTATTGTATTTTAACTTTTTAATCTGCTCATACATAAATTATTGTCTTAATTATTTTATTGGGACTCCATAACCATATGGAAATCTATGGACTGTGTATATGAAATAGGATGTAACATGTGTAATATTTTATTGCTTCAAATGTGCTTTCTTCTATGCTGTACTTTTATGGTTCATAAACAAACCGAAATAAAGTTTAGAATGATGAAATTAAACAATTCACTATCCAGCGCCTAAAAGCACTATGCGTTGTAATGGTATGCGTTGTAAAAACCGCGTTGTAAAAGCATGCGATGTAAAAGCATGCGTTGCAATGTCATACACCCCCCCCCCCGGCAGCATCACAAACGTCCCTCAAGGAGGCCCCTTCGAACAAGGCACAGGATGAGGAGACGCCCCCAGTCGACCTACCCCGAACAGAAGAGGGGAGAGGATAGAGGGCAGAACCGTAAGCCGAAACCAATGCAACCCGACCCAACGAGTCAAGGTGGACAAGGAAGGACAAAGACCCCGCCCAGAGATGCCGCAGGCGACAAACAAGGAATCAACTGTACGGAAACCAGAGGTCCGATCCAAGTATATTTCCTGGTGGCCCAGAAGCAATGGCCAGCAGGAAAGAACATGACAGCAAAGAGAGAGATAGGGAGAGTTATAGAACACTCTTATTCCCCGGTCAGGTATATTAAACAAGAAAAGAGTATTCTATGGTTTACAAAAAGACCACAAAAGGAGCAAAAGGAACTAGCCTCATTTAGGTTAGTTAGGAAAGCCCTCACTCACCAACCTGGTGGTGACATGCTTCATCATACGGCCCCACTAAAGAGGCAGAGTGCCTCTTCAGTGTGCTTCAACGCCAGGTGTACTGTGGAGCGGGTTATTTTGTGAGTTCAGGCGTGCAGTGAGGATAAATGAAATTAAATGGTGGTGAGGGATTAAAAAATGTCTGCAGTGTATCCAAAAAATATTTATTTAATGATCACTAGGACATAAGTAAAAATATTTAGTGTAGGAAATTCGTCCACAGTTAGTTGTGTGGTTATTTCCAATATTATCTACTGTCAGTCAACATGTTTCTGCCTTGAAACGGTGTAAATTTACCAGGCATTCGTCAGGACTGTAGAGGTGTACTAAACCCTGGCGGTATGAGTGCGCTAATGCCCACCCTAACCAAAGGGCGTGAATAGTGAAAAAAAGTGATAACAAAAAATGCAAGAAGGAAGAGGGATCTCCTCCTAATTACTCCTGGTTAAGAAGGCTTACCAAATTTGGTTTCTGCACCTGTAAGAAGAAAAGGGACATAGACATACACATAGGACAGGACAAACGATTAGTGGTTGGTCCTATCCACATCGGTAAATCCATGGTGCTCCATTCGATGTGGGTGGACAGTGGGTGGAGCTTTAACAATATGTTTAACACCAACCTCTGTCCCTCGGCAGCTAAACACTAATAGTCAGGGAGTGTCGTGGCTACCAGTGAACTAATACAATACAGTGGTTTAAAAAGGAATTGTGTTCCTCATCCGGATCAATTGACCAAAGGTCTAGAATCCTGTGTTCAGAGCGATTAAAATGAAATGTCTCACTTGTCGGGTGTAATCAGATTACACTATGGGTCTCGGGAGGGGGGTGGCGGCGTAATTGGCACACCCTTCGTAGGGAACAAAAAACATAACAGGGTCAGGAATAAGCAGAATATCACTTATATTAGCGGTGTTGTTGCCAGGATCGCAAACACCCAAGGCAGGTTATCTACTTACGCCCTCAACACCAGGCACCCTCAGAATACCTGCAGCACCCTCAACCGGACCCCGAGGATACAGAACAGAGGCGGCAAAGCTGTTTTTAAGAGTGCCGAGGCAAATACTGCGACTCGCTTCCGGGGGGCGTGGTCGCCTGGTGACTAGGTGGGTCTCGGTGTGCCAATCGGAACGGGAGATGGTTCATGACGTATGTCGTCACATGGGGTACGGATCAGAGAGGGGCCAGACTAGAACGTCGGGCTCGCTGTTTGAGCGGTGTTGCCGAGACAACGGCGGTCACATGGTCCTGATTGCTCAGAGGCTTACCCTGGTGTCAGATAGAGTCAGCGCGGACTTCAAAACGCGTGAACTTTATTAGGACACTGCTCAGGGTTCGACATAGACCGGAGTGTGACACGGGTGACCATAGGATAAGGTTGTAATAATGAAGGTGTCATGTTTGTACACAACAAATGTGTTGACAGGGACCAGGCGATTGTGATGGGGCAGGGGATATGTTAAGTTAGACCACAGGGGAAGGGCATCATATTCTGCTATCAACAGTGGAGAGGTCATCTTAATACAGAGTTCCAGGGTATTCCGTCATTAAGCCCAGTGAGGTGGGTCCCCAGTCGGTATACCCATCTCTGCTCTTTTTCAAAAAGACGGTGGGAAATGTTATTACCAGTGTCCAGTTGCTCTATCACAGTCCACCGCATGTCATTAGTGGTGTGATTACTCTCCAGAAAGTGCCTGCTCATTTTCGTGGTTGCCTTTTTGCATCTGATGTTACTCCTATGCTCACAAATTCTCTGCTTTACCTTCCTGGTAGTCATACCCACATAGCGGAGGTTACATGGGCAAGTGATGAGATATATTAGATTGGACGAATTACAGTTAGTATGTCCTCTTTGCGTCCATGTTTTCCCCTCCTCCAATGTTAATGATTTGGATGCTGAGGTGAGGTGGCAAACGCTACAATTTGAGCATGGGAAGTGCCCTGTCACTTTTGGTAGACCCCATGAGTCTGTCACGGAGGGTACTCCAGGTGACACGTCCACTTTGGGGCGTGTGTGAACTAGCTCGTCTTTCAGGCTGCATCCTTCTTAAAGGAAAATAGTGGTTTTTCCCAGTCTTTCATGATGCTTGATATTATTCGCCAGTTCTTATTAATGGACTTTTTCATGACATTCGAGAGGCTGCCTGTATGTTGTCACGCAGGTGAGTGGAATGTCTTTGTGAGGGGTGGTCTTATCCTCCAAGAGGGCCTCTCGAGGTTGATTGCGTGCCCTTTTATATCCTTTGTTCCAAGTTGCAATTGGATAGCCTCTGGACTTTAATTTCTCGGTCAAGCCGAGTGACTGTGCCTTGAAGTCTTGTACAGTGGAACAATTGCGTCTGATGCGTAGATACTGGCCATACGGCAAATTTTCTTTAAGTGGCCTGGGGTGAAAGCTACTGAATTCAAGCAAATTGTTTCTGGCGGTTGGCTTATAGTGAGTTTTAGTTGACAAACTGGTACCTGTCACAGTAATTGTAATATCCAAGAAGGTTGCTTCAGTTTTACTGGCGGTGTGGGTGAATTTTAGATTTGGATCCAGGGTATTGATCCATGTCAGAAAAGCTGCCAATTGGTCATCACTACCTGTCCACACCATCAGGACGTCGTCGATGTAACGCTTCCACAGTTGTATGGAAGACGTGAAGGGTCCGTTAGGTGGTAGGATATGTTTTGTCTCAAAATCCGAGAAATAAAGGCCTGCCACACTATGGGCAAAAGTACTGGCCATGGAAGTTCCTGTGCATTGTAGAAAGAGCTGCCCCTTGTAAGAAAAGAAGTTTTCTTTCAATGCTAGTGTGGCACACTCAATGATAAATTCTTTAGATGTCTGGTAGTTCCAGTCCACCATTTCCAGAGCCTCCCCCAGGACTCTGATGGTGTCGTCCTGGGGGATGCTGGTGTAAAGGCTTTCGATGTCTAGGGTTACGAGTGTCACCCTGTGCTCGGTGAAGGTGAAGTCTTGGAGTAGTTGAAGTAGACTCTTGGTGTCCCTGAGATAGGTTGGTGTGTTTTGTACAATTGGTTTGAGGTAGTGATCACAGAATCGTGACAGGGGTTTTACCAGGGAGCCTATGCCGGAGACGATTGGTCGTCCCGGTGGTGGAAACCTGTTTTTATGAGTTTTTGGGAGCATGTAGAAATAGAGGATCACACTGATGCTGGTACTTAGGAAGTCAGCTTCGTTCTTAGAAAGTTGTCCTTCTTCCTCTGCATTCCTAACTAGATTGGTGATTCGTGACTGCAGTTCAGTAGTAGGGTCTCTGGTCAGAAGAATGTAATTCTTTCTGTCATCCAGAGGAACCTGACAGGCCTTGTCATAGTCGTCGGCACCTCAACCAGAGACGGGCAGACACCAGGGACTGGGACAGAACCCAAGAAACGTCGACAAACCAAAGTCAACTGGCGCTCCACACCCGAGAGAGCCTGAGAAAAAGAAGGCAAAACAACCAACCAGCCTTCGAGATAGGAAAAAACTTGCAGACCACGGGAATGAAGAACATCCACCAGAGGGGCCAAGAGCTCCGTGAAAACTCCCGGCGCCGATGAAAGGCCGAAGGGAAGCACCCGAAATCGGAAGTGCTGGAAACCCACAGCAAATCGGAGAAACTGCTGACCCGCCGGATGGATTGGGACATGTAGAGAAGCATCTATCAGACCCAGAGACGCCAGGAAGCTCCCAGGAAGCACAAGATGCAGGACGGACAACAGAGTCACCATCTCGAAAGGACGACGGGGGATGAAGCGATGGACCCACTCCAGGTCCAAGACAGGGTGCAGAACCGAAGAACCTCTCTAGGGGAGTAGAAAGAGGATCGAATAACAACCCTGGCCCCATTCCAGAGGAGGAAACACCACGATAGCCGCCTTCTCCAACAGAAGGCGCACACCGTCCAGCAGGGTTGCACTCCGCAGAGGAAGACGGGGCACGGGAGACACAAGGAAGACAGGAAGGGGAGGAGAGGAGAAGTCGACCCGACAACCGTCCGATACGGGCTGAACCGCCCAGGCAGCCCGAACCGACAATCGTCGGCGCAGAAAAGATTGAAGGTACAGACAGTCATTGCAAAGAGGAAGAAGCGGCGGCAGCAACACCGGCAGGGGCCTGGGATAGGCATCCCCAGGGGCCCCCGGCCACGACCCCTGCCACCAAAGGGCCGCAACGCACCCAAAGCATAAGGCCCAAAGGCACGCCGGCAGCCAAAACCACCCCCCCCCGAGAAGGAGGGTGGAGCGGAGCCACCAGCTTGCGGTACCCTTTCGACTCGTACACCATCTCCTCCAGCAGAGGACCGAACACCTTGGAACCCAAAAAGGGCAGCTGCAGCATGACCGACCACCTAGAGCGCTTTCAGATAGGACGCCTTGCCGTAATCGAAGAACCAGAAGCAGCCGCAGCGGCGCTCCAGGTGTCAAAGAAATATCCGTGCAACCCCATGAGGGCCAAAAAAGAGGAAGCATCCTCCCCATCCTGCAGAAGAAGAGACAGGGACAGAAAGCCCCGAGGAGGGACCGCACCATGTAAACAGAACAGGCCACCGCCCGACAAAAAAAGTGGAAGCAGCATAGGAACGCCTCTCCGCCCCTTCAACACGCTTATCCACAGGGTTCGAAAGGAGGGCGTCATCCTACAGGACCAGACCTGGACCCATTAAATCATCAACTATGACAGCCTGAGAAAAGTCCTCAGCAAAAACCACCAAAGGACACCGCCTGGACAAAAAGCGCGGGAAGGCAGATTCATCCACCTCATACCACGCATGATCCAGCTGCAACGGGAAGGAGTCAGGGGCGGCTGGTGATATAGTGTAAAGAAGCCAACCCCCATGACATCCGATACAGGAGGAGTCAACCCCAAGGTAACACGTACATGGGCGAACAAGTCAGAGAGCTCTGCACCCTGAACAAAGCGCCCCCGGACACATTCCTCCTCATGAGGACCTAAATCACCATCAGGAGCATCATGTCGATCAACAGACCGATGAAGCACCTTGGCAGGAGGGCCCGCAGCCTCCCAAGCCCGGAAGGCAGCAGCCACCGCCTCATCGATGAGAATGCTCAAGGCACCCAGAGGAGGAGCCGAGGAAGAAGCACCTGAATCCATCACAGACCCAGGAAAACACAGGCAAGAGCTAAAAACTCCAAAAACGCCATCAACCACAGTCCAGTGCAACAGACACAGACATAGGACAGCTGACAGTCAAAAACAACCCCCCAGAAATACACACGAAGGCCCGAGCACACGCAAGAACAGAAAAGGAGAGCGGGCCATTAAAAAGCAGCCGTCCGCCCCAATGCCGCCTGTTAGTGATTTGCCCAGAAGCACAGGATGTTTTAGCACACCAAAAAGCATCACCGCAAACCCAGCCTGCTAAAGCAAGGCGCCATGGGAAATGAAAGCAACAGTAACAGACCCCACATCAGGTGAGCCACAGAACCAAAACGTTCCCTAGAGCGAACCTCGGAACAAAGAGAGGCTCCCGACAGCATAGAAGGGTACAGCAGCAATAAGTGAATATAAAGAAAAGCGTCCGCTATAGCAGGCCGCCGAAAAACATTAAAACAAAGAAAGGGAAAAACTTACCCCACCGCTCAGCTAGGCAATAAGGAAATTGCTCGCAGAAAAAAACAGAACAGGATGTTACTATGACGCACTTCCCCCTTTATGGTCACCTGATGGTGGCGCCATATTGGGGGAGGCGCGAAAAGCTTGGCTAGGTAATAGGTTTCTGTGGAGCAGAGTAGCTGCTCACTTGTAAGGAATGGGACGGGAAGACAGGACGAGAAGGTAATCATATGAGAGTAAGGTGCTGGAGTTTCGGGCAGATGGTGAGGAACAGTTGTTGCTGTCTTATGTCAAACCCTGTAAGGCAGTCTCCACAGCTACTTTAGCTATTTGGGCGAGAGTAGTAACGAGTGAGGCAGGAGTAGACCATTCCAGATATGGTGCCTATTCCTCGAGAGGTGCAATGGCTAGTAAGGTTTTCTGGGCAGGTAGTTTGCTCACAGATATTTTAAAAGTAGCAGATTGATCTAATGTGAATACTTTTGCAAAATGTTATTTAAGACCAGTGGACATGTGAGTTGTGCGCCACTGGATGGCTTTAAACTTGCAAAATGGTAGCCTTCAGAGGCTAACATTATCCCTCCCTCCTCACCCTACAAGGAGAATTTTTTTTTTTAAACTAAAAGAATGAATAGGATAAATGTATTATTTAAGTTTGTTAACAGGTTTATAATTGATAGTATTATAGCATCAAGTGCTTGTGAATTAATTTTGAATTATATATTTTTTTTGCACAAATAAAAAGTACAGCACAATTCACTAATTTAAATTTCCCAGATATAATATGCATGTGCATTACAATGTCAGGACTTTTTATTTGTGCTTTTATGGCCTTCTAGGCCGAAATAAAGATTTTATTTTTACTTAACTTGAATTCTATTTGCAGCAACTTATTATAAAGCTTGACAGAAAATGAAGATGTTGTCCTGTTTTGTCGCAGCTTATAGAGGATGATGACTGCGTGCCCTGGATATACATATTGTCAATCAATGAAACTGAGAACTTGTAAAGCGCGCTACTTACCCCTGAGGGTCTCAAGGCGCTTGGGGGGGGAGGGTTGCCGCTACTGCTCAAAGAGCCCGGTCTTGAGGAGCCTTCTGAAGGTGAGCAGGTCTTGGGTCTGTCGTAGATGGGTGGGGAGGGTGTTCCAGATTTTGGCAGCGAGGAAGGAGAAGGATCTGTCGCCGGAGGTCGTTCGTTGGATGCGCGGGACGGCGGCGAGGGCGAGGCTGGTGGAGCGGAGTTGGCGGGCGGGGGTGTAGAAGTTGAGTCTGTTGTTCAGGTAGGTAGGTCTGGCGTTGTGGGGTGCTTTGTGTGCGTGGGTGAGGAGTTTGAAGGTGACCTCTTGTTGATGGGGAGGCAGTGCAGGTCTCTTAGGTGGAGGGTGAAGTGGCTGTGGCGGGGGACGTTGAGGATCAGTCGGGCTGAGGTGTTCTGGATGCGTTGTAGTCGTCGCAGGTGTTTGGCCGGGATTCCTGCGTAGAGTGCATTTCCGTAGTCCAGTCTGCTGCTGACGAGGGCCTGGGTCACCATTCTTCTTGTTTCGGTCGGGATCCACTTGTAGATCCTGAGGAGCATGCGGAGGGTGTTGAAGCAGGAGAAGGAGATGGCATTGATCTGTTTTGACATGAGAGGGGGGGTAGAGGATGAATCCTAGGTTGCGTGCGTGGTCTGTGGGTGTTGGAGCTGCTCCCAGTGCGGTCGGCCACCAGAAGTCGTCCCACGCGGAGGGGTTGGGGCCTAGGATGAGGACCTCCGTCTTGTCCAAGTTCAGCTTCAGACGGCTGCTCCTCATCCACTCGGCGACGGCCTTCATTCCCTCGTGGAGGTTGATTTTGGCAGTGTGTGGGTCCTTGGTGAGGGAGAGGATGAGCTGGGTGTCGTCGACGTAGGAAATGATGTTCAGGTCGTGCTGTCGGGCTACTTGTGCGAGGGGGGCCATGTAGATGTTGAACAGCGTCGGCCCGAGGGATGATCCCTGGGGTATGTCGCAGATGATATCGGTGGCTTCGGAGCGGAAGGGAGGGAGGCGGACTCTCTGGGTTCTGCCGGAGAGGAAGGGCGTGGTCCAGTCCAGGGCCTTTTTCTGGATACCGGCTTCTTGGAGGTGTGTTCTTAGTGTGCGGTGGCATACCGTGTCGAAGGCGGCAGACAGGTCCAGGAGGATGAGGGCTGAGGTTTCGCCGTTGTCTAGCTGGCGCCTGATGTCGTCTGTGGCAGCGATAAGGGCAGTCTCGGTGCTGTGGTTGCGTCTGAATCCGGACTGGGATGAGTCTAAGATGTTGTTGTCCTCGAGGTGTTGGGTCAGCTGCATGCTGGTGATTTTTTCGATGACCTCGCCGGGAAGGGGAGCAGGGAGATGGGACGGAAGTTCTTGGGGTCTTTGGGCTCCGCCTTGGGCTTCTTGAGGAGGACGTTGATTTCGGCATGTTTCCAGCTTTCCGGGAATGTCGCTGTGTCGAAGGAGATGTTAATGATCTTCCGCAATTGGGGTGCGATGGTTGCCCGGAGGGACGCCTGGAGTACCGACGGCCAGAGCGGTGCTTCAATTACCTGAGCCGTAGCCAGGTGAGGTGGAGCTTTTCTCTCCTATACAAATCGCTGGGAGAATGACCTTTTAAAAAAAAAACAGGTGATAATAATCCTTTCACTATATATTTCACAGTTTTTTTTTTAAGCAGTAGCGTCATAGGTCCTGAAGAAAGCAGTGGACACCACTAGGGTCCCCAAATCTGCAGAAACATGTCGACCAGTTAAAAAGATAATAGTAGCTATCTTTTAAAACTACTAGATTCGCACTACTTTTTTATTGATTTAGAAGCAGCGAGGTGTCTATTAAAATTGTTTTCCTCCTGTCTATCTAATTTTAAACAGCACTCTGTCACGTTTTACACTCTACACTTTTCACTTGCACTGCTTAACAGTAATCTCCTGTCACCCATAGTTTGGATATACATCACTGGGTCCAGCTCCAGTCTAACATTCCAATGACTGGTGTAGACCACCTTCCTTCGTGGTATGAAGGCACCCATATGATGAAAAGGGCGGTACAGGTCGAATACTGATGGGTATTTTTCTTCAAAAACATGAATGAAGTACCATCTCGACTTGAGTAATGTTAGGTCACAAACATAGTTGATTAACATAGACTGTCAGTTGCATAGTTAGTCATTTCGGCTTTTTTGACCCACCACTATTCTTTGTTGTTATATAATGCATGTTTAGGGGGCTATAGTTGTGTGTGGTCGGTAAATATTCCCTTGGACCTTCCAATCCCTGTTTTGTTCGTGCGATGGTTGCATCAGCTTTGTTGAACACGTGGTGTGGGCAGGGGTCTGACGGAGATCCTGAGTGGATGGAGTTCATGACCTTGTGTGTCTCTTCGTCGTTGAGGTGGGACCAGGAGGTCAGCTGGTTGGTGCAGGTGACATTCGGGGTGTGGTTTGTTGTGGTCGGGCGGGTGAGGAGTTGAAACTGTCTTGTATGTCGGCGATCTTGCGGTGGAAGAAGGTGGCCAGTGAGTCGCAGAGATCTTGCATCGTGGGATGTCGTTGGTGTTGGCGTTGGGGTTGGAGAGTTCCTTCACTATGTTGAAAAGTTATTTGCTGTTGTGTGCGTGGTTGTCCAGTCTGGCTGTGAAGGACGATCTCTTGGCTGATCTGATGAGGTGGTGATGTCTGCGAATGGCGTCTTTGTGGGCTGCATGGCTGTCTGGTGCGCGGTCATGGAGCCACATCTTCTCTAGCTTCCGGCACGCTCCTTTGAAGATCTGGAGTTCTTCGCTGAACCAGGCGGCTTTCTTGCTGGGGTGGTTGATGGAGGGTTTCTTGATCGGGGCGAGGGTGCAGTCGTCGATCCACTGTCTGAAGTTTTGGGCGGTGGCGTCTCTGTCGGTGGGGTCGGTGGGTGGGTTCTGGGTGAGGGTTGAGGTCAGTAGGTCCTCGGTAACTTTGCTCCAGCAGCGGTGGGGCAGCAGTTGGGTGCGGTGGTGCGTGGTTGGTTTCTTGAAGGTGAAGTGGATGCATCGGTGGTCAGTCCAGTGGAGCTCGGTGGTGTGGTTGAAGGTGACATAGGTGCTTGTGGTGAAGACGGGGTCGAGCGTGTGGCCGGCGGTGTGGGTGGGTTTGGGTTCGAGTTGTTGGAGGCGGAGGTTGGCGAGGTTGTCGATCAGGGCGGTGGAGTTGGCGTTGTTGTTGTTCTCGAGGTGGAAGTTCAGATCCTCGAGGAGGATGTAGTCCGTGGAGGCGAGTGCGTGGGTGCTGGCGAGGTTGGCGACGGAGTCGTTGAAGGGGGCCCGGGGTCCGGGGGGTCTGTAGATGACTGTTCCTCTGAGGGTGGTGTTAAGGTGGGTGTGGATCCGGAAGTGGAGGTGTTCGGTGGAGTTGAGGGAGTCGTCTGCGACGGTGTGGACCTGGAGGGTGGACTTGTGGACGATGGCTATTCCTCCTGCCATCCTGTTGGTGCGGTCTCTGAGGGAGATCTTGTAGCCGTCCGGGATGGCTATGGCGATGTCAGGTGCCGAGGAGTCATTCCACCAGGTCTCTGTCAGGAAGGCAATGTCTGAGGCAGAGGTGTCTAGCAGGTCCCAGAGCTCGATGGCGTGTTTGCGTGCGGAGTGGGTGTTGAGGAGGATGCAGCGGAGGTGGTTGGGCCCGGTGCTTGGTGGTTTGGTGTATCTGTCGCAGGTGAAGTTGCAGGTGTAGCAGGAGAAGGGTCCGTGGGTGTGTTTCGGGGTGGCCTGGAAGCAGCGTTGGTCTCGGTCGCTGTTGAGTGCGTGGAAGGTGTTGGAGTCGTATCGGAGTCCGACGGTGTAGAGTACGTGGGGTCCAGGGGTTCTGGTGCTGGGTGCGGGCCAGGCGTGGACGGGCGAAGACGGGCTTGCCTTTGGCCCGCCTTCGCCCATTTAAGGCAAGGAGGGTGGGTGATCAGCTCGGAAGCGGGAGCGGGGCGGCGAGGGAGCGTGGCCGTGGGGGAAGTGGCAAGAAATGCAGTGGGTCACAGAAACGGGAGGGGCGGAAGGGGAGCAGGGGGCTACAGCGGGGAAACAAGGCGCAGCAGCAGCAAGAGCGCACAGGAGGCGCTGATGTCGGCAGGGAAGTGATCCGGCCCTGGAGCAGGGTCAGAGGTCTGGAAATTGTATTGCTTTTGATGTATTATTGGTCTTTAAAGGGCTACATGTTGTGGCAGCAATAGAAGGCCATTGCATAATGTAAGCCTCAATTGTCTTTAATGGAATCAAAATTCTTCTTGTATGTTAATTGGAGAATCGCTATTCTGGCTTCGCCTAGGTTGAAGATGAGGTGAGGGCAAAAGTCAGTTGGGGTCGCTGAATGGACTGAGTTCATGATGGAGGCAGTGTCCTGTGGGGGGGTGGCTGTCCCCATTCAGTTAGTTGGATGTCTGTGGGGTTGTTGTGTTGCTTAAAGAAGTCAGTGGCCTTGGGCTCAGGTTTACAATTTATGTAGATGTTGCAAGGTTGTTACAGAATTCCTGTCAGGGGGTAATGTTGTTTGTTGCAGCTCAGGGGTTGGAGAATTCTTTGACGCTGAAGAGTTGTTTGCTGTTATTAGAACTTGATTCGATGCATGAAGGTAAGGCCTTTTCCTTTAATTCTCTCAACTGTCTGAAGTTAAGGGTTGTGTTGAAGCTGGTCTTGCTGGTGCGCCATCTCCTTTCCAGTTGTTTATGGTGTTGTTTAGTTGTTCGGAGGTCTTCAGTGTCCCAGCTAGCCTACATAGTGAACTTTCTGTGGGTTGTTGCCAATGGGAGTGAAGCTTTTGGTGCAGTTTCTGACGTTCTGGTCTAGGTTGTTGGAGGACATGAGGAGGGTGGTGTTGCGGGCATTGATCCATGTGTCCTTTGAGACTTTGCTTCTGATATAGTGGGGGGATTGGGCAGACTGGAGGCAGCAGTCCATGAGCTGGTGATGTTGAAGTGAATGATTGAGTGGTCAGTCCAGGTGAGCTCTGTGGAGTGGCTGTACCTGGTGCGGTCACTGGAGCTGAAGATTCTGTCTAGTGTGAGGCCTACGGTGTGCATGGGGTCATGAACGAGTTGGGTGAGTCAGATGATGTTCCTGCTGTCGAGGATGTTGGTAGTGTTGATGGCATTGAGATCAAACACAAACATAATGTCTTTTAATTGGCAATATTATCTACCCAATACAGTCTCATGAAGTGTATGAGGAGCATGTGCATATACATCGTAAAATGTTCATTTGGTAAATTAAGTTAGCCAAAACATATCGGGCCCTCCTACAATGTCCTTGAGGGGTTTATGGCAAGGTTGACTGCAAACCTATATAATGACCCTGTTGACTTGATTGTCCTTGAAATCCCTTTTTTCTTTCTGCAGTACCTATGAAATTCTAGCCTGTTTTGGGCCAATGGAGGTGTACTGAGTGTGATCATAAGTCTTATCAGGCACCAATCTGATCGAGGCATTGTAAAATTACCATCAGAAGCGGTCACTTTTACTAAACTTATTCACTCTACAAAGGTAGATAGGGGAAGAGAAGAATGAAATGGGAAAGAGGATTAATGAAGTAGAAACAAAGTGATTTCTGACCTACCCAATATGCGAAAGAGGAAAAGGGTAAATACTGGTAGGAAATCTCAGTGGCATGGTGCGGTATTATGGGCTGACAAGAAATTATATAAAAGGGATTGTGTAGAGACTGGACTGTTAGGTTATGGATTGGAAGCAAGGGATGGGAGATGAGATTGTACTTAGGAAAGGTTCAATGTAAGAGAACTGCAAATAACATTCAAGGATGGCTACTGAAAGGCTCAGATACATAGCTCCTTTATATCCATTAAAATACCCTTACTCTTACCAATCTTCTCCGAGCAATATGGTGCATGGGGTTGTATAACAGTGAGATGCTTCTCTGTCTCATGGTGGTTCCAGAAGGCAATACAGGAAGCTGACAAGAATACAAAACGGATTTCAGACAAGATCAAGCCTAGCGCAGCCTTTAGTAATGAGACGCACACTTCCTCTATGCCCACAAATAAACACCCCTAACTTTGTTTGTCAGAATATAACAATTTTAATATTGTGCTACCATAATATTGTACAAAAACTATTAACTAAAATATTGATTATCAAGTACATATAAAATTTAATTTAGATGAATTATTATTATTCTAACACCTACACTCCTTTAAGATGTAGATATCACTAAGGTACCTATACATGGAGTTATGTTCATATGGCACTTCGTTGTTCACGCCTGACCTGAAAGTGCTTGCACCTCTTCGGTATTTGGAAAAATTATTGGAAACACAAATATTGTGGGACACAATATCATGTCAAAAATATAGAGGACAAGAATATCATGTAGGTCAGTTTCTAAGGGTAAGTAATGTTTTACTACATATACCTCCTCATATATGTACCTTCACGATATAAATATATATTTTCAAGGTATTTAGATCTGGAGTTAAGAATAGTAAGTTTACATTTACCTAGTTGCACTTACCTACTCAATATCCTTGTCCTTGATATTTTTGACACAATAGTCTGTGCATACTCTATTTGTGTTTCTGATTTTGTCACTAATCAAGCTCTTCAAATGTTCTTCCTGAAGTGACCTCTAATAGGAAGACTATCCTGTAAAATATGCATTGTAAATATTCCTCTACGTAAAGGACGGGTCAGTGGCTTTTGCTACCTTACTGAAACAACATTTGAAGTTTATAAACTTTTGAAATACTCAACCAGATCCTCCAGGATTTAGCATTTTGCAAAAACGTTGCAAAATCTGCAGTTTTGTAAAAAGGCCGTTCTTTTTACAAAAGTGCCCACTAAATTTGTGGAATGTGATCTGATGGGTTTTTTTGAGTGAAGAGGCTGACAAAATGTTGTGAAAACATAATTGAAAGGGTCGTGAAAACATAATTTACAGATATTTTCGTCTCTCAATTCCCAACTATTTGGAAATTAGGACATCTTGTGGCCAAGGATGGTAATTGTTTTCCATTATAAAGTTCAAAGGTGAACAGTAGGTTGTACTTTTTTAAATAGAAAGGAATTGGAGGCACAAAATTAAAATGAAGGGAAAGTGAAATGAGCACACGTCTCTGGAAGAGAGTTAATGTACTAGAAATCAAGAAGTGGAGATTAAAGGCTCCAGGAGTGATTTGGGTGTCCTCTGGACAACTTACAGTCCTCATTTAGTGGCCATGGCGAGTGAGGTTGATTTGGTTTGCCACCACTGAGCTGACTGCTAAGCAGCATTAGTGTTGTGAGATTTGCATGAACCTGTGTGGAGTAATTTCTCAAAGAGATCGATTTTTTGTAGTGTGGACATCATAAGTGTACTCCTACGTTCATTCATTCTCACCCACAGCCAGGGCCAAAACACAAGCCCCTACAGCCCATGCAGTGCAGGAGGCCCCAGGCCTTCTGCCTTCCTCCATTCAGCCAAAGAGCAATTAATATCGGTGGGATAAGGGAGACTCAGGGGCCCTTCATCACATTCTGCAGGGGGCCCTTCATTTTTCGTTATGCCATTGACAGGTTATAACAAGGTGCAGTTAGTTGAATCTTTGTCATAAGTTCGTTTCAAGGATATGCTATTCCTCCAACAGCATGGAACCAGTATGGGGAGTATCTTCGCCCCCAGTGTAGAGGGCCACTATGTACATCATTTTGAAACTCATAGAATCCTCATTCAAGCAAACCCCTTTCTTCAACATATCGAACTTTGGAAAAGCTATATTGATGACATTTTACTAATTTGGGAAGGCAACCAGACAACAGCCAATGCCTTCCTATTATGGCTAAATGATCAAAATACTTTTTTGAAGTTCACACACACCATGGGAAAAAAAGAGTTGGTATTGTATAAAACGGCACTTTGAATAACAATGCACATTTGAAACCCACAGCAAAAAACAGCACCCTTTTATTTGATAGCTTTCACACCAGGCATTTAAAATCAAATCTACAGTTCAGACGGTTCCTGAGGATCAGGTATTGTACCGAACTAAAAGACTGCAGGAAAGAAGTAGAACAACTAACTGAAATATTGATAGCCAGGAACTACCCCAGATGAATGGTGGCCCAAGCTAAAATACGAGCATTAAACAACCATAGAGATGCCCTGCTAGAAACACGCTCTATACAGAACAATCAAGAAGCAAGACATATCTGTATCACAACCTATAGTGTAGCTTCTAATCTAGTCTCCAGAATTATCCAGAAACACTTGCGTATTCTGAATAGTGGAAATTTGTCTATGCCTAAACTCGTGTTCTCCCACAGAAAAGGAAAGAGCTTGGGGGACATGTTAGTACACACTCGGCCACGTACTGTGAATAACAACCCTTCGATGTTACCCACGGGCCATTACCCATGTGGGAATTGGAGCGTTTGCTGTCTCACTGAGGCAACTAAAACAGTATCTTTTAACAATGGAATGATTGGGCAACTCCGAAACGTAACAAATTGCAATACATTTAGGGTGGTCTACCTGGTTACTTGCCCTTGCAATTTGTACTACATGGGCATGACCACTCGAAAAGTCAGAAAAAGGATCTGCGAACACTGGAGCAACTTACAATGCCAACGGACTACTACAAAAATGTAATCACACTATCTTGAACTAAAACACACACCCTGTGATTTGAAATCGATAGTCCCGGAATGTATAAAAAACACAGACAACATGGAAAGGAGACTCCTCAAAAAGGAACAGATATGAGTGTTCAAACTCAATACAGACACCCGGGGCCTCAACAATAACATCCCATGGGGCCAATTCCTCTAGATGTGTTGCTCAACTTTTACCTTCCCTAAGCTATTGGTGTGCAATGAAGATACATAGAACCAAAGTAGGATTTTTTTTTTTAAAACCAACTGTTGATGGACAGAATGCAGAACAATGTCATACATTCACCACAGTACAGAGATCTGGGCCTAAATCCATCGTTTTTTGCACTCCACACCACCTCAGTTCAGACATGACCATATGCAAATCAGCCTTGACCCTGTGCCTCATGGGAACATTCCAGCCCGAACTGCCAAGCCATGTCTTTCCTGGACCGGAATCAAGCATCCTAGGACCGGTTTCTGGCTATCAGCCGTCTTCAGCCAGGATAGCTTGACTCCATTGGTGTGGAGAGCATGGGACTCACGTCTGAGCATACCCATCCCACTCGGGGTGACAAATGCAAAACCAACAGTTGATGGACACAATGCAGAACAACGTCATACATTCACCCCAGTACAGAGATCTGGGCCTAAATCCATCGTTTTTTGCACTCCACACCACCTCAGTTCAGACATGACCATATGCAAATCAGCCTTGACCATGTGCCTCATGGGAACATTCCAGCCCGAACTGCCAAGCCATGTCTTTCCTGGACCAAAATCAAGCATCCTAGGACCGGTTTCTGGCTCTCAGCCATCTTCAGCCAGGATAGCTTGACTCCAGTGGTGTGGAGAGCATGGTACTCACGTCTGAGCATACACATCCCACTCGGGGTGACAAATGCAAAACTAACAGTTGATGGACAGAATGCAGAACAACGTCATACATTCACCCCAGTACAGAGATCTGGGCCTAAATCCATCGTTTTTTTGCACTCCACACCACCCCAGTTCAGACATGGCCATATGGAAATCAGCCTTGACCCTGTGCCTCATGGGAACAGTCCAGCCCGAACTGTCAAGCCATGTCTTTCCTGGACCAGAATCAAGCATCCTAGGACCGGTTTCTGGCTATCAGCCGTCTTCAGCCAGGATAGCTTGACTCCATTGGTGTGGAGAGCATGGGACTCACGTCTGAGCATACCCATCCCACTCGGGGTGACAAATGCAAAACCAACAGTTGATGGACAGAATGCAGAACAATGTCATACATTCACCCCAGTACAGAGATCTGGGCCTAAATCCATCGTTTTTTTGCACTCCACACCACCCCAGTTCAGACATGGCCATATGCAAATCAGCTTTGACCCTGTGCCTCATGGGAACAGTCCAGCCCGAACTGCCAAGCCATGTCTTTCCTGGACCGGAATCAAGCATCCTAGGACCGGTTTCTGCCAGGATAGCTTGACTCCAGTGGTGTGGAGAGCATATGACTCATGTCTGAGCATACCCATACCACTTATGGTAAACACATTACCATAAGCTCATTTCTTCTTTGAGACCGTTGATGAAACATCCTCTATTTAGATCGATAAAGAAGTACAAAAATTTTTTTTTGTAACCTGGCAATAAGACTTCCGCAAGGTTTTTTCGATTTAATTCTCTCTCCCTCCCCCGGCAGTGCCCCCAACCATCTGCCCCCTTTTTTGTTTTGAAGATTTCTTTAATGCACAAAATCTCATTCCTTGACTTTTCGTCCACTGAGTCTTTTTCATTTTTTCACAATGCTGGTAGCCAATTATTGATCCCAAGATGGCCTGTATTGTAGATTTTGAGACTATAGAAAAGCGTATGAGCACTTAACTTTTCCAACATGGATCTAATTCTGATCCTAAGTTGATGGGCAGTTTTAAAGTAACACGAGTGGTATAGTGTTCCACAATTCAGACATGTATGTGGAAATCCTCCGCTACCTGCTGGTACAAAACACCCGATCTGGAACGCAAGTCGGCAGGATGCGGTCCCCGGTGATCCGATTCAGATGCAGTGGCAGAGGGCAGCCTTGACAAAATGGAGCAGGTTGGCTCCCACTTTGAGCACTAAAAGGATTTCTAATAGGACACCGCACAACAGGGTCAATAGCTCGAACAGACCCAGCCTCTTTTGTTTAGAAATACACGTTAAATGTTTTGATGGCATTTTACCTCCTGTCTTGCAGGGTTTGACTACAGGCCCCCTCCTCCCCGGTGGGATCATAAAGCAAGAGTACGGCATCTAAAATGTATGGGTTTTTGTATGTTTTTTCAGTGTATTGATCGTGTTGTTAAGTATTTTCGTTAGTCATTTAGGCTAAAGGTTGTTTCGCACTTAATACAGTATAACTACTGATTTTTGTGCATTTTGGAAGCACCAATACACCTGGGTGTTTTGTATATTCACTGTTTTGAACATTATTTTGTTTCAGCCAAGGCTGATGTTTCTAAACTCTACCCTCTTTCTCGTTTTTACGGTAACGCAGTGACATTATTCTGTGAATAAAATCATATGTAGGTTGTGTGATTTGCATGGCTTGCAACTTGATACGTTCCTAATTAGGAACTTTTAGAGGAGTGGTACCGATAGGAACTAGGATGCTTAGGTCCTGATGAAGAGCCAATAGGGGCAAGGCTCGAAACATGTTGACCAGATAAGCAAGGAATAGATTAATTGATATCCGTTTCCTTCTTTCTCTTTTCCCTTGATTTTAAATCTTACCAACTAGAGGTGGGAATAAAATAATCGTGACCTACTAGTCAGGTATTTTTAAATTTGTATCGCACCTGCACTCCACTCCCCTCCCACAACTTTGTTTTCATCATAGACAAAAACCAAAAAAGTGCTTCCACGTATTCCGTCTCCACAGCGGATCGGGAAGAACCCCAATGATGAAGAATGCCACCAAGGACCAACACTGGTGGGTGAGTTGTCTTTAAGAAAAACAGTGTTTTTCTCTCATTGTGAAGGGTATGTCCATTGCTATCCTTTCCGAATTTACTGGGTTCTTTGTTTTGTTAAAATTGTATAAATGAGGAGGGCGAATCCAGCTATTCCTCTTCCTCCCTCTCTACTTTTTTTCTTTTTTTAAATTTGTTTTTATTACATTTTGTACATTGATATCAACATGAACAGTACAGTCATCATCTCCACCAGTATGTAGGTTGTATACATCACATATCACGGCCATCACATAAATCACTTCACAGCTTAAGAGTTTATAATACTACAAGCAACATCAATCCTTTACCCCTCCTCCCAATGCCAAAATTGTTTATCCACATAGTTTTCAATCACATCTTATCAGTATTTAGGGGCTGGTCTCATGGGTTGCAGCAGGTTGTGGGGGTTCACATACATTCCCTCTAAATTCATTCAATTTTCCCCATATTCTTGACCATTTTTTGGGGCATCCTCTATGGGTGTATACCCCCCTTTCAGCCACCATCGTGACATCCATATCCCTTTCCCATTGTTGGTGCGTGGTGAGCGCTCCCGAACCCCAGTTCCTGGTTATGTTCCATTTTGCGATCGTCATCCCCAGCGTACCCCAGTTCTGTAATGCCAAGTTTAAATCTGGGATCTAGCGGGACTGCTGCTCCTCCCACCTCCGAGATCGCCTTCAGCACCTGTTCTCAGTAAGATTGTATATGTGGGCATTCCCATATTATATGGTAAAATGTTCCCGTGTGTCCGCAGTGTCTTAGGCATAGTGAGTCAGGTGCATGACCAAGTTTATGTAGTATAGTCCGTGAATAGTATAAACGGTGCAGCACCTTGAGTTGTACTAGCTTGAGCCTAGATGGGATCGCTGCTTCTCGGGCAGACGCTAGCGCGTTCATCCAGTCTGAATCTTCCATGTCCCCTAATTCTGCTTGCCAACGCTCCCTCAGTGTTATCATGGGGTCTAGTTGGTTGTTTACCAATTTGGGATACGAATGGGAAATGGCCCATTTTCCCATATAGTCCGTGAGGAGTCTATCCTCCAAGGGTGAGGTCTCTGCTAGTTGGGTGTCTGGGGAGATAGCACTTTTAAGCACGTGTCTGATTTGTATATACCAGTAGAGTTTCGTGTCTGCCATCCCGTATTTTTCCCGCAGTTTTGCGAAGGATAGGACTTCTCCATAGATCTCCTATTTTGGTAATGCCAATGAGGTCCCATTGTCTGAACCCCTTAGTGTTGGTCAAGGTGCCCAAACACCGGGTTTCCAGAGGGGGGTGCCTGTGTCAGTACTCCCTCCCAGCCCAATGCTCTTTGTGCTGTGTGCCATATTGTGTTGGCAGTCGGTCCTGTGAGTGTGTTCTGTCTCTTATTGGTGTAGAGGGCTTTCATTAGGTGGTCCGCTGGTAACATGTATCTATCTAGTCTGAATGCCGGTTTATCCTGCGGGACGTGCAACCATTGGTTTATCACAACGAGCTGCGAGGCCCAGTAGTATAATTTTATATTAGGCAATGCGATGCCCCCATCATACCAGCTACGGACTAATTTATGTTGCGCTATGCATGCCGGTTTTCCATCCCACAAGAGTGTGGAGAACTTCAGCTTCAATCGTTTTAAAATAAGAGGGGGGGGCGGAGAATTTGGTATTTTGAAGGATGTACAAAAACCTAGGCAGAGCCATCATTTTGAAGAGCGCCGCCCTTCCCAACAATGATAGCGGAAGGGATCTCCAGTGTTTGACATCAGCGCTAAATTTTGTGAGTGACCGCATTAGATTTTCTTCTACAAAAAGTGTCTCCTGCGGTGTAGCGTATATTCCTAAATATTTGAATCCTCTGGTCGTAATTTGAGGCTCACGCGGGAGCTTGGGAGTAGGACCATGTAACACATAGAGTAGTGCTTTTGTCCACTTGATAGTATAACCTGATACTTTCCCGTATGCATTACAGATATCCAGTAGGAATATCAATGACCTTGCCGGGGACGCTAAATATATTAACACGTCGTCCGCGTAGAGCGAAATCCGGTCTTCCCATCCGGCCTCCCATTTCAGCCCCCGGATCGACAGATCTTGTCTTATCCATGCCGCGAGTGGTTCCAGTATGAGCGCAAAGAGGAGTGGTGACAGTGGACAGCCCTGTCTCGTGCCCCTCCACAGTGCGAACTCTAGCGATATACGGCCATTTGCTACCACCTGTGCTAGGGGCGCTGTGTATAGTAATTTAATCCAGTCGCAATATTTTGGTCCAAACCCCATCTTTTGGAGCACTGCAAACAAAAACAGCCATTCCATGAGGTCAAACGCTATCGTGGCGTCTAGTGAGAGGATGGCCGCATCTTCTTGGATCGTTGGTGTCCAAGCCAATACTCCATATAGCATCTTAGGTTGAGGGAGGTATTGTGTCCCGGCATAAACCCGGACTGGCCCGGGTGAATCAGTGTCTTAAGGTGTGGCTGCAAGCGGAGTGCCAATGCTTTGGCCAGTATCTTGGCTCTGCATTTACCAGGGATATTGGGCGGTAGGAAGAGCTAGCCAGTGTGGGTTTACCTGGTTTATGTATTGCTACAATTGTGGCCAGTCTCTGATCTTTCGGTAATATCCCCTTCTCTAAACTCTCATTGTACATATTAATTAGGTGGGGTAGGACCGATCCGGCCGCTTTTTTATATAGTTCCACCGGCAGGCCATTAGGCGCCATTACTTTCCCCGAGTGAAGCGCCGATAGCGCCACCCCCAATTCCTAAGCTGTAAAGTCTGCTTCTAAATCCAGCATTGCCTCCTGTGGTAGCGCAGGCATTTTAATGTCTTGGAGAAACTGTACATTTTCCTCTATTGAGGCTGTAGCCGACGGCGTATAGACCTTTTCATAGTATGTAGCCAGCCCCACTGCTATGAGTTGTGGATCTGTCGATATAGTGTCGTCTTTTAACGTCAGTTGGGCAATCTGCTTGCCTTCTCCTTCCTCTCTAGCCATGCGAGCAATCTCCCTGTCTTATCTCCTAATTCATACAGCCTATGTAGGGTATCTGAATGTCTGACTTTTGCGACTTCCCAAGCATAAGTTCTATATTCCTGGATTGCCAACGTCAGGGTTTGCGCTGTGGTTTCATTAGTGTTTGCGGCGTGTGCCACCTCTGCCCTCTGCACTTCTTCTTCTAGGGTGTCTAGATGCTGTCTGTGTTCCTTTTTGTGCTTGGTGATAATCAATATGGCTTGTCCAATGATTACTGATTTGTATGCTTCCCATAAGATGCTTGGGGACTCTACAGACTGTGTATTTTCTGTGAAGTATTGTCCAGTGGATTTCACAAGGGCCTTTGCGATATTAGGGACCTTCAAGTATCCTGGGTACAGCGGGAAGAGTCGTTTCCTGCCAGGGATCTGTGCATTATATATAAATTGTATGGGGGAGTGGTCCGAGATCCCTTTTGGTAGATGCAGTACCTCACTTATCTTGTCCGGGCTTATCACTAGAGTCAGGATATAATCAATCCGTGAAAGGCTGTTGTGTACTCCGGAATGAAATGTGTACTGATGTTCAGTAGGGTGTCTGACCCGCCATATGTCAGTCAGTCAGTCCCATTGCGTCAATAAATTCCCTCAGAGCCTGATTTGACCTAGCTGTTTCTCTGGGCGGTCTGCGGTCTATGTTGGTGTCTATTACTGCGTTAAAATCCCCACCCATGATCAGTTACCCTTCCGGAAGGGCCAGTAAGAATTTCCCCAGATCCTGAAAGGCTGCACGATGGAGTGTAGGGGGGACATATACTGAGACCATGTTATACATCCTTCCCTCCCATTGGCATGACACTGCAGCGAAGCGTCCCTGGTCACCTGTCCAAGCCCCTTTCAGTACTAAGGGAGAACTTTTATGCACCAGGATACCCACACCCCGGGAACCAGATGTGAACTCTGCATGGGCTACCATATTGAACCCCCAGCGTTCTAGAGCTTTACATGCCGTCCCTACTAGATGCGTCTCTTGTAGTAATGTTAGCATGGTGCCCTGGCGTTTTAAATACTGAAGAACCAAACCCCTCTTGATCGTATGGTCCAACCCGGTCATGTTCCACGATATGACTGACAGGGGAGGCCCTAGTGTTCATGGCGTCTGGGAGCCAGCGTTTGGATCGTCACATCGTGTCGTAGTTTGTACCATGGGTAGCTATTGTGCCGTTATTAGTGTCAGAATAAAGGTTTAAGCCGTGTGCATGAGCATACTGTTCATTTGTCACCAACCATTCGTGAAAAAAAAACATAACAGTAAAAACATAACAGAATCAGTCAATTCTTCTGTTTTTCCCAACCAGTACCCCCCACCCTGCCTCCCTGCCCGGCGGATCCAAAACTGCCCGCCACCACAACTGAGCAGAGTGCTTAAATTCCCAAACAAACCTCATAACTCGTGTGGGGTGAGTCTTCCGTGCTCAGAAAAAAGCCCTCCTATCAGAGGCTATCAATAAAGTGCTGCATTTAGTCAGGTAGAACCTACCTGTGGGGCCCGAACCCCGGGTCAGTGTCCTTTAATTCAAAATCAAAAAAATTCCATGTCCCAGTCTATCTGTGGTCAGTGGTCCATCTCGTGCATCAGTGCCCAACAGTGGGTTCTCCTCAGTGATTCAGGTGCAATAGTTTAGTTTAGTAGCTGTTGTTGTTCTTGTGTTCTCTGCCCAGTAGGTGTCGATAATCCCAGGTTCGCATTAATGCACCGCCCCTTTGGAGGCTTCCCTCTCTCTTCAGCGATTAGTCTGTGTATTTTCCCAGTACTTGGGCCCTCTGGCTGGCCTCCATTCCTCCAGCCAGTCCCGTGCCTCTCCAGGTGTCTCGAAGAACCACGTCTTCCCTTCAGATTCTACTCGGAGCTTCGCCGGGAGAAGCATAGAATATTTCAGTTCTCTAACCCGCAGTTCCTTCTTGACTTCCGTAAAACCATGTCTTTGTTGTGTGACAGCTGCTGTATAGTAAGGGTAGAAGGTGATTTCAGAGTTGTCGATTTTTATCGGTGGGGCAATGCGTGCAGCCTGCAAAATGATGTTGCGGTCCCAAAAGTTGAAAATGCGTGCTAAAATCGGCCGCGACGGTGCTCCCGGATGCGGTTTGCCCCCTGGTACGCGGTGCGCCCTTTCCACTGAGAAATAATTGGACAGCCCCCACGGCTGCAGCTGGTTCTGGATGATATCTTCTACAAAGATATCCAGGGCTGGCCCACCTGCTTTTTACGGCACACCTACTAGGCGTATGTTATTACGCCGGGAGCGACCTTCCTGGTCATCAAGTTTGGCCTTCATCATTTTGTTATCTTCTTCTAATCTCTGTACTTGTTGCAGCAGAGTCGCAGTATCCGCAGACAGCCCCGCCGTCGTCTTCTCAACCTCCACCAATCGGTCAGACATTTTAGTGAAGTCCGCACGTATGAGGGAGATGTCCGTCGAAATTGTGCCCATGGAGGACTGCATTGTTCGTAGGGCCGCCATCACATCTGTAGGCAACTTTCAGTTGGATGTTAAGCGCCATTGCCTTGGCCGCAAGAAGAGACCCGCTACACTTTCCATGCAGCCCCGCTGAGATGTCAATCGGCTTTCAACATCGGGACAGTGAAGTGTCTATGAAGGTGGAATGAGGCACAGAAGACGGCTGAAATGCTTTCTGCAAAACCCACTTGGGATATTATGAACTTACATTGTTTTCGAGCAAGGCACGTCGACTCACTGAAGGAACAGTGGCGGCACTACAGGAACCATCAGGCCATGCGGGTGGCCACGCCCATCAGGGCGTTAAATTGTTGTAAATTGTAATGCCGCCATGAAACTGCAGTGTACCTGCTTGGAAGTCCAGAGCCCCATGAGGAAGTGCTGTCATGGCATGAAACGCGTCGGGGGAGGACGATAGAAAGTTGCGAGGCACTATGCTGTTTTTCCGTGCAAACCTTCATTAAATTAGCACAAGATGAACTTACCTGTGTGGGCCTCTCATTTGTAGGCATCTTTCAGTTGGATATATATATATATATATATATATATATATATATATATATATATATATATATATATATATATATATATATATATATATATATATATATATATATATATTGAGAGAGAGAGGTTTCACTTGATATTGTTGAACTCAGATGTGCTCTATTTCTTGAGATCTGCTGCTCATCTTCAGTTAATTATTTTCTTTTGAATTCTGTGCGAATTCTTGTGGCAGGGTCGCCGAAAATGCTTTACGTGTTGTATAATATTCCTTTTTTTTTTACTTTATCAGTTTTACATTTATCACATCGTCATTACCAACGCTATATAGACATAGATACGACTTTGCACAATTTAAGACATAATTCCTACATTTACATGCATATTGGTTCCATCTGTCTGCTCACCTTTGGGTCTAACTGTATTACTGTTTCATCATACATTAACTCCACAAGTCGCTGTCTCACCAGCACAATAATGAAGCACAGCCGGCCTTAATAACATGAAATCTGCGATCACCCTATCTAATATCCAAGTTACAAATTCAGAGATCAATGTTTCAAAATCAGCCAATGCCAGCAGGCACTATTCCGCTTTTTGGTTGTATAATATTCCTTAGGAGTTTCCTCCAAATCTGATGTGTCCCAGTAATTTCAGATTTCCATTGTAGGATAATACATCCTTGTGCTGGTTGCCCACAGGCTCTAGTGAGTTGCCTGTGCTACCACTGGATCTTGCCACCCATCCTTATACCCTCTGCCCGGTCTTCCTACATCACTCCTCCCACCCTCCTTCACACCCAAGGCTTTAAGTGGGCCGGGTCCTGCCCGTGCTCAGCACTGGCAGTTCTTAAAAGCAAGTGCCAAGACAGGTCCCTATCGGGCTCTCCATTTTTACCCTCAGGGTCAAAAAAACATAACAGCTTAACTTTGCAGTAGTAACAGCCATCAGTGTTTTTGATGTAACTTCAAGGAAACTACGTTTTCAGTTTTATACAGCGCAAATGTGGAGCGCTCTACATGAGTACCAGTTACATTACACAAGGACACATTCATTTGTTGAATCAGAGGATATTGAGCCGACATCAGGCTCGAACCCACTTTCTCAGCTCTAAAGTCGGCTGCTCTAGACTTACGCCACAACCTCACCCACAGGATCAGAAGCATTTTCAATATTTTATACACAAATGCATAGTTGTTGCTGATTTATCTAATGCAATTTACCACCATTGACAACCTCAATAGTCCTGGCTTGTTGTAGGTGTAATGCTATTTTTTGTGTTATATATCTGGATGAATGGACAGAAGCAGCAAAATACCAGAGGGGCCGCACACATTGCTGAGCACAGATTTTTAGCTTAAAGGTTTGAAGCCACGCCCTTAATTACGGCAGTCACACCCCTATGAGAGACCCCCCAGCTTTTTCATCTCACTTAAAGCCCTGTTCACACCTATTCTATCCATTTCCTTCCTTCCCTCCTGTCCCTCTCAATAGTCCTCCCATATACCTTCTAACCACATTTTACCTTAGTTTTGGGGCAAAGCTACAGTTCTTTCTCCTCCACAATTGTTAATACTTTACTAATATATGCTCAATCAGAATTATTCATTGTTAAACACTTGGGCCCTTAGCAATAAATATTTATATTTCTTTTTTGCTGTTCTCTCTACCTCAGGTCTTTGCTGTGTTCAATGCTCTCTGAATTTGACTACTTGTTTTTATAACTTAATTTAGCAGCTTAATTCAATTGTGGGGAACTAAATGCTTATCTGCATATATACTTAGGTTTCCGAATATTGTGCTTCATTGTTGTGTCAGATGGTATCGGTTTTGAATTATTACCATCATGAGCCGTGTTACAGAAAGCAGCCTCTTGGTGCAACGGGCTTGCGCACACGCTTTGTGCACCCCAGGGCACTTTGGTATTTCAGAAGGGGCTGCAGATGCTTGTTCCGTTCCTTCCATAATACCGATAGTGGTGGCGTACATGTAGCGGCAGTGCTATTTCTAGAGGGCGATCCCTTATGTTCATTGGGGTGTGGACCCCAGGCAAATAAGGGAATCACTTTGGGCCATATGTATCAACATTCCGTTTTGCGATTCCTAAATAGCGATTCTTAGGGAATCGCTATTTAGAAATCGCAAAATGGTATGTATGTAGGAAATCGCTTCTTTTTAGCGATTCCTTAAAATTCCTTAATTGCGATTAGCAAATTGCTAATAGCAATTAAGGAATAATTTCCCATTCATTTCTATGGGCCAGGAGGCCCATAGGAATGAAGGGGAAATTTGCGAATCGCAATTTGCTAATCGCAAATTGTGAATATTTTCAAGGGTGCAGGGGTGTCTCAAGAACACCCTGCTGCACCCTTGAAAATGACATGTGTGCGCATATAACGGATCAATGTGCCATCTGCAGGGAATGTGCCATTAGATAGGAGGATGATCTGAGAAAAATAATGTTTTTTTAATTTGAATTTGATATGATAATAAAAAGGCATTGAAGCCATGTTGAGGATGCATGCAAATGATAACTTTGGAGATTAGGGTCTTTTGCTACGAAGCATGACCGAGGGGCTAATTATGACATTGAGCTTATAGTGGGTCTACTACCAGAGGACAATAGCAACAGTTTGTTCATTACTTGCATCCCCCATCCACTCACACCCCCTTCCACTTACCCTTTCAGGTTGGCCACCATAAGGTACAAGACATCTATTTTGGATGCTATCCTGTTCAGATCCCAGCGGCTTCTGTGAGGATACCAAAAGAGGGCATCAGTCAATCATTCAACACCCGAAGATCCAATCCAGAGACCATCATATACCACACTCCCTTACTGAAGACAGAAAATGTTTCTCTGATGCTTGTTTAAGAGTCCCATGGATACTCTACCTGAGAAGTAAGTTGGTCACAGACTATGGATATTCACCATAGTCATTAGGAATGATACATTTAATAGCAATGTTTAGTTTTTCTAGCCCATCTGAATATAGTTTTGTTAAGGAAGCTAAACGAACAATGATATAGCCAATATGGTTGGCTTGCATTTTGAATCCTGACTAAAATATGTTTTTAAAGCCTGCTTTGATATACAATGGATTTATGTGATAAAGAATTCAATGTATCATGAGGTCAGTCGGGGCTGCTCCGCCAAGGTGGAGGAGCGTCACCCCACTGCTTTTAAGCAGTGTGACTAACAGAAAAATACAATGATAACTGAATGTTATTATAATTTTATTTGTTCCAGCTGCTTTGCGAGCGGGTGGGTGGGCCTGCTCTGAAGTCAGGGCATATCAGGTGACGAGTGGTGGGCACACTGAAGTGTGCATGATGCTTTGGCAGGCCTTCTGGGGCAGGCCAAACAGTCATGCACACTTTCCATGTTTTCTGTCCAGGCTGCATTACAGCCTGGGTGGAGAACATGCCCAGGCCACCATTCCCTGTCTGAGCGCTGAACCATGGCTCTCAGACCAATCGCAATTCTACATTGCAGCATTGTGATTGGTCTGGGGAGCCTGTGTGCTTACCAATCACAATGCTGCAATGCTGCGTTGTGATTGGTCAGGGGAGCCTGGGTGTGCTTCCTGGGTACTGTTCCAATAGACACAGAGCAGAGACGCAGGACACGGCGTTAAGGTTACTGTTTTTTTTTTTTTACATTCCCCTTCCTTCTCCCCCAAATCCTTGCTGGCTGCCACTGCATGGTTTAGTGCATGTTTGAGATGTAAAACACTCAACACTGCATAGGAAGCAGAATAATACACTATAGCTATACCCTGATGTGGAAGAGAAGTACTCCATTGGGCGAAGCCAACACCTGCTCTGTGTATATTTTGAAGAATTGGTAATAATAGGTACTGCAAACAGCTGCAGTTTCAACCCTGCCCTAATAAAAATAACTTGCTCCAAGCAGCCAATTTAAAGTGCTGAAAGCAAACCAAGGGAGATAAACATGTAGATTCAAGCAGATGTTACAGATGTATAAACATTAAAACAAACGCAGATACAATTTTTCTAAAAACAATAAGGTATCTGAAGATGGCCAGTAAACAGAGCTTTGTGTTGTCCATCATAAATCGAATCACAACAGAAATGTGACAGTGGCAACACTAAGGCAGCATAGGGAAACAATGGCCTTGTGAGGTAAGTAGCATGTAACAGCTATAAGGAGGCAGGACCAGTATGAATAGCCACACCAGAGAATCAGCTTTATTGGAGACTGTTGCCCATGTAAGAAGTATAATGGCTACATCATGTAGGCAATATATGACTCCATGAAACAAGCAGCAGTGGTACCTATCAGCACCCTGGGCCAGGTAGAACATGTGGGGTTTAAGTTCCCTAATTTGTAAGCTCCCATGATTGTATTTCTCCTAAATGTCAATCCAATGTAATGTTATGCTACATTAAGTTATATACTTTACTAAGCAAATAAGCACTACACAAATATGTTAACATTTTAAATACCATGACATGTTTTCTCGGGGTTGTCATGTAACACAATCCTACATGCTGGGAATCAAATTACATTGAACACTGTAGAACCACCAAGTCTTAAGTTGTTGCAGAAACCTTTGATGGGAGATATTAGAACTGGGGTCTCTAGTTGGCATTGGTATACACCTTTGACCAAATAGGGACCCTTGCTTCTAAGTCAAGGAAAGGGGATTAGACGACTGGATAACCCCTGCTCACCCCCTTGGAAGCTTGGCATGAGCAGACAGGCTTATCCCAGAGGCAGTGTGTTAAGCATTTGTGAATACATACAATAATACAGTGAAAACACTACAGATGGACACCACACAGGTTTAATAAAAATAAGTATTCTTTATATAGACTTATCTCAAGACCATAAACGACAAAAATCCACAATACTGTAATCAATAATAATTCTTCAAGATGGTAGAAATGGTTCAAAAATAGGTTATTCACTTAAAAATAGTCTTTAGCAACAAATAACCTCAACGGGAGTTATAACGACGTCATGGTCAAAGAAATCCCAAAGTACTGCACCGGCGCGAGGTCCGCCGCATCGGACCCGGAGTCAAAACAGACCCACAAAGAACAGTACCTTGGAAAAGCGAAAACAAAGACAGCTCACGGCGTTGGGGAGATGCGGCGTCGTTGGCGTGTTGTGGCGTCGGTTCCTTGCTTCGGGTGAGATGATGCGTCGGGACCTGGATGCTTGCGCAGGCAGGGGAGGCATCGGTTCCTGACCGGAGAGGAGGTGGCGTCACGATGGCGCCGAAACCACGGTTCCGTACGATGTCACAATGTCGATGGATTCTTGACCACCCACGTCGATGATCGGCTACGCGATGATGTTAGTGTCGGAGTGGATGCGGCACAGCGGCAGGTGTCGGGCCGGTGTCACAAGTCGGAGCAGCGCTCACGGCTATGGAAGCCTTACGATGTCGTTCGCTGGCGTCGATGTAGCGCGGCGGCAGGCGGCGGGTGTACGTTGCAAGTCAGAGAAACACTCACAACTTCGTTGCAGATTATGGCATCGCTCACCAGCATTGGTATTGCAGATTCCTTCTGTAGCACTAGAGCAGCAAGTTCCAGATGCAGGCAAACAGAAGGGGGTGAAGTCTGATATCCCTGAGAATCAAGCCCTTGGAGTAATATTCTGCTAGATGATGACATTTCTTATAAAGTTCCTTCTCCTTTCCTTGGCAATGAAGAGACCACTGCAGGCCAACCCAGCAAACAGCACACTGGCAGAGGGACAGTCCAAACTCCTGCATTCTTTAGTTCTTCTCCTTGGCAAAAGGTTTGTCTTGGTCCCAGAAGTGATCTTCAGTCTTGGGGTCTGGGTCCCCATATTTATACTCATATTCTCTTTTTTCTCCGAAGGCAGAGGGGCCTTTGCCTAGTCCAAACCAGTTCTGGTCAGTTCTGGAGCACTTTGTTGAGAAGACTCCTTCTTTCCTTTCACAGTGTAGGTCAGGGACATCAGACACACCACAGGAGGTGGAGACAGCATTGTGGAGGGAAGGCACAGCCCTATTGAGGTCCCAGGTGCAACTCCTTCCACCCATCCACATGCATATCTCTCTATTCAGCCCTGTGCTGACTCACTCTGTCTCCTGGAATCCCCCAGCCCCTGTCAGTCAACCTCCAGACAAGGAATACAGAACCTAGCAGAGGCAGGCTTAGATAGTTAGGCAAAAAATACCTACTTTCTAAAAGTGGTATTTTCAAACACAGAATGTTAAAACCAACTTCACTAAAATATGTATTTTCTCATTCTGAGTTCAGGCATACTAAACTCGAATTTCTACCTAGTTCCCTGAGTCAGTTAGGATTATAAGATGTTATAATCAAACTGCCCATTCTGGCCATGGGGAACATTAGCTTTGCAAATAGTGAAAAACGAAAATGGCTGTAATTCACTATTAGGAAATGTCACACACACCAGGGCATGTCCTACCATATACTTACAATGCACCCTGCCCTTGGGCCTACCATAGGTGTGTCTGATATGAAGAAAAGGGAACGTTTAGGGACTGGCAAGTGGGTGCACTTGCTAAGTTGTCATGGCAGTCACAGACTGCACACAGGCCCTGCAATGGCAGGCCTGAGACACACTTTATAAGCTGCTTGTGTGGGTGTACACAACCAGTGCTGCAAGCCCACCAGCAGCATTTGATTTACAAGTCCTGGGCACACATGGTGCACTGTAATAGGGACTGACAAGTAAATCAAATACCCCAATCATGGAATCAATGATATGTACAACAATTTAACATAGGGAGCACTTGCACTGTGGCACTCAATAGCAGTGACACAGTGCCCAAAGCATCTAAAACCAACAAACAGAGGAGGCAATCAGAAAAAATGGAAGGGAGACTCACACCAATAATACCAGATCTAACAGGAGAAAGTTGTTCTAGAAATCTTTTCCAAGTGATATGAGACGGAATCAGAAAGCAGGGACACCCAACATTTCCTCTTGAATGCAGAAATGGGGGCGGAACCAAGGCTGAAAAGTCATATAGTCAGGCAGCATTTCCCTTGGGAAACTGTCGGGACAATCCACACACAGCTTTAGCTTTATGAACAACAAATACAAGTTTAACAAACATTGGCAGAGCCAAGAGGTCTGATCGCCATTTTCAGTTATAACCAAACCTATTGAGTTAAACTGGTGGCCTTTCACCTGTACACTGACATAAAGAAAATGGGAATGAAATGCATGTACTGTAATATAGTTCAAACATAGTTAACAACTTTGAAAATTTGTATTGAGAGCACAGTAGTTTTAGGATTTGTCTCATCTTAAAAATACATCAAGATTCCCTGAGTTTATTTATCAAGACTATAGTTTTTTGCCAGAGCTCCTATCAAGCAAGCGCTGACTCTACTCTGCAGTAGAGATAGAACTCTGCAACTCCTCGATTTCCCAATTTCCCACAGTATTCCAGAGAGCCTTGTGCTGATAAGTCACGCAAGTAACGATCAGTAGTACATGAATACCCTCAGGATATTTTTGCGCGTCACAACAAAGGTTTTATTTTTGTCAATTATAAACTGTAGCTGCACACTAAAATGGCTAAATACCACAAACTTAATTGGTGATAACTAAGTACACTAGAATAATTGTGCCAATATACGACATTGTTCCACAGAAATAATGCACATCTAAACATAATACCAGGAGAAATATTTTATCAAGAATGCTGTGCCAGGAGAGATGAGTGACCAACAGGGACACAGAATACCAAAGAGGGATTTCCTGCATGTTGCGTGGGAATGTAAACCTATTTTTCAGTAAGACACTTAGGAGCATATGTACAAGCCCTATAGCCACCAGAGCGTAACTTTTTTGGAAGCTACAGTTGCCTGGCACCATTTTCCATATTTATAAGGTGGCGCTGAGCTACTCAACGTGGCTTAATGCCACCCTGTCAATATGACCCTTCCCGCCACAGTCATCTGCTGACAAATAATTCAAATAGAACAAGAGACTCAGGGCATATTTACAACAGAATGGAGAAGCATGGCATTAAGCAAACATTGCTAAAGCCACGCTTCTCCATTCTGAAAACACAGGGATGTGCCGTATTCACAAGAATGTGGTGCACCCCTGTGTTTCCCCTAGTGCTGGTGCTGAGTTCAGCTGCCTAGCACCAATGCAAGAACCCTTGTACCATAGTGCAAGGGGTTTCTGTGTTGGGGAAAATTATTGTTTATGATGAATGTTAATGATTGTTATGGGCAGGAAGGGAGGCCTTCCTGCAGATAAACAATAATTCATGCAGTTTTGAAACTTCTATGTGTGCTGCTTAATGCAGCACACATAGAAATTGCAAAAAGTCATTTTTTTTTTCAACGATTGCTTATGTGCAGGAAGGCTCACCTTCCTGCACATACACAATCAATGGCATTTTGCTGTTTTTATGTGTGCTGCACAAGGCAGCACATATGGAAACAGCAAAGACGAGGAGAAATAAAGCATTACTCCACATTGCGCAAGGGTAAGACCAGGTTTTCCCTGGTCTTAATTTTGGCGTTGCCTCCTATTTACGCCACCCTTGTAAATAGGGGGAAATGTCAAAATCAATGGGCGTGGCGGTGCCCACCGTAACACCCATTGCCCTCCCCTTTCACACTGAGTACAGCATGAAAGGGTGCCTTATTTACAAGGCAGCGTTAAGTCACGTTAGGTGGCTTAACGCTGCCATGTAACTAAGGCGAAGCCCCTATCGTCATCACAGCCAGTGACGTTGTGGTGGCGGTGGAGGCTGGTAAATATGCCCCTTGGTATTTCAACACATATTGCTTTTTTGACACTGCCCCTAATTTACAAGGCTGAGTCAGTGCCACAAACTAATGCCAAGGAATTCCTGGTCTTAGAATTGCGAAACACGTAGAAATTATGGGGGGGCGTGGCCAACAGCCGAGCATGTGGGACGTGAGCCGTCCTAGCTCCGTTAACATACCCCAGTTTTTGCTAATTATCCTGACTTCTTGGCGAAAATCTCCATACCTCTGAACACGCTGTCAGTCGGACTGGTTACCGATCGCAAAAAGAAAAGAATCTGAGCGCCAGGGGCTGATGGCCGTCAAGTTCGGTCCGGAGCGGCGGTGAGGCCCACAATCGAGGAGGCATCCCCGGCCCACAGTGAACACCAGGACGGACCGGAAGTGTGCTGAACCCGGGGAGGTGTGCGCCCGCCCACGACCCCTTCTGACTACCATCGGCGGACGCCTCGGTTACACCGCGGCGGTGCGGTGACACTCCCCCCCCCGAGTGCCTTTGAGTTGGCTGGCTTGCAGACACCGAAGGCGCTGCGCTTCGGCCGACCGGAGCTGGGCTGACGGTGACAGAGGATCGGGTCCCGGCGGTGGAGCCAAGCCGTGGCTTGCCCCCCGCTCTCCACAGCACCCCCCCCCCCCTAGGAAAGTCGACCATTGAGGACCGGATTCTGGGTGTGAGAGACACCTGAGGAACATAGGCAGCAACGGATGAAGCGAGGCGGAGGTGAGACGCCGCTGGGGGGCCTATTTACGTCTGCAGACGGCGACCATTACCAAATGTTGCTACTGTGCCTGCGGACTACTGAGGGCGAAGTGATTGTTGTGCGGCCCTGGGGACATCGAATACGGAGTGGGCCCCCCCCGACATACCATCACTGACTAATCTGGTGCTCCGCGCAACACAGCGGCATACACAACGCGCTACTAAACCCTCCCTCCAACTTACAGGGAGATAGATCCCACCTGGGGGGCGCCCTGCTGCTTCACGCCCATTGAAAATGGAAATAGCACTCATTTAAGCGCTGCTGCACGTATGGATGTGAAGCACGCCGGAGCCCACAACGTGGACCGGGAGGGCCGGTGAAAGACACGACACATCGACTGCAGTGAGTGGTGGGGTTGCACTGACCCAGGCCCGGATAGGGGGTGAAATTACCAAAAACCCCTGCTGGGGACTTGTAACTTGCAAACGCAGCGGAGTACCTGAGGAAGCAGCCGCGGACAGGCAACGCAATGGTGAGAAACGGCCTCCGCCGGAATGATCCGGCGCCACGCACGATAGTTCCCTCCTCTGGCTCGAAGGATCCCCTGACGTCGTTCACTGAAGACATCATCCCACCGACGGGTCTGGGGGCGCAGGATGCCAAACTGGACCTTATCCTCACGGAAATCAGGGCCTCCAGAGAGGCACTCGAAGCGAGAATGGACTCGATGTCAACAGGTCTCTCCCTGCTAAAAGATGACCACAAAAAACTGTCAGAAAAAGTGGCTGAACATAGACTCGCACTAGATGATCTGATCCCACAGCAGACTGCGCACTCCACGAAACTTGAGGAGCTGGAAAAACACATCAAGAATCTGAGAGAGAGGGTGGACGACGCGGAAGGGCGTTGCCGCCGCAACAATATACGTATTTTAGGTGTGCTGGAGCGAAGTGAAGGGACCAATCCGACTAGATTTGTGGAGGATTGGTTAAGGACGATCATGGGCACAGAGGAACTAACCCCGATGTACAGCGTGGAAAGAGCCCACAGAGTGCCACCTAGGCCGCCGAAACCGGGTGCCCCACCTCGCCCGATGATAGCCAGACTGCTACACTTTAGAGACCGAGATGTGATATTGAAAACTGCCAGAGAAAAGACACCAATAAAATATGAGAACAAAACAATTTCCATCTACCCGGACTTCACTCAGGCAGTACAGAAAGCCCGGGCATCTTTTTGGGAAGTGAAAAAGACACTCCGTGAACGTAATATGAAATATTCGCTCTTCTTCCCGGCGCGACTTAGGGTCATCCATGACCATAAGACCTTTTTCTTCGACACCCCGGAGGAAGCCTCGGAGTGGATAGAGGTGTCGCTCACACCGCCCCGATCCCGAAGAGATAGTCAGGGAGAGCAGAGCGAACAATCGCAAGGATCTTTGAGGAAGCGCTCAAACCAGCCGCTGGAGGAGGAGTTGGAGGACGCACACCCGCAAGATCGAGGTCGAGATCGGACGGACATGGAAACCTCTCTACAAGTTGCAGTTCTCACAACAGATGCACTGGCAGCTCATGATGCGGACATGGACAGAGACACGAATGGCCAGGCCAGCTCTCGCACGGCTGCATAAAATACAGACGCTAGTGTGCAATTATTCTCACGCATCACGGCGCAGCTGGCAGAGGACTTATGAACGATGTCACAGTAGATGCAGATTGGTAACGTAACACAGCGACAAATGCATAACTGGAGGGAGGAGATGGGTGCCAAGTAACTTATCAATGTTGGGGTGATTAGAAGGAGAGACTTCGAGTAGAGACTTACAGTAGGTTATCGGCTGGGCACAACCCCCCAGGCGAAGGCACCATAACGATTAGTTTATACCCCAGTTGGGTACTATGGTTTGGTCCCTCACAGTTTAGTGAGAAGGTCCCTATAGTTGGGAGGTTCAGTACAGTTGAAGCACTCGCGTTAATGTATGCAATGTTAAATGCCTTGAGAACTAGGGTGATGTCCAAGTTTGGGAAAGCTCTGTACCATGTCGACTCCTAATAATTATAAAATCTGCACCTGGAATGTGAGAGGGTTGGGCTCAATACATAAACGGCATAGAGCTCTGGCACAACTGAATAGGCGTCAGGTGTCTATAGCATACTTACAAGAAACCCACTTAAATAGGGAAGAAGGGGCTAAACTGAGGCGGAAGTGGAAAGGCCAATTATTCGCCACTGAATATTCGGCATTTTCCCGAGGTGCAGCCATTTGGATAAGGAACAATACCCCTTTCAAAGTTCTAGAGCAAAAGATAGACAAGGAAGGGAGATTTGTACTCTTACGAGGGATACTGGATGGTATATGCACAGTGCTGGGTTGTATTTACGCACAGAATTCGGAGCAATCTAGGTTTTTTCAAGATCTCAGTGGAGTGCTGTCAGGATGGGTGGCCCAAGACTGGGTGATAGGGGAGACTGTAATGGGGTGTTGGATGTCACATTGGATAGATCACACCCCCCACTGCACGCCACAGACAGTAGAAGACAGGCTGAAACGCTAGCGTCCTGGGCAGCTGGGTGGGACCTTGTGGACTCCTGGCAGGCACTGAACACAACCAATAGAGAGTACACATTCTACTCCCTGCCCCACAACCTACACACTAGGATTGACCGTATTTTCTGTTCACGAACACTGATCGGGTCCATAACGACAGTGCTACATATGGGCAAGACGTTGTCAGACCAAAACCCTGTGGAACTAACATTACGATGGGGGAGGATCCATACCCCAATACCAGTGTGGCGTTTATCACCCGGCCTCTTGGAGGACTCGGTCTTCCGCTCCACTTTACTAGATGCCACCACCCAATACTTTACCGATAATGAGAACCAAGCCAGCTCCAGACAAATCGAATGGGACGCGTTCAAAGTGACGATCCGCGGGGTAGCGATGGGCACTAGAGTGCGTGTCAATCGTACACTATTGGACAAACTAAAGAAGGTAGAGGGAGGGCTGGCAATGCTAGAAAACGAAGCTGTGGGAACGGATGGTAACCTCTCACAACTCCAAGAGGCACACATCCAACACGCAGAACTGTTAGAGGAACTGCGGTTGATAGATTATTAAGAATACACATACAGGCAACACACACAGGCGGATAGAGCGGGCCCCCTACTGGCGCGCTTAACGTGCAATGCTCCAGAGAGTAACCCCATCACAGAAGTGACAGACCAAGGCGGGAGGATCATACGACCCCAAATAGATATCAATAATACGTTCAGGACTTATTACACTGAGTTATATGGCCCACATACCCCACTTGACGCCCAGAACTTAGACAACTTTCTTTCAGATCTGTAAATCCCACAACTAACACCGACACACCGAACTGAGCTCTCGAAACCCATATCACTGCCGGAAATCAGACAGGCCATTAAGGCAATGCCGCGAAACAAAGCCCCAGGATCAGACGGTCTGCCGGCTGAATTTTATTTGACGTTCATAGACACACTGGCCCCAAGATTACAAATACTATACCGGGAGGCTCTGGCGGGTGGTGCGTTACCAGAATCGACGCTGCAGGCAATAATAGTATCCCTAATGAAGCCGGGTAGGGACGCCCTACAACTGGAGAACTATAGGCCATTATCCTTACTGAATACGGATTATAAAATCCTCAGTAAACTGCTGGCAACAAGACTATCTCACTGTATCGCGGATATCATTATTCCGGACCAAAATGGATTTGTTCCGGGGAGGAGCACCGCACTGAACTTACGGAGACTGAGCCAGCTGATGATGCCGCAAGGGAGGGAGGGAGAAAATGAAGGGTGAATCTCCCTAGACCATGGGTACTCACAAACTTTCTCTCAGGGGCCAGTGGGGGCGGGGTCAGTGGGGGAGGGGGCGGGGCTAGAGCAACAAAAAAAACTGTGAACGTGAGGTTGATCACAGGTCCCTGCAGCGGACGCCTTCGTCCACTGAGCCACCAGACCGCATACACACATCTCTCTCTCTCTCTCTTTCTTTATCTCTATCTCGCTCTATCTCTCTCTCTATCACTCTCTCTGCCTCCCTCCCTCTCTCTAGCTCTCTCTCCCTCCCTCTCTCCCTGTCTCCCCCTGTCTCACTCACTCTTTCTCCTTCTGTCTCACTCTGACTGTCTCACTCCCTCTCTCTCCCTCTCTGTCTCACTTACTCTGACTGTCTCACTCACTCCCTCTCCCTCTCTGTCTCACTCACTCTGACTGTCTCACTCCTTCCCTCTCCCTCTCTGTCTCCCTCTGTCTCCCTCTGTCTCCCTCTCTCTGTCTCCCTCTCTCTCTGTCTCCCTCTTTCTCTCTGTCTCCCTCCCTCCCCCTCCCTCTGACTCCCTCCCCCTCTCTCTGTCTCCCTCCCTCCCCCTCTCTCTGTCTCCCTCCCTCCCTCTGTCACCCTCTTCCTCCATCCACCTGTCTGTCTCCCTCTCTCCATCTGTCTGTCTCCCTCTGTCTGTCTCGCTCTGTCACCCTCTGTCTCCATCCCTCTGTCTTCCTCCCTGTCTCCCTCTCCCTGTCTTCCTCCCTCTGTCTCCCTCTCCCTGTCTCCCTCCCTCTGTCTCCATATGCCTGTCTCCCTCCCTCTGTCTCCTTCCCTCTGTCTCCCTCTCTCTGTCTCCCTTCTCCCTCCATCTGTCTCCCTCTGTCTGTCTCCCTTCTCCCTCTTTCTGTCTCCCTCTTTCTGTCTCCCTCCCTCTGTCTCCCTCTCCCTCCCTCCCTCTGTCTCCCTTCTCCCTCCATCTGTCTCCCTGTCTGTCTCCCTCCCTCTGTCTGTCTCCCTCTGTCTCCCTGTCTGTCCTTCTCCCTCTGTCTGTCTCCCTCCCTCTGTCTGTCTCCCTCTTTCTGTCTCCCTCCCAATGTCTGTCACCCTCCCTTTTATCTAAGCAGGTTGCAAATGGCACAAGAACAGCTCGCAAAATTAGGTCTAACTCTAGTATAGAACTCAGCCATGCCAAGAAATACCTGAACATCATAAGACTAAACATCGATCACCAGACATCCACACAACTACATCAAACAGCAACACGCCCACCATCATATGTCAACACAACCACCATGATATGCCTCCAAAAGGACCATGCCTCCACACAACTAACCTGCGCCAGTTCACCCACCATCATACACAAACATGTGTAACAACATAAATCCCCACACCCACCCTCATACATCCACACAACCACCAACATACACAAAAGCACCCACCACCATATATATGTAGAACTACACAAGGTCATACGTCCACAAAAGCAACATTGTAACCCAGCACACAAAAGTGAAAAAATATGCACAAAAAATTCCTAGATTCACAGAAAAAAGTAAAGTCAGAAGGGAGTTAAAGGTAGCTAATATGTTAACAGTAGTGTCTTCTTAAAATGTAAGAAGTGATGAAATTATTGAGTTAAGGTTCTACCTTTGCTTTATATCACAGTTCTGTCATACTCAGTCAACCTTACCTCTCACAACTTCAATACAGTCTTGCTATGTTACCCACTTTTTCAAACGAAATGTAGCACACAACACAATATAAAACATGAATAACTTCATCATATGCCAACACACTACTATAGTATGCCATCACACTCACTGTAGATGTGTCCACCTAACATCTTAGGATAGCACATCCACCATCGTACAGCCGCCCACTAAAAGTTATATATGACCACTCAGGTTCCATTATGTGCTACTAGCCACAAGTATACGCCCACTCCCACCCTTCAGACAACCACTTTCATACACCCACAAACATATCCATACACACACCTGCGAATGCCGATACGTCCAGCTGCATCATAAACGCACACACTCATCATCATATGCCAGTACAATGATGGCCAGCATGTTCCTGCACAATTTTTATTTACCAGTGCTGACGCTTTACCTCTCTGAGACCGCAGTCAAACAATCATACATTCTTTTACAAATGTATAAACATAATCAATGATTCTGTCAAACACGTCTCATTTTAAGGTTCCTCGAATAATATAACACGTGGAAGTTAAGACTGAATTAGTACAACGGGCCATGACACCCCAGTGCTCTTGCAATCTTCTTTCTAAAAATGATTTCGCTTCCTCTGTTGGGATACCAGATGTAAAACGTCTGTAGAAATGCAAAGTGTGCCTTTAGTTTATGCCACGTGGGAAGTCTCACTACCTCCCTCTGTCACCCTCTTCACCTCACCCTGCCTGTGTCAGCCCGGGCTGAGACAGCCTCCTGGCACACACAGCCCCACCCGAGCACTTCACAGGTCTTTAGGAAGACCATTTGTATGTTAATGAGGCCTTGCTGTACTTAACCTCTTCTTAGGCCCCTGCAGCGCCACTATCATTGGGATCACCCGGCGGCCGGCCCCCACAGAGCAGCAGAGTCTCTTAGACTCGCGCTGCAGCAACCAGCAGTGTTTGAAGACACGATTTCCTTTTTTTTTAAAATACAACATGGGTACGATGTCTGGAAGGTCAGCGGGCCGCCAGGGAAGGCTTGCCGGGCCGCCCCTGGCCCGCGGGCCGTACTATGAGTACCCGTGCCCTAGACCTTAGGCAAGCCTTCGACTCCCTGAGATGGGATTACATGTTTGCAGTGCTGACCAAATTTGGCATTCCTGCGGAGTATACAGCATGGGTGAGGTTGCTCTATCACGGCCCTACAGCGCGAGTCAGGACCAACGCGTGTATTTCTGAGCAGTTCGCGATTGCGAAAGGCACCAGACAGGGCTGCCCACTATCGCCCCTGCATTTTATCATCGCCTTAGAACCCTTACTACTGAAGGCACAAACTGTGGCGGTACACAGAGGAATAACCAGTCTCAATACTCATAATGTCATCTCTGCCTATGCGGATGACATATTATTGTTTCTTAAGGATGTATCGGGCCCCCTAACGCCACTACCAGAAATATTCAGTGATTTCCGGGAACTCTCGGGCCTCACAATCAATGAAAATAAATCCTATGGATACTATTTTCACAGACCCCTTATGGATACTCGCTTGCAGTTTCCACCATACAACTTCCAGATTGCACCCAAGACTTTTAAGTATCTTGGTATTCAGATTTACAGACGGCCGCAGGACCTACTGGAGGGTAATTTGGGGAAGGCCCTTAGTGTACTAAGGATGCAAATACGGTTTCGACGGAACTGGTGTGGGGCACAGGCAGGTGACGTATCAGTCTAGCAAAATTACAGCTACCGACGGACCGGGGAAGTATGAGAGTCCCAGACCTGATCGCTTATAGTTACGCATGCCAATTACAATGGCTGGCCTATTGGCTAGCAGGACGCAACCTACATGAACTTAACATGTCTGACTCTGATAGAGCTAGAGGGACCATACACAGATTACTTCTCCCACGAGCTAAAATACCGGACACTACCCCGCCGCTACTCAGACTAGCACTCAAACACTGGAAGGCGGCTGTGAAATATACGAACAAATCCTCCACATACGCGCCCATGATACCACTGCTGGGAATACCCCTGGGAACAGGTACACTCACGGAACGTAGGCTGAAACTATGGCATGATGCAGGAGTGCTGCAGGTCGGAGATTTTTTCTCTGATGGGACTCTACTGTCGTATACGGACTTCACTAATTTGCATCACACCCCAAGAGAACTATTTCTAACACATGCACAGATAGCGCATTATCAGCCTGATTCATGTACGGGCCGTTTTGCGTGTCCCTAATAGCGAGTAATAGCGACTCGCTATTGAGGAAACGCAAAACGGCATTCATGTACTTTTCGGGGAAAAAATAGCGACTCGCACGCGGGCGCTAAATCCGTTAGCGACCAACAAAATTCGCAGAAAAATCGCTATTCCCGGCTACCTGCGTCGGGATAGCGACTCGCAATCCCGTGCGATCGGGAATGCGACTCGCATTCTCGCGCGATCGGGAAAACGGGAAGTCGCTTTCCGAGCACAGTGATGACATCACAACCAGGAAGCAGGCAGTTCCCACCCCCAAACACCACAGCGAGGCAAACCTCCGAGGGAGCAAGTCGGAAGCAGACGCTAAAACAGCGATAGCGACTTCTCTACCGACTGAAATAGCGACATATCCACTGCCATGTCTGAGGAAGCTGTCCCTGGCCCCAGCAACAGCGCAGGACGAAAGCGAAAGCTCAAGTTCTCAGAGCAGGAGCTCGAGAACCTCATTGAAGGGGTGGTGGCCAACCATGACCGGCTCTTTGGGGCCAACTCCAGAAAGGTCCCAGAGCAAGACAAGCGGAGGATCTGGCTGGGTATAGCTGCCAGCGTGAACTCGGTGGGTGTGGCCGATAGGTCATTGGAGGAGCTAAAGAAGCGCTGGTACGACCTCCGAGGTCGTGCCAAGGAGAGGGTGGCGGAGCGCCTTGGAGAGGCATCGGGCACTGGAGGTGGCGGACCGACAGTCCCACCCAACACACCTCTGGAGGACCAGGTCGAGGACACCCTTGAGAGGGAGGCGTGCGTTGGCGTGACCCCTCTGGACTCCTCCCGCCCCACCCAAGACACCCAAGGTAAGTGGCATGCGACTGCGACCCTGTCCCCTATGACCGTCCCTGACCAAATAGGCTCACTTATTGGCCCTTAGTCATGCCTATGTTGCGCATCAGGGAATGCCCTGAAGCATTGTGGGAGATGTAGTATGTCCACAATGTAGTAGTACCCCAATGCAGCCAGACAGGTCCCAAATTACGCAAATCCACTGCCATCCAGGGAATGTCACCCAGCATGCATGTAATATCAGCACGTCTGACAGTCACATGCAACTAATGAGTATCCACTTACCCTCACAGGTGGCGCAGACAGCAGTGACAGCAAGAGGCTGCTGATAGATGAGGAGGCCCAGGAGGAGGAATCACAACCAGAAAGCCAGGCACCAGCCCCTGCCGCTCAAACAACACCAGCAGCCAGGCCCCCCACCAACGTTGTGGCCCCTGCATCTAGCATCCCACCCGCAGCCAAGGCCAGGCCCCCCACCGTAGCTGCATCTGGATCTGCCGCACCACCCGCAGCCAAGGCCAGGCCCCCAAACCGTAGCTGCATCTGGATCTGCCGCACCACCCGCAGCCAGAGCCAGGCACCCCACAAATGTGCCCCCAGTCCCTGCCGCACCAGCAACGCCTGCTGCAACACCACCTGCAGCTGGTGCCAATAGATCTGGGCCTGCGACAGCGGCAACACCGCGGGCAATCAGCAGGAGGGGCAATGGACATCGCTATGCCTGCATGAGCGTTGAGAGACGCATGCTCCGTATCCACCAGCGCCAGTCACAGCAGCAAGGTGCCATCCAGCTCCAGCTGCACAAAATTGGGCGCAATGTGGCGGGAGTTGGAGAGCGCATGGACCGCATGACGGCGGCCATGGGCCGCATGACTGCAGCCATGGAGGAGAACACTGCTGCGCTGCTCAAGCACCGCAGTGTAGCGAGCCGGCGCCACCACCAGCTGATGAGCCGGCTGTCGGCCTATAGCAGGTCGAATTATGTGGCAGCAAATGCCACCACCCAGTTGTCGCGGCGCTCTCTCACCCAGCAGCACCAACTAGTGCAGTGCTGTGAGGACATCACCAGGGTGCTGGAGCACCTAACCACCGCCGTAACGGCACTACACACACCTGCGCTACCGGCCACTGTAGGGGGCGACAATGCCAGTGAGGGTGCCTCCAGCGTGAGCAGCCAATCGGCCACAGTGGTCCCGCCACCTAGGCGCAGCACCAGGGCAACGCCTGGTACAGGAGCCCAGGAAGAGGAAGAGCCTCAGAGGCGCTTGGGCATTACGCGCAGGAGGCGCCATTGACACTGTCTGCATAACACTGGCACAGGCTGACGCTAAGCCTGCCAAGTACATGCACACTGCAGTATGACGCAATACTGGTATTTGTAAATAGTTGGACTGATTACCTTTTTGTTGTGAATGAAACAAATATTTTTTTTTTGCTGCACACATTAGCCTTGTGTAATCATTACATTTTGCATGCAATTGTGATATGTGGGGTGGGGGAAGAGGGTGGGCTAGAAATTGTTCACTGTGATGTGGTTGCGACGTCTGTGGCCTTCAGCTGGGTTCTCCCCGCGTGCATGGTGCACATGTGCTGGTGGCCGGTCGTCCCCTTCAGATTCACTGCCTGAGATGTCAACAGGTATCCGGCGCTTGGTTGCAATGTTATGGAGCATTGCACAGACAGCCACAATGCGGCAGCACGCAGCAGGACTGTAATACATGGCCCCACCTGTCTTGTGCAGTATACGGAACCTGCTCTTGAGCAGGCCAAATGTCCTTTCTATACAGTTCCTTGTCCGGATGTGCGCAACGTTGTAGCGCCGTTGCTGAGGTGTGGCAGGGTTGAGGTAAGGGGTCAGGAGGTATTCCCGTAGGGCGTAGCCACTGTCACCTGAATGAGAGGAGCAGATGTTGATTGCCTGTGCAGCGCAGTGACTTCATTGCAATGTGACATTGTCGACAAAGTGTACTTACCAAGTAGGTGTCCTTCCCCAAACTCTCCTCTGAGCAGTCGTGTGTGGAGTCCACTGTGCCTGAAGATAAAGGAATCATGGGTACTCCCTGGGTACTGTGCGACAATGTCAGTGATGATGGTCTTGGCATTGCAGACCATCTGTATGTTGAGGGAGTGGTAGGACTTCCGGTTGCGGTACATATACTCCGTGGCAGCTGGTGGGCAGATGGCGACGTGGGTACAGTCGATGCAGCCGAGGACATGGGGAAAATGGGCTACATTGTAAAATTGTAGTTTTGTCAGGTCCAATTCCTGTTGGCTCGTGGGAAATGTGATGTGGCGGTGGAGCTGGGTGAGCATGGCGTCAACAAAAGTGTGGAGGCAGCGTGACATGGTGGGCTGGGATATCCCCCCAGCAGCCGCTACTATGCCCTGGAAACTGCCGGAGGCCAGGAGGTGCAGGCTGCACAATACCTGCACATGTGTAGGCACAGAATTGTTTCGCCTTGTTGGGTGCTGCATGAGGGGGTCAAGTTCTTGTATCAGCCAGGTGATCATTTCCCCATTCAGCCTGTATTTGGCATAAATCTGTTCTCTGGTTTGGCCCAGCAAGGTGACCCGCTGCCGGTAAATCCTTTCCTGCCTCATGCGTCTCCTCCGTGCTGCTCGCTGTAGCCTTCGCCGCCTCACCACCATGTACATTCCTGGCATTGTGGAACGCCTAATGCTGCTGCTGAATGTCCTTATGTGTGATTGGTCAGGCCTGGACCTGTTGGTGATTGGCCAACTGTTTTTCAAATTTTACTTAATCATGGCTTTTATGGTTACCACCTGCTTTGAGTTGTCCTTAATTTGCGCCGCGCAAAAATGCGATTTTGGGGTTTTCCGCTATTGTTTCTTTTTCATGAATGCCGATTGAGAATAAATTGCGTTTCGCTATTCATTTCGCAGATTCCGTGGTTGGTCGCTATTTCCGTATCGCTAATGCGCGACTACCGGGACTCTGCGACTATTATAGCGTAATCGCTATTTAAATCGCTATTCTGTGTTTGCGAATTCGCTATTTTGTACTTGAATGCCGATTCCGTGTTTTGCACCCGCAATTGCATTTTCGCAGCCTTGCGGGCGCAATTTCGCTTCATGAATCAGGCTGTATATCACCACACAATGGGCGAGACCCGGAACGGAACCAGACACAAACACGTTGCTCACAATGCAATATCTGATGGGGACAGGAAGTCATCTGACGAAATGGCTAACAAGTGGGATACGAGTAGGCAGAGCAGTCTCCTTACAGCCCCTCCGGTTCCGCTGGGAGGCGGACGCGGGCAGGGCTCTCAGGGACAAAGAGTGGGAAAGAGTGATAAAATACCCCAAAACAGTGGCAAGGAACCCAAAGTTTAAGTATATCACATTAATGTTAGTCCACAGAGCATACCTAACTCCACACAGACTACACGCAATGTTCCCAGAATCGGCAAATAACTGCACTAGATGTGGGTTAGATTATGCAGGCCTTATACATATGTTCTGGGACTGCCCCAAGCTTGGACAATACTTGGGGGTGGTACAGGAGACACTAACGGCGGTGGCACCGGGCAGGCCATACACATCCCTGTTGTGTGAAGTTTTGGGTCTAGGCCACACAGAAAAGAAAAAGAGCGTAGCCACAAGATTTGCGGATTTGGCTATGTTACTGGCGAAAAGGGCAATAGCGATGAGATGGAAATCAGCTAGGCCACCTGATATCAAGACCTGGCGCGGAGAGGTACTGAGATGGGGAAAGGCAGAAGGTGTAGAGCTACAAAGGGAGGAACGCAGAGGTCTTAGAAAAACACACATCTCACTAGACTGGAACTCAATACTAGGAGAGTTCGAAACACACTCCTCAACCCACACTGAGTGAAACCCGATAGTGATTCAGAATGCCTGTCGATGTACACATGAGTTTGCAGCCTAGTGACTCTGTTATGTACACGAAGCACACTACACTCTTGATCCCCACACGAAGCAGGATGCAGAATCTATTACTATATAACACATTGCACACACGCTATGACCGAAAGGAGGATGTCAACCAAGTCATTCAAGCTAATAAGCAATCATGAGACTTTACCCGCAAGACGTTGCCTGAAACTACTCAGTTATGTATACCATATGAGTGCTAGGGAGGGAGGGAGGATAAGGGGTTGTTCTAAGTTTCACAGTGAAAAGTACAATAGATACACCTAAAAATCACAGTATTCTGCTTCTTATGTATACGGAGTATTGATATAATGTACAAAAATGTCGTATTGCTTACTGTATTACTCTGAAAAGTTATTACGCCAATAAAAACAAACTTGAGAAAAACACGTAGAAATTATTCATTTCATTCATAGCTCCTTGATTTTTGCTCTTTCAATGGGTAAGTTTAAACTGTGGAAACGCATTCTGCAGCACATATAGAAAGAGCAAATCACCATTATTGATTGTTTATGTGCGTGAAGTTGTCCCTTCCTATACATAAACAATCGCCTCTGCAGCGCAGGCACCCTTGCAACATGGCGGCAGGGTGCCTGCGTTGGTGCTAGGCAGCTTTTGTTTGCGCTAGCGAAAATACAGGGGTGTGCCCTATTCTTGTGAATATGGTGCATCCCTGTGTTTAAGAAATGTTGGAGCATGGCGTTGCCAAATTTGGCGTAACACTACACATTTTTTTAAATATGCCCCTGTGAATTAAAGGGGCATCTCAAGTTAATGATATAGTCACTAATACCTGCACTCGCTGTTTTTTTGCACTCCATGCAAAAGAACATTTCACCAGCTACATCGCTCTCAATACACCTTTTTGCAATTCATGTTTAGGCCTTTTTTGGAGTATTTCGTTGCTCCCTCGTTTCACATTATTCAGCTACATGTTTATTGTAGTTGCATCAGTAACACAAAGTAACACTGTGTACTCATCTGATGTTGGAACGATTGATACACAGAGACTATTGGCAACAGAGTATTTTTTCATTCTTTTTGCTTCTTTTGTCACTTGTGGGCTAGGCTGGTTGCCAAAAAACAGGGCCTATAAAGTGCGGTTGGGACGATCTTGCTGTGAATTTCGCTATTTTTTTTAAAATATTTTTTTTATTGAAACATTTTATATAAACAGCAAGGCTCAAAACGAAATATATTACATACAGTGCTGAGTCCAAGACGGGGAAGGAAAAGCAATACAAAGAAATCAGCAATCAATGAAGGAGAGCGGGGGAGGGGGAGGGCAGAGCTTAGTTAAAGCATATACAGCACAGTATATGGAATGTGGGGCTAGGGGGAAATAGGAACATCCGGGACATCGACAACAGGTGGCGTACATACATCTCCACGGTAACTATTCCAGGGACCCCATATTCTACTCCATTTCCTGGATCGGCCCCGGGCCAAGTACACAGTCTTTTCCCTGAACATGCACCAGTCCATGTTGTCTTTCCACGCCGCGACCGTAGGCGGTCTCGGGGCCCCCCACAATTGAGCAATATCCCTCTTAGCAATCATGGCCCCCAGGGTGACCCACTGTATTTGCGCTGCGTTGTGGTCTGTCAGCTCCCACACATTTAGTATACGGCGTCTAGCCTCTGGCATGAGTGCAATCCCCATCACCTCATTCATTACCTCGTGTACCTTGCTCCAGAAGGTCGCGACCTCACGACATTCCCAGATAATATGAAGGAATGTCCCCACCTGCCCACATCCTCGCTTACACAGACCATCCTCAGAAAAACCCATGTGGACCAAGCGAGGGCCGTGACATAAATCCTATGCAGAATCTTAAGTTGGACCAACCGGAGTCGAGCTGGGATTGCGACCTCCTTTGGCGAGGAGATCACAGATTGCCAGTCCTCGTCATCCAGTTCGAGATCGTCACGTGTCCACAATTCTCGAAGATGCAATAGGAGGTCTGATCTATCATTAATTAGCTTTTTATAGACTAGGGAGATGGTACTATCGGGCACATATCCATCCAGTAATCTATCTTCGAGCGGAGACAATTCTGGAATTACCTCCCCGACCGGGAGAACCGACCTCAAAGCGTGGCGAACCTGGATATAGCGGAAGTATTCCGAGTCGCCTAAGTCAAACTCCTCCCGCAACGATTCGAATGATTTCACCTGACCCTTGACCCAGAGGTCCCCAACCTTACTAATACCAATCAGGTCCCACTTATCGAACCCCTTGGTATGCCACAATTTGCCAAGTTTATCAGAACCAAAAAGCGGGGTCGCCCGAGTCAAACGATCCGTCCATCCCGTCGCGTTAGTCGCGTCCTGCCACAGGCGTACTGCTATCCTCGTAGGTCCCGTTAAAGCCTTGATCACCGATTTAGAATAGAGTGCCCTATAGTAATTGCCACCAGGCAGAAGCCACCTATCCATAGCGAAGGTGGGGTGCAAGTCGGGACCTAACATACCATGATTAATCGCTCCCAAGTGGGACGCCCAATAGTATCGCTTGATATCTGGGAGAGCAATACCCCTGTCGTACCACGGGAGTGTCAGTTTAGCGAGCGAAATACGAGGTCTGCCGTCCCATATCAATTTCCTTTGAAAATCCTCTATTGCCTGAACATAACTAGCGGGAACGATATTGAAAGTGTTCTGAAGAGCATAGAGAAAACGAGGCAAAGACATCATTTCGAAAAGGGCAGCACGACCAAGCGGAGAGAGTGGAAGCCCACGCCAACCCGCAACATCTTGCTTTAATCTGGACAAGGGCGGAAGGAGATTACGTTCGTACCGAAATACAGGGTCCAATGAAATATAAATACCGAGGTATTTAAACCCCGTGTGTGCTATCTGAATGGGACAGTTGCGTGGGAGAAGAGGGACGTCACCCGAAAGGACGTATAAATAGGATTTCGTCCAATTAATAATGAGACCTGAATTCCGACCAAATGAATTCAAAACATCGCATAACACTATCAAATATTTTCGTGGCGAAGTCAGATATAGTAAGATATCGTCCGCATAAAGCAAGATACGATCTTCAAATTCAGAGGACCACCGAATACCTTACATCGCATGTTCCCACCGGATCCACGCTGCGAGGGGCTCAAGGGCCAAGGCGAACAGGAAAGGCGACAAAGGACAGCCCTGACGCGTCCCCCTCTCGAGACCAAACGGAGTTGAGACACGGCCGATAACAACAATTTGCGCAAGGGGGTCTTCGTAGAGCAACCTAGCCCAACCAATAAAACCTGGTCCGAACCCATACTTAGCCAACGCGGCCCATAAATATGACCATTCCACGGTATCAAATGCCATCGTGGCATCCAACGACGCCAAGATGGCCGGCTCACGCAACGTCGACGCTCTCGCAAGAACACCATGTAGGCGACGGAGATTCAGGGCGGTGTTCCCATGCGGGATGAAACCGGATTGATCCGGGTGTATCAGTTCGCCAACGATGGTGATCAATCTATTAGCCAGGACCTTTGCAAGAATCTTAGGTTCGGCGTTCAATAGGGAAATAGGACGATACGACGCACACCTGTCTCTGGGCTTCCCCTCCTTGTGAATCACCACAATGGTCGCTAAACGCTGATCACGAGGGAGAGAGCCACATTCCCGAGATTCCAAAAACATATCTCGCAGATAGGGGGCAATTTTATCAGGTTTCAGTTTGTAAAGTTCAATAGGTAGGCCGTTAGGACCCATCGCTTTCCCCGATCGCAAGGAGCGGATCGCTAAAGCTACCTCATCCGCTGTAATTGCAGCATCCATTTGTTCCCTATCAATGTCAGAGAGTCGCGGCAAGGAGATATCACGCAACAAGAGATGTGAGTCCTCCTCCGGTCTATCAGAGACCGAGGAGTACACCGTCTGGAAGTGATCCACGAACTGCTGAACGAACTCCTTAGGGTCCGAGACCCGATCACCACTATCCGTCTCAATCACAGGTACAACCCGACTGGCTCTATCCTTCTTATCCAACCACGCAATTAATTTACCAGCCTTATCCCCCACATCATAAAGGCGTCCCTGTTGCTCTCTACTCATGGCCTTAGCTGCAACGGTGACTAAAGCCCTGTATTCAAGTTGCTTTAGTTGTAATACGTGCATCGCAGCGTGGGTCACCCCCCCCTCAAGGTCTAGCTCCAAGTCCGCTATCTCCGCCTCTATCTTTACCACTTCCTCTTCCTTCTGTTTCTTAACATTCGCTATCAATGACAGGGCCTGACGCCTGAGGACGGTCTTGAAAGCCTCCCAGAGAGATACGGCCGAGGAAACCGAACCCTCATTCTCCGAGAAATACTGATCAAGGGATTTTACCAAGGCCGTCCGAGTTTTGGGGTTTTGGAGGTACCAGGGATTAATCTGGGCCACCCGGCCCTCAGTCTCAGAGCCCAGCTCCATCTGGAGCCACAAAGGAGAGTGGTCGGAAATACCACGGGCCAAATGTTTAACCTCGGTGACGGAGAGGGCCTGTGCCGCCGGCACCAGCACATAGTCAATTCTGGAGAGGCTACCGTGTGCACCAGAATGGAAAGTGTACTGCTGCTGTGTAGGGTGCAACATTCGCCAACAACCAACCAGACCCAGGGTATCAAGGAAATCAGATAGCCAGTTTTGTGCACTTCTCAAATCCCTGGGCGGGTGCCGATCCAAAAAACCAGAGACTACTGCATTAAAGTCACCACCCATGAACAGTGATCCCTCAGGGAGAGCCAAGAGAACCTGCCCTAAATCTGCAAAAGTAGTCAACTGCAGGCCAGGGGGAACATACACAGAAACCAGAGAGATGGTCCGGCCCTCCCACCTACCCGTAAGGGCGACATAACGCCCTCTATCGTCGAGGACCGTGGAGTCAATTTCAAGTGGGAGAGAATTCTTGATCAGGATACCCACCCCTCTGGAGCCAGAGGAGAACCCGGCATGTGCGGCCAGACGGTACCCCCTCTTATGCATAGCACAACAAGTATTACCAATTAAGTGTGTCTCTTGAAGGAGGACCACATCTGGGGAAAGACGCTTCAACAGTTGTAACACGACACTACGTTTTATCCGATCCCCCAAACCATTTACATTCCAACTCATCAATTACAGCCCTCTACCCCCCATCCCGAAAAAGAAAGAGGATCCAACCCCGGGTAGAATACAGCACCTCGGTAAAACTAGACATGGATAGATTGCCTTGCAAAGAAACACAAACAGTACCCAACAAAACCCCCTAGCCCCCTCAGCAACATCCCGTTACAACACCCCCCACCCAGCACCCCTGCGAAACAGTAGAAAACCACCCAAACTTGCAGTGTGCCTGTCACCCCCCCATCTAACTAAGCTACAAAAAGAAACACAGAGGAGGAAAGAGACCCGCTACTGACCCCGCCACCCCCAAAATATAGATCAAGTCAATTGTCAGGATTATCGAACCACAGTTCAAGGCCCCAGGATACCATCTGCCGGCACCTATTCTTGTTCCGTTGGGCCCCCCTCTGCTCCACCAGACTGATTCTCTGACGGAGGCCGACCCGAGATAGTGTCAAGCCAGTCCGTCACAACCTCCGGACGATCGAAAAAATAAGTCCGCTCCGCATGTTCAATTCGTAACTTGGCCGGAAAAAGCATAGCATATTTGAGAACCATGTCTCGCAATCTTCTCTTCACACCCATGAAGCCAAGTCTTTGCCTCTGGACCGATTGGGTGAAGTCCAGGTAGAAGCTGACAGTGGTGTTTTCAAATTTTGTGGGGCCACTCGTCCGTGAGGCCTGTAGGATAGCGTCCCTGTCTCGAAAATTGAGTATTCTGGCTATTATAGGCCGCGGCGGGGCTCTCAACTTCGGCTGTCCACCCGGAACTCTGTGAGCACGTTCGATCGTGAAAAACTTGCTCAGTCCCATAAGTGCAGGATGGCGAACAATTAAATCCTCAACAAAGAGGTCAGCTGCCGGATCCCCCGCCTTTTCCCGAACTCCTATGATACGGACATTGTTCCGTCGAGCCCTCCCTTCATAGTCTTCGAGACGACGTAGAATGAGATCGCTGTTGGTCTTCAAGCGACGGACATCGGTCTGCAGATCAGTGACATCACCCATCAGACTGGATGTCTTAATGTCTAAAGATTTAACTTTTTCATTAGTTTTGCCCAGATCTGCACGGATCAGATTAACGTCAATAGCCACAGTGTCAAGTTTATGTGTGAGAGCCTCAATTTGGTGTCCTAATGAAGACTTGATTCCATTGATCGCGGCCATAACGTCTTGTAGAGTCAGCTCGGTCGCCGAAGCAGGCGGCTCACTCGTGCCAGCCCCCTGGGAGAACCCTTAGGCTGGGTATAGCGATCCATATTGTTAGATTGAGCAGAACCACCTCGCCAAGTATTCTTAGGTTTAAGCCTGTCACCCTCCGATTTCCCCGCCATTAGGGGAGATAGGCCAGCGTGATTTGATGAAGCCAGGCAGGAAAATGGCGACCCCTGGCCCCCACGGGCGAAAACAGCCCCGACCAGAGGCCCCGAGTCAAAAGATCTCCAAATCCGGCAAAAACAGTCAGAATCACATTCGTGGGCGACCAGGCAGCTGTCTGTAGGCACAGGGGTAGGCTCGTTCCCAGTCACAGGTCACTTTGAAGACGAAACCGAAAGTGAAACCGATCAGACCGGTCGTGCCAATCCCCTTAGGCTGATGTTGTTCAACTACAGCTCGGGTAGCATGACCACTCCACGGCCGGGCATCACGGAGGCATAGGCCGCAATCTTCAAGGCACCGTAACTCCGGCTCCTGGGGTCCGATTAAAAATCTGAATGCAGATTTCGCCTCACGCATGGTTCGTCTTCATGAGAATATCAATGAAGAACAGGATATAGGACAGGATAGATGTGGCAGGTTGCGAGGGTCTCGGGAGCCCTAAGCTCACGCGGCCATCTTGGTTGCGCGCGAAGCTCCTCCTATGAATTTCGCTATTTTAATGTTTGTACATGAAAATAGTTGTTCAAAAATGCAACAGGGAACCGTGTGTCTGCTTATATGCATTTTGCACTGTGTACAATATATATCAATAACTCAGAATTTCTCACAGCATAATTTATAGTTGGCAGTGAGCAGAAGTTACGCCTTTCAGTTTCTGAGCTGTGCTGTTTGAAAAGTATATGGAGACTTGGAAGAATACATAGCCGCCTGGCTTGATGAACTGGGATCACCGCCTAAAGTATCAAAGGAAGTATGAAACCTCTGAATTACCAAGTGGACAAACTAGCAAGATCAAGCTTTGTCACTATAAAAACCCTGTGACGAATTTTCCCTCATTTGAGATTTCCACACAAAGTCCAAGCTACCGTCTTCCTTGTTCTGTCCAAACTCGATTACGCCAATAGCCTCTACCACGGATCACCTTTAACAACCATGAAAAGACTACAACGGATTCAGAACTCGGCTGCCAGACTATTCTTGCATATCAAACAGCGAGACCTCATCTCACCAGCCTTGAAAGCCCTGCATTGGTTACCGGTTGCCAGAAGATCCACTTTCAAGCTACTTTGTATCACCCACAAAGCAATACATGGAATGGGACCGGTTTTCATCAGGAATATAATCACCAAACACATTCAACAAAGGAACCTCCTCTCTAAAGGGGCATCTCGCCTCAAAATCCCAAGACACAAGAAAATAAAACATGGGTGGCACATCCTTTTGTGTTCAAGCAGCCACACTATGGAACTCTTTACCCCCTAACATAAGATCCACCCACAACCACCTTATCTTCAGAAAATCTACTCAAGAATTGACTCTTCCCCACATAAGCACCATACGCAAACAGAAATTTACAGCATATCCCTCTGTATATAAGCATTTATTTTCACTATAGTTATGTACCTATCTTTGTGTATTGCTTTGTATAAACATGTAGAATAATTATGTTGTTAAAAAAAATCATCTTTGGTCTACATGTACTTACTTCCATTGTGCATCTATGTGCCTCCATGTACTTGGATCTGTGTCTGTTACTTTTCTATTGTAAAAGCATCTCCAATGCACTACCCTATTTCTCATCCTATACCTCTATCAATAGCTTTAATCTACATATACTTACCTCCTTTATGCATCTATATACTTTCAATGTACTTATGGATCTATATATTTATCACGTTCTTCTAATTTAGCCTTTCCAATGCACTACCCTATTTCTCAGCCTATACTTCTCTCAATATATCTTCTAGCCCAACTTTCTGTTTCATCTCAAACATCTTTCAACTACTCTTTCCAATGCACTACCCTATCTCTCACCCTATACATCTATCAATATATCCTCTACATCCACTTTCCCATTTATAAAAAAAATCATACCACTACTATGATCCCCAAAATAACCCTTTCTAGGCTCTCTCCTACTCTACCCCTCCTTGCATCATCCAACACCTCTTTTACTATACCCATCCCCAAAAACAAACCTTTCTAAACTCTTCCCTCTGACTCTTCCCCTCCAAAAACCATTTTTACTCATCCAAAAGCCTCCTCCTACTGCTATGACCTAAAAAAAAGAAGAAAAAAATCCTTCACTCTTCTATCCCTCCACTATCCTTTTCAATCAAAATAACAGACTAGCATGTTCACTTCTCAAATTTCATATTCCACTATACTAATTCACCACTAATCTATGGGTTCCAGAGTAGTGTGCTACTTGCCAATAAAGCGTTTCAACACCCCATCAGGGTTACAAGTGCTATATAAATGCAAACCTTTTCCCCTTTTCTACCCCTCCCCAACCCTTCTCAATCAAAATAACTGACTAACATATCCACCACTCAAATTAATTTCCTGTTTCACCATACTCATTTTCGACACTAATCCTTATGGGTTCCAGAGTAGCGCGCTACTCCCCAAAAAAGCGCTTCAAAACCCTATCAGGGGTAACAGGTGCTATATGAATGCAAACCTTTCTTCCCCTTTTATCCCTCTGCTATCCTTTTCACAGCAAATAACTGACTAATATCCAACACACAAATTACTTTCATATTTCACAATACTAATTCACCACTAATCCTTTATGGGTTTCCGGAGTAGCATGCTTCAACACCCCATCAGGGGTAACAAGCGCTATATAAATACAAACCTTTTTTCCTCTTCTATTCCTCTGCTAACCTTCCGAATCCAAATAACTAACTAACCTATCCCCCACTTAAAATGTACTTGCATGTTTCACTATACTAATTCAACACCAATCCTTTATGGGACCCGGAGTAGCGTGCTACTCGCCGAAAAGCGCTTCGCCACCTCATCAGGGGTAGTAAGCGCTATATAAATGCAATTACAATACAATGCAATAGGCAAATTGCCAAGTTGAAACGTTGGCAATGCATTAAAAAGGTGCTTGGTTCTGCACTGAAATATCACAGTCATGTATGGAAGGGCCTTAGGTTCCCTCAGGCAACCCCTCTTGAAAAGAGGACTCTCAAAAGCCATATAATAAAGTCAGAATAGAAAAGCCAAACTCTGAACACTGCAAGTGTTTGCAGTTTAAAAAACATTACTGAGCAAAGCAAATGATACTATACCCCTCAATCAACCACTCACAAAATCTAGCGCAGCTTTATGCACTCCATAATGATGGCAGCAGTAAAAGAGCAAAACAAAAGATTTTTTTTTTTTAAACACTCTCCAAAACAATTTCGAACAGCAGGAAATATACACAACCACAAAATGCATTGGACTGATACCAAAACATGACAAACATTTCATCAGGCCCATACTTAAAGGAAGCTCTCCCACACAGGCAAAGAACTGTCCCAGAATCCCTCTTTATTTGCCATATGGTGTGTTGACCTTGTTACTCTTTTCTGCTTTCATCCATGTATCAGTTGGTATCCCAAACACAAAGAAACCTGCTTTGTAATAACTGCATGGTCAAGAGAGTACTCATAAAAGCATTTCACAATCACGCTCTAGAGCTTTTTCCATAACATTAATACAGTTTTATTAGTACAGTATTCAGTTTGTCTCTCTACCCCTTCCCCTAAATGTTAACCCGGGGCACAGGCTCTCTGGTGAGACACAGCCTTATACTACTTACCTCAATACCAGACGCTTGATCTCCTGCATCCCGTAGTTTACTTTGAGTTGCCTCTAGAGATAGGCAAAACAAAATGAAAATTAGCAATTACTTTTCTTAACAGATGGTAGGCCCTTGATCTATCAGACTGTTTTATTGAATTATTGTCTTTTGTTTCAGATCATCACCAATTATAGGGTTTAGTGTAAAACAATCTATGAACAATAAATGGAAACGTTTCTCACCTGTTCACAATAACTCTAATATTCATACAATATAAATGTCTTCTGTGTTTACTATAAGACACAGTAGCTAGTGGGACCTGGAACTGTGCCATAGCAGTGCAACAAGATGAGTGTCATAAAGATGTGGCATGCATCCAGAGAAGTGGCTTCTCCCTATTGCACCCTAGTCGTCTCAAAGAGATCACGGCGCAATTCACAAGTCAGAATATTATAAAGAGCATATTTGCTGGCTAAACAAACCTAGAGGTAGAGATCAGTAGCATGATAAGAAACCCTCAAAAAGAAAAGAGGAGGGCCAGAATGCTCACCAACAGGGGTTGGAAAAACAAGGGCACCGAGTGCTGTTCATGCCAAGAGGCTGCATCAGAAATCAGTTTGTAAACCAGAAGCCTTCCTTTCAGGAACATCACCAGCGAGGGCATATCCATACATAGCAAGATTTCTTTCAGTTCTCAAAGTCAACAACCTACGGTACATTCAGTCAGTTTTCTGGAATTCAAATCTAGATAGTTTGCTGCCTGGTAGTCTATGCCTATTCTATGGTTCCAAAAGTTTCAAAAACATTGGACGCTCAATCTGGAAAAAATAATTCAATGATGATGGAGCCCTGGGGTGACTTGTGCCCAATATTCAATCATATTAACATAACATAACCCAAGCCTATTGCTTTATGTTCACAAATATATTGCCAAGATGCAAACCATGAGTATGGAGGCCTGTAACCAAGATGCTCGTTGGCAGGGTAAAATCTAGGTTTAAACTGAGGTGCATGTAAATAGGAATCCAAAGACTGGATCGACGAGGCTAGTGGTAGAGAATAAAGATTGTAAAGTTAGGCTTCCCAGAATTATACCAGACTGCCAACAAAGATCAGATTTTGGTCTCTAAATTCAGGCAGATAACCATAGAAGGCCAAAGCCCTCCCTTGTCAAAAGTGTTTGAAGAATATGTTCACCATCATAACATTTGACAAAGTACTACAAATAAAGATTTACTTGTTTGTATTGCACTGAATTTTGGCAATCACTTTCCTGTTTAGCATCAAAAACTAGTTTTGATGGAAGTCATACTTGTTAAAAAATACAACTGAACAGATATAGTAAAGAGTAAGGCAGTGAAGGCAATGACAGAGAATAAATGGGCACCTGCATGAGGAGAGGAGGATGAACAAAGGAGGTGTCTATAAACAGCCATTGTTGGAGGGATTGTTTAGGAACATGGTCAGTTTGCAGGCAAGAGGAAAGAAGGGATGAGAAGAAAGGAAGATGTAAGGCCACAGGGTGTGAGGTGGTGATTAATGTTTACTGATGAGGCATTTCAGAGGAAGCAGAGACAGAAAGGAACTACAGCAGCGTGAGTAGAAGATGCATCGACAGTGAAAGCATTTACAAGGTTCCGAGGAAAGTTATGAGTAAGAGAATGAGCCTGGAGAAAAGAGCAAATGTTATGTTCAGAGGATCCATGGACAGTGGAGATGCATTCATGTGATTTATCAGCAAGGCATGGATAGAAAATGGCAATAGTAGTGGTAGGGACATAGGTGGAACTAGCAATGCACAAGCAGAAGCAGCATTGGCAAAGGAGGCAATATAGAGATATGTGAGGAGGGCACAGCCATAAGCAAAGGTGAATAGTACAAGACAATAACCAATGAACAAGATCACTTTTTCAATTACAGTTACAATTTTAGACTAAAAAATAAATGGGTTTTGAGGATTCACCAATCCTGTACTCACCAAGCAGGAGGAGGAGCTCATTTGCGGTCTGTTTAGCTGCTTGCCCTTTGTGAGACAGAGGTTCCTGGGCAGAGATCTGCCAAAGAAAAGAAGACAATATTTAGTGAGGGGGTGATTATCATTGATGATTTCACATTCTGTAATGTGCAGAACAAGAGGATATCTGATACTGTGGATAACAGAGCTGTGTGTACTTAAGAGCTTCTTCACAATCCCAGCTCTCTTTCAGGAGCCGAAATGCGTATTTATTATCCCAAATATTTTGGTAACTCTGGGTTCAAGTTATTATTCTCATTCTAGGGAAAACTCAGGATAGCCAGAATTTGAAGCGGGATAACAGTCAAGAATTATAGATTCCGGGACCCGGTATCCTCAAACCAATTTGCAGCCAGCTCATAATGAGGCCACCGTGGAAAATAGAAAGCAATTGAGGGGCTGATGCTTAAACAAATGAGCAACCCTATCTTTACGTTGGGCGATCAAAGAGTTTGAGATGTCAAATACACTACCCCTGAGCATTTTGGTGATAATAAATATGTGAGTGTGATGTGTTTGCCACTGGTTTTTAAAAGCTGGTTCAGGCAATTGCTGAGTAAATACTTTTAATGTTAAAAATGCTTTCTTTATGATTAGGCTGCTGTGCAATTGCCATTGAATGTGCATATATTATGGAGGCTCCTTCCATCTCAAGTCCCACCTCAAGACAGCTGTGTTATTCAGGTGCAGCCGGCACAGGTAACCAGGGGGGGGGGATCTGGGGGGGGGTGGGGTAGTGGTGTGGAGGCGGGGTGGTCGAGGGGGGAAGTGGACGGATGACGGGATAGTGAAAGTAAATTAAATAAATAAAACTGCTTACTTTGCGCTCGCCGCATCGCCACATCAAGGTGGTTTTATGTTTTTTTATTTTACTTTCGCTATCCTGTCATCTGCCCACTTCCCCCCTTACCCGCCCGCCCCACCACAGTTACCTGTGCCGGTCGCGCCTGCTGTTAGTACCTTTGTGAATGTAGAGCTGAGGGCAACTGATGAGCTCTCCTGCTCTGCCATTTGCTACAGACCTTCTATTCATGGAAATACCTGACAGCCCAAGGAGTTCGGACAAGCTGCCCCAGAATATAAAAAAATATATATTTTTACCTCTTTGCAGAGACTGCCCATGATCAACCTCCATGTAGGGGTGGACTGAGTGCTAACTCTGGCAGGTGTGCACTCACCTTTCTGTGTAAACACTTGCTTGTTTCACCTCTGTAAGTTATCCTCCATCTGTCATTTCACAGTACATACTATTGTTCATCTGCTTGGCATACAACACAGGTCAGTCTCTACCCTGAGTGATTTGACCATCATTAGAAGCATTCCTCAGCCACATACATATGTGATCCTCTGATAATGCTAATCTATGCAGAAGTCTGACACCTTTGCTAGCAAAATTGAGTTTTTGCCCTTGTTGGACCTCTGTCAACTTCCTCAGCAAGTAAGACATCTAGGCAGACTACATGACATCATTATCAAGATCTTTCCTTCCTGCACATCAAGCTGTTGACCCTGTCTCATTATCACACTTGGGTTTCCAACTTCTATCGAAAACCTAACCTTAAACTTGTAGGCAAACCGGTTTTAGGCAAAAGCTCACAATATGAACACTGAGAAATTTAATATTCATGTGTTAACAGCTTTTTTATGTTCCCCTCTGGTCATCATCTTATAGTGATTGAGATCAGATATTGATTGTGCACAGTATGGTAATGGCCCTACAAATCTGGTAAGTGGATGAGTATTCAGATCATGGCCATTAGCACAACATTAACCCATCGCTTCTTATGAGAGTGAATCGCAGACCGCAAATTGTGAACAGTTTTTCCAGAAGTATCAGTACTCACATCCCCTTCTTCATGATAATATTGACCTCTTTCCAGTTAGAAAGGAATAGATCTTTATTGAAAGTCAACAGTTCAGGTCTAACATCACAGTGACAGCAATCATTACAAAGACAAAACAGGATATTATGATTATAAATTGTGAACTCAGTGCTGCTACTTTGTAGAGCATGTACAATTTGACCACAATAGATGCGCTCTTTTCAAAATCTTAATTTAAGACTTTTATCCATTACTACATTTGCCTTAGTTCACACCTTGTTGTACTCACTTAAGCATTACTATTATAGATCTAGTGGGTGTTAGTTTCAACTCTGCAGCAGTGAAGCTAGGGGTTGACCTTTTTTACCAAGTGAATTGAGAGACAGAATATCTTAGCCATTCCTTGGCTGTCGGCAAGTGAATAATGTGCTCAGTCTCGTGCTATAGACCTAGTGACTGGAATTCTGTGATCCTTGCTATGAAAAAAGTGGGTAATGATATCACTCACAAGCTAGGGAAATCACCACATTTGGAGACAGTGGATTACCATTAAAGTGTTGTGCTTTAAAGACAATGGGTGGCATTTTCAGCACTCTGTGATGGAGATAACAGGGGACTTTTTTAGTGCTCTCTCATGAGAGGTGTCAGTGAATGGGTAGGAATAGAGTCCACATCTCTACTATCTAATGAGGATTTGTGTCCATCACACCAACTGATCATCTTTATTGTTCAGAAGATACAGTGATTTCATGATAGAAGAGTCTCCTCAAAAAATCCCCTACCATATTGTGCAGTGCTGCAAACCCTTCCGGTAAAGAAGCCTCCTTGCAGGCTTTTGTGACACCAGCTCTGAGGAAATGTTCGAGAGGCTGAATGGAAAAGAACATGAAGTTAGTAAGGGGGAAGCCTTTAGGAAGAGATCACTCATCCATATGGCTTTCAATTTCATTTAGCACATTCATTTCTAACTATATTAAATGATTACTCCACATAAACGACAGATCTTGACCAACTAAGCAACACAATCACAGTCATCTGACACTACTTGGGACATGGCCCTTCCTAGTGATGAATAAGCATCACTTTAAAAATTAGAGGAAAATATCAAGCTCCATCTTCAGGAAAGGAGTTCCAGGCAGTCAAGGGGATTGAAGTAATCCAGATCCTTGTGGTGGACAGGTGATCCACACTCTCAAGGGGGTCAGTGGTTGACTGGGGATAGGTAATCAGTATCACCACGAAGGAAGAAGTGATCAGAAGCTTTACAGGGGGAGAATCCTCAAGAGGTAGGAGAGTATGATCTTCTGTGGCAAGTGAAGTTCAGGATCCCAACAGATTTGATGCAAATACCCAAAAGAGAGAGGTGATCATAATTCTCAGAGGGGAGAGTTGATAATAATCTTAAGATAGAAGTTGTTGATAAGGCTGCTCTGAGGGGGAGGGTGCCATTGGGTGTTACAAAGTGTACATGGTCAGTTTCCAAACTTCTAAATGTTTTCTTTAGGACATTTATGAGGCATATGTGAACTATAACTATTAAGAAAACATACAAGGACAGATTTAAAAAAAAATTGAAAACCTTTTCCAAATTGTATAAACCAACTCATGAAAAATAAGGTAGATGTTGGTCCAACGATGGAGGTTAAAGGGAAGAAGTGATCTGGATCCCTAGTAGGGGGTCCATGATTAGAATTCTTATGGGTGGTATCAAGTACAATTGTAACAATGAAACCAGTTGGTTATTGTGCTTGTCTCAATATTATAAAAAAAGGAAAAATAAGTTATACATTAAAAAGTTGTGAACAAGTTTGTTTTTAACTCCTAGTGAGGCAGGAAAGCTAAGAAAGTGAAGGAAGAAAAAATGAAATGGTATTGATTCAAAGTTTTGCTTTTTTGACACACTGAATCTCCAAAAGCATTACTTTCCTATGTAGTGGTGCAGTGACCACACATAAAGGCAGTTTCTCCCAAGAAAATGGAAAATAAAAGGGTTATAAAAAAGAATGCACAAGTGTAAATAATTTCTGTGATTCCTTAGATTCCATCTGCACTACTGTGACCCTCATTATGAGTGGCCTATCATAATCTGCTATTTTGATGTGTCTAGGAAGGGCAAATAACAAGGACTCAAATTTTGGGAGCAATAACATATGGGAGTCACATTTCATTTACTGTACTTGTTTTACCCCGGGCTTTTGATGAAACACAATAGAGCTGCCATATTACTCCAAACCTCATGATTCCAATGAGACCTGTATGATCAGAATTATTGTGCCACTTATAATGAAGGCCCAACTATGATATCCTTGGTGAAAAAAAGAGAAGACCCAGATAATGACCACTCAGATCTGTGTTCCAGGTCAGATGTGTCGAAAGCTACAGAAAAATCCAGCAGAGATCTGAAAGACAAGCATAGAATACCCCCAAACACAACATTTTCTCACTAGACACCCCCTTATGATTCTCTTCGATACATCATGGACATAATTCATACAAACATACAGTAGATATTTCTGAGGGGTACATTTGCCCCAGACATACCTTTATCAGGCCAAAGGTGTTTTCTTTCGGCAGGCTTGCCTGGAGGTATAATACCTCTCGGAACACCCCTGGTAGTTCCATAGCCAGCTGGTCTGGAGGAAGCAGAGTCGCCATTGGGCCAAGTGTCAGTAACACCTGTTCACGGATCTACAGGAAGTAACACAGAAGAGAGTACATGCCTCTGACCTCTGTATGTGTGAAGCAAGGGGACACTGATTGTTTTTGTATGGCAAAATACTTGTGGTGGAGACGCATGTTTATGTCAGGAAGTTCTTACCATAGTCAAAAGGTAACATTTCTGTCCTAATTGGAGAAGTCACAGTTTCTTGTTTTATTTATCCCATGTTACAATCACTTTACAGCGGAAGCCAACTTGCTACATATTCGCAAGACCCATGTAATTTGATTTACTTCCATGTCCGGATTTAGGCCCACACGCATCAAAGGAAAAATCGGTTGCAAACAGGCAGATTCTCAGAATCTGCCCCTTTGCGACCGGTATTTTGGCATTTGGGATGCATCATCCCAAATGCAAAAATCGCAAATTGCGATTGCACTTAAGGAATCGCAAATTGTGATGCCTTGAATGCAATGCAAGATGCCTTTTAAAATAGCGATTTCGCTATTTGGGTCCGCTATTTACAGAGAAATTATACCGGATGGTAAATAGCGAAAACTTTGAAAAATGCACTAAAGTGCATTTTTTTAAGTTGTAGGTAACACACACACATGCCCTTGGGGCATGTGTGTGCACAACATGTGTGCACAGTTCAATTTCAGGGGTGCAACAGGGTGTCCTTTCGACACCCTTGTACCCTTGGTATTGCATGCACAATTTCCCATTCATTCCTATGGGCCTGTAGGCCTATAGGAATGAATGGGAAGCCATTCCTTAATTGTGACTCCCAATTTGCGAGTCGCAATTAGGGAATGTTTAGGAATCGCTATTTTTATAGCAATTCCTACATGCATAGGCTTGTGTGATACCTTAATTGCGATTCCTTAATAATCGCAATTAAGGAATCGCGAAAGCCTACCTTGATGCGTATGCCAGTTAAAGTTTTACTTTCTGGTAATGGTTAAATAGTATTGTTGACAACTTCTAACCATGAAAGACAGCATGGCATATGCCTATGAGTAAATTCAGGCGTGATGGGTAGAATGGATTAACCTAAACCATTTGTACTTTGGGTTGAATTCTAATCCATCACTCTTTTGCTCAGTTTTCCACTACAGATAATGATCAACAGTTTGCAAATCAGCCCCGTTCATTCTACAATGGGAATATTCCATTTGAAGCTAGTATGTTTGCACTAAATGTGAGTATATGCAAAGTCAGACCAATGTTTGGCTGACTGGGCCTCATTAATGCCGCTCTGCATATGGCCTATGGCACAATGGACTAGGGCATCCCCATTTTGATGCAGCCATCATGATAAGCACTTAGGCCATCTCAGCTAGAAAAAAAGTGATGAATGGAGTGCTAGATTTAATCTAAACCATTGGTCATTAATTGGGATTGAATTCAAGTCCAATGTCTTTTGTTGACTTTGCTACTAAAGACAGCCAGTGACCAACCGCATGGTATCAGTCTGAGCCATCTTCCAGTAGCAGCAGTCAAGACCTGTTTATTTTTCTCAGTGAAGCACCATAGATGCTCACTCACTGACAGCTGCATGCTATTTATTACCACTGTTCATGCAGAGAGAGGGGCATCATGATCCTCACAAAGCTCCACCTTTTGTGTATCATGGCCCCTTCCTCAAATGATCCATGGTGATCAAAGGGATATTATTTTTGGCAGTTTTGCACATTTTTATAATGCATGTGGTACTGGTGTCTCAGTAGATAATAGTAGCATGCTTTATCTCTCTCAAGAATCAGTTCTGACTTGAAAACTTACCTTGCACTTTTCCTTGGTGTTCATGCATGGTATGTCAAGATAGACCTTGCAGATAACATAGCCCTTCAAATATTGTGGAACAAGCGTTGCTTCTGTGCTCCGGGCAAATGCCCAAGTTAAGGATTGAAAGGCTGCAGAGAAAATACAAATCAGTTCTGTCCAGTTGCCCACTTATACTCTCTCTATACTCACCCTTACCCCGACCAACTTTCCCCTTCCCCAGAATGCATGTTTGTGGTTCATGAAAATCAAGGGGAGGGTGGGCAGTTTTTAATGACTTTTGACACATTCTAATACCTCAGCTGTTGCTCAAAATAATAGAGAGCATATCAGTTTTACATACAATGTACAGAATCTGTCCATTTTATGAAGAAAAGCGAAATCATTTCTCAGAGATTAATTCAACACCCAGAAGATTTTGGAAAAATTCACAGACAAACTCTGCAGCTGTTGATTAAAATGATACATACAATTATATAAAATTATCCCTGGTGTTTTCTGAAAAATTGCAAGTAATCTTGTAGTGGGTGCTCGCTCCCTCCAGTTTCAGAGATGCTAGTTTATACTTACCTCGGCAGAAATACCAACAGTGAGCAAAAGTTCTTGCTTTCCTCATGATGGGTAGAAAGCGTTCAAGTATTAAACCCTCGGAGTACTTCATTATGGACACTGTGAGGTGACAACAAAAAAACACAGCTCAGACTGGTTGCATAGTGGAGGCAAAAGCCTGTGGTGCCCGGGTGTACACAGGTGCCACAACAGAGATGGGCGTCCTGTGCCCTTCAAACTGAAACATACAACAGATAGACCTTAGGACTGGGATGTACTTTGAACTGAATGGTTTGAGTTGCTCTCTGGGCAGGAGAACATCTCCAATTGCACTCCTTTATATTTCAATAAATTATTCACTCTTATAAATTATTTTCCAAATCAATTTTATTCATTGTTGCTTTTTAATCCATTGTGTCATATTACTTTCTTCGGTAATACAAAGATGTGTTCTTTTTACACATTAATGCCTTATCATGCCCAAAGGAGTGCAATTGGAGACGCCCTCCCGCCCAGGGAGCAACGCAAACCATTCATGGAATTCATCCTCATACTCAGGAGGATTTACCAATTTGCACCAAAGACCATAACACCAATTGAAATAACATAAGTACACCGGAGTGCTGCGCTCCTTCCCCCTAGGGATCCAATATATGTACTTTGAACTGACATGGGTGGGACAATATAAAGGGAGAGCCTTGGGGTGTACATTGAAGTGAGATGGGTCGCCCAACAGAGAGAGGGTGCAACCTTTGGGCTTCCTTCGATTTGAAACAGGCGGCACACAAAGATTTAGAAGAGTACTTTTTTAGGTCCTTTCTGGAGAATAGCTGTGTTTCCTTGGAGGAGATTCTGGGAAAAGGACAGCCAATTCCCTGAGAGTCAAAGTCTAAAAGGAGGTTCTTTTTATTCTGGTTACTGGTGTTTCAAGTACAAGAGGCCATACTTGTTAGAAGGGTTGCTCATGAATTCCCTAGGCCCTGAACCTGGGAGCATCAATTTCCCCAAAATGAGAGGTCAGAAAGTAAAAATGAAGTGGAAGGGGGAGGGGCTAACGAGTAACAATGATATCACAGAGAGAGTACCAAATATGCGGAGTAAAATTCTTCCAGAAATTGTATGGATCAGTAACTTAATTTAAAATGTTCAAGTGAGACAGGCAAAGAAAAGTACTAGGTGGAAAAGCTGACGCTGAGAACCAGATTGGATTATACATTTCCAAGAAGCAGGCAGTAAGCAGGCTGATGGCCCAACAGTCTTTATCAGCTGTTAAACCCTATGTTTCTAAGTTTAACTGCCAGAGCTAGTGAGGTTGAGATTTCACAGTGCTGTACTCTCCTAACCGGAAACCCATGTCTGTAGCTATCACTACCCCATTGTGCTTTGAATATCGTCTATCTTGGATTGTGTGATCATTGTACCAATAGTGGCCAACAGAACTTAATCCATTTCTTACATCACTTAGCATGGTCTTCCCTGATGTAAGGATCTCTCAAATGCCAGGCAACTTACCATGACCTTGAATGACTTGTTGTAGGCACAACGCAACATATGGATGTGGGATGGCCTCCATCTCAAAAAGACCCAGGATGTTCCTAAGTATATCGTTGGGAAGCCAGCGAGCAAGCTCCACCATCACTCTGCAGCCGACTTTTTCCACGTTTGTGAACTCGGACAGCTATTCAAGATGATGGGAGATCAGTTAGCAATGAAGACCAACTACTTTAAAAAAACAATCCCTAGTATCAAACCGGCAGACCATAATCTTTAATTCTGTTGAATGTAATATCTAAACTTGAGGCTGGGAACATAGCTGTTGTCAAATACTAAGGGGGAGATTTTCAAACCTTTTGCACTGGTACCAGCGTGAATACTTTTTTTTGCTATTTTCTTTCCAGCGCAAAACTTGAATTGTGCTGGAAAGCACCCTATAAGTAGCGCAAAGCAGCGCAAAGCACTGCTTTACGTTACTTTGCACCGAGGGGGCGTTACATGGGTGGTATATGGGCGTTCCAATGCAACCACCCAATCCTTTTGATGCAAAACCATATTTACAAAGATTTGTAAACATGGTTTTGCACCAAAAGTTAGCACCCCTTCAAAGGAGGCGCTAACAGGAGAAATGCTTTAATTTCTCTGTGCTTTTCCAACTTTCCATGCATGCTGCACATATGCAACGTGGGAAAAGCTTTGCATCATGCCTAGCATAGTATTTTGTACAGGAAGGGTACCCTTCCTGTACAAAACCTATGCTACACTCATGCACGCACCCTGGCGCTGCAGCGCTAAGATGTGTGCATGGTGCACAGCTGCTGAAATTAGCGCCGGCACAAAGGAAAGGGGGGGAGAGAGCCCCTCTACTGCTCCTTCTCTGTCACGCAACGTAGCACAGCCTCGCTGGGGGCTGCGCTGCGTGAGTTTATAAAAAGATCTCCCTAACTGCGGTGGCAAAAATCTATGAATATGATGTCTATGACTGCAGTTGGGAGACTGTGAGCTCAAGATCCATCATCAGTAAACCTTTTTTTTTTCCAAAACCTTTATTGATGACGGATAAGGAGTACACAGCTTCTCGCCTACAACCTGAAAAATCAGGCCGGCAGCAACATCAGTGTCATGAGTGTAATTTACGTGCTTGAAAGAAACATAGAGCTAACACAGCATGCCGCCTACAACCCGTATGGGCCGGCCGCGATATAAACTAACGAGAGCTGCGTAAGCATGCATTATTTAGCAAGTAAGTTAACAAGGCATGTCCAAACAGTAAATGCTTGAGGTTTCTTTTTCAATCATAACAAACCTTTGGATCTAGTGCAAACTGTTCCCGCCCATGGTATATCCACCATACTCTGTATGGGGAGTGAAGAACCCTTCGGTGCAGAGCATCAGTGTAGTACCGGCAGCAGTTTAAATCCACCATTGCCGGAAATGAAATTACTCCGCACCGCATAAATCAATCCAATTAGCATGGGGGGGTATAACTAATGATCAGATCAGTGAACTCAACAAAGTACTGTCTCCTCTGATGCCATGCCATGTGTGTTACCGTAGAGTAGGGAATCCGCAATCATCAGTAAACATTGAATACAGTGTAGAAGGCCTGAGTAGCCCAAGACGCAATGCATGTATGTGTGTGCTGCGTGGAGTAACTGCACTGCAATACTGAAATGAGTGCAGTGTGTGTTTGAAGATAGATGGTCTATGCAGACCAAACCACATAGCATTTATGTGTATGTTGCATGGAGTAACGGATTGCAGCGATGAGCACCTAGGATATTATTTAATAAGATGTTTCACAGGTGCACTCAAAGCATACCACAAAATTACTCAGATCAAGTGTTCACACATCCCTTAGTAAATGCTATGTGCCTGAGTGCTGAGGAAGGACCAGCATAATATCTATGATTATTATATTATCTGTCTGAGAATCAAGACATTTGCCTTTTTTACTAATTCAGTGGGCTTCTTCTTTATGAGGGAAAGAATCCTGTAAACAAGATTGAGATGGTCAGGACTGCTACTCATCACTACACTCCTCCTTACGCCTCATCTCTTCTCGCTACACCACGAAAAGGGGATGCTAGTCAAACAAGTGATCAATGAACCCACTGTAGCGTCTGGGATGTGGAGGAGGGATAGTTGTGGGGAAAGGTATCTTGTCACCTGAAGGATGGCAGATATGACTTGAGCAGTTGTTACTGGGTTTTTTGTTTGTCTCTTTGTAAGAGTAGTGAGTTCACTTATCCTAGACAGTGAAGCTTATTATCTATAATTTCCTTGACGAGGGGAACCTCAAAAGGGGCTGACACAGGTTTAGATGTAGGTGAGCCTGCAAAACATCTACCTGACCATTTCTATGCATTGCAAACTGGTTGCACGTATTGACAGCCAAAACATTGACAAGTATTTAAAGGTATAAATATAGATTGTCTCAACTTTGTTAAACTCCACATGCACATACCTATGACATTTGTATCTTTACTGTACATGAATGTTGAGTTAATAGTAAATCTATACTTACCAATTTACACTTCCACAATATTTGTTTTTTTATGTTTTTGCTATGATATTCATGTAGCAAATATTTCTGTAGTTAAAATTGTGACATACAATCTTTTAAGCAGCTAGCCCACTTTAGATATATTTTATACCCTATTAATGCATTAATAAATGCTCTGACCACTGAAACATGGATGCCAGTATGAATAAACAGCAGTAACTTTTTACCTTAATTGAAACTAATGAGAACTGCCGCACATCCCTCGTCTAGGTATTCCTAATCATGTCTAACTCATGGTGCTCTTGTGGTGAGCTAATTGTCCCATATCTCTGAAAAGAATGTGTAAAGTCAGAAAGTTCCTGAATTTAGATAATCTGGTAGAGACTATCACAATGTTTCCAAATTTGTTATTTAGAAGCATCTACTTCTCTAACTCCACAAAAATAATTACATTAAAGGGTGGAGAACTAGTCCTGCCAACTTATATGCAGATAAACATGTGTTTTATATATCCACAATCGGTATAACCGATCGTTTAACTCACTTGGAGAGTCAAATTGCTACGGTATCAACAACATCAGTAGCATTCTTAAAAACCACTGCATATGATTGACAATCAAACCGACCCTTCTCCAACATCGCCAGCCAACCCCTATGTTTATCTCAGACCCAGATGAACAGCTGACGTACAATTCCCCTCAATAACCAATTTCACAGGCCGAAATATCAAGCCCCATGATGTTCCTAAGGGAGACGATGGATCTAGCGAAAACATACAACCCTACAACATCCCTGGACACCCCCACCTTCAAGATATAGGTGATTTCTGGAGTAGAATGAGACCTTAACCCTCCATAGTTTGCCAGGCCACCAGCACAGTACATCAAAATACCTACCGTACCCCTCTTCCAGAAGCCCAGAAGCAGCAGCAATTCAAACTGCATGCTCATAAACTGTAGATTAGCCATCAAGCATGCAACAGAGCTGGCAGAAACCATCCTGAACAACGACATTGACATCACATTAATCACAGAAATGTGATTAAATGAATATTCCTATATTATCCTTCCTATCCTTATTATTATTATGCAATTTGTAATGCATGCATCTACCCCTGAGTGTTTACAGGCACAGGATAATGCACAGGTCTGATGTGATAAGCTAAAATAACCAGGTTTTCAGACCCTTATGAAAGCTCAGGAGAGGATTACAATTCCTTAACGCAGAGGGGAGAGAGCTCCACAGTTTAGGGCTTAGATTTGCAAAGGAGCTGACTTTTATGTGGGTTTTTACGAAACCTTGGTACAGAAAACAGAATTTGATTTGAAGATCTTAGGGAGCGAGTCGGCTGGTAGGGAGCAACCAGTTTCCGAATGTATTGAGGTCCTAAGACATGTTCAGGGCCAACTGGCCGTAGCGGGAGTTTTCTTAGTGAGCTAGAGGGGTTTGGGCCGGTTTTGTACCGGTGAGAGTTGTTTTGTTACTGGGGGCCAGTTTTGCAGCAGTGCTGCAAAATCATCCCCCTGTAACAAAAGCACAGCAGCAGTGTTTCCCACGAATGTATAACGTTACAACGCATACATTCACAACGCATACCATCACAACGCAACTTTTATAACGCAAGATCCATTACAACGCATGCTATTACAACGCATGCCATTACATCCCATATGCTATTACAACGCATACCATTACAACATAAGTATAGGTAAGTATTTAATTTTTTTATTATTAGTTTAATTTTAAAATAATTACAAAAATGTTTATTAATTTATTTAAATTATTTTTTTCTTTTTTTTAATATATTTTAAGTTAGTATTCTAACTCCTGGGGGGTGTAAAAGTAGGGTAAATGTTGGATAGTGTAGGGGTTAAAATTACTATTCTAACTCCAAGGGGGTGTAATAGTAGGGTAAGTGTTGGATAGTGTAGTGGTTAAAATTACTATTCTAACTCCAGGGGGGTGTAATAGTAGGGTAAGTGTTGGATAGAGTAGGGGTTAAAATTACTATTCTAACTCCAGGGGGTTTAATTCAAATAATTAAAATAAATTACCTTTTAAAATAAATTAAATTAAAATTAAATGTAATTAAAATATTAAAATGTATTTATGTTTGTTAAATTAAAATGTAAAAAATATTAATTGTAATTAAAATATTATAATTATTGTAAGTAAATTAAAATTAAATTTAATTAAAATATTAAAATTAATTTAAGTAAATTAATTAATATTTAAAATTAAATTAAATTACAATTAAAAATAATTAAAGTAATTAGGAAAATGAAATTAATATTATTTAAATTAAATACTTACCCATACTTACGTTGTAATGGTATGCGTTGTAATAGCATCTGCGTTGTAATGGCATGCGTTGTAATAGCAGGCATTGTAATGGATCTTGCGTTGTAAAAGTTTTGTTGTAATGGTAGTGCGTTGTGAAAGTTGCGTTGTGATGGTTGTTCCCGTTTCCCACCAGCACCCTTCCACCCCAGACTGATCCGACATAATTGCCAGGGCTGGTTTGCGTTCTCGGTCCGGGCCTGGTCATGTTTTGCTTTAAACATAAAGCAAAATACTTTAAACACAAAGCGCTTGATGATCCTCAAACAATGCAATTCCAGAAACATATGGGAGACTGAGGCAGATTTTGGTAAGTGGAAGAGCAGCCTAGCTGCAGCATTTTGCACCACCTGAAGGTCGCTGAACCAGGAATCATGTTAGCGCCTAGATACAATACATTAAAATAGTCTGGATAGGATTAGGGCCTGGATGACCTTTCTTTGAGGTACTAAAGGGATCAGCCAAAGAATCTTTTTCAGCCACCTGAGAACTACAAAGCACGTAGCAGTGACACTAGTCCGGATTTCATGGGGAGTTTATTATCCTTGAAAATGCCCAGATTTTTCACCAGAGGAGACAGGGTGGGCAGGGGACTCCAGCCAAATTCTAGAATCTCACAATGTGAGAAGCTGGCCAGGTATATTATGGACACTTAAGTAAGTGGGCACCCTGCACCAATCCAGACAACCCTTATGGTGATTTAAGAGGTCTTAGACAACCTTAGAAAGCTTTCTAAGTGGTAGCTGTGGAGAGCATCCTTCAGGCATAGTCCAATAAGGATGATACCAAATATTTAAGTTCGCTACTACCTAGAGGATTAAGTGAAATTGATACCTAGCTATCTTGACCTAGGACTTACATCGTTTGACTCGCACCGAACAACTTAAAAGAATATATTAGTCTAACGACAAAAGAGACATTGACAATATGCAGTAGAGAAAAAAGAATACCCTGAAGAAGTTCTGTTGTACATAAATCTAAAGAAAATGAAATAGCATTTAAATATACACCAAGATTCAGCGTCTCAATAAGGACTTTGATATATATTTTTGGACATTCTGTGCAAGTGGTGCTGTACCATATTTGGGGGAAAAAAATAGTCCATATGGAGTATAAAGCAGCTTGTGTTAACAGAATGCAATCTTATAGTATCAATTAAGTGAAAAAGAACCACACAAGGTATTTGTAAAAATATTTAGTTATTATATAATACTCTCTAACACGTTTAGAAATCTCCTACCCGAAGATAAACACAATGCACACAATACTATGCATATAGCTACTGTAAATAGTACTGAATATACAGTAGGCCCTAAGGGAATGCCTAACCATTCACTAAGAAAGTGGTATAAGAACCACGACCCGGGTCAAGATAATGTCGAGAGGACGTAGAAGTGCTGGGGACCCAAGGAATCACCCAAGTTGAGTGAGGGGGAACCCCGTGGAGAGCGTGTGAAGTGTGGGAACATGACTGCTCCGTACAAGTCTACGTGTAAGTCTTTGTTGGATTTTTAAAGATTAAGGACCCTTCCCAGTGGATCCTGAAGAAACCCCATAGAAGTCAGAAGGTTGGAGAGCGACCCCACCTGTGTATACCCTAGTACCCATGTTACCTACACCAGGGAAGCTGGGTGCATAGGTGTGAATTGGTGTCGGAAACCGAAATTGAACACAATGAAGGACTTCAGGAAAGTGCCACTGCTGAAGAAGGAGAAAGTGTCCGGTGGAATCTGAAGGTGGATTCTAGATGAGAGGTACCTGCAAGCAGAGGGGATAGAGCCTATGTCACTCAGGAGTGACCAGGAGACTTGGAAGATGAATGCCCTCCGATGTCGGATGTTACAGGGGAGATGACAATGACCTTGACTCTGCAGCTGTGTGGACCAGGTAATGCTGTGGAAGACCAGGAGCCGTGCACAAGCTGTACCACATCAGATTTTGAGTGCGGAGGGGTTGGTGTCCGGTGGGAGCACCAACAATCCTTGGCAAAAGCAACTAATGCAAAAGACGAAGAAGGTGCAATGTTGGAACCAGCAAGGTCCAGGGGACTCACCACAAGCAGGGGAGTCAGGGCAGGCCCTGAGCAATCAGGAGAGCCCAAAAGAAGCAAAGGAGACCCTCATATCGACCCACAGGCAGGAAGCACTGGAGTCGCGAGAGGACCTCAAGCAGCTCATCAAAAGATGCAGGCCACAATGCACACGATGCGGTGTGGCTAAAGATTCTAGTCACTCGAGGTTGGGGCTACTTGGAGCCCAAAGATCTTCTCTGAAGGAAGCCAACAAGCCTTTGCAACTGCAAGTTGATATGGTGCACAGGGGTTCAGGGATTGCAGCCCCCACAAGGGATACATGCCTACAACTTGGTGAAAGGGCAGGGCAGGCCTCAAGAGTTGTGGAGAACCACCACTTGTGTCGCAGAACCTCTTGGAATCCGGAGGAGCTCAGGATCAGCAGATAGGTCGACTTAGTTGTGGTGCCTGCGAATGCAGGGAAGTGACTCCTTCACTTCAAGGGAGATTCCTTCAGGTGTCTTTGATGTCCACATGCCTTGGAAGGTTCCGTTATGGTGCACAGGCACAGATAATCCAGCAGACTGCAAGGTACGAAGTTGAGCCTAAACAAAGTCCAGCAAAGTCCAGAGTGCCCAGTTGGTAGAAGAATAAGTGGTGTCTGATCTGAATTGATTTGACAAATCCAGGAACCCACCCACAGGTAAGCCCTTAAGAACCCTAAGGAAAGGGTTGGGATGATTCAGGGGACCCTCCCAGAAGAGGGTCTGGACAGGGGGAGGTTTCCCCCATGTCCTTTGTCCAGTTTTGCGCCTGAGCGGGACCCAACCGCTCCCAGAGCTGGCTTGAACTGGACTATGCATGGGGACACCAAATGTGCCTCTCTTGCAGTTTGAGTGGCGCTGGCAAGCGCACCCACCCAGCCCCAATACACTAAATCCTGTCTGGGAGGTGGTCACACCTCCCTTTGACAGGATGCCTATTGTTCTGCCTTCCCCTGCTTCAGCTTTGCTCAGCAGCAGTAGGGCAGAATCATGTCTCTGGTCGGCAGCAACCATTTTGTGCTGTCCGGGTCTAGAAGGCTGGCACCAGGAGTACTGCGAGCCTAATAGAGGGCTTTTCCAAACATGATAGGATTCATTGCAGCCAGTTTTGAGATAGTCATCGCTTATTTACGTGTGTGCCCCTCTATATGGTATATGGCTGCTTTACTTACAACCTGGAAGAATGAACTTCGTAGGCTGTAGGCGTGTCCTGCTCATGTAGGGGTACCCTCACATTTAGAACCACAACCCTGCCTTCAGGATTGCTAAGGCCTGCTATAGGGGTGACATATAGGTTTTAAGTACAGTGTCCCTAGATATAGGAAACCTATATCTTTGGTAAGGGTGCTAGCACCATCTTATACAGGCTGAAATGGCAGACCTGTAGCTACATTTTGAATGTTCTCCCATTAGTGGCACAATGCATGCTTCAGCCCATGGGGGACCTCTGGGGTACCTATGCCCTGGGTACCTTAGTACCATATACTAGGGACTGATAAGGGTACCCCAATATCCAATCTGGGATGTACCTAAGTACTGAACACAACAATTTAAGGGAGAAAGCAGATAGACTGGGTCCTGATTAACAGGATCCCAGTCAGACTAGTCAATAACAGCTTAGCAAACAGGCAAAAAGTGGGGGTAACTGTAGGAAAATAGGATCTGCTTCTTATGGTTACCGGCACTTTTTGCTTGATGTAGTACTGTTTTGACTAGTCTGACCGGGATATTGCTAATCAGGACCCCAGTTTATATGCTTTCTCTCTAAAACTGTTATACTTTGTACTAGGTACACTCCAGATCGGATACTCGGGTACCCTTGTCAGACCCTAGTATATGGTGCACATATACCCTGGGCATAGCTCCCCCCGAGGTCTCCCATGGGCTGCAGCAGGTATTATGCCACACATGACATGAGAGACAATACAAAATGGAACTAGAGGCCCACCATTGCAGCCTGTGTAAGTTGATGCATGCACCACTTACGAAAAATATAGGTTTACTATTTCTAAAGGTCACTGCACTTAAAACCTATAAGTTACCCCTATAGAAGGCCTTTACAATCCTGAAGGCAGGGTGCTTGGTTCTATGTCAGAGGGTGCCCCTGCATGAACAGGAGACCCCTGCAGCCTACGGAGTCCATTCACACAGGTTGTCAGTAATGCAGCCATAGGCTTACATATAGTGGCATTACGCGAATGCGTGATGACCAACTCTAAAATGGCTGAAACTAACCCTATCGTGTTTGGTATCAAACATGTTGGAATCATACCCCCACACCAGTAACCAATGTAGGAGGTATCATTCCACCCCTCAGAAGCGAGCTTCGGGGTACCTGATGTTCCCGGTACCAGCCTTCTGGTCCCGGACAGCATAAAATGGTTGCTGCCGACCAGAGACACATTTCTCCTTTCCTGCTGCTAAGCCAAACTCGAGGAGAGGAAGGCAGGACAATAGGCATCCTGTCACAGGGAGTTGTGATCACCTCCCAGACAGGATTTAGTGTATTGGGGATGGGTGGGTGCGCTTGCCAGTGCCTGAAAGTCTGCATGAGGGGCACATTTGGTGTCCATGTGCATAGTCCAGTTCAAACCAGTCCTGGGAGCCATTGGCTCAAGCTCTGGCACGAAACTGGACAAAGGACAGGGGAGTATCCTCCCCATTGTCCAGACCCTCCCCTAGGAGGGTCCCCTGAATCTATTCAACCCTCTCCCATGGGTACTTAAGGGCTTACATGGCTGTAGGTCCTTAGATTCGACGTGGACAAGATTCTGAAACCAGAAACCACTGAACTTTGACAGTCTGGACACTTGGACTTCGCTGGACTTCGTTTGGGCCCGACTTCATCTCCCACTCAGTCTGCTGCGTCGTCTGTGCCTGTGCACCAAACAGGATCTGTGCTGGACCTGCGGAGCATCAAGGACAACTGAAGACAATCTCCCATGGAGTGAAGGAGTTACTCCCCTGCATCTGCAGGCACCACATCACGAAGTACCGGTCTGCTGCTCCTGAGCTCCTACGGACCCCGAAGATCCCAGCAAACACAGGATGTGGGTTTCTACGTCCCTCGAGGCCCGAGCTGCCCTCTCACCAAGTTTGAGGTCAGAATCTCTTGTGGGGGCTGCAACGCTGAACCCTGTGCACCGCGTACTTTTGCAAGTGCATGTGCTTGTTGAGCATTCCCGAACAGTGCATTGACCTATTGATAGCCCACACCTCTGGCACCATTTCATACCAAGATCTTTGTCCTCCTTGCACTAGTGCTCCGTGGGCTGTCGTTTTGTGAAATTGTTAGAGGTCCTCTTGCGACTCCTGTGCCTCCGGCCTGTGGGTCCACTTGAGGGTCAACTTTACTTTACTTGAGCTTCCCTGGTTGCTCTGGGCTTTTTCTGACTCCCCTGTGCATAGTGAGTCTCCTGGGCCTTGCTGGTCCTCCTCGCACACTTGTATGGCCTCTTGCGTGAGTTGCCGTTGCCAAGGCTTTTTGGTGCTCCCACTGGACACCAACCCCATAGCAGTCAACATTCTTCGTGGGATCGCTGGTATCCGGCTTCTGGTTGTCCTTGACATCGCCAAGTCCCCGCAGCTGCAGAGTCAAGAACTCCATCAACCAACCTGAAGCACCCGACATCAGTGCGCATTCGTCTACCGATCCTCTGGCCACTCTCCAGTGACCGAGACTCTGTCCCCTCTGCTTTCAGGTACTCCTCGACCAGAATCCACGTTAGGATTCTAACGGACAATTGTCTTCCTTCCAGCAGCTGCACTTCTTCGAAGCTCTCCATTGGGTTCGACGGCGGTTTCGAACACCACTTCAGACCTATGCACCCGGCTCCCCTGGGATAGGTTACTCTGGTACTTCAGTATTCACAGGTGGGTTGGCTCTCCAACCTTCCATCTTCCAAGTGGCATCTTCGAAGTTCACTGGGAAGGGTCCTTAAACTCTAAATCTTCAACGGCGACTTTCCCATAGAATTGTACAGACCACGTGTTTGTGTTTCAACACTGCAACTGTCCTCTGTAGTGTCCCTACTTACTCACCTTGAGTGGTTCCTTGGAGTCCAGTGATTCTACATCCTCTAGACACTGTCTTGACTCGAGTCGTGGTTCTTATACCAGTTTATTAGTATATGGTTTGGTCCCCCTCTGGGCCCACTGTGTATTATTGCTACTTACTGTCATTTCAGTGCATAAATATTATGTGCTTTGTGATTATCTCCATGTAGGAGATATTGTGTTGTACTAGAGAGTGTTATATTAGTAAATACATATTTTTATAACTACTGTGCATTCCATTAGGGCGTTGGAGAGCTGCCCACTGCTTTCTTGCAGCGCGAGAAGCAGAGAGTAAAATTGTATTTTAGATACCATTTATTTTCTGCTTCTTGTACTGCGAGAAAGCAGAAGGCAGGGGTATATGCCTGGTTGGGGGCCGGCTGGAGGTTATGCCTGATTAGGGTGGGTGTGTCAGGAGGAGTGGCCTACAACACTCTGAGTGCCCTGACTGTTTGGTCAGCCCTGACGCCGTTCAAAGCAGTCATGCAGCCTACATAGAGAAAATGGCCACCTTACAGGCACCCGGCAGGGCACCGTCCGGGACTACGCACCAATCACAACGCTGCCATTGCAGTGTTGTGGTTGGCTTACAGGAAGGGAGGGTCACTGGAGCATGCCTGTTACGGACTGTCCAGGAGCAGAGGCGGCACGGTACCCGGTCACCGGCAGTCAGGTAAGGTTTTTTTTGTTTGTTTTAGCCCCCGTATTGCAAGACGCGACAGTGCCTGATTGTAAACATTAATCCCAGCAAGGACTGTTACAGTTCTGCCTGACAGCAAGAGGTGAGGCTTTGAATATTTTATCCTGAAAGTCTCCAGGGATCACGCGACTGGTATTCTAGGGAGGCTCCACAGTCCCATGAACTGGGTTTGGGCTACCAATTTGTAGAATATCTTTAAAAGGGAACAGGAGAAACAGCTGGATGGGACTCTCATAGGCGGGGGAAACTATTCTATCCGTTCCATTGTTTGCACCATTCAATTAAATATCCTTCGATATTGTAGAGTTAGCGTTCCAGTGTCTGGATCGGCGTGATGACGTAGCACGCCGATCCGCCATTTTGGTGAGACGCGCGAAACTATCAGTGCGGGTGCCGGAGACAGAGAAGCAACAGGCTCGGCGCTCTCGGTGTGGTTACAGTAAATAAAGTATTGGCATCTACAGCAGACAGTGTCCTGTCATCTGTGGGGCAGCGAAGAACATTACAATGGCGACGAGGCTCGGATAGAAAAAAAAAACGGAACTAAGAAGAAAACGAGGGAAAAAAAAAAACTAATCCACGTGCAGATCGAACGATCCAGGCAGTGACACCAACAGTGCAGCGCACGCTGTACAGGACGTTGACAGCACTTCACAACCACAGAGAGCGCGGCAGGGCCATGACTGCACTCCCCGTGCTGCAGAGTGCCCACCGCAAGTCAAGAAGACAGGTACATGGGTCCCCGGACATAGGCAAACCCAGGCGAGAAGGGCAGGGGCGGCGGAGCTCCACTAGGCCACAACAGTAGGGCAGCTGGAGTACACAGCCACCCGGCCAAGGGCGGACGGCAAGGCAAAGACAAGGGACCACCCTGACTTGTTGCGTGCCCAGCTGGGGGACTAGCACTGATGACCTCAGGGGGCAGGGACGGCGGCGAGGCCCGAAGCACTCCATTAAGCCCGAAAAGAGAAGGGGAGGACAAGGATAACGCACCAGGGAGCCCCAAGGGTCAAGATGAGACGCCACCAGGAGAGAAGCGCGAAACCATGTGCGCGCAGGCGTTCTCAACAACGGCGCCCATACCGTTTCTACCCAAACCAGGTGAACCACTAATGAAGTGGGAGGACTGGAGGGAATATATTTCCAACTACATTGAGGTGCTGGAGGATGAGAATGAGGAACCGTTTACAAGTAAAAGAAAAAGGAGGATACTGCTTCACAATTTGGGCCCGGAGGGGCTGAGGGTGTTCAAGAATCTGGTACCCAAACAGAGACAGGATAACGACGAGGACGTATATGCCCATGCGATGGAAGAACTAAATGAACATTACAGACCGGCGGTCTGTGTCTCAATTGACCGATACAACTTCCAACAATGAAAACAGGAAGTGGGGGAATCAATCGATGAATATGTTGCGGCACTCAAAAAGCTGGCGTCCATGTGCAGATACGCGAATTTCCATGACGAATTCATAAAGGATCAAATAGTGATGCACACGACGAGTAAAGCTGTACAGGACAAGTTGTGGGCCAACGGGGACTCCTCCCTGAAGGAGCTAATGGCGATCGTCAAAAAGGCAGAATTAGCGAGGCGATGTGCAGAGGCAGCAAGAACGGAAACGTTGGCTAGACCCATGGTAAATAGAATTGAAGAAGAGGCCCGCAGGAGAGATAACAGGATCAAGGGACCACCACAGAAAGGCCCGAACAAATGGCAAGGAAATCCAGGGCCGCCCGGGAACCCGTCGAAGGGTGCCAAGAACCCGTGTTATCGGTGCGGCAGCGTGACGCACGAAGCGCATGATAGGAAGTGCCCGGTTTTCCGCGCCAAGTGCCTGTTCTGCGGGATCGTAGGACACTACGAGAAGGTGTGTCGAAGGAAAGCGACCAGGAATGTGGTGAAATTTGTGGACCATGGGCAAGATGACCAAGAGGGAAGCGACCATGAAGAGGACAACACAGTCCTTTGCATCTACGACCAGGTGCTGTGTGTGGACACCAAGAGATCAAGCAAACCAGTGCTGGACATGCATATTGGAGGAGTACCAATCAGCATAGTGGCAGACTCGGGGTCACCTTACACAATAGTGCAACGGGCGGTATGGAATGAAAAGTTCAAGCCACAACTGGGCCCAGAGCTGGAGAGGCTGGACATAAGGCCAGTATCGTATAATGGAGACCGCATACCCATGGTGGGTTTCAGACCACTCAAATTTGAATTTAAGGGACGCTGTGCATTCTGCAAACTGTATGTCTCAGAGAAGGGACCGTCGGTGCTGGGGTGGATGGACCAGGGTGACCTGGGCATCAAGCTAGACCTGGGAGGAGCGGTGCAAGTCTTGTTAACAGAGCCGGAACAATGGCCGTACCTGGAGAAATGGAAGACAGACTACCCCAGAGTATTTGGCGGGAAGGTAGGAAAGCTGGAGAAGTTCGTGCATAAAATCATCCTGAAAACAGAAGCGAAACCGGTAGCACACAGAGTGAGGAATGTGCCATTGGCGGTGAAATAAGCTGTGCAAGTTGAACTTCAGGAGCTGGAGAAGAAGGGCATAATTGAGCCTATCACGTGCGCAGAGTGGCTGGCGCCGTTGGTGGTGGTGATGGAGCCAAGCGGCAAGGTCAGGCTCTGCGTGGACCTGCGCGAACTAAATAAGAACATTGTGGTGGAGAAGTTCCCGCTGCCACGCATCGAGGAGATGTTGGCAAAGACCAGAGGAATCAAGTGGTACTCCACTATCGACTTAACATCGGCCTACCACCAGATAGCGTTGCATCCGAAGAGCAGGAGACTCACCTCATTCATCACACCCTTTGGGTGCTACCAGTTCTGCAGGATGCCGTTCGGGCTGGCGTCGGCAGCTGCAGTATTTCAAAAATTGATGCACCAACTCTTCAAGAACATGGAAGGCATCCAGTACTTCCAGGACGACATCCTGGTGATGGGCAAGGACAGAATGGATCATGACGCTAAGCTGTCTAAGGTATTGCGAGTGTTGGAACAAAGAGGACTAATGGCGGAGTGGGAGAAATGTCGGCTAGGAATGGAGAAGGTGACCTATCTAGGACACGAGATTGGGGTACAAGGAATCACCCCGAAGACAGAAAATGTGAGAGCCATCTGTGAGGCACCATCACCGACCAACAAGGAAGAGGTCAGGTCATTCCTAGGGATGGCCGAATATTATAGCAAATTTGTTCCCCACTTCGCAACAAAGACCCACCACATGAGGCAGTTAACACGAGAGAAGATGATGTTCAGATGGACGGAGGAAGCCCAGGGAGAGTTTGAGAACATAAAGAGAGACGTGGTGCAGGCGATACCGTTGCAGGGATACGACCCTCAGGGGAGTACAATCCTCACCACCGACGCCAGCGACAAAGGACTGGGGGCAGTCCTGATGCAAGACAGGGGGCAAGAAGTGGTGGAGACGCTAAGCTTCGCGTCCCGAGTGCTGAGTGAAACGGAAAAGAAATTCAGCGTCATAAAAAAAGAGATGCTAGCTGTGGTGTGGACTATGACAGATACAGACAATTTCTATGGGGAACAAGATTCCAGCTAAAAACAGACCACAAGCCCCTGGTAAAGGTACTTACGTCCAGTGGACATGCTAGCGCCACTCCCAGGATTGAAAAGATGACGTTGAAGCTCCTAGAATATAGGTATGACATAGAATACATCCCCGGCAACAGGAACAAGGTGGCAGATTACTTAAGCCGGGCAGCATTGATGGAAAAGGAAGAGGAGGATCAGGAGGCCATGGAAGAAATGGTAGCGCTGACGGAGGACCACGAAAGGGTCATCAGCAACCAAGAATGGGAGGAAGCCTACAGAGAAGACCAGGATCTACAGGAGGTAGTGAAATGCATAGTGAATGGGTGGCCGGGGAAGAAACATCTGAGTGGGTACCTACGGAGGCACTATGAGGTGAGAGAAGAACTTTCCGTGGACGACCAGGGAGTGTTCATATACAGAGGAGACAAGGTGATACCACCGAGAGGAATCATCCCCAGACTACTCACGCTACTACACGAAGGACACTTGGGGATAGGAAAGACGAAACTGAGGGCCAAGGAAGGGTACTGGTGGCCGGGCATGGACATACAAGCAGAACGCCATGTCAGGGAGTGCACCCAATGTCAGCAAGCAGACAAGACCCTAAAACCTCTGAGGCCAGCCCTGGGCAAATTTGACACCCCCACGAATCCATGGGAAGAACTATCTATTGACATTTTAGGTCCGATTCTCGATGGACAAGGAACACAGAAATATGTGTGTGTGCTCATGGACAGGTACTCCAAGTGGCCAGATGTGAGAGTGGAAGAGGAAATGGACACTGAAACCGTACTCAGATTTCTAACAGACACCTTCCTGAGGGAAGGGATCCCCAAACTCATACTAAGTGACAATGGTCCACAGTTCACCTCAGATAAGTGGGCCAAATTCATGGAAACAAATGGCATAGTTTCGAAACACACATCCATATACCACCCAGCGGGAAATGGACTGGTGGAACGGTTCTATCGGGTACTGATGGAATCCATACAGGCAGCAATAATGAGAGACAAGGACTGGGAGAGAGAGATATGGCAAATGATATGGGCGTATCGAATCACCCCCACGATCACAGGGTATAGCCCGTTCCAGATATTGAGGGGCCGAGATCCATTCACAAAGGACAACAGGGCATGGAAGGAAAAAACGGTAACCAGCAAATGGTCGCCAGCTGTGGTCCAAGCAAATTTTGAGAGAGCCCAAGCAGTGTACACACAACACTATAACTCTAGATGGAATGTGAGAGACACTGGATTGGAAGAAGGAGAATGGGTGAGAGTCAAGCTGGCGGTGCTGCAGAGGAAGGGGGACAGCAAGTACAGTAGACCTCTCCAAGTCAAAGAGGTGTACGACAGGGCTGCCTTGCTTAGTGACGGGAACGTATGGTCCCAAGACCGCATGGCGAGATGCAACAAAATACTACAGTGGGACATTGGTGATCAAGATCAGGACGGAATGGAGAGAAGCGGGGTGGAGCATGGGCAGACCATGGAGGAAGGAGAGACTGATGAAGAGAACATAAGGGGCGAGCAAGGGGCGGCAAGATCGCCCGGCGGAGAGATGCCCCGGCAGGTACAGAGGTCCCCGGAGAGCCCGAAGGCGGGAAGCAGTCAAGAAGGAAGAGGAGACACCCTGGGGAGAGCCAGTGGGAGAGAAGTGACCTCCACCCCGGTAAGGTGCACCAGAGGGGGGAGAGCAGTGATGAGGCCAGCCAGATTTCGGGACTATGATATGAGTGATGGACAGTAACTCCTTAGCGTTATTGAATGTATATATAAAAAGGGGAGATATGTAGAGTTAGCGTTCCAGTGTCTGGATCGGCGTGATGACGTAGCACGCCGATCCGCCATTTTGGTGAGGCGCGCGAAACTATCAGTGCGGGTGCCGGAGCCAGAGAAGCAACAGGCTTGGCGCTCTCTGTGTGGTTACAGTAAATAAAGTATTGGCATCTACAGCAGACAGTGTCCTGTCATCTGTGGGGAAGCGAAGAACATTACAGATATTGCAGAGGGATTTGTAAAGCGCCACGTCTGTCTTTGGCACGTCCTCCTAGCGCTATCTCGAACTGGTTAAGGGTTTGCTAAGAACCGCACAATTTTTGCTGAAGTGGCCATCCTAAAATACTGATTCGCAGACCACAATTTAAAAATTTTAAATAAAAAAAAAAAAATCATAAGATAACCAAAGAGCAGACTAGGCCAGTCCAGACGTTATGAACCAGAACCTCAGAAGTGCAGGAAACATTGAGAAATCAGAACACGAGCCTGGAGTCGGGACCGCTACCAGCAGGGACAGGACGGCCCATGTGCTCCTTGAAGGATGGAATACTCAAGAGTCAAAGTGCTTGGACCATGCAAACGGTAAGCAGGCATTATAAAAATACTGACGCAGTGCGCCGCCGATGAAGTAGAGGGAGCTCTCGGCATCTAGTAACAGATGTAGAGAACACTGCAGCCCAGCCCTGGCCCCTGGGTCCAGACACGTCACACTGCACACTGCAGAAAGCTCGTAGCTGTGTCCATTTCTGGTGCACACACATTCTCAGTGTGGGCAGTGGGCCAGAGTGGCCTCCTGGGAACAGACAATGCCGCTGGTGAACTGGACATAACACTGCACATGAAAAAGGGTGCACTACAAACATGTCCAGAGGAAACAGTGCACATAACAGACGGTGCACTGCAGACATGTCCAGGGGAAACAGTGCCCAGAACAGAAGGTGCACTCCAGACATGTGAAGAGGAAACAGTGCAGAGAACAGATGGTGCACTGCAGACATATCCAAAGGAAACAGCGCACAGAACCGAAGGTGCACAGCAGACATGTGCAGATGAAACAGTGCCCAGAACAGAAGGTGCACTGCAGACATGTCCAGGGGAAACAGTGCCCAGATCAGAAGGTGCACTGCAGACATGTCCAGAGGAAACTGCACATAACAGACGGTGCACTGCAGACATGTCCAGGGGAAACAGTGCCCAGAACAGAAGGTGCACTGCAGACATGTCCAGAGGAAACAGTGCAGAGAACAGATGGTGCACTGCAGACATGTCCAAAGGAAACAGCGCACAGAACAAATGGTGCACTGCAAACATGTCCAGGGGAAACAGTGCCCAGAACAGAAGGTGCACTGCAGACATATCCAGGGGAAACAGTGCCCAGAACGGAAGGTGCACTGCAGACATGTCCAGGGGAAACAGTGCACAGAACAGAAGGTGCAATGCAGCAACGACCAGGGGAAACAGTGCACAGAACAGATGGTGCACTGCAGACATGTCCAGTGAAGACAGTGCACGGAATAGAAGGTGCACTGCGGACATGTCCAGGGGAAACAGTGCCCAGAACAGAAGGTGCACTGCAGACGTGTCCAGAGGAAACAGTGCACAGGACAGATGGTGCACTGCAGACATGATCAGGGGAAACAGTGCCCAGAACAGAAGGCGCACTGCAGACATGTCCAGTGGAAACAGTGCACGGAACAGAAGGTGCACTGCGGACATGTCCAGGGGAAACAGTGCCCAAAACAGAAGGTGCACTGCAGACATGTCCAGTGGAAACAGTGCACGGAACAGAAGGTGCACTGCGGACATGTCCAGGGGAAACATTGCCCAGAACAGAAGGTGCACTGCAGACATGTCCAGTGGAAACAGTGCACAGAACAGAAGGTGCACTGCGGACATGTCCAGGGGAAACAGTGCACAGAACAGATGGTGCACTGCAGACATGTCCAGGGGAAACATTGCCCGGAACAGAAGGTGCACTGCAGACATGTCCAGAGGAAACAGCGCCCAGAACAGAAGGTGCACTGCAGCCACGTCCAGGGGAAACAGTGCACAGAACAGATGGTGCACTTCAGACATGTCCTGGGGAAACAGTGCCCAGAACAGAAGGTGCACTGCAGCCACATGCAGGGGCAACAGTGCACAGAACAGATGGTGCACTGAAGACATGTCCAGCGGAAACATTGACCAGAACACAAGGTGCACTGCAGCCACGTCCAGGGGAAACAGTGCCCAGAACAGAAGGTGCACTGCAGACATGTCCAGGGAAAACAGTGCCCAAAACAGAAGGTGCACTGCCGACATGTCCATGGGAAACAGTGCACAGAACAGATGGTGCACTGCAGACATGTCCAGAGGAAACAGTTGTGTTCTGGAGACATGTCCAGAGGAAACAGTGCACAGAACAGATGGTGAATTGCAGACATGTCCAGAGGAAACAGTGCAGAGAACAGATGGTGCACTGCAGACATGTCCAAAGGAAACAGCGCACAGAACAAATGGTGCACTGCAAACATGTCCAGGGGAAACAGCGCACAGAACCGAAGGTGCACAGCAGACATGTGCAGATGAAACAGTGCCCAGAACAGAAGGTGCACTGCAGACATGTCCAGGGGAAACAGTGCCCAGATCAGAAGGTGCACTGCAGACATGTCCAGAGGAAACTGCACATAACAGACGGTGCACTGCAGACATGTCCAGGGGAAACAGTGCCCAGAACAGAAGGTGCACTGCAGACATGTCCAGAGGAAACAGTGCAGAGAACAGATGGTGCACTGCAGACATGTCCAAAGGAAACAGCGCACAGAACAAATGGTGCACTGCAAACATGTCCAGGGGAAACAGTGCCCAGAACAGAAGGTGCACTGCAGACATATCCAGGGGAAACAGTGCCCAGAACGGAAGGTGCACTGCAGACATGTCCAGGGGAAACAGTGCACAGAACAGAAGGTGCAATGCAGCAACGACCAGGGGAAACAGTGCACAGAACAGATGGTGCACTGCAGACATGTCCAGGGAAAACAGTGCCCAGAACAGAAGGTGCACTGCAGACATGTCCAGTGAAGACAGTGCACGGAATAGAAGGTGCACTGCGGACACGTCCAGGGGAAACAGTGCCCAGAACAGAAGGTGCACTGCAGACGTGTCCAGAGGAAACAGTGCACAGGACAGATGGTGCACTGCAGACATGATCAGGGGAAACAGTGCCCAGAACAGAAGGCGCACTGCAGACATGTCCAGTGGAAACAGTGCACGGAACAGAAGGTGCACTGCGGACATGTCCAGGGGAAACAGTGCCCAAAACAGAAGGTGCACTGCAGACATGTCCAGTGGAAACAGTGCACGGAACAGAAGGTGCACTGCGGACATGTCCAGGGGAAACATTGCCCAGAACAGAAGGTGCACTGCAGACATGTCCAGTGGAAACAGTGCACAGAACAGAAGGTGCACTGCGGACATGTCCAGGGGAAACAGTGCACAGAACAGATGGTGCACTGCAGACATGTCCAGGGGAAACATTGCCCGGAACAGAAGGTGCACTGCAGACATGTCCAGAGGAAACAGCGCCCAGAACAGAAGGTGCACTGCAGCCACGTCCAGGGGAAACAGTGCACAGAACAGATGGTGCACTTCAGACATGTCCTGGGGAAACAGTGCCCAGAACAGAAGGTGCACTGCAGCCACATGCAGGGGCAACAGTGCACAGAACAGATGGTGCACTGAAGACATGTCCAGCGGAAACATTGACCAGAACACAAGGTGCACTGCAGCCACGTCCAGGGGAAACAGTGCCCAGAACAGAAGGTGCACTGCAGACATGTCCAGGGAAAACAGTGCCCAAAACAGAAGGTGCACTGCCGACATGTCCATGGGAAACAGTGCACAGAACAGATGGTGCACTGCAGACATGTCCAGAGGAAACAGTTGTGTTCTGGAGACATGTCCAGAGGAAACAGTGCACAGAACAGATGGTGAATTGCAGACATGTCCAGAGTTTGAACAAATGTTGACCTGTAGACATTTCCAGTTTTACACTGCAAAGAAGAAATGATACACTGTAGATGGTTCCAGTATTTCACTGTACAGACAGAAGGTGTACTGCAGACATGTCCAGTGGAAACAATGCACAGAACAGAAGGTGCACTGCAGACATGTCCAGGGGAAACAGTGCCCAGAACAGAAGGTGCACTGCAGACATGTCCAGTGTAAACAGTGCACAGAACAGAAGGTGCACTGCGGACATGTCCAGCGGAAACAGTGCACAGACCAGAGGGTGCACTGCAGACAGGTCCAGAGGAAACAGTGCAAAATACAGAAGGCGCACTGCAGACATGTCATGGGGAAACAGTGCAGAGAACAGAAGGTGCAATGCAGCAACGTCCAGGGGAAACAGTGCACAGAACAGATGGTGCACTGCAGACATGTCCAGGGAAAACAGTGCCCAGAACAGAAGGTGCACTGCAGACATGTCCAGTGAAGACAGTGCACGGAATAGAAGGTGCACTGCGGACATGTCCAGGGGAAACAGTGCCCGGAACAGAAGGTGCACTGCAGACATGTCCAGAGGAAACAGTGCACAGAACAGATGGTGCACTGCAGACATGATCAGGGAAAACAGTGCCCAGAACAGAAGGCGCACTGCAGACATGTCCAGTGAAAACAGTGCACGGAACAGAAGGTGCACTGCGGACATGTCCAGGGGAAACAGTGCCCAGAACAGAAGGTGCACTGCAGACATGTCCAGTGGAAACAGTGCACGGAACAGAAGGTGCACTGCGGACATGTCCAGGGGAAACATTGCCCAGAACAGAAGGTGCACTGCAGACATGTCCAGTGGAAACAGTGCACTGAACAGAAGGTGCACTGCAGACATGTCCAGGGGAAACAGTGCACAGAACAGATGGTGCACTGCAGACATGTCCAGGGGAAACAGTGCCCGGAACAGAAGGTGCACTGCAGACATGTTCAGGGGAAACAGCGCCCAGAACAGAAGGTGCACTGCAGCCACGTCCAGGGGAAACAGTGCACAGAACAGATGGTGCACTTCAGACATGTCCCGGGGAAACAGTGCCCAGAACAGAAGGTGCACTGCAGCCACATGCAGGGGCAACAGTGCACAGAACAGATAGTGCACTGAAGACATGTCCAGCGGAAACAGTGACCAGAACACAAGGTGCACTCCAGCCACGTCCAGGGGAAACATTGCCCAGAACAGAAGGTGCACTGCAGACATGTCCAGTGGAAACAGTGCACTGAACAGAAGGTGCACTGCAGACATGTCCAGGGGAAACAGTGCACAGAACAGATGGTGCACTGCAGACATGTCCAGGGGAAACAGTGCCCGGAACAGAAGGTGCACTGCAGACATGTTCAGGGGAAACAGCGCCCAGAACAGAAGGTGCACTGCAGCCACGTCCAGGGGAAACAGTGCACAGAACAGATGGTGCACTTCAGATATGTCCCGGGGAAACAGTGCCCAGAACAGAAGGTGCACTGCAGCCACATGCAGGGGCAACAGTGCACAGAACAGATAGTGCACTGAAGACATGTCCAGCGGAAACAGTGACCAGAACACAAGGTGCACTCCAGCCACGTCCAGGGGAAACAGTGCCCAGAACAGAAGGTGCACTGCCGACATGTCCATGGGAAACAGTGCACAGAACAGATGGTGCACTGCAGACATGTCCAGATGAAACAGTTGTGTTCTGGAGAAATGTCCAGAGGAAACAGTGCACAGAACAGATGGTGAACTGCAGACATGTCCAGAGTTTGAACAAATGTTGACCTGTAGACATTTCCAGTTTTACACTGCACAGAAGAAATGATACACTGTAGATGGTTCCAGTATTTCACTGTTCAGAACAGAAGGTGCACTGCAGACATGTCCAGGGGAAACAGTGCACAGAACAGAAGGTGCACTGCAGACAAGTCCAGGGGAAACAGTGCACAGAACAGAGGGTGCACTGCAGACAGGTCCAGAGGAAACAGTGCAGAATACAGAAGGTGCACTGCAGACATGTCCAAATGAAACAGTTGTGTACTGGAGACATGTCCAGAGGAAACAGTGCACAGAACAGATGGTGCCCTGCAGACATGTCCAGAGTTTGAACAAATTTAGACCTGCAGACATTTCCAATGTTACACTGCACAGATGGTGCACTGCAGATTGGAGACATGTACAGGGGAAACAGTGCCCAGATCAGAAGGTGCACTGCAGTCATGTCCAGGGGAAACAGTACACATAACAAATGGTGCACTGCAGACATGTCCAGGGGAAACAGTGCCCAGAACAGAAGGTGCACTGCATCACGTCCAGGGGAAACAGTGCCAGAACAGATGGTGCACTGCAGACATGTCCAGGAGAAACAGTGCCCAGAACAGAAGGTGCACAGCGGACATGTCCAGGGGAAACAGTGCAAAGAACAGATGGTGCACTACAGACATGTCCAGGGAAACAGTGCCCAGAACAGAAGGTGCACTGCAGCCACGTCCAGAGGAAACATGGCACAGAACAGACGGTGCACTGCAGACATGATATGGGGAAACAGTGCCCAGAACAGAAGGCGCACTGCAGACATGTCCAGTGGAAACAGTGCACGGAACAGAAGGTGCACTGCTGACATGTCCAGGGGAAACATTGCCCAGAACAGAAGGTGCACTGCAGACATGTCCAGTGGAAACAGTGCACGGAACAGAAGGTGCACTGCGGACATGTCCAGGGGAAACATTGCCCAGAACAGAAGGTGCACTGCAGACATGTCCAGTGGAAACAGTGCACTGAACAGAAGGTGCACTGCAGACATGTCCAGGGGAAACAGTGCACAGAACAGATGGTGCACTGCAGACATGTCCAGGGGAAACAGTGCCCGGAACAGAAGGTGCACTGCAGACATGTTCAGGGGAAACAGCGCCCAGAACAGAAGGTGCACTGCAGCCACGTCCAGGGGAAACAGTGCACAGAACAGATGGTGCACTTCAGATATGTCCCGGGGAAACAGTGCCCAGAACAGAAGGTGCACTGCAGCCACATGCAGGGGCAACAGTGCACAGAACAGATAGTGCACTGAAGACATGTCCAGCGGAAACAGTGACCAGAACACAAGGTGCACTCCAGCCACGTCCAGGGGAAACAGTGCCCAGAACAGAAGGTGCACTGCCGACATGTCCATGGGAAACAGTGCACAGAACAGATGGTGCACTGCAGACATGTCCAGATGAAACAGTTGTGTTCTGGAGAAATGTCCAGAGGAAACAGTGCACAGAACAGATGGTGAACTGCAGACATGTCCAGAGTTTGAACAAATGTTGACCTGTAGACATTTCCAGTGTTACACTGCACAGAAGAAATGATACACTGTAGATGGTTCCAGTATTTCACTGTTCAGAACAGAAGGTGCACTGCAGACATGTCCAGGGGAAACAGTGCACAGAACAGAAGGTGCACTGCAGACAAGTCCAGGGGAAACAGTGCACAGAACAGAGGGTGCACTGCAGACAGGTCCAGAGGAAACAGTGCAAAATACAGAAGGTGCACTGCAGACATGTCCAAATGAAACAGTTGTGTACTGGAGACATGTCCAGAGGAAACAGTGCACAGAACAGATGGTGCCCTGCAGACATGTCCAGAGTTTGAACAAATGTAGACCTGCAGACATTTCCAATGTTACACTGCACAGATGGTGCACTGCAGATTGGAGACATGTACAGGGGAAACAGTGCCCAGATCAGAAGGTGCACTGCAGTCATGTCCAGGGGAAACAGTACACATAACAAATGGTGCACTGCAGACATGTCCAGGGGAAACAGTGCCCAGAACAGAAGGTGCACTGCAGTCACGTCCAGGGGAAACAGTGCCAGAACATATGGTGCACTGCAGACATGTCCAGGAGAAACAGTGCCCAGAACAGAAGGTGCACAGCGGACATGTCCAGGGGAAACAGTGCAAAGAACAGATGGTGCACTACAGACATGTCCAGGGAAACAGTGCCCAGAACAGAAGGTGCACTGCAACCACGTCCAGAGGAAACATGGCACAGAACAGACAGTGCACTGCAGACATGTCCAGTGGAAACAGTGCACGGAACAGAAGGTGCACTGCTGACATGTCCAGGGGAAACATTGCCCAGAACAGAAGGTGCACTGCAGACATGTCCAGTGGAAACAGTGCACGGAACAGAAGGTGCACTGCGGACATGTCCAGGGGAAACATTGCCCAGAACAGAAGGTGCACTGCAGACATGTCCAGTGGAAACAGTGCACAGAACAGAAGGTGCACTGCGGACATGTCCAGGGGAAACAGTGCACAGAACAGAAGGTGCACTGCAGACATGTCCAGGGGAAACAGCGCCCAGAACAGAAGGTGCACTGCAGCCACGTCCAGGGGAAACAGTGCACAGAACAGATGGTGCACTTCAGACATGTCCTGGGGAAACAGTGCCCAGCACAGAAGGTGCACTGCAGCCACATGCAGGCGCAACAGTGCACAGAACAGATGGTGCACTGAAGACATGTCCAGCAGAAACAGTGACCAGAACACAAGGTGCACTGCAGCCACGTCCAGGGGAAACAGTGCCCAGAACAGAAGGTGCACTGCAGACATGTCCAGGGAAAACAGTGCCCAAAACAGAAGGCGCACTTCCGACATGTCCATGGGAAACAGTGCACAGAACAGATGGTGCACTGCAGACATGTCCAGAGGAAACAGTTGTGTTCTGGAGACATGTCCAGAGGAAACAGTGCACAGAACAGATGGTGAATTGCAGACATGTCCAGAGTTTGAACAAATGTTGACCTGTAGACATTTCCAGTTTTACACTGCAAAGAAGAAATGATACACTGTAGATGGTTCCAGTATTTCACTGTACAGACAGAAGGTGTACTGCAGATATGTCCAGTGGAAACAATGCACAGAACAGAAGGTGCACTGCAGACATGTCCAGGGGAAACAGTGCCCAGAACAGAAGGTGCACTGCAGACATGTCCAGTGTAAACAGTGCACAGAACAGAAGGTACACTGCGGACATGTCCAGCGGAAACAGTGCACAGACCAGAGGGTGCACTGCAGACAGGTCCAGAGGAAACAGTGCAAAATACAGAAGGCGCACTGCAGACATGTCATGGGGAAACAGTGCAGAGAACAGAAGGTGCAATGCAGCAACGTCCAGGGGAAACAGTGCACAGAACAGGTGGTGCACTGCAGACATGTCCAGGGAAAACAGTGCCCAGAACAGAAGGTGCACTGCAGACATGTCCAGTGAAGACAGTGCACGGAATAGAAGGTGCACTGCGGACATGTCCAGGGGAAACAGTGCCCAGAACAGAAGGTGCACTGCAGACATGTCCAGAGGAAACAGTGCACAGAACAGATGGTGCACTGCAGACATGATCAGGGAAAACAGTGCCCAGAACAGAAGGCGCACTGCAGACATGTCCAGTGGAAACAGTGCATGGAACAGAAGGTGCACTGCGGACATGTCCAGGGGAAACAGTGCCCAGAACAGAAGGTGCACTGCAGACATGTCCAGTGGAAACAGTGCACGGAACAGAAGGTGCACTGCGGACATGTCCAGGGGAAACATTGCCCAGAACAGAAGGTGCACTGCAGACATGTCCAGTGGAAACAGTGCCCAGATCAGAAGGTGCACTGCAGTCATGTCCAGGGGAAACAGTACACATAACAGATGGTGCACTGCAGACATGTCCAGGGGAAACAGTGCCCAGAACAGAAGGTGCACTGCAGTCACGTCCAGGGGAAACAGTGCACAGAACAGATGGTGCACTGCAGACATGTCCAGGAGAAACAGTGCCCAGAACAGAAGGTGCACTGCGGACATGTCCAGGGGAAACAGTGCAAAGAACAGATGGTGCACTACAGACATGTCCAGGGAAACAGTGCCCAGAACAGAAGGTGCACTGCAGCCACGTCTAGGGGAAACAGTGCACAGAACAGATGGTGCACTGCAGACATGTCCAGGAGAGACAGTGCCCAGAACAGAAGGTGCACTGCAGACATGTCCAGGGGAAACAGTGCCCAGAACAGAAGGTGCACTGCTGACATGTCCAGGGGAAACAGTGCCCAAAACAGAAGGTGCACTGCAGCCACATCCAGGGGAAACAGTGCACTGAACAGATGGCGTACTGCAGACATGTCCAAAGGAAACAGTTGTGTACTGGAGACATGTCCAGAGGAAACAGTGCACAGAACAGATGGTGCACTGCAGACATGTCCAGAGTTTTAACAAATGTTGACCTGTAGACATTTCCAGTGTTACACTGCACAGAAGAAATGATACACTGTAGATATTTTCAGAGTTTCACTGTACAGAACAAACGGTGCACTACAGACATTTTCAGTGTGGCACTGTATGGAGCAAATTGCTCACTGTTGACATTTCCAGCGTTATAAAGCAAGAAAAAACGGTGTACTGTAGACATTCCCAATGTTGCACTGCACAGAAAAAAAGAGGAAGGTAAGCACTTCCAGCCGTACAATGCACAGAAAAATAGCTCATGTTATACATGTTTAGTGTTACACTGAAAAGAACAAATGATGCGCTGTAGATATATCCAGTTTTGTGCAGCACAGAACAAGTTGTGCTGTATACCACATTTAATGCTAATTACACTGAACAAATGGCGCACTGTAGACATTTCCAGTGTTTCACTGCACAGAACAAACAGTGTGCTGTGGATATTTCCAGTGTTTCACTGCACACACAGAACAAATTACACACTGTAAGTATATGTTGTGAGGTTGGTGGGGAGGCAGGGTGTGGTGCTGGGCATATAACGCAAAGGATCGATGGGTGCTGTGTGTAGGCATTCCGCGTGGTCTGTGGAGTGTATAGGTCCATAACAGTGTATGGAAGTGCTCTTTTGGAGTGGAAGTGGTATTGTGACTGAGGTTCTGGGGGTATATGAAAGCTGATTGATAAGTGGGGCGTGCAGCACATGTACTTTGGGGTAGGCCGTGTTGAGACCAGAGTGTTTGCTCGCAATGCAGTTGTATGAGGAGAAGCAATGCAGGCGCTGACACTGTGTCAGGTGACCAGGCAGTGCCGGTTCCACATGGTGTGTATGGCAGCTGATACTTCTGATGTTTCTTTCAGTGTGGTCTGGTGAGAGAACAGCTGTACTCGGATGGAGCTAGGTGTGCAGTACGGAAGTGGTTGGCAGAGCGCGTAGTGTGAAGCTGGGATTGTGTGGTGTTGGCACATGGAAGCTGGCTGTGCAATGCGTGTGGCTTTTAACCCTGGTCGTGTGAAGTTCTGCCCATGCTTTTGCAGGGAGGGCATGGAGTGATCTGTGATTGTGCGTGTGGTGTGCATGAAAGTGTACTTCTCAGCCTCCCCTAAGTTCTGTTCTCTTCTGGGCCGCATGGTGCACCTGGCAGATGCTGACCGCCCTCAGCAGCTGCTCTTAGTGAGGCGGCCCATGTCCGAAGTGCGCCGGCAGCTGTGCCTTGTGCAGGGGGTCACCGTCACTCCTCCCCGCAGCATAGGGAAGGACAAGGACCCCCTCCCTCTTCTGCGGGTGACAGACACGTGCTCATGAGAAGTGGTGTGCCTTGGATTCTTGGCCAAGATGCCCCCTGAACATGCGCCTTCAAGCATGCAGTTTGAGGAAGGTTTAGGCTCCAGTTACACGGGGTTATCACTTCACTGCCGTGGCCCACCTCAGCAGCCTGTATTCCTCAAACCTACCGTCTGCAGGGGAAGGTGTGCACCCTAAAGCTTTAATGAAGGTTCCTGCAGTGGACGCATTAACCTGTCACGCCCAGGCTGTTTTATTGCACAAAAAGCTGTTTCATTTCCGTGCCTGAGACAGTTTTGCCAGTCATTGTCTTTGTTAGAACAGATTCACAATTGCTTTATTAAACTTCCTCCTTTCTCAAATTTGCATGCAAATGCACAAATTGCCCAATCTTTTTTCAAAATTTTCTCGGGGGCAGAACTCGGGCTCGCTCGCTTGCCGCAGTGCACTACGATAATTGTTTTATGACCCATACTTTCTAATGTCACCAGTCACCACTGCTACTGTGTCATTCTCCTTTCATTTAACCAATACTTTAAGATTGCATTCTGGTAAAACAAGCAGCTTAACAGTCCTTCCAGACTAACCCTGAGGGTTGCTCTCCACAGCTACCACTTGGATAGCTTTCAAAGGTTATCTTGACCTCTTTAATCATAATAAGGGTTATTTGGAATGGTGCAAGGTGCCCACTTTAATTAGTGGACAGCATATACCAGGCCAACTTCTCATAGTAACCATAAAAGCAGATCCTACTTTCCTACACACAGATAGGCTTTCTTACCCACTATCATGTCCTCTGTCTTATCCCCAATAGGAATGAGGGAGTTCGTGTTCATTCATGTCAAAATTTTGCTCAAGCCCAGGTCCAGAAACAAAGAGTCATGGTTCTGTACCGAGGCTAAAGAGAAAATAATCTGAGTATCGTCGGTATATGAAAAAAGGGTAAGTCTGTAGCTCTCCACTAAGACTGCCAATGGATGTACATAGATGTTAAAGAGAAGGGGGCTCAAATCAGAGCCCAGTGGAACTCCTGAGGTCATGGCTTTTGGCTTAGAGTACACAATGGCCCAAAAGACCTGAAATATATGGTCTTTTAAGAAGGAACCAAGTCATCACAGTGCTGAATCATCCAGACCCAATGCCTCCACTCTAGCTAACAAGATCGAATGGGATACTGTGTCAAAAGCGACACTCAAAACCAATAAAATTAGTGCAATGGTGCTGCCACCACCTAGATGTTCTCTTAGATGCTCAGTGACACCCAAAAGGGCGGACTGCATGCTATGTTCAGCCCTAAAACAGCATTGTGAGGGATGGACAACATTTGGGCCTCAACAAACGAGATGAGCTGGCCATTCACATGTGTCTCTAATATTTTGGAAAAGGCTAGTAGCAGAGAGATGGGATGAAAGTTAGAGAAATTGGAGGAATCCAAGTGGGCTTTTTTAGGAGTGGAAGGACCATAGCATGCTTCCATCTCCGAGGCACAGACCCTTCTCTCAACAAAAAGATGAGAATGTCCTGTATCATACTTAGGTTTACGAAGTTGAGGGGGTAATGGGCCCAGATTTTTTGCTCTCCTGCGTATAAATGAGGATATTTAAGAAAGAACTTGTCGTCAGCAATGGGAAAACCCTTCTCCATTTATTTTATGACCAAGAAGTGTGCCAGGACAAATCAAAATATTCATTGTTTATTAGGATTGAAATCAGTTTATTGGGTCCAGAGTAAAGTGTGAAGAGGACTCTTTACTTTCAGAGACTTATGAGAGCTTAATCATAAACAGAGAATAAAGCAAAAAATGTTGTGGTACAGCCGACACATGTTTCACCCCCTATGGTTGGCCTTTGAGCCATGGGGCCTCATCAAGGCTGCCAAATCAAATATCATAATATACATATAAGTTACATTTTTACAGAGGGAAAGTTTTTCAGGGATGGGGAGAAATTAACAGAAATTAACAGATACAACAAACTAAAAAAGTGAATAATAATTACATAGTACATCAGTGGAGAAACCCGTATAGTACCAGGCATGGTGGTGGGAAGGAAAGAGAGTGAAATAGGCTCATCGGGGGGAAAAAGGAAAAAGAGGAGAAGAAAAAAAGGAGTGCATTAGAAAATTAAAATATAAAGAGGAAATTTCCTCCATCATCTTTCTAACGCTTTGCAGCGTTTCCTTTCTGCTTTAGGTGCATCATTAAACCAAGCGGCTGGTGGGTGAATTCTGCCTACATTCTTTTTTTCAAAACAAATTTTATTAGGTTTTGGCAGTTGACAGCACAATAGAATTAATCCACCGCTCCCCTATTAGCAGAGAGGCAGTGGGCATAGCAAAAACAGCATAATCAAATACAACCAGCTAATATTTCCCCAGTACCCACCCACCATTAACCCACCCGGAACCCTCCCTCCACCCCGCACGGTGTCTGTATTGTCTATCTAGAGGAGCCTAGCAATCATAAACGCTGCATGTGAGCCACGTCGCCCTAAGCCAGTTCAGACGCGGTCCGCGTCGGCAACCCGAGGCTCCGGGGGGTCCAGCAGAAGGCCTCTGTAGTCAGCCCATTTCTTCCAGATCTTATAATGTTTCGCAGGGCACCCCCTCGCCTCAAATATCGGACGTTCTAGTCCCATGTTAAAGTCCAAACCTCGTTTCCACACCTCCAGCAGTGGGGCTCTAGTAGCCTTCCATGCCCTAGCTATGTCCCTCTTGGCCACTATGAGGCCCAATAGGAGCAAGTGCCGCTTATACAAATTCCCCCCCACCTGTTCCATGACATGGAGAAGGCCTAACTTCGGCGAGCGGGGGAGCTCCCAGCCCAACACCTCTTCCAGGCAGTCCCACACTCCTGACCAAAATCTCCGCAGTCTCACACACTCCCACACCGTATGTAGAAAGGATCCCACAGCACTGCCGCACCTCAGACAATCCGGGGAGGCAATCAATCCCGCTTTCCACAATCGTTCCCTCGTATAGTATGCCCTATGGAGGTACTTGAATTGGATGAAGCGCAGGCGCACTGCAATCGCAGCTCCCCTAGGGGCCTCCAGGGCCTCCCTCCAATCCTCCTCTTCCAAACTCCCCAGCTCTCCTTCCCACACCAACCGCAGTTTGTCTAGGGAGGGGGAACAATGGGTGATGAGTGTCTGGTATATACTAGAGATTTTTTTTGTATCCAATTCCCCCATGAACAATTTAGCCTCGAGAGGACTAAATTCTGGCAATGAAGTCAAGTTCGCTAAGGTAGGGGTCAGGGCATGTCAGAGCTGCAAGTATCTAAAGAATTGGGATTGGGGCATATCATACTCATCTCGCAGAGCCTGAAACGACTTTAGGACCGGGCCCTTCATAACATGACCCAGTGCCGAGACGCCGATCGCGTCCCAGCCATCAAAGCCCCGCAGGGAAGCCAAAGCCGGTAGCCATTATGCCACAGCGGGGTTTCCCCCGTCAGTCTATTCCACCATCCCATGCGGCGGAGCGCGTCGCGCCACACCCGGAACACCGTCTGTGTGACTGCTGGGAGTCTTTTGCGGAGTGCTACCGAGTATAATATCGTATGTAGCGTGTGCGGGTCCATAAGGTACCTCTCCAGGGTGTAAGTCGGGTCGCCGCGATCCCCATACCACCACTCATTGAGGACCAGCAGGTGTGATGCTTGATAATACGACAGAATGTCGGAGGCAGCTAAACCCCCACAGTACGTCGAGAGGAAACATGTGCGGAGCGCCACCCGCACTGCCCCTCCCATCCATAAGAACCGGCCCAACACTGAATCCACCTGCCGAAACCACTGCCGCGATATCGGGTATGGATAATTTTGAAGTTGATAGAGGAGGCGAGGTAGGGCCACCATCTTAAAGATGGCCGAGCGTCCATATACATTCAGCGGCATCCTGGACCATATTTGTATGTCCGATCGTATTCTATCCCACACGGGTAGAACATTGCGGGACCACGACACCCCTGGCACGTCCGTCAGAAAGACACCGAAATATTTAAGGCCTCCCTCCGCCTCCTGCAAGGCCGAAGCCCAAGGGCCCAAGACACTCCTATCTCCCAGGACCCACAAGTTGGACTTCTGTACGTTCAGTGTGAGGCCGGACACGTCGCCGAAGATACGCATTATGTCTAGGACCCTGGGACCGGATCTGTTCAGGTCCGTAAGAAAGAAAAGCACATCATCGGCATAAAGCGCGATTCTGTCAGTCGGTCCACCTACCCATTCCACTCCACGCAACTGTGCATCCATCCTCACCCAGGCCGCCAGCGGCTCCATCGCTAATGCAAACAGGTAGGGCGAGAGGGGGCACCCCTGCCGCGTGCCCCGACCTATCAGAAAGGAACCGGACACCGCGCCCGCAACCCGCACCGCCGCTGTCAAATCAGTATAGAGTAAGTGAATATAGGACAGAAAACGGGGGCCTAGGTTGAGACGTAGGAGCAGCGCCCGAAGATATGGCCAGCTCAGGGAATCAAACGCTCTGTCAATATCTGCCAGTAATAGGGCCGCCGGTATAGCAGCTGCTCGCGCCGCCTCCACCACCAACTGCGCCCTGCGAATATTATGTCTAGTCGCCCTGTGGGGCATAAAGCCGGCCTGGTCTGGATGGACCAGGTCCGATATATAGGGAGAAAGGCGTTTCGCCAAGGCTTTTGCTAAAATTTTTGCTTCGAAGTTCAGCAAGGAAATTGGACGATATGACTCAGGACGATCCGGCGGCCGCCCAGGTTTGCAAAAAACAACCACCTTTGCATGTCGCCAGTCCGCCGGAAGGCATCCGCATTCCCGAGCCGCCTCTAGTGCCTTCCTATAGCGCATCCCCAGTTGAAGATGAAACATTTTCATAAATTCGCAGGGGAAACCATTAGGCCCAGGGGCCTTTCCAGCGTTCAGTTCACCCAGAGCCTCTCCCAATTCCTCCGCTGACAAGGGGAGGTCCAGTCGGGCTCGGCCCTCATCCGAGAGCGTCCGGGGCGGGAGGTCAGCCAGGAACTTGTCAATGTCCTCCGCCGCTAGAGACTCCCCCGGCGCGTACTGCGTCTCATAGTAACGAGCAAAGGTCTCAGCCAGGACCTCCGGGTCAGTGATAGGGCTCCCCGTGTCGTCCCGGAGTCCAGGCAATGGCTGGGCTTGAAAGGAACCCTGGCACAACCTGTAGAGCATCGAGCCGGACTTATCCCCCCATTGACAAATTCTACTCTGCATAGCCAGCCAGGTGTGGCGGGCTTCATCAAACAGTAAGGAATGGTACATCTGTTGGAGATAGAGCAATTGCCCTACTGCCGCGCCACTCTCTCCCGACGTGCAGTCGGCCTCTTGGTCACTAACCCGAGTCGCCGCCTCCGCTATGGCCCGCCCGCGGGACCTACGATTCGCCGCGCACCACGCTATATCTACGCCTCTGAGCACCGGCTTTAGAGCCTCCCACAAGGTCATGGCGTCCGTATCAGGACCGTCGTTTTCGGTCAGGTAGTGCGCTATAGCCTCCCTCATGTGCGATTGGTAATCATCGCGCTGTAAGTGCCACGTAGCCAGGCGCCAACGGAACAGTTGTCTCTTTGTGCTTAAAATTAGTGTCAATGAAACCGGGGAGTGATCCGATAGTCCCCTAGGGAGTATTGCGGTAGAACCCACACGTCCTATCCAGGGCTGGGGGACAAAAAGGTAGTCGAGACGAGAAAAGGATTTGTGAACAGCTGACACATACGTGTATTCACGCCCACATGCATGCTGATAACGCCAGGCATCCACCCAACCCAGCCCCCGCACCAATCTGCTCAGTTTTGTCGAAGTCTCAGGCAACTGATCGCCCCCGGACCTACAGCGATCCAGCCTCCCATTCATCACGTCATTCCAGTCACCTCCCACGATAGTTAACACATGCGGGATCTCGGCCCATACATCAAACAGCCGCTCCAAAAGGGCATCCTGCAGCGGGGGCGGCGCATAGACACTGCCAAACACCACAGGCTCCTCCCCCACCTTTCCTTTGACCAAGGCAAACCTGCCATGCGCATCCAGCCACTGCGTTTCATGCGAATAGTTCACCCGACGGTGTATCAATATTGCAACTCCTCTAGAGCCCCTCGTAAACCCTGCATGGAACACCTGATCATAACCATATCTACGTAAGCTAAGGGTTTTGGTACCCATGAGATGGGTTTCCTGGAGGAGTAGAACATCCGCCTTCTCCTTCTTCCCCATACGTAATACTGCTCCCCTCTTAATTCTGTCGAGCATCCCTCTTACATTCCAGCTCAAAATGCGCAATGAAGCTCGTGGGGTTTCCGCCCCCTGTCCATCAGTCGCCATCAGGGGGCCAAAACTTTGGTTCGTCGGGCAACCGAGGCCACATACAGACTCTTACTATCCTCCAGACACTCACATACACCGTGCTCACCCCAGGCCTACCCACTCCCACAACTCCCCCCCTACCCCCCAACCCCCTACCCATCTCCCCGCCAACCCCCCCGGACCCCCAACAATACCAACAACCCCCCCTCCAGCCCCCCACCCCATACCTCAGCAACATTGAAGTACCTGTCGCAGTGCAGGCGATCCCAGACCCCCAACGGGAGGTCGGAGACCCACAACACCAATGGATCCCTCCCAACTACCCACTAAGTGTCTAACTACCCTCTACCCAACGTGGGAACGAACTCCGGGAGAAGACCCGCTCTTTCTCGAGCGCCTCCCGACTCATGATCCACCCACGGATCACTATGTATTAAGCAGTAGTCCAGATGGCTAGTCCGAAGTCCGGATCCGTCTGACCTGCACCTCTACGCACCGTCACGGCCCCATGAGCCGGAAACATCTATTAGGGCCAGTACATCACATGGACTCAAGACTTCAAGGGGGAAGAATCCGTCGCCTCAGTTTCCTCCACAGTCTTCTCTTGGGAAGGCAGGCGCTTCTTGGAGCGCGCTCTCCAGTTACTCCTGCTGCGTGACCTGCGGGGCACCTTCTTGGGTTCCGATGTGGAGGACGAATCCGAGCCTCTCCTCGGAGGGGTGTGCACCTTGACCCGCACCGTCTCGTCCGTCCATTCAAATACCTCCTCCGGAGAGTTGAAGAATTGAGTGCGGGATTGAAACACCACCCGCAAGCGGGCCGGGTAGAGCAGGGCATACGGGATTTTCAACTCACGAAGGCATGCTTTCGCTGCCGTGAAGGATTGTCGTTGTTGTTGGACCAGCCTGGTGTAGTCCGGGAAAATCAGGATTTTGTGGTTTTCAAACATGAGGGGGTCCTGAGCGCGGGCCTGACGTAGGATGGTGTCCCTGTCGTGATAGTTGAGCAGTTTGGCTATCACAGCCCGGGGGCGAGCCCCAGTGGGCGGCTTCGGGATCAAGGCCCGGTGGGCCCGCTCGATGATGAAGCAGCGCGAAAGGGATTCCGGTGGAAGCCACCCCTCCAGCCACTGAGTCAAGAAGGCCTCCATATTTCCCTTCTCACAGTCCTCCGGAAAGCCCACAAAGCGCAAATTATTTCTCCTGGCCCGTCCTTCCGCATCCTCCACTCGCATCGCCAGGCCCTTTTGGATTCCCTCCATGGCAGCTACCTTCTTCTTGAGGATCACTACGTCGTCCTCTACCTCCGTGACCCTGGTCTCGGTTTCTGTGATGCGGGCGACAGCGTTGGGCAAGTCCTGTCGCAGCAGGGTAACATCCGCTCCGACCGCACCGATCTTTGCGTCCAGCATATCTCTAGATTGCGTGATGGCCGCCATTAGCGCCGCATTGTCCGGTCCCGAGCTCTGCAGTCCTCCTGCGGCTCCCGCACCCCCACTCGGCCCGCAAATTTATCCATCGGGCCCTGCTTGGAAGAGCCACCGCTGTTGTTCCCTCTAGTCATAGTTCTCGTGGGGCTTACGGCCGTTTACCGGGAATGGCGGGGTACAGAGACCGCCCCAACCGAACTCGTAGCGTCCAATGAATAGCACCCCAAGCAGGCCCAGCGCACTGCTCGACAGGAGGTGTCCCACGCCACCGCACAACCAAGAGTCAAGCCACTTTAGGAGGGCCCCGTGGCGGAGTCAGGATATCTGAAAGCGGCCGTGCCCACCAACACGGTAGATGCCGAAGCCAGCCCCGGACCCTTTTCGTGGCACCCGGCAAAGACGGCCGTCAGCAATCCACCAGCGCCCAAGAGTGTCGTCGTAGTAGGCCAACGTCCCCCACCGCGGTCCGGCCCGACCGCCGAGTAATCAGTAATGCCCCGCTGGTGTCCCTGGCGCAGAGGGCTGGAGCAGGATCGAGTGGAGGTGATGGGGGGGGAAAGGGGGTCGTTGGCGCTGCGATGGGGAGTAGCGAGAGAACGGGTGACTGTCGTCTCTCGACGCTCCGAGGGCCACAAACCCCGCGGTCCGACTCGGCCGCCGATCGGGCCAGGCACCTCCGCTGGAGCGTCCCCTCCCCCTCCAGGCCGCGCACCACGCGGCTCCCCCTTATCGCACCGTTGGACGCTGGTCTCACCGCCGGTGGGTCGCCGACACCGCTCACTCCGCGCCAGCAGTGCTTCGCCGCGGCCCCACAGGTCGCGCGGGCGGGGCGGCTCTCCACACCCCAGCCGGTCCGGCGTCGCCTCACTTCCGGGCGGGGCACCCACAAATCCAGGCCCCGGCTCCGGTGCCCGATGTAGGCCGCACCGCGGTCTCGGTTCTGCGCTGCCGGAGGCGGCAGAGATCACGCCTCCGGGGCCCCAAAATCGCCGTCCAGCCGTCTCCCCCTGCTCCCGCGGACAGCCGCTCACTGCAGGGTGGACAGAGGTCGGGGCGACGCAGGATATGTGGAAGGATCACAGGCGGCGGGACGGAGCTCACTCAAGCTACGTCCGCCATGCTCGCCGTCTTGGCCACGCCCCCCTGCCTACATTCTTAATAGTAAGTAGTTGGCAGAGTAGAATCAATGGCCTCAGTGAGCCAGTGACAAATTGGATCTTGGTCTGAATCGATCTGTTGTTGTAGAGTAGGTTTAGTATAAAGTTGTTGCTCATTCAGTGCAGCAATATTGAGTTTAGGACAATTTCTGTATTCTGATTGCAATTTTAGACGCGCTATGGGAAGGAAAGAAAGGACCTTGACTGTAAAAGGCACAGCGAAGTGGTCAGACCAGCAAAGTGGAAGGGGAGGCTCCGTCTTCAAGTCCTTTATATTTGAAATAGGATTGAAAAGATGCCCAGTCACATGAGTGGGTTGTGAGTTAGTAAGTGTCAAAATAAGTGCATTTAGATCCTCAATCAAGGAAGCACTTTGAGTGCTCTTTCAGTCATCTAAATGAAGATTTAGATCACCAAGTATCGTATAATTAGCAGTTTGAAAATGTGGGTAGCCAGTAGATCAGGTAGAGAACCACACTATTTCCCAGCGTACCTTGGAAGGTGGTAAATCAGAGCTCTGGAGAACAAAAATTTAGGAGTGAAAGCAAGTGTAAAGATCAATGCTTCACAATCAGAGAACAAAAAATGTTCAATTTTACAGTGGCATTCCTTCTTAAAAATAACAGCAATGCCTCCACCTATCTGGTCTTGCCTATCTAACCTTACAATAGAAATATTTGCAGGTATTGCCATGATTATATCCGGCAAGAACCCAGCATGTAGCCAAGACTCAGTAAGAAATAGGGAATCAGGTCTGTGGTCGCTTATGGAACCAAACAGGTGTTGTTAATGTTCGGACTGTGAGATGGCTTCTGTCTAAGGAACCATCACTGTGGGCGCTGTCATTCGCATCAATATTTGAGAGATTATTCAATGAGTGTTGTAGAGTTTGATTACCAACATTATTTGCAAAGCAGGCATTATCGCAGCAAGTGAAGGCAAAAAAATGAATCCAAGGGTTGAATACCTGACAGTTCATTTTGCAAGACGGCTGTAGTGATCACAGAACACCTGGGGTTTAGAATCTGATCTCTGGTTGCAAAGGACCAAAGTTCCGGGCACCTGGCCCCGGCCGGGTGTTGGCGTGGCGTAGACAGTCTTGCCAGCGGCGCATCAGCTGAGTGTCTGACCATCCAATTGTACCTTCTAGTCCCCCAGGTTTTTCCATCATCAAGAAGAATTGGGAGGACCGACACGGTGGTGGCATAGCTATCATTCACAAGAACAACATCACTGTGACAGAAATAGACTCCTTCTCCTTCCCATCATTTGAATATCTCAGCATTAGCATAACGCCTAAAGGCAATAAAGTAACAATTGTCACCTACTCTACCACCCTTCAGCGAACAACTGTCGGATCTGATAATGCATTGCTCCTCTCCAACGCCAAAAACATAATACAAGGAGACCTCAACCTCCATTGGAATAAAGAGAAGGACATACTACTCAAATCTTAAAACTAACTATTACTTACCAAAGATCTTACCCTATATTGCAAAGGCCAAACCCACAACAGAGGCTCAATCTTAGACGCCATCAGAACAATTCAATAAACATAGACAACATCCTGCCAGTCGACCGGTCAAATCACCACATCATCATGTTTCACCTGAATCAAACAGAAGTGCCTCCAAATCGATCTCGGAACTCTCTCCAATGGTCCAGAAAGAAAGAACGATGCCCCTCCCCCCTACAGGCAACCTTGGCATTGACAAGCTTACAACCCGCTACATTTTGACAATGAAAGCCATCCTAGACCAAGTAGGCCCATGAAACTAAAAAGGATCAGGGAGACACCACAAAGATCCTGGTTCAATCAAACACCTCGACTGGGAAAGAAGACAACTAAAAGCTACAGAGAGACTTTAGAGAGCCAACCCGTTCTCAACCCACCTATATCAGCTCAAAAGGGAATGTAGGAAATGCAAAGATCCCATACTAACAGAGAATGCCACCTTCTTTCACAGTATGCTAGATAAAGCAAAAAACTTCCCCAAAGAGATTTTCAACATCATCAAACGGAAAACCCCAAACCTACCAAAGAAGCCTCTCTTGTCTCCAAAGAAAGATGCAACAACTTTGTTAAATTCTTCAATGATAAAATCATGAAGATCGAACCCTCCCTAGGTTGCCAAACGCAGATGTCCACAGGCAATTCCCCCGACATCACAGAGGTTAGCAACTACTCTACCTACCCACCGATCTCACCGTCAGTGGCTTCTCTGCCTTTGACCACCAGACTTTACCAACTCACAAGGTCCTACACAGCACCCAGGAGTTGGAAGACTTTCCACCCACTCACAGAAGAAGACATCTACAAGGTGATTGCAAAATCCAAACCCTCCCCATACTATGCAGACCCTCTTCCAGCCTCCCTGGTTAAAAGTTTCAACCACACAATGACCCCTCTCTCGACCAAGATAATAAACAGCTCTCTCATCAATGGGACTATGCCCGACTGTGTCAAGGAGGGCCACGTCACCCCCGCTAAAAAAAAAACAGGCGCAAACCCAGATGACCTCAGCAATTTCAGGCCAGTGTCCAACCTCCCCTTCCTAGCAAAAACTTTTAAGAAGTGTGTTCTCTCCCAATCAATACAATGACAGCAACAACCTATTTGAGTCCACCAACCCGATTTCAGGAAGGGATGCAGCTTGGAAACAGCTATGATGAATATAGCAGATGATATACATAATTCTCTGGATGAAGATAAATGCTGCCTGCTCATCCTCCTTGACCTATCAGTGGCCTTCGACATGGTCAACCACAAACTACTTTTGAACTCACTACAACAATGAGTCAGAGAAGATGGCGCGGTTCTGAAGTGGTTCTCGTCATGTCTACATAACCGATCTCAAATAAAAAAATTAAAGAACTCAACTTTCACTGCTCATGCCATCACACAAGGCATCCCGCACGGCTTGGTACTGTACCCTACACTCTTCAATATCTACATGGAACCCCTCACTGTATTACTTGAACAATCAAACATTGCCTACCACCTATATGCAGTCAACACCCAATTATACCTGGAAATATCCTCTTTGGATGACATATGACGGCTGAACGCCACTCTCACACAAGTCCAAACTGGCTGACACACAACCACCATAACCTTAACCAAGAAAAGATGGAAAACCTCCTTTTATCCAATCACAGCCAGCTCCCTCAGACATAAGAATCGCTAAATAACCTAGATGCCCTGAAATGCAAACAGACTCTGGCGGACTCCACTAAATCTCTGGGGATCACCCGGGACTCAAATCTGAACATGAGCACTCACATAAAGACCACAGCAAAGGGTGCCTTCTACGACCTAAAACTCCTTAACACAATTAAGCCCTTCCTCCCACCAAATTACCTAAAAACTTCCACACAAGCTCTGGTACTATCCAGACTGAACTACAGAAACTCCACCCTCATAGGCATCCGGAAATCTCACTTAGCCCCTCTGAGAGCCAGTCTTAATTCAGTAGCAAGGATGATCACAGGAGCAAGGTGATTCTACCACATCTCCCACACAATCAATAGTCTAAAGTGGCTACCTATCGAACCATACTGTTGCTTCAAGACTGCCTGACTCACCCACAAATTTGTGCAAATTGGTAAACCAGCATTCCTCACATCCAAACTCACAAAGGCAGGCCAAACAAGAAACCTAAGAAACTCCAATACACTTCTCCTCATCCCCATACAAAACAAACAAAAAGCCCTCTCTCGCTCCTTCTTAGACAATGCCCTAAAAATCTAGAACTCTCTCCCAGTACATATCAGTACTAAGTCTATCTTCATGAGTTTCAAAAGACAAATGAAAGAATTCTTGCTCATTCAACACCTCAACCATCCAGGATATAACATCTAACTCACTCTGGAACTACCACCTCCTTCTATCTTATTTTCGCCCAAGGACTATACACAGACTTGACTCTCCTCAATCAATGTATATTGTATTGCTACTGATTGATAATGCCTTGACAATGAAGCAAAGTGCTCTGATACCCTCAGGTCTAGCCAGCTCTATAGAAAACTCTTAAATAAATAAACTATTAGAATTTGACAATGCTATAAACACGACCTAGTTGAGTGGAATTCAGCCTGTAACAGGCTTTATGCTTTTCCCTCATACCAGTCCACACCTGTCACAACTTGCTTCAGGCAACATACCGGCTGCTGCAGGAACTTTAAGGAGGTTTCAGAGATGCGCACAATATTCTTCAAGTCAACCGTCTCGCGCTGGAGGATAAGTAAAAGTATTTCTAACACTGCCAGTCTTTGCTCCCATACGAGCTGAAATAAAAAAGAAATATGGTTTTAAACATGACTGCTCATACCAAGAGTAAAAAGCCTACTTCCTCAGTTCTTACCATTGCCTTCCCTCACCCTCTGACAGGGTGGTCAGAGCTGTATTCGCATGAGCAGACTTACTTTCTTAAAACACTCTAAATAGCGACAACAGGAGATGGCCGTTTTGTTTGGGTAGCAGGTAGAACAGTAATCTAGTATTTGCAGGATTGTGGGTCTGTCCATCTCTTTCAGATACTTCATCTTTGGAACTGTGGCAAAATACAGAAAAAATGAACATGCTGAATTCCCCAAATGAAAGATGTTTCTATGCACCTGAATTTTTAGATTAATGTATTTCTCCAGAAAAGTATTTTACTTTAAGAATCTCTAGATTCTTAATTTAAACGAGCAAGACACAACGACATACTCAATTTGCAATCTGTGAAACAGCAAGAGTATGGTTTTGTCAGGAAGCCTTTGCCTTGGATCATAATCTTGCATATTTAGAAAGTCCCATGTACCTAGTAAGGATCTCTTTCTGTAGTGAATCTGCCAGTGTGCTCATGCACTGTAGGATCAACTGAATGTTGAGCAAGCACCGTGTTCTTGTATCCCACTGGGCATTCTTTGTTTTTCACAACCAAACTCCCAAATCATAACTTAATTAGAGGAAAACAAAAAGTATGTTGCTCTGATGTCCAACTATTTTTCTATGTGCATCAGGCCATGTTTGTATTTCATAACTGAGTAAACATGCCTTAAAGACTCTACATTAATTGTGTTCATGTTTACGAGATCAATACTGCGGGTTTAAGGGCTTCCAACTGCTAAGGGAAGGGCAGATAGGTGGAGTTTACAGCTTGAAGGATAAGAGATACATTCATCTGTAATGTACAAAACGGTTCATTCAATAGTCCAACAACCTGGTAGAAAGTGCTTAAGGTAAAGAAATAATTTCCAATATCATAGAAGATCGGGACTTTAAACACCTCCAGCCATGTAGCCGGTAACTGAGTAGAACATATAGTACTGCTAAGTTCTGACATTTTGATACTTTAACAAAGACAGACTGGACAAGAGGGACATCTTATAAAATGGATCATGTTGGAGGGGATGTGGGTCCTGGTATCTTTTTTTTTTTTTTTATAAAATATTTTATTGAAGAAACAAAAATCAATGCAGAGTCATCATCCAGCAAAGTTAGGCAGCAAAATACAGAGTCAGTAATCAATGAATCAAGTATACACAGAAAATCACTTCAAAAAAGATCATTACTTCGTCTCGGTCCAGCTCTGTCCATTGCCGTTTCCTCCGATGGGGAGACACAAATCACACCTCTATACACATTCCAGTGTCCCCATTTTTTATCCCACTTCTTAGGGCAACCTCTAACTTTAAATATCGATTTTTCTGCCAGCATGCATCTGTCCATCTCTGCCACCCAGCCCACCAGGAGAGGTCTCTGGGGGGCACCCCAGTGCAATGCCACTGCGCGTTTCACCAACAGGAAACCCAGGGCCACCCATTGAAGCTCCATCGCAGTGAGGTCCGTAGCACCCCATATATTAAGAAGCGCTTCCTTAGGGGAAAGGGGAATAGGCTTCCCCAACGCTTCAGACATTTTACGAACCGCCCTGTCCCAGAACCATTGAATAATTGGACATTCCCAGAGGACGTGGTAAAAGGTGCCGGGGCGGCCACAGCCGCGGAGACACAGCTCGTCCGGGCGTCTTCCCAGTTTAGCTAGAAAGGGGGCTGACATATATGTTCTATGTAGAATTTTCAATTGGATCAATAGGAAGCGGTGATTTATAGCCGTTTCCCTAGGGGACATTAGTGCTGATCTCCAGTCCTCGTCATCTAAGTCTCCCACGTCCTCTTGCCATCTGTCTCGCACGGTCTGGAAGGAGTCAGGCATATTATTGCATAGTTTACGATACGTGCACGAAATTGCCTTCGTCTGGAGTGGTTCTGAAAGTAGCCTATCCTCTAAGAGAGGAGAGGTCTGGAACCGCAGTCGTGACAGCATGTGCAATCTGGAGGTATCGGAATGCCTCGGATTGGGCTAGGTCATATTTCTGTTGGAGTTCAGAAAAGGTCAACAATTTCCCTTTATGGATCAAGTCGCCTAGAGTGGAAATGCCGATCATGTCCCATCCGTCAAAGCCCTTAGATTGACAAAGGGAACCCAGCCTCTGGGACGCCCAAAGCGGGGTGGCCTGGGTGAATTTGTTAGACCAACCTAAGCTTTTAGTGGCTCGGTGCCAGATAGCCACAGTTTGTGCCATGGGTCCCACATACCGATTACGGGGGAATTTGCCATATAAGGCGCCTAAGTATCCCTCCCATCCCGTCTGACAGCGTTCTAGATGGAATGCTGGGTTGGCAGGTGATCCATGAATCCAGGAGTTGGTAGCTACGAGTTGGGAGGCCCAATAATAGAGACGAATGTTCGGCAGGGCAATAACCCCATCATACCATCCCTGGGTTAGTTTATTCAGGGCAATACGTGGCACCTTACCATCCCATAGGAGGAGTCTCAGATCACCCTCCAACACACTGAAAAAGGAGTCCGAAATTGGGTAGGGACAATTTTGGAGGACATACAAAAAACGTGGGAGTGCTAGCATTTTGAAGAGAGCTGCTCTGCCAGGGAGGGACAAGGGCAGCGTATGCCAGTGGGAGATATCACTACGGAGCCTCTGGAGCGGACCCTTCAGATTATGTTCGTAAAAGAGTTTGGGATCAGGAGTTACAAAAATGCCCAGGTATTTAAAACCGTCTTTGGCCACAGTAATGGTGAACCCCCGCGGGAGCACGGGCGGAGGAACGTGGAGACTAAACAGGGCAGACTTGGACCAGTTAATTGAAAAACCAGAGTATTTCCCAAAGTTCCCAAGGACATGGAACAAACTGTTAATGGAGGATCTGGGGGAGGAGACATACACCAGAATGTCGTCCGCGTATAGGGAAATTTTATCCGTCGTGTCTTCATTCCATTTCAGTCCTTTGATTGAAGCATCCGTAGGGTCCTGGTATCTTGATAAATATGTTCCCAGAATATTCCCTTTATCTGCCTTATTTGAAGACACTATAGGCTTCGGGGTTTGAACAGACTGTAGAAAGCTTGTCTAAGGTTAGCCTCCATGATGGTACAGATCTCTAGGGCCTGTGAACATTTTTGACAACTATTACCATTGTCTCTGGAGCCTGAGAGCACATATTCTACTCTAAGCTCATTGAATTGCTTTGTCCTGCCTTTTGAGGATTCTACTTTTAAAGTCGAAGTTCATAAAGGCAGGGAAGGTACACAGATCAGTTTGCAGGTGGAAGACGAGGGTTATGCTGCTTCGGCACTGGCAGTGCCTTATGAAGGTCTTTGGCGCCAAAGACAGATAGGACATTTCAGATGCATTTTATGGCCCTTGAGACACAGTTTCGTGCACTCGTGATTTTACATGAGGGATGGCGCCAGGCAGAGTCTTCAAACTCATAAGACTTGCAGATGGAGAGATCAGGCTTGGTGGAGCAGGCATAAGGTCAGGGTGGATGCTCATAGGCACTAATGCACAGCAGGGGCCATCAGCACCACCATCAGAGCGTCACAGCCCTCAGGCACCGAATTTGTGCCTTGAAGGGGTACACACAGACAATGGGAGTAGTCTCCACACTGACAGCTAGTGGTTCACATTAATGCACCTCCACTCTCTATCCTTTCCAATGCTTACTTGTCACAATCTTGGTCAGGCTAGGCAGTGGTTGGAGTCCTCCAGGCTCAGTAGTGTCTATTTAACAAGGATTCGTACTTCAGTGTACTGGGCAGCTGGATTTGAACTCTGGGCTGAAGCAAGTCATATTTTCTACATTCGAAGGAGTCAGTCTCCTTCTCTTCTTCGTGTTGCAGAAGAAACAAAGTATTCACCTCAGCTCTAGAGTATGTTCCCTACTCCTTTAAGAGTGGCATTCAAGTTATCTTGCTATGGTCTCACTAAGTATGCAACTTTGGTGATGGACATATGCTAACGCACTGGGCTACAGAAGTTAACATAAAGGAACTTTAATACGTTGTTAAAGTTTGTGATTTGAACTGAGGCACATACACCTTGCTCTACAATGGTTTCTCCTTTGAGAGTGGGTATAAATGAGAGAACGGTGCAGAGGTGAGAGATGGAAAAAGGGAGACAGCAGCTCTAACTACCAGTAAACTTTGTTGATCATCCTGCAGCCTTAAGGGCTTTATATAGACCCACATTGAGAGGTTCGTCACCACTTACGTACCCAATGAGTAATCACACGTACAATCAGAGGAATGAGAAGACCCAATCATGAAAGGCTTCACATATGTACATAGGAAGAGCTTGCAGGCACTCCCTCCACTGGGGTGCACCCCATGGCTATTAATCAGCTATCACAAACCAGTGTCATGGCCGGGTCACAGAAACAGTCACAACCCCTGAGAAAATAAGTATTGGCTGCATCACTGACACTCAACAGACTCTAGCACTGTGCTGGTGAGCAACATCCAAATCCAAAAACATCTCTCAGCGAACTTTTGTCACAAGTCTCCTGCGTAAGAAATCATACCGGGTCAGGGAGTTTTAAACCTACCCACATGGAACCCTAGGATAACCTCTCAAGAGAATGCCTTTGACTGACACCTGACAGGGAAAGGAATCCTTTTGGACAGCTGAAGTTTACAGGAGATTCCTTTTTAGAGTGGGTTGAATCACTTGACATAGGTTACCAGTTAAGATATGTTACCTATACCTCCGGCCGGAGAAAAGATATTCCATAATGTTTGGTGCCAATTTATTTCCTTTTCTACAAAAAGTGTGCAGAGGTTCCATGATGAAACTGTAATTGTGTTTATTGATCTTCCGTTTCCTTTAACTAGATGCTTTATGTTGGATTTTCTACATCATATATCGAGGGAGAGGGGCTGTTTATCTACCTGAACAGGTGTCTTAGTTAAGTTAACCACTGGCATTTAGTGCCTGTGAAAGTTTCTTCTGCACTAGGTACTGGAATTGTAATGTTTGATTAAACATTTAATCCCTAGTCGCATTATTTGTATTGGTCATCACCAATGGATTACAGGCTTGAATATCTATTCATAGCTTATCAAAATTCAATGAAGTTTAAATAAACACTAATTCCAAGGAAGAAAAAAAAGATTGATCTTACTTCCATCCTGGACCATGTGGGAACCACATTGAGAAAAACAGCACCTTTTCTGAAACATTAGAGAGAAAAGTGGTTACCTTCTCATACATAGAATTAGTGTTCATACATGGTTATTAATTACTACTTGTATATGTTAAAATTTGCCAATATTGTGACATTGCAGTGTCTTCAATTGGTCTAAACTACCAAAAGCTTACATTTCTGCACCTCATTGGCTGCTGTCAGAAGGTAGCATCTATTCTCTGCAACCAGTACTTGCCCTCGGTTAGTCTTCAGGTTAAACTCAAGGCTCTCATAAGAACTATACTGCGATACAAGCCTGGCCTTACCTAGCCTGCCCAACTCCGAACAGTGTGCCGCGCAAAGAAGGCACAAGGGCCAAGTTAGACGCAAAAAATTCAACTGCCATTAACAAGCAACAAGGCCAAGCAGAAAGCAAACCCTCAAATTTCCGAGAAGCAAAGGCCCTGCAAGACCCAAAATCATTAGTAACTGCACACAACCAAAATATAACCATCAACTAACAAATGCCATCAAACCTGCTCATTCAGACAAACTCTTCCCTGACATAGAGAAGCTACCAGATCCTGAGAGACATTCATGGATGAGCCAAAAAAACACCAAGTGGAACAACATGTGTGCTGCACTGCCAGCAAGTTGTCTCTAACAACACACACAAGAAAGTCCTGAATTCAGTTGGTGATTGTTTGATGGTACTAAGTATGTATTTGGTGAGCTAGGACTAGTTTCTTGTCAGAGTGTTATTCATGTTTGTGTAAATGCCTCCAGTAGCAAAACCAAAGTCATCTGCTTGGCTTATCCAGAAAATGCTTCTACCTCTGCCTCAATAGCGCGGCTATGAAATACCAAGGCATACAGAGCTAGGCAGTGTCCCCATCACTGCCACTGAGAATGTGAGATAAATATGCATCGTGCCATTGAGGAAGTGAAACACATTCTGCATAAAATATATAGCTTTTTTTAAGAACCACATAAATCTGCCAAATGATATCAAATGCTAACCAGAAAAAGAAGCCATGTCAGCCACAAACCTAACAAGAATAGACTAACAGGCATGCCGCCATCAACCAAGTACTAATTATAAAGATTGCCACCAAACCAGGGCAAACATGTCGACCATTTACCAGAGAACCAGAGGAAAACCCTGACCCTTCTCTTTCAGAACTAAAGCACCTTGTATTCTGAACAACAAATTGATACTCACCCTTAGCATTTTGAAATTAGCTTCAATGGATCAGTTCGTAGATTCCTGGAAATGGCATTCAGGAACAGAGAACTAAAAACAAAAAATACAGTATGAAATAAATACAATCGTTGACAATACCTTTAGAAACACATTTGTGGATGTTATACACTATGAGCAACTGTGTTAAGTTGGCACTGGCCTCTATGCCAGCAGACTGTAACAGAACAGTCTCCAGCCCTGTTCTTAGTGACTGAGAGTCTTTTCAAGGGCAGATCTATACACAACTATATTATTCAAGGAGTATCTCCTTGTTTTATTAAATCTACAGTTGGGAGTGAGTCTGTATTTTTAAAAGTGTTATGAGAGATATGAATAGCAGAGCTCTTAGTGTGTCTGAACTGAATTTTGAGGCCAGAAGTGATCTAGTGAATGTGGGCTCATGGTGGCATTTCACCTGAATGCCGCCTTGTTCATGATTGTGACAGAAGGGTGATAGATATGGGTGGGTTAAAAGCAGGAGGTGAAGGAGACTGTGTTTAGGGGGGCATGTGTTTGGATACTGTGGTATATTTTGCTAGCTCATTGGATTGGACTTTGACATTTTTAGTTGTTGACTTGAATAAGATGATTTTAGTTTGTGTGTAAGAATACATTGCCTATAAACCAATGTCTGGCATGCATGCTAGGCACAATAAATTACAGTTTATTATTGAATTATTGTGAATAAAGGAGCTCTGAAAAACTTGACTTTATAAAGATCAGAGCAATGGGTGACGTAAGTATGAGTTCTGTAAACAACAAACCTCTGAGTGTTATCATTGGCAGAGCAGAACTAAGAGAAGCACTTTCAAAGGATCTCTGTATCTTACACTGCAGCCATGAAAACAAATACATCTGGGCGGTGTCACATGTTTAGCTCCATTAGGTTTTGTTATTGTGATGTACACATTTCTAGTAAATCTGTTTTTTTTTTGTTTAGGAAATCTGAATATTGTCAAGAACAGAACTCTGAGTGACGCTGGGTTTTAGCAATAAAATAACTCTTAGTAGCCTATAATCATATCTATAGCAGGGTTTCTCACTGTACGACTCACAGGTCACCTGTGACCCTTGAAATCTATATATGTAGCTGTTGCTGTTTTCTAGGCTGATTGCAGAAAATTTGGAGAATGTCAGACAAGCTGAGACTAGCAATGAATCTCTCTGCAGAGCCCTGTTCACAGTAAACAACAGTGTAGAGCTGGGTTTAATAGGCATTGAGAAGATGCAGCACAGAAGGTCCTTACACAACAGCTTCAGGGACATGTTTACCTTTAGAAAAGCAGTGAAATGTGAAAACTTAAAAGTAAAGCTGCCCTGAACCAGCAGAGGAGCAGACTAAGATCAATAGGGAACTGCCCTAAAGCTTTTAAATTCGCCAAATTAATTCAATTGCCAGGACTAGTGATAAAAAGAGCAGGTGAACCAGTGTTAAGTGCACTATTAAGTATTTGACTGTCCCTGAAAAAAAGAAAAATACAACTGATTCCTGAAATCTTTTTTCCAGCAGTAAGGGAAATGTTGAAAGTATGGCATTTCTATATATCTTCATTGTAGTATTAATGTAAGAGCATAGAGTTAACTTGACTGAGACGAGGACGTCCAGGACGTTCAGAGGCTCATCTTCCATAAAAAGTGCCCCTTGAGCCTGTCCAGGTCCCTAGTGGTCCTTGCTGGCATTAAGCCTGTTTTAAAGTTCTCATCTAATGACAGCTAAGGGGGCAGAGGTGTTGCCAATAAATTTGGTCAAGTAGCAGAACAAAGACTGTACCGCAGGACAGTATTAAGGTACATAACTTTCCCACTATAACACGGTAGTGGATTATGAGACTAGGGGCCAGATGTAGGTCACCAAATACCGGTCGGTAACGGCCGATTTCGTCCGTTACCGACCGGTATTTGGTGATTGAAATGTAGGGGGCCTATATTTTACAGAATCGGTAAATTTACTGATTCTGTAAATTTACCCATTCTGTAAAATACCGAATCGGTATATTTACCGAATCGGTAAATCTATATGTAGGTGGCACAGGAAACAGTGCCACAGTCCCCTAAGAATTCGTTATTTACCATGTAATGCTATTGCATGGTAAATAACGAATTTCTGTGTACATGCACATCTGTGCATGTACACCTGTGCCATGTGGCATACATACATGCCCTGAGGGCTTGTATGTGTGTCACATGGCACACAAGCCTAAATCAGGGGTGTCCCCCTTGTAAATTCGATAATTTTACCGAATCGGTATTTACCGATTCGGTAAGGCCCATAGGAATCAATGGCAATTACAGAATCGGTAAATACCGATTCGGGAATTACCGAATCATACAGATTCGGTAAAATTACTGAATTTTTACCTACATCTGATTTACCGAAACTAGAATACCGAATCGGTAAAATTCGGTATTCTAGAGTCGGTAAATCAGATTTACCTACATCTGGCCTCAAGGCCTGAAGGAAGTCTCCGCCTGTGGTGGGTGAAGGGTAAACACATTATATATACTGTGCTGGGTTCTAGGAGAGATTTCTGATCAAATACTTGCTATCAGTATTTAACTTTATTTTAAGTAATTCTAATCTTTTCAAACAGGTGCAAATGAATGATAAAAATATGATAGCTCAAGAGCACATAATTTGGTCCTATTAGCAGGACCGGACTGTGAATACAAGGCAGCCATCACAATTTTGACGGACCAGCCTCCCTGCTGCTTTTGTTACTGGGGGCCAATCTATTAGCACTGCTGCAAAACCGGCCCCAGTAACAAAAACAGCACAAACGGCTGCAAATTCAGCCACCCCCCCCCTTTAACCCTGCCAGGAAAACGCCTGAGGCCTGCTGCAGCCAGTCCGGCACTGCCTATGAGTAACCCGTGAGCATATACTATGACTCTTATTACGATATCGCTGGAATAGGGAGAGGTATTTCCCACGGTTGTATGTTGGGACAACGGGTTCCTTAACAACGACTGCCCTAACAATGAAGTCAATACCACGACCTCCTCTAAACCACGATTTATTTTACCACGCATTCCTTTGCCCCATTTTTTTGCGGTAAAGGCATGCATGAAAAAAAATGCATACCGACTACTACCCTGATTCGCCAACCCCCACCCCCTTAAACTAACCCCAACCCCCTCACCCCCTAAAAGCAAATACGATCCCCACACCCACTAAAACCTAACCCCAACTCCCCACCCTCTGAAAACTAACCTCAACTCCTGCACACTGTAAAAACTAACCCCAACCCCCGACCCCTAAAAACTAACCCCAATGCCCCCGCCCCTGAAAACTACCCCCAACCCCTCACACACCCTGAAAATGAACCCCGCACCCCCTAAAATTTAACCCTAATGCCCTACCTCCTAAAAACTAACCCCAACCCCTCACCCCCTGAAAACTAACCCGAACCGCCCACCCCGACAAACTCCTCCCACCCCCAAAAAACTGACTCAATACCCCCACCCCAACGAACCCTCCTGCCCCAAAAAATTAACACAACCCGCCCCCACCCCCACACACCCCTCCCACTCGCAAAAACTAACACAACCCCCCCCCCAAGTTAAGGCCAAGTCATTGTTCGGGCATGTAGTTGTTCGGCTTGCGTGACTCAGGAACTCGTTGTTCTGGAGTCCTGGCAAAGTCTCTTCCCCAGGGGATACGTCAGTGCATTGGGGAGGCCCAAAATAATGTAATTGGGGAATCTGGGCAGGTCGGTCTCATACATCGCGTTAATGTCTGCCTGGGCATTTGGCAGCGGTCTGAGCAGTAGGTGGACAGGAAGCACCAGTACCTTGACGCTGGTTGTCTGTTGTTCCATGTTCCTGTCTCCCATCATATATTATACTGACCTTTGTGTGCCTCCCGTACCTCTGGGATTTAGACGTTCTGTCTACTCATGTGGTCTCCTCCCCAGTGTTTTCATCAACAACATTCGTAGGTTATGGAAAAAATTCTCATCAATGAGTAAAGACAACACTCCCAGGGCCAAGATCTAATTGGTCACTTTTGAAACACATTTACATCACAGGACTCGAAAGGATAAGTCCTCTCATAGAGGTTCACTAGTTATATATGAATACCATCTTCAATAGGAATTTATTTGTGAATAGAGCCCTGAAGAAGTCCAGCAGGATGAAACACATTGGCTACTGTGGTTATCCCTTTTTATAATAAAGGAGAAGAATGTGAACATGAATAAAGAACTAGCTTCAAAACTCAGCTAATGAAGAATATGAATTATTGAAATTGTGCATGAAATGATATGGTCTTGTGCTGAATTACCATGAATAAGACTTAACACCATTTTGAAATGAGTGCCGAACCACTGTAATTGTTAGGTTTCATTAAGAGAAATAACAGTGTTCCTTAAATAAAATGACTGTAGTTGCTTAGTTCAGTTAACTGCATGAAATCACTTCTTATGGCATCATGAATATTCTTTAGAATGAAATTGATATGCCTCTTCATTTCCCATCTTAGGCTTTCTATTGTCCTCTTCTTACATTTACAACAATCCTTTCCATTAATTTAAGCTGGCTCGACTATGAATAAAATGTTATTTTACATGCAATTGTATGTTTGAGTCACCATTTGATTCAATGTTTAATCTTCAAAGAAACAAACTCAACTTATTTTTCAAAAAATGTGTCCACGTTGAGTTTTCACAACTCCAAGCAACTTTCCCTAATATCACAATTTGAACGTTTGTATACATTATTGAAGCTGCCACCTCAAGTAATGATGAGCTTTCCCGAATGGATGAAATCTATAAAATATGTAGCTTGCTCTCAAGAAGGTTCTGTTATGAGGATCAAATTTTAAAAAACAAAAGAGTTAGTTAGGAATCACAGAATAAAGTCTCTAAGAATACCAGACTCTGAAGACTAATGTTTTTGTCCTAAACAGCCGAGCCACCCGTGAAACCACCTAACTCACCCTTCTTTGAGCAGAAATGGTCATACACCTACGTTTAGGCACACGCATGGCCACAGGGTAACTCAATATGGCAAGACTGAGAAGGTTATTTCATTATTTCCTTGATATTCAGCTTGATGTTTGTGAAATACTAATGACTTAGGACCAATTGGCATCTCCCTATTTTCAGTTGTTACAATATCATCTAATTAGGTTTTATTCTTTAGATTACTCTGTGTAAAGCACATACATACTATGATACCCACAGATCCCTTTTGTTGAGCAAGGGTGATCCTGCAAACGTAGTATATTAACAGCAGGTGGAAATACTTTGCTTAACCTGTCTGAACAGACTTCAACATCCTCTAATCAGTAAATTGTATTCTCCTCAATCAAGCACTGTAGAGTAACCCAAAGAAACCACAGTGCACTTTATAAAAATGATTCAATAATTGTGTAACTTGTCTCCTCGACATTGAAGATTATTCCTTTACATTCTGAGGTATCTAAAATTCCACAAAGTGGAGCTTTTCCACATGGGTGAGGCTGCCGCCTCTCAGGATAGGATAAGCATCTCAAGGATAAGGACTTTGAAAGACATGGACTGTCATCCTAAAAAGAGGTTACAGTCTCTCACAAGAGGATGGATTATTTACACCAAACACTACAAAACAACAAGATGGATCAGAATTCACAGAAGCTTTAGTAGAATTGACAGACGCCAAATATCAATAATTCTGTCTGTTGGAAAACGATGCAGTATCGGTGAGACCTGCACAAATAACATGACTACATTTGTCCTTCACTGGGAACCAAACACCCAATTGTAGCGCCTGACTCTCAGAGGGTAGCGTTGCAGAGCAGTCTGAGGCTTACTCAAGGGAGGTGGTGTGGGTTAGTAATCGCCATTACAGGTGCACAGCAATAACACTCAATAATTGATAGTTTAGTTTGCTTTATAAAAGTAAGAGTACATTTATTAAACACACAAACTACTCAATACTATGCACCAATGTACAAATATACATAAGCTGTTGGAATTACTTTGTGACATTGCCTAACATCTCCACCCCTCCTGCAGGGGGGGTGTGGTCTAATACCACCACTCCCATGTATGCACATCATCTTGCCCCCAAATGCAGTTAGTTGAACCTGGAGCGAGGGTCCTGCGCACTGGCATCATACCTGTGGCGACCCACCCCATTACCTCAACAAGCATTTAAAATAGGCACACCTGCCCTAGTGACACACAACTCTGACTGAGCATCTTCTTCTGACCATGAAGTATACACCTCTAGATCTTAAGGGCTGACAGTCTGGGTTCTTCACCTAAGAGCAGCCGCAAGAATACATGTTTAAGCATCACTTTAGTATGACAGTACTCATCACCTTTGTGGATCATTAGAATGCATTGTAATCACAGCCCCTAAAGGCATCACAGATTAAATCACAGGATTACGCATATACAGCCAGATACCCTATTTTTATTTATTTATTTATTTGATGATATTTTATATAGCGCAAACATTACCCGGAGGTGTCAGAGCACGTTACAAAAGAACCAGTTGCGTTACAGAAGGACTTTGGATTACATGAGTTACATATGAGATATAAACAGTGTTGGACTTGGCCTTTTCCCCCCAAATTTTTCGCTTTTGCCCCTCCAATTTGAAATGTCTCCCCCATGGGATTAAACCTGTATAGGCCATGAGTGGTGTGAGACACCTTGTTAAAAAGGTAATGTCATGTACTGGTGTGAGCACTTGTAAATTTCCCCATTTTTAAAATGCACCTGACTAAAATGTACTGTGTTTAAAATGGATGCCATGGCCATGGGTTTTGCCACTGTACTGCCATAGGTCAGCAGTCTAGCTATTATTACCCAGCTACCCCTAGCATTTGGAGGGAAAGCCTGGCACCCAGGTTGCTCACCCCCTCCCCTTGAGCCAGTTTAGGCTAGTTATGCCAACATTCTAGAAGGTTCTGGCACTGCCTGGGAGGAGGGTATAAGTAAGGGGGATGTGCCACCAGAGAGTCAGTCAGCGCTGGGACAAGAAAGAGAGGGGACCTGCTGCGAGGAGCTACCGCCACATGGGCCTGTGAGCTGGGCCCTGCACCCCTAAAACCCCCTACTCTACTGTCCCCTGGGCCCCTGACAAGGAAGGGTCCCTACCCAGGTCCCTGACACTGTGGGGACCGGAAATTACGCCAGCGCTGTGAGGAAGAAGCGCCCAGGAGGTGAGGTGTGGGACTGTCTACCCCCCTTGAGAAGCTGTGGCCCCTTTGAAGCACCATGGGGAAGATTGTGCCCCCAAAAGAACTGCTGCTGGCTGAGGTGCTGTGAGGCCCTGTGAAAGCGCTGGGCCCTGTGACTGTTGTGGCCCCCTAGTGCTGTAAAGCCTGCCTGTCAAGCGCTATAATTGCAAAGCGCTGAGGAAGAGTTAATTTCCTGCCTTCTCTGCGTGGCCTGAGGAAGGAGCTGAAGCTGTGGGCAGAGGGAGGAGCAGTGCGCTGTGAATAGCGCCGTGTGGCTTGCGGGCGCTGTGAGGAGAATCGCGCTGGAGGAGCCTACCCTCGTTTTGGCGCGCTGTCCGCATATATATAATTAATTAAATAGAAGGGAGCCTACCCCTTATTGCCGCCGATATCACCGCCGCAGCCCGAGGAGTGTTGGCGCTGCTTTGCGCCGGTTGTGATTTGGCGAAGATCGCCGACGCGGCCCGGCGCCGCCTTGAGGGACCCCCCCACTGTTGTGGGAATCGTCGCGGCGGCCCCCGGTGCCAGGAGAGGGCCGCCGATGCCAGGAGAGGGCCGCGCTAGGCCCTGAGGCCGTCAGGTCCCCCATCACGTGACGGGGGCCAGGCCGCGTCATCGGCCCGCCCCCGCCAACGCCGCGCACGGATTGGTCCGCGCGGCTGAGCCCGGAAAGGCCGCGCAGGGATTGGCTGTCGGCCGGGAAGGCCGAGAGGAGCGTCGCGAAGCCCTGGGTCCCCGTGAGGGAGGTGGACCCAGGTGAAGTGCCGGTGCGGGGCCCCGTGGTCAAGGGAGAGCCCCGAATTGGAGCGACCGGAGCAGGAGGCCACCCCGCCGGTCTGTGCCCCTGAGTGAGGGGCCGGTGAGAAAGGCGGGGCCGGGGCACATTGTCGGTGCCAGCCCCGCCTCCCCCAACGAAGCCGGCTGGAGGAGCAGAGTGCCTGCGGGGCTCCCGCGAGGACGAGGGAGCCCCGATTGTGCTGCAGGAGCCGTGTGACGTGGGAGGAAAGCCAGGCAGGCTTCCCCCACATGTGCCCAGACACCACGTGGATCCCCTGAGGCCTTCCTGAGGCCGTGTTGAAACCCCAGGCCCCCGTGAGGAGGAGGGGCCCCGGGTGACGCCGCGGAAAGGGGGGCCTCGAGGCACATTGCCGGTGCCTGCCCCCCTCCGCCTCGAGACTGCAGAGGGCCCCGGTCGAGCGGCATAGGCCTGAGTGAGACCTTGCGGGCCCCGAGTGACCGGTGCAGGTCTGAGGAGAGCCCCGCGACGAGAGTGCTGTGCGGCAGGGGCCTCGAGGCACATTGTCGGTGCCTGGCCCCTACTGAGAAGGAGACCTCCCCAGAACCCCGGTGAGTGGGTCCTATGTTAGACTGTGTGGAGGGTAGAGTGGGCAACGGGGCACAGGGTCGGTGTCCGCCCCCCTATGACTTGGGATATTAGAGACCTTGGATGGTAAACTTACCCTGAACTGGACAACAGCCTGAAGAGTGAACTGGTGTAGGCTGGAGGTCAATACTGTGCCCCTGGGTCCCCCAAGGAATTATTAAAGCCCCAAGAGTTAGGGCCAGGATTTATGCTAATGCTGGGTTGATGTTCAGGCCGATAGTTTCGTGCCCAGTGCGCTTATGGCCTAGAGTTAATGCCCCTGTTAGTGGTGGGCATCCCCAGGCGTTATGCTGATGAGGCTGACTGCCCCCTCTAGGGAAGTGTTAGTCGCCTGAAGAGGTATTTAAGGTGGCCCTAGTAAAATGTTTATTCGTGCACAGTGACCAGGTGATTGGAAATGTTTAAGGGTACCCCCTGTTGTTGATGTTACTGATGCCAATGCATATTAATGCTTCCTGCCTGATGTTTGATATCCCTATGCTGATTTATTGCAGGTGTTCCTGTATGTTGGGATTTACTGTGATGCCCTGAAGTTTCCTTTACAGGGGTCGGGCTGGAGTTTTAGTGCACAGTGTGTACTCATGCTGATGGTATTTTGCATTTACAGCCTATCACTAAGGATGAGAGCCTGAGTTGGCCCCGCCATATTGGCCCCAGGTTCAATGTTAATTTAGTCACATTTTTATTTCCAGGCATGGACTTATAGACTCAGCCCTTACTTCCCATGTAAATAATCCCCCCTTTATACACTTGGCTCTGGCGCCAATTGGTGCCCTGTTGTGACACTACTGTTTTGCATTTTATTTTGCCTTGCAGGTTGGAAACACTACTAAACTACTTATCTTTTTCCAACTCAAACTGGTGTCCTGCCTCTTTTGTGCTGTGCCTGGTGTGTCGTCTGTGGGTACTGCGTGAGTGCTTCACATGTCCTCGAAGTTTGCCCTGCCCGCTTGGTTCCATGCTACCCCCTTTGAGATTTGGGTAACCCCCATTTCTTACAAACAGGAAAAAAATTGCAAATGTACAAGTGGAGGGAAAGGAGGGAAAAATTGCAAATGTGCAAGTTGTATGGTCACTCAAGGAAGAGATACAAACAGATAAACTCTAAAATCACATAGGAATGGTAGTAAGTAGAAAGGTCTACTACATATACTAGTGGTTAGAGATAAATATATATACAAATTGCAAATTCACTCAGGATTACATTTTAGCAGTGATTAGGCTTGGACAATTATAAATTACATATTTACAGAGCAGGAAATTCTTGCCATCGTTCAGCCAGGTGTTCAGGTGGTGTTACACTCAAGGGTGGTGGTCTTGGGTGACCGAAAGTCTTGAGTCGAGAAACGCCTCTGATTCAATTAAAACCTGAATTTGCCCCACATGCTAATCTCTGGTGGGCTCACGACTTCCCTAATCATGTTGAGAGGGCGCCATGGCAGAGGCAGCTTGCCAAAAATGGGACCGCAGGCAGGGGCTCCCCTATAAGGCTGTGAGTTGGCGCCTGACCACCGGCATCTTACGGTCAGGCGCTAGTCCGCTAATGGGTGCTTCCAATAACCGTGGCAAGTTTGGTGAGCCCCTCCTTGCAACCTGAGCTCCACTCACTGCCAGGCGCTGGGGGCCGTTATGCCCCTGAAGGTCCAGTCCAGCTAGTGGGGATCCGTCATGCCCCTGAAGGTCCTCTCTAGCTGGTGGGGGTCCCGGCTCAGATCGTCACCCTCCCGTTGCGGCCGTCACCACGAGTCGTGCTCCAGCAACGGAGCTGCAAGGGCAGCCAGGGGGGTTCATAATGCAGTGCCTCGGCGTCCGCTGCCATTGTGGTTGTTCCGGGGCTACCCTTGTGACTCGGGGCCACCGCACTCAAGCAGGAAGCAGAGTCGGTGTCAGTCGCCATTTTAGGAAGTGCCCGCTGCGGGTTCCATTCTCCGGGATGCTCCCTAGCAAGAATGTCTGAGCAACATAACCCCATTTGGCTTATGGAGTCACCTTACAAAGGTGTACTTCACATTACACATGTGACTAGCAGTTCCTCTAAAAAGAAATAACATCAGTGAATGTAGTTCTGGTGCAATTACACCTCTTCACCTCTAGGGGATGCCCTCCTCCAGACATCCCCAGCTCAGTCCTTCATCCCTTAGTACACTTGTCCATACCCCCCCAGCTGTAGAACAAAAGCTCTAGCCCAGGGGGTGTTAAAATGCTGGCTGAGCCCTGGAGGGGTTATTCTTTTCAAGTCCCCATGAGATTTAGGGAGGGACTCCTCTTCTTCGTGCTGGGGGGGCTGCGTTCTCCTGCAGCTCCCCCTGCACCTCGTCACACATGTGGTGGTGACCCCATTCTCCTGGGGCCACCAAAACCAGAGAAACCGCTGTTTGCCCTTGCAGGCCGGTCCGGACCTGCAAGGCATTATGAGCACTTTTGCATATTAGAGCTGCGGCTCTCCCGTTGCTCCGGGGAGAGCCGCGATGTGGGCCTCCGGCTGCATCAGTGCTGCGATGGAGGGTCCGGTTCCACCCGGACCCCCAAGTGAGTGGTACGGCTCTGGGAGCCCACCCCCGGCCGATCTGTGCATTTTTGGGGACCCGGTCCTACCTGGGCCCCGGGCCCCGTACACCTGTCTTGCTCCTCGGCGGGAGCTCAGTCAGGTCCCACCCAGTCTCCCCACAGTGTCCTTTTGGGGTCCTGGTCCCACCCAGGACCCCGCATGCCTTCATGTTGGAGAGCAGCCCGGGGAGCTCACCTCCGTCTGCCCCCACTGGCTCCCTCCCTGGCCAGCACCCTCGGGTGCTGCTGCGGGAGCCGGCACTTCTCTTCTGGTTCGCCCGCTCCTGGCGGACTCGGAGACTGCTGCCGGCCCAGCGACTGCACTCCCCCTCCTTCCCACTGCAGAGGGGAGTGCACTCCCCCCCTCCTTCGAGCACTCGGGGCCTGGAGATGGGGTCCTGGGCCCCGGGACATCTTCAATGGGGACTCGACGTGCTCCCCTCCATCCGATGTCTGCGTGGACCAGGGTGGGCTCCAGGCACCCCGCTTGGGGTCATCTTCACGGGGAGCGTGACGGCGCTCCCTGACTTTGCTTCAGGCCCAGAGATGGGGTCCCTGGCCCCTGCCCCTTCTTCAAGGGGAGAGCGACAGCTTGGAGGTCAAAGGTCACCTACCGTCTGGGGTATATCTCAGCCCCCTGGGTATCGATCTGCACCATTTCCGCCTCCTCTGGCTCCTGGTGGCTCTCCCCAGCCACTGGGAGCACTCTCCTTCACCCTCTGGGTCTCACATAGGGTGGATTCAGCTGGGAGCTCTCTTCACTGACTCCCTGCGCCAGCCTTTTGCCTGGCTCTCCTCATGGGCCTCTCTTCTCCCTGCGCAGAGGCCCCTGCTTCTGTGCACCGGTCCTGGTCTCTTCTTCTGGCACTGTTCAGGATCCTGGGACATTCAGGGGGTTCCTCCTTACAACTGCCCATTGCACCACACTCCAGCACCCTCTGCCTCAGCAGACCACATCCCAGAGAGAGCTTCTCTTCCTGTACAAACACTTTTGAAAGTTGGGGAGGGGGCTGGCAGGCAGTCTCTGCTTGTCCTTTCAAACAGCGACACATCACTTCACTGCCCCTTCTCCCTCCTTCCTGCCCAGGCCTCTGGGATGGTTCAAGATGGCGTCATCCAGGGGCGGTGCCAGAGAAAGGGGCTCAAGAGGTGTTGGAGACGTCCGACGGAACAGCTGTGTTCTTTGGAGCTCCACCCCACTGGCGCCCTTTCGAGCTTAATTTGCCAATAAACTCGTAAGTGTCTACCATGTGGGAGGTACTTCCTCCACACTATTAAGATCAAATAGATCGATTAGAGCTTCCTAAACTACTGACTAAGGTAAGGGGCTTCTAGTGTGGGACTGGGAAAGGTAGATGTCCTGAAGAAGACCAATGTGACCTAACAATTGGGGGCACGCTTAGGTCGAAACATGTTGACTCCAGCAGCTTAGGAGGGGTGGTATAGGTTCATAAATCTTCCTTCCTTGATACCATCATCCCAATATTTCTTTTAATCCTGACCTTGGAACCTACGAGTAAAGGTATATTAGGTATCCATGAGCCAGTTTTAACTCACATTCTTGTCTGCACTTTTCTGTTCTACCACTATACCCAGTCTGTGATTGACACATTTTGTTTGTGAACACTGTTGTCACTTTCAGTAGTTAGTCTTGTTTTTGTGTTTTTTGTTCCCCTCCCTATGCTCCGCCCTGTGCGTGGCTACGCCAGGGCGTCGCAGCAGACCCGATGATGAAGCATGTCACACACATTCGTGTGTGAGTGAGGGCAGTATTTTTATACTATTGACTGTGTCACCGTGCTTCCTCTTTTGTGTTGCCTCTCCACCCCTTTATGTGTATATTATGTGGACTGTAGGGGGTTCGGGGTGGTAGAGTAGTTCTTAGACCCTCTCCCCTCTTACGTGAGATATAGTCATCCAGGGGTTTCCTGCCACATGGTCTCTGAAAGCCCCTTCCCCCACCCTGCCTTCTCCCTTGTGCAGGCTGGTGCCTGGCACCCGTTGACAGCTGCTGATGATTGAGCCTGTAGCTCCACCTTTCTTCTCTTCTTTGGAGAGGAGGCCTTCGCTCTTGGAAGAAAGGTCATTAATCCAGCCTGCTGGGGTCAGCCCCCAGCCAGGCCCTGGTTATGAGCTCACTCAGAGAAATATAACATTTCTGGATGACCCAAAAGCAGTACAAATATGACTTTGGACTCTGCAGAATACTTTCTCTCAAACAAGTTACAGTGGACGTTAGTGCATGTCTGGAATTGGTAGGCCTTAGGAAAGTGAAACTAGCACCTGGGCTTCACATCCCCATGGGGGAATAATGAAGTGAAAACAGTAAAATACACTGACTTTCCCTGGCATATTTCTTCCCAGTGTATAAAGCCTATTTCATGTCACCACCCAATTCTGCATAAGTCCTGCCACACCCTTCACTTTGTATCTGCTCCTGGGCTGCGCACGCCAGATATCTCCCCTGCGCAGCCCCTACACGTGTACACATGTGTCTGCATGTGACCAGTCAGGTGCCCCTTACTTCATTTGCTGCACAGCGACCTAGTCAAGCTAGGGGGACACCAGTAGAACCCACATGCAGTCTCTTTCATCATGAGTTCACTGTGGGTGAGTCCCAACTTATAATGCTCACAGTAAAAGCTCAACAAAAAGGTGCTCAAAAAGCGAAAAATTTGGGCGGCCCAGAGTGTCAGAACCATCGTCTAACACTGTCCTAAAGAGCACAGCAACCAGAGAAGCCTTCTAACCCTTCCCTGCAATGGTCACATAGTAGAATTTAGGCACATTGGAGGGCAAGTGGTAACTCACTATGGCATGCTTGATCAGGGCATTTCATTGTTTCCTTGACAGTAACGGTGAGGTTTATGAAATGCCAATGACTCTGAGGACCAATTGATATTTCCCTATTTCCTATATCTTCTTTAATATATCTTCTAATCATGTTTTTTCTTAAGGTCACTGTGTTAATCACAAAACATTGTGTTTAACAGTAAAAGAGTTCTTTTTGTTATTTCTGCATATTCTATGTGGCCATATGCTTTTACAATTGTACAAGGAAGGGGTTTGTCAAGCAACATGGCCGGAAGGATGTGAGCCCTTTGCTAACGACCAGCCTGTCATAATAATCCTTGTATCCCGCATCAAATCCTGCTCCGGGGGGGGGTCGCTAGAGGGCGCCAGGCAAGATGGTCACACTTTAGTGTAGCTCTGCCCGGCTGATCGCCAATACATCTAAGATCCGCCTAATTTTAAAGCATCACCACATCAAAAAAGACTGTCTTGTAAGCTGAAGACGCCTGCTGCCGCTGGTGTCATAAAGGATCGGCTGAAAGCTCTGTAGCGGCTGAAAATCAAGTTGACCGGAGAGCAGGTCTGATGACTAATATGGCGGCTGCTGGCGTACAGCGCTGAGGCCTCCAACAACCCGGAGTGCTGAGGGTTGTGGGCGAAGCGGCCTTTCTGAGGGGTGTCTGTCCATCTGCCTGACCTCGACGGACAGAGTGCTACAGTCGACTGCAGGACTGGGGAGCAGGGAAAACACCCAGCCGCCCTGCGGGCCTGCACTGGCTCATGCCGCCCTGTAGCGGAGAGAGTAGGCCCGGCCCACCTGCGCTGCAAGATACCTGCACCCGGGTGCACAGAGGTGACGCGGCGGAGTGGACCCTTACCTGCCATGGAGCCCGAGGTGTGGGGAGCCCAGCCTGAGGTGACTGGTGCCACGGATGCGGAGGCGGCCGCGGCTTGCATCGCTGCACGCGTCGGTGCAGATCCTCCTTTGGGTGACCGGAACGGGCCTCCACCCGAATCTCCTGTTGGCTGTGGACCGAGAGTGTGCTCATCGTTGCTGCGGAAGCAGGCTGACACTGGCGGTGGGCTGCGGTGAGTTGGGCGCGGTCTGCTGAGGTCTGCGGCTGGGGAGGCGGTTGCAGGCCCGGGCACTAGGTTCCGCCTCAAGGGCTGCGGGTTGCGTGCAGTGTCTTGGGAGCTGGGACCTACCTGTCCCGTGTCATTGCTGCACTTGGGTCGCGTGGAGGCCCGTCACCCCGTGGGGTTCCTTCCTCATACCATCTGCAGTCACTGAACCTCAAATGCGCGGTGAGGCGCGGGATCCATTGTGAACCAACTCTTGAAGCCCAGACTACCTGTTGAAGGGACGTTGGCGCTGTGGGGGAGTCCTTCATATACGCCAGTAAGCCCAGGCAGCCTGTGACTGATGCACATGGAAGTGACTAGGACCTGCTAAAGTGGAGTGCTGATCTTGCATGTGACACATTGGGACTGAGTATCAGACTTCCCGGGTGGTGTGCCCGATCTTACGAGCGGCTATGGAACTGTGCTGCCTATATCTACTCGTGCTAAGGCCCGACTGGTGTGCAATATGATCGTATCTGTGCTTCGCGGCCTATGACCCCCCCAACTCCACGTACCCGTAACCCCTCACGACCGTTGAGGCACTGTTCTGTTGGCAGGCGACGGACTTTGCTTGGAGCCTTCGTCTTACACAGTTGAATATACTCTGGAACAGCGTTCTCTGGGCGCGTTGAGGCTCCCCTGTGGTGTTTGGTGGCAGTTGCACTCGGACTCCCCCGACCTACACGACCCCTTGAGATCTGCCACCGCCACTTGCTCAACACCTAGTTCATGATGGGGCGCACGGGCAGGACTCAGTCACACCTCAATTTTGAAGCCAGTAAATCCAATAAACAGCAGCAGAAGGCGACTTCTGACTCTGAGGCCGACTCTCTAGTGGAGGGGAGCGGGACCATCCACAGTGGAAGTAACCTTGTTGGCAATGCAAAAAAGTCTCCAGTCTATTGAAGGCAGCATGGCAGCGGTAAATCACAGGCTGGACCATATGTCCTCCCAGTTGGAGAAACAAAATTCCAGAATCGGGGAGGTCGAGCAACGGGTCTCTAACACCGAAGACAGCCTGAGCAGTGTCGGAGAAGGCCTTGAATATGGAAAAGGTACTATAGCTGATTCAGGCAAAGAATGAGGACCTGGAGGCATGGTCCAGTCGAAATAACTTACGTATCACTGGACTGCCAGAGGCGACAATCACGGGGAAGATGGAGACCTTCATCAAATCCCTAATTAAAGATATCTTTGGGCTGGGGAACCTGTCCAACATGTTCATTGGAGGTGAGGCTAGCGCAGGGTGCCCCTTCTCGCCCTATCATTGCTCGCCCACTGAACTTTAGGGACCGCAACATAATTTTAAGGCTGACAAGAGAAAAAGGTACTGTAGAACACCAGGGCAACTCCTTGTCCTTTTTCTCGAACTTCACAGTGGCGGTCCAGGCAGCTCGGCAGGAATATGGAACTGTTAAAAAATTCCTCCAGGCTGAAGGCATCCCCTATGCCATGCTGTATCCTGCCCGCCTACGAATTGGCTCTGATGGAGAATCCAAAATATTTACCACTCCCAAAGTGGTGCTGGACCACGCTAAGAAGCTGAAGCGCAAACATCGAGAGGCGCAGGCTGAGTCCGAGGAGGAGGAGATGTGATCTAGTCTGCACTGTATTATCTTACTACTTTTGAGATAAATGTTCTTAATGCGAGTGCTATGTACACCTGGGGTGTTCCAATGTCTATTCTTACCTATATGGTCCCTGGGCAAGGGCACTATTTATTATATGAAGCGACTTGTTTTTTTCGGTTGGACATCTTTGCTCTGTCTTCCCCCACTAGCTTAGATACTATGTGCTGTGGGCTCATGATACATGTGGACGGGGTGGGGGGCGCAGGCACACCTCACACAAGGGAGACTATCGATTTGCAGGCCTCTTACCATTTCAGTGGCTAGTTTATCATGTTTATCTTAAGCGGCAGCAGTGGCTGGGTGCTGCTTTGCTTCCCGGGATGGTGGGTGAAGTCTAGGTGGTAATTAATCCCCCCTTCTTACTATTAAAACATTTCCCTTTAGCACAGAAGCGTGGTATAGATCAGCCACCTCCTACTCAGTGGGAGTGTAGAAGCCCTCTGAAGATCCCCACATGGCAATTCTCCTCCTGCTCTACATTATTAGTTCTTTTTTTGGGGGTCTGCTTGTTCTACGATGAAATGGCTTTAGCATGTTGGGGTCGCTGATGTGGGTGGCGGGGAGGATTGCACTTTTAATTTACATTATACCTGTACCCAGGCAGCACAACACTTGCGTTCTACACTCTATAGATGTGTATACATCTGACAGCAAAGGGTCCGGTGGTAATATTAAGCTAACTACCTGAAATATCCGAGGATTAAACAGCCCCAAGAAAATACGCTCTGTCCTTGGCTACTTGGACCGACACAACGTCCAGGTAGCTTTTTTGCAGGAGACACATCTCACCCCTCACTCTGATAAAACTGTGGGTACGCGCTGGGCCGGGGTGCGGGTGGCTTAATCTTACTCCTCATACTCTCGAGGTGTGCTTGTCCTAATCAAGAGAGGTGTCCCATTTAAAGCTTATGGTTCGGAGCTAGATGATCAGGGTAGGTTCGCGATTGTGCATGGCAAACTTGGTGATGTGGAGGTGGTGCTTGCAAATGTACATAGGTCGAATGCGGATGAACACTTCTTTTTTGCAGATGTGTGCACCACATTTCTAATATCCATCAGCGGCAATCATATGGGGGGGCGACTTCAATGTGTGCCTTGATGTGAGTATGGACAGAATGGAAAATTCAGTCCCTCGACATAAACTTGCAGTGGATGCCATTTTAGGGTTACTAGAGGCTGGTAGCTTGTACGATGTGAAACCCTGGGGTACGAGAGAGTACGTTTGTATCCTCTGTTCCCGGGACGTGGTCACGGCTGGACTACTGGCTCCCATCTGAAGTGGTCTGCACCTGGGTTACAGAGCTTCGCCACTTAACCAAAACACCGTCCGACCACTCACCGGTTTTACTGGAAGTGTGTATTCCTGAATGCCATCGGCCTCCCTCCTTGTGGAGACTGCAACAGTCCTCTCTTACTGATCAAGTATTCAAACACACGGTCGGAGAGGCTATTGAAAACTTCTTTAAAGAGAATGAGGGTACGGTGGACAGCACCGGTACGCTTTGGGAAGCATTTAAGGTTACCATACGTGGAGTGTGTTAAGCGCACAGGCTGGAGTCCTGAAGGGCATCCGACACCTCCTTGATAAACTAGCATAGCAAATCTCTACATTGGACCACGAATATGAAACTCATCTGGATTCGTCTACATTGGCTGAGATCCGCGATCTAGTTACCGAGTACAGTGACACTGCTGATCAGGAGCAGGCCCATCTATCGCGGCGCACCAAGGCACGCTATTATGGTGAGGGGGGTCTGCCCAGCCAAACTCTGGCGCAGAAGTTGTTGGTGCCCCGTGGTCTGGACTTCATCACTGAGGTCCTTGATGAGGAGGGCAAAGCACACTATTCCAGCAGAGTGGTGGGAGATTTTTACGCTAACCTCTATAGCGAGCGGCCGCACGCCCCGAAGCGGACATTACCTCTTATTTGGATGATGTGGCGCTCAGCTGGCTAGTCCAGGGCCAGAGGGAATTTCTAGTACAGCCCATTGACGTTGAGGACGTCAAGTTAGCCATTGCATCACTCCCAATGTGCAAGGCGGCTGGCCTCGATGGGCTCCTCAGTGAATTTTACAAGGCCTTTACGGAAGAACTCACGCCCCGGCTGCCAGATGTCTATGCGGAAGCATACGAGACAGGCACACCTCCACCAACCCTTCAGGAAGCCCTGATAATAATGCCTTTGAAACCGGATAAGGCAGCCAATGTTTGTGACTCGTACCAGCCGCTCTCCATGATAAATATCGACACCAAGATCCTGGCGAAAATTATAGCCAGTAGGCTCCAGCCTTTGGTACCGCTTCTGATCCTTCCGGACCAGTCCGGGTTTGTCCCGGCTCGCTCCACTATGCACAATCTACGCACGGTGTTCGCCACCCTGCGCTATTTCGACCCAGATTTTCAGGCCGTGGCGGTGCTCCTTGACATCGCTATGGCGTTTGATTCTCTCCAATGGGAATGTATGTTTGTGGTCTTATCACGTATGGGAATGCCCCCCTTTTTCCTTAAATGGATTCATTTAGTCTACATGGATCCGCGGGCCCGGATCCGTGTATACGGCTGGGTGTCGGACACCTTCTCGATACACCGGGGCACGCGGCAGGGCTGTCACCCATTCTTTTTGCGCTCGCGCTTGAGCCTTTGGCTTGCAAACTGCGCCAGGGACATGCCCCGGCAGCATTGCGATTCCATCAGCGCCCACTGGTGGTATCATTGTACGCGGACAATATATTGCTATATGTCCGCAAGCCTGCCACATATCTGCCCGAACTACTCTGCGAATATGTGAAATTCGAACGATATTCTGGCCTAAGTATTAATTATTAATTGTGTGAAAATTACAGTGTTTCCCCTGACTACAGGCACTCTCGAAATAGAATTAGACTTTCCCCTCACATGGTCCACTGATCCGGTTCGTTTCTTGGGAGTATGGCTGCATACGGACACAGAAGTAGTCATCTCTACAAATTCCGCACCATTACTAAAATTACTGAGCAAGCGGCAAGGTGGTCTGCGCCTCCGCTCTCTCTAGCTGATCGCATAGCAGTCATTAAGTTGACGATCTTACCTAAACTACTCTACATGTTCATCAATATTCTTGTTCGTCTTAACCTCGCTCTTTTTAACACTCTCCAGTCAGCGTTGCTTTCTTTTGTCTGGAGAGGCATGAAACCCCGGTGCAGCTGGGAGGTGTTGACGCTGCCATTTGACCGGGGTGGCCTTGAAGCTCCGGATATGCATCTTTACTATCTGTGTGCTCAGGCGCAGTTCTTATACTTTTGGTTTCATCCACAACCGTTCCAGCCACACGTAGCAGTGGAGGCTGACTCCATCCTCCCGGTTCCATTGGTAGCAGCCGCACTGTTGGGAGGGCAGGATGGGACACGGTCAGAGATTAGCCCAGTCCGCTGCACGGCTTGGGCCTGGCAGGCCCTGGTGCGACAGGCACCACTGGATTACCTATACGCCTGACACTTCCGATCGTGGTGCATCCTGGCATTTCCGCTACGCAACGCACATTAGCAAATGTGGGGATTACACACCTTGGCGACCTGTATCAACAGGGTCAGTTCACAACACTCTCAGAGGTGCAGAAGGGACAGGATAGTGGCCTGATGTTGGGCTACACTTATGTACGAATCCGACAGACCATCCGTGCGGTTTATTCTGACTTTCCAGAGGAGCCAACGGCGCTGCACGTAATACAGGCAGTGTCTTGGCAAGCAACTCTAGATGAGTCCTGATCACTAAAATTTACAATGCCTCCCTCAGGGAACGGGAACACACTGAAACCACTTCCTATAAATGGTGGAATGCGGCGCTGGGAGATGCCCTCACCCTGGAAGTTTGGAAATTCAGTTGTGCTATGACAGGACGCCTGACAGCAAACCGCAACCTGCGCATAATCCACTTTAAATATTTGCACCAGATTTACTATACATCTGTGCAGTTGTGTAAGTTCGGACACAGAAATAATGCGCGATGTGTGAGGTGTGGTAGCGATGATGCAGATTTTCTGCATCTTGCATGGGACTGTGCGGGCGTGCGGGCTTTTTGGAACAAAGTGATGGTAGTTGTCTCGGAGGTGATCCTGGAGCTTGTGCCATAAACAAACAAGCATTTGCAATGCAATAGGTCTCGGGTTAATTATGTTTGAGCTATTGGCATTGCTAAATATTGGAACACCAACTGCAACAAAAGCTATTGGTGTTGCATTATTTAGCAATGCCAATAGCTCAAACTTTAATAATGCGACACCTATTGCATTGCAAATGCTTGTTTTCCTGGTTGCGATTAATACATGCGCCTAATTATGCACACTATGAACACATCCTAACATTATTAACTGAGGCGAAGGGTGATATTTGAACACAGCAAACAACAACTCGCAATCCATGAGAAGGACTGCACTTCCATGTGCAGCACAGAAAACATTGCAGACTAATGTTGTGAATGTAATGGTTAGTGGGCTTACTGTCTGCTACAAACCCCTTCAAACACGTGCTTGGAGAGTGTTTAAGGGAGCGGAACAAGAGCCAATTTGAATAAAGCCAAAACGAGGTGCCCAATTGCCCTGCAACTAGTAGTTGAGACAACAAAGAGCAGGGACTAGCAAGGATGCCACAAAGTGATTGGACCCCAATTAGTTACACCCAGTATGTTCCTGGAACTGAGGGGGCATCCAGAGAAAGCATCCTACTTGGGAGCGAGCATGCGGTCCTTGCTGCAGAGGGTCTCTTAAAACGGGATTCCTGGCAGGAAGCACTTCATTCTTCGTGACTGCGTCGGTGTGGTAGTGACTGTAGCTCCTGTGGTGATTGTGCTGGCGCAATCGATGCTGCAGGTGCCTGCATCGGCCTGGGCTCCGTCTTCTGTAGTAACAGTGTTGGCGCGATCAAAGCTACATCTGCTCTGAATGAAAGTCAAACGGCTATCCTATTATTCACCAACATTGAAAAAGGGAAGCCCCTGCGTACAAGCTAACTTGCCAAACACAGGGATCCGTGCTGGGGAAACACGGTGCTTGCTCTCATTAAAAGGGAGGAATAATTACTTTTAAAACATGGCAATTAATGCCTCGAGCCTGTAAAAGGAAGCTAGTCCTCGCGCCTCTGGCAAGGTTTTGTGCACCTGCACCGAGGTGTGTGTGGGTACACTCGACGTTCAAGGACTGTGCCTTTTTGCCTCGGAGAAATACATATATTCGATTGGGAAGCGTTCCGGAGGTCTTTGCGAGATTTGTGATAATTTAAGCAGCTACAATAATACCTACAAAAACGAAACAATTAAATTGTGTTACATTTCTCTGATCATTCCTAAAGCAAGGTTACTTGAACTGTCTGCGCTGCCATGCATGTATGCTTAACATGCAACTACTACTGAAATATAATCGGATTTTAAACCCACACACTTTCCACCTATATAAAAGAGACGTAAAAAAAGATAAATTGCGCTGCCCAGAATCACACAATTGAAAAAACTGGAAACCCAAACTTTTTCTCAAGACTCCCCGTTTCATTAGTCAACAATTCAAAAACTTGACACAGGGTTTATACCAGAACAGAAAATGTGTCAACCTGCGTTCCAAGTAAGTTGTTTACTCGTGCTCCCTCATTCTGTGAGGTGGGAAGTATCATAACAAAACTGGGTGAATGCACAGCAAACTCTTCCTGCTGTATCTGACACCGCCGAGGGTTGCATGTATGCACGCATCACAATATGATGGCCTTACATTATCCATAAGTGGGACTTCCCTCCAGTGAGCAGCAGGGCGCTTGACGAAGCGCGCTCTGAACATATCGACCGCGGGTGTCGTAGGGAGAACAGCACGGGGTATGGTGCCCACTTGGAATCAGAGTACTGCAAGCAATATGTGTGGGGTGTCGTGCAGTTGGGCAATATGCTGCACAACACTTCATTTTTACATAACGCATATTTACAGTCTGAGGCACAGGCAGTAAAGCTGTTTTGATCGGAATCACATGCTGTTTAGGTACTGAAGCCGCGATTACAACAGGGCGCTTCAAACTCTGCAGTTTAGCCCACATTTCATCTTCTAACATTCTCCGAGTTTGCGAACCCCTGCCCCTTCATCGAAGGCACACATTTGCGCACAACAACAACCCGAGCAGGGCTTGTGGCTCGGAGTTGTGCTTGTAAATCGTGCGCACCTTAGCAGCCGCTCGCTGTAAACATGCATTCGGGTATGAACTATCGGAGGTGCCCCAGCCGGGCTGAAGGCTGCTGCTCGGTGCCGGTTCCTATGGAGACTAATGTGAGCGATAAGCTGCCACGATCAGCAGAGCTCCCGCCGCGCCTCCCTCTAAACAAGACAGTGCTGTTATCAGCACCGCGTGCCCCTCTGTAGACTCCCCCTGCATTCCAGAGAGGCGCGCGACGCGATCCGGTCTGCCATGCAATGCTGTGGAGACAAGACCTGGCCGCGCGCACAACGTTATCCTATGGGGAAAAGCTGCGCGCGGCTAGGTCTTGTCTCACTTCGTCGTTCTCAGACTGCTGAGACGCCAACTATAGTTCTCTGGCGAGAACGCGCTTTCAGCGCGTTACTAGCCGAGACCTAAAAAGAACACTGGGTATAGGGCAATGATGACTGCATCTATCAGTAGTATGGTTTGGGTAGTGCCAAAAACAGGGTGCTAAGGACCTGAAGCTCAATACCCCTAGGCTTCCAAGGGAAAATCCCACAATTTACAACAAAATACAATGACCCAGCACTCCACTCAAAGAAAAGTAACAATGAATAAAGTTGCACAAAAATTATAATCCATTCTGCAGGTCTTTATATAAATGTTCTTTATTCAAATTTCTTCTTGAGAATCACACGACCTTAGCCAGCGCGTTTCGTCCAAAAGGACTTCTTCAGGGCGAAAAAGAGTAATGTTAGGTATTCCTGACTGGTTCTTCAACCACTTCTCTTGGCGAATAGTTTTCTTTTTAATGTATCCACCTTTCGAAAATTTAATAATTTCCAGATTATTCTCCCCGGTTGTCGGCAATCAAGTCTTGGTAGACGCTCATGATAGTAAAATTGTAACTGGTCCTCTGGTCTTTACTCATAAGGTGACCACCTATAATCTCAATTCTTTCCAAATATTCTTCTCCCTCTATTCGGGGAATTCAAATATATAATGTACACTCCCAATAACATATATCAGGCGTTAGCCCATTTCAGTTTATTAGATGGATGCCATATTTTCACGTCGCCTGTCGTTTCCAAGAAACCCTCGATGCCATTGTGCCATTCATGCCTGTTGTTTGTATACTTGGGTGGGTGAAAGGTCTTAAGCCATGTAATAGAGGGCTGGTGGCCATCTTCACATTATTTGCTAAAAGGGCCATTGCACAATGTTGGGGGGCCGAAACTCTCCTGGCAGTAAAAAAATGGGTCTGGGATCTGTTATACTGCAGAGACCAGTTGGGAATCTATGCAGAGGAGCTGCCCATGGCTTCGCGCCCCAAGGACTTTTGGGCCACATTAACGGGGTATTTGTTAAGCCATCCGGACATACAGTGAGAGTTGGTAAAGGTAATGCAATTATCTGTAGGTGTTGCTAGGACGGTCAGCTCGTGGTCAGTGCTTGGGTGGCTGTTCAAGTGTGTCCCAACGCACTACGTCATATAAGTGCTGGGTTTGGGAGTGGGATCCGGGGGGGTTGGGAGTTAGACGGTGTGTTTTTTTGTAATAGGTTATAATTTACTGCAACTTTATCTTGTGTTTAACTCAAGAAAATGGCATGTATTGACACTAAGTGGACTTACTGTCCCCCAACTTGGGGACGACGACTGTGTTCATTGTTACAAGCTGTCTAAGAAAGAGATAAAAAAACTAAAAATACTGCTCCTCGACACCAGTGTGTTGTGCTGGGAATGCCTGTTGACACCTGCATCTGATTAGGGTCGAATGTCAGCCCTTGACAGAGTACCGGTAACGTGTAGCCAAAGCAAGGAGAAAAGGCTGTGTCATGTGGCCTGTGGCGAGAAGCGGTACTGCGGCCTCTAGTGATAGCAGAGGCCCAGCGGGGCTGCAGGTACCTACACTCTGGGGGCCAGGGCTTGTCGACTGCCCACCCCCACAGCTGCCGAGATCCACACCCGCCAGTGGCACCGGAACGGAGAGGAGGTGAGGGAGCTCAGTGCGGGAAGCGCCCGCATTTAAATCCTGCATTGGTGATTAAAGCCTGGGCCCCACAGAGAGTGTGCATGGAGCCCGGGGGTCTCGGGAGAGAGCCCTAACAAAACGCAGAGACATTGCCCGACTGAAGTTATCAGATCGCGGGTGGAGCCCTCCAGAAATCCTGCCGCCTGCATTACAGGCTTCAGCACTGGAAGACGGGGGTCGAAGCGCATCGCTCGGTGCAGAGGGCACATCACCAGATGGAGAGTGGCCGGAAGTGAATTGAACTGTGACCCAAGCCCTGCCGCATGGTCGGGGGCCTCAGGGGCTGCGTGGAGAGTGCTCGATCATCCAGGCACTTCGATTGAAACTACTGCAATGACTGATGTAGGGAGTTGACCCACGTCTGCTTGCCCTGCGGAGGGACTGATTACATCCTGCTCCTAACCCCATTACTTTGCCTGAGATCGGTCATGGGGGCCCCAGAGTGCCCTTGAGCTTTGTTGTTTATCCATTTGTGACTGATCTCACCTCCACCCCTCATCCCCCACCTGGATGCTGAGGCGCTGCACAGAATTTCGAAGTGGGGACTGTTCCATGCTGCTCTTCGTCTGCATAATTGGGTGGGCGTGGGGAGTGCCCCAGGGCTGGCATTGAGTCCTGTAACCTAAGGTGGAGGTATGGCACTCACTGCATCACTGGAAAGTAGGTCCTGCCGAGAAGGGTGACTGCACTAATGGGGAAGGACAGGGCAGTGAGGGCTCAAGCGGCCAACACCATAACGCAATATACCACCCCGCACCAGCCTACACAGAGGATTACGTGGCAGTCGGACACGCAAAATGTCACTGATGAACCAGACGGGGATGTGGAACCAACTAGAGCAGAACGTTTGCCAGCCATACAGGGATCACATACTCCCCTTGAGCATAAGATTGAAACAGTCTCTATTGATGTCCACCTCCTCCTTGCAGACCTACGGAAAATAGCTGATAAAATCAAGTCAGGTGAGGGTAATATCACTAAATTACAGGGGGAGGTAAAGTCCCTCAAACACCAAGTTGTCCAACTTAACTCCATCAGAGTGGACCAAGAGCGACGGGCCAAAGATGCGGAAGGACGCTTTCATCGAAGCAACATTTGACTATTAGGCTTCCCAGAAAGGCAGAAGGACTCTACACGGAGCAATTTTTTGAGAACTGGGTGAGGACAGAATTTAGGCCAGAAGGCAGCTCCGAATTGTGGTGGAAATAGCTTACAGGGCCCTGGTGCTACCTCTTTGTCCAGGGACGCCTCCTCAGACCCTCATTACTAAGATCTTGAACTACTGTGACAGAGACTGTATCCTTTGGGCTGCGAGGGAGGGGGCAGTTTGGAAGCGCCAAAATTGTAATCTACCCGGACTTTTCAAAACAAGTACAGGAACAATGTAAATCATATCTCAGCGTCAACAGAAATTGAGGTCTCTCAATCTTTGGTACATTCTCCAGTACCTAGCTAAGCTTAACGTTCTACATAAAGGGAAGGCCCACTTCTTCGAGCAACCATAAGAGGTATAGGAATGGATTGAGATTGGGGTGAACCTTCAGGCTCCCTGTCGGGTGCTAGCCACTCCCAAGTGTGGGGTACCTGCACTCATGAGCACTCTGGACAGCCACAGGAAAGTGCAACCAGCCCTAACTCTTGCACTCTGGGACCTCAAAAAATCATAATCAGCGAGGTTGTGACTAGGCAACTCTCTACCATAGACCGACCGACTGAAGCACGGGATGCAGAATCGCTGGTGCAACCGGATGGAGCGGACACAGATTTCTCCAGTCAAGTGCAGGACATTGTATCTTATGCTCTAATTGGAATGGAGGGCGAGACTAAGGGTGTATGAGCAAAATGTCTGGGGCTGTATGTTATGTTATGTTATTTGAGCTTATATAGCGCACGGTTACCCTAGGGTGTCCTGGCGCTGAGCATACCTGCTGGATGTGATCGATGGGTGCTTTACTGTGAGAATAGCCACGTTTTCAGCCCCCTTCTGAAGGAAAGGAGATCTGCTGAGTTCCTTAAATGGAATGGGAGCTCATTCCATGCCTTAGAGGCGCAAGTGATGAAACTTCTGCCACCCCAGCTGGCCTCTTTAATCAGAGTAACTAGGACTTGTTTCGCTCCTGTGGACCGAAGGTTCCTTGCGGGGAGATACCATTTGAATTCTTGCCTCAGATGGTTGGGTCCGATTCCATTGAGGGCTTTAAAAGCCACGCAGAGGGCCTTAAAGCATACCCTAAGCTTCACGGGGAGCCAGTGTAGTTGTTTTAACTCCTTCTTTACAGAGACAAATTTGGGAGTATCTGTAAGCATTCTGGCTGCAGCATTCTGTGCAATCTGGAGCCTGTCAACATGCTGTTTTTTGGTAGTCAATCTGTGCCATAAGAGGGGCTGTGATCACTGTCCTGAGACTGCTCTCCAGAAGAAGGAACTTTATTTTCCTTATGATTCTCAGAATTAAGAAATATGTCGAGACCACCAGGCTTATGTGATCGCCAAAAGAGAGCTTGTTGTCCATAATCACCTCCAAGTTTGTTGCTTTCCTAGTGGGAAAAGTGCAGAGGCCAAGCTTTGCTGGCCACCAATCTGGTGTCCACAGGTTATGGTTGTTTCCAAACATAATAACCTCTGCTTTGCCTGAATTTAATTTCAGGCAGTTGGACGACATCCATCGTGAGATGGCCCTCATGCAATCATGAAAGCAAGCCCCTGTTTCCTTTTCTTCCCGTCTCTAATTGGCAGCACTATTTGTGTGTCGTCTGCATAGAAGGTGATTTGGAAGGCGTAGGATTTAATTAGGCCAGCCAAGGAGATCACATACACGTTGATGAGTGTCGGGCTTATCGATGAGCCCTGTGGCACCCCACACAGGAGTGAGAAAGGCTTTGACCTAAGGTTGTCCAGTTTCACTGTTTGCAATCTTCCACTCCTACTTCAGACAACCAGTCCATCAGAACTGCATGATGGACCGTGTCAAATGCTACTGACAGATCTAACATGATCAGAATTGCCTTTCCTCCTCTGTCCAAGACCTCCCACACCTCCTCTGTGGATTTGATTAAGGCCAGTTCAGTACTATGTTCTGCTCTAAATCTATATTGCGATGAGTCACGTAGATTGTTGGTTAGCAGAAATGTGCTGATCTGGGTGTTCATTGCCTTTTCAATAATCATGGCGGGAAGCGGAAGTCTTGAGATTGGCCTATAGTTGTTTGGATCACTAGGGTCCAGGGTAGGTTTTTTTAATAGGGGAAGCATATAAGCCTTCTTCCATTTGCTGGGGATTTTGCCAGTTTTAATTATGTTGTTCAACAATGGGGTAAGGGTCGATCCTATAACTTCTGGGATTTGCTTTAATATCGATGCCGGACATGGATCCATCAGGGATCCAGACCGAATGGAACTCAGAAGTTTCATTGTATATGGAGTCTCTAACAGAGAAAAATTGACTAATGCCGGTTTGTTTGGTTCCATGTTTGGAGGCATCGTCCTTTGAACTAGGCTAAATGAAGAAAAGATTGATTCCACTTTTTGTTGGAAAAATGTGGCCAATTTTTCACAGAGCCCCGGGCTGCTTTGGCTCTTGCGGGCCTTTGGGGCCGCTAGTTTAGTGATAGTTTTAAAGAGCTCTTTAGCATTGGATTCGGCCTGGGAAATTTGTTCAGCAAAGGACTTCTTTTTTGGTTTCTGAGAGTTTATCCTTGTACTGTCTAATGCCTAGCTTATAACTTTCTTTGCCCATGTTTTTGTAGCCTTTCCTCCACACCCTTTCTAAATGTTTACAGGCCTGTTTTTGGTTTTTTAGTTCATCCGAAAACCAGGGGGCGGATGATGAGCCCTTTTGGGGGTCCACACTTTAACAGGGGTTTGTCACATGCTACTTCTAGCCACTCCAGGAATACTGAGGTAGCTTCATCTACCTCTGCAGGGAGAGGACACTTGGTATTTGTCAATGCCTCTCCTAACTATACGCAGTTTACATTTTTCCAAACTCTTTTTCCAATGGTCCCTGTGGGTACTGATCTAAGTTTGTGGTCCTCAGACTCTTTCACCTCAATGAGGGTGGCACAATGATCAGACCACACCAAAGGGCGTACAGAAGGGACTGCCAGTGTGGGATTGTTGGAATAGATCCCATCCAGCATGTACCCCTTGTTGTGTGTTGGTACTCTGATCAACTGCTTCAGTTCCCCTGCCTCCATCGCATGCCCCAGTGGGATAGTGTCCAAATTGGATTGATCCTCCAGATAGAAATTAAATTCCCCTAGCACCGTAAAGGAATCTGCACATAGCCCTTCTTCGAGCAGTGTCCCCAGCAGTTCTAAAAATCCACCCCTGGGGCCTAGAGGGCAGTAGAGGAGTATCCCCTTAAAGGTGCTATAGTGTGACCTGCGTAGGCTAAATGAGGAAGACTCAAATGTGGCATTTGAAGCAGTGTGAAAAGTGGGCTTCAATGAATCATGGTACATGACTGCTAGTCCCCCTCCTCTCCCATGAGGTCTGTCCAAACTGTGACAGTGGAATCCCAGGGAGGTCGAATTAGCTAAATCAGGACCAAACGCCTGATCAGACCAGGATTCAGTTATGAAGGCCAATTTGATATTGTGTTCCTCAATAAGAAGAGCACACTCCATGCTGTGTTTAATGAGAGATCTGGCATTCAGCAACAAACAACTAAGAGGAGGTTGGTCCGCTGTATTATCTCTCCTTCCTATTATATCATTATGGCCAGAGGCCGGAAGATCCAGAATGTGTGGAAGAATTGTGTTGCAATTAGGGCAAATACTTCTAAGGTGGTTGAGATTAGCCTTAAAGGGAATATAGGGGCACCCATAAATCCCCTCAAGCAGGTTTAATCTAACGAGGTCTTCTCTAGTGTAGGCCGTCGTATTTGAAATAAAACGGCCATGGGGATTGGATCTGAGCCCGGTCCGAGCGTGGACGGGTGCAGACGGGCTTGTATGAGGAGATGGGGTTGGAATGTGAACTGTGTGTCCTGCGATTGTGATTCTATGTACCGGTGAAGGTGCATGGCATGGTGCTGAAGTGTCTGTGCACATGCCTTGGGTGGATGGGCGCGCCTAGGATCCTCCTGATCGAGAATGCATCCAATTGGCATTACTTCTGTAGACCATCATCAAATACTTTATTCGGCTCAACTGAGGCATAAAAGTTAGAGTAAATATACGCCTACCACATACAGTATTAAGTTCATAAAAGTGAGATAGAAACTTCCTAAAAACACTTAAAACAAGTATTAAAAGACATCTGTGCGATGAACGAATCATTCAGTAATGAGATAGTATCTATATGGCACTTAAAATTTAATTTAAAATGGCATGTATCACAGTTTCATTTCCCAAGCAGTGCAAATAAGCAAAGTTCTGTTGTTGTGCAGTGTGTTTATGCGTGACAGCATATTGATTGTGTAGATGGGGAGTATGATTCCATGAATGCCAGGCCGGGATGCTGTTTGACAGTTGGGTGTTAGCCAGTCCCTGCTGGACTGGCCAGGGATGCGGAGCGAGTCCTGGCACGTGCGTTTGGTAGACATAGATAGACATATGCTTGTGCTATGTTTGTCCATGGGTGGGTTGATTGGTTGGGGGAGTTCTGTTCATGTTATTTGTTTACTTTTACAGTGGTGCAGCAGACAGGTGGATGGGGTGGGTTGACGATGCATGGTACACATTCACACCAGGAGTGGGGAGCACATACAGAGTCCCGACCTGGAATGTCTGGGGATTGGGCTTATATGTAAAGAGATACCAGGTGCTCACATTTCTTAAGCGCCACAAAATTAACATTGCATGTCTGCAGGAAACTCACATGAATGATGCAGGTGCCACCACACTAGCCAAGAAATGGATAGGCCAAATTTCCCATTCTTTCTTTTCCAAATATGCCAGAGACATATTGATCTGGGTGGCCGGGAAGTCCTGTTTTCCCTCACTTACATGGGGGTGGATGTGGGGCAGATACTTCCTCATACAGGGTTGCCTAGATCGGCAGGATGTATCCCTGCTTAGATGTTCAGGTAATGCACATGGCACGGTTCCTATCAGATCACTCTCCGGTTTGTTGCAAGGTTACTCTTGGGGATGCACCGCTTGGGGTTGAGTATTGGCAGATGCCTGTGGATGCACTGGAGGACCAGACGGGCAGGGAATGATTGTCGATTACCCTATCGGGTTACTTTGAGTGAAACTGTGGCACCTCTGGGAATAGATCTGTAGAGTGGGAAGCACTCAAGGCAGTGCTAAGGGGCACATGTATGGGACTGTCTTGTGGGGTCTGTAGACAACTCAAGGTCGACCTGTGTGCTTGCTCGGAGCCAGGCGATGCATACTGCTCTCTGGCCTTGCTTCAGGATGAAAAAGACATATGAGGACATGTCTCTGACATCTGGGACTGACTAGACAACTACACTTTAAAGAGGTAGTGACAAAAATTGCATCATGAAGGCAATAAATCTGGGCACTTATTGTTATGGATTTCGAGTAGAGAACAGTCACCCCTAATTCGGAAGAGTTTAGTCACTCTGAATGGGACTAAGGTTACCTCCAGGGCGGGTATTGTGGAATTGTTTCACACACACTTACAGCGCGTATATCTGGTAGATCAGAATGTCAGTGTGAGTACCTACTCTCCTTTTTTGGAAGGGTTGGACACTCCTAAGTTGGAACGGGCCTCCTCTGAGGAGATGGATGAACAGTTAACACTAGAAGAGCTTAGCTCGGTGCTTAACATGCTTCCACAGGCCAAGACGCCGGGTGGTGATGGTTTCCCGACTGAGTTTTATCAGGCCAGCCTCATTAAAGCAGGGCCTCCTGGAGGTTTTTACTAAAGCGTCTGTATGCTCCTTAAACTGGGGGGTGACGCTACTGACCCTACAGCATACAGACCTCTCACTATGATAAACACAGACATGAAAATACTTACCAAGACACTAGCTGTTTGTTTATCACCACATATGCCACATTTGGTTCATGAGGACCAGTGTGATTTTATCCCGGGAAGGAGCACCAGCATGAACTTTAGGCGTCTGACGCATGTTTGTACATCAGACACATCATTGCAATGAAGAACTTGGGCTTGTGTTGATTGATCTGTAAAAGGCATTCAACACCATCGAACGAGGTTAATTACTCCAGGTGCTGCAGATCATGGGTTTTGGCCATCGGTATTGCAGGTGGGTTTGGCTCCTCTACACAGACATGGCTGCACGGGTGAGGGTAGGGCGATGTCGCTCGGAGTCGTGGACACTCGGTAGGAGAATTCGCCCAGGATGGCCACTTTCTCCCCTTCTATTTGCGTTGCCGATAGAGTTGCTAGCTATATGGGCATGCCAGGAACTACACGGCTGGGACATACGGGTGTGTGAGGTACGACATGTCAATTCCCAATGTGACGATGAGGCATTATTTTATCTTTCCTCCCATAGGGTCATCTTGCCACAGCTTCTACAGCTGCTAGATGATTTTGGAAACATCTTGGCTCTTCGTCTGAACTGAAATAAGTCCTTAATATTCCCACTCACTTCTCTCATAGACACACCGGTGGATCGTTTACTGATTTTGGAACTGCTTTGGAAATTAGAGCAATTTTCGCTTTTTGGAGTCCTTGAGGACATCAGTAACATTCTAGACCACCTTCGCTCTCCTTAATGGTCTGAATGGCTATTGCAAAAATGGTGTTGCTGCCACGATGTCTCTATATGCTGCAGGACTTACTTTGTCAACTACTGCACACAAAATTTAAGCAGCTTAACTCCCACTTAAATGTGCTCCTCTGGGCGAGCCGGCGTAGCAGGGTGGCTCTGACGACCTTAACCAAATGTTATGAAGATGGGGGATTGGAGGTTCCATGTCTAGAATTATATTACTGTGCCACACATCTTCAACTTTCGGTCAGGTGGTTTGAACTGGATGAGAATTGGGAAAAAAAGCTACTGTCGAGCAGTGCAACAGTGGGCCGCTTACCGGGATTGCTGATGGAGGGGGCTGGGAAGTCTGCGGCCCACCTTACATAGTGCGACAAACCGCTTTTATCTGCCTGTGTTTCATGCAGACCATCCCAAAGCGGGCCCCATTCCACATGGAACTTGACAAATGGACCTTAAAACCGATTAGCCAGTGTTGGAAAACCAGGCAGTATCTGTGAGGCCTGCACTAATACCATGTGTACATTTGTCCTTCACTGGGAACTAAACACCCCATTGTCGCGCTTGACTCTCAGAGGGTAGCGTTGCAGAGCAATCCAAGGCTTACTCAAGGGAGGTGGTGTGGGCTAGTAATTGCCATTTACTAGTATGCGAAAATAACACTCAATAATTGATTGTCTGTACTTTGCTTTATAAAAGGAACAGTACATTTATTAAACATACACACTACTAAATACCATGCAACAATTAGAAACATACATAAGCTGTTGGAATTACATTGTGACATTGCAAAACATTCCCACCCCTCACGCAGGGGGGTGGAGTCTAGTATCACCATTCTCATGTATGCACATCATCTTGCCCCTTAATGCAGTGGGTTGACCATAACTTGGAGTGAGGGCCCTGCCCACTGGCACCATCCCAGTGACGAACCACCCCAGTATCTCAACAAGCATTTATAACGGGAACACCTGTCATAGTAACACATAACCCTGACTGAGCATCTCATACTGACCATACAGTATACACCCCTGAATTACAGTGGCTAACAATCTGGGTTGTTCATCACTTAATGCAGTAGCAAGAATACATGTCTAGCATCCCTTTAGAATCACAGGTACTTATCGTATCTGATAACAGTTATAATACATTGCAATTAAATCCCCTAAAAGGCATCACAATAATAATCACAGAATTAGGCATGTACAGCCAGACATCCTAGCAGGAATGTCCAGCAACATAACCCCAATTTGCTTATCATTTAACATTACACATGTGATTTCCAGTCCCCAAAAGTGACACCATTTATAAATGCACCACCTGTTCAATTACACCTTCCCATCTTTAGGGGATATCTCATTGGTGACAATCCATGTTTGACCCTGCACACTTCCGTGCAACCCTAAGATTCAGCTCCTGGCTGTAGAATAATGGTTCCAGCATGAGGTAGGTTTAAAAACACAGATGAACCCTTGAGGGGTAGTCTCCTTTGTGTCCCCCAGAGACTGAGGGTGGGGACTTTCCAATTTCGTGCTAGGGGAGTCTGCGTTGCTCCTGCAGCTCCCCCTGCACCTTTGCAAACAATTAGTGGTGACCCCATCTTCTTGGGTCTCGGATAAGGAACCTAGCTTGGTAAGGTACATTGTCATCAGTGATAGATGTTATCTTGAAAAGGAAAAATGTTCTTTCTTGAGTCCCCTCACTCACCGGAGTTTCCTCACGGTGACATGCTTCATCATAGGGGCCATCCCAACCCGCTGTGGGTTGAGGCGTCCTACGACCTGCGAAAATACATAGGAGCACTTGTAAGGAGGAACAATGTGTGGTGCAATGATGTGTGTGGAGTGGAGTGATTTAAAGATACCTGACTAGTGGGCGAAATTACTTTATTCTTGCTCCTAGTTGATATATTAAAAGTGGGGTGGGTCTCTAGGTCTGCCTGGTTAGCAATGAGTCAGGAGTCCTAGTAAAGTGCCAACATGTTTCGAGCTTACCCCCTAGCTCTTTCTCAGGACACCACAGGGACCAGCCCTATGTGTACCACTCCAAAGTGCAGTGAATGCCAAATAATGAGCATTAATAGAAACCATATATACATAACATATGATAATGTTCAGTAGATATCTGTAATAAAGAAAAACGATGTTAAGAGGCAACAGCATGCCCACTGCAGGTTTACTTGAAAGAAAATTCCTCAAATGTAGTGCCTAAATAGGAAAGAAAACGCATATTGCACCAGCCTGCATATGGATATAAAACAATCGTGATTCCTCATGCGCTAGTGGTCCTAAATGGGAGAAGGATGCTGTATGTTGTGTGCAGTGTTTTGAAGTGACTCAGTAAAAGATTTGCCTGCCTGGCGCTCTCTGTTCCCCCCCCCCCCCTTAACTTTAGCACATGGCCCGATCACTTTTGGTTCCAATGGGGGGAAGCAATCCCAAGCAGCACCTGCTGTCGTTTGACACTGCCAAGAACCCCATCATGGGGAGATTAAACGTCCTCAGGGGGATGCCCAAGGAACATCTATGGCGGACGCACCAGCATTGGGAGGCACCGCAGCCAGTATGGCCGAACTGAAAGCCGGCTTCAAATCAATTGACTCATTTCGACGCTCTCTCATCCCAGCTGGAGAGCATGCACAAATGTCTTGACCAGCATAATAAGCAGCTCAGTGCCGTGGAGCAGCATGTCTCCGACCTCGAGGATGCCAGTCCCATGACCAACAAGCGTATCTAGAAGATTGAGAGACTCCTCAAGATGGTGGTCGCTAAAGCGGATGACTTGGAGGCACGTTCAAGTCGGAATAATATCCACACTGCCAGGAATAGCAGACTCTACTATTACTGGCTGCATGAACACCTATGTGGAACATCTATCCGAGGAGCTCTTTGTAAGAGAGGCATTTTCGTCCTTGTTTGCAATTGAGAGGGCCCACTCAACCCTTGGCCTGCGACCAGCACCTGGCACTTCGCCACACTTGATCATCGCGAACATTCTTAGCTATTATGACCGAGACACATTTCTCGGTCTTCCTTGTGACAGGGAGCAGATACAACACCAGGGTATGACTATATCTTTTTTCCCAGACTTCACCCCAATTGTGCAGGAGGCGTGCCGTAAATTCTCTAATGTTAAGCGCACACTCCAGAAAGCTAACATGCACTATGCCATGTTATACACTGCATGACTATGAATCCAAATTAATGGCAAATGTCACTTTTTTGACTCTCCGGCTGAAGCAGCTACTTCTGTAAACTGCATCATTTTGGGTCTAGATCACCGAGGAGAGGAAGATCTGCTTTTCTTGCCTCCTGTGATCTTGCGGACCTGTAAACCTCCCTTTTGCCTGCTCATGCTTGCTGCCACATTGCTGTGTCACATTGATTATTACAGGATTCAGTTGTGTAACTAACTACTGCGCTTCATTGGCGCACCACCTGTCTCTATTACTCATGTTCTAGATAAGGCTGTTCATTCCCCCGTCAAGATCATGGACATTTGGCGCTCTCCTAGTAGTGTTGCCTCCTCCCAAGGAGTACTCCACTTGATTGTTTTTCTTCTTGTTCTTTGGGTTATCATGGACCAGACATAGTACCCAGTTAGCCTTCCTACAAGAAACCCATTTTGCTCTGAATTCCCCCAATCGCTATGTATCAAACGTGGGGGGTATTCGCTGTTTTGTTAACTATAGCACATACTCCAGGGGTGTCTGTATCTTGACTGAAAAAGATGAGAGTTTTCCCTCTTAAACCCAGAAAGGACCGGGAAATATCACAATCAAAAAAGAAATTCCTTTCTGCGTAATATAATTTCAAAGCATAAATATTACTTGTGAACAATAACATTTATTCTAAACAAATTTATCCCGCCTCATCCTATATTGTATTTAAACCACAACAGAGCATCAAATGTATCTAAAGAATTTTTATTAAAAAAGGTTTATCTTCATATACTTAGTATAGACACTTCATCACAAAAATAAAAAATCAAATAATATATATCTAAACAGCAATGTGCATATATTTACTAGACATGATACATGATTCGTAGTACATAAAACATATTCAGTTAAAAACAGGTTGTCGACGCGTTTCGGTGCTTCGATGTTTGGAACACCTTCCTCAGGACTAAGTTAAAACATCTTCTTTATTTGTAGCAATGCTACTTCGCGGTACCAGTTTAAATCCGGGGCTTGAAGTAATGGTAGGTACTCCCCTTTACTCAGCTGTGTCGTCAGGGAATATGATGATTTGTGCAGGACCCTCAGAATCAATAAGTGCACTTCATTTTACTTCATATTTTATTGTTTCCGTTTATTTATTTCGGTCCGTCCTAGTCCTTTATTCCTTCTGGACTTGCACGAAGATCTTCCCTCTTCATTAATTTGAGGTGATCAGCAACGTCTTTGCCAAAGACGAACGCTACGCCTGCCCGGTCTCCCTGGTTTCCGGTGTTTGAAAATTTGTTTAGAATAAATGTTATTGTTCACAAGTAATATTTATGCTTTGAAATTATATTACGCAGAAAGGAATTTCTTTTTTGATTGTGTCTGTATCTTGATCCATAGCAGAATCCCTTTCAGGGGGGCATGAGATCATTGCAGATCCGGAGGGCCGCTATTTGTTAGTTTCCGGCACACTACCCACCACATTCCTTTTACTGGTCAATATCTATACCCCTAATGTGGATACTCCCGATTTCTTTTGAACATTTCCACACATATCACCCATTTGAATGCATTCTGCATATTAATGGGGGACGACTTTAATTTAACTCTCTGTACTTCCCTGGACTTGACAGTTACCAGACATGCGAGCAAGCACCCGTCTACGCAGATGCTTTCATCCCTTTTGTGATGCCTTCACCTCGCGGATGCCTGGTGCTCCAGAAATCCACTCATTATAGGCTATACTTATTAATCTGTCCCCCACTCTACATGGTCACGTATTGACCATTGGTATCTTGCCTCGACTTGTTGCTTACGATTACAGATGCCGAGCATCTTCCCCGGACCTTATCGGACACCTTTTTAACAATACCGGCACCATGGAATATTAAAGTTTCTACTCCACGGGAGCTAGGTATTTTTTAACATTCACTTTTAGCTCACTTCTGACCCTTCCACTCACTCATTTTCACACCACACATAGTGAACAATATCAGTGCTCCCGCGTATTCGCAGGTAGTAGCACGCCGCCTCCCGTAGAGTGGCACGAAGACCCCTATGATGAAGCATGACACCAAGGGCCCTTTTGGTGTGTGAGGGGCATTTAAGAAACACTATCTGCGTCCAACATTGATCAATGTAGGCAATGCACATGACCCTGGATTTAAGTAATCCTCTACCATAATCCTTTTTGGGTGGATCCTATTGTTTATGAGTAATTACAAGGGGAAGTCGAATCCATCCAAGGTGTTCGGTTAGGACACCACCTCTCCACTCCCTCTTTTGGTATTTATAGTAGACTGCTCCACCCCATATCAGGCTTCCTTCATCATGCATGTGCATCTGGATGATGGGTCCTAAGTTACACATAGCGAAGACATCTCTGAGGCCTTCCTCTCCTATTACATTTGCCTGTATACGTCCCGCAGCGTTGTGACTGATGAGGCGCTGGTTGATTATTTAGCAGCGGTAGCTATGGTGTGGATAAGGGACATCAACAGTTCCTCGCCTCGCCCATCTACTGCAAAGAGATTTCACACTCCATTGATGACCGGAGTGGCACTCGCGCCAAGGGTACGGATAGCTTCACCGGTGATTTTTACACAGCCTATAAGCCTTTATTTATCCCTCACCTGCTACAAGTCTATGCAGAATCTTTAAAATGAGGAATTCCCCCCACAACGAATGAGTCAGTGATAACTCTTTTACCTAAACCATGCAAATCTCTACAGAGTTGCACCTCATACAGACCCTTGTCCCTGCTTAATCACAACAACAACATTTTGGGTAAGGTCCTTGTTATTCGCCTCTCTCTTCTTATGGACAGTGTAATCTCCTCATACAATCTGGATTAGTTCCAAATCGCTCTACATCGGTTAATCCCCAAACTGTATTCGCTGCCCTTAACCAAATAACTACTGATCTCCCTGCTGCAGCTGTTTTACTGGACGCTGACAAGGTGTTTGATTCACTTGGGTGGCCCTTTTTGCATGCTATGCTATGGAAAATAGGTGTGCCAAAGGGCTTTCGGGACCTTGTACGTCTACTCTATACTGCCCCATTGGCTAGACTCAAGGTGAATGGCTCATTAACCGACAAGTTCACGCTCTCACGAGGCACTAGACATGGATCCCCTGGTGCGTAATTTCCAGAACCGCCATTTGGCGTGCGGATTGCACTTCCATCATAGTCCCCTTTTGGCTTCCCTATATGCAAACAACGTGATGCTCTTCGTCAGGGACCCCAAATTCAATCTTTCTCCCCTTCTCCGGGAGGTCGTCCGATTTGGGGTATTTTTGGGATTTACTATTAACTGGAGTAAATCTGAAATGTTTCCATTGACTAAGGCCACTGTCCCCTGTCTCCTTGAGTTGCCTTTACAATGGTATACAGATTTCCCAAAATACCGGGGCATCAATCTGCATCGAGACAGCGCAGAGGTCAGCGCCTCAATTATGGCTCTGCTATCGATAGGCTGTCATCCCAAATCAATCAGTAAATTAAGCTCCCCTTATACATTGCTGGCAGATTTGTCATCATCAAGATGTTGGTGTAACCTCGAATTTTATATCTATTTCTTAATATATCCATAGTCCCGACGGGCGATTTCTTTGCCACTTTGCGTAGCATGCACATACAGCTAGTCTGGGCCGGTAAACAACCAAGAATTAGCTGACAAACATTAACCTTGGCCAAAGCATGCGGGGGTTTGTGGTCCCTGACTTCTATCTCTACTATCTTATAGCACAGGCACATTTTGCGATTTATTGGTACCACCCGGATGCTCGCTTGCAATTCCTAAAGTCGCGAGGCCTCCCCAGGACTCCCTCGGAAATACAGACGGTCCCTACTATGCACTGGGCCTGGACCAGACTTAAACGTTACCTGGGCTTTGAATTCTTATACTCCCCACATATTCCTCTCCCAGATAATCGTTTGGCTACTGATGACTGCGGAGGCATTCACTAAGCGAACATTGGACACGTGCCGGCTTCACACACTGGGCAATCTCTTTGTTGACGCCACGCTGCAATCTGTGACTTCATTGACAGAGGGGCATGACATGTCCTATATAGACAGATTCATTCTGCATTGACCATACCACACCGTGCATGCTACACTCTCATTCTTCCCTGCGAAGCCTTTGGCCTTCCCACCACTTACCATGTAAATGATGTCCCCTGATAATGCTTAATTGGTTTCTCATTTATACCATTCATCTCTCCAGCTGAGACCTGCTGGGGTGGAGGGGGCTCGGGTTACATGGGAGAAAGACTTGGGGAACCCACTGCTGGATGGGACATGGTACTATTGTTGTGAACAGACACGGTTTGCCTCCAATAACCATCAACACAAGCTACTGCACTTTAAATACCTACACTGGGCATACACTACCCACCATCTCATCACTAAAATTGACCTCGCCAAATCGCCCAGTTGTCCCAGATGCGCGGCGGAGCCTGGTGATTTTTCACATCTGGCATGGAATTGTGCCCCAATACTTTCTTATTGGGAGGAATTGTTTCCATTTTATAGTGGATGATTGATTTTGCACTTAGCCCGACCCCCACTATTGGCATTATTAGGCTATGTTAAACTATTGCCTGCAGGAGTCCGACGTTATGCTACCAATGCTCTGTTATTGGCTAAGCACCAAGGGGTCGATTATGATGGCGGACGGACCTGCGTCCGTCTGCCACCTCCGAGGTGGAGGGACTGTCCGCAGGGGCAGCGGCGGTCCCTCTGTAGGAATTAGGATGTGACCGCCACCCTGGCGGTCACATCCCGTATATTTAACATTGTGGCGGGTGCTGCTTTAAGCAGCACCCGCTGCAAAGTTAAAAATGCATGCTATGCATTTGCATGCACAAAGCGGCAGGCACCTCGCGGTGCCTGCCACATTGTGCATGCAAATGCAGGGGGGTACCATAGGTACCCCCATGTGCACCCCCCACCCCCCCCCCTTCAACCTGGGGTCCCGAAACGGGCCCCCAAAGCAGGAACATATCCAGGCATATCCCCCAGCACATCCTAATATGGCTGGCGGTGTCTGATAGACAACGCCACCATAATAGAGCTTTTCAGCCGTGGTCGCAAGGCGACCGCGGCGGAAAAGCGGCGGACGGTCTTCCCCTCCGCCACGGTCCCCCCCGCCATCGTAATATGGTGGGGGGGAAGAAAGGTGGCGGACGGGCAGGGATGGGGGACGGATCGCCACCGCCTGCATGGCGGTGGCGATCCGTCCGCCATCCTAATTGACCCCCAGGTGTCCCTGCACTAGGGCAACACTACCGCCCGACGGCAAAGGCGTGGATTGTTAATTTGGTATATTGCGATACCATGAGTGATATATAATGGATCACTGACATAATATCGATAACACAAATATCGATGTAGCAAAATATCGGGTAAAAAATATAAAATACAAAAATATCGAACTCCTATTTCCAAACAGATAAGTGCAAAAATATTGAATCAAAAATATCGTTGTAAAAAATATAGATAGTCAAAATATAGAATTTTTTAAATGTCTTAAAAGTAATAGCAAAATATTAAGTATAATTAATTTAAACATACTCAAAATATTTAAATAACCTTAAAATTAATAAATAATTAATTTAAGTTAAAAATAAATAACCATACAATTTAATTTTTAAATACATACATATATATAAACATAATATTAATTAAAAATATACAATATTTTTACCGTAGGTTAGGGGGACAGTAAAATTTACTATTACCACTCCACTGAGTGCAACAGTAGAGAAAGCGTTGGATAGCGTTGGGGTAAAAATTACTATTCCCACTCCAGTGGAGTGCAACAGTAGGGAAAGCGTTGGATAGAGGGAAGGTAAAAATTACTATTCCCACTCCAAAGAGTGCAACAGTAGGGAAAGCGTTGGATAGCGTAGGGATAAAAATTACTATTCCCACTCCAGTGAGTGCAACAGTAGAGAAAGCGTTGGATAGCGAGAAGGTAAACAAGCATTGGCATTGCCAATAGGTCTCGCTTGGGGACCTTATAAGTATTTAGTTTTGCAGCACAATATCCGATTATGCAACAAGGATATTGTGCTGCAAAACTAAATACTTATAAGGTCCCACAAGCGAGACCTATTGGCAATGCCAATGCTTGTTATCTCCTGCGTGCGCCGCCAGCCCGGCGAAGAAACTTGTGTTTGCAAACGCTCCATCAAAGCGGGTCTCCGAGGATCAGGTGGGTAACAGAAGCAGCAGCAGGCAGGGGCGCGCTGCCAGCCAGCGCAGGCCTTGGCAGATGGGATGACATTACTGTCTTAAGTGTTGAATAGGCTGCTTCTTAATTACAGGGAACATGGCGTTCATACCCTTACAGGCTAAGCTCCCCCGCGCTCTGGTCTACCTTGTTGTCAAAGCCTGCCTGGTGACTCTGAATCTGCACTCTGAATCTGCACTCTGCACTCTGAATCTGCACTCTGCACTCTGAATCTGCACTCTGCACTCTGAATCTGCACTCTGCACTCTGCACTCTGAATCTGCACTCTGCACTCTGAATCTGCACTCTGCAATCTGAATCTGCACTCTGAATCTGCACTCTGAATCTGCACTCTGAATCTGCACTCTGAATCTGCACTCTGCACTCTGAATCTGCACGGTGAATCTGCACTCTGCACTCTGAATCTGCACTCTGCACTCTGAATCTGCACTCTGAATCTGCAATCTGAATCTGCACTCTGAATCTGCACTCTGAACTCTGAATCTGCACTCTGAATCTGCACTCTGAATCTGCACTCTGAATTTGCACTCTGCACTCTGAATCTGCACTCTGCACTCTGAATCTGCACTCTGAATCTGCACTCTGCACTCTGAATCTGCACTCTGCACTCTGAATCTGCACTCTGAATCTGCACTCTGAATCTGCACTCTGCACTCTGCACTCTGAATCTGCACTCTGAATCTGCACTCTGCACTCTGCACTCTGAATCTGCACTCTGAATCTGCACTCTGAATCTGCACTCTGAATCTGCACTCTGAATCTGCACTCTGCACTCTGAATCTGCACTCTGAATCTGCACTCTGAATCTGCACTCTGAATCTGCACTCTGAACTCTGAATCTGCACTCTGAATCTGCACTCTGCACTCTGCATCTGCACTCTGAATCTGCACTCTGAATCTGCACCCGGAATCTGCACTCTGAACTCTGAATCTGCACTCTGAATCTGCACTCTGCACTCTGAATCTGCACTCTGCACTCTGCACTCTGAATCTGCACTCTGCACTCTGAATCTGCACTCTGAATCTGCACTCTGCACTCTGAATCTGCACTCTGCACTCTGAATCTGCACTCTGCACTCTGAATCTGCACTCTGCACTCTGAATCTGCACTCTGAATCTGCACTCTGAACTCTGAATCTGCACTCTGAACTCTGAATCTGCACTCTGAATCTGCACTCTGAATCTGCACTCTGAACTCTGAATCTGCACTCTGCACTCTGAATCTGCACTCTGAATCTGCACTCTGAACTCTGAATCTGCACTCTGAATCTGCACTCTGCACTCTGAATCTGCACTCTGCACTCAGAATCTGCACTCAGAATCTGCACTCAGAATCTGCACTCTGAATCTGCACTCTGAATCTGCACTCTGAATCTGCACTCTGCACTCTGAATCTGCACTCTGCACTCTGAATCTGCACTCTGAATCTGCACTCTGCACTCTGAATCTGCACTCTGCAATCTGAATCTGCACTCTGAATCTGCACTCTGAATCTGCACTCTGAATCTGCACTCTGAATCTGCACTCTGCACTCTGAATCTGCACTCTGAATCTGCACGGTGAATCTGCACTCTGCACTCTGAATCTGCACTCTGCACTCTGAATCTGCACTCTGAATCTGCACTCTGAATCTGCACTCTGAATCTGCACTCTGAACTCTGAATCTGCACTCTGAATCTGCACTCTGAATCTGCACTCTGCACTCTGAATCTGCACTCTGCACTCTGAATCTGCACTCTGAATCTGCACTCTGCACTCTGAATCTGCACTCTGCACTCTGAATCTGCACTCTGAATCTGCACTCTGAATCTGCACTCTGCACTCTGCACTCTGAATCTGCACTCTGAATCTGCACTCTGCACTCTGCACTCTGCACTCTGAATCTGCACTCTGAATCTGCACTCTGAATCTGCACTCTGAATCTGCACTCTGCACTCTGAATCTGCACTCTGCACTCTGAATCTGCACTCTGAATCTGCACTCTGAATCTGCACTCTGAACTCTGAATCTGCACTCTGAATCTGCACTCTGCACTCTGCATCTGCACTCTGAATCTGCACTCTGAATCTGCACCCGGAATCTGCACTCTGAACTCTGAATATGCACTCTGAATCTGCACTCTGCACTCTGAATCTGCACTCTGCACTCTGCACTCTGAATCTGCACTCTGCACTCTGAATCTGCACTCTGAATCTGCACTCTGCACTCTGAATCTGCACTCTGCACTCTGAATCTGCGCTCTGCACTCTGAATCTGCACTCTGAATCTGCACTCTGAACTCTGAATCTGCACTCTGAACTCTGAATCTGCACTCTGAATCTGCACTCTGAATCTGCACTCTGAACTCTGAATCTGCACTCTGCACTCTGAATCTGCACTCTGAATCTGCACTCTGAACTCTGAATCTGCACTCTGAATCTGCACTCTGCACTCTGAATCTGCACTCTGCACTCAGAATCTGCACTCAGAATCTGCACTCTGAATCTGCACTCTAAATCTGCACTCTGAATCTGCACTCTGCACTCTGAATCTGCACTCTGCACTCTGAATCTGCACTCTGCACTCTGAATCTGCACTCTGAATCTGCACTCTGCACTCTGAATCTGCACTCTGCACTCAGAATCGGCACTCAGAATCTGCACTCTGAATCTGCACTCTGAATCTGCACTCTGAATCTGCACTCTGCACTCTGAATCTGCACTCTGCACTCTGAATCTGCACTCTGCACTCTGAATCTGCACTCTGCACTCTGAATCTGCACTCTGAATCTGCACTCTGAACTCTGAATCTGCACTCTGAATCTGCACTCTGCACTCTGAATCTGCACTCTGAATCTGCACTCTGAATCTGCACTCTGAATCTGCACTCTGCACTCTGAATCTGCACTCTGCACTCTGAATCTGCACTCTGCACTCTGTATCTGCACTCTGCACTCTGAATCTGCACTCTGAATCTGCACTCTGCACTCTGAATCTGCACTCTGAATCTGCACTCTGAATCTGCACTCTGCACTCTGAATCTGCACTCTGCACTCTGAATCTGCACTCTGAATCTGCACTCTGCACTCTGAATCTGCACTCTGAATCTGCACTCTGAATCTGCACTCTGCACTCTGAATCTGCACTCTGCATTCTGAATCTGCACTCTGCACTCTGAATCTGCACTCTGCACTCTGAATCTGCACTCTGCACTCTGAATCTGCACTCTGAATCTGCACTCTGCACTCTGAATCGGCACTCTGCACTCTGAATCTGCACTCTGCACTCTGAATCTGCACTCTGAATCTGCACTCTGAATCTGCACTCTGCACTCTGCACTCTGAATCTGCACTCTGAATCTGCACTCTGCACTCTGAATCTGCACTCTGAATGTGCACCCCGCACTCTGAATCTGCACTCTGCACTCTGAATCTGCACTCTGCACTCTGAATCTGCACTCTGCACTCTGAATCTGCACTCTGAATCTGTACTCTGAATCTGCACTCTGCACTCTGAATCTGCACTCTGAATCTGCACTCTGAATCTGCACTCTGCACTCTGCACTCTGAATCTGCACTCTGCACTCTGAATCTGCACTCTGCACTCTGAATCTGCACTCTGCACTCTGAATCTGCACTCTGAATCTGCACTCTGAACTCGGAATCTGCACTCTGAACTCTGAATCTGCACTCTGCACTCTGAATCTGCACTCTGCACTCTGAATCTGCACTCTGCACTCTGAATCTGCACTCTGCACTCTGAATCTGCACTCTGAATCTGCACTCTGCACTCTGCACTCTGAATCTGCACTCTGAATCTGCACTCTGCACTCTGCACTCTGAATCTGCACTCTGAATCTGCACTCTGAATCTGCACTCTGAATCTGCACTCTGCACTCTGAATCTGCACTCTGCACTCTGAATCTGCACTCTGCACTCTGAATCTGCACTCTGCACTCTGAATCTGCACTCTGAATCTGCACTCTGCACTCTGAATCTGCACTCTGCACTCTGAATCTGCACTCTGCACTCTGAATCTGCACTCTGAATCTGCACTCTGAATCTGCACTCTGCACTCTGAATCTGCACTCTGAATCTGCACTCTGCACTCTGAATCTGCACTCTGCACTCTGAATCTGCACTCTGCACTCTGAATCTGCACTCTGAATCTGCACTCTGCACTCTGCACTCTGAATCTGCACTCTGAATCTGCACTCTGAATCTGCACTCTGAATCTGCACTCTGCACTCTGAATCTGCACTCTGCACTCTGAATCTGCACTCTGCACTCTGAATCTGCACTCTGAATCTGCACTCTGCACTCTGAATCTGCACTCTGAATCTGCACTCTGAATCAGCACTCTGCACTCTGAATCTGCACTCTGAATCTGCACTCTGAATCTGCACTCTGCACTCTGAATCTGCACTCTGAATCTGCACTCTGCACTCTGAATCTGCACTCTGAATCTGCACTCTGCACTCTGAATCTGCACTCTGAATCTGCACTCTGAATCTGCACTCTGAATCTGCACTCTGCATCTGCACTCTGCACTCTGAATCTGCACTCTGCACTCTGCACTCTGAATCTGCACTCTGAATCTGCACTCTGAATCTGCACTCTGCACTCTGAATCTGCACTCTGCACTCTGAATCTGCACTCTGCACTCTGAATCTGCACTCAGCACTCTGCACTCTGAATCTGCACTCTGCACTCTGAATCTGCACTCTGCTCTCTGAATCTGCACTCTGCACTCTGAATCTGCACTCTGAATCTGCACTCTGAATCTGCACTCTGTATCTGCACTCTGAATCTGCACTCTGAATCTGCACTCTGAATCTGCACTCTGCACTCTGAATCTGCACTCTGAATCTGCACTCTGAATCTGCACTCTGCACTCTGAATCTGCACTCTGCACTCTGAATCTGCACTCTGAATCTGCACTCTGAATCTGCACTCTGAATCTGCACTCTGCCCTCTGAATCTGCACTCTGAATCTGCACTCTGCACTCTGAATCTGCACTCTGAATCTGCACTCTGCACTCTGAATCTGCACTCTGAATCAGCACTCTGACTCTGCACTCTGAATCTGCACTCTGCACTCTGAATCTGCACTCTGAATCTGCACTCTGAATCTGCACTCTGCACTCTGAATCTGCACTCTGAATCTGCACTCTGAATCTGCACTCTGAATCTGCACTCTGAATCTGCACTCTGAATCTGCACTCTGCACTCTGAATCTGCACTCTGCACTCTGAATCTGCACTCTGAATCTGCACTCTGCACTCTGAATCTGCACTCTGCACTCTGAATCTGCACTCTGCACTCTGAATCTGCACTCTGAATCTGCACTCTGCACTCTGAATCTGCACTCTGAATCTGCACTCTGCACTCTGCACTCTGTATCTGCACTCTGAATCTGCACTCTGAATCTGCACTCTGAATCTGCACTCTGAATCTGCACTCTGAATCTGCACTCTGCACTCTGAATCTGCACACTGCACTCTGAATCTGCACTCTGCACTCTGAATCTGCACTCTGAATCTGCACTCTGCACCCTGAATCTGCACTCTGCACTCTGAATCTGCACTCTGAATCTGCACTCTGCACTCTGAATCTGCACTCTGCACTATGAATATGCACTCTGCACTCTGAATCTGCACTCTGCACTCTGAATCTGCACTCTGCACTCTGAATCTGCACTCTGCACTCTGCACTCTGAATCTGCACTCTGAATCTGCACTCTGCACTCTGAATCTGCACTCTGCACTCTGAATCTGCACTCTGCACTCTGAATCTGCACTCTGCACTCTGCACTCTGAATCTGCACTCTGCACTCTGCTCTCTGAATCTGCACTCTGAATCTGCACTCTGAATCTGCACTCTGCACTCTGAATATGCACTCTGAATCTGCACTCTGAATCTGCACTCTGCACTCTGAATCTGCACTCTGCACTCTGAATCTGCACTCTGAATCTGCACTCTGAATCTGCACTCTGAATCTGCACTCTGCACTCTGAATCTGCACTCTGAATCTGCACTCTGCACTCTGAATCTGCACTCTGCACTCTGAATCTGCACTCTGCACTCTGAATCTGCACTCTGCACTCTGCACTCTGAATCTGCACTCTGAATCTGCACTCTGCACTCTGAATCTGCACTCTGCACTCTGAATCTGCACTCTGCACTCTGCACTCTGAATCTGCACTCTGCACTCTGCACTCTGAATCTGCACTCTGCACTCTGAATCTGCACTCTGCTCTCTGAATCTGCACTCTGAATCTGCACTCTGAATCTGCACTCTGAATCTGCACTCTGAATCTGCACTCTGCACTCTGAATCTGCACTCTGAATCTGCACTCTGCACTCTGAATCTGCACTCTGAATCTGCACTCTGCACTCTGCACTCTGAATCTGCACTCTGAATCTGCACTCTGAATCTGCACTCTGCACTCTGAATCTGCACTCTGCACTCTGAATCTGCACTCTGCACTCTGAATCTGCACTCTGCACTCTGAATCTGCACTCTGAATCTGCACTCTGCACTTTGAATCTGCACTCTGAATCTGCACTCTGCACTCTGAATCTGCACTCTGAATCTGCGCTCTGCACTCTGAATCTGCACTCTGCACTCTGAATCTGCACTCTGCACTCTGAATCTGCACTCTGAATCTGCACTCTGAATCTGCACTCTGCACTCTGAATCTGCACTCTGCACTCTGAATCTGCACTCTGCACTCTGAATCTGCACTCTGAATCTGCACTCTGCACTCTGAATCTGCACTCTGAATCTGCACTCTGCACTCTGAATCTGCACTCTGAATCTGCACTCTGAATCTGCACTCTGAATCTGCACTCTGAATCAGCACTCTGCACTCTGAATCTGCACTCTGAATCTGCACTCTGAATCTGCACTCTGCACTCTGAATCTGCACTCTGAATCTGCACTCTGCACTCTGAATCTGCACTCTGAATCTGCACTCTGCACTCTGAATCTGCACTCTGAATCTGCACTCTGAATCTGCACTCTGAATCTGCACTCTGCATCTGCACTCTGCACTCTGAATCTGCACTCTGCACTCTGCACTCTGAATCTGCACTCTGAATCTGCACTCTGAATCTGCACTCTGCACTCTGAATCTGCACTCTGCACTCTGAATCTGCACTCTGCACTCTGAATCTGCACTCTGCACTCTGCACTCTGAATCTGCACTCTGCACTCTGAATCTGCACTCTGCTCTCTGAATCTGCACTCTGCACTCTGAATCTGCACTCTGAATCTGCACTCTGAATCTGCACTCTGTATCTGCACTCTGAATCTGCACTCTGAATCTGCACTCTGAATCTGCACTCTGCACTCTGAATCTGCACTCTGCACTCTGCACTCTGAATCTGCACTCTGCACTCTGCACTCTGAATCTGCACTCTGCACTCTGAATCTGCACTCTGCACTCTGAATCTGCACTCTGCACTCTGAATCTGCACTCTGCACTCTGAATCTGCACTCTGAATCTGCACTCTGAATCTGCACTCTGAATCTGCACTCTGCCCTCTGAATCTGCACTCTGAATCTGCACTCTGCACTCTGAATCTGCACTCTGAATCTGCACTCTGCACTCTGAATCTGCACTCTGAATCTGCACTCTGACTCTGCACTCTGAATCTGCACTCTGCACTCTGAATCTGCACTCTGAATCTGCACTCTGAATCTGCACTCTGCACTCTGAATCTGCACTCTGAATCTGCACTCTGAATCTGCACTCTGAATCTGCACTCTGCACTCTGAATCTGCACTCTGCACTCTGCACTCTGAATCTGCACTCTGAATCTGCACTCTGCACTCTGCACTCTGAATCTGCACTCTGAATCTGCACTCTGCACTCTGAATCTGCACTCTGCACTCTGAATCTGCACTCTGCACTCTGAATCTGCACTCTGAATCTGCACTCTGCACTCTGAATCTGCACTCTGAATCTGCACTCTGCACTCTGCACTCTGTATCTGCACTCTGAATCTGCACTCTGAATCTGCACTCTGAATCTGCACTCTGCACTCTGAATCTGCACACTGCACTCTGAATCTGCACTCTGCACTCTGAATCTGCACTCTGAATCTGCACTCTGCACTCTGAATCTGCACTCTGAATCTGCACTCTGCACCCTGAATCTGCACTCTGAATCTGCACTCTGCACTCTGAATCTGCACTCTGAATCTGCACTCTGAATCTGCACTCTGCACTCTGAATCTGCACTCTGCACTCTGAATCTGCACTATGAATCTGCACTCTGCACTCTGAATCTGCACTCTGCACTCTGAATCTGCACTCTGCACTCTGAATCTGCACTCTGCACTCTGCACTCTGAATCTGCACTCTGAACTCTGAATCTGCACTCTGCACTCTGAATCTGCACTCTGCACTCTGAATCTGCACTCTGCACTCTGAATCTGCACTCTGCACTCTGCACTCTGAATCTGCACTCTGCACTCTGCACTCTGAATCTGCACTCTGCACTCTGAATCTGCACTCTGAATCTGCACTCTGAATCTGCACTCTGAATCTGCACTCTGAATCTGCACTCTGAATCTGCACTCTGAATCTGCACTCTGCACTCTGAATCTGCACTCTGCACTCTGAATCTGCACTCTGAATCTGCACTCTGAATCTGCACTCTGAATCTGCACTCTGAACCTGCACTCTGCACTCTGAATCTGCACTCTGAATCTGCACTCTGCACTCTGAATCTGCACTCTGAATCTGCACTCTGCACTCTGAATCTGCACTCTGCACTCTGAATCTGCACTCTGAATCTGCACTCTGAATCTGCTCTCTGCACTCTGAATCTGCACTCTGAATCTGCACTCTGAATCTGCACTCTGCACTCTGAATCTGCACTCTGCACTCTGCACTCTGAATCTGCACTCTGCACTCTGAATCTGCACTCTGCACTCTGCACTCTGAATCTGCACTCTGCACTCTGAATCTGCACTCTGCACTCTGAATCTGCACTCTGCTCTCTGAATCTGCACTATGCACTCTGAATCTGCACTCTGAATCTGCACTCTGAATCTGCACTTTGAATCTGCACTCTGAATCTGCACTCTGCACTCTGAATCTGCACTCGGCACTCTGAATCTGCACTCTGAATCTGCACTCTGAATCTGCACTCTGCACTCTGAATCTGCACTCTGAATCTGCACTCTGAATCTGCACTCTGCACTCTGAATCTGCACTCTGAATCTGCACTCTGCACTCTGAATCTGCACTCTGAATCTGCACTCTGAATCTGCACTCTGAATCTGCACTCTGCACTCTGAATCTGCACTCTGAATCTGCACTCTGCACTCTGAATCTGCACTCTGAATCTGCACTCTGAATCTGCACTCTGCACTCTGAATCTGCACTCTGCACTCTGAATCTGCACTCTGCACTCTGAATCTGCACTCTGCACTCTGAATCTGCACTCTCAATCTGCACTCTGAATCTGCACTCTGCACTCTGAATCTGCACTCTGAATCTGCACTCTGCACTCTGAATCTGCACTCTGCACTCTGAATCTGCACTCTGCACTCTGAATCTGCACTCTGAATCTGCACTCTGCACTCTGAATCTGCACTCTTCACTCTGAATCTGCACTCTGCACTCTGAATCTGCACTCTGCACTCTGAATCTGCACTCTGCACTCTGAATCTGCACTCTGAATCTGCACTCTGAATCTGCACTCTGAATCTGCACTCTGCACTCTGAATCTGCACTCTGAATCTGCACTCTGAATCTGCACTCTGCACTCTGAATCTGCACTCTGAATCTGCACTCTGAATCTGCACTTTAAATCTGCACTCTGAATCTGCACTCTGAATCTGCACTCTGCACTCTGAATCTGCACTCTGCACTCTGAATCTGCACTCTGCACTCTTAATCTGCACTCTGAATCTGCACTCTGAATCTGCACTCTGAATCTGCACTCTGCACTCTGAATCTGCACTCTGCACTCTGAATCTGCACTCTGAATCTGCACTCTGCACTCTGAATCTGCACTCTGAATCTGCACTCTGCACTCTGAATCTGCACTCTGAATCTGCACTCTGAATCTGCACTCTGCACTCTGAATCTGCACTCTGCACTCTGAATCTGCACTCTGCACTCTGAATCTAACAACGTGTTCAAATGGCACAGTCACCACGCAGGGGTATTCGAGGATTTAGTGAAGTGCACGCACAGTTCTGCTTGTGTAAATCCACCTTTCGACTGTTTAAACAACAAACGTAACTAGTGCTCATGAAAAGCGCTCCTGCACCTTCGGGTCGAGTTCGCCTATATAAATCTGCAAAAAACAACTAAGTAAAATCTGACGTGGTGACTGGTAGTTAAAACTGCAGACTTGGAATGTGCTGAAATAGTGTACACGTTGTCTGTTGTTTCCAAAGAAAATACCCGGGGGCGAAGAGAAATGCACGTCTCGGAGGGCGCATTCCTTTGAAGTGTCTGATGCAATTATGCGAGGCAGGCTGGTTAGGAAGCAAATGGCATGGGAGGGAGGCTGAGGCTTTGATGTGGGAGTGAAGTGAATAATTAGGGGAGGAGAACTGGCAGGCTGATAGGCGGAAGGCTCAGGCAAGCTCGTGCACGAAGGAGCTTGCTGTCACGTGGTTCATGTGAACGTAAACAAAACGCCAGCTGAAAGCCCTTAGTTTCACGAGGATTTTGCCGACATGAATTCGATCCTATCCATTCCTGCGGAATGGGACAGGCTCGACCTAAAAATACTATTCCCACTCCAGGGAGGGCAACAGTAGGGAAAGCATTGGATAACAGTATTGTAATTTAAGTTAAAAATAAATAACCATACAATTTAATTTTTAAATACATACATATATATAAACATAATATTAATAAAAAATATACAATATTTTTACCGTAGGTTAGTGGGACAGTAAAATTTACTATTACCACTCCACTGAGTGCAACAGTAGAGAAAGCGTTGGATAGCGTTGGGGTAAAAATTACTATTCCCACTAGAGTGGAGTGCAACAGTAGGGAAAGCGTTGGATAGAGGGAAGGTAAAAATTACTATTCCCACTCCACTGAGTGCAACAGTAGAGAAAGCGTTGGATAGCGTTGGGGTAAAAATTACTATTCCCACTCCAGTGGAGTGCAACAGTAGGGAAAGCGTTGGATAGAGGGAAGGTAAAAATTACTACTCCCACTCCAAAGAGTGCAACAGTAGGGATAGCGTTGGATAGCGTAGGGATAAAAATTACTATTCCCACTCCAGTGAGTGCAACAGTAGAGAAAGCGTTGGATAGCGAGAAGGTAAAAATTACTATTCCCACTCCAGGGAGTGCAACAGTAGGGAAAGCGTTGGATAGCGTATGGGTAAAAATTACTATTCCCAGTCCAAAGAGTGCAACAGTAGGGAAAGCATTGGATAGCGTAGGGGTAAAAATTACTATTCCCACTCCAGAGAGTGCAACAGTAGGGAAAGCGTTGGATAGCGTAGGGGTAAAAATTACTATTCCCGCCCCAGGGAGTGCAACAGTAGGGAAAGCGTTGGATAGCGTAGGGGTAAAAATTACTATTCCCGCTCCAGGGAGTGCAACAGTAGGGAAAGCGTTGGATAGCGTATGGGTAAAAATTACTATTCCCACTCCAGGGAGGGCAACAGTAGGGAAAGCGTTGGATAACGGTATTGTAAAAATTAATATTCCCACTCCAAAGAGTGCAACAGTAGGGAAAGCGTTGGATAGCGTAGGGGTAAAAATTACTATTCCCACTCCAGTGAGTGCAACAGTAGGTAAAGCGTTGGATAGCGGGAGGGTAAAAATTACTATTCCCACTCCAGAGAGTGCAACAGTAGGGAAAGCATTGGATAGCGTAGGGGTAAACATTACTATTCCCACTCCAGAGAGTGCAACAGTAGGGAAAGCGTTGGATAGCGTAGGGGTAAAAATGACTATTCCCGCTCCAGGGAGTGCAACAGTAGGGTAAGCGTTGGATAGCGTAGGGGTAAAAATTACTATTCCCATTCCAGTGAGTGCAACAGTAAGGAAAGTGTTGGATAGCGGGAAGGTAAAAATTACTATTCCCACTTCAAAGAGTGCAACAGTAGGGAAAGCGTTGGATAGCGTAGGGATAAAAATTACTATTCACACTCCAGTGAGTGCAACAGTAGGGAAAGCGTTGGATAGCGGGAGGGTAAAAATTACTATTCCCACTCCAGAGAGTGCAACAGTAGGGAAAGCGTTGGATAGCGTAGGGGTAAAAATTACTATTCCCACTCCAGTGAGTACAACAGTAGGGAAAGCATTGGATAGCGTAGGGGTAAAAATTACTATTCCCACTCCAGGGAGGGCAACAGTAGGGAAAGCGTTGAATAGCGGGGGTGTAAAAAATACTATTCCCACTCCAAAGAGTGCAACAGTAGGGAAAGCGTTGGATAGCTTAGGGGTAAAAATTACTATTCCACTCCAGTGAGTGCAACAGTACGAAAAGCATTGGATAGGGAGAAGGTAAAAATTACTATTCCCACTCCAGAGAGTGCAACAGTACAGAAAGGATTGGATAGCGTAGGGGTAAAAATTACTATTCCCATTCCAGAGAGTGCAACAGTAGGGAAAGCGTTGGATAGCGGAAGGGTAAAAATTACCATTCCCACTCCAGAGAGTGCAACAGTAGGGAAAGTGTTGGATAGCGTAGGGGTAAATATTACTTTCCCCACTCCAGAGAGTGCAACAGTAGGAAAAGCCTAGGATAGCGTAGGGGTAAAAATTACTATTCCCACTCCAGGGAGTGCAACAGTAGGCTAAGCGTTGGATAGCATAGGGGTAAAAATTACTATTCCCACTCCAGTGAGTGCAACAGTAGGGAAAGCGTTGGATAGCGTAATTAACAATTAATTGTGGACCAACTGGTCTTTCACAATTGTATCTATCTTCTTTATTATATCTTCTAATCATTATATTTTCTTAAATGTACTTGGTGAAGTACTGAACGTTGTTTATAATAGCAAAAGGCTTTTTTAATCATTTTAATTTATTCTATTTGGCCATATGCTTCTTAAATTGTACAAGGAACATCACCCTCCTGTTTTGGACTTGTGCATTGCAAATGCCAGAAAGGCTTAAAAAGTGACCCATTGTTTCAATAATGGGGCAAGATGGGAGTCATCAACCATAAGTGGCTAACTTATCAGTAAATGTGTTAGATGCCCTCAAGTATGTTTTCTTTCATGTTTACCCTTTCAATTTTTCTCTCTTGATAACATCATCAGGTACTACCTATTAAAGTAGCACCAATGCTTTGATACCCTTGGATAGGTTTTAGTAAGAAAGGGTGATCGTCCAGACCGAATATAGTGAACGATGGGAAAGGACACTGATCCTGTCTTGCTAGACGTCAACCTACTCTTATCAGCAAATTGTAGTTTCAGCTGCCAAACTCTCTGCAACACTCAGTACCTTATACAACTCCTCAATAAATATGTATTTCTTTGTTCTAATAATTGCCATTACTTTAGTTCCTGATTAAGGAAATCATTAAGAAATCTCCAGAAAAACACATCCACTCTGAGAGGGACATTTACCTTCCTGTCTCCCTCACTCAAACACTCCCACTGCTATGGCTTTCTCTTTTCTCCCCAATTCGTTATTTCTTTATAATGCACACATGCCCTGCAATTAGACCCTCAAGGTGCACATAAAACGAATAAAAGGATACATTTTAAAGAATATTATAAATTAAAAATAACAATCCCAAATTAAATAACATTCAATTTAATCCATTTATCTAGAAGAAAATCAGATCTGCTGCCATAAATATTCTTTCAGATTAAATATTCCCACCCGTCCACATCTTTAGTTTACTGTCTCTTGCCCCTCTTCTTCTGTTAACTCTACCCTTCTACAGATTTCTTGGACACGACAATACATTGCCCTACTCAATTTTGCTTCCCTGCATCGACTCTTTGTCCATTTTCCTAGCCAAGCTGACACTCCTTCGTTGCACAACCCTCTCCTTCCTCCATGAGCAGTCTAAACACACCCTGCAACTCTGTTGCAAGACTTTGGTGTATAATGAAATTAAAGAGCGTGGCTACTCCCTCAACCTACCTGTATGGAACGGTGCATCTTCTGTCAAATGTCCCAGTCCCCATCTCCCAGATTAATTGGTGAGAGAAGGAGGATTGGAGAAGCTGACAGCACCCCTGGTGTCCTAGTAGTATGCTAGACGTGGTACAATCGAAACAGTATTGGAACTATGGGTGATTTATAAAAGCATTTTGGGTTTTGCAGACAGAAGTAGGGACTATAGAATTTATACTACTCCTAATAGAAGAGCCAGCCACATAGCCTGCTGTCAGCTACCACAGCCCTCCTTGACCCACATCTAATGATGGGACAAGTAGGCTCTGTTGACCTGATGCACTGGCATAAAAAAACACGTCTATTGTTGCTCGCAATGTCTTCTGTTGGCTTTATTATCAGCTGGTAAGCGCATGCTGCAGTTTCTTTACCATACACTACAAGGAAAGGCAAACATTTTCCTATTCAGTGTTCAGCGCGCCCTCGAGCAGCAATGGATAGGCCTATTCCAGAAAACCTCCAACTAGTCCAACTTTGATACCATCTATTTACACCACTCATGCCACCCTATGCCTACATGAATAATACCAAATGCATTACTGCAGCGAGCAAGTGAAGCGAGGTAGGCTTCTTTCCACAAGTGGAGTTCCCCACATGAGAAAGATTTGAAAACATTCAGTCCAATAATGCCTTTTACAGCTCACTGTTTCTTTAGTCCTACACTTTCTAAAACATCTAAAGCTCTGAAAACTCTTGCGAAATAATCCAGCACTTTCTAGGTGTGTTTGGGAGGAGGCAGTGCTAGTCACTAACACAGGGAGGTATCAGACTCTGTGCAGAGAGGTACACCTTAGATTGGTGTCGGGGGCGCGACTTTAGAGAGTCTGTGGCCACTCTACCAACGAGAGGGAGCTCTAAATATACCGTCACACTTTACAACCCAGGGCCTATTGTATGTGTGGGCCGCTGTGTGCATATCCTTTTCAATCAGTAGTGTACTGAAAGTAGGATTCACACATTCTCTGTCCGTGGTTTACACAGGTCACGGAGTGAAGTTTCAGTGCCAACAGGCAGCTGGTGGCTGGCCTTGTAAAAAAACATGGCCGGACATCTGGGTCCTTTCTACATGTCGAGTAATCATATCACTAATAACCATAAAACAATCGCATTTTAACAGCCAACATCCCTAGAGCTAGAAATAAGTGACACTGAAGGAAAGCTATAGAGCAACTCACCCTCTAGTTATTTCTATATGAGTTGAGAGAACACTCATACAAAGGTTAACTTCAGTTCTCTAATACATCCTCCACAAGGAGAGTACAGCCAGCACAGCTCCTCTCACTCGTGAATCTCCTTGTTGCCAAGTGCCCACCACATTCCAAAGATCATGATGTAAACAAAGCTCCAAGGCATTACATCACCTTAAGGAGATAGTACAAAGAAGGTGATAACAGGCCATAACACACCCCTCCCAATGATATCAACCAACATAAACTAAATCAAAACAATAAAATACGAAAAAAAACACATGCTAAAGAAAATATATTAGCTCAACCAAAAAGAGATACAATTTATTTCATTTTATTTTTTTATTTTATTTTTGTGTTTTATAGAGCGCAAACTTGGGTATCAGAGCGCTTTACAGGGATCATGTAAGTGTACAATAGGCATGGAATCACAAGGTACAAAAGATAAAGAGGATGCGGGGTGCAGGATACATAAGGAATAGAGGACATGTATGTACAGATTACATTTATTTACTTTACTTTGTATATCTACAATAATATCATCATATTATAATAATACAAAGAATGATGATAGGAACAGCACATTTGGATAATACCCAAGCGGACAGTTTTGCAATAATATGAGAACACAGGAAATAAAATCAAACATAGTCCTTGAGGTATGTGGGTCTCCTCCTGTTAAGAGTGTCACAGGGTGAGTCAAACCCGTAGGCAAATCCTTGTTAAGAAATTTCACTTCCCCCACCCTGTTCAGGATTTACATCCTGTGTACTAGTATATAGGGGGTATTATAGTTTTCCCTATATTAGTCTAATTGTACACGACTTAGGCCGCATTAGCTTTGCACATGTTACTACATAATCAGGTTTCCTTTTGCGCCACATTATATTTTCACACCGAACCTGCAGTTGTTTTCCAGTTCTGCTCTTTCCTGGGATTTAGTCTGAACAGCAGACAAGATCAAACAACAATGGGGCATATTATCAAGTAAGGGCATTACATTATCGCCGCGTTTATCGGCAGGAAACTGCCGATAAAGCGGCGATAATGGGCTTGATAATATGCTCTATGAATTTCAATCGAAGCCCGTGTTAGATGTCTTCACATCTAACATGGGCTTCGATTGGAATTCATAGAGCATATTATCAAGCCCATTATCACCGCTTTATTGGCAGTTTCCTGCCGATAAACGTGGCGATAATGTAATGCCCTTACTTGATAATATGCCCCAATGTCCCTTGTTACTTTGTTCTGGTTAGGCACTTGCAACTAGACACAACACAGATATACAGCTGCTGTTTATGAAAATGTGAACCTTGTGATATAGGTATGCACATCATTGTAACAGAGAGAGAGAGATATATTCCCGGAGAGATCACAGCTGTATCTGAGCTGTAGAACGTTCATCTGTGTATGCTAAGGTTTGCGGTCTGCTGCTGAACTCAGAGATCTTTGCTATATGAACAGTTTTGCTTCTGTTGAAGTGAAGGGGAGTTATGCTATATGGTCTTATAATATGACAGGGCTTTTCAGAGTATACGGTTTTATTGACAATGCTGATGGTATTTTTGCTAGGAAGTTGTTTTCTAATTGTGGCACGTATACTGCATTTCAGATCCCGATAGTTTAAATACAAATTTCAAACTTCTTTTGCGTCTCTTTCAAATCTTCCTGTGAATGAGTACGCGAGTGTGAGTAAAAGGGAGTGTCCTGTCACTTTGATCCCTGGGAGGGTCGGGAGTGTTGTATTCTGGGGTATCAATTCATTGTTCCTCCTGTTATGAGTAGGAATACAAATGAGACACTATAGCCAGTTGGACTCGGACTCATGGTACTGAGGTGGTATGGTGACTTAGTCCCTAACTACTGATGTCCTATGGTCCCAAGGATACTTCTGTTCCTAAGCAGAATCCCTTCAACATGGTGCCGCCAATGATTGGTCTGGTACTTACTTGCAGCAACCCTGAATAGCGCTTATGCGTGTACACAATTCCCTTGCATCATCTAGAGTGGAAGTCTGTGGTGAGTGGAAGTCTGTGGTGTGTGAGACTTATCCTCTACAGTTTTTAGGGACCACCTACTTCTGTTGGTTTTCTAGCTTGAATATTAAAAGGTTCTTACCCATTTTTGTGCTGTCTTTTTTAATCCTTCGCTTATAGATTATGGCTGTGGCCATTTAGGCTTATTACTGCCTGGCAGATTCTCAACACATGGAGTCCCTAATGTTGGAGGTCCTGTGGTTTTGTGGTTTTTGTGATTGAAGCGGATGCAGCGTACCACTTTGAAGTTTTCTATTCTTGGGTCAATTTTCCAGTGTCGACGCTAATGATAATATGTTTCATATTTACACTGCTGCATCAAATGTTTATCGTCCTTATGCACTTTTTCAAATTCCTCTCATGGTCTGGGAACACCAGACTTGGTTTAATGGCGCCCTTAACCATGTTCACGGCATTTTTCGTATGGGCCTTTTAAATACTGACAGTGCCACCTGGCCTGCTCTTGCCGGCTTTACACCTTACCCAAATTTGGCTGCTCCAAATTTGGCTGAAACGCATGCCTTATGTAACCAGATTGTTCTTTTATATTGATGCCTAATACAATTTGTTTCCCATACCTTTTTAGCGCGTCCAGCTAGGAATGGTGCACCTGCTCAGGCACACCAAGCTCCGGGACTGGTTATTAGTCAAGTGATTGTGAATTTAGTAATGGGCAAATGCCCACCTAATTGGGAGGACATTCCATTTTGGATTTCCCAGAAATTTCATCAACTGGATGTTGTGTTTCCCTTTACGGGTCCACAGGAAAAACATAGAATTTTAACCATGTGTTTGCCTAATGGTGTGGCTCCCCCTTTAGATGACTGCAACACCTGGGGGACTGTGTTTGCCACACTCCTTCCGTCATCTAGCCCTCTCTCATGCTGCAGATTCTTTACAAAACTGTACAAGGAAAGGAAAACTTTTTCCTATTCAGTGTTCAGTGAGCACTCGAGCAGCAGGATGGATAGGCCTATTCCAGCAAACATCAATGCCGTCCCTTTTCCCCCCTCCCTAACTCAGCCACAGTTAATTGCAATGGTTTATGTAAGAACTGGTAAAACTAAAAAACAGAAACAGCAACTTTGCTAAATTATTTGTGACAAGGTGGTAACATTTCGTTTTTATATTAAAAAGCAAGTAGCCAACATTCAAAGTAATTAGTACACATATCACAAGTAGATTGTAATATATTCTAACAATTATCTCAACAATATCTCACCAAATTGTGTGGAAAGTTGACAATGTTCCACTTTCAAACTCCCTAGCAAGCAGTCCAAATTCAAAGCAAATATCCAAAATTCCACAAAGCAGACCTTTCCCTGCAGGGGTGAAGCTGACACCTCTCAAGAAGCAATGTGGCTCTCAAGATGGATAAGGTCTCGAAAGACAAACTATCATCTCCGACAAGAGGTTTTGTCTTTCATAAGCAGATGGATTCTTCACACCAAATTCTACAAGAAGAAATATGAATCAAGCTTCACAGAAGAAAATCTACAAGAATAGATAGATTCCTAATACCAATATTTCTGTCAAAAAGAGCAGAAGAAGCAGAGAAGGAGTAGTTTATGTCCTGTAACTCCAGTTCTGTAGTAGGGGTATCTCTGTTATAGTCATAATCTAGTGAATAGTCCCGCCCATGTGCGTGGACCCCGGAGCAATCAAAAATAATCTCTTACAGTGTCGAAAAATACAGAACTGCACAGACACTTAAGAGAGAATTTAAAGACAGATAATGCAGCCTAAAAAGGCTACACTGTCCAGTACTTCAACTAGAAATTCCACCACAAAAACCCACAAAACAGCAAAGCCTGTACAGATTTCCCTTGCTTTAACAGCAAAATCCCTCAGGAATGATAGAGAGGAGAACCTGGACAGACAAGCCCCATAGGCTGCCATTATGTGGCTCAGAACAGGATACTGTGCCTTTAAGAGAACTTTCCAGAACTTCACAGTATCCCAGAATGCCCTGCAGGTCCCAGTTACTTTCAGTTCTTTTTTCCGGCTCCTGCAAGCAGGACCCTGGAGCATTGAGCTCTCCCTTTTCAAGGGTTTATTGGTGTTTTTTCACTGTAAAATCGATTTGAGTACTTGCTAAGTACTTTTAGGCTTTTCTTCTTGGTGTTTTGCACTCTTTTGATGTCCAATATGCCTGCATTATTTGACAAATGCCCGGTGTGCTCCAGGAAGAAGGCAAAGTCAGACCCTCATGAGATGTGTATCCTCTGCCTGCCCTCTTCCCATATTCCAGAGGAGTGTGAGATCTGTCAATGCTTCTCTGGCAGGACACTGAAGGACAGAATGAAGATCAGACTTCAGGGCCTCGAGGAAAGGAGGCTGAAGGCGCAAGGTGGGTCTGGAGGGGCTTCATCTGCCCGTGCTGAGGCCTCTGGGGGGCTCCCCAGGGGCAGGAAGTCCAGCAAACGTCCACATTCTAGGTCGGTAGCACTGACCACGACGTCGAGAGGGAGGTCCACGGCCAGCTCCCAGTCTCCCCAGGGATCTGGGTCGAGAAAACGTCGCCCGTCGACGTCGAGGGGCTTACACAGGCCACCGTCGAACCCAGTGACGATTTCTTCGTCGTCGTCCTCGGCGTCGACGTCGAGTGATCGGCGTCGACGGGCCCGGCGTCGGCGCTCGCCGTCGAGGCGACACCGCCGATCGCCGTCGACGGACAGGACATTGTCGTCGTCGAGGGGATCCTCGTCGTCGAGGCCGCCGTCGAAACGGAAGAGGTCGCCGTCGAGGCAGAAGAGATCTCCGGCGAGGAAGTAGTCGCCGTCGAGGCGGTCGAGGTCGCCGTCGAGGCGGACAAGGTCGCCGTCAAGGCGTTCGACGAGGTCGCCGTCGAGGCGGTCGAGGTCGCCGTCGAGGCACAAGAGATCGCCGTCGAGACATAAAGGATCGTCGTCGAGATGGTCGGGCTCGACGTCGAGGCATGGAGGCCGTTCGACGCCGAAGCATAGAAGCCGTTCGACGCCGTAGCATAGAAGACGGTCGACGCCGAAGGGGCGCTCGACGTCGAGGGACCTACGTTCGACGCCTGGTCACCGTTCTTCGGCGTCGAGGGGTCGTGCTGACAGGCCTAGGACTGTGGGGGGCTCCCCTCAGTCCGGAAAGGATGGCGGGTCACCGGGATCCATGCACTCGGAGGTGTATGCCCCGAAGAAGGCTGTTCCACCTCTTCCTCCGTTACCAGGAGGTCTACCTCCGAGGGCTCCAACCCCTCCTCCGTTGCCTCCTCTGCCTCCACTTCCAACAGGCCTTAGGACCCCTGTGCCAAGGTCGGTCTCGTTGCCCAGGCTTCCGACACCTCCCAAGAAGACTCCTAAGTCTAGGGAACCACCCAAGCCCAAGACGTCCGCCCCGGGGAAACCGGCTGAACACCCCAGACCTAGGAGGTCATGGTCGCGCTCCAGGCGGAGAGACAGGTCGAGGAGCAGACACAGGTCCTCCACCAGATCTAGACATCGCCACAGGAGGCATAGGTCCAGATCCCGTACAGCATCATCTAGGACCCGTTCCTATTCGCCTACTCTGTCGGATTCTCCGGAGACTAGGGTGTCCCCGGTCGACGACATTGGCACGTTCCAGGAGGTGCTCCTGCGGGGGGCTGCGAAGTTGGGTATCACGGTGACGGCTCCTACACCTACGACGTCCGTGATATTCGAGACGCTTCACAAGAAGCACCTGTCTCGCCCTCTTCTGCCGTTGGTCCCAGGACTGGTCGAACCGGCGGAAGCGCTGTTCCTTACACCGGCGGTATGAAGGCTGCTCCCTCAAGACTCCTGAAAAAGTACCGAGCTCCTGACTCGGACCCGGCCTTCCTACGTGTGGACCCGATGCCCGACTCGGTGATAGTGACGGCGGCCAGGAAGTTGCATTCTACCTCCCCGTCCTCCACAGTGCCACCGGATAAAGAGAGCCGCTGGATTGATTCGGCTGGTAGGAAAGCCTGTGGGACTTCTTCCACCACTATGAAAGCCTCCAGCCATTCGGCTTTGCTAGGGCGGTACAACCGTGCGCTATGGGACTCCCTGGAACAGTTTGCGGACCTTGTGCCACGCAACAGGAGGGAGGACTTCCTGGAAATTGTCTCGGAAGGGATGCTGGTTTCCAACCAGGCCATCAGTGCCGCTGCGGTCATAGCGCTGTTGGCCGCACATGTCTACTGTCACGGGGTCAACCAGCGCCGCCATGTTTGGCTCAGGCTTACGTCACTCAAGCCTGAGGCGCAACAGCGGGTGGCCAATCAGCCGTTTTCCGGTGAAACACTCTTCGGAAAACATGCCGACGACGAAATGGCCCGGATGAAGGCCGAGGCTGAAACCCTGACGGCTGTGGGTCTGGAGAAACCCAAGGACAAAAAGGCTTACCGCCAGTTCCAACGGCGGTTCGGCTTGCAGGGGAAAGGAAGAGGACAGTCTTCTGGAATACACAGCAGCAGCAACAACGGCAGCAGTTCCGAAGACCCTTCCAAAAACGTCAGAGAGGTAGAGGTGGACAGCAGTCCTCTACCGCAACCAAAGGCCCGGCCGGGTCTCGCCCCTGAGCGGTTACTTCCCCTTCATCCGTTACCCGCTCCGGTGGGGGAAAGCGTTCAATTTTTTCTGGCAGAGTGGAGAAAAATTACTCAGGACAAGTGGGTGCTGAATATTGTTTGCAATGGATACAGTCTTCGGTTCATCAGCCCTCCTCTATCGATTCCTCCGGTCAGCTCGCAGTATCAGCTGCGCGAGCTCTAGGCGGAGGCCGATATCCTGTTAAGGAAAAGGGCGATAGAAGATGTACCTCTGTCTCAAAGGGGAAGAGGTCTGTACTCCCGGTTCTTTCTGGTCCGCAAGAAGGACAAGAACGAGTTCAGGCCCATTCTGGACTTGCGACAGGCAAACAAGTGGATGCGCAGAGAAAAGTTTCGCATGCTGTCGTTGCATCAGATTTATCCTCAGTTGCAACGGGGAGACTGGCTATGTGCCATAGACCTACAGGATGCATACTTCCATGTGCCCATTGCACACAAACACAGGAAGTTCCTGCGATTTCAAGTCGGCGCCAATCACTATCAGTACACGGTACTTCCGTTCGGGCTGAAGTCTGCGCCCAGGACGTTCTCGAAGTGCATGGCAGTGGTAGCGGCACACCTGAGGAAGAACAAGGTGTTTGTCTACCCGTACCTGGACGATTGGTTGATCAAGGCCTCCTCCTTCTCGGAAGCTCAAGCACACTTCCAGAAGACGTGCGTTCTGTTGAACAAGCTGGGGTTGCACATCAACATGTCCAAGTCTGTTCCGACTCCGGTCCAGTGCATTCAGTACTTGGGAGCCTCCATCGATACGCTGTCAGCAAGCGTGTCTCCTTTGGAGGAGCGACGATTATCACTCCTTCGGAAGGCTCAGGCTCTCATGTCCACTCCATCTACGACAGTAAGGACAGTATCTTCTCTACTGGGATCGATGGCCTCTTGTATCTTCCTGACGCCACATGCGCGGCTGCACATGAGACCGCTGCAGGAGTGCTTAGAAGATCAGTGGGACCAGAGGAGAGGCTCTTGGGACGACAAAATACGACTGTCTCTGCATGCTCTTCAGTCTCTGAAGTGGTGGTGTTCAGCGGAGAATCTCCTCAGAGGGGTTCCCTTCCACAAGGACACTCCCACACAGACTATCGTGACAGATGCTTCTCTCCAGGGATGGGGAGCGCACTCCGGAGACTTACAGATTCAAGGGACGTGGTCCCCGACGGAGTCCACGTACCACATCAATTTCCTGGAACTCAGAGCTGTTCACTTAGCACTGAAGGCCTTTCACCCGTCCTTCCGGACCAACTCTCTGCTTGTACAGACGGACAATACGACTACGATGTATTACCTCAACAAGCAGGGGGGGCTCAAGATCCCGCACTCTGTCGCAGGAGGCGCAGGCGATCTGGCACTGGCTTCTGGCCCGAGGACTGTCGATAACGGCCACTCATCTGCCAGGTGTGCAGAATGTTCAGGCAGACAAGCTGAGCAGACTGATTCAGGAAAACCACGAATGGGTCATAAACGACGAAGTACTAGGAGAGGTCTTCGCAAGGTGGGGAATTCCAGACGTAGATCTGTTCGCCACCCCCGAAAACAGCAAATGCCGAGACTTCGCCTCCAGGTACTACCAGCCAGAAACGCTGGGGAACGCCTTATGGATCAACTGGTTGAACAGCTTTCTGTACGCTTTTCCACCCATTCCCCTGATCCCGACGGTTCTCATCAAGCTGTCCCAATCCAGGGCGAGGATGATTCTGATTGCCCCGGAATGGCCCAGACAGTGGTGGTTCACGGACCTGCTTCACTGGTCTCTCCTTCCTCACATGAAGCTGCCGTGCAGGCCGGACCTTCTCACGAAGTTCGGGGGGCGAATGGTGCACCCCAACCTCTCGTCTTTGAGTTTGGCGGCATGGCTCCTGAAATAGTGCAATATGGCCATCTGAATCTCCCAGAGGATTGTATGGACATACTGAAGTAGGCTAAGCGACCTTCCACTAGGACTTCTTATGCTTACAAGTGGAAGAGGTTTTGCATCTGGTGCAAGTCTAAGAACTATGACCCTACGACATGCGAGGAGGATGTCATCCTTCCATATCTGCTACATCTGGTGCAGTCTGGCCTTAATGTCCATTCCATTAAGGTTCATCTGGCTGCTTTGACTGCCTACAGGAAATGCCCTTCACAGACTTCCTTCTTCCACATCCCTGTGATCAAAGATTTTCTGGAAGGCTTGAAGAAAGTATTTCCTCCTGTCAGGCTTCCTTCGCCTTCATGGGACTTGAATGTGGTGCTGTCCAGGTTGATGAAGGAGCCTTTTGAACCTATTCATAAGGCTTCGTTGCAGCACCTGTCCTGGAAGGCGGCGTTCCTCGTGGCCATTACATCGGCCCGCAGGGTGAGTGAAATTCAGGCGTTGTGTTGCCAAGAACCTTATACTGTATTTCATGCTGCTACGGTTGTTATGCGTACTCACCCTAAATTTCTTCCCAAGGTTATTTCTGATTTTCATATCAACCAGACTATAACTTTACCTACGTTCTTTCAGAATCCTTCATCTCCAGCGGAAAGGTCCTTGCATTCCCTGGATGTTAGGAGAGTGCTGAAATTTTATCTGGATAAAACCAAAGATATTCGTAGGTCAGACCAATTGTTCATCAATTATGGTTCAGTCAGGACGGGTCTTGCTACCTCTAAGCAGTCCATCTCGAGGTGGATTGTGTCCTGCATACAATTGTGTTACCAACAAGCTAATAAGACCTTAGGGGGAAAACCTAAGGCTCATTCCACCAGGGGCAAAGCCGCCACGACGGCTTTGCTTCGTAACGTGCCAATTGCGGAAATCTGCAAGGCGGCCACTTGGAAGTTGGTCCATACCTTTGCTAAGCATTACTGCCTGGACTCTGATGCCAGGGCAGACGCTCAGGTTGGGCAGGCTTCGCTGCGAAATCTGTTCGCACAATAGTGGTGTTATTTCTCATTTCTCCACCGCCGCTTTGGTGTGGGGATGGACTTGCCATTCTATTCACTAGATTATGACTATACACAGAGATCCCCTACTACAGAAGGAGTAGTTTCTGTCCTGTAACTCCAGTTCTGTAGTAGGGGTATCTCTGTTATAGTCATAAGCGCCCGCCCTCCTCCCCGGTGGAGAGAGATATTCATGTACGGAATGCTACAGGTCTGGCGTGTTACGCCTTCAAAAAGAACTGAAAGTAACTGGGGCCTGCAGGGCATTCTGGGATATTGTGAAGTTCTGGAAAGTTCTCTTAAAGGCACAGTATCCTGTTCTGAGCCACATAATGGCAGCCTATGGGGCTTGTCTGTCCAGGTTCTTCTCTCTATCATTCCTGAGGGATTTTGCTGTTAAAGCAAGGGAAATCTGTACAGGCTTTGCTGTTTTGTGGATTTTTGTGGTGGAATTTCTAGTTGAAGTACTGGACAGTGTAGCCTTTTTAGGCTGCATTATCTGTCTTTAAATTCTCTCTTCAGTGTCTGTGCAGTTCTGCATTTTCGACACTGTAAGAGATTATTTTTGATTGCTCCGGGGTCCACACACATGGGCGGGACTATTCACTAGATTATAACTATACACAGAGATCCCCTACTACGGAATCCTCTCTACATGTCCCTCTCAGAACAGAAATGGCCACACATCTCAGTTTAAACCCATTGAGGGGCAAGTGGTCACTCACTATGACATGGCTGTACCATATTTTCTTGACCTTCACAGTGATGTTCGTAAAATGCCACTGACTCTGTGAGCCAGCTGGCCTTATCCTATTTTCTCTCTTCTTCCGTATATATTTTAATATACACCTTCCCATACATTTACTCTCTGTAAAACATAGATTGTTGAAAAGAAAAAGGTCTTGTCCTTATTTCAATACTTATGTTTGGCCATGTGCTTCTAAAATTGAACTGGAAATTCAGGCATCCTGTTATTGGCATGTCCGTTGAAAATGTGAGAGACATAGAGTCCGATTATGACTCTAGCAGTCTCTTAAACTGCTGTCGCAAATCAATAATCACAGGTGCCCCTTATGTTTCTTCCTCATGTCTCCCCTGTTGACGCATCTCCATTTCCACAGTTGGTGACACGCAAAGGTCTCCTCTGTATTTGTTCCACTTTGACCATTTCTTGTCCCACTTCTTGGGGCATCCCCGAGCCCTATAAACCTCCGTCTCCGCCAGCATGCACCTGTCCATTTCTGTCACCCACAGGGCAGTGCGGGGTGGGGTTATGCTCCCCATCCTTTGGCCAGTTCTCTCTTTGCTAGCGTGTATCCCAACGTAGTGAACTGTTGTTCAACTTCGGTCAGGTCAGAGGCTTCCCAGATATTCAATAGTCCCAGGTGTGGGGTCAGCTTAATAGTTTTCCCCAGGGCTGTACACATACGGGTCGTGGCACCTTCCCACAAGGGTCGTACCATAGGGCAGGACCACAATGTGTGGTAGAATGTGGTTTGTTGGTCACAACCCCTCACACAGCGATCGTCGGGTCTAGACCCTATCCTTGATAGGATGGTCCCTGTCATGTATGATCGGTGGAGTATCCTAAGTTGAATTAGTTTAAATCTTTGGGTGATGGCCACTGCACGTGGGAACATCAGCGCTGCCTGCCAGTCTTCGTTGTCTATGGGTCCTACGTCGCTTTGCCACCTCTCCCGAAGCTTCAGGAAGTCGTCCGGTAGATTGTTACTCAGTTTCTTATATGTCAAGGATATAGCCTTTGAGTCAAGTGGTCCATCGAGCGGGCGGTCCTCTAGGGGTGATGACTCTGCAATGTCTTTTGGAGAAGGGAAAGCAGTCTTCAGGGCGTGTCTAATTTGCATGTATTTGTATGCCTCCCCTTGTGCGAATTGATATTGGTGCTGGAGCTCGGTAGAAGGTCATTATCGCCCCCTTTTTAACCAAGTCTTTGACTGTGGATACCCCTAGAAAATCCCACTTATCAAAACCAGGTTGGTAACCCAGCAGCCCCAGTTGTGGAGTAAACCATAATGGTGTACCTAGTGAAAGAGTGCCTGTCCAACCCAATCGAGAGGTAACTATTCGCCAAATGTCTAATGTGTGTTTGGTCGGGCCAAAGAACTTCCCCTTATTTTTCTTGCCTGTGGCAAACAAGGCGCCAAGGTATCCAGACCGATCGGTTTGATATCTATCGCGAGAATACCCCGGGTAATTTGGGGGACGGTAAATCCAGTGATTGACGGTCACCAATTGGGCCGCCCAATAATATCGCTGTATGTCTGGAAGTGCGATGCCACCATCGTACCAGCTTTTTGTCAGTTTCTGCCGAGCAATCCTAGGGGCTCTACCATCCCACAGCATTGTACAAACCTCTCCGTTAATCGCTGTAAAGTACGAGTCTGGGACTCTGTAGGGACAGTTTTGTAGCACATATAGAAAGCGAGGAAGGGCAAGCATCTTGAAGAGTGCCGCCCTTCCAACCAGTGTCAGGGGAAAGGTCCACCAGTGCTTCACGTCTGCTCGTAGTCTAGCTAAATGGGGGGCTAAGTTGGAACTATAAAAACAGGCAGGGTCTGAGGTAATAAAAACCCCAGGTAGCGGAAACCGTCCTCAGCGACTGTTATAGTACATTCCACCGGAAGACGGGGCACATCACCACTCAGCATGAACAACATTGACTTATGCCAATTAATTGCAAACCCCGAATATTTCCCAAAGTTCATAAAGATATCTAGAACCACCCTGATCGATCTGTGTGGGAATGCTAGATAGAGCAGGATGTCGTCCGCATGTAATGATATGCGGTCTTCAACATCCACCGCCCAGCGCAGCCCAAGCACCATCATGTCCCTACGTACCCAGGCGGCCAGTGGCTCCAGCACAAGGGCAAAAATCTGCGGGGATAACGGGCACCCTTGCCTCGTTACCCTGCGCAATTCGAATGTCCTTGATGTAAACCCATTGACTCTCACCTGTCCCAGTACACCGGTGTACAGCAGCTTTACCCAGGCTACGTATTTAGGCCCTAGTCCCATCCTATTGACCACTTTAAATAGGTATGGCCATTCTATGGAATCAAACGCCATAGAGGCGTCAAGGGATAGAACCGCTGCATCTTCTTCAATGTATTGTCTGCGGGCCACTACATTGTGGAGACGGCGCAGATCAAGGGCCGTGTTGCGTCCCGGCATAAAGCCGGACTGGTCTGGGTGAACCAATGAAGAGATAACTGTCACAAATCTGCTAGCCAGGACTTTTACCAGTATCTTGGTCTCCACGTTAATCAACGAGATTGGCCTGTAGGAGCTGCAATTCTCCGGAGGCTTACCTCTTTTGTGAATAACTACTATAGTGGTCACGCGTTGATGCAGCGGTAATATTCCCTCCTCCAGCCCCTCCTCATACATGGCTCTTAAATGGGGTATGGTTAGGGAGGCGGTGGCTTTCAAGAATTCTACTGGGATGTCGTTTGGCCCTATCGCCTTTCCTGATTTCAGCTGACCCAGAGCCCTACCTATTTCTTCATTCGTTATCTCTTGCTCCAGGGCGTCTCTATCCGCCTCTGAGAGGCTAGGCACATCTCTGTCCTGGAGAAGTTTGCAAGAGTCCTCCGCTGTGAAGTGCGTATAGTGGGATTACACCATTTCGTAATAGTCAGCAAATTCTTCCGCCACCCCCCTCGGGTGTGCCACCGTGTCACCCGGCAGTGTCGTCAGTTTGTGCACTCATCTGGAGCCCTGTTCCCGTCTCTTTATCCATGCAAGCATCTTACCTGCCCTGTCCCCAAGCTCGTATACCCTAAGTTGAGCAGAGCGGTGCTTAGCCACCATCTGTTCCCTGGTTTGTATCTTGTATTCGTCTTGTTTAAGGAGGATCCTATGGCTTAGGGCAGGCGAGGGGTCTTGTGAAGGTTCGCGTTCTAGTTCGAGAAGGTCGGATTCTAATTTAGTCAGGAGGTCATGTTTTTTCGCGATATAGCCCATCTTTAACGACAGGGCTTGACCCTTGAGCACCAACTTAAACGCTTCCCAGAGTGTTTGTGTGGAGGTGACTGAGCCCACGTTTTCAGTAAAGTAATGTTCTGTGTGGGTGCGGAGTTCGCCCCTTATATCAGGGATGTGTAGGAGCCATGGGTTAATGACTATAGTGGGGCGAGGCTGCCGTTCCCAAAGTGTATACTCTGTTAAAACCGGGGAATGATCTGAGATCCCTCTCGGTAAAACCCTATAATGGGCGAAGTTACCTATCTCGGACATTTGTGTAAGAAAGTAATCAATGCGCGAGAGGCTCCGGTGGGCGCCGGAAAAGAAAGTAAACAATTTATCAGTTGGGTGAAGTATGTGACCTACGTCTGCCAGACCGAACGGCTGCGCAAAGTCGGCCATGAGGTCATTGGCCGTGTCTTTTGACCTGGGGGGTGGCGAAACACGGTGTCGTCTAGAGTTATATTAAAATCTCCCCCCATGATCAGAGTGCCCTCCTGAAGTCCCGTCAGTTTAATACCCAGGTCTTCCAGTGCTGTTTTGCCCATAGCAGGCAGTAGGTATACAGATATCACATTTATAGCCCACCCGTCCCACTGGGCCTCAACTCCCGCGAACCGACCCCCTGTATCAGCCCACACCTTGTGAATGATTAAGGGCGTTGTCTTTTTCACTAAAACAGCTGTACCTCTTGAACCTGTGGTGTAGTCGCCATGTGTCAGGAGTTTATAACCCCACCTAGTAAGGGTCTTGGATTTTTGACCTACCAAATGCGTTTCCTGCAGGAGGACCACATCAGGCGAGTGCCTCTTAAGATATTGCTGAATTATCCCCCTCTTGATCTTGTCCCCCATCCCGTTGACATTCCAGGACATTACAGTCAGGGATGGTTAATTATCCTGCCCCATGGTCGTGTGACACTTTCCTCTTCCATAGTCGGATCATAGCTGCATAAGAAAGAACACATAGCTGCTCTAACCACTTTTGCCGTCCGTCATTCAACATATTTACGTTACATCGTGTATATCTCACCATTCTTTGCCTTATGATAAAATGTCTCCTGTCCAAAATACTGGAAATAATTTTAACCGCAAGCCGTACATCAATAAACAAATTACCCTTGGAACATCTCCCTTTCCCTCTACCTCCTCCCCTGCCCCCCTGCCCGTGGATTCAAAACTACCCACCCCCGAACTTGGCAGAGTGCTTCTCTCCCCCCTGAAATTCTGAAACTACTCGGGGTAGAGTGATCCCACCTCCCGTCCATTCACATTACAATAACTGAAACCTTTGCCTTCCATCTTGATTAAATATAGTTCCTCTTGATCATACATTTGAAAGTCGAACATAGTATGTCTGAACCTTAGAGACAGTCTATTCGTCCATATCAGAACATTAGATATTACTCCCCCTTCCCCCCGGGTCCCGCTACCTGCGCCCTTCACCACTCTCTGGCTTGTTAGACTTATCATCCATGTCCATCAGTCCTGCTCCTCTAGCTGACTGTTCTTTTCCACTTCGCGATCAGTCTCTGTTCGGACATCTCGACGCTGGCCCGATCTGTCCAGTTGATCCCTCCTCTTACCCCCAACCATGCTCCATCCTTCCATCCACTTCCAGACCGCCTCTGGGGAGTCAAAAAAAACATGACTTTCCGTCTGATTCAACTCTCAACCGAGCTGGAAAGAGCATCGCATACTTGAACTCCCTGGCTCTCAATTCTTTTTTAACTGCCTGGTAGCTTCGCCGTTGAGCCTGAACCTTAGCGGTGAAGTCAGGGATGATGGCCACTTCATAGTTGTCAATTTTCAGGGGGGGATTGGAGCGTGCGGTCTGTAAGATGATGTCTCTGTCTCTGTAGTTAAAGACTCGTGCAATGATGGGCCTTGGGGGTGCCCCCGGTTTCGGCATGCCCCCGGGTACTCTTTGGGCTCTTTCAATAAAAAAAAGCTCAATAGAGTCTTGGGTTGGAGGTGTTTTGTGATAAGGTCTTCAATGTAGAGGTCCGCAGCAGGCCCCTCTGTTTTTTCCGGAATTCCCAAAAGGCGGATGTTATTGCAGCGGGCCCGTCCTTCATAGTCATTAAGTTGCCGCGACATCCTCTCCTGCTTCTTTTGCATCTCAAGCATTTGGGATTGCAACTCCGATGTGTCTGTCTGCAGGGCGCTTGTGACTATTTTGAGTTCCTTAACCTTTTCGTCCATCTTGCGGAAGTCAGCCCTGATGAGTGATACCTCAATTTTAACTGAATCAAGTGATGTACGCACCCCATTGATAGCCTCCATGATGTCCTGTAGGGTGGGTTCATGGTCTTGGATGGGTGTCGTCGCGCTACCACCTTTGTCCAATTTCAGGAAGTCACCCTTTTCTCCGGATTTGGACCATGCGAATTTCGCAAGCTGTTTCTTCGGGTTGTTGCGAAGGTCTTTACTTCCCGTCGCCATGTCGGAGTGTGGTCAGCCCCTGCCCAGTATGAAGTGTATATTCTTCCCCGTGTCGTCTCTTCGATATACTCTTTCTGTAGGCCCCACCCCTCTTCTAGCTCCTGTTAGTATGTCCAGGCTTGGGGCGTGGATCTGCTGCTACTACGCAGTCGATGTGGTCGGGGGGGCTTAAGTGGCTCCCACAGTTGTTAGGGGTCCATCTGCCCTGGTTCCACACTGTGTATTGTTGGGGGTTCAGTGGGCAGTATCTTTGTGGGCTCAGGGGGCGGGCCGGCAGGCTCCCTCTTTACAATGTGGCTGAATTTGACTTCGTCCCCACTGTAGATCTGGGACGTAAAGACTCCGACAAGGAGCTCACCTCCGTGAGCAGCAGGGTTCACTGCTCTCCAACATTTTGGCATGCGCTCCCAAGCACACACCCTGGTCTCGGCTCTCAATGCGCCTCAGATAAAAAGCATCTTCAGCGAGTCACGGGCCGGGGCCTTCGCAATGCCTCAGGTCGTGAACCCACACCAGGACCGGGCCGGCCTCAAATGGCCTCTAGCACCCCACTCGCCTGATGCTGTTTGCCGCGATGAAGTTGCGTCGTTCCCTCGCCGAAGCGTCCGGGGCCCCGGTCACGCCTCTTTTTCAGTAGGCCCAGAAGCCGGGGCGTCGCGTAGCTTTGAAGGGCCGTAGGGCCTCGCGCTGGATGCGACCCACCGCGGCCCTCACAGATGCATTAGCAACACAGCCGGCCGCTTCGGAGGGCCTCCCCACTGGACTCTGCAGAAGTGCGATCTCAGTAGGCATCCGAATCGGCCTCCCCCGCCTCATTCAGATCGCCGATGATGGTCGCGATCTCCAAGCGCCGCTGCTCCCTTTCCGCCCGGGTGCTCAGTCCGGGTATCCGCAACCTTCGCGGGCTGTTACAAAGATCACCGAACACTCGCAGGGGGTCCCGGAATAGGACCGCAAAGCTGGGGGTGACAAATTATCGCGGAGGGCAAAGAATACTGGAAAACTAGTGACGGGAAGACGGTAGTTCGCTCAGGCAGCGGCCATTCCTGTCGGCTGCTAGCCACGCCCCCATTCCAATACTGGCATTTCTATCGCTGAGCAGATCATGATCTGCTTTTCTACCGACCTTTTCATGGTGGGCATATCGCCAAGAAAAAGTCAGAAGAAAGGGAGGTTTTGGGATGGAAGCATGTCTCTAGTGTGAGTGTGCCCTTGAGACATGTTACTAGTGCCAGCTGTGTTTGCCCCATGCCATCAGCACTGTTGCACGCACTCTTTCTCCACCAGACCCTGCTGCAAGAAAGCAATAGCCGGACCGCCCCGGGGGCATTGCAGCATGGTTGGGATTGACTGCAGGCTCTTTCCTAGAGTCACAGCATGCCGCTGCCATAACTGTGCCACCAACACACACCAGCCCTGCGGTAATGTCGAAATGTGGCGGTCAGGATGCCGCCGGCTTGGCAGCGTGTCCCCGACTGCCGCCGCGGCAGACCCGCAGTGTGCCCGCCAAGGTCATAATTGGTCACAAAGTACGTTTTTCAACTCACTTCATATAATGAGTACAAAGTTACCGGTGAATAAACTCATAGTTTTGTTTTTAACGAGGAAGTATTTTTCGAATTTTTAAGCACATTACATATTTTCAATAAAAGAACATTGTAAGGATTATCGACCCCTGACCTCAGCCGCTGTAAATGGCTAAAAAGTAGACCTGGCAAACATTTTAATAATGCTTGTGAAATGCATTTATTTTCCACATTCCACAATTGTTTTCACATGGATGGCTTTTTTAATCAGAAATGTCTCACAGACAGACATTTTCTGCTCAAACCAACCTCCTGTTGATATAATTTTTTATGCAAAGTTCATGCTTGCATGAAAACAGTCAAACAAGATACCCAGAAAAGTTGTTTTGTTTAAAAATCATAATTTCACAAATGTTTACTGAAAGTTTGTAAATAAAATACATAATTTCACACACTTCTTTACTGTAAAAAAAGCCATAAAGTGTGTTTGATGCCCTTAAGTGTAATATAAAATCCATGGTTTGGCTTTCTCACATTTCCTAGTCCAACCATGGCATCACCAGGGACCACCTGTTTGTGTATGATATGTTATATGATACCCATGTTGTAATTTTGGGGGAGAAGATATTTCATTGTAGACTCAATATGAGCCCAGTGACTGCTTGGCATGGTTCACCAACCCTCTCTGATTGGACCTTGTATTGGGCTCTATCAGGTGTGTTCTGAAGTTACCAAGACACAAAATCAGTGATTTATTAAGCGCCTTCTTAAATCTGTAACTTCTTCACTCATGGTTTAAGGTCATTGCGTTATATTCTGATTACAGCAATCATTCCTTGGAGCAGCCCTCATTCAGGGAAGGGGATATCTCCTCATCTTATCTTCTGCATGCTAATTGTCTACTGCTGAAGAGACACTACATCTCCAAAAAGTGAAAAATGTGTGATAAATCTAGTATTCATAAAATGGGAATTGGAAAACATGTTATAAAAAATAATATTGCTTTTTCCAATATGGCAATCTTTAACTGAAAATATGTTGGTGGAGAGAGAGGCGTCCAGAACGAGTGGCGGAACAACCCCAACCGGTCTCATCACATCTCAGTGTGCCGCACGTCTTCATACTTCTTCTTTGACCCTATTACCCTCACTCACACATCACTCATTGCAATACCTTTTTCATTGTCCCCACTCTTGCTCTCGGCCATCCATCCAAATGTATTTAACCTGCCCTTCTTCTTCTTCCACACCTTCTGCTAATGTCTAAGTCATCCCTCCCTATTACACTTTGTATCTTCCTCTCACAAATTAGTCTCACCTGTCCATTTTGTTATCCACTCTCTGACTTCCTCTTCTTCTCAGTTCCTTCTACCCTCCCTCCATTTATTTTTCTAACTTTCTCAAACACTTTCTATATTTAGAAGTGTAGAGAACAGGCCTATCACCACTGCTTCACCGCTGTTACAGGTCAAGTGGTAAGAGGAAGGGATGAGGTGTACACACAACAATGGCAAGTCCCCACCCCAAATGCAACTCTGACAACAGTGGCTACTTCATCAATATACCTGTATGAAAAGATGTGAACTCTGAATGTCTTAAGATCCCAAAGCCAATGGAACTTGTTCAAAAAACTAGATATTTGTCCTCACACAGGCAAAGCCGCTCCCTCTCAGATTAGGGTGAGAGAAAGATTAGAGAAAGCCAAAGTGACTTTCTCTAATCTTACACAATTAGCATATCAGCTCAGTTCAGGAATCTAATTTGTTAAACTCATTTATATGATTGGGCCTTCAAATAACAGGACCTTCAACACTGTCAAAGGCTCTGGTAGTTATCAGGGGCACTTCTGAGAATGTGCCTTTTTCATGAAGGAGGCTATTGAATCACTTCCAAACTACCTTAAAGAAAAGCCTTGTTTAAGAATTCCTATTTAACATACAAAATATAAAATGTTAGTTCTCAAATGGATGTTTCAACTTTGTGTTTTCCATGTTTTGTATGGGCACATAATGAGAATGTTTTTTCCCATTAAAAGATGGTTGTTCCTCTGCTAATTAATTTTCTTCTACTCTTGCACAAAGTGACAGCTAGCCCAATTCTGAAAATTCACATACAGATTTTTTTTTAACTCCAAAACACAGCAAATGTTTTAAGTTTGTTAAACAAGGTTTATGTATGTATATTCAAGTATTTATAGAGTGAGAGTCTGGGTAGGTACATGAAAAATCCAAGGAGAAAGAAGAGGGTTGGGAGGAGAGGACCATTACATTTTTGAACTCTAAAGACAAAATAACAAAGATTTCCCAGTCCTTAAATCTATTTCTCCAATGTAATAAACCAAAAGTGTCAGAAAGAATCAGCATGGGAAGTTTGTTGCAATCAGAAATACAATTGTATCTTTCTTATGGAGACTAGTTCATAAGGTGGTGGCTACAAAAGAGAATAAGAACTCAGATATTTGGTTTTTAAGGAAGTGTGGACCTTTCTGGATGAGCATAGTTTAAATCAGTTATTTCTACATTTGAAGTGGGATCATTAGATCAATGGGATAATTCCAGTCTCTCAACTATGGTAACTCGAGTACCACTATTATCACATGACATCTCGTTATCTCAGGTGTATATATAAAGTGCAAATCACCCCTGGAGATATATTGATGCTGAATTACAGCTGTTGTTTATTATCCTCCAAGTAAATGGTACTCATTGTATCAGCCATCGAAGACTGAAAGCCTGAGTGAAGGCACCAGGATTCAGGCCTGAGTGGGAGGTCAAACGCATATCCCTCAAGTGGATACATTAGTTCATTAAGCCACCAGACTAATACAATTTGTTTGGGGACACACTGTGTATACTTGAATATAATTATAATCACACACTATCACTGTGGGGACTTGAACATCACTGTAAAGACACACCATCTCTATGGGCATCTCGTCATCATTATCATCAAGCGCTACCTCTGTAAGGACTTGGGCATAAATATAATCAACCTGACTCTGTCTATGCAGGAAATTGAACATGACTATCAGTACACACTACCTCTTTAGAGAAAGTGGTAATACTATAATCACACACCATCTCTGTGAGGACCTGGACATACCTATAAGCACATATTATCTCTGTGGGAACCTGGGCAACAATATGAATAATCACACACTATATTTGCATTGCATTGAACATGAGTATCCTCATACACTTTCTTCATGTGGGACCTAGGCATATTTATAATCACACACTATCTCTATCAGGCCGTGGGCTTGTCAATAATCACACATTATCTCTGTGAGGACCTGGGCATGCTTATAATCAGACCTGGACATCAATATAATCACAGGGCCCGATTCACAGAATGAACTAAAGACTAAATCCTTAACTTACTACTGTTTTGGTATTCACAGAATGCACTTACTACTTTTGGCATTCACAGAATGAACTTAAGACTCAATCCTAAACTTACTACTTTTGGTATTCACAGAAGTTAGGATTTTGTCTTAAGTTTGTCTTAGGACAAACTTAAGACACACTTAAGACAGACTTAAGACAGACTTAAGTTAGGATTTTGTCTTAAGTCTGTCTTAAGTCTGTCTTAAGTTTGTCTTAAGTCTGTCTTAAGTCCGTCTTGTCTGTCTTAAGTCTGCCTTAAGTTTATCTTAAGACAAATTTAAGACAAAATCCTAACTTCTGTGAATACCAAAAGTAGTAAGTTCATGCTGTGAATGCCAAAAGTAGTAAGTGCATTCTTTGAATACCAAAATAGTAGTACGTTTAGGATTGAGTCTTAAGTTCATTCTGTGAATCGGGCCCACACACACTACCTTTGGTGGGTAGTGAACATGATTATCATCACACTATCTCTGTGGGGACCTGGGCATGTGTATAATCACAAATGATCTCTGTGGGACCTGGGCATGTCTATATTCGCACACTATTTCTGTTGGGACCTGGGCATGTCTATAATCACACATTATATCTGTGGGGACCTGTCCATCAGTAAAATCAATCCCACATTACCTTTGCGGGGTATTATACATGATCATCATCACACACTATCTCTGTGGGGAACTCGGCATGTGTATAATCACACACCATTGCTGTACGGACCTGGCATGTGTATAATTACTCACTATCTTTGTGGAGACCTGGCCATTTCTATAGTCACACACTATCTCTGTGGGCACCTGGTCATGTGTATAATCACAAATGATCTCTGTGGGACCTGGGCATGTCTATATTCACACACTATTTCTGTGGGGACCTGTGCATGTCTATAATCACACATTATATCTGTGGGGACCTGTCCATCAATATAATCAATCACACACTACCTTTGGTGGGTATTACATATGATTATCATCATACACTATCTCTGTGGGGACCTGGGCATGTGTATTATCACAAATGATCTCTGTGGGACCTGGGCATGTCTATAATCACACACTATCTCTGTGGGGACCTGGGTATGTCTATAAACACACATTATATCTGTAGGGACCTGGCCATCAGTTTAATAAAACAAACACTACCTTTGGGGGTATTGCACACAATTATTATCACACACTATCTCTATGGGGACCTGGGCATGTGTATAATCACACACTATCTCTGTGGGGACCAGGGCATGTGTATAATCACACACTATTGCTGTGGGGACCTGGGAATGTGTATAATCATACACTATCTCTGTGGGGACCTGGGCATGTCTATAATCACACACTATCTCTCTGTGGACCTGTACATGTGTATAATTACACACAATCTCTGTGGGGATCTGGGCATTCCTATAATCACACACTATCTCTGTGGGGACCTGTGCATGTCTATAATCACACACCATCTCTGTGGGGGCCTAGACGTTGATATAATCAATCACACACTGTCAGAAGTTGGCCTGATGTATGATGTCTCCAATTCTGGGGGCTCCTTGTATCAGTCCAAACAATCCCTTATGGTGGTGGTTGTAAGTCAACCTTAAAAGATAAGCTATCCTAATGGTAGCACGGACTAAGCAGCCTTCAGGCTAAACTCAAGAGGGCATGTGAAGCCAGCTGTTTTACCATATGCAATCCTGTAATATCAAATGAAAGGACACCACACAAGTTATATATTATAAAAATATATGTATTTATTACTAGAATAATCCCCTATACTCTTTATGAATATAGGAGCACAAGCGTTTAAACAAAAGCACAGTTAAACATATGAAAGTTGCACAATTATGGATGAGGCCGGTGGCCACTCAAACCATATATCAAAAAAGTGGTATAAGTATCACCTTTCGAACTGTGGTAAGGCCTGGGGCCTTGAGAAACGCTGGGACTACACTGGACTAACAGCAGTTAGGACGGGAGTAGCCAGCGGGAATCGGGTGCAGCGCTAAAAGCACACGCATGCACCAATGCAAAGTCAATGGTGCATAAAAGTTATTGAGTTACAGTTTTAAGAGTCTTCCGACTGGAATAGAATTACCACACTTTAAACTTAGATACTAGATGTGTAAACCACTACAGGAGCACCGGTGTTAGATCGTTACCTCACCCACAGGAAGCGGGTGCATAGGTGCCAAAGTGTGTCGGGTTTCGTCGTGTAGATCTATGGAGCCTGGAGATGAAGATGCTGCAGGCAGCCAGTAGAGAAGAGTCTGGTTGGATCCAAGGGTGGATCGAAGATGCAGAGTACCTGAAAGCAGAGGGGACAGAGTCTGGGTCACTAGCCAGTGACCAGGAAGGAACCAGGAAGGAACCAGGCAATGTTTGGCGCAATCAGGTGCTTGACGGGAAGCTTGTCTCCGCTGCCACGTGGTCTCTGGGGCATCGAGGATGACCTGGAGTGAATTACAAGCTGTCCCACAAAGGCTCTCACTGTCAGCAGTGTCGGCTTCTGGATCAGAGTTAACAAGCCTTGGCAAGTGCAACCCACGCAGGATTGGACGATTGCTTCTTGTTCGGACCAGCAAGCTCAGATAGATTGCTCCTTTTCAGGGGAGCGAGGGCCAGTCTGGAGCAACCAGACCAGCAGTGTAAATTTAAAGGATCGTCGGTATTGGGGCCACTAGTCAATGAGCAAGTGAATGTAACAAAACGTCAAGCAGGAAAATGCAAAAGGGCTCAACGCAGCACTCGGTGAGTCTGGAGGGGAGATCTGCAGAGCAAAAGCTGCTCAGGGCTGGGGCTTCTCAAACCCCAATGCACATCTTCGAGGGAGCCTCGGGAGCTGCACGGTCAGCACTTCGTAGTTTTTCCTAGATGGCTGGCTCCAAGCTTCACGTCGCCTCCACGAGTCTCAGATTCGCTGGGACTGTGGATCGGGCTGTTAGAAGTCAAAGGAAGCTGGTCTTGTTGATCTCTGTCGCTCTAGTTCCGGCGGGAACTGCAACAAAGCAAACCATTGGGGGATGGATGGTGCCTGTTTGCACAGGGTGGTCACTCCTTGACCACAAGGGAGATTCTTCAGTCTTCCACGTCGAGTGGGATGTCGAAGGGTCCAGAGTTCTGTATCAAAGTTTCAGTCAGGATAATCTGATGTGCAGTGCCACAGCTCCTACCTTTATTCCAAATCAAGGGGCTGGATATCTTGCTAGGTCCCTCCTATGGGTGGGACCCAGGAAGAGGGTGGTTACACCACTTTCCCTTTGTCCAGTTTCGTGCCAGAGCTGGGGCTGGAGTGCCCCAGAACCGGTTTGACTGGATTTTGCATGGGAGACCTTGTGTGCCCCAGGCAGTGTCTAGTTTCTTTCAACCCTCCCTGCTCCAATCCACTATCTCCTGTCTGGGGTGGTGTAACACCTCCCTGTGACAGGAAACTCTTTGTCCAAGCCTTCCCTGCCAGGTTTCGGTCAGCAGCAGGAGGCCAGACTTGTGTCGGGGCAGCAGCATCCATTTTGTGATGCTGAGGCTCTGGTTAGGATTAACCGCGTTTAAGTAAAGTAACATGTCTTCTCCCTCTAGAAGGGTGGAATGCTACCCCCGTTGCCAGAACTGACGAGGGGGTAGTATTCCAAAGTGTATGACACCTTACACGACATGTTTTAATAAAGCCAAACCAAAGTTAGCAATAACCGCAAAGATTATAATGCACTTAAGAGTATATGGTATGGCAATACCCTGGAACAGCAGTAAGGAAATGATTCCGAACACTGCAGACAGGCTCAGCTCATGCTAGAGCACCATCTCACATAAAACCAAGCACTCTGCCTCCAGGATTGTTAAGGCCTGCCATAGGAGTGACTTCCAGGTGCATATGTGTCCAGATATAGGTTTAGACATAGTTATACTACATCTAAGCAAGGGGTGATTACACGACCTTGCCCCAGCTGAGTGATCAGCCAGTTGTGTCATTTTGGATGGCCAGCCAGGGGTGGCAAAAGATATGCTGCAGCCCCTGGTAGGCCTTGGATGCACCTATGCCCTGTGCACCTATAGTGCACTGTACAGGGGCTGATAAGGTGACCCAATCCAATTTAGTTATGCACCTAGGGTACATGGAGTCCATTTTAAAGAGAGAGCAGATAGCCTGGGGCCCTGATTAGCAGGATCTCAGGCCAACTAAGTCGAAAACCAGCTGAACACAAGGCAAAAAATCTGGGGTAACCATAGTCAGGTATCCACATTCCTACATACCCCCGCCCCCCAAATGAAAGGAGATAAAGCTATCCTTGACCAGGTAAGCCTATATTGCCTAAGTGGCCATATAAGGAAGTACCTGCACTGGCATGGTTACCCCCTGTCTCATGGTCCACTAAGCAATCCCTCCCCCTAGGGGTATCAGAGGGTCTCCACCATAGGGAATCACTACCTGTGGTGTGTTATGGCAAAGTAAAAGACTGGTGTGGAGATGGAGTACTGAAGTGAGGCTCCACTAATGTAGGGCTCAGCTTCCTCCAATCATCTTCCACCATGTGTGCCTTTCTTTCCTTGACTGAGTTGCACTGTGCTCTCAGGGTCAACCTCTGGCTGCCTACAGCTGGAGGCTGGGTCCCTTCTGTTGGCTTACTGGAGGGACAGGTCAGGTTTGGGGCCCTGGGGTCCCAGGTTTGGCTGTGCCCAACAGTGTCCATTTGGGGGAGGTCCCTAACTAATTGTAAGGGGGATCCCTCAGGTATTTTTAAAGTTTTTACCTTGCTAGGGCTGCTAGCTTTGGTGCCCCTAATCTGCTGATGGGGGTGTTTTATTTGACAGGGGGCCCTTTGGGGCTCACTGACCTCCTTGACCTCTGTAGCCCTGGGCTGACTGAGGCAGGGTAGAGAAGGGCAGGTTACCTGCTCCAGACTGGGTCCCAACTTGGAAGGGTCCACTGACATCAGGGGGCTCTGCCAGGCTAGGCCTGACTACCTCTGGGGCAGTTTCTTCACAAGGGGTAAGATCAGTTCCCTGAGGAGGCTGATCCTTTCCCAATGTCTGGTGGGAGGGAGATTTCTCTTCCTCTTCAATGCTCTCTGTTTGTGTGGAGTGATCCATAGTTTCAGGCTTCACAACACATGAATCAGTTTGAATTTGGACTGTGGCCATCACAGCCCCACCAACCTTTTCAGGAAGGGACTCAGTTTGGGTATGGGCTGTTACCATCACAGCCCTGCTAACTTGCTCAGGGAGAGAATCTGCTGCAGATGGGGCTGAGTCTTGCACAGCCCTACCAACCTTTTCAGGAAGGACATCTTGGATTGGGGCTGTGGCCATCACAGCCCCACTAACCTTTCCATGGACATTTACCATTTTAGAATGGGTTTCTTGTTCTACCTCAGCCCAGTCTGAGACTTCTAAATCATTCCCAAGTAGACAATCTACAGGCAAGTTTGCTGACACTGCCACTCTCTTTGGGCCAGTGACACCTCCCCAGCTGAGACTTACTACTGCCATGGGATGATTTTTCTGCACTCCATCAATATTAGTCACCTGATATGTGGCACCAGGTAAAAGTTGCCTTGAGGGGACTAGATTCTCAGTCACCATAGTGATACTAGCCCCTGTGTCTCTGTAGGCCTCAACTTTTTGACCATTGATGAGGGGCTCCTGTCTGTATTTGCTCAAAGTGTTTGGGTAATCAGTGAAGTTGGAAAACTCCATGCCATTCTCGCAGACAAGAGTAGCTATTGTAGGGGACCTGGTTAGGCCAGAATCCACCTGTGTTCCAAAAGTAAACCCAGCCAAATTCTTGGGGGTGCTCCCACCACCTGGGGGATTACTACTGATAGTAACAGGAGGTGTTGGAGCTTTACTTGGAGGAATATTCTCTTTATTGTTATTCCTTGGACAACTGCTATCAGTCTTCCAGTGGCCAGGCTGCTTACAGTCATGGCAATAAGGTTTCTTTGGGATAGAGGAAGTATTTTGGGACCCACCCCCATCCTTGGAGTTTTGGAGCCCTTGGGGAGACTTTTCTTTTGGTTTATCCCCACCTTTCTCTTGAGCCTTGGAAGTATCCTTCTTTTGGTCATTACCCTGATTCTTAGGCCTAATCCTGGTTCTGACCCATTTGTCTGCCCTCTTACCCAATTCTTGTGGAGAGGCCAGATCTGAGTCCACCAGGTGCTGGTGCAAAAGCTGGTTTTGACAATTACTAAGGATCTGCTCCCTCATAATCAAATTATACAATCCTGTATAGTCATGTACTTTTCTGCCAAGTAGCCAACCTTCCAGAGCCTTAGTAGCACAATCTACAAAATCAGTCCAGTCCTGAGTCTGAGCTTTTTGGGTCTCTCTGAACAACAACCTGTATTGCTCAGTGGTTAAGCCAACCCCATCAATGAGAGCACTCTTCAGGACTGTGTAGTTTTTAGCATCCTCAGGTCTAACTGTGAGGAGCTTATCTCTCCCTTTCTCAGAAAAGGAGTACCATAAAATTGCTGCCCACTGTTCTTGAGGAACCTGCTGTACCATGCAGGCTCTCTCCAGAGCAGTCATCCATTTGTGGATGTCATCCCCTTCCTTGAAGGGGGGCACAATCTTTGTCAGGTTTCTATTATCATAGGTCCTGTCTTTCTCTTTAGGAATTATGCTGCCACCAGTGGGTATCTCCCCACACAATCTTTGTTCCCTTGCTAAAGCAAGTTTAGCTTGGGCCAGGGCTATCTCTTCCCTCTCTATCTGGAGTTTGACAGCTCTCATCCTGGCCTTATGCTCTTTTCTCTGGGGGGAAGTCATTCCCCTTTGAGATTCCCTTGAGGCACTAGAAAGGTGAGATTCCCTGGAAGGAGATCTCTCCCTTCTATTGCCTGGAAGTATTCTGCTATTGGGTCTGGGGAAGTGGTTCCCTTCTCCATTCCCATGTAGGACCAAGTTGATCTGGCTAAGCCTCCCAACTGGTACCTGGTTATCTCTCTGATCCTGATCTATATCTGAATTACTTGAGTCTGAGTCCAGATACACTCTTGGAAGGATGGGGTCAGTATCTGGGGGATTTACCTCATCTCCTGCATTCCCTTTGGGATCTTCTGTACCTTTAGCTAAGTCATCTGCCTCTAGGATACCTAACATGATTGAGATAGTGGGGTTGTAACCCCTTTTCACCCCCTTGAGTTGCACAAGCCACTCAAGTCCTTGACGCTGAGATTTGAATATCTGGAAGGTGCCTTGGTCAGGTCATCTTTCACAGGTAGAGAGCTAGCAGCCTCACCTGTGCCAGGCATGCTTCTAGTGAGGTGTAAGTGATGCACTTACCTACACTAAGTGTTTTCCTACTGTACCTTGCTAGTGAGTTGTAGTCAGGGTGTGCTACTCCCTTTAATCTACAACTACTAAGTTCAGTAGAACTTAAATATGTAAGCTTTGTTTATATGTACCTATGGTACTTAATGTGATCTTTCAATTTGATAAAAAAGATTGCAATGGTAAAACAACAGCAAGCTCAAATCCCAACCGCTGCACACCAATGTGAGAAGTTGGCCTGATGTAAGTGGTCTCCAATTCTGGGGGCACCTTGTATCAGTCCAAACAATCCCTTATGGTGGTGGTTGTAAGTCAACCTTAAAAGACAAGCTATCCTAATGGTAGCATGCACCAATGCAAAGTCAATGGTGCGTAAAAGTTATCGAGTTACAGTTTTAATAGTCTTTCGACTGGAATAGAATTACCACACTTTAAACTTAGACACTAGAGGAGTAAACCACTACAGGAGCACCGGTGTTAGATCGTTACCTCACCCACAGGAAGCGGGTGCATAGGTGCCAAAGTGTGTCGGTTTTCGTCGTGTAGATCTATGGAGCCTGGAGATGAAGATGCTGCAGGCGGCCAGTAGAAAAGAGTCCGGTTGGATCCAAGGGTGGATCGAAGATGCAGAGTACCTGAAAGCAAAGGGGACAGAGTCTGGGTCACTAGCCAGTGACCAGGAAGGAACCAGGAAAGAACCAGGCAATGTCGGGCACAATCAGGTGCTTGACGGGAAGCTTGTCTCCGCTGCCATGTGGTCTCTGGGGCATCGAGGATGACCTGGAGTGAATCACGAGCTGTCCCACAAAGGCTCTCGCTGTCTGCAGTGTTGGTTTCCGGATCGGAGTTAACAAGCCTTGGCAAGTGCAACCCACGCAGGATTGGAAGATCGCTTCTTGTTCAGGCCAGCAAGGTCAGATAGATTGCTCCTTATCAGGGGAGCGAGGGCCAGTCTGGAGCAATTAGACCAGCAGTGTAAATTCAAAGGATAGTCGTATTGGGGCCACTAGCCAACGGGCAAGTGACCGGACCATTGTGTCAAGCAGGAAAATGCAAAAGGGCTCCACGCAGCACTCGGTGAGTGTGGAGGGGAGATCTTCAGTGCAAAAGCTGCTCGGGGCTGGAGCTTCTCAAAACCCAATGCACAGCTTCAAGGGAGCCTCGGGAGCTGCACGGTCAGCACTTTGTGGTTTTTCCAAGATGGCCGGCTCCACGCTTCATGTCGCGTCCACGGGTCTCAGATTCACTGGGACTGTGGATCGGGCTGTTAGAAGTTGAGGGGAGCTGGTCTTGTTGATCTCTGTCGCTCGAGTTTTGGCAGGAACTGCAACAAAGCAAACTGTTGGGCGCTGGATGGTGCCTGTTTGCACAGGGTGGTCACTCCTTGACCACAAGGGAGATTCTTCAGTCTTCCACGTCGAGTGGGATATTGAAGGGTCCAGAGTTCTGTATCAAAGTTTCAGTCAGGATAATCTGATGTGCAGTGCCACAGCTCCTACCTTTATTCCAAATCAAGGGGCTGGATATCCTGCTAGGTCCCTCCAATGGGTGGGACCCAGGAAGGGGGTGGTTACACCCCTTTCCCTTTGTCCAGTTTCGTGCCAGAGCTGGGGCTGGAGTGCCCCAGAACCGGTTTGACTGGATTTTGCATGGGACACCTTGTGTGCCCCAGGCAGTGTCTAGTTTCTTTCAACCCTCCCTGCTCCAATCCACTATCTCCTGTCTGGGGTGGTGTAACACCTCCCTGTGACAGGAAACTCTTTGTCCAAGCCTCCCCTGCCAGGTTTCGGTCAGCAGCAGGAGGCCAGACTTGTGTCGGGGCAGCAACATCCATTTTGTGCTGCTGAGGCTCTGGTTAGGATTAACCACGTTTAAGTAAAGTAACATGTCTTCTCCCTCTAGAAGGGTGGAATGCTACCCCCGTCACCAGAACTGGCGAGGGGGTAGTATTCCAAAGTGTATGACACCTTACACGACATGTTTTGATAAAGCCAAACCAAAGTTAGCAATAGCCGCGAGGATTATAATGCACTTAAGAATATATGGTATGGCAATACCCTGGAACAGCAGTAAGGAAATGGTTCCGAACACTGTAGACAGGCTCAGCTCATGCTAGAGCACCATCTCACATAAAACCAAGCACTCTGCCTCCAGGATTGTTAAGGCCTGCCATAGTAGTGACTTATAGGTGCATATGTGTCCAGATATAGGTTTAGACATAGTTATACTACATATAAGCAAGGGGTGATTACACGACCTTGCCCAAGCTGAGTGATCAGCCAGTTGTGTCATTTTGGATGGCCAGCCAGGGGTGGAAAAAGATATGCTGCAGCCCCTGGTAGGCCTTGGATGCACCTATGCCCTGGGCACCTATAGTGCACTGTACAGGGGTTGATAAGGTGACCCAATCCAATTTAGTTATGCACCTAGGGTACATGGAGTCCATTTTAAAGAGAGAGCAGATAGCCTGGGGCCCTGATTAGCAGGATCTCAGGCCAACTAAGTCGAAAACCAGCTAAACACAAGGCAAACAATCTGGGGTAACCATAGTCAGGCATCCACCTTCCTACACACACTACCTGTGCTGGAAATTGTACATGAGTATCATCACACACTATCGCGTTGTGGATCATTGCTTCAATTTAATCCCACAATATCTCTGCAGAACTTGAGCATGACTATAATCACACACTATGTGTGCAGGCACCTGAGCATAACTATAATCACACCCTGTATGTGCAGCAATCTGGGTATATTATCCTTGCAGAGACATGAACATGGCTCGTATAATACACTATCTCTCCAGGAACCTGAACATTTCTATGATAACAATCTCTTTATGGGGACTTTAACATGACTATCACAACACTTTTTATGGGGACTTGATTATGATTGTAATCACAAAATATCTTTGTGGATATTTGTTCCTAACTATAATATTACACTTTCTCTCAGGGGACTTGAATATGAATATTATCACACAGTATCTCTATGGGGACTTGAGAGTGACTATAATTACATGTTATATCTGTGGGGACCTGAGCTTTACAGTAATGACACACTATGTATGCTTGAAAGTCAGCATGCCTATCAACGCACACTAGGGGGGACTTGAACATGACTATCATAACAATCTCTATGTGGGGACTTGGTAATGATTATAATCACACACCAGCTCTGTGGGGACTTGAACATGCCTATAATCACACACTATCTCTGTGGGGACATTGGAAATACTATAACAATACGCTATTTCTGCATGAACTGCAGCATGATTTTCATTGTGCACTATATCTAGGGTGATTTGAACATGACTAACCAAACACTATATCTGTGGGCACCTGGGCATGACTATAATCAGACACTCCTTTAGGGGAGTTAAAAATGGCTATAATGCTACACACTATCTGGGTGGGAACTTGGGCCTCATTCTAATGACACACTATCTCATGTGACTTCAACATAACTATTATCACACACCATCTCTGAAGGGTTTTAAACATTAATATAATCACACACAAGTCTATGGAGGCTTGAGAGTGACTATAATTTAACACTATATCTGTTGGGACCGGGAATTAATAAAATCATGCACTATTACTGCGGGGGCCTAAAAATAACTATCACCACACACTCTCTCTGTCAGCTCTAGAACATTACTCTAATCGTATGCCTTATCTTTGGGGACTATTATTGCACAGCCGGATGAAGTGAATGATGCCTAGTAGTGAAGTTGATAAAAAAGGAACTAGGTTATATTAACGTGGCTTTCCCAACTGACCACAGTACAGGATCTTTGGCCTCTAAACTAATTTAATTATGTTGTTTCCTTATTCCTTAAAGTTTGTGAGCTCTCAGCGATCGGCTAGATATCTGTGAACCCCTTTCCATGTACATGAAATGCAATAATTGTCTGCTGAGAAAGAGATTATTCTCAAAGTCCATTTTCTGGGCGCTCTTGGACACAATGAGCTATTAATACATGACTAAACTATCATGTAATTTAGGTACATCGCTAAAAAAAAATAACATTTAGCTATTTGTTTATGAATATATTCAATCAATGATGATAATTATTGGTTAAGTCCCCGCAAGGATGGCAACACATGTTCAAGTCCCCACAAAGATGGTTCTGTGCGCGTCATTAAATAACAGCATATTTGCAGATTTAAAGCAGGATCCTGTAATATGAATTTTTTCGTAAAGTTTTTCTGCTATTGTTATATTTTCAAAACATTGGAAAAGGTTAGTCCCCCACAAGGCAGGTATCCACACATAGTCCCCACAAGGATGGTAACACGTGTAGGTGTGTGTGGTTGTGTTTGTGTGTGTGGTTGTATATGTGGTTGTGTGTGGTTGTGTGTGTGGTTGGGTGTGTGTGTGTGTGGTTGTGTGTGGTTGTGTGTGTGTGGTTGTATGTGTGGTTGTGTGTGTGGTTGGGTGTGTGGTTGTCTGTGCTTGTGTGCGTGTGTGGTTGTGGTTGTGTGTGTGGTTGTGTGTGTGGGTGTGTGTGTGGTTGTGTGTGGGTGCGGTTGTATGTGCGGGTGTGGGTGTGGATGTGTGGTTGGGTGTGAGGTTGTGGTTGGATGTGAGGTCGTGGTTGTGTGTGTGTGTGTGTGGTTATGTGTGTGTGTATGGTTGTGTGTATGTGTAGTTGTGTGTGTGGTTGTGTGTGTGTGTGTTAGCCAGCAAGCCTCTTGCACCCTTCTCTTTCCTGGTATATCAAAAAACTACTAATCCCAGAATGTCTTGTGAAGATTTTTGCTTTGTATGCCTTCCCAGACTGCCTAGGGGTGATCAGCTGACCCATCTCTGCATATAGGCAGTCAGCTTACAACTTCAAGTGCTTGGCTTCTTTTCTTGTCTGGGACCACGCCCTTTCCTGTGTATTTGAGCGAAGCACGGAGACTTCTTTGCAGGAAGATCGTTTTTTTCTGGATCTTCTACATCATATTTGTACCTAAATTGACCTTTGGATTCCTCAGCGCTTCCCTTTTGGATTGTCTGCATTTTTTTAAGCTCAATTTCATTTTTTAATTCGAACGCGTTCTGTTTTGCTCACATTTGGTATAACGCAAATATTATTGAATGGTTTGCATTTTAAAGCAACATTTCATTTTTAATTCGTACGCGTTCTGTTTCCTGCTCGCGTTTGGCACAACGTGAGTGCTTTTGAACTCTTTGCAGTGTTTTATACTCCGCCTCCTATCGCCTCGGCAGTGAGGCAAGTGTGCCATTTTTTTCTTTCATATCGACGCCAGATGCGTTGTTTATTGTTGCCGCTAGCGCATTTTTTCCTGCATATGCGGAGTATTGTGGGAATGCTCCTGAGGCTCAGGTAAACTTTTTTTTATGTTGCATGCATTTGTTTTTCTTTCCTTTTTTTATGTCGAGTGGAGCATAAGCATCTGTGAGATATCTTTGCGGACATTTTCAGAATTGATATACAAGATTCTGTCATCCCCCATAAATAGTGTCTTCTGTTTCTTCTGGCGGACTCTACATTTTCTTTATTTCCCTGGGAAGTCTTGAACTCCATTAGAATCTGCAAGTTTGTCTCTTGGAAGTGGATTCCTATATAATCATTCTCGGAGAGACATTTTCTATTTGTTTTATGTCCAGAGTACTGCCACCCTCTCTCCTAGAAGAGTCTTGGAAGAGCCTTGGAGTTTCTGGTGTGCTAAACCATTGTACTGGCTTACAGCATTTACTTATTGGAGACAGTACCTCATATACAACGTACCACAGATTTCGTACCACATCATCTTCGATGTCCAGATCTTCTTCGCCCCCATGAAGGTATGTCTGGGTTTGCATGCAAAGTGAAAAACATTTATATTGTACCGGTATATACCCTTGATTAATGACCTTTCTTTTACTTTTCTCATCCCTCTGCAGGGTTGCTCTTCCTAGATCCTCCTCTCCTGAAAGAACACTCTGGTGGCTCTTCTTTGTCTCTCCACTCCTTGTGGGTGGAAGTGTCTCCTGTTAATCTAAGTAATCTGGGGAGGCTGTACCGTATTGGAGTGAAGGGACGACGTCTTCGCTCACGTGGATGTTGGGTTACCTTGTTCCAACGCTCGGGACAGAAGTACAGGCCATGATAGTGTGGTTGTGTGTGTTTGTGGTTGTGTGTGTGGTTGTGCGTGTGGTTGTGGATGTGTGAGTGTGTGTGTGTGTGGTTGTGTGTGTGTGGTTGTGTGTGTCATGTGTGTGTGTGGTTGTGTGTGTGATTTGTGTCTGTGGTTGTGTGTGTGGTTGTGTGTGTGGTTATGTATGTGTGTGGTTGTGGTAGTGTGTTGTGTGTGTGGTTGTGTGTGTGTTGTTGTGGTTGTGTGTGTGCTTGTGTGTGTTGTGTTTGTGGTTGTGGTTGGGTGTGGTTGTGTGTGTGGTTGTGCGTGTTGTGTTTGTGGTTGTGTGTGGTTGTGTGTGTGCTCGTGATTGTGTGTGGTTGGGTGTGTGTGGTTGGGTGTGTGTGGTTGGGTGTGTGTGGTTGGGTGTATGTGGTTGTGTGTGTGGTGGTTGGGTGTGGTGGTTGTGTGTATGTGGGGCTGTGTGTGTGTGGTTGTGTGTGTGGTTATATGTGTGTGGTTGTGTGTGTGTGTGTGGTTGTGTGTGTGTTTTTGTGGTTGTGTGTGTGTGGTTGTGTGTGGTTGTGTGTGGTGGGTGGGTGTGGTTGTGTGTGGTTGGGTGTGTGGTTATATGTGTGTGGTTGTGTGTGTGTTTGTGCGTGAGGTTGTGTGTGTGGTTGTGTGTGTGGTTGTGTGTGTGTGTGGTTGTTGTGTGCTTGGGTGTGGTGGTTGTGTGTATGTGTGGTTGTGTGTGTGTGCTTGTGTGTGTGGTTGTGTGTGGTTGTGTGTGTGTTTGTGTGTGTATGGTTGTGTGTAGTTGTGTGTGTGGTTGGGTGTGGTTGTGTGTGTGTGGTTGTGCGTGTGGTTGTGCGTGTGGTTGTGGATGTGTGTGTGTGGTTGTGTGTGTGGTTGTGTGTTGTGTGTGTGGTTGTGTGTGTCGTATGTGTGTGTGAGTGGTTGTGTGAGTGGTTGTGTGAGTGGTTGTGTGTGTGGTTGTGTGTGTGGTTGTGTGTCTGTGGTTGTGTGTGTGGTTGTGTGTGTGGTTATGTGTGTGTGTGGTTGTGGTAGTGTGTGTTGTGTTTGTGATTATGTGTGTGGTTGTGTGTGTGTAGCTGTGTGTGTGGTTGTGTGTGTGTTGTTGTGGTTGTGTGTGCTTCTGTGTTTATGTGTGTGTGGTTGTGTGTGTGGTTGTGTGTGGTTGTTTGTGTGGTTGTGTTTGTGTAGTTGTGTGTGTGGTTGCGTGTGTGTGGGTCTGTGTGGTTGTGTGTGTGTGGTTGTGTGTGTGGTTGTGTGTGGTTGTGTGTGTGGTTGTATGGTTGTGCAGTTGTGTGTGTGGTTGTGTGTGTGGTTGTGTGTGGTTATGTGTGGGGCTCTGTGTGGTTTGTGTGTGTGTGGTTTGTGTGTGTGTGGCTGTGGTTGTGTGTGTGGTTGTGAGTGTGGTTGTGTTTGTGGTGTAATACTAAACGCATCTCAAAATAAAGGAACACAAACATCGAGTTTGTGGAAAGAGAAAATACTTTGTAAGTCAAACGGGCAGCAGCAAAGCATTAACACAACAACATGTTCTTTGATGTTTGATGTTTTTTGAAGAAGAACATCAAAGGGGCGCCGTGAAAGTGATCGCGGGCAAAAGTGAAAGGGATCGAGGGCGCATAATGAGCATGATGAGGTTTGCCATATGGCACCTCTGCTCCTAAGCGCGCGCCCACGCACAGGCACTGCAAGCTGTAGCCGGCTGCAGCATTTTTTGAAGCCCTTCTTACTTAAGGTCTGGTCAGATCAGCGCAAGCGCTGGGTCAGGCTAGACCTAAAAAGGGCAAGTCATCAAGGGAGTTAGGCTCCTATTGGTCCATAACTCTCCTAAATAGCGATGTTAAGATTGTTTCTAAGGCTTTGGCCACGAGGCTAAATAATATTTTGAGTAAAACAATCCACTCCTGCCAACATGGGTTCATAGCTGGCCGCAGAACAATGCAGCATGTCCATAGAGTTATTACTCTTTTTGATACAACAGAGGTCTCAGGGGACCCTGTGGCTGCTCTGCTACTGGATGCAGAGAAAGCCTTTGATAGGGTATCCTGGGATTTTTTGTGGGAGCCTATGAAATGGTTTGGCTTGGGGTGCGGTTTCATTAAAGCCATACAGGTACTATATAAGGTACCCATAGCCCGGCTAAGGGTAAATGGTGGCTATAAGGCTCCCTTTATTATCGAGCGGGGACTCGGAAGGGGTGCCCATGTTCACCTCTGCTCTTTGCTATATATATTTACCCGTTAATCCATCTTTTTGAGGTTAATAATGGAATTCTGCCTATTGTCTGCCAGGGATTTGAATCCAAAGTTTTCGCCTACGCGGATGATGTGGCTATAGTTGTGGCAAACACTTCTACTGCACTGAGGGAGGTAGAGCTAGTAGCACATGAGTTTGGCAAATTTTCTGGGTATGCACCGAATATATCCAAAACCCAAGTCATAAAGAATAAGTACGCTACTATAGCTGATCCCAGAGTTACAGAATCTGCAGTATATCTGGGTTTTATGATTACATCAGACCTGGAGAAACTTACAGAGAAATATCTACCCAGTTATAAAGAAGGCGAGAGCTGATTTTGATAGAATCAACAATTTGCATTTATCTTTAGTTGGTCGCTGCAATGTGGTGAAGATGATGTTTTCACCAAAAATTCTAAATTTGTTCAGGGCAATTCCGTTGGAATTTGAGAATCATTGGTTTGTAACATTAGAGAGTATTGTAAACGGATTCATCTGGGCGCATGGGAAAACAAGGAGGGCCCTCAGATTCATGTCACTATCACGGGAGAGAGGGGGGTTTGCGGTTCCGGATTTTAGATTTTATTACTGGTCAACTGCTCTCCAATATATGAATATATTATTTGGTACACCCACGGGGGATATTGAAGGAGAAGCAGGGCTCCCTGATGTACATAAGCTTTTGTTGGGGGACCATGCAAAGATCTGTTTCATGAAATACAACGAGCCTAGTTACTACAAAAGGGCTAAATTCAAGACTCTGGTGGCTGCTTTTAAAATCTGGGTAGCGTTGAAAAAAAGACTGGATTAGGGAGGTTTAATCATTATACCCAGCTATTTAAAAACCCTCTGCTTCCTGCAATTTTCTCAGATCTGACCATGGCAGGATGGTCGGAGAAAGGTATCTGTATGGCTGGGGATCTAATACAGAATGAAGGCTTTCGTCAGTTTAGGGATATTCAGGTGGAATTTGGATTAGATAGAAACTATTTTTCAAATTTTTACAGATACATAGCTTTTTCAGTAAGAAGGCGGGGGGGCTCAAGGGGTTCACTAGAATTAAAGTTATAGATATTATCAGGAGTAACGCGAAGGGTGTTATTGGATTATTGTATGCCGTACTAACGGAATTAAAACTAGACGATTTGGATAAGCATGCAGGAAAATGGCTGGAATGGGTGGAGGCTGAACCATAGTGGTTTGTGGAATCTCTTGAATTAGACCAGGTGGCTCTTTGCTCAGCTGGGCTACAAGCGCAGCATTATAAGACCATTTTTACACTCTACCGTACCGCGGCAAGAATATTACAGTGGGGGGAATCAGCTGGGATTACTTGTCCTCGGTGTGGCTTATTAGCTGCTGACCTGGTAAATATGTTCGCATCCTGTCCACACTTGAGAAAACTGCTAGAGTCTATTACAAAATTCTTAGATTCATCATTAGGTCTGAAAGTTACACTTACCCCTGCTCTGATATTACATGGAGTTGGTTGTAGTGAGCAGCAAAACCTGGCTTTTCAATTTCTTTTTGTGGCAATGGCGGTAGTGCAGATAAGTATTGCTTCGGCCCGGTTGGATCCATTACCCCCTACATTTCAACAGTGGTTCTCACAGTTACTTTCACTGTTTATTTTGGGAAGAGCTATCTATGAGAGAAAGGGGAAAAGGACGAGCATGATGGGGCGGCGCATCTAGGCCCCCTTAGTTAGATGGAAGGAATCATAAGGTTTAAATGTTTAAATGTAAATGTCTCTGTATATCCTCTGTTGATTATTTTCTGAGATATATATTATTCTCTCAATCGATACTGGGGAATAGATGAGTTCTGTATGGCTGCAATGATTATTAAAATTGTTAAGACAACGGCTCTCGCCTCACTGTTGCTTTATGTTTATGTGCTGATCTTTTTTAAAATGCTAAAAAACCCGAATAAAAAGATTTTTTTTTTTTAAAGAAAAAATAAATATAAGCAGTTTTTTCCATTTAATTCAATAAACGGTAGCAACAAAAGATACATGCTGGTATTTTCAATCCCATGTACATAATTCTAAAAGCAAAACTACAAGTCCCAGAATGGAAACTGCAATTAGTTAAAATCCAGAACTTGCTGAAGGTATCACACATTATTCTGGACTTCTTGGCTGCTATGGCTCTTTGCACAGTATCCTTTCTGTTCAGGGCTAGGCACATATGTTTCATCCCTTTGTTAGAGATCTGTGATCATGGCAGGGGGAATCTAGCATCCCTTCAAGCACATACACACTGTGGCTATATCTCTGCCTAGGCACAAAAGCGCTAGAGGATCCTGGCCAGCAGTAACTTTAGCCAGATGTGCTGAAGCTGAAAGAGAAAGTGGGGTACATTGTATTTTGGGCATTGGTGACAGCAACGCTAAGTATTCATGCTGTAAGTGAAGTAGTAAGGTTACAATATCAGCTTTAAGTCTCAAATATTCTACTATAGTGAACCTGATTGCGAACTAATGCCTGTGAAAGATGGCTACCAACTGGTGCCATTAGTTGAAGCAATCAACCTGATGGTGTTATATGTCAGTATGAACTACTCAGCGTACTCTTGAGAAGTGCTTAACCTGTTGTGATTCCTTCACATCCAGTCAGAAACAGCTACAAGAAAGCGCTCCCTTAAAAAAGCACAAAATGTAAGTTGGCACAAGTTTCCTCTTTTAAAACCAGGACACGCATTTAATGTCATGAACAAGGCCTCTTACAAATCAAGTCCATGTATTTTTTTCTCCTTGACTGATCAGCAAAATACTTTGCTTTGTACACTTTTCTTTCTTTCTTAAATTTCAATTATTAATCACACTCGCACATCAAAGACCAAGGACAGTCTTAAATTCTGGCAATTTTATCACCAAATCTGGCATGTAAACATTTATTTCCTTTGACCAAGCTGCGAGGCTCAATTTTCCCCAGCTTTAGGTATTAGGCACTCCACCTGAAGTACAAATAGGTGGCATGTGACCCACCTTAAGAAACCTTTTAAATCGTATACAGCTTGACCAAAGATTTAAACGTCTATATTTAAAAATCACTGCCTGTGGATAACTCACTCCCAAATTAGCCTTTCACAGGCAAGGCTTTGAGAAAACCGGTTTAATTAAATGTAAAAACCGAAACCAGCCCTGGGATGCTGGTTTCCGGTCCAGTGAGGACCTGGTTTGGCAGTTCGGGCTGGACTTTTGCCATGAGGCACAGGGAGGTTCAAGACTGATTTGCATATGGCCAGGTCTAAACTAGGGTGGCATGGTGAGCAAAAGAATGATGGATTTAACCCAGATCTCTTGACTGGGGGTGAATGTTTTGATTTTTCTGCATTCAGTCCATCAATTGTGTGTCTTTTGCCTTCATTAATCGTTACTCTATATGGTTACACAGAACTCCTAAGTGACTTGTAATATTCTTTCAATGTGCAACAGACAATATTTTACTCCTTATAATATATGGTAACATCATCACTCTTCCCACAAACTGCTTAATTCCTTGGTGTCAGGCTCTTTCATGTTCACTGCAGATCAGAAAAATAAGAGCAGAATCTGTACTGAAAAATGAAACACACTAAAGACCAGTGAGTAAGTTTTGCAAAACGATATCAGAATGAGTTTAATGTAAGTCTGGTTACAAATGCAACAACTGTGTAGAAACATGCAGAAATTCTATCTTTCCTAAAAAAATCTAAAGCATGGGGAAAAAAAACTTGGTGCCATAAACATTTTGTTTTTACTACTCACTTTTTCTTTTTAGAAAACAATATCAAGTAAATGCCAGTTTCATTCTTACTTGTTTAAACTACAGCTTTAATTGTGCACTGTGACCTCAGAAGACAACCGTAATAACTTATTACAATTAAGAAGCTATGTCATTTCTTTATTACATATGACTAGACATGTCCCAACTCAACTGTGGTAAGGAAATTAGAGAATTGCATTAACAAAGGGATTGCAGGTTCCCACGGTTTACAAGGTAATTTGAGGCAGGGCTTTATACAGGGATTGAAGACTCCGACGTAATATATTGTACTACTGTAGCATGCCAGAGGATATTTTGGGCCTTGTATCCGAACACAGACCAGAAGTGTTGTGGAGGCAACGGTGAATAATTACATAGCTGGGGACGTCTAAAGATAATATACCAATCCATATTAAAAAAGAAATATGACATCCAATCCTTCCTGAGCCATGAATTACGATGCTAGGTGTGAGGGTTGTGAGGAAAAGGGCTAGGAGCCAATATAACAATTGTTTGATGTTGGACCTCTCATAATAAGGTTTGCTGATGCGCAGCTAAACTATGAGGTTTTACTCTGATTACAGATGAACGTGTGCAGAGTGAACCAGGATGACTGGTGTCTGACTGAGCATGGTATGTGCACATAGGTAGTCCTATCACAGAAGAGACCCAGAATAAATTGGTTATGGTCTGTGCAGGATTTATAATTTGATTGGGCAACCAAAAAGGAATATTCAATTTCTTGTAGTGTAAATCTATAGCCCTTACCTATAGTTACCCTTTAGGTGAGAACTGTTTAAAATGCAATTTTGAATTGGCTGAGCAATGTAACAGTTTCGGTTTCCTGGGATCCCGGAGACATAATAAATATTAATTTTGACCCATGCGCATTTGTTTGTGTACCGTAATCCTTGCAGTATTTCCATGGCCCAGCCCTACTGATATTTAGGGTTCAACAACCCTGTTAAACCAAGTTAATTACCCTATAGGGTAGCTGCCAAGTCAAAGCCTCATGCTGGACTCTAGACACACTTAAGAGGATTAGCTTTCTCATGTTAGACAAAAGAGGGCAGGGAGGAATCTACATGGGCTGATTGGATGAAACTCCCTGACAAGTCTAGGCATATTCTCACAGAGGCAAAGGGGGCTTACGCTAAACTCTGGCAGTTGTCCCACAGGTGTTCTCTTTGAAGTATTGGAGGGATGAAACTAGCTTTTCAGTGTCAGTTGGGTCGTGCCAGACTCACTGTAGACGTCTTGCAGACCCTCACTTGATTCTGCAGTCTTGAATAATCTCAAAAAAAGTTGCGCAAAGGCCAGCATTTGGGCTACTCCCAGGAAAGGCCAGTTAGGGGGCTGTGGCACCTCTGGATTGGGTAGGTAACCCGTCATCTAGAACTCTCTACTTCCACTTTTAAAGCTGTGCACAGGGGCAGAAAACTTGAGATAAGAGTGGCCTACAGAACAGGAGGTGTGTTACACCTCACCGATGAAGCCCTGCTTAGAGTGGAAGGCCCCCATGGGCTTGTATTTCTGGGACTTCTACTGGACTCTGTCTTCCTGGACAGTTTTGTTGGTTTCCCTGATTGGGACCCTGAAGGACAGGGCTCTCTTGGACTTCTGCAGACTAGTTCTGTGGTAGGTACTCCTACAGAAGGACCTACTGACTTCTGCTGGACACAGGCATCCTACAAGTGGCCTGGATGTCGTGGGGCCTTGGAAGTGCAGAGTGTATGTAGTCTGACTTGAGGGCCGCAGGGAGCTGCAGCAGGAAGAATGTAGAAGAATTTATACAAAGAGATCACTAGAAGCCAAGACAGAGGGTAGACCCAGATCCTCTAGGGTTTCTTGCTACTAGAGGGAAGCAACAATGTCAAGAAGCTGGAAAAAAACACTTTGTAATCAGGACACACACCAAAAAAGTATAGCCCAGGAGGTGCTAAGCCAATGCTCATGGTGGCTTGAGCATTTCACTAGGAGCAAAGCTGTATAATTTATTTTCAGAAAGACCCCTCAAGGCCTGAGATATCAGTTTCACTTAGCCGCTAATGCGCGGCACTTTAAATTGTTGTGAGTCAGGACACCACTGACTGATCTCATCAAAGGACAGGATCTCCAAGCGTTCACCTGAGGAACAACACTGCTACTGGTGCTCTTGGAGGTGATTTGCACACACACTCCACCCTCACCCACCGGTGGCGGAGGGCAGAGGGGAATGGCAGACTGCAGGAACTCACTCTTTTTTTGGGAGCTCCTGGGTATGACCTGGATGGCCCTACACAAGAGGTAATCGCAGGCACAAAGCAGCAGGACTTACTTCTTCTTGCCCTGCTCTCATACCATCCAGTGCCGCACAGGAAGAGGTGCAGATGAAGCTAGCTTCTTTGCTGGCAGTTGGTGTCAGGCAGGCAAGCTAGCAGTGACTGTATGGGCTCTAAACCTCATACATGACCCTCACCAGTTGAACAAAATCAATGAGCTACTTTGTGCTTGCAAAAAGAAGAAAGTGGTTCTAAATCAGCACAACATCAGATCAAAGAGATTGCAGCAGTGCTGTGCACCACAGGCCAAAGGGTGGCCTCCAAAATGTGCATACTGTACTTGGGGGTGCCCAGGGTGCAGGGTTACCACCCTACATATTGTTCCAGCTCTGGGGCATGCCAAAAAACAGCAGGCCCTACCAGAGTATAAGAGCGATTGAAAAAAAAAATGACCAGTGTAACCTTTCTGTGATGTGCGGCCCATCAGACCAGGCCTCTATAGCCATTTCCGTCTTCCAGTCTGCATATATTTCTTCATGAGGCCAGAGTATTCCGTTTTGCATGTAATTAAGTACTTTTGCTTGTTCAACAAAGAAAAACATTGACTCGACATTGATTTAAGTGCTGTCTGTTTCGTTGCGGAGTTCGGAGGCTGTAGCCAACAGCATTCCCCCCATGCTCGGTCTTGTTGCCCTGAGAGTTAAGTGCTAAAATGAGTACTTTTTTCCCAGTGTGGGGAGCACATTGCATGGGCTCCAGGATACCAGGGGTGAAAGATCCCACTTAATACAATGGGGCCCATTACCTTGTAAGGGCCCTAGGACCCTTCGACAAAGATTCCTCAAGAGGGTGAACCAATTGAGAATTATATCCAATCACAATAAGATACTGCTTACCAACATGTTGCAAGTAACTAAATCAGATATTGCCAGTCACTGAAAAACAATGACACCACTCACGTTTAGCAACTGGGCAAGGCAGCTATGGACCATTTCGACCAATGTTAACAGAGTTAACAATATCAGTAATAAATATAGGGAATTTAGCATGATATGTCAACCCCTTTTTGATTAATTGAAAAGGGATGCACAAACCATGCCTGTCCCCTGTACATGACATGCACTGATAATGCACTGGGATCTGATTGCTGCTAGTCCATGCCTACTTGTAGTCTTGGTACTGTGTCAAATAAATAGTGATTGAAGGCATAAACGCTTGACTAATTCCCAGCTGTGTAAGCAGACATCCACTCAGTAGAGTCCTTCTTCTGTGGAAATAACATTGTAGATTGACATTGATGTGTTCACGTATAATCTTATAAAATGGAAGTACGTTTTCTCCTAAATGCCTGTAATGTTGCTTTACAATTTCTAGTTATAGTTTAATTGCAACAGCCAAAAGTCTTTAAAACATTGTGTGCCTGAAGGTATACAAATGCAGCTTGAGGGGCTTATATTAAGAACTGAGAAAAAAAAGCCTGCCCATTTAACAACTCAGAAAGCTCTCCTTCCCACAATGCATTGTGTTGGCAGTTGTCTTCCACAGCCCGCCCAGCCAGTTCTTTTTTTAAGGATGAGAGCAGAGTAGATAGAGACCAGTTACAGTCCAAAAGTAACCAGCTGGAGAGGGCGATGGGTTGCTTCTAACTTCAAGGAAGATTCCTGCGATGCTGAACAATGGACTACAGGTACATAACCGCTTCTCCATTGCAGGATCTTCATTCATAGTCAAACTCTTGACTAGAGTAGCAAGCAATTCAACAGTATAAAATGCGGCTGTTCGGTAGTAAGAGGAGATACACGTTTCAGAAATCTGTCTTAAAGACAAGGGGGCATATTACCAAGCAGGGTGATAGGCAATTATCGCCGCTTTAGCGGCCATTTTTCAGCTGCTAAGCGGCGATAATTCTATCGCTCTATTAGCAAGCTGTCGCTAACAGCAGTTAGCGACAGCTTTAGGCGATAGCGAGCGGTTTGGGTCCCGCTTTGCATGTCAGCGATTTTTATCGCTAATGACATGCAAAGTGGGCGTACCCAACCTGTTAGCGACTGAAAGCAGTCGCTAACATCGCTATCGCCTATTAGCAAGGCAGGCGTAGCGATGGAAATATTCCCGCTATCGCCATAAACTAACGCCTGCTCTGACCAGTTCTTAGCCATGTTATCCAATGGGAGGTGGATAACATGGCTAAGAGCATTTTGTCGCTAATGCGTGAATATCGCAGTATTCTCAGCGATATTCACGCTATCGCCAGAAAATGTATCGCTTTGGAGATAAACGTTGCTAATAGCAAGTTATCTCAGAGATAATTTCCGGCGATGCTTAGCGATAAAAAAATCATTGCTAAGCCTAGTTAGTGATAAATATCGCTAATCATTGGTAATATGCCCCAAGGACTTTAAAAATATTTCTGAGCATTTCTTGTCCAACTTTAGCTTCAGGTTGACTATCCAACTCTAGACCGCAGTGTTTCTCAAACTGGGGTTGCGACCCACTGGTAGGTCGCAATCCGATTTTTGATGGGTCGCAAAAATCCAAGAAATAAATAAAGAAGTCTTTAAAGTATGTATTTATATTTTCAAATTAGATCGCTAATGACATACCAAGTGGGCGTACCCAACCTATTAGCGACTGAAAGCAGTCGCTAAGCGACTAAAAGCATGCGCTAACGTCGCTATCGCCTATTAGCAAGGCAGGCGTAGCGATGGAAATATTCCCGCTATCGCCAAAAACTAACGCCTGCTCTGACCAGTTCTTAGCCATGTTATCCAATGGGAGGTGGATAACATGGCTAAGAGCATTTTGTCGCTAATGCGTGAATATCGCTGTATTCTCAGCGATATTCACGCTATCGCCAGAAAATGTATCGCTTTGGAGATAAACGTTGCTAATAGCACGTTATCTCAGCGATAATTTCCGGCGATGCTTAGCGATAAAAAATTCGTTGCTAAGCCTAGTTAGCGATAAATATCGCTAATCGTTGGTAATATGCCCCAAGGACTTTCAAATATTTCTGACCGTTTCTTGTCCAACTTTAGCTTCAGGTTGACTATCCAACTCTAGACCGCAGTGTTTCTCAAACTGGGGTTGCGAACCACTGGTAGGTCGCAATCCGATTTCTGATGGGTCGCAAAAATCCAAGAAATAAATAAAGTCTTTAAATTATATATTTATATTTTCAAATTAGCTGCACTTGAAAGACAGTGGTCAAATGTCAGGCAATGTCTTCTGACAAACTGCTACAAATGTTTTACAAATTGGGATTGGTGTTTAAAAACTCCTCATTTTGCAGTCAGAGAGGAAAGTGGAGTGAATTGTGTGACGACCTTGCTGCGGTACAGGGAGAGTGAAAGGAAAGGCTATATCATGTCATGTTTGTAACACAAAATCATGTAAATAAGTATCTGTAAAATGTAGATATTAGGGCAGAAAATGAAACACCTGAAGCACGTTTTTGTTGTAGTCTGAAGTGCGATGGAATCAAATATTTTAATACGATCAAAATAAATGAATACACAACTTTGTTATACACAAATGACAATTATTCATTGAAATCCAATTTCCACACATTATCATTTGTGTGCAATATAATTTTATCAGCAAAACTGTACATCTGTGCAAATTTAGCGGGCATTTAAATGGAAAATGTGCTGTCTGTAAATTACTTATCACGCAGCGCTTAAGTTCCATTAAAGAATCTCCTGATCAGTCTACTAAGGCTAGGTGGGGCACACACATGTTTCGTTCTAAAAATTGGATTGTGGTTCTAAAAAGTTTGTGATGCACTGGTCTAGAGAAGGCATGTACTGATTTCCACATCGCAGCCTTACAGATGTCAGAGGCAGGGACATGTCTAATTCAGGCTGTGGTTCAGTTTGACCTCTTGTGGCATGGCCTTGGTTCTAACAGGGAGAAGTCTGATAGACAGCTGATAATAAAGAGATACACACTGCTATCCATCTGGTAATAGGCTGTTTGGAAGTAGCCAAACCTTGTCCAATGGGACCACAGTTAATTAATAATTGTTTCGTTTTGGTAATGTCCTTGGTTTTTTCTAAGTGAAACCATAAGACCCTGTAGGAAGCTGGGTTTCTGTTGCAGTAACCCCCCCTCCCACACACACACACACACACACACACATTGTTTGGCAGCATACTGATGCACTTTGACCTGATGTGCCCTGGGCCCTTGCCAATAAGGTTCCCAGGGCCTGTGTTCTTTCACAAAACTGTACCTTGAAGCCCCAACTGGCACCACTCTGGCCACATGTCAGTCCCTTGTAAAAGGTACAATGGGTACCAGGGGCATTGTGGCCAGGGAAGACCTCTAAAGGCTGCAACACTTATTGTGCCACCCTTAGAGGCCCTGTACATACACACATCTACACACACACAAACACCTACACACACACGCCTACACACACGCACGCCTACACACACACACACACACACACACACACATCCCCCCTCCCCATCTGTAGCAGGGGAGCATCAAAGGCCTTGATGTCTGTGTAACGCGACTCCCAGCCTCTCCTGCTATCAGAAGCAGTCCCGCTTCCTGTCTCCCTTCTTTTTTGGCGGAAAGACAGGCGGGAAAAATTAGCACAGCCCAGAAGGTGCGCCCACTTCTGCCAACCCCAACCTTTAGGTGTGGGAGGCGAGGTTAAGCCCACTCTTCTCTTCAGTGCCCGCCATCTTGCAGATGGCAGGCACTCTCCAATCAGGATTAGGGATTATACACACTCCCCCACGTGGGGTGAGCATGTCAAGGGTGTAGTCACCCTAAATGCAGTAGCCCATTGGCTACTGACCTCAACACCCCTAAATTGCCCCCTAAATACAGTATTTAGAGGGCAGCCCTGAATCAATAAGACATATTCCTGTAACCTACGAAGAAGGACGAAAAAAGACGCCCAGCAGAGGAGACTGCAGATATGAACGGCCTTGGCCCCAGCCCTACCGGCCCGTCTGCAGTATCCAGAGATCCTGTGCCAAAAGTCGTCTTGTCCTGCAGCCAGCAACCTCCAGAACGTCTGGGAGGACTGACTGCCTTCAGCAAAGATCGAATCTCCTGTGAACAGCAGCTCTGTTAAAAAGAAACTCCCAAGACAGACTACTTTGAGCCTGCTGAGGACAAAGAAACCCAACGCCTGGACCCACCACAGCACGAGACGCCTACGGCCCGAATCTGGCTGGACAACTGGTTCCAGCAAGGTCCCCAGAGCGCTCGAGAGTCCGAGTCCACCGTGGGTTTACCCCTCCAGAACTCCCTGAGGCCGCCTGCAGCCTCTGTATGGAGACCCCCTCCACCCCAACCGCGAGTGACCCAGTAAGGTGAAATTCGACCTCAAAAGACAACCCTGCACCCAGCCGCCCTGGAGAAGAGAACCCGAGGTGTACCTAAATCCCCGAGCCCTTCAGCTTACCTGGCCAGCTGTTAATTGCTGCCGGAAGTCTTCCTGGACCGAGCTTGCAGCTAAAATCCAAAACCGACAACTCCCATTGAAAACAACAGGGCATCCAAAGCCAAAACAGCACCCTGCACCCAGCCGCCGCTGCGGATGCACCCTGTATGCTAACTCGGATCCCCCTTTGCCCTGAGCCTAACACCAGGAACTTTGCTCCCACAACCTTTTGGCCTGCTCGTGAGCAGCCACTAACCGGAGGCCCCCTATACCCCATTGGCTAACATTGGGCCTCAGCACTCTGCACCCGGCTGTCCTACTGCCGCTGAGGGTGTGCTGAGAGTGCATCCTCGACACTGGTGGAACCCAGGTTCTAACCTCAAAATACCAACTCCCACAAATAACTACTTACCTGATAACTTCATTTCCTTCCATAGGATTGCATTGACTGCTTTTCCTTGATTGTGGAGTTGGTTTGTATGAAACTTTGAAAAACTGCAAATGCACTAAATGTCTCAGTGTGATATCTAGGCATATCACACTGAGACATAGCAACAGTAACTCAAAAAGCAATCTAAAAAGTAAAGTGCACAGTAATCTGTAAAGTAACTGAAAAGTAATTTCGAACTGCTGACTTACATGTATTTCACCCAACTGCATTTGAACTTGCATTCAACTTTAAATCACTGCGTAAGACTTTGCCATGTATATTTTTCACTTACCTGCACCAATCTTGGCTTGGTTCTAAAAATAAAACAACTAAATAATATTTTTGATTCAAATTGGTCTGAGTTCAGTCTGAGTGTATGACATCATTTCCCCGAAAAACGTGTCCAGGGATGGCGAAGACAGCGAAGATAGCAGAAGATCGAAAGATGATGCATCGCGAACACTTTACTACATTGACCAGAATCCTTAGGGGCGACACCGCCGGTGTGTGAGTAGTGTGCGACCCCACCCCCATTTGTAACTTTAAAGCTCCCGTGAGCAGTGGGCTGACGAGCCTGGGATCCCGCACCTACGCGCCTGAGTGGTACTATACCTGGCAGATATTGGCAGCCATCGGCAACCCCAGTACACGGCCTATCCCTGCTGATGAGGGGTAATACCCCGAAACACGTGTTCAGGGATGGCGAAGACAGCGAAGATAGCAGAAGATCGAAAGATGATGCATCGCGAACACTTTACTACATTGACCAGAGTCCTTAGGGGCGACACCGCCGGTGTGTGAGTAGTGTGCGACCCCACCCCCATTTGTAACTTTAAAGCTCCCGTGAGCAGTGGGCTGACGAGCCTGGGATCCCGCACCTACGCGCCTGAGTGGTACTATACCTGGCAGATATTGGCAGCCATCGGCAACCCCAGTACACGGCCTATCCCTGCTGATGAGGGGTAATACCCCGAAACACGTGTCCAGGGATGGCGAAGACAGCGAAGATAGCACAAGATCGAAAGATGATGCATCGCGAACACTTTACTACATTGACCAGAGTCCTTAGGGGCGACACCGCCGGTGTGTGAGTAGTGTACGACCCCACCCCCATTTGTAACTTTAAAGCTCCCGTGAGCAGTGGGCTGACGAGCCTGGGATCCCGCACCTATGCGCCTGAGTGGTACTATACCTGGCAGATATTGGCAGCCATCGCAACCCCAGTACACGGCCTATCCCTGCTGATGAGGGGTAATACCCCGAAACACGTGTCCAGGGATGGCGAAGACAGCGAAGATAGCAGAAGATCGAAAGATGATGCATCGCGAACACTTTACTACATTGACCAGAGTCCTTAGGGGCGACACCGCCGGTGTGTGAGTAGTGTGCGACCCCACCCCCATTTGTAACTTTAAAGCTCCCGTGAGCAGTGGGCTGACGAGCCTGGGATCCCGCACCTACGCGCCTGAGTGGTACTATACCTGGCAGATATTGGCAGCCATCGGCAACTCCAGTACACGGCCTATCCCTGCTGATGAGGGGTAATACCCCGAAACACGTGTCCAGGGATGGCGAAGACAGCGAAGATAGCAGAAGATCGAAAGATGATGCATCGCGAACACTTTACTACATTGACCAGAGTCCTTAGGGGCGACACCTCCGGTGTGTGAGTAGTGTGCGACCCCACCCCCATTTGTAACTTTAAAGCTCCCGTGAGCAGTGGGCTGACGAGCCTGGGATCCCGCAATTACGCGCCTGAGTGGTACTATACCTGGCAGATATTGGCAGCCATTGGCAACCCCAGTACACGGCCTATCCCTGCTGATGAGGGGTAATACCCCGAAACACATGTCCAGGGATGGCGAAGACAGCGAAGATAGCAGAAGATCGAAAGATGATGCATCGCGAACACTTTACTACATTGACCAGAGTCCTTAGGGGCGACACCGCCGGTGTGTGAGTAGTGTGTGACCCCACCCCCATTTGTAACTTTAAAGCTCCCGTGAGCAGTGGGCTGACGAGCCTGGGATCCCGCACCTACGCGCCTGAGTGGTACTATACCTGGCAGATATTGGCAGCCATTGGCAACCCCAGTACACGGCCTATCCCTGCTGATGAGGGGTAATACCCCGAAACACGTGTCCAGGGATGGCGAAGACAGCGAAGATAGCAGAAGATCGAAAGATTATGCATCGCGAACACTTTACTACATTGACCAGAGTCCTTAGGGGCGACACCGCCGGTGTGTGAGTAGTGTGCAAACCCACCCCCATTTGTAACTTTAAAGCTCCCGTGAGCAGTGGGCTCACGAGCCTGGGATCCTGCACCTACGCGCCTGAGTGGTACTATACCTGGCAGATATTGGCAGCCATCGGCAACCCCAGTACACGGCCTATCCCTGCTGATGAGGGGTAATACCCCGAAACACGTGTCCAGGGATGGCGAAGACAGCGAAGATAGCAGAAGATCGAAAGATGATGCATCGCGAACACTTTACTACATTGACCAGAGTCCTTAGGGGCGACACCGCCGGTGTGTGAGTAGTGTGCGACCCCACCCCCATTTGTAACTTTAAAGCTCCCGTGAGCAGTGGGCTAACGAGCCTGGGATTCCGCACCTACGCGCCTGAGAGGTACTATACCTGGCAGATATTGGCAGCCATCGGCAACCCCAGTACACGGCCTATCCCTGCTGATGAGGGGTAATACCCCGAAACACGTGTCCAGGGATGGCGAAGATAGCAGAAGATCGAAAGATGATGCATCGCGAACACTTTACTACATTGACCAGAGTCCTTAGGGGCGACACCGCCGGTGTGTGAGTAGTGTGCGACCCCACCCCCATTTGTAACTTTAAAGCTCCCGTGAGCAGTGGGCTGACGAGCCTGGGATCCCGCACCTACGCGCCTGAGTGGTACTATACCTGGCAGATATTGGCAGGAATCGGCAACCCCAGTACACGGCCTATCCCTGCTGATGAGGGGTAATACCCCAAAACACGTGTCCAGGGATGGCGAAAACAGCGAAGATAGCAGAAGATCGAAAGATGATGCATCGCGAACACTTTACTACATTGACCAGAGTCCTTAGGGGCGACACCGCCGGTGTGTGAGTAGAGTGCGACCCCACCCCCATTTGTAACTTTAAAGCTCCCGTGAGCAGTGGGCTGAAGAGCCTGGGATCCCGCACCTACGCGCCTGAGTAGTACTATACCTGGCAGATATTGGCAGCCATCGGCAACCCCAGTACACGGCCTATCCCTGCTGATGAGGGGTAATACCCCGAAACACGTGTCCAGGGATGGCGAAGACAGCGAAGATAGCAGAAGATCGAAAGATGATGCATGGCGAACACTTTACTACATTGACCAGAGTCCTTAGGGGCGACACCGCCGGTGTGTGAGTAGTGTGCGACCCCACCCCCATTTGTAACTTTAAAGCTCCCGTGAGCAGTGGGCTGACGAGCCTGGGATCCCGCACCTACGCGCCTGAGTGGTACTATACCTGGCAGATATTGGCAGCCATCGGCAACCCCAGTACACGGCCTATCCCTGCTGATGAGGGGTAATACCCCAAAACACGTGTCCAGGGATGGCGAAGACAGCGAAGATAGCAGAAGATCGAAAGATGATGCATCGCGAACACTTTACTACATTGACCAGAGTCCTTAGGGGCGACACCGCCGGTGTGTGAGTAGTGTGCGACCCCACCCCCATTTGTAACTTTAAAGCTCCCGTGAGCAGTGGGCTGACGAGCCTGGGATCCCGCATCTACGCGCCTGAGTGGTACTATACCTGGCAGATATTGGCAGCCATCGGCAACCCCAGTACACGGCCTATCCCTGCTGATGAGGGGTAATACCCCGAAACACGTGTCCAGGGATGGCGAAGACAGCGAAGATAGCAGAAGATCGAAAGATGATGCATCGAGAACACTTTACTACATTGACCAGAGTCCTTAGGGGCGACACCGCCGGTGTGTGAGTAGTGTGCGACCCCACCCCCATTTGTAACTTTAAAGCTCCCGTGAGCAGTGGGCTGACGAGCCTGGGATCCCGCACCTACGCGCCTGAGTGGTACTATACCTGGCAGATATTGGCAGCCATCGGCAACCCCAGTACACGGCCTATCCCTGCTGATGAGGGGTAATACCCCGAAACACGTGTCCAGGGATGGCGAAGACAGCGAAGATAGCAGAAGATCGAAAGATGATGCATCGCGAACACTGTACTACATTGACCAGAGTCCTTAGGGGCGACACCGCCGGTGTGTGAGTAGTGTGCGACCCCACCCCCATTTGTAACTTTAAAGCTCCCGTGAGCAGTGGGCTGACGAGCCTGGGATCCCGCACCTACGCGCCTGAGTGGTACTATACCTGGCAGATATTGGCAGCCATCGGCAACCCCAGTACACGGCCTATCCCTGCTGATGAGGGGTAATACCCCGAAACACGTGTCCAGGGATGGCGAAGACAGCGAAGATAGCAGAAGATCGAAAGATGATGCATCGCAAACACTTTACTACATTGACCAGAGTCCTTAGGGGCGACACCGCCGGTGTGTGAATAGTGTGCGACCCCACCCCCATTTGTAACTTTAAAGCTCCCGTGAGCAGTGGGCTGACGAGCCTGGGATCCCGCACCTACGCACCTGAGTGGTACTATACCTGGCAGATATTGGCAGCCATCGGCAACCCCAGTACACGGCCTATCCCTGCTGATGTGGGGTAATACCCCGAAACACGTGTCCAGGGATGGCGAAGACAGCGAAGATAGCAGAAGATCGAAAGATGATGCATCGCAAACACTTTACTACATTGACCAGAGTCCTTAGGGGCGACACCGCCGGTGTGTGAGTAGTGTGCGACCCCACCCCCATTTATGACATCATTTCTTGCCTGAGTGTGTACAACACATGCTTAACACTACCCTCTGATAAAGCCGTACTGCTTGCCAACCCTACCACAAATAGAGAGTAAGGTGCTATGTACTTTTACCTTTGCCTACCTTTGGTGTTCCACCGGACTCTGTGCACACTATACATCATTTTGGTATAGTATATACAGAGCCAGCATCCTATAGATCCTCCTAACATATCGTAAATGAAGAGACTTCATTCCTAGCATAGATGGATTTGGGAAGAAAGTAGAAGTGTAATAGTCTGATTGAATTGGAAATCAGGTACCCCGTTAGGGAAGAAGGAAGAATGAGGCCTCAAAACTAGCCGGCTAGCAAGAAAAATGGTAAAAGATTCTATTGCTGATAGGGTTTGCAATTCATTAACGTCTTGTGGCTGTGTTTGCGATTAAAAATTTGGTTTTCAATTAAAAATAGCTCTATGTATGGGCTCAAATGTTAGTCTCTGTTTAGACAGCACTATGATAAGCTCCCAATAAGGAGACAATCTCTTCACTGGTGCAAAAACCTTCTTGACGCCTTCCAGAAATTCTGTATTCACTGAGATGTTAAAGAAGGACAACTATTGTGGTAACTGCTGTCATGGCAACTAGATGAACCTTTACTGATGAAATTTGTAATTTTTCTTTCGCTAGGTGCAGCAAGCACAGAATTATGACATCCTCCTGAAATAAAATGGGGTTGGGACCTTTTCTTGGGCAACAAATACAGAACTGTTTCAATTTTAATGCTTAACAAGAGCTGGAGGATGGTCGTTTTACCTCTTTGAGTATCTCCATGGAGTCAGGAGATAGGGCCAAATGGCTGTAGGTCAGATGGTATATCCAAGTGGCCGTACTGTATGACCAGGAGGTATGCAGACAAATGTAATGATTTAAGGCTCTGGTGCTGGATATAGCCCAGACGTTTGGTCAAAGGATCTTATCTGCACAGCAACTGTCTGTGTGAGACAGTAGTAGAAGGTCTGGGTACCACATTGTCTTGGGCAATCTGGTTCTATTAGGATCATCTTTGTCCTCAGTCGCCCTAGTTTCACAAGTACAACTGACAACAGGGGTATTGGAGGAAAGGCATTGATAAATGGCATTGACCATTTGCAAAAGGGTAGATCCAGTGAATTCAGTTCTAGTGCACTGGACGCCAAGTCTCAGTATTTGTTTTTGTGCCTTGGACAAGAGGTGTATGTTTAGAGTATCAATTCCCTGAAAATGTCATACCTTTTTGAACAGAACCAATTTACGGTTTTCCTCGTGATGTCGCTTGAGGAGATCTGCACCATGGTTATATATTGCTGTCAGATATACTCTTCTGACCAGGGTTCATTGCCACTTGTTTTGAGCTTTGATAGATAATTGTCCTGATCTCCCAGCCTGTTGGCATAATGCATGGTTGTGATATTTTCTGTCTGAATTAGAATGTCTTTTGTGGACAGAGATGGTGAAACAGCTTGAGTGCCAAATGGAGTGCTTCCCGTTCAGAAGATAGATGTGGTAAGCCCTTTCTCTGTCAAGAATCCTTATATCTCCTTCCAGACTACCAATCATGGCAACCAAGTCAATGCAGTTATGGCTGGAAAAGATTTAAACAAATCTCTATGTTGCTGCCTTATACAGCCAGGAAATAGGGATAGTCCACAGGAAAGCAACATAGGCAGATTTACACCAAAATAATATATTCCAGGTTTAACAGGAAAAGGCCTACTAGCCATGTGATAGTACATGGTTATGCAGGAAGTTATTAATCTCCCAATTGAGTGCTTCAATGAATGCAAACCGACATGGATCAACCCACATCGACTTCGTTTGATTTTCAAACCAGTCTTATACAGGTGAAAATATAAAGCCATCTTTAAAGTAAAGCTGCAAAGTGATCTCTCTGCTGGAGAGGTTCTGAATGGGAGCAAATGTAAGAGACATAACTGATTTAAATGAAAATGAAAAGCAAAATAAAACATGGATGCATTCTCAATGATCTCGTATTTGTGTAAAGAACCCAAACCAAACTTTTCAAAGGCTTACTAAGAGATCTTTAATCACTAGAATTGTGCAGATTATTGTGACAGACTAACAGGCATTAATAGCAACTAAATGTACGTTTACATTTTGAAATTGCAAGCCAGATTTAGCCAAATGAGGACAAGACCATTTCTGCTTGGAATGTTCTTGATTCTGACTGTTTATCTAGACATCAAATGATGAATCTCTTCCACTTGGAAAGACTTGGAAGTCTTGTAGAAAGACTTTTTTCACCTCCCTTAAACTGTTCATGAAGGCTGGAGGTACATTTAGATGTCTCCTATTAAATGAATTTAGGGGGGCATCAGTCAAGCGCAACACATAAAGCAAGCCTGTATCTGAAGCTATTACTTGACATGCTAGATAAGAAAGAAAATTGAATTACTTACCTGTAACTGCAGTTCTCCAATATTGGTATCTTTCATAGATTCACATGCTTGAATCATTCCCAGTCATCGAAGTGGGAGTCCCACGGCACCATAGTAAAGCAGTATGTAGCTGTATTATAGGCTATAATGGCAATGAAAGGTCAGATCAATAGCCTATCTATGTCCTTTTTTTTTTTAAAGGATCAAACTTGAACTATAACCAATCAGATGACAGCACCCTCTAGAACACTCTCTCAGATTTTCAAGCACACGTGGGAATAAATAATCCTGAGCTAAGTGGGGAGCCTCTAATGGGAGGTTGGTTCACATGTGAATCTATGAAATATACTAACACTGTAGAACTGCAGTTACTAGTAAGCAACTAATATTATTCTCCAGTATTGGAGCTTTCATAAATTCATGTGCTTGAACCAGAATAACATATCTCTATATATCCATGTATGCATAACTTTGCGTAAATAGTCATTACATGAAGACAAATATGTACTATACAACTGTATAATTTACATTAGTAAAGGCATATTAAAATCACTACAGTTACAGAGGCTCACCTAATTGAAACAGATGACATAAAACTAACTGTCCTACAGCTGCATCACTTCTCAGCACCGAGTCAAGGCAGTAGTGCTGCGTGAACGTGTGGGTGTTCATTCACGTCGCAGCAGAACCATCTTCAGTGGGGTGCCTGCAAACAGAGCAGCCGAGGCAGACACTGCCCTTGTTGAGTTGCCTTCGCCCTTGCTGAGAGTGGCTTGCCAGCTTTGATGTGGCAAAACTGTATGGTGGCAGAAATACATCTTGCAATGGATGCTTTTGTGACTGCCGTACCTTGATGAGAAAGTCCGTAAGGGACCAACCGCTGATCAGTTTTTCTGAGTGGTTTGGTACAATGGAGATATAATTTAAGGAAGTTGTTTAAAGTCTGAGGCGTAGAGAGACTGTTTCAGCCAGAGATGCCGGATTTGGGGGAAAAAAAGTACTTAATATGATAAGTTCATTGAGATGAAATTGCAATGGAACATTGGGTTTGTTCAGAGAAGCACATCATCATCAGTGAAACGCAAGAATGGTTCCTGTGCCGTGAAAGCCTTAGTTTAGCTGACTCTTCTAGTTGACGTGAGAGCCGACAGCAAAGCGACCTTCCTCGTGAAAAATGTCAGATCTGCCTTGTGAATTGAGGCTTCATAAGCTGCGTAGGAACCACTTTGAGATGTCATTCTTGGGGAGGAGCTCATGCTGGGGGAAAAGCTCTGAACAACCCTTTCATGAATTGTTTGACTATTCTCATGGAACAGAGAGAGAATGTGCGGAGCGTCTGTCCCTTGAGATTGCGACCAGGTGAACCATCACAGAAGCATGTACCAATCCTGATCTAGCTAGTGAAAGGAGGTAAGGCAGAATCTGTTCAGGTGTTGCTTCCAATGTATGCAGGTTAGATTATTAATACCATGGACAGAATCGATTACATATTCATTTGTACGTCTTATTTGTAGCTTCCGCTCTTACCTTGAATAAAATCTCGCTACAGCTTTGAGGGATATCCAGTCCTCAAAACTCATTGAATTCAGGAGCCATGAGCTCAATTCGAGAGAGGCTGGTTCTGGGTGTGGGATCTGGCCATTACTCCTTCTCAAGAGAGTTTGAATTGTCGGAAGGCGGAAGGGATTGAACTCAGACAGCAGGAGGAGCTGTGTAAACCAATTCTGTCTGGGCCATTTGGAAGTTATTAGAATGAGGCAACAGTGCTCCATTTTTATTTTGTGCGCATGCTCAGTATGAGAGGGAAGGGGGGAAAAACGAATGCATAAATGCCAGACCATATCATTCAAAGGGCATTCCCCTATGACTCTGGGAGTGGTTATCAACTGGCTTAGAACTAGCATTTGGTGTTCTTGTCTGTCGCAAAGAGATACAATGCTGATTTGCCACACCATGAGAATATTTTGTCCAGCTCCAAATGATGCAGTTCCCACTCGTGACAACTGTCTTTGGTTCTGCTGACAGTGTCTACTAAGGTGTTGTTTACTCTTGACACATTCTCTGCTTTCAGAGATATTTTGTGGGCTGTAAGCCAGTTTCAAAGGTCATGGGGTTCCTGAGATATAGTTAGCGACTTGCTTGTTGATGTAATACATGCTGGTCGTATTGACTGTACGTACCAGAACGGAAGCCCCAGCTATTCGTGGAAGAAAAGCTTGAAAGGTAAGAGATATCACTTTTAGTTCCAAGCTATTGATGCATTGTTTTTTTAAATGTTGACCACTTCTCTTGGATTTGCAGGTCCTGCAAGTGGCTGTCCCAACCCTCCAAGGAAGCATTTTGTGAGCACGAAGTCGGGTATTGAGATCAAGAACATGAAGCCTTTTGCTAACATTTTTAGCATCCTTGGGGAATAGTTGATCAAGTTTTTAGAGGAGACTTCAGATTGGATCCATTGTGCTTGGAGCTCTTTTTGCAGTGGCCTTATCTTCAGTCATGCCAGCGGGAAGAGATCAGGCCCAGTAGTGACTTGTACAGCCCCACTGAAACTGACTTTCCAATGGAAATCTTTAGGGCTGAGTTTGTCAACCTTCGCTGCTTGCCTTGCGATAGAAAGGCTTTGTTTAGCTTTGTATCTAGGTTGACTTCCTGAAACTTTGTATGACTTGAGAAAGTTGAGGATTTTGGATAATTCACTGTGAATTCAAACCTGTGAAACAGTGAGCGGCAAGCCTTGGTAGATTTGGAAGCTTGCTGAAGTGCTAAGGATTTTATCGGTCAGTTATCTAGGCAGGGGAATACCCGATGACCGTGTTTTTGGAGCGTGACTGCTACAGGGGCGAGACATTTGGTAAATATGCGAGGAACTGACTTGAGGCCCAATGATAGGACTCTGAACTGATAATGGGTACCGGCAATGGCGAAGCAGTGATATTTTCTGTGCTTGGGATGTATGGGAATGTGATAATACGCATATTACATACCTAAAAGGCTGTGTAATCTCCGCTGCTCATGAGGTGGGGGATGTCGGGAGAGAGTAATATGGAAGGATTGATTGTGTAGGAATTTGTTTACTTTCCTGAGGTCTAGGATGTACCTCCATTCCCCTGTTTTCTACAGCAGTAAAATCCATGCCCTTCTGAGAACTAGGCATCTTTTCTATTGCACCACTGGCCGCATTATTTGGGCTCCTTTCCTCAATAAGTGTAGACGAGGAAGGTGAGCCGCATTTGGAGGGTTGCTTGGTCGTCTCTGCACAAACTCCAGGGTATGTCCACAGTTTACTAGATCTAATACACATTTGTTCAATGTTATCTCTTTCCGTTGAGTGAGTTAGGTGAAAATATTCGCACCCACATGAAGGGAAGGAGTGGATGTAGTTGGTACCTGGTCTAGGTCACGGTTCACAACCCACATCTCGACCCTGTGGGGGTTGCTTCCGGCTTGGACATGTTTGTTATAGGCTGCTGAGGGTGGTTGACAGTACGCCTGATGTTGATGGGTGGGTCTATATTGTGATTGAAAGGGTTGGTATTGTTGAGATTGTTAATAACCCCCTCTGTAGGTAGAGAAACCTTTTCCTCTAGCCCCCCAAAAGGGCAAATTTTTAAACTGAAGCGCGCCTAGGGATCTAGCAGTGTCAGTGTCTGTCTTTATTGCCATTAGCTCATCATCTATGTGCTTCCCAAACAATGTTTCTCCGTTGTAGGCCATGTCCAAGATCTTCAATTGTACCTTCGGCATGGCTTCTCAAGACCGCTGCTCCGGCTAATTGGGGAAACCTGTGGAGGCGATATCCATTGCGCAATCTATAATCTCCAAGGAGGTATGCTCACCATCGGGAAGATCTTTCTTGCTTCCGCCTTTTTGTCCTCAGGCACTAAGTTGACTTAACTGCTGACATAGTATCACATTTGTCAGTCAAAACGACCCAGGATCGCGAGTTGGCAGCTCGAACAGCGATGGCAGACATGAGGAAGAACCTCTTCCCTTTGTTGTCCAAGTGTCTGCCTTCTTTGTCTGGGGTTGCGGAGATCAGAGCAGAAGTGTTTTCAGATCACAGAATCCAGTTTGGGATGACCTGTGAGGCAAGCGGGGGAATCCTCTGTAGCACTGTATCTTTTGTCCATGTTAGGTGGTATTGCCGCTATTGTAGCCAGGTTTTTCATTATTTGAATCCCCTCCTCCCAGATATAGTCAATGACACGGATGGCCCTTACTGACTTCCTTACTCTTTCCTTGAAGTTATAGAAAAAATATGCTGACTGTGTAACGGAGGTTGGGAGATTAAATCATGTTGCAGTCAAGTCCATCAGGTTATGAAAGCTCCCTGTGTCCTCTAAGGGAGAATCTGAAGGGTCAGGTGGTGGAGGCGACACAGTAGGGAGAAGGTAGTCATCTCACTCATCCTGTGGAATTTGGGATTCACGGATTTCACCTTCCTCCGGTTCATCTTCTGAAGATCTTTGGTCCTCTATTGGTTGGGCCTCTATGTTAAGAGGTAGGCTGAGGTGGCGCTACTGGCTGCTCCTGCGGAGGGTCAAACATGTTTTTTCTATAATCCTGCAGCATGGCCTGCAGATCCTGGACTATCAGTATGGGCATTTGCACTTTATCATACCTTGGCTGTGGATGAGGATGGTAATAATTTTCATAATGCCGCTTGGGAGGGGCATAGGTTTGAAGATGAGGATGAGCATTATCATCATCAATGGGCTGTGCACTCCCCAAAAAGTAAGTAGTCGTCAGACTCCTCCAGGTCCAACAGGTGACTTGTTGGAAAGCTGAGACCTTGTTAGGGAATGTCAATTCAGGTCTTAAAAATGTTTTGTTTTTTGTGTGATTTTTATCATCGTCGACGGTCCTGCTGACAATGTCGTCATCAAGGTGAACTTCGTTGTTGATGGTACTCTGTTGTTGCAGTTGACTTGGTCTTCATCAATGTTGCTGTTGATGGTGTCTTAGTCTACGGTGTCATTGGGGCTAACACCGCCGCAAACTGTGTCTTAGGCGATGAAAGTACTCTTGTCAACAAGATGGATTCGTCTTGGGCTCTCATTGTTGATATCTTCGATGACTATGGTCTAGTGGAGGAAATTATGGTGACAGTCATCGATACCGGCATTCACTGTGATGTTTATGGGGCTTTGAATGGATTGTTTGTCCTCGACGTTGACGGTTCAGAGGAGGAGGAACGCTTACGCTCCCCTGTCTTCACAGATGGACTATTAGGTTGAGAGGAGGCCACCTCTGTTGAGATGAGTTGTAGTTTCTCCTTTAGCTTCTCTCGGTATGGTACAGGGTCCAAGGATGTCTGACCCCATCATGGCTGACAATGATGACCTCTTCACCCCCCTTGCAGATCTTTGACTTACTCTACCCATCCAGGATTGCGCCTGCCCTCATGAGGACGTCTGCAATTCTTTCGGACCGTGGCTCCCGCCCTCCCCCTCCCCCCACTTTGACTATCCCTGAGCCCACATGACCTATATCCTGTCAGCGGAGTCCGAGCATTATGCCCGACGTCTGGTGGAGCTGCTCTGTTCAGCTAATGAGGAGATCAGCCTCGGCTCACACCCTGACCATCACCTGCCCAGCCGGACCTTGGGCACAGTATCTCCCTTCTCCCTGTCTCGCCCCCCCCCCTCTCTTCGTATTTCCTACACTCTGCCCTTGCCCTGTCTCCTTTCAATCCACCTTTCTGACCTATGCCTATGTGTTGGAGATTCCTGTGAGAGCTATAGCGGAGACTGGCTCTATACTACCTTTCGGACTGATGACCGTTGGAGCTTCCTTGAGAGCTATAGAGTAGACTGGCCTTGGATTATCTCCCTGGTCGTCACCTACCTACTCGGTCTTTGGGCTGACTTTCCCTTTATCTCTTTTCCATTGTCCCCCTCATCCTCTCCCTTCTCACTCTACCTCGCCCCTTTCCCTCTCTATATGTCTCTTTGGACATTGGACACAGTTCTTCCTCGTCTTTCTGCTACTGCTCCTTCCTCCCCTCCTTTCCTATAAATTCCCTCAACCTAGTTGGTTGTTTACTGTACCTTACTACACTATTGTAACTTATGTAAATTGTAACGCAATGTTCCTCTGTTATAGCACTCTGATACCTACGGGTCTAGCCAGCGCTTTATAATCCTTTTGCTGTACCTTCTAATGCAACGTTCCCCTGGTTTTGCGCTCCGATACCTCCGGGTCTAGATAGCACTATATAACCTAGCAAATCAAATAAACTAAAAACTGTTTTTTCCTGAACGCTGAGACCTGAGCAACATGGCTGATGACCAGTGGAGCTGCTTGACAGCTAATGAGGAGATTGGCCCTGGTTTTCCCCCTTCACCGTCAACGACCCAGCCGGACATTGGGCATTGTTTCTCCTTGTCTCCCCGCTATTACTCCTTCCTCCCCTCCCTCCTACGAATTATTGAAACATTGTTTATGTGTACTGTACCTTACTATGCTCTTGTATCTGAGGTAACCTGTAACGCTAAGATCCTAAATATAAAGCGCTCTGATACCCTCTTGGGTCAAGTTCGCGCTATATAAAACTTTATAAATAAATACAATTATGTGTTTCAAGGCCTTTCTGCTCTCCTCAGATGTACCTTTGTCAGATGATCTTGACGTTTTGTGGGTTCTCACAGATGTATCCCAGCCTTCCTCAGAAGTGGTGGATTTTGGTGTCTTGGACGTCTATGGTCACAGAAGTAGCCTTCCCTCCCTGTCCTTTAAGGTTTTAGAAGAGAAAGTGTGACATATTTTGCACTTCTTTACCTGATGTTGAGAGTGGTGGCAGTAAAGACAGTCTCTGTGTGGATCATTCACATGTAACCATTTCTTCCCACAGGAAGGATCTGAAGAGGTCTTTCTTAGAAGTCACAGACAAGGTAGTTGTAAATACATTTTCAATTGTAAAGGAAAAACGGAGCAGAGCTCAGGGAGACAACCTTCCATGACGTGCTGTAGAAAATCTGAGGGATACAGCCTTTGTTAAGAGTGTTCTATAGGGTGCTTTCATCTGATTGGTTATAGTTCAAGTTTGGTCCTTTTAAAAAAAGGACACAGATAGGCTATTAATCTGACTTTCATGCCATTAGAGCCTATGAAACTGATACATAGTACTTTACTATGATACTGTGGGACTCCCACTTCGATAATGAGGAATGATTCAAGCATGTGAATCTATTAAAGATTCAATAATGGAGAATAACAAAAACCCTTGGATAGCAGAAAGAGATAAGGTTATCACTATGGTCAAAACCAGTCTGGAACAATCAAAGTCAACCCTGTTTTGTGCGGTTCTAAGCTTCATTATTATCTTTGGTGGTAGAGGATTTGCAAAGAATGCTTTCAGCGGCCCTGACCATTTTACCAACAGAGCACTTATCCTAAACTTGTGTCCAAGAAATCTGGAAGCAAACACTATGTATTTCACATTATATGCTGCTACAACTAAAAGAAAAAAAGTTGCTTTCCTGTAACTGTAATTCTCCAGGATTGGCATCTTTCATAGATTCACATGCTTGAACCATTACCGGTCGCTCAAGTAGGAATACTCTGGTATAGTTATTAAACAGTTTAGTATAATACACTCCCACAGTCTTAACTCGCTCAGACTTTCAAGTACTATTGGGAAAAATAACCCCATAAGAATACGGGAGGGGGTGTGGCTTGACTATCGAAGATTGTGGACGCATGAGCCCATAGCATTGTGCCGGCCTACCATTTATCCTGTTGCATCCAGTGCTGTTCCGGCCCCACACTCCAAGTGGGATGCCCACTAAAGGGGCTACGGCTGTGATGAGGGCTACCTGATGATTACAGGAGTGGAGGAGCTGAAGAAACAAGAGAGGGCCGGGACCCGCGAGGTAGAAGCCCAGATTTTCAGGAGCAGAGCTGTGGGCGGCACCTGGGGATCGGCGCGGCCGGCCAACTCTGAAAAGAACCGCTGCTGGAGTGAACCACCCTGGGGTTGGAATTATCGAGTAGCAGTGTTGAGCTGTGTACCTCGCAGCCCGTAGGACTGCAGTGAACGTTGGTCAGAGCTGCCTCCACGCGGCTTTGGCGGAGTAGGCAGCCGTGTTGGCCTAGAGCAGCGATACATTGACAGAGCGCCCGTTGGTGGAGAGGTGGTGCGTGCCGGTAGGCGAGACTCAGGCCCGAGTCAGGGCTCAGAGGAAGCCGTGAAGAGGTGAGAGAAATTGGGCCATCTCGCTGGCGTGACCTGCTCCCCCACCAGGCTGCAGTGGCGAGAAGGCCCCCCTTCAAAGCGAAGCGACTACCATAGACTCTAGGCCGGTGGTGGACAGCTTGCGGAACTGAGCCGTGAGGCAAAAGAGGCCCAATACGCAGCAAAGTCTGGTGCGGGATAGCGGGGACTCTCCCGGCAAGTAGGGTGACTCCCACAAATTGGATGAGCTGAAGAAGCTTTTGGGTTTAACTTTTTTGATGGGCCTGATAAGGAATAACAGCTATATTTCGGTGGTGGACAGCTTGCGGAACTGAGCCGCGAGGCAAAAGAGGCCCAATACGCAGCAAAGTCTGGTGCGGGATAGCGGGGACTCTCCTGGCAAGTAGGGTGACTCCCACAAATCTGGATGAGCTGAAGAAGCTTTTGGGTTTAACTTTTTTGATGGGCCTGATAAGGAATAACAGCTATATTTCCGGCAACCAGGAGTCAAAATCTGTATTTTTTCTGCGGATGTTGCATTTTGTTGACAATTCTTTAGCGTTGCCCCAAGATCACCCCGATTGTGATCGTCTTTTTTCAGGTTTGCCCTGTCCTTGATCCCTTTGTAGATCGATTTTCAGAGCTCTATGCCAGGGGAAGAAATAGCTGTGGATGAGTCTTTGGTCCTGTTCAAGGGTTTTTAGGCAGTACATTCCTAGCAAGAAGGCACGTTATGGAATTAAGATGTATATGATGTCAGAATAGTACTGGATAGGTTTATGATTTCAGGGATTACACTGGTAGGGATTCCAGTATTGAACCCCCCGATTGTCCGTCCACGTTTGGAGTTAGAGAAAATTGTGTGGGAACTTGGTAGAGAACTTTTTAACAAACTTCACCATTTATATGTGGATATCTTTTACACTGGAATGCCATTGTTCAGTGAATTGTTCAAAGTGGACACTGTGAAGGGACAGTGCAGTGCTTTGCGCAGTGATGAACATCTGGCTCTGAAATTTTCTGACAGGAGAGAAGTCTATATGCGGACTACCATCACTGATAAAAGTACTTCACCTGTGACTGGGGTCAGGTTGCTGCAGTGCACAAACCTGTGTGCATTTTAGACTACAATAAGCACATAGGTAGGTGGTGTAGATCAGAGGTTGGAACCTTATACTGCTGTTTGTAAGTTGTATGTTTGGTATAAGAAGTTAGCTATCCATTCATTCCACTTTGCAAACTACAATACCTTTGTTGTATTGAAGGATTGCTCTACGGAGTCAAAGATGACATTTGTTCAGTTTCAGCAGTCTCTGATAGGCACCCTTGTTTTAGTGGAACAGGCTGGAGTTCCTAGAGAAGCAGTGGTGGACGATGTGGTTAGATTGAAAAATTGCCACTTTCCTGATCACCTTCCTTCCACAGCCAAAAAAAGACTTTCCCTCTAAGAAATGTAGAGTCTGTGCCCGAAGAGGTGTGCGGAAGGCGAGTCGCATGTAATGCCCCTATTATCCATCTAATCCTGGGCTGTGTGTGACCACTTGTTTTAAATTGTACCACACGCAACTGAGTTTTTGGTTGCAACTATGAGCGCAAAAGTAAATTGACTAGTCTATATTGTTTTATATTTTTTGTTCAGATTTCATGGTTGGCATAAGTGTGATGTATTTAGTTAGAGCTGTTGTGTTTGTAGTTATAGTTTTGAATCTATTGCCAATTGGTTTGTGTTTTCTTTTTTGCATGAAAAAAAATGTGATGGCGGTTTGTTTGGACTAGTGCTTGGCTGTGGTGTGCGTGGACTGACGTTTGGCTGGCGGTGTGTGTGGACTGGTGCTTGACTGGCGGTGTGTGTGGACTGGTGCTTGGCTGGCGGTGTGTGTTGGCTGGTGCTTGGGTGGTGGGTTGTGTGTGGCATGGCACTTAGCTGGCAGTGTGCAAAGACTGGCGCTTGGCTGACGGTGTGACTGTACTGGTGCCTGGCTAGAGGTGTGTGTGGACTGGCGCTTGGCTTGTGCTGTGTGTGGACTGGCGGTTGGCTGTGTGGATTAGCACTTGGCTGTCAGTGTGCATGGACTGGCGCTTGGCTGGCAATATGCATGGACTGGCACTTGGCTGGTGGTGTGTGTGAACTGGCGCTTAACCTTGTAATTATTAACAGTGCATTTTCATTTTAGTGAAATGTCTTGTTAATAAAATTTGATGCTCTGAAACTTCACTCACCCTTGTGCCAAATTCAACCAGTATGTGTGTATAATTGAGGAATAGTTGGCTGTAAGGTAATATTTGTCTTTTCTGTCTTTCTCTGCCAAGGTGTACATTGTCTCCAGGGAAAATCTACCAATTATCCAATATTTTTGTAAACTAGAACCCACGGATTACAGGGTTATGTACCACTCGTGGATCCCAAGATTTTTCTTACCCAAAATGCCCTGCAAACCTCAAAATGTGGCTAAAGCCACACATTTTCCTTGCATTACTGTGCCATATTCTTCCAAAATCAGAAAGAAACCACAAATTTCCTACCGCCCAGCTTTCCCCCAGGTCTCTCGATATAAACGGAATCTCACTTTTGTGGGGGTGGGCCAAATGTCTTCCACAGGGAAGGGCCCAAAACGTATTGTGGAGGCATCAAAAAGGATCAATCACAAAACAACCTGGTTTGCAAGGGGATCACTGCGTTTTTGGTCCTTGGCTCAGCGGCCATGAAGGGGGGAGGGGGGAGGTAATATACCAAACCCAGACATATCTGAAAGCTAGACACCCAGGGAGTCCAAGGATGTGTGGAATGCATGGATCCTCCAACATTTTCTTATTCAGAATCCCATGTAAAACTCACATTTTGCTAAAGAAAAAAAAACTCACATTTATGTGGAGGAATTGCTGTGCAAGCACAAATTGCCTCCCACCCAGCGTTCCCCTTGGTTTCACAAGTAAAATGATACCTCACTTTGGTGGGCTGGTCAAGGCCTTGCGACTGGGAATTGTACCACACGCAGCGTAAAAGTAAATTGACTAGTCTGTACCGTTTTATATTTTTTGTTCAGAATTCATGTTTGGCATAAGTGTGATGTATTTAGTTAGAACTGTTGTGTTTGTAGTTGTAGTTTTGTATCTATTGCCAATAGGTTTGTGTTTTCTTTTTTGCATAAAAAATGTGATGGCGGTGTGTGTGGACTGGCGCTTGGCTGGCGGTGTGTGTGGACTGGAGCTTGGCTGGCGGTGTGAGTGATCTAGCTCTTAGCTGGCGGTGTGCGAAGACTGGTGCTTGGCTGGTGGTGTGCGTGGACTAGTGCTTGGCTGGTGGTGTGCGTGGACTGGTGCTTGGCTGGTGGTGTGCGTGGACTGGTGCTTGGCTGGTGGTGTGCGTGGACTGGCGCTTGGCTGACTATCTGGACTGGCGCTTGGCTAGCGGCGGCATGAGTAGTGACTTGCTGCTGGTCACTACACACACTGCTAGCCAAACGCCAGTCCCCACACTCACAGCCAGAGAGGTTGCTGTGTCAGGCATGTGGGTGTATGGAAGTGATGGGCGCTTGAATGGCACTGCCTGTTGATGTGAATGTTGTGAAGTGCTGGGCCTGCGGCTGGCAGTGTGAATAGTCTTGTATGCGTCACAAATAAAAGGTGTGTGAAAAGTCTGTTAAGAGGTTGCTGCCTTGTGGCTTTACAGTTAACTGTTTGTGAATAATTGATTCAGGGTTTTAACCTTGTAATTAACAGTGCATTTTCTTTTTGTCAAATCTCTTGTTAATAAAATGTAACGCTCTGAACCTTTACTCACCCTTGTGCCAAATTAAACCAGTATGTGTGGGTAATTGAGGAATAGTTGGCTGTGAGGTAATATTTGTCTTTTCTGTCTTTCTCTGCCACTATGTACATTGTCTCCAGGGAAAATCTACCAATTATTCAATATTTTCATAAACTAGAAACCCAGTGATTACGGGGCGGTGTCCCACTCATGGATCCCAACATTTTTCTTACCCAAAATGCCCTGCAAACCTCAAAATGTGACTATAGCTACACATTTTCCTTGCATTACTATGCCATATTCTTCCAAAATCAGAAAGAAACCACAAATTTCCTACCGCCCAGCGTTCCCCCAGGTCTCGCGATAAAAACGGCATCTCACTTGTGTGGGTGGGCCAAGTGTCTGCCACAGGGAAGGGCCCAAAATGTATTGTGGAGGCATCAAAAAATTATCAATCACAAAACGACCTAGTTTTGCAAGGGGATCACCTGGATTTTTTGTCCTTGGCTCGGTGGCCATGTAGGGATACCTACCAAACCCAGACATTTCTGAAAACTAGACACTCGGGAGAGTCCAAGGATGTGTGACTTACGTGGATCCTCCAACATTTTCCTACCCAGAATCCCATGTAAAACTCAAATTTTGCTATAACAAATGAAAAAATTACATTAATCTCACATTTCTGTGGCTGAAATTGCTGTGCAAGCACAAATTGCCTCCCACCCAGCATTCCCCTTGGTTTCACAAGTAAAGTTATAGCTCACTTGTGTGGGTAGGTCAAGGCCTTGCGACTGAGAAAAGTTAAAAATTTAGAGATTGATCGGATAGCACCGCGAGTTATAAGCGCTATATATATATATGTAACAATATATCTGTAATAAACATTAGTAGTGATAGATTCCTTACTTTAGAATTACCCCAAGGCGTCGGACTGGATCCAGAAAGTTTTCGTCAGCTGTACCCCTGCGCATCGGAAGGTGGCGTTGTGCAGCTTCGCGTCCGTCGTTGGCGTCTTGGTCATTGAGATGATGTCGTGGCAGCTACTTAGACGCCACCCTCGCGCGCTGACGTCAGTTCTGTCAGAAAACGCAAAGCCATGCAAGATAATGACCACTGGTGCCTTGAAACTAGGGCCCTGAAAGAGATGACCGTAACCCTAGAAGTCAGTTTGCGGAACGGGGAGGTTAGGAATCTATCATTACTAATGTTTCTCACAGATATATTGTTACCAAAGGTAAGTGACTTGTTCATCTGAAAGAAACACATAGTGATAGATTCCTTACCTTAGCATAGATACCCCAGCAATGCCAACCCCGGCGGTGGGTCTGCATACCAAGATCACACCAGGAAGTCACGGAGAACAGAACGGCCAAAGAAGCCGTCTCTCCTGATTTGGCTCTCTGGGCAATAGTGCTTAGTGAAAGTGTGCAGCAAGACCCACGTAGCTGCCTGACAGATGTCTTGTAAGGCATCGCCCTGGTGGAATAGGCGCGCAGCTGGTAAGGCCAAATGGGAGCACGGTAAACTGAAAATGCTCGTGGCCTACCGTGAAGTGCAGGTAACACCAGTGGGCAGGCAGCACAGGAATGTGGAAATATGCATCCTGCAAGTCCAACGCTACCATCCAGTCTCCAGGGTTGAGAGCAGACAAGACCTGAGCCAGAGTTAGCATCTTGAACTTCTCCCTCCGGAGGATGCGATTGACGACCCTGAGGTCCAAGATTGGTCACAGTCCCTTGCCCTTCTTGGGACCAGAAAGTAGTGGGAATAACAACCACGTCCTACTTCTGGTGCAGGAACGCGCTCGATGGCCCCCTTGGCCAAGAGGGCTGCTACTTCCTGTTGAAGAAGTGCCAAGTGATTCCCCGACATGCGATGGTACTGGGGTGGCATGGCTGGAGGGATAGTCTCAAAGGTGAGGGAGTAGCCTCTTCGGACTATTTGTAAAACCCACTTGTACGAACTGATGGTGCGCACGTGGGGGAGGTGATGGCAAATCATGCCGCCTACTGGCGTTTGATGGGCCTGAAAGACCGGACTAGGAAGGTTTTGGGGCAGGGGTGGCCAGGTTGGAAGTGGACTGAAGGGCCCGCTGGCCCCCGGACCCGCCTCTGCGGGTCCCACGACCGCGCTGAGACTACTGCTGCGGCCTGTGGCTCTGAAGTGAATGTGCTGGGGCGCCCCTTCCATGGCCACGAAAGGAGCGAAAAGCAGAAGGTGGAGGACGGCGAGTGGCCGAAAGGCCCAAGGACTTGGTCGTAGCCGCGAGTCCTTAAAACGCTCCAACGCACTATCTACCTTGTTGTCAAAAAGGCTAATGCCATCAAAGGGCATGTCCATCAGGGTATTCCGGACATCCCCGAGAAGCCATCAGTCCTCAGCCAGGCATGGCGGCGGAGCGCCACTCTCATGGAAATCGCTCTGCCCTGCGAGTCGGCGGTGTCAAGGCCACATCGTATTGTGAACTTGGCTGCATCTCTCCCCTCAGCAATAGCTTTAGAGAGCACTGTCCGCGCCTCCTCCAGACACTGAGGCAGCACTTGCGCCACCGTATCCCAAACCGACTGGGAATAACGGCCCAGGTGGCATGCAGTGTTCACAGACCGCAGCCTGTAGGAGAGTAGGGTCTGCTATCCTATGGTCACCCCAAATTTTTGCTTTTTGCTTCACTGGTTTTCGACTACTGAGGCTGTGGGCCTGCTAATCAGACCCCCAGCCTGCTGTTCTCTCTCTAAATTATTAATACATGTGCTATAGGTACATACCACAATTGGAAATGGACTCCTTGTTAGCCCCTGTACCATGCTCAGGGCATAGGTGCCACCAAGGCCTACCAGGGGCTGCAGCATATCTTTTGCCACCCCTGGCTGGTTCTTAAATTGACACAATTGGCTGATCACTCAGCTGGGGCAAGATGGTGTAATCACCTATTGCTTAGATATAGTATACCTATATCTAAACCTATATCTGGACACATATAAACCTGTGAGCCACTCCTATGGAAGGCCTTATCAATCCTGAAGGCAGAGTGCGTGGTTTAATGTGAGATGGAGCTCTAGCATGAGCTGAGCCTGTCTGCAGCTGTCGGGAACAACTCCCTAAACTGTTTCAGGATAATGCCATACCATATACTATTAAGTGCATTATAATCCTTGCGGTTATATAGCAACTTTGGTTTGGCTTTATCAAAACATGTCGTGTAAGGTGTCATACGATTTGGAATACTATCCCGTCGCCAGTTCTGGCGACGGGGATAGCATTCCACCCCCCTAGAGGGAGAAGACATGTTACTTTACTGAAATGCGGTTGATTTTTAAAAGAGCCTCAGATCCACAAAATGGATGCTTCTGCCACAGACACGAGTCTGACCCCCTGCAGCTGACCGAAACTCAGCCAAGGGGGCCTGGACAAAGGGTTTCCTGTCACAGGGAGGTGTCACACCACCCCAGACAGGAGATAGTGGATTGTAGCAGGGAGGTTTGAAAGAAACCAGACACTGCATGGGGAGCACAAGGCTGCCCCTTGCATAATCCGGCCAAACCGGTTCTGGGGCACACCAGCCCCCGCCCCAGCACGGCCTGGATCAAAGGAAAGGGGTGTACCCACCCCCTGCCTGGGTCCCACCCATAGGAGGGGACCTAGCAGGTAATCCAGCCCCCTAGATTGGTATAAGAATGGGAGCAGTGCCAATGCACTTCAGATTATCCTGATGAAACATAAGAAACGAAACTCTGGACCCTTCGACATCCTACTCAACGTAGAAGACTGAAGAATCTCCCTTGTGGTCAAGGAGTGACCACCCTGTGCAAACAGGCACCATCCAGCACCTCGACGTCTGCTTTGTTGCAGTTCCAGCCGGAACTCGAGTGACAGAGATCGACGAGATCAAGCTTGCCTGCCTTCCTACAGCCCCATCCACAGTCCCTGCAGAGCTGAGACCCGTGGAGGCGACCGGAAGCGTGGGGCACGCCATCTTGACAAGACCACGAGACGCTGACCGTGCAGCCCACGAGTGACCCTCGAAGCTGTACACAGGGGTTTGAAAAGCCCCAACCCTGAGCCACTCTTGCACCGAAGTTCAGCCCTCCACACTCGACGAGTGCTGCGTGGGGCCCTTCTGCTTCCTTTTGGCTCAACGCGTTGGCCCGGTCACTTGCCAGCTGGCTTGTGGCCCCTGTGCCGGTGAAAACCGAAATACGACTTGTGAATCTGGTTGCTCCAGATTTGCACCCACTCCCCTGAAAAGGAGTACCCACTCTGACCCTCCTGGTCCGAGTGAGAAGCAATCTTCCAGTTCCGCGTGGATTGCTTTTGCCAAGTGTTGTTTGCTCCAATCTTGAAGCCGACAGCGCCGACGGTGAGAGCCTACGTGGGACAGCTCGTGACCCGCTCCTGGACGTCGCATATGCCCCAGAGCCCACGTGGCAGCGGAGAGAAGCTCCTCGACAACGACCTGATTGCGCCCGACATTGCCTGGTTCCGTCCTGGTTCCACCCTGGTCACTGCTGAGTGACCCAGACTCTGTCCCCTCTGCTTTCAGGTACTTTTCTATCCGGATCCACCCTTGGATCCCACCGGACACTTCTCCTTCACATCGCCTGCAGCATCTTCAGCTCCAAGCACCCAGAACCTGCGTGACGAAACCCGACGCCACTTCGACCCTATGCACCCGCTTCCTGTGGGTGAGGTAACATTGCAACACCGGTGTTTCCACACTGGTACACACCTCTAGGGTCTGTGACTAAAGTTTTGTCCATCTAGGTTCATCGGAAGTATCCTAAAACTCTGTTTGTTTAACTTTTACGCACCATTGACTTACATTGGTGCACGCGTGTGCTTTAAGCACTGCACCCGAATCCCGCGGGCTTTTCCTGACGTCAGCATTGCTTGTCCCGACTGCTCCCAGCCATTCCCTAGGCCCTAGGCCTAACCACTGTTCGATTGGTATCTCTTATACCACTTTCTTAGTATCGCCCTTATCCATAATTGTGCAACTTTGTATGTTATACTGTGCTTTTGATTTAACGCTTGTGCCCCTTTGTTCATAAAGAGTACTGGGGATTATTTTGAGAATAAATACATATATTTTTATAATATATACTTGTGTGGTGTCCTTTCATTTGATATTACAGGACTGTAATTGGTAAAACAGCTCGCTTAACACGACCTCTTGAGTTAAGCCGTCAAGGCTGCTTAGTCTATGCTACCATTAAGATAGCTTGTCTACAAGGTTGACTTACAACCAGACACCATAAGGGATTGTTTGGACTGATACAAGGTGGTTCCAGAATTGGAACCATCATATATCAGGCCAACTTCTCACATTGGTGCGCAGCGGTACGGATTTGAGCTTGCTGTTGTTTTACCATTGCAATCTTTTTAGGTTTCGCCTATTATCATTCGCTTGCGAATGTAATAGGCGAAAATTCAAGTGCTTGATCGACTAGTCAAACCACTGCAGTTTCTTCACAGTGCATGTGAGTCGCCACGAGAATCACGTGACCACAAGCCTCTCGTGAACGGGCCCAGCCAGCCCAGCCTCCCTCACACAGCTTCTCCCAGCCATATGGTCGTTCGAGTTGCCCACCCCCTCCCTCTCCAGCGCCTGCCTTCCGTGACTCGCATTAGATGATCAGAGGCAGCCCAGCCCAGCAGGCAGCCCACCCCCCTCCCTCTCCATATGGGCAGCCCACCCCCTCCCTCTCCAGCGCCTGCCTTCACTCTCGCATCCCCTCACTGGCCCGTTTGTTACTTGTTTTTTTTGTCCGTGTCACACATCTAAAGACACGTTTGCTTTTTTCAGCAAAATTCCTTCTCTTTGTTTCGAGAGCTCACTCACTGATTAGTGTCACAGATCCATTCAAGTTCTTAACCCTCACGTTCGTGTGTCCTAAGCCCATTACTTTTTCTACTGTTTTCCGTGCATAAATGCCTCTGAACACGTGAATTCACTCGGGTATTTTTTAAATCTAGTATTTTCACCCACACGCTTGGCGCATCACGGGGCGCCCTACTCTGCACCTTCTCCTAGAGTCTTTTACTGCTGTAGTTTTGTTTTCTTCACCCCAGACTTTGCATTTTGCTACAGTTGAATATTTTTGTCTTGCTCGCAATCTGTCTTCTTGGATTCAGACACGTATTTCATTTGTTTTACTTCCCAGAAAATCCCCCCCCTGATGAATTAGCATCAACACATGTGATGAACTGTCCTATGATTTAATCGGGCTGTATTTACAAGGATTGAACATTTACGTTTACATTAACTCCCACGAGCAGAAGGCAGCTATAGAGCGACGTCTGGCATCCATCAATGAGGCCTGGCAAAATTCTTGCTGGTGTTATCTTATCACAAGTGGTTGCTTGTCACTGTAATTCACTTTCGAAAGTGCACACACACCGGCACAGCGTGAAGGATGCAAAAATCAACTGCGAAGGATAGAGGATGTCCATGCCAGAGATTCAGGTTACTACTACCATATTATCCACACACACAGTTTGCCACTGCAGCACCCTAAGTGTTCTTTCTGTGTTTAAAGTTGTTTGTCCTGGCCCAAAAAAAATTATGTATCATGAGTCGGATCAGATGTAAAAAGAACCGCAGTGGAATACGGATTAACAACTAGTATGTATTGTGGCTAGATTAGTGTTGAACTATGTGATACTAGGGTTCAGCTCAGGCTTGCCCCTGCATGCACAGCCAATTCATAGTCACAGGCAAGGCAATCCTAAGAGCTGTTCGTGCAGCGCTGCCTGTGCACGTATAAAAAACAAGCACTGGCGTTGCCAATAGGTTTCGCATTTGGAAAGTTGGAGCTATTGGTTTTGTAAATGACATTTTATATTTATATATTGTTATTGACAATGCCAATAACGATATATAAATATAAAATGTCATTTACAAAACCAATAGCTCCAACTTTCCAAATGCGAAACCTATTGGCAACGCCAGTGCTTGTTATCAAATTGAAAGATCACATCAAGTACCTTAGGTACATATAAATCAAAAGCTTAGCATATTAAGTTCTACTGAACTTAGTAGTTGTAGATTAAAGGGATTAGCACACCTTGACTACAACTCACTAGCAAGGTACAGTAGGAAAACACTTAGTGTAGGTAAGTGCACCACTTACACCTCACTAGCAGTCATGTCTGGCACAGGTGAAGCTCCAAGCTCTCTGCCTGTGACAGTTGACCTTACCAAGGCAACTTCCAGCAATGACAAACTTAGCCACAAAGACTTGATTGCTTTGTGCATTTCAAGAGGGCTAAAAAGGGGCAGAAGTCCCACCAGTCCTTCCCTGATAGCCATTCTAGAACAGGATGACTTAGATAAGGCGAGTGCAGCTCCCTTAGAGTCAGGAGATGGAGTGAACGCCCCTGTAACTGATACCACTTCAGAGGAAGAAGAAGAGGAGGTAGAGGAGGAAGATGACTCAGATGTAGAGGATCTTGAAGATCAGGATCAGAGGGGTAGCCAGGTTATAGTTGCCAGGCTTAACCAGGCCAACTTAAACCTACTTGGGAATGGAGAGGGCCAGCACCTCCCCAGATCCCAAAATATCATTCTCCCAGGCAACAGAAGAGTGAGATCTCCATCAGGGGACTCTCATATTTCTAGTGCCTCAAGAGAATCTCAGAGAGGGATGACTTCCTCTCAGAAGATAGAGCATAGGGCCAGGATGAGGGCTGTCAAACTCCAGATAGAGAGGGAGGAGGTAGCCCTGGCTCAAGCTAGACTTGCTTTGGCAAGAGAGCAGAAATTGTGTGGCTTAGATGCCACTGGTGGCAGCATAATTCCTAGAGAGAAAGACAGGAGCTATGATAATAGAAACCTGACAAAAATTGTGCCCCCCTACAAGGAAGGGGATGACATCCACAAATGGATGACTGCTCTTGAGAGAGCCTGCATGGTACAGCAGGTTCCTCAAGATCAGTGGGCTGCAATTTTATGGTACTCCTTTTCTGAGAAAGGGAGGGATAGGCTCCTCACAGTTAGACCTGAGGATGCCAAAAACGACTCTGTCCTGAAGAGTGCTCTTATTGAAGGGTTTGGCAGAACCACTGAGCAATACAGGTTGTTGTTCAGAGACACCCAAAAAGCACAGACTCAGGACTGGACTGATTTTGTTGATTGTGCCACTAAGGCTCTGGAGGGTTGGCTGCAGGGAAGTAAAGTCTCAGACTATACAGGATTGTACAATCTTATAATGAGAGAGCAGATCCTTAATAACTGTCAGAACCAGCTGTTGCATCAATACCTTATTGACTCTGATCTGACCTCTCCCCAAGAATTGGGAAAGAAGGCAGACAAATGGGTCAGAACAAGGATTAAGCAGAAACCCCAGAACCAAGGTGGTGACCAGAAGAAAACAGACCAGAAGGGTGGGAATCAGAAAGATAAAGAAAAGGACCAGAAGTCTTCAGGCCCCCAAACTAGTAATAAGGAGGGTGGTTCCCAGAATGGAAACAAGAAAAAGAAGAATGATGGCCCAAAGAAACCTTGGTGTAATACCTGCAAATCAGTTTCACACTGGGGCAGTGAATGCACCAAGAAAAATCCAGTCCCCACCACTGCAGCTCCTAAAGCACCTGCACCCCCTAGTACAGTTAGCAGTGGTGGTACACAACCTAAGGGTATAGTGGGGTTAACCTTGGGTACTGAGATGGAATCGGGCCTAGTCAGAATCCCTACTCAGGCAGTTCTCCTATATGATGTGGACTTAGCTTTGTCCACTACAGTGAGTCCCAGTAACCTGGGCAAATATAGGCAGGCGCCTTTGATAAATGAGAAACTGGCTCAGGCCTACAGGGACACATGTGCCAGTGTCACTATGGTGACACCTGACTTTGTGGACCCTGGACAGATTGTACTAGGTGAAAGTTACCTAGTGACCAATGCAAGCAACTCCACTACTTCACATAGTGTGGCTGTTGTGAACTTCTCCTGGGGAGGGGTAGATGGCCTAAAGAAAGTTGTTGTGAGTGCAGACCTCCCAGTAGACGGTATGTTAGGCATGATCTTGAAAGCTCAGTTTGGTCAGAAGTTGAGTACAGGACTCATGCAGAAATGCTAGGGATTTCAGCACATGTCCTTGCAGTGACAAGAACTCAGGCTAAGAAGTGCCTTCCTGAACCAGTGGTGGATCTTGGAACAATAGACCAACCACAACCCAAGAGAAGGAGCAAGAGGGTAAAGGCTATGGCTTCCCCCTTGCCCCAGGTTGAGGATCAGATTTCACAGGAAACTGATTCTGCAGTCCAAGAAGAGACTGTCTCTGAAGAACTTGAGCCTGATCAGGTTGAGTTTTTGGGGACAGGGGGACCCTCAAGGGCAGACCTGGGGCAGGCCCAATTAGATTGCCCTTCACTTGAACCCCTCAGACAGCAAGCTGCTGCTGATGCTGCAGGGAATGCTCAAGGTGCCCATAAAGTTTATTGGGATGATGGACTCCTTTACTCAGAGGCTAGAGACCCCAAGCCTGGTACCACCAGGAGGTTGGTTATACCTTTGAAGTTTAGGGGTTTCCTTCTCACCTTGGCCCATGATATTCCCCTTGCAGGACACTTAGGCCAGAACAAGACTTGGGACAGGCTTGTTCCTCACTTTCACTGGCCTCATATGTCAGAAAATGTCAAGGAGTTTTGTCGCTCCTGTGTCACTTGCCAAGCCAGTGGTAAGTCAGGTGGCACAACAAAGGCCCCCCTAATACCACTACCTGTGGTGGGGGTACCCTTTGAAAGAGTTGGAATAGATATTGTGGGTCCCATGGATCCTCAAACAGCATCTGGGCACAGATTTATACAGGTGGTAGTGGATCATGCCACCAGGTACCCAGAGGCAATTCCCCTGAGGACCACCACAGCACCTGTGGTGGCAAAAGCCCTCATTGCAGTTTTCTCAAGAGTGGGCTTTCCAAAGGAGGTACTTTCAGATAGAGGCACTAACTTCATGTCTGGATATTTAAAAGCAATGTGGAAGGAGTGTGGAGTAAACTACAAGTTTACCACACCCTATCACCCACAGTGCAATGGGCTTGTGGAGAGATTCAACAAGACCCTCAAGGGAATGATAAAAGGTTTACCAGAGAAGCTCAGGCGGAAATGGGACATCCTTTTACCCTGCTTGCTCTTTGCTTACAGAGAGGTCCCACAGAAGGGGGTTGGCTACAGCCCTTTTGAACTTTTGTTTGGCCACCCTGTGAGGGGTCCACTATGTTTGGTGAAGGAAGGATGGGAGTTACCTCTCAAAAAGCCTAAGCTAGATGTTGTGGACTATGTACTTGGTCTCTGCTCCAGGATGGCTGAGTATATGGAGAGAGCATCCAAAAACCTGGAGGCCAGCCAAGAATTACAGAAAGCTTGGCATGACCAAAAGGCTGTTCTGGTTGAGTTCCAGCCAAGGCAGAAGGTGTGGGTGTTGGAGCCTGTGGCCCCAGCAGCACTCCAGGACAAATGGACTGGACCCTACCCCATCATTGAGAAAAAGGGAGAAGTCACCTACTTGGTGGACTTTGGAACCCCTAGGAGCCCCCACAGGGTGCTCCATGTAAATCGTTTGAAAGCATTTGTGGACAGGGAGGACATGAGCTTGCTCATGGCCACAGATGGGGAACAGGAGGAAGAGAGTGACCCTCTCCCAGACCTGCTTTCCCAGAACCCTGATGATGGTTCAGTTGATGGAGTAGCCTTGGCAGGCAGCCTCACTGACCAGCAACAGATGGACTGCAGACAAGTTTTGCAAGCCCACAGACACTTGTTTTCACTCACACCCAGTCAAACTAACTGGCGCACCCATGAGGTGGACACTGGTGACAGTCTGCCTGTGAAGAATAAGATCTACAGGCAACCTGACCATGTCAAGGATTGTATAAAGGCTGAGGTGCAAAAGATGTTGGAGCTTGGAGTGATTGAGCCATCAGAGAGCCCACGGGCTAGCCCAGTGGTCCTTGTGCCAAAACCTCATACCCAAGATGGAAAGAGAGAAATGAGATTTTGTGTGGACTACAGAGGTCTCAATGCTGTCACTAGGACAGATGCACATCCCATTCCAAGAGCAGATGAGCTCATTGATAAATTGGCTTCTGCCAAGTTTCTGAGCACATTTGATTTGACAGCTGGCTACTGGCAGATCAGACTAGCTGAAGAGTCAAAAGCCAAGACAGCATTCTCTACCCCTAGTGGGCATTATCAGTTTGTGGTAATGCCCTTTGGTTTGAAGAATGCACCTGCCACTTTCCAAAGGTTGGTGAACCAAGTCCTTGCTGGGTTGGATGACTTTTGTGCAGCATATCTAGATGATATTGCTGTCTTTAGCTCCACCTGGGAGGATCACCTGATCCACCTGAAGAAAGTTCTGGAGGCCCTGCAAAAGGCAGGCCTGACTATCAAGGCTACCAAGTGCCAGATAGGGCAGAGCAAGGTTGTGTACCTGGGCCACCTAGTAGGTGGGGGTCAGGTTCAGCCACTGGAGAGCAAGATCCAGACCATACAGGACTGGGCTCCTCCAACTACCCAGACACAAGTCAGAGACTTCTTGGGCCTGACTGGGTATTACAGAAAGTTTGTGAAAAACTATGGGTCCATTGTGACACCATTAAATGACTACACATCCAAGAAGATGCCAAAAAAGGTTCAGTGGACAGTTAGCTGTCAAAAGGCATTTGATGACCTGAAGAAGGCCATGTGCTCTGCACCAATCCTGAAGAGTCCTGACTACTCCAAATAGTTCATTGTACAGACAGATGCTTCTGAGTTGGGGGTGGGAGCTGTGCTTTCACAACTTAATCAAGATGGTCAAGACCAGCCCATTGCTTTTATTAGCAGAAGGCTGACCCCCAGGGAGAAACGTTGGTCAGCTATTGAGAGGGATGCCTTTGCTGTGGTTTGGGCCCTGAAGAAGTTGCAACCATACTTGTTTGGAACTCACCTCCTAGTTCAGACAGACCATAAGCCCCTCTTGTGGCTAAATCAGATGAAGGGTGAAAATCCCAAACTGCTCAGGTGGTCCATTTCCATACAGGGGATGGACTTTACAGTGGAGCACCGCCCAGGGACTGACGATGGTAATGCAGATGGTCTCTCCAGGTACTTCCACTTAGAACATGAAGACTTATCTGGTCAAGGTTAGTTTAATGTCCCTGCGTTTGGGGGGGTTGTGTAGGAGAGTAGGGTCTGCTATCCTATGGTCACCCCAAATTTTTGCTTTTTGCTTCACTGGTTTTCGACTACTGAGGCTGTGGGCCTGCTAATCAGACCCCCAGCCTGCTGTTCTCTCTCTAAAATATTAATACATGTGCTATAGGTACATACCACAATTGGAAATGGACTCCTTGTTAGCCCCTGTACCATGCACTATAGGTGCTTAGGGCATAGGTGCCACCAAGGCCTACCAGGGGCTGCAGCATATCTTTTGCCACCCCTGGCTGGTTCTTAAATTGACACAACTGGCTGATCACTCAGCTGGGGCAAGATGGTGTAATCACCTCTTGCTTAGATATAGTATACCTATATCTAAACCTATATCTGGACACATATAAACCTGTGAGCCACTCCTATGGAAGGCCTTATCAATCCTGAAGGCAGAGTGCGTGGTTTAATGTGAGATGGAGCTCTAGCATGAGCTGAGCCTGTCTGCAGCTGTCAGGAACAACTCCCTAAGCTGTTTCAGGATAATGCCATACCATATACTATTAAGTGCATTATAATCCTCGCGGTTATATAGCAACTTTGGTTTGGCTTTATCAAAACATGTCGTGTAAGTTGTCATACGATTTGGAATACTATCCCCTCGCCAGTTCTGGCGACGGGGATAGCATTCCACCCCTTTAGAGGGAGAAGACATGTTACTTTACTGAAATGCGGTTGATTTTTAAAAGAGCCTCAGATCCACAAAATGGATGCTTCTGCCACAGACACGAGTCTGACCCCCTGCAGCTGACCGAAACTCAGCCAAGGGGGCCTGGACAAAGGGTTTCCTGTCACAGGGAGGTGTCACACCACCCCAGACAGGAGATAGTGGATTGTAGCAGGGAGGTTTGAAAGAAACCAGACACTGCATGGGGAGCACAAGGCTGCCCCTTGCATAATCCGGCCAAACCGGTTCTGGGGCACACCAGCCCCCGTCCCAGCGCGGCCTGGATCAAAGGAAAGGGGTTTACCCACCCCCTTGCTGGGTCCCACCCATAGGAGGGGACCTAGCAGGTAATCCAGCCCCCTAGATTGGTATAAGAATGGGAGCAGTGCCAATGCACTTCAGATTATCCTGATGAAACATGAGAAACAAACTCTGGACCCTTCGACATCCTACTCAACGTAGAAGACTGAAGAATCTCCCTTGTGGTCAAGGAGTGACCACCCTGTGCAAACAGGCACCATCCAGCACCTCGACGTCTGCTTTGTTGCAGTTCCCGCCGGAACTCGAGTGACAGAGATCGACGAGATCAAGCTTGCCTGCCTTCTTACAGCCCCATCCACAGTCCCTGCAGAGCTGAGACCCGTGGAGGCGACCGGAAACGTGGGGCACGCCATCTTGAAAAGACCACGAGACGCTGACCGTGCAGCCCACGAGTGACCCTCGAAGCTGTACACCGGGGTTTGAGAAGCCCCAACCCTGAGCCACTCTTGCACCGAAGTTCAGCCCTCCACACTCGACGAGTGCTGCGTGGGGCCCTTCTGCTTCCTTTTGGCTCAACGTGTTGGCCCGGTCACTTGCCAGCTGGCTTGTGGCCCCTGTGACGGCGAAAACCGAAATACGACTTGTGAATCTGGTTGCTCCAGATTTGCACCCACTCCCCTGAAAAGGAGTACCCACTCTGACCCTCCTGGTCCGAGTGAGAAGCAATCTTCCAGTTCCGCGTGCCAAGTGTTGTTTGCTCCAATCTTGAAGCCGACAGCGCCCACGGTGAGAGCCTACGTGGGACAGCTCGTGACCCGCTCCTGGACGTCGCAGATGCCCCAGAGCCCACGTGGCAGCGGAGAGAAGCTCCTCGACAACGACCTGATTGCGCCCGACATTGTCTGGTTCCGTCCTGGTCACTGCTGAGTGACCCAGACTCTGTCCCCTCTGCTTTCAGGTACTTTTCTATCCGGATCCACCCTTGGATCCCACCGGACACTTCTCCTTCACATCGCCTGCAGCATCTTCAGCTCCAAGCACCCAGAACCTGCGTGACGAAACCCGACGCCACTTCGACACTATGCACCCGCTTCCTGTGGGTGAGGTAACATTGCAACGCCGGTGTTTCCACACTGGTACACACCTCTAGGGTCTGTGACTAAAGTTTTGTCCTTCTAGGTTCAGCGGAAGTATCCTAAAACTCTGTTTGTTTAACTTTTACGCACCATTGACTTACATTGGTGCACGCGTGTGCTTTAAGCACTGCACCCGAATCCCGCGGGCTTTTCCCGACTTCAGCATTGCTTGTACCGACTGCTCCCAGCGATTCCCTAGGCCCTAGGCCTAACCACTGTTCGATTGGTATCTCTTATACCACTTTCTTAGTATATGGTCTGAGTGGCCCCTCGCCCTCATCCATAATTGTGCAACTTTGCATGTTATACTGTGCTTTTGATTTAACGCTTGTGCCCCTTTGTTCATAAAGAGTACTGGGGATTATTTTGAGAATAAATACATATATTTTTATAATATATACTTGTGTGGTGTCCTTTCATTTGATATTACAGGACTGTGATTGGTAAAACAGCTCGCTTAACACGACCTCTTGAGTTAAGCCTTCAAGGCTGCTTAGTCTATGCTACCATTAAGATAGCTTGTCTACAAGGTTGACTTACAACCAGACACCATAAGGGATTGTTTGGACTGATACAAGGTGGTTCCAGAATTGGAAACATCATATATCAGGCCAACTTCTCACACAGCCCTGAACTGGCGGAAGAAAAAATCTTCTTCCCAAATTGTTCCAGTCTCTTGGATTACCTGTCCAGGGGTGCGGTAGGCAATGCGCTCTGAAACGTTGAGGTTTGGACAACCAAGCTCTCAGGGGTGGGGTGTTAGGAGAGGAAAATGGGGTAACCCGGGGCCGGGCGATGGCATCGGGCCACGTTCGTATACACAGGAGCCCCTGTGTTGGTCCTGGACCAGGTGCCCAAAAGAACATCAGAAAGTGCCTCATTAAAGGGCAGCAGTGGGTCCGCAGAGGAAGGACTTCTGTCAGGAGGTTAGTCTGGACGGCCAACGTAGGGAGTTGGAGGTTGAGGGCCTCCGCCGCCCTACGTAACACCACTGCATAACTTGCACCCTCCTTCATAGCCACGGTAGGAGGAGTGAGCATGCCAAGGACAGGAGCGGTGTGGAGATCACTGGCATCCCCCAGTTCCTCTGCCCAGTACCGGTCATACTCACACTGAGCTGTGAGAGGTCCTCAGACCCGTCCCAGCCCTCCCCTTTCACCGAAGGCTGATGTACAGGACGAAAATAAGGAGGCTGGACACAGGGGTAGAAAGGCCCCATCGGCGTCGGAATCGATGTCGAACGACGCTGTTTTGGCTCCGTGTCCATGTCCATGTCGGGGCTGAAACTGGGGGCGATGTCGTCCGGTGCCACGGGCGACATCGGAGGTGGTGCTGGTGGGGTCGACGTTGGTGGAGGTGTAACGAAGTCAACCGACGGCCCAAAGAGGCGGGCCATGGCTGACAAATTCCTGCAGCTGGGCTGGAGTCGCCGACTGACCCGTGAAGGGCGGGTAGGCCGACGGCAACACCATAGGGCACCACCCGCACCCTCAGGTGTGTCACGTAAGGGGAAGTCGTCGAGCGATGACGCTTCTTCGACTTCCTGTGCTTCGTCTTACCTGACCCCAAGTGCGAAAACTTAAATTCTGAAGAACTATGGTGATGCCTCTACGACCGCTCCCTCGATCTCCCACGGGACCGGGACCTTGAGCAGCCGGAGCCGACTTCCGAACCTCAAGCAACTTTCAGGACAGCTCCCGCAAAGTCTTCGGCGCCATGGCTAGCAGTCAGGGCACGACCTGGGGTCGTGGTCGCGCCCCAGGCAGTAGAGACACACGCGGTGCGGGTCCATCATGACATCATCCAATGACAGTCCCCGCAAGACTTGGAACCGGGTATCCCTACGACACCAGGAGTCGAACGACTCGAAAAAGCAGAGACAAAAAGCCTCAAAACAACTCAGTCAAAAAATGACTGGGGGTACCACTCTCTCCGGACCTGCACTTGCTGGCGCGGATAAAGAAAGAAAGGACGTCAGTGATCGAGGGCGGCATCTAAGTAGCTGCAGCGACGTCATCTCGGCGACCACGACGCCAACGACTGACACAGAACCACACAACGCCACCTTCCGACGCGCAGGGGTACAGCTGGCGAAAACTTTCCAGATCCAGACTGACGCCTGGGGGTAATTCTAAGGTAAGGAATCTATCACTTTGTGTTTTTTTCAGATCATAACAGAATAAGGAGTATAAAAGACTGGGGAATAAATATATTATATATGTATTGGCAAAGGAATATAACCAAATAATTAATTAAAATCATCTATTGCACATTTCCCTAAAGGACCTCCTGTATTCTAGGATAACATTTTTACACTTAGACTCCTTTATACCCCCGGATACATCACATATATTTCCATAGTGCTTTAAACATAGTATAAGAGCCAGACTTTAAGGCGTATCTTTTTTCCAGATCTCAAACCCGACGTATTTTGCTCTGCCAGTGCTGGAATGTTGGAATACTTTCACTTTGCCAATTCTGTAGTATTAATGATCTGGCCACTAGGGCAGCAAAAGGCATTCCTCCTGTACAGTGCTAGTTGTATTCGAAGAATATCCTAAAGTTGAGATATAGATTTCTATAGCTACCCTGTCCCAAAATTGTGCCAACAGTATTTTTCAATTTTGTCCCATAGTTGTTTAATCCTTGGGCGCTCTCACACAATGTAAATTCAGCTGCCCCCACTTCCCATTGTACATCGAAAGCCTTTATCTTGTATCTGAGGGTAAATACTGTGTAAAAAGGCTGGGGTCTTGTATAATAGCTTTTTGGTATAGAATTGCCTTTTCCTAAAATTAGCACCTCTTAATAAGGTAACATTAAATGTATTAATTCTATTTCATACAGACACTGATATCCGAAGGCCCCCTTTAGTTTGGCCTTTTCATACATTGTGTTATAATTTTTTTCTCTAAGAATTAATAACCAGCCGCTAATGGATCTATGTGTGGTTGATTCCATCAAGCCTTCGGTGAGCTCCAGCTTTGCAGAAAGTGAAATTGGATCTATATTTTGCAGAAAGTTTCTAATTTGAAGGAAAGACCATTGAAGTATGTCTTTGAAGCAGATAAGGCCACATTCAATCTCTTTCCAGTGTTTCCAGGTATCTACATTGATCAAATCTGCCACCACTGAGTATCCATTTTTTCCCCATTTCAATAAAATATTTAATTCCACCAGCCGCTGTTCTCCTACATATATATCTAAGAAGCGTATAGACCCATTCATCTGGGGTACATTATAATACTTAAACATTTGTCTTTTTAGGAGCAACTGCAGTATCTAATAGCGTACATTTTTACATGCCTCAATAGATCTAAGATTGTATATTCTTTCAAAAATGTTGTCATAAAAAATTGTCTATACTGGAAGAGCCAGGAATGCTAAGCAGTCTATATGTATTATGTGCAAAATTTGCATAATAGTATTCCCTTAAATTGGGAAGCGACATGCCACCTTCCCTGGTTGGTTTATATACAGCGACTAGTGTCAATCTCAGAGTTTTAATTGCCCATATAAAAGATGAAAATAGACCTTCCATTTCTTTTTAAAAAAAACAAACATTTGCAACGCATATGGAGTTGCTGAAAATAAAAAGTTACAAAGAGGTAAAATTGACATGCAAATTGGTTCCATGCGTCCAATTATTGTAATAGGTAGTCAGTTCCACTTAGCGAATAGCCGCTTAATCTTTTGTATTAATGGCACATAGTCTAATGCATATAGGTCATTCACATATATTACTAAATACCACTTTGGTCTTGTAATGATTAAAAACTGGAATTCTGGAATTAAGGTGCCCTGTGTGCAGCTACATAGTAAGACTTTGGCCTTTGAGTTGTTAATTTTATAACTGCCTAATTCTTGAAATTGCCTGAAAAATGCAAAGATTTCCTTCTGGATATTTTCCCCAGGTTTAAGAAACAGAACGATGTAGTCAGCATACAGTTTTATATTGGACATACCGTTTAGTGTTGCTGACCTTGGTGCTTTTTTTCTAATGGCTATTGCCAATGGTTCTATAAACAGGGCAAAGAGTATAGGTGAGAGGGGACACCCCTGGCAGGTACCTTTGTTTACTCTGCAGGTACCAACATTTCTGGAATATGTATCATTATTTGCGCTGTGGCATACTTATATAAACAGATTATCATTTGTATAAAACTTTTCGGCAACACATATCTCTCAAGAACTAAACAAATAAATAAATAAAAGCTTTCCCAGGAGACCAAATCAAAGCTTTTTCGGCTTCTAAAAATGGCACATATTTTATTATGGGTGATAAAGTCCAAGGCTTCTATTAAAAAATTTGTATTAGTAAAAAGCGGTCTACCTGCCACAAACCCACATTGATCTGGATGAATAATCGAACCTATGATTTTTTTCACCCTATTTGCTTAAAGTTTGGAAAACGTTTTGTAGTCTACATTTAGTAGGTTTATAGGAGTTGGTATTGTCTTTGTTCTTATCTTTCTTTAGGAAACTGACTACCACAGCAATGTGAAAAGATGGCGGAGGCTCTCCACCTTCCAAGATATTAGCAGGCTATAAAATTTCCAAGTTTAATATTGGGGCACATTTCTTGTATTCTGCTGGGAAGTTATCCTCGCCTGCCGATTTACCATTAGATAATGATTTTACTACTCTCTCCATTTCTTCAAGGAAGAATTTGGATACCATCATTTGACCTTGTTCATTTGATAGAGATGGTAAAGGAAGATTGTCTAAAAACAACCTGAGACGATCAGCAACCCTCTGCTGATGTGAATCATAGATTGTCTTGTAGTGTTTTAGAAAGTGCTTTCCAATTTCTAAGGAGTCATTTATATGCTCCTTTGATTCAGTATCTACCAAGGATAAAATCCAGTTTTTTACCTGTCGATCTTCAGCCTGCCACGCCAGTAATCTTCCCGTGTATTTACTTTCTTCGTAAACCTTTTGGAGATAGGCAGTGTTCGCAATATTGCCCCGCTGGTAATAGTATTCTTGCATATCTGATTTAGCATGGTCGAAAAATTGCTTTGTAACTGTATTTCTAATTTGTTGAAGTGCTCTGCTAACCCGCCCCAGGCCAATTTCCAATTCCCACCTTTTTAGTGATATATTTTTGTTGCTGTATCTCTTTGGTTGTAAAATACCCCGAAGTGTGAACTTAAAGACTTCCCGTACATTCTCTAAGCTAGCAGTGTCAGTATTGGTCATCATTTAAAAAAAACAAATCTCATCATGAACCCCTGCACACCACTCTGCATTTTCCAAATTGACTTTATTAGAAAACCATAGTCCAGGAGCTCTTTCTATCCTGATTCCTGTGACTTCCATTTTAACCATGGCGTGATCTGAGAAAGCATTCTTTTTATATTTGTGACTGATCAGTTTCAAGCCATGTGAAACAAGAAAATAATCTATTCTAGAAGCAGTATTATATTTTGCAGAAAAGCATGAAAATTCCCGTAGGGTAGTGAAGGCGCCATGGATCCATCAGATCCAATTCACTTTTACAGTTGGCTAAGGCTATGGCCATTTGCGGTTTGTTTTGTCTCCGAGCTGTACAGTATGTATTTAATGACCTATCTTGGAGAAAGTTAAAATTGCCACCCTCAAATGACCTGACCTGGTATGTTAATTAAGGCCTGCTTTAATTCAAAGGAAGAGGGTTATCGAATATTGGTGCATAAAGTGTTGCTCTAGTTAGCTTTGACTCATTTAATCTCCCGTTGATAAACGCACATCTTTCCTTCGAGTCTGTCTGCATGACTTTTACCTGAAAGGGTATATGCTTAGCTATGTATATCCCTACACCCCTGAATGCGCACCTAGCATTTGATAGACAATGGAACCCAGGTCACTGTTAAAGAATTTTACTAGAGCTGTTCGTATTTTTCAAATGGTTTTCCTGAAAAAATATCATATCTGTGGTATGACCTCTTAACCAGATGTTGACTGCCCGAGTTTTACGCTTATTATTAAGACTACTGATATTTAATGATATTACTTTCAAAAAATCTTTACATGTCCTTCTTTCATGTATGATTAAGTGAATAAAGTGACTAGTGTTTTAAGGACTTTCTATTTAAAATGGGTAACGCAAACTGTCTACCAAAATATTTATCAACAAGAGAAAAGGGAGAAAAAGGGAAGACAGTTTGCCCAATAAAGTGTTGTGTGTTGTGCAACCTACTAGTCTCATAAGACCTGTACGAATGTTAAAGTGCATTAAGTGACCTAAAGTGCATTTCGGAGTCGTTTTGATACTTTTCATTTTTATTTTTGATATGGCACAAGGCCTCTTATCTTTTACCTTCCCCTCTGCCTTTGACACTATGCAGTCTGCCATTGCTTTGCCTTAGCTGTTCGAACCTTATGTTAACACAAGTATCTAAAAGCATGCTCTTGAACTCTCCATTCCCCAACACCAGTTTGTCTCCACTGAAGACGGATTGCCCACATTTCCCTCTTCACCCGCCATGTAACCTGGATGCCATTGTTATCCTTCTCCCACTGGGAATCTAATTCCTGACGCCCCTCCTCCTGCCCCGTCAAATCTATTGTGCAGTTGACCAACATAACTACAGCAACTTTAAATGTCCATTCCTGCATTGGACCAGTATTAGATATTTTTAATGGACAGTTTCGTAAGCATTGATTGAGTCTCACGAATATCCGAAAACAAAAAGAATTTGCCCTTTACAAGTACTTAAGCTTAGATTGTTGGGTTATCAACGCCTGAGCCCACTTGTTAAATACGTCGATCATTCTCACAAACTCTTTTCTTTGACGTGCTCTTGCTGCTGCTATATTTTTGTTTAAATACGTTTTTATGTTGATTCTGCATTGGACGCACACACCAGTGAGTTATCATTTTTATAGGGAGACCAACATGAATGCTGGGTGGCAGGAAATGTGTGCTGGAGCAGGGATCCCAAACAAAAATGTAAGAAAAATTTAATTTTTTAAAACTAAATTTAAGTTTTGCATGGGATTCTGGGTAGGAAAATATTGGGAGATAAACGCAAGACACACATTCTGAGACTCCCCTGGGTGTCTAGTTTTCAGAAATGTCTGGGTAGTAGGTTTCCCCACATGGCTGCTAAGCCCAGGATCGAAAACACAGGTGACTCCCTTGCAAACCAGGTCTTTTTGTGATTGATCATTTTTGAGTGTCCAGAGTAAGTTTTGGGCTTATTGCTGTGTCGGGCAATAGGCCGACCCACAAAATGAAGTACCATTTTTATCAAGAGACTTGGGGGAATGCTGGGTGGGTAGAAGTTTGAGACTCCCCGCAAATTCCAGAACTTTCCATCACACAAATGTGTGGAAAATGTGTTTTTTCTTTTCTTTTTACAAAGTTTGAGGTTTGCAAGGGATTCTGGGTAACATAACCTGGTGAGAGCCACACAAGTCACCCCATCCCGGATACCCCTGGGTGTGAAGTTTTCAAAAATGTCAGGTTTGCTAGGGTTTCCATAGGTGCGGGCTGGGCTATGGCCCAAAACCCACAGCTAGGCACATTGCAATAAAAAAAAAGGATCAGTTGTCTGTGGAAAAAATATTGTGTGTCCATGTTGTGTTTTTGATCAGTTTCCTGTCGGGGGCGATAGGCCTACCCACACAAGTGAGGTAGCGTTTTTAATCGTGAGACTTAGAGGAACATAGGATAGAAGAACAAGTGCTATTACCAGTTATCTTTTTATGCATTTTTGCCATCCAACTGTAAGACAGTGTGTAAAAAAGAAGACATTTTGAAAAATGACCCCTAATTCACCTGCTAATATGGCTATCCACATATTCAGATATGTGCAAATAACCACTGCTTCTAATTTCCATATCTTGTTCCCATTTCGGCAATACATAGGTGTCCATGATCTATTTTTCACTCTATATTTTACCAAATGAATTGCTGTATACCTGGTACACAATGAAAGACCACTGCAAGGTGTGGCTCAGTTATAGGCTCTGTATGTATACCTTGGGTTCTTTGTGAACCTACAAGCCTGATATATCCCCTCAACCAGTAGGGTCCCGCTGACGTAACAGTATATTGCTTTAAAAAATCTAGCATAGTTAGAAGAAGTTACAGGTGAAAACGTATGTACAAATGGCTGTTTTTTTCTAACGCACTTTCATTATATTTTTATTACAACTGTTCATTTCTATAGGAAAACCTTAAAGGATCTCCACAAATGACCCCTTGCTGAATTCAGAATTGTCTCTTCTGTTCAGAAATTGGTTTCACACCCATTTCTACCACTACCTGGGAGGAGGTTGAAAGCACAAAAAATGGGAAAAATAGGCAATATCCCTGCAAAATGCCAAAACTGTGTAGAAAATGTTGGGTTTCTGACAAAAGGCTGCCTGTTCCTGAAAGTTGAGAGGATGGAGATTTTAGCACCACAAACCCTTCGTTGATACCATTTGCAGGACAAAAACCAGACAGTCTTCTGCAGTACTTTCCTTCAACAAACCCAAAATTTAGCTGTATTTTGCCTAATTTTTCTGTCCCCTCCAGCGGAATCCACAACTCCTTGGTACCTTTAGAATCCTCAGGATGTTCAAAAGAAACACAAATTTGGCATGGATACTTTGTGGACAAACAGTTATGGTAGCCTAACAGGGAACTACCCCAAATAGCCAAAAAAATGTGTGGCACAGGGGGGAGGGGGCGGTCTGGCAGCGGAGGGGATAATGCATACTGGTGGTGTCTGTACAAATGAGTACTAACATAGCTTTTATCCTGTGTAGGAATGAATAGAGACTCAATGCTATGGCCTTGAACTCTCACAAATTTATATAGTTCCATTTCAGCAGAATCCATTTAGATGAGCGCCCCGCACTTCTAGGGAAGCTGTGGTAGTAAACAATGTGGGTATCTGAGGTAGGAAAGTCAATCATGTTGATAGATTGGCATCATTCATCCACCAAGATAAAGATGCTGCCATGTTCGGAGTGATTTGGATTACATTGGTGAAAGATCCTTGAGTTTTGAGGTGCCGGGTTTTTAGGAACCCGGTGGTGCCAGGGGATAACACCCGAAGACCTCTGAGTTCTCCCTGTTCCGGACCACAGAAACACAGAGTCTTCCAGTTGAAGTCAGAGATCGAGTTTTATTGGGTGCAACCAAGTAACATGTGTCCTAGAAGCACGACAACACGGGTCGTGTATTCTCAGGAGACTGTTCGTTTTTACAGAACCAGCCTTCTCCTTATATACAGAAATAATAGCTGCAGGCAAGAATTCTTGAGTTTATGATATGGCGATACACATATTTCTACAATAATACAAAGAGCGAAGTCATGTAGGCCAACCCATATTTTAGACGTCCAGTTCGTGATAGACTACCCGGCCAGGCCCGGAACTCCCATCAGATATCGATGAAACCCCAATAAAGCAGGGCACCTCCTAGTCATAAAACTGGCCATAAACAAGGAACATGGACAGGTGTGTGTGTGTAGAAAACATGGTCGGTACGTAGTGAATGGTTTGTGGCATGTTATGCATTGATGCTATCTTATTCGGCCACTGGGCGAGGAGCTGCCCAAACAGGTTCGGCTGGAGGCAATGGAGTCGGTTGGGACAGGTCAGGGGGAAGTCAGGGAAGGTGGACGTGTCCTTTTAGATCAAGCTCGACCTTACTCAATTGACTTATATGAGGGCAAGACACAAGATGGATGCTGTTCACAAAATGGAGTCTAAGGGTTCGGAACGGAAACTACGATTTAAGGGTGTTGGCATCCCTCAATCATGACGCAAATGCATAGAGATGATGTCCTAATCATTACCGGTCCGTCGACACCAAATTCGTCATGGTACGTTGATATTTTGTGGCACGGGTATTGGACCTCGATACCGGGATAACAGCAGGGTCCAGAATTTCAGAACCACAGACCCTCCTTTTGCCCTCATATTAGGCAATAACTCATGTTAATCTGAGTCCAAATCTGTATAAATGAATTCGTGGAGATGCTGCTGTAGCATCATTCTGTTGCTCAGTTCGTCCCTTGACACAGGCTTCCTTACACATGGAGTAGCACAGAGGCCACATAGTGCAGAAGCGCACTGTACACACAGGCAGAACATAAACAGAAGCGCTAAAATCATCCCAATGAAGATCAGTGTTTTCCATCCCCAGGCAGTGATCAGTTCCCAGAACCACCCTAGCAGGGACCAATCCCCTTTTTCCACGTGAAGGGAACCAGATATTTCGTGTAGTTTGGAGATGGCTTGGTACACTGTTGGTGCATTATCAGGGATGAAAATGCAGCAACTGGATTGGATCACTCTACATACACCACCACGGTCTGCAAGTATGATATCTAGGGCAACCCGGTTCTGAAGGGTCATAAGTCGATCCGACTGAAGCTCAGCTGTTAAGTTGCCAAGGGCTCCGGCTGTTTCGGTCACGGCGGATTCAACTACCCTCGATAACTGGCGAATGTTCCTGCTGTTCACCATAGGCCCCCAAAATGGCAGAAAACCCTTTGCGAAGGCTGCAAATTCCTGACCCGCAGTGTCGTCTTGACTCACGACACCCCTAGCTGTTCTTGTCCGATGGTAATCTGCCCTGGCCGTGTAGGTGGGTGGCAGCAGAAATGAGATGAAACACGTGCCCGAGAAGTCAGGGGGCAACCATGTATAGGCTTTGTCATGGCAGACGAAATAGGTGCCTTTAGCTGCCAAGAATAGAGGGGAAGTTCGGGAAGCGAATACATACGTTTCCGTGCATACGCTCTTCCCTATTTGTGCTTTGGGATCCCTGCCGATATCTTGCAGACATAAGTGACCTCGGTGGGGCACTATCCAAACTGGGCAGGAGTTCTTTGCTGTCTGGCCCTTACTCAAGGAAACCCCATATTTAGTTACGCTCCGACGACTGTATGGAGTGAGTTCATCTTTAGGAATCACCTGATATGTGTCCATATCCCTACTCATATTTCTTATCCCTGCCACTAGTGCCTTGTTGCTGGAATCGCTCTCAGTGGAACGGGGCGGGTATGGTTCTAGGGCGAACAGGAACATGGTCTGGAAAGCCCACAGAGAACCATAATAACTGAATGGCAGGATGAAGTATGGGATACCCTTATCAGTTGCGTGCGGCATGAGTCCGCATATCCAACAGTTCGATGTGTTCATTATGGACTGGTGTTGGTGTAGGAGTTGGACGAATGAGTTATTTATAAATTCGAGTCTTCTGGCAGACTCGTGTTCAGATAGAGGGTGAAAGGAGTGCGGAGAGATAGTAGGAGGAGGTGTGGGCCGAGTGTCGTTTGCAAAGGTAACTTGAAATGTGAATAGAGTATAGCCAATCAAGAACATCGTTATGCTACACAACATTAAAATACATATTATCAGAAACCTTTTTCTGGCCAGTATTGTGCATAATTGCCGTTCAAAGTTTGTGAATCTAGCAGGTCTCTCTACCCTCGGAAACTCCATCCTCTAGTTGCTGCCCGCGGTGGGAGATTGATTCTGCCAGGGAGTGCGCTCTGTTCAGTCCGGGGTAACTCCCTTGGACCAACCAGAACCGTTGACCTAAACGTCCCCAGCTGCACTCCCCAGACTTCAACCGCGACCCTAGCAGCAGAACCGGATGGCGGTTCGAAAATCAAAAATGAGCAAGTTCCCTGGGCGAGAGAGCTGGAAAATCAAAAATAGTTATTGGGGGAAAGGAAAATCGCATTAATTTGCTTTTCTTTATTAGTCTCTTTGTCTCGACCTTAGATTATATCGTTGTTTCCCAGGTACGGTGTGGTCTTCAAACAATGTCTCAGGTTCTGTAGTGTCCAACTGCATTGACGGTGGCACAAGTCCTTGTAAAATACGATCACTCTCCTTTTCGGTACCAGTTCCTTTCAAACGTGCATCGCTGAAAGGGACGAAGCGAGATATGGACTCTGTCTCACAGTCGGCGATTCCTTCCTTGACCCACCGGTCGTATGGAAGGGGCAGAGGGACCCGTTTACAATGGGTCCCGTGGATCCAGTTCTTCTTTCCTTCCACCCGAACGGCTGATCTCGTGGAAAGAAGGACAAGGTATGGTCCGGTCCACCTGGGCTGTCCGTTGTTCGTGCGCTGAAAATTCCGCACCAGCACCCAGGTGCCGGGTTCGATGGAGTGACCTGGATCATCAGAGGCTGGTGGAGAGGAACTGTGAACCTGTTGGTGTAAAACACGCAATTTAGTTGTTAATTCGCACAAATAGTCAAGCAGTACAGGGTGCTCTATTTCGATGAGTTCCTTTGGCCTTGGCACGCCCCAGACGTTGGCTGGGCGGCCAAACACTATTTCATGGGGGCTAAGTCCTAATCTGGAATGGACAGTCATTCTGGTAGACAGGAGTGCTAGAGGCAAGGCGTCAGGCCATTTAAGACCTGTACTGGCTTGGATCTTGGCTAGTTTGAGTTTTAGCGTGCCATTGTAGCATTCCACTAATCCAGCTGATTGGGGGTGATTTGCAGCGTGGAATTTCTGGTGTATGCCTAGACACTCACACACTCTCCTCATCACTCGTCCCACGAACTCACTTCCATTATCACTCCAGACGATTCTAGGCATACCGAACCTAGGGAAGAATTCCTTGACAAGGGCTTTGGCAGTTGACAAGGCGGTGTTGTCCTTAAGGGGATACGCTTCCACCCACCTGGAGAAAGCGCAAACAACAACGAGCACATATTTCATATTGTTGCACCTCTCCATGTGGATGAAATCGAGCTGCAAAACCTCGAACGGATATGTTGGAGGCGCAAAATGACCAGCTGGAGTTGGGGTTCCCCTACCGGGATTGTGCTTCAAACACACCATACAGTTTCTGACCACATTCTCTGCACATTTTGGGATATTACTATTCTGCCATACTGGGGCCAATAGTTTACAGATTCCTTTCGTACTGATGTGCGCAATTCCATGGGCCATTGTTACCACTGCAAGTACATATGCGTTAGGTAATAGCCATCGCTGGGGTTCTGACAATTCGACCCAACAACCATTCGCATCTAATCTACCCTTGCTTTCTCTCCATTCATTCACCTCTTTCTCAGTGGCCTCAGCTTGCATAGTTTTCACGCTTTCAATGGTGTCCTCACACATACCCACATCGGTAATCCATCTAGCGGGACCTACAACATACATCCGACTCATTGTGTTCCTTGCAGTCTCTTTCGCAACCTCGTCTGCAAATGCATTCCCACGGCCAACATCATCTTGAATCTTTCTGTGTGCACTGCATTTCACAATTGCAACTTGTAGTGGCAAGGTCAGTGACTCGAGGAGCTCATTAACTAGCTGACCATGTTGTATCTTTGCACCATGCGACGTCAAGAACCCACGTTCACGCCACAATCTCCCAAAGCTGTGAGCCACGCCAAAGGCGTATTGGCTGTCAGTGTACACATTCACTCGCTTTCCTTTCGCCAACACACATGCTCTTGTAAGTGCGATTATCTCTGCGGCTTGCGCGGAATTGTGGGAAATGCGCGCGGTCTCTATAATGGTGTGTAATGTCGTTACGGCATATGCTGCAGTCGTATCACCATTCGGCAACTTGAAACATGAACCATCAACCCATAAAGTATCATTGCATTCAGGAAGGGGAGTGTCCTGTAAGTCTACTCTCCCTTTGGTTTCTTCTTCTGTCCTAAAGCAGCAGTCATGTTTTTCAACCTCGTCTGTCTCTGCCGGGATGGATAGTAGCGTAGCGAGGTTGAGTGTATCACACCTCTTTATGTGAATGTGACTCGCTAACAGTGTTAGTTCGTAACTGGACAGTCGAGCGCTAGTAAGATGTTGTGTCTTCGTCCTGTTTAGCAAAATGTCTACTGCATGCGGGACCATAACGATCAGAGTGTTATTCATGACTAACCCAGCGGACTGCCGAATGCAGACAGCCGCTGCGGCGGTGGCCCTCTGACAACTTGGTAGTGCCTTAGCCACAGGATCTAGAGTCGCTGAAAAATACGCGCATGGGCGCTGTTTGTCCCCAAAGTATTGTGTTAGGACTGATAATGCACAACCTTCCTTCTCATGGACATATAATGTAAAAGGCTTACTGTAGTTGGGGTTTCCCAACACAGGAGCCGAGCACAATGCATCACGCAACTCGTGGAAACTTGTCTGACAATCTTCAGACCAGGGCATAGGATTGGGCGTGTCTTTACAGAGTAGTGCCAGCAAGGGTTTAGCCAGTAGTGAGAAATTCGGTATCCATTGTCTACAGTACGATGTAATGCCCAAGAAGGCCCGAACCTCTCTCTGTGTCCTCGGGGCACTCAGTTCTGCAATTGCCTGTATTCTTTCTGGTGTCAGTCTCCTTCCCTCCTTCGATAAGATGTGACCTAGGTAGGTCACTTCTTGTCGACAGAATTGTAGTTTTGAAAGAGAGACTTTGTGCTTCATGTCGCATAAGCGACTCAATAACGACAATGTAGCTCGCTTGCAAATTTCTTCAGTGTCTGCAGCGATCAGCAGATCGTCGACATACTGAATCAGAGTTGAACCATCAGGTAGAACAATCGTGTCTAGTTGTGTTTTCAGGGCCTGACTGAATATTGATGGGCTTTCGCAGTAGCCTTGAGGAGCGCGCTTGAAGCGGAAACTTCGTCCTCCTAAATTGAAGCCAAAAAATATCTCTACTCTCCTCAGCAATCGGGATGCTGAAGAAAGCGTTCTTCAGGTCAATCACTGAAAACCAAGTGGCAGAGGCTGGAACCATTGTCAATAAGGCAGTAATGTCGGGGACAACTGGAAACTGTGGGATAACCACCTTATTCACTTCTCTAAGGTCAATGACAAACCTGTAAACAGGCGGCTGTGAAGGATCGGTACGCTTTAAGATGGGCAAAAGAGGACTGTTACAAACGATGCCTGTTGTTTCTTCGATGACATCTTTCTCGATCAGATCATAAATAATCGTCAACAACGCCTTTTCGCATTCGCTAGATATTTTGTATTGGGGAATACGTGGCAACCTAACGTTGGCTTTCAATGTTGACATACGGTGCTATCTCCAAACGGCCTACATCATTGGAACCATTAGCCCATAGTATATCCGGAAGAGATGACAATTCAGTTGGAATATTTTCCTTTGACAAATACATTGGAGAAATGACTTTCTTACCTAAGGTGAGTTGTACTCCCAAGGGAGAACAGTACAAAGTCGCATATAACCTCTTTAGTAAATCCAAACCTAACAAATTTTCACCGCAACCTGTTGTAAGAATGAGGGGTGCTTCTAATTCGCATGGACCAACAGAAAGGGACATGGGACTAGAGATCGGGTTTCTAACAGGGGTGCCAGAGAAACCTACTGAAACATTCATTTCGCCAGACAAAGGTGCGCCAGGAAGTTTCGAGTGCATAATAGAACTTTTTGTAGCACCAGTATCCAGCAGAAATGGCTCTGACACTCACGAGGTAATCACCTCGACATAAGGTCCATTCTGATCTACTGGAACTGAAACGACTCCCTCTCTTTGTCCGTGGCTGTCCTAGCAATTATTACCCTCATTCTCGTTTTCGGTGTAAAAGTCTTCAGAATAGTACTGAGCTGACCTAGACGATGCATTATTCTGTTGGTCAAAGCTGTTCATGGAATTCCGAGGCAGAAAAGAAGTTGTATTCTGGGGGAAATTTCCACGGCCCCTACCCCTAGGAGCATGTTGAACACCTCTACCCCTTATACCTGAAACACCGTTTAAACGTTGCGCAAGAGCTGGGCAATTACCTTTAAAGTGACCCTCTTCCTTGCAATATGCACACTGATTCGGGCCATACGGAAGACGCTGATGGGAAAACTCGTTTCCTTGCGCGTTTCTCGAATACTGCTGTGGTTGTTGATAATTGGGCTGACTAGCCGTGCGAGGCGGATATGCTTGCTGGAGAAGAACTTTAGTTTTTAAGTCTTTCGTCTTTTTGTCTACCTTATCTAGCTCGTCTTTGTACCTATTTTCATAGTACTGGGCTGTAGCTAAAATCTGCGCTGACGTAGAGACAGCCCAAGCACTTTCGGAATCTTTCAGTTTATTACACAGTTCAGGAAGCATATTATGTACAAATTTGTCTACAAACAATCTTTGACCACCCTCGGTAGCCATATCCTGACCGCTATGATCGGTGAAAGTCTCCTCAAATCTCGTGAAAAAGTCAGACACATTCTCATCTTTCTTCTGCTTGCACGCAGACAGCTTGTCCCAATTTACGCGTAATTCAGGCATTAATGTTTTCATGTACGCGATAATCCTACCGGGAAGTTCGGCTATTAACGGCTCAGGTTTAGAACCACCGACTTGTCTAGCATCTGTAGTGGTAATATTAGCCCATGAGTCACCTAGTTCTTGATCATGATCTGTATGACGAATTTTACTCCATAAAGGATGCGGAACAACATTCCCAAACAACATGTCTACGTCCGCTAAGTTCATTATACATGAGCTGGCAGTCTGCGATAACTCCTTATAATACCCAGTCGGATTTTTACGGGGATCAGGTAGTGTCTGCTTGAGTGCTAAAACTTCGGATCTTTTCCAGGGGACATGTACCCATACATGCTGAAAATGTGGCAGAATTGGTGGATTTACATTCGCATCCCCTTCCCTCCAAACTGGAGGAACCTCTCTCATGGGGTACTGTCTCGCTTTTTTTTCTACTTGATACGTCGTCTTAGTACAATGATCTAGAGACGTTTCCCTTACTCCTATAGGAAAACAATAAATCTATCGCTTTCTCAACATCGGCACCTATAATCATACCTTCATGGAACTTAAAACGCATATGCCATAATTCGTTCATTTTGCGTTTGGGATCATTTGTCTCCAAATCTTCACACAGATATACACACATCTCTTCGAATACGTATCTCTGAGTGGGTGCATCCCATTGACGGAAAACTTCCATAACAGACTGAACATCATATTTAACAGTGTCCGTAATCCATTTGCGTGCTAGCTCATTCAGCACTTCTCTTTCCTCGTAATCAGGCAGCTGACTACGTAACTGTCTACGTTCTGTTTTAGGGGTCGTTCTAGGCGACCCAAAGAAAGGTGAAAACAGACCAGTGACAGTACTTGCCACTCTCTGACTAATAGAAGGAGAAGCTTGCGGAGGGGCAGATGCGTCAGAAAAGACAGGCTGATGCAAAGAAGAAGTCGAAGCAATAGCAGAGGAAGTTGAAGCAGTGGCAGACGTAGTATCATAGGGAACAGTTGGAGCTGTAGGCAAAGTTGTAGAAGTAGATGGAGTATGTAGCAAAGTCGGCGGCCCTTGAGAAGGCTGCGCCGGAGACGTAGAAACCAGCTGAAGAGGAGCGGGCGTTTGTGCAAGAGCTGTGTTTCGTGCGCCGGGGCGCGGTATAATAAAATGCTTTGGGGTTGCGGTAGCGTCTAACGCATACGGTGGCGGTGAGCTTAATAAGTGGGACATTAATGGATCTTTCTCGGATGTTCCTTTTGGACCTTGTCCCTTATCTGGTAACATTGGGTAGCATTTATCCACTGCTAGTTTCTTGCTCCTAAGCACTTGTTCGCTTTCCTGCTCTTCCTCGTTATTCCTGTATGCAACGGCAGCTTGTACCATCGACATCCCTCTTTTATTCCTTTTTGCTAATTTGATTTCTTTCTGTTTTCGCTTATGGCGCAAAGAAGCCAAAGAGTCAAACATCGCCGGCCGGGCTTCTTTCTTGAACAATTTGACCTCGAGGTTATCTAAGATTTCTGAGTCAAAACTACCATGTTGGGGCCATTTTAGAACACCATCCTTGCGGGTGTATTTTATCCACACTTCATTATATGTGATAGGACCTACGCCATGTTTTACGTATAATTCATATGTTGGAGTTCCGATCGGAGGAACCGGACAGGAATCCTCCACTCGGGAGTCCTTACTACAACCAAGACAAAACAAGTTTCCAAGTCTGCTAAAACCAGGCATCTTTGCTCACTAGTCTAGCTTCAAACTTCAAAGGGTTTATCGATTACGATATTTCTCGTGAATACACGAGTCCTTCGGCTTTGGGGCATGCAAGTACCAAATCAAAAGCGTATCTCAAGGATACCAAAAAACTAAGGATCAAACTAAAGTCTGGGAGACGCTCCACTTATACTTAACTGAAGTATTTGAAGATCGGTGACGTCACTAGAAGACTCGTCTATCGTTTCGCTCTACCAAGGATCACTGGGTCCAAAACAGGGCGATAGTCAGGGCAGCAGTCCTTCGTAGCCGTCGGGACGCGGGGAACCTCGCAGCAAAGACCTTCGGAACCACGTCGACATACAGGGGTCGCTGAAGTGGCTGGCCGTCCTCTGGAATTTTCACACGAAGCTCCTCACGAACATCTGGCTTGGACCGTCGCCGCTTGATACCGCCTCGAGTTGGGCGCCAACTGAGGTGCCGGGTTTTTAGGAACCCGGTGGTGCCAGGGGATAACACCCGAAGACCTCTGAGTTCTCCCTGTTCCGGACCACAGAAACACAGAGTCTTCCAGTTGAAGTCAGAGATCGAGTTTTATTGGGTGCAACCAAGTAACATGTGTCCTAGAAGCACGACAACACGGGTCGTGTATTCTCAGGAGACTGTTCGTTTTTACAGAACCAGCCTTCTCATTATATACAGAAATAATAGCTGCAGGCAAGAATTCTTGAGTTTATGATATGGCGATACACATATTTCTACAATAATACAAAGAGCGAAGTCATGTAAGCCAACCCATATTTTAGACGTCCAGTTCGTGATAGATTACCCGGCCAGGCCCGGAACTCCCATCAGATATCGATGAAACCCCAATAAAGCAGGGCACCTCCTAGTCATAAAACTGGCCATAAACAAGGAACATGGACAGGTGTGTGTGTGTAGAAAACATGGTCAGTACGTAGTGAATGGTTTGTGGCATGTTATGCATTGATGCTATCTTATTCGGCCACTGGGCGAGGAGCTGCCCAAACAGGTTCGGCTGGAGGCAATGGAGTCGGTTGGGACAGGTCAGGGGGAAGTCAGGGAAGGTGGACGTGTCCTTTTAGATCAAGCTCGACCTTACTCAATTGACTTGTGAGGGCAAGACACAAGATGGATGCTGTTCACAAAATGGAGTCTAAGGGTTCGGAACGGAAACTACGATTTAAGGGTGTTGGCATCCCTCAATCATGACGCAAATGCATAGAGATGATGTCCTAATCATTACCGGTCCGTCGACACCAAATTCGTCATGGTACGTTGATATTTTGTGGCACGGGTATTGGACCTAGATACCGGGATAACAGCAGGGTCCAGAATTTCAGAACCACAGTTTGAAGCCATTTCTTGTCCGACTTCCTGTAGGGGTTGCATTCTGAGGATGCAAAACAGCACTAGGGAAATGTTACAGGATATTATCCCCAGAAGTGGCTTGAATAGGCAAACTGAACCAGACTTTTTTCAGTAATCTCTGCGCAAATAGTTGAAGTCTTATTTGTGTTTCTTGCAATAAGAACGCTTTGTCATGAATTCAACAATTCAAACGAATCATCAAAAAACATTGGCAAATGTTAAAATTGGAACCTGATTTTGGTGGAATTTTTTTGGAAGAACCAATATTCGCATATACTCGTTCTAAAAATTTGGCCGATTTTCTTAAACCAAAGCATGAAGAACAAAAAAAAAAACCATTTCGGGGTACAGTACCATGTCATAATTGTAATACATGTAACAACATCATCAAAGGACCCATTATAACACATCCACAAAAGGGGTACCCCATTTCATTAAAAGTAAATGCGACTTGCGATTCAACCAACTTAATCTATATGATAAAGTGCCCATGTGGTGATGTTTACGTTGGTCACACAGAAAGAAAACTGAAAACACGTATAAACGAACACAAAAGTACCATAAGACTGAAATCATCCAAGACCAGTATAGCAGAACATTTCACACAAAAGCAACACAACGTCAGTCAACTAAGAGTATGTGTTTTGGAAATTCTACCTAAGAAAGAAGGATCTTCCAATAAAACGAGCCTTCTAAAACAGGAGAATTATTGGATTTATAATCTTGGCAGCCTGAAGCCGGGCGGATTAAATGAACGAACTGAATTTCTTTGTTACCTTTAATTATTAACATCAAACATTATTCGTTATTTCTGCAACACTATTTGCACATTTAAAATATTTGGACATTATGTGTGTGTCCCCTTTAATCCATAAGGGAAGCGAGCACTAGGGTAGATCATCCTTCAGCACTCAGCTGTCAATAAAGTTATAGAGAGAAAAAAACCGCGAGGGCTTCATTAGTGCGCAAGCGCGAACTTCCGAGTACCCATACCGGAAGAGAAACGAACCCGCGGGCGGACCGCAGTACAGGGCGCCATACACGCGAAGGTAAGCCAAAGCAACTGTTAGGCAAGGCACAGAAATGCGCGTAGTTATTCCCTTAACTTAGAAGCTTCCATTACGGGGAGCGTTATAAACTAACACCCAGCGCGCCTAGCGAGGCGGACCAACTAGCAATGTTCATACGCCGCCATAGCGAAACCCACGAATAGTTTGACGCTAGATACGCCTACAACATACCAAGGAGGGTTAACTGTGATAGTTACTAACGGTATCATCAGTTTTGGGAAAAGAGACACCAATGTACTTCTTGCGCACAATTTATATTTAGTATATGTTTAACGAATTAATGAAATGGAGTATAGTTTTTGTACTACAAGTATTGTGTAATGAACCTAATGAAATTACTGATGTTGATTATCGTTTATTCTTTGATTTTTGTAGAACTTATTTCCCTGATGAAGGCAGTAAATACTGCCGAAATGCATTGGAACACAAGTGAAATAAAATGAAAGTATGGCATAACTAATCATTGAGAAGAGGCATCATTTGTTAATCATTGGATTTATAATTTTGAATTTAAAAAACCCGGAGCAGAGTCGTAGGTAGAGCACGCAGAGTGAGGGTTAGTATTTTAAAGGATTGCGGTGGTCGCACTGGCTGTGATGGAGATGCAGCCTTTGTTGGTTCTGGGAAACCCTCTGTAATATTCTTGTAGCATACTTTGGAAGTGTTGTACTAAAATTATTGCCACCTGAACCACATGCTCTTTAAGCTGATGGTGACCATAAAGATGGAATAGGTGCATACATTGACCAGGCTTCTCGATATATTGTTGTGGTCCTGAGGATTAATAATCATCATAGTATTCCTCTTAATTTTTGCCCAGATACTGAACATTCAGTGCGGAAGGACTATGGGCTGTTACAAATGGTTCTTCATCATCACAATCCTCTTCATCTAGTAAGTGGCTTGGTATAAGAGTAGAAATGCTTGGGGAGATATGCTCTGGCCTAAAAGTGTCAGATTGTATTCTTTCTTTCATGGACAGTGTTGTCGAAGATCTAACTGTAATCTTTATCATCGGCGGAGACCTCTTTCTCTTAGGTGATGGTGTCTTCATTGACCGTGCTATCCTCAGTGTACTTTATTTATTAGGTCTTGCATAGTGCAGCGCTTGCGCTGCCTCTCCGAGGCATCAAAAATTCAGTATTACTACTCCACCCATTGCATTTGTCTAGTCACTTGCCATTGGTGGAATCGGTCATTGCTGTTCTTATCTTGCTCATTGTTGGCTTGTGGTCTGATACATCACTTCCTTTTTCTTCCCTTTCTGGAGGAAGCAGCATGGACCAACTACAGTTAACTTACACTGCTGGCTGTTATCTTTTTAATTAGGGACTACTTTTTTCTTTGCTGCTAGCATTTCCACATCTAGCAGCTTCCTGCACTTACCCAACCCTATTTATTTACATTTAATTTATTTATAATTAAATCACACTTAAATGATGCATGCTGAGGATTGAACTCTGTTTTCCTGCTCCAAAGGCAGCAGCATTATTTGTTGAGCCACCTCCTTGCACTGATGTTATGCTTGGTTTCAGATGCTACATTTCTCCATCTCAACCCTGTTTTTAGGTCGAGGCTACCGTCCCACAACGAAGCTGTGGGGGGCGGAGCCGAAGATTTAATGAGTTCAACAGTGGTGCTTCAACACGCCTCTCTCTTCCATTGGGCTAGCTTCGTAAATGGAGGCTAGCCATTGGAAGAGATGTGTGTCAATTACTATTTTACCCGCCTTGATGCGATCCGTGGACGTTTCTGCCTTTTTTTTAAGTCCCACCCCTCACACCCTCCCTCTCGCCGAGGTCCCATACTCTTTTCCCCGGCTTGATGCGATTTGGGCGTTGTCTCTTTTTTTTTTAAAGTCCCGCCCCCACACCCTCCCTCTCGCCGAGGTCCCAGTCTATTCCTCCTGTAATGGCCGTGCAACTTTTCTGTTACTGGCCGCGCGGCCAATGCTTGTCTCCCTGGTCCCTCGCACTGACACTGTGAGCTGCAGAGGGCCTCTTCCGTCAGGCGCCTGTCTTTGCGTCACTGCGCTTTGAAGGGATATGCCCGACTTACTTCCACCGTGGATTCTGTAGGCCGTGCCCTCTGCGTACCTCGTTACTGTAAGCTCTGTGGAGAATTGCTTTTCAACCCCCTTTTCCACCATGTTCCGCCAGCTACGGAGTTTTATTTAAAAACTTTTTTTCTGACAATTGGAATCTCCCTTTTGCCGCCAGAGGTGTGGTAGTGAACATCAGAGCCCGCGGCGTCGCTAGTTAAAGAGCCCATACTCGGTGAACGTGCGAGGCTCCAGGCTGAGCCCTTGTCATGCAGACAGCTCCTTCCGGGCCCTGGACGTGTTTGATTTGTAGCAGTCCCAGAACGTGCCTTTCACCAGTCCGTTGCATACCATTGTTTATTGTAATACGCCCAGCTTCAAGTGTGTTATGGTAACTATGCTGTTCCTGGTTACATGTCTCGAGCTTTACTTAATCTTGTTTAATATGATCTCCTCTGCGCACCGTGTACGAGGCCAGCTGACCGTTGTGCTTGCTTTTCTGCCCCTCCCCCCCCCTGTTGCCTCGTGCTCGCTTTTCTGTCCCCCCACCCCCCGCATTTCTGGCCAACCTAACCCCCCGCATTTCTGCCCCCACAACCCCCGCTTTTCTGCCCCCTAATCCCCGCTTTGGGGGGCCACTGGGTTTATCCAATATTGGGAATACAAACACTTTGCTTCCTGCCCGTCTCTGTCTTCTTGCACACACTTTACCACATTGCTTAAGTTGTCGAGTTTTCTCTCTATCCCAGATATGAATACTGCTAGCATATTTTGCGAGTCCACTTGTAAATCTAAATTTTTTGATTGATAGTTGAGAGCAGCTACAGTTGATTTAAAGCTTTTTAGTTAGATTGCCCAGGTTGTGTTATATAGTTTCCTTGTCCATTGCATGGACATCTTATCATTGTTCTCTTGTTGTGTCCTGGGATCCGGAAATTTAGTTAATTGTTAGCTTATCAGCACATATCTGCTCCAGAGTGTGCCACTTGTCAATATCAGTCCTGTCCAGCCTCTTTAGATGTTTAATTTTATGTATATACTCCTTGACTAAATGCTCGTTGAAATCTATGGTTTTTATGTGTCAACCATGTTGATTTTGCCATGTGACTGTGGCTACCCTCGTCTTCCGCTGTCTCATTGTGCACACTGTAAACTCAGTAAATCACGATACAGGGACTGGGGTGGTGCTAACTTAACTGACTTCTGCCCCCCTCCCCAACCCCCTGGGTTGCCTCGTGCTCGATTTTCTGCCCCCCACCCCCCGCTTTGGGGGTGCAGGGACTGTATTCGTATAAACTAATAATTGATTGCGGTAACTGCACGTATGATGCTCGAGTTTCGCACTTTAAATGTAGCTCGTCATAGAACACTCTTCAGCTCTTCCAGTTTCAGTGGGGCACCATTATAACTCTAATTTTGATCGCGCATATCTGTGAGTCTTCGCTTTAATCTTATGGACTCTGATGGTCCAGGAGTGGATTGTTTTTTTAAGTAATGTGTCTCCTGCCTGTTCTGTGTCTGTGCATCATGGAGGGGGGGGGGTCCCCACAAACACTGTGCTCCATAAACCATACTAAGTGGGCGAACCCCAACCTAGACAGTGTGTGAGACAGTGTGCGTGTGAGACAGTGTGTGTGTGAGAGACTGTGTGTGTGTGAGAGAGAGACAGTGTGTGTGAGAGACAGTGTGGGTGGGTGAGAGATAGTGTGTGTGTGAGAGACTGTGTGTGTGTGTGAGAGACCGTGTGTGTGAGAGAGAGACAGTGTGTGTGTGTGTGAGAGAGACTGTGTGTGTGTGTGTGTGAGAGAGACAGTGTGTGTGTGAGAGAGAGAGTGTGTGTGTGAGAGAGACAGTGTGTGTGTGTGTGAGAGACTGTGTGTGTGTGAGAGAGACAGTGTGTGTGTGAGAGAGACAGTGTGTGTGTGAAAGAGAGAGTGTGTGTGTGAGAGAGAGACAGTGTGTGTGTGTGAGAGAGAGACAGTGTGTGTGTGAGAGAGAGACAGTGTGTGTGTGTGAGAGAGACAGTGTGTGTGAGAGAGAGACAGTGTGTGTGTGAGAGAGAGACAGTGTGTGTGAGAGAGAGAGAGTGTGTGTGTGAGAGAGACAGTGTGTGTGTGAGAGAGAGTGTGTGTGTGTGTGTGTGTGTGTGTGGGACAGTGAGTGTGTGTGTGTGGGAAAGTGAGTGTGTGTGGCACAGTGAGTGTGTGTGTGTGGCACAGTGAGTGTGTGTGTGGGACAGTGAGTGTGTGTGTGTGGGACAGTGAGTGTGTGTGTGTGTGGGACAGTGAGTGTGTGTGGCTCTGTGTCCGTGAATACTTTCTACTACTCTCTAATGCTCAATTATTGCCATTGTAAATGACAATACCATTTATTTGTTTAAAAAAAATGTCATGAGCAATGCCAATAGCTCTACCTTTTAATAATACCGAGACCATTGCATTGTAAATGCTTGTTTTAATTGTGCCTGCCTCCCCTCCATGTGTATTATTTTTTTAATGTGTCTCTCTCCACCCTCACTCGGAGATCGCTGTTTATTTTTAAATAATTCAATAATGCAGCCCATGCCGAGGAATGAACCCTGTTCTCCAGCTCCGAAGTGAGCAGCTTCAGCAGTGTGCCATCTGTTTTGGGTCCGGCTACAAATGCTTTCACTTTCGTGGCTTCACTGACGCTGCCCAGTAAGTACACAACACTCATTCACTTTCTTGTTCCTCTTCTTCCCTGTCTATCTCCTTCTCACTTGTTTTGATTGTTTTCCATACAGCCGTAAACACTCATCTTGAATAAGGGATCAAACCCTTCATTTCTAGTCAGTCTGAGACTTGTTTCCTGTTTGTGAACTATATGCGGTGCTGCTATTCCGACAAAATTACAGATGACAGATAGCCTTTTGCTTTTCAGAAAGTGATGAAAATGTTAGTCCCTTCAGGCCTTCCTGTACTAATTGAAGGGCGAATGTATTTTATTTTGCTAACTGACGTTATTTCATGTACTTTAAAACCGCAGTCATTTGTGATGCCATTACATGTTTATTAATTTAAATAAAGTCCTGTACTGCTACAAAGTCTCGAGGCATCTGCCGCTGAAGCACGAAGTGTATTTTCTTATGTTAAACATATTTTTCAAATAATTGTAAAGCAATTAAAGACATACAAATTGTATTGCGTGTTTATAGGTTTGGTCCATCATATCAGCAATACCCTAATTGAAACCGCTGCCCTGTATCTGGAAGGGGACGATAAAGACAGCACGAAGACTGCAAACTCCCAGCTCGTTTCGCTGCTTGACATTTTGCACTGCATGTTGAAGTACACGGCGAATGTTGTGGGGTTGACCCTGCAGGTAAGGGACTTGATTTATGTGGCAACGTGTCATTCAGGCGCCTCTTCCACGGACTTGTGCAATAACACTTCAAACCCTGCCCTTTTTAGGTCGAGGGACCGTTAAGCTGCGAAGCAGCTTCCGGTCCGGAGAATTAATGTCCTCTAGTGGGGCTTCAGAACCCGCCTCCTTGCTCTGTCTCTCCACCATTGGCTGGCTTCCTAAAAGGAGGCCAGCCATTGGAGGAGAGAGCCATCCCTCCAAAGAAGCCCCGTCTTTTTCGGATTTGGGGGCGTCATTGTTGCTGTTCTTTAGACAGTGACGTCGTCCGTCACTCAGAACAGCAAAACACGCCCCCAAATCCGAAAAATGCCGTAAGCTTTGTGGGCGCCATTGTTGCCCAGCCAGCGCCGAGTCAGGAGGCCTCCGTTGGAGGCCCTTAAGTCGGCAGTCGTTCCAGCAGCGTATTGGACGCCCACGCATCCTTTTGTCCCTTATTTCTACCGGTGACTGCAGGCAGCCCTGGTGCGGTGCTCAGCGAGAGGTGGACTCAGTGTATCAGCAACCGGGAGAGAAGCAAGGACACGCAGCTGCCCTCCGCCGCCCTCCTCCAAATGAACGGTCCCCCCTCGGATGTAAGCAGCAGAGTCCGGGGGACAGAGACACCCAGAGTTGGGAGAGAGCGCACCGCGACAGTCCGGAACCAGGGGACTCGGGCATCGTCTTCTACCGGCTACCTTTCTCGCACGGCGGAGCCCGGTGACTGCAGGCAGCCCTGGTGCGGTGCTCAGCGAGAGGCGGACTCAGTGTATCGGCAACCGGGAGAGAAGCAAGGACACGCAGCTGCCCTCCGCCGCCCTCCTCCAAATGAACGGTCCCCCCCTCGGATGTAAGCAGCAGAGTCCGGGGGACAGAGACACCCAGAGTTGGGAGACAGCGCACCGCGACAGTCCGGAACCAGGGGACTCGGGCATCGCCTTCTACCGGCTACCTTTCTCGCACGGCGGAGCCCCCGGGCGACCCCAGCTCCCACCCGCAGACCCGCTTCGACAGGTCCAGCGCCTGCCCATCAGGGTGCTCAAGATGCTGAGTGCTCATGGGGGTCACCTGCTGCACCCAGAGTACCTACAGCCGCTGTCCGCCACCCCGATCAGCCCTATAGAGGTAAGAGTCGCAAGAACTGGAAACGATACCACCTCTTAGGCGCACCTATCACGGGCAGCCCCAACCACGTTTGACCCCCAAACAACCGTACCATGTATGTCCTAACCTGCTTCTACCCGACATCTTGCCACCCTACCCCCTTCTGTGGCCCTGATCTACCCTGTTGAGTTGTGGATCATACTTGTTCGACAGCTTACTCTATAGTACCGCCTTGCCGGGCTATGGTAACCCCTCTGCACACTTACCTACCTAATCATGTTCTGAGCTCCTCAACATCAGTGCACCCCGAGAAGTCCCTATGCCATCTGCATGGACAGGACCTGCCACCCAATGTACTTCACACCCTACAGCACTGACGCCTACTGCACTTTCAACTATCACACCCCGTCACCTGTATTCCACTATGACAGAGGTCTTCCTTTTTTGTGCGCCCTACAAATATTCGGCTGAGATCACCCTCCAGCACTCCAAACCGTGGCTGATTTTAGTGAACCGCTGACACAACTCCCTCGCGCGTGCCCCGCTCCTAGTCGGCGGTGTAGATGGCAAGAACCCGTGGTTAATGTATCGCCCCCTATACAGCGTCACTGCGCTACCTACATTCCCCCCGGTGGCCGCTTGTGGTTTATCGGAGCAGTCCACAGTGACAGGCAAACCTCTCCCGCGCCCTCTCTGCCTTTGCCTGTGCCCCCAATGGGCCTTGCACGTGTCCCTTGCGCATTCTGTGTACAGATACTGAGGCCTCTATGCGCCGTGTGGCTCCGGCCACCTCTAGTTGTGGAGGTGAAGGCAGAATCTGCTTTACCCGGGCCACAGGGTACTTCGGAGGTCCCTTTATTCCTGTGACAGAGGAGGGGGCACGAAGCACACCAGAGTATCTTTATCAGTAGGCAAACCGCAAGAAGCCCCCCCCCCCGCCCCCACCCTCAAACACATGCTTATCTCCACCGTGCCTACCTCGCAGTTATCTTCTTCTCCTAGTCTATTACCGCCCACCCCAAACCCTTCACTCCAAGGGGCATCCTCACACCTTCTTAGGGTGTGGTCCGTTCTCCCCTCTAGCACCCCGGCCCTGCTGGCTGGAATGCTGCAGCAGCGCACACGCTTTGTATGTAAACGCTTTCTTTAAACTATTTCCACCCTCCTTACAACACATTCCGGAATATGGCAGTATCTAGCATTCTTCCTGTTAGGGCATTTTTGAAACATGGGATTTAGCACCCAGGGCAAGCAGCAAGATAGACAACTTTGGTTTCTGGTGAACATCCACCAATCTATCCTTCGCCAGCGGGGACCAAAAAGAGTCTATCCCCAGGCAATTAAAAATATTAACATACAAAACTCCTTTCGTTATTGCCAACAGTTATATGTATTACCAATCTACCAGGCGGAGGGCTGCTTTATCTGTGCCACGAGGATATTTTTAAGGGTACCTTCTGCGGGGGGTGGGTTTGGGTTAACTCTAAAAGCATGTCTTCCTTTGTGGCTGTGTTGTCTAATGTACGGGGTTATGGTCAAACCCTTTGGACCAGAGGCTGAGTGAGTTACAGCAGCTCTGGGCACACCCAGGAAGGGGGTTGAGTGTACCACTTCACTTCGAACCCTTGAAGGTGCGGGCAGTAACTTGCTGGAGGACACTTGTGGGGTTTATGAGAGCACATCTCCAAAATGCATTAGTGGTTTTGCCCAGGACTCTTTTAGAATCCCTTCTGTAGTGTGTATTAAAACAATGCATGGTATGAAGGTGAAAGTGTGCCAAAGCGCCTTCAGAAGCTTCATAGAGTGTGGGGTGGTCTCATCTTTTCTCAGGTATATTATGTACCTGGTCGGAGGGCATGCACGAGAGCATTCCCCCTTTTCTCTGAGAATGTCACAGTTATCATTAGGGACTTAGGGGATCAGCCGCGCTAACCCCCAATCATTAGGGGGAACAGGTCAGAACAGTGCCAAGGAAAAGGGTGGCAGTAAAAAGATCAATTATCGATCAGTGAAGAACGGCGGTGTAATAAAGGCCTCTGTAGTCCCAGTGGTGCAGCCCCCCCCCCCCACCCCCTTTCAGGGGACTCCCATTCAATTAAAAGCATACGAAGAGTGGTGACGTGGGAGTCTCTGGAGCCACTCGTCATGTTCTGCCGGGAGCCCCATCATTTTGTGGTATGCCACTAGAGAGGAAAGTCAGTTTGGTTCAGGACAGCTCTTAGAACTCCCATGTTGTTAAGAGTAAGTAAAAGCATAGGGTGATGTGAACTGTGTCAACTACAGAATAAAGATCAAATAGCTGTAACGACACAACTTACTTTGAGTCAACAGTAGTTAATATTATTCTGTGTGACTCAATGCTTTTTCACTGCTGGGCCAGGACACAATCCACTTTGGTAATCTATAAAAAGGTTATTTTTTCTTTGAAAGCTGGTATTTCTCTGCAGGTAGATCTTTTAATAAGTATGCCTAATACATGATATTGGAAATTAGCTTCAGTTTTGTGGGTCTGCATGGTCAGGATCTCTCAGTTCTTTCTGACCCTCAAATCTTAGGAGGGAATTATTAACGAGCAGTTAAATAACTTTGAAAGGCTCCTTAAGAAGATCCAAATGGACCACAGGCAACAATTCCTAATTCAATTGAGACACTGCTGAAAGGATTACGCTGACTGCTCAGGTTGCAGAGCTGGGCAGCGCTGACTAGGCCTGGTGAAACTTTTAAAACTCTTCCTCTGGGTACCAGCGGGGGAAGCGTTATGAAAGGCTGAAGGCACAAATTAAACTCTGGCAGCCGTGTTCAGCCCGGACTCACGTGGTGTGACCTATCCTGCAGCAGGCACCACCAAGCTGAGACTGTCCCGCAGCTGCATCGTGTTATATTCAAATTGATGGCAACGTCCCTTCATTGCTGCACTCTCTGCTCAGCCCCGCCCCCCATCCAGGCTGCAGCCCTCACTCCTCCACTGCACCATCACTCACTGCTGCACTCTTTCCTCAGCCTCTTACGGTACCGTCCTTCACTGATGCACTCTCCTCAGCCTCTCACTGCACCATCCCTTCACTCTCTCCTCAGCTCCACTATACCGTCCCTTCGAACTCTCTCACTACCTCACTCTCTCTCTCACTACCTCACTCTCTTTCACTAACTCACTATCTCTCTCACTACCTCACACACTACTACACTATCTCTCATTCACTCTCTCTCTACCTCAATCTCTACCTCACTACTCAACTCTCTCTTTCTCACAGCATCACAATATCACTACCACAGTAACTATCTCTCTAACACACTACTTCACAACTTCACTCTCTCTATCTCACTACCTCACTCTCTCTATCTCACTACCTCACTCTCTCTACATCACTACCTCACTCTATCTATTACTATCTCACTGCCTCACTATATCACGACACGCTCTCAAAAATTCACTACAACACTCTCTCACTACCTCACAACTTCACTCTCTAACTCACTGCTTCACTCTCTATCTCACTACCTCACACTCTCTATATACTACCTCACTCCATTTCTATATCACTATCTCTCTCTCACTATATCACGACACGCTCTCTCAAAAATTCACTACATCACTCTCTCACTACCCCACAACTTCACTCTCTCTCTAACTCACTACTTCACTCTCTATCTCAATACCGCACTCTCTCTCTCTCAAATACACTAACTCACTTTCACTCTCTCATACACTACCTCACTCTCTCTCTAGCTCACTACTTCACAACATCGCTCTGTTTCTATCTCAATACAGCACAACAACTCTCACCCTCACTACCTCATTCTTTCACTACCTCACTCTATATCTACTTCACTCTCCCACAAAACAAAAATAACTACATCACTACTCAAATTATATCTATAAAACTATCTCACTCTCTCTCTCTCACTAACTCTCTCCATAACATCACTCTATTTCGATATCACTCTCACTACCTAACTATAACACAAGTCACTCACTCAAAAAATAACTACAACACTCTCTCGCTGACTCACTCTCTATCTCACTAGCTCACTCTCTCTCTCCAACTCACTACGTCACTCTCTATCTCACTAACTCTCTCTCTTTCTATCTCACTAAGTCACTTTCACTCTCTCTTACACTACCTCAATCCTTTTCTATCTCACTACGTCACAACATCTCTTTCTATCTCACTAAGTCACTTTCACTCTCTTACACTACCTCAATCCTTCTCTATCTCACTACGTCACAACATCACTCATTGTTTCTATCTCACAACCACCAAAAATCACTCTCCATCACTAACTCACTCTTTCACTACCTCACTCTCTCTGTCTCACTACCTCACTCTATCTACCTCACTCTCTCTCACTACCTCACTCTCTCTTTCTATCTCACTAAGTCACTTTCACTACCTCACTCTCTCTCTATCTAACTACCTCACAAACTCACTCACTGTTTCTATCTCACTACCTCAGAACATCCCTCTACCTCACTCTTTCACTACCTCACTCTCTGTCTCTCACTACCTCACTCTCTATCTACCTATCTCTCACTACATAACGCTCTAATCCACTCTCTCACTACCTCACTATCTCACAACTTCTCTCTCAAAACATCACTACCTCACTCTCTCACTCTCTAGCTCACAACCTCACAACGTCACTCTCTTTCTCTAACTCACTAGCTCAATCACTCTCTATCTCGCTACCTCACTCTTTCTATCTCACTAACTCACTTTCACTCTCTTTCACTATCTCTTTCTCTATCTCACTACATCACAACATCACTCTATGCTTATATCTCACTACCTCACAACATCCCTCTCCCTCACTACCTCACTCTTTACTACCTCACTCTCTATCTCACTACCTCACTCTCTATCTACCTCACTTTCTATTTCAATACCTCACTCTCTCTCTATTTCAATACCTCACTCGCTCTCTATTTCAATACCTCACTCGCTCTCTCTATCTCACTACCTCACTCTCTCTCTGCTAATGCAATAGGTATCACATATGCAAAAAACAAAGCTAATGCCAATACAAATGACAATGCCATTTATTTAGGGATACAAAAAAGATAAAAAAATAATGAGCAATTCCAATAGCTCTACCTATAATATTCCCGAGACCATTGCATTGTAAATGCTTGTTTATCAGAGTGTGCCGCTTTTAAGTTGAAGCAGTTAATTGTTTCCAAGATATGCAGAATTAATAATAAAGCAATTAATGGATGCAAACACGTTCCAGGAATTCAGTTCAGACAAATGCACTTGCATACTTTTCTAGGTGCAAACATGCATCTGTTCGCTTGGGTTTATACATACTGCAGACTTCTCCACGTTTGCACTTCACTGCTTTAAATTGTTTACAAGAGGCTCAGTGTGTCACAACTGCTGAGGCAGCAAGAGTCAGAGGCGGCAGATGAAGAGACAGCCCGTGTTTGTTCGTGCTGTCAGTGGGGCTAGGGGGCAGCCTGCCAGGCCCGGCACCCTTCGACCTCAGCCTCTGGCGCTGAAGCAGCTCTGGGGGCTCTGGCAGCCTGCACCTTGAACTGTCTGTGCCTCCCTGACAAAGCCACACTAAAACACTGAGGGTGCGAGGGCACTGCCGATGGCACATTTGGTGCCACCAGGACCCAGTACCCTATCACTCTAGCGCCATACATCAGGCTGGGTAGTCGCTGGAGGTGCTCTGGTGATCGATAGTTTATTGAATATGGGGGGGTTCTCCGCTCCCCGTCTACGCTCCTAACGAAAACACAGCAGTGCAGGCTTCGTGTTTACTGACTAAACAGCAACCATGCCAGCTCTCGTGTTCAGAAGGAAGGCTGCTTGGGCACACTTATCGATAGTTTGCCATGTTTTTTGATTCTGTACTGGTCGAAGGTGGAAGAGCATCACTTTGCAGGAGGGGGGGGGGGGGGGGGGGAGATGACGGAGAACTGCGTTTCCTTTGTTTCCCTGGTTTTAACATGTCGCCTTTCAGCCACTTTAGAGCGTTGTTCATACAATTGAGTGAAATAAAGGTAGGTGCACTTACGGGTCTGCTTATGTGTCACCTACAAGGTAAGCCTGATAGAGTAGCTATGGCATTATTACCCCTCCCCCGCCCCTTGCTGTTCGCACCTCAGCCCCTCTGAATTCACTCTCATTGCTGAAAAAAAATAAAAGAATTTGACAAATAGTTTACACCAAATAAGGGAATTTACTTTTTTAACAATAAGTTTGTAAAAATGGTCTCTGGCCAACGGGCCTACAACCAAAGGAAGCCTAAAAGCATCCAAAAATATATAGATGATTCATAAGAAATTGTGACTGTCTTGCCCCACCACTCTTTTTGACACTTCAGCGGGCATTGAAGGTGTGGTCATTGTGTGACCCCGGATAAAAGGTTAAGCACTCTTTGGAGCTTTTACTAAATGAAACATATATGAACATCCAAAAACCTTCATCAAGTCCAGTGCACAGGAACTGGATATGGCTATTTAATGTCACTCTATAGCGCCACAATGCCTGGATCACTTTTTGAGCTGCAGGCGCAGGATTCTTAGATGGATGCATAGATCTATGTTGGTGCTGGGGCAATAACCACTGGGGTTAAAGAAGTAAGTAAACAAACACGGGAGCTGTTTAGCCCCCATCTGAAGCGAGAGCCGTGCTAAGGTGAATTTTAAACGGCACCAAATTTACATTAAAGAAAACAAGTTACAAAATGCATGAGCCAGGATTCTTTAAGTTTCAATTATGTTGTGTATTAATTTATGTGGTATGGTGGAGGACAAACACGTCCGTGGGCATTCATTGTTAACATGTAGTATTCATTGCCACTGCCGTTGCTGAAAGGAGGGCAGGTAAGCTTGTACTGTGGCAATGGCCCCAACGAACGCTCAACAATAAAATGTAGGCTTACCTTCAAAACACACAGCACACTAACACATGCATGCTATTTAAGTACTTACACAAGATGTTAAGGAAATATCAGGGTTTAAACAATACATAGCTTGGAAAACTTGCCCTGGGACCCCCCCTTTTGCCATCTGGGTCCTTGCATTTGCGTCCTCCAGGGACGATGTTTACTCGGTGCAGTGTGCCACAAACATCATGTTTGTATTTAATAAACTCTCTTAGAGACTATTAAAACAAACACAAGAGATATTTATATACAGCACACAGGCTTGTCACAACACTTTTTAGAAACCTCCAGTTTTTTCATCACACTTAAAGCCCTGCCCCTCCCAATTGCAAGCACATATGTTTGTGGGATACAAGTTCGGTAGCACCCTCCTTTGGTTTATGTACGCAGACTGGCATTGAAGCCCTCTAGCACACTCTCCCTTGCTGCAAGTCAGGAATTCTTGGCACCTTTAATGTGTACATATACATAGTCACCCAACACTAGCGTCCCTCTGCGTGCCCACCTCTGTTTGCATGCACACAGGATGTGGGGATCTGGCACGAGGGTACTGGCACGAGGGTACATGCACAGAGACAGGCAGCAGAACACCCGCCCTACTCTTCTCCATGCTTACACACACACACACACACACACACTGCAAAATCGTTTTTTAGTGGTACATTTTATGTGCACATATACAGTGGATTATTGTCAGTGGTTACAGTGGAAACCCAGACCTCTTCCACATCTTGTTTGGTTCTGGAATTTCCTGTCATTCACAAATTAACATCCCCCATCCCTGTAGCTCCCACCGTACGCACACATCCCTCACACGTGTATGTGCTTGCCACATTTATGCTGCAAAAAAGCACTCAAATGAAGTTTCGTGATGATAAACTGTTTATTTCATATAAATGAGGTTTATTTCATTGCACAGCGTCATTAGCAATTAGTGGTGTCACAGATCTATCTAGGTTAGAACACAAATAAGAGTAATAGAGCGTAGAGACAGTACTCTATGTACACATTTGCTTCTTTGCGCTTGGGCCATAGTAGCAACAAAATAAGATGGTGTTTGCGGTCCGGAGGCTAAAAGCTGTAATGACATTGCTGGCTCCTAACACTGTACATAAGCTCCCATGTGACATGGTCTGTCGGAGTGATCATATCTCCTCTCACATGCACAGCCTTTCCATGTGCTCCATTCTCCTCGAAGTCTCTCTCCTGGCCTCCTCACACTGCACACACCCCATGCTCTCTTTCGCTCTCTCCACATGCCCCCGCTTCCATCCACTATCTTACTACAAGCCCCCCTGCACAGTTTTCCAAAGCTCCTCACATAGTCATGGTCTAACATAGTCTGTAAATGAGCTCAAATAATCTTACATCTTTTGTGCACAAGCCTCAAGTGCATATTTGTAAATTAGTAATATTGTGTCAACAGACCATGATAAACTCCAAACTATTTTAATCACCTTTCACATCGTCAGCATCCTTTCACCTCAGCGTCAGTGCAGCATCACCACCTTAGCGTCAGTGCAGCACCAGGACAGGATCACATATCCACAAATCCACATATCGCATTGTTTGCGCGAGCCCCTCCGAGCTCACAGATGATTAGGTGCTGTGGCCGGAGACACGTGATCAGCCCCCTCGCTATTTCTGGTGAGAAACTACAAGTCCCAGCGCCCAAGCGCTGTAAAAGGGACTACAAAGGAAGGAGGTGCTCTGTTAGTCGCGAGACTCCTTTTTGCACCTGAGGCGGAGGCCTGGTGAAACACTACTCTACTGTCTCTGCCTACTGTGTTTAACTAATCTGTGCACCTGAGGCGGAAGCCGGGTGATAGCCTGCATGTAATTTTAAAATATTGTGTTATTTTACCCCCTTTCATTTGCGGCATAATTTGTGTATTTTAAACTGCCTGAAAAAACACGAAAGATACCAAGGGTCTCGAATTATTGAAATGGTCGGTACCTTATTACTGGTATGCAGACTCAAATACCTAGTGGTTATTTGAGTGACATAGGAGAGAAGAGGTGCTCTTAACTAGAGAAGAATGAAACCCCATCAGCCCACCAGTTGGCGGAACCTCATCATCTGGGTTTTTTTGAAAAATGATGTCCGCTAGACATTTCCTCAGTGTATCTGGTGAGGATTGCTAGAGTTGGATCATCATGCAGAAAAAAAACTTTTAACCAAAAGATGAGTTTAATGAAGGCTGATAGGGTAAGTTGCAGTGCTCAAAAGGTGTAAAACAAAAATGGTGACAAATTTAAAAATGCCTGTTTTGATGCCTAGAGAACAAGTTTAATAGGAGTGACCATCAGAACGGCATGTCTAAAAGCAGAGTGAGTATAGCATTTGAGAAATATAGCTATTTATCATAGATGTATAATGGTCGACATGTTTCAGCCCCTCCGGGCTTTCATCAGGACCTACGAAGTACACTACTGCAACACTTATCACAAAGAGTGATACAAACAAAAAATATATTGTGTAGACCTACCAGTTGTATGGTCTTTTAGTCGAGGAACTCTCCTACGAGACAGGACATAAATAGAAAAAAGTATATACATAGCACAATATTCATTTCGAAGATTTTGATATCAGATGCATATACTGTATTTTGCGTAATGTGTCCACATAAATGTTATCAACTCACCCATCATTGTAGGGAGGAAAGGCCTCACCTTGCTTGGCACTCGCTCAGGACAAAGAGACCACGCACTAAGTAGAAAAAAAGAGAAATTTGGGATTTCCACAGTTATATTTATTTAGATTCTGTACTTAAAAACACAGAAACACGAGAATGGAGACAGTTAGGCAGAAGAGAGCAGGTCATATGAATTTTGAGTAGAGACTCCCAAACACATTCTTTAGTTTATTAAACCTTCTTCAGTTTAGCGGGAATTGGCTGCCATAGGTTTTATATAGCACCTCAACAAAATGAACCTATTTCTGATTTACACAAGGCCATAGAGAATAAGGAATAATAAAAAGAAGATGAGGAATAAAAAGAAATAGTACCCCAAGGGGCAACAAGAAATAATCAGACCCCAGCACGCAGCACTCACTTACCTGTCCGTCGTTGACTCGGTCTGGAAACTGAGCCGAGGGGAAGGTAGTGAGGCTGCGTGCAGTCAGCGATTAAAACCGTCCAGAGCGGACCTTGTTGGAAACTCGCTTTAATTTTAACTCTCATATGATAGGCTCATATGTGTGGATGAGAGCCTGTGGTCGCGACGAAAACGGTTATGCTGTTCCTGTTGTAACCGCTTTCATGATTGGACAGGAGACGCGGAACCGGAAACTAATCAGAAACCGGTCTCTGCTGTAAAATCCTTTGTGTTGCTCGAGAGGTTTCTTATTGGTCGTTTGTTTTCGCCGAAAATGAAATGTGCTGTACCCCCGGGGGGCACCAGATACTGTGATGCTGCGGACTCAGTTAGTAGTTATAACGTACTGCAGATCGCTAGTATAATTTGTATGCATCCAAAGCGCTTTAATGATTGGATAGGAGACGCGGAACCGGAAACGAATCAGAAAACGGTCTCCGCTGTGAAAACCTTGGTGTCACCCGAGAGATTTCTTATTGGTTGATCATTGTTGCCGGAAACCTCCTGGTGCACCATAAAACTGTGATGCTGCGAACTCAGATAGCAGTTGTCGCATGCTACAGGTCGCTAATCTAATATGTATGCCTCCAAAGCGCACACACTAGATTTAGTGCGTCATGTTAAGAGATTCCAAAACAGTATATGCCAGAATATAATCAACCGAGTTGAAAAAATGCCGGTCTTCGTCGTGAGCACCTACAAGAAGGTTTCTTATTTGTTATTATTTTCTTGGCTAGAAATAACAGTGCAGAGAGGCGTCTGAAACTGAAGTGCTGCGGACTCAAAAGAATCCCTGCTTCTTTTGGCTTACATGTGAGCACACCCGAGTGAGTTTTTGAGTTCTCAAGAAGCAATAAAAGTTGGTTGTGTTCCTTACAAGACCGCATGCTCCGCATATGACATGTTTCATTCCGGAAGCACTCCCATTGATTGTAAATTTGATCGCTATACCTTGCATGCATCCAGGATTGGGTGGAAAACATGGTACACACATAACGGTCAGAATCGAGTCTGTGTATTGGATGGAAAATATATATATATATACGTTTATACATATACTAGCACTTGGTTTTCATTGTGCCCAGTGATGTCAAAAGACATTTAGATATGTGCATCATTTGGATGGCAATTTGCTGAGTAGAGGCCGAAAGAAACCCTATACTCAGAGTGACAGGTGTACAAAACCAAAATGCGGAGAGTTGTGACTCATAAACAAGGTTATGTACCCATTTGTCTGATACTTATGATAGTGACTTGATTAAAGCTGTAACCAAGGGATTTCATCATTTAGCCCCTCTGTGTCGCACTTGAGTCTGAAAACCCACTTCTGCTCCTTTCTGAGCAAGAAATGCGAGATATCACTCACGTGTAGGAGGTATAAACAGGCTGTTCTAGTACCAGCCATTCTAATTCGTCAGCAGAATGTTTCATGCTCAAAAAATGAGATGTCATCCAAGTGGCTTGTCTATTGCATCTAATCGTGCTTTTGTGTTCTTGTATCCTCAGTTTTATTTTTCTTGTAGTCATCCCTATATAGCGGAGGGCACAATGACAAGTGATCTGATAGATGACCCTCTCACTATTACAGTTGGTATGGTGTTTCAATTGCCAGGGATGCGCAGTGCCAATGTCCACTGACAGTGTCTTCTTTGTCATTTGGATAGTGCAGGGGACAACCATCCCTCTGCCTCTTTTCTCTTTTAAGAGGAGTACCAATCTGAAAGACGAACTGGTCCACACCAG